>NC_143405.1:64250281-65612843 GCF_052110815.1 Crocodylus siamensis
TACCTTATGCAAGTTGAATCGCTATTGTCTAATAGGTGTTGGCCTGAGGGTTAAGTGACTGGGGCCTAATGAGACAGGCAGGAAGGGAAGTGTAGGACCCGGCCAAATAAAGAATATTACCAAGCGCAGGGTTTCACAGGGCACAGTTTCTGTTTCAGTAAGTCTGGTTCATGCTGACCAGGGCTCGGTGGTCTCCCCGCACTACAGGTGCCCATTTGTAGTGCAAGAACATTGTGCTTCAGGGGCATTTTTTTTCAAGCTGGGTGCCACCAGCACCTGCTTGCTACGGCTTCTTGATGCAGGGCTTGGTACTAGCGTGGTGTACTTCAGAGCAGCCTCTGAGCTGCAGGAAATGAGGGTAGTGGGCAGCATCCCTTGAGCAGCTCTGTGCCAGCAAGCATCAGCACCCTGGGTTCACCCTGACCCACCTCAGCATCCCTCTGAGTCAGGGGATGATAGCTGAATGCCTGTCAAGGAGTCCTGCAGGCCACGAGTTCCCTCCCCTGGGTATGTCTAGGTGTTTTTAGAGTCTAAAACTCACCTGTCCGTAAAAGTTGTGTATGTGGCACCATCATCAAGGGCAGTTACAACACAGCATGAGCCAACAGCAGCCTAGGGATGCCGCTCTGAAAGGGCATCATCGCTCGTAACTCTGCTTCTTGGCAGTGTGGTCCCAGGACCAGGGGTGGGTAAGTGACACCGCACTCACTGCAGAGCAAGAAGAGAGAGGGACGGTGGGTTGCCCTTGCCCTACAAATGAGCAGCAGGGGACACGAACATGCTCCCTTTGAGGCTTGTGCTAGTCACCTCCGTGCAGATCCATGCTCTGGTATTTTCCCTCTCGTTCTCGAACAAGCTTCAGCTCCCTGTGCCGTGATGCAAGTACAGTCAAGAGCCACCCCCAGAGGGGCCTCTACTCTGATCAGGATCTTCTCCCATCCTCTTCAGCACCAGCTTGAGGCCTTTCTCCTCTGCCTTGGCCCCTTAACAAGGGAACCTGTGGTTCCCCTTCCTGCTGCTGGGGCTAGGAGCCCCTTCAAAGGGAGGGCTGGAAGGGATACAGAAGACCTGTGTTGCCCTCCTGCATCATCCGACTGCCCCATGGGTTTGGGGATGCCATGCATCGTGGCCTTCCCTCTGCCCTGCCCCTTCACTTTGGCTCATGGCTGTGGACATCTTTGAAGGAACCCTCTTACTCAGATCTAGGAGGAAAGGGAAAGCATGCTGTAGCTCAGATCCTCGCATTTCAGCTGCTCTGTTTGTGCCAGCAGCAAGGAGCTAGTGCTCGTGCCTAACGCTCGTTCTCGTGTCTGCAGAATAGTGCACACTCCTTGGACATTTCAAAGGGTGCTAGGCGCTCAAACATACACAGCCTAAATACATGACGATTCCTCCCAGGTGCTTGGGTTATAGATACAAATCTGCATCTCAGCTTTTACATTCAAATATATCAAGTATTGCATTTTAAAAGGGATTTGGGTTTGTTGATATATATATATTTTTTTGGTTGTTCTTTTGTGTTGCCTGAAAAAAGGTAAGGAAAACTGTTAAGCAGTCTTGTGCATTTAACTATATATCCTACACAGCTTTTTTTTTTTAATGTTTTTTTTTTCTTTTTTCTTTATTTACTTTGCTAAACAAAGGAATTGCAAGAGCTTAAATGTTACTGCAGTTTAACTAGTCATTATTTGGTTACTACTTTCATGGACAGAGTAAGCTGCTTAAAGATGGTAGAAGTGTTTTGTGTTACAAACACGCGCACACACACAAAAAGAGCCAACACTCCGGTCTTGTGATATAGCTGTCTGCTAAACAGAAATTGAGAACAACACGTTTTACAGTTGGGGAAACTTGGTAGTAATACTGAATTCATTTGGTTGCCACCTAATTTGATTTAGCAAATATAAACTTTATGCAGTACTCGACTTCACATCTTCTAGCTGGTTAGCAACACTTGGCTTGGAAACAGGCAGCTCTAAACAAGGGTGGAGTGTATTTAAATGCAATTTAAATACTGAAAAAAAAATAGATCCTGCTATTCATTAATTTGTGTATGACTGTACAATCCCTTTTATGTGGGTGAAACAACACCTGTTAGATTGAAAACTTCTGCTTATTTGTTGTTTTGCTACAATTTAAAAGGAAAAAAATATCTATTAACACAAAGCGATACTTTTTTCTCAAATATTTGCCTTATAAAAGCAAAACCCAAAGCCATTCATGTTTACTATTGAAATGATGCACAGTACTGGAGTTAATAATGCTGCCAAGATATATTACACCCTTTGGCAATATATTAAGCTTCATAAAAGTGGCCACTTGTCTGAGAGTACCAATCTTTGTCCGTTCTGTGTTAGTGGTACATTAAACAAAAAACCCCCACATGCTCAGCTTTCATTTTTGTTTTTTAACCCTTTTTTTTTTAAACATTAAAGATTGGTCAGTAATTGTTTTACATATCACTTGTTATTATATTTCATTTTTAATGTCTGTTTATATTTAATAACTGTTATCACATCATATGCAAAGAGTTTGCTGTTTTTGAGAACTGTAATTATTTGTTCCACCATAAGAAATGGCGAGGTTTATTGAGCTTCATAAGAAATGATCAGCCGTAAGTGTTGTTTTCGGTTCTGTTTTGTTTTATTTTAAGTTTCTTTTTCATTCTTTGCTTGAACCCGAGTATTGTAGCTGCTAGGTTAGGGTTCCTGTCTGCTTTCCTGAGCCTTGTTGCTAGTCTTTATGTTATTCTGGTTTGTTCCTTCTTACCCTGCTAACTTCTAGCTGGACTCAAGGGTAAGTGCTTCCCTGTAGCTAGCACAGCTCAGATAATCAGACTAGATTATCTGACATATGCAATGTGCTTTTTTTTTTCTCTTAAATCTTTCTCATGTTTAGATTTTTGTAGTAAAAACTTTCCATGTTATTTTCCTGAATTTAGATTTGAAATGTAAATTTCCATACTGAAATTAGGATGCATGTGATGTTTGCATAATTGCCTTCTCTCCCTGGCTTTCACATTGGCATCAAGTGATCCTCTTAGTAAAGCCAATCATTAACATTCCTATTTTTTTCATTCCAAGATGTAAATATTAATTAGCATCACAATAAAACTGTAAATAATACCTTTTCTTTGTTTGTTTCATGGAATTTACATCTAGTTGACTGCTTAATGCCTGAAAACAGATCATTTTGCACTCTGACAATATGGGGGGGGGGGTTGTTCCAACGATTAGCATGGTGCAGTGCATTGGCAGTGTGGCTTTAACCCTGGAGACCTCAAAGAATAGAAAGGTAGGGTAGGAAACCTGAAGAGATCTAACTGAGAAAGACAAGCTACAGTACTTGTAAGCAGCACAAAAATTAGAAAGTAAAAAAAAAAGACTACCACATGCAAGCGTGAGATCTCTAGATCTGACAGTTTCCTATCATGTAAACCCAATAAGGGACTCTATCAAAAACTGTAGCTGTTTTATAATATGTATATGCATATGTATATGTATATCATTTCTACCAGGCAGTCAAGGCTATCCACTATGAGTTAAAATAATTCAGTCCCAGTAGGGTTTCTTCCTCTTCCAAAAACTAATGCAAACAAATGTTTAGCATGTGGTCTCAAATGTCCTCCTTTCTAACCAAGAAATGTATTTTAAATATACTAAATTAATCCAACCATTATAGGAACTTTCTAATCTCCATTGGTACTTTTCTCATAAAGCTACCTATTTAAACAAACAAACAACAACAAAAAAACAAACTAAAAAGATGCAATCGTAACCTTATAGCATAAAAAACTTTTTCCTCAGATATTTGTTCGGTTTCAGATAAAATTGACACTGTACTAATTCTTTATTCGTGTTTAAAAAGCTGTTCCTCAAACACATGGTGAGTGCATACTTTACTTAAGAGGGGAGTAGAAGCTGTTGGTCATGAGAGCTGGCAAATATGTATTTGGAGTATTCTGAATGCAATTATGAGAAGGAGCAGGTGGCATCATCCCTCCTGACCATTAAACAATACTCCTTTCTTTTTCATTCCTTTTCTTCTTTTATTTCTTTGCATAAGTGTACCCCTGGGTAGCCGGCAGAATTTCTTCACCCCTTCTTAGCAGAGAGATTCTTTTTTTTTTCCCTTTTCCTTTTTTGTTTTTCAAGTTTTTGGATGTCTGACGAGGATTCTGATCAGACTTGCCACAAATTGTGAACTTGGTGGAAATTCAGGGTTTCCCCCCTTTTTAGAGAAAGAAAGAATGAATGAATTCAGGTCTGACAGCATTACATGTATTTGCACTAGAATGCATTGCTATCCTATTAGATAATTTTCATAGTTGTGTGCTTTAATTGCTTTATTTATATTTACACACACACATATATATATATATATATATATCTTTACACATATATATCATGAGAACACTGCTATGTCTTCTGTATTGTCAACTTGCAGATGCTCCATTCCAGGAATGCAATGTTAAAATATGAAATCAATTCTCACATAACTTGCATGAATTTAAAACACACTGTAAATCACCTTTTTTGTGCTTTAAAAAGCATTTAACAGTGGCTTTTTAAATTCAGTTTTCTACATGTCCGCAATCAATTCAGAGCATTTAAAAAACTATTAAAATTACATGCCATAAAACTATGCCTATCCGATAAAGAGCCATTCCCTAAAATCTACTTTTAAGTTACCGTATCGACCGCCTGGTTTGATCACAGATTATAAAATATTATTCACTAACTCCTGACATAGAACAACTTAGATTTCATTTCAAGGCATAGTGTATTTAGTGATTTACAGTAAAATGCATTTTTGATTCTTTGAACCTTAAAATGAAGTCAAAAAATGTTTGCATATGCAGTAAGGGGGAAATAAAATAAAGAACCAAAAAAGCATGTTAGTATATCCTCATTAGTGACATTCACTGAAATAAAACTAAAAGCCTTCTTCTGTAGCTCTTGGCATGTGGGCAGCTACACTCAGTCTCTTGAGTAGGCATTTGAGTAGTGGGTTAGGTGAGTAAAAAAAGCTACTTGTTTCTACAGAGGGCTATAACCATGAAAAATAGGAGATATCGATTGGATTGACTTTCGCTCTGGCAAACGTTACGGTATATCTTACGCTGAAAGGAAAAGACTTGGTAACAGTCACACAATTAGCACTGCCAGCTATTCAGAAATAAACAACAAGATGGTATTTTAAGTCCTATTCTTTTTTTCTTTTCTTTTTTTTTTTTTCAACTAGGACACTAGCCATATGCAATAGCGTTTCCAGTTGTACAAACTCAAGTTCAATCCAGTTTCTAGGTGATTCCCTCCGGTGGTTTTGAACAAGTTGCCCTCCTAAGCGTATCTGTTAGTTCTGCTTAGTCTATAAGACCATGAAGAAACTTAGCTGCTCCTCCAAGAACACAGTCAACTGTGCGGCATAACGCAACGGGTGTTGAGTAGCCTCCAGTTGTCCTGATCCTCTCTCCCACTGCTGTGCGTAGCTGAAGAAGAGTGAAGTTCCTGAAAAACTTAGCACAGTAGTCTGACCACACCAATCAAGACTCCTCTAGAAATATCTGTAAATGAATAGCTGCCATCAATCATTGTCATTCCTTTATTTCACGTCTCCTGATGAGGTTGACTAGTGTCATTGTTTGTTACCGTCCAAACCACATCTTCATTCTTGTAACGTCAAGCAGATATGACAAGCACACATTTTCCAGATGAGTAAGATACAAAGTCACCTTTTAATTTACAGTTATTTTTTTTTATATAGATATATCTATCTATATAAACAAATGTGTTGGAAAATGTAAAAGCTGCTCAGTTGCCTTTGGTACTAAAACACAGTCGCTCGCTGCAGAAAATAAATAATTTGGAGTGAAAAATTCTTAAGATAAAATGGCTGCCCAGAGCCTTTTATAACAAGAATTCTTTTATGGAGCTTGTTTCCTTGTCGTTAACTTCACCCATCTCGTAAAAATCTGCCAAAAATCTTGCAAAAGAAACATGGGGAGGGATGGTTTGGGGGGGATACACAAATAGCAAGAAAGGGATGTTTGACCTTTTTGTCTGTTGCTTTCGGTTGACAGTAGAAAATAACAGAAGGACTGCCCTGATAGAATAAAGTGGCAGGGTGTTTCTTCATCCTTGTTTTATTTCTTTTTTTTTAAGCTCTGTCAGAGTGACACTGGCAGATTTTAAGATTCTGACTTCAAACATATATACAAAATGTGTCTGGCAGAAGATCACAGTAGGGCGAGTTAATGCCAACAGGATAAACCTGACAGAGTTTTTCTTTTCTTTTCCTGTCTTTTTTTTTTTTTTTTTTTAATGCTAGGAATGAATAAAATAAAAAATGGAATTAAAAAAGAAGCATAAGGAAAGGCAACGATATCAACTGCAAAGTTGAGTACAAGAGGCTGTTGCCTCTGATTGTGAAGAACGATAGCTCGCACAGTTGGTACTGCCGGTATAACTTTGCTTGCAGGCTCTCTTCTTAGACCACCACCTTGCTTCCTTTAAAGCTAAATCTGCGTGCAGTGATGGTCCAAGATGTAAGACAACTTTTCTAGGCCTGTAGCATAATTTTGTCTTGGGCCTTGAATACAGAAGTGCCAACTAACTTGGCACAAGCACCTTGGAAAGGGATTGTAAATAACTAGAGGATCACATCATTTTCTCTCTTTAGTGTTATATTATTATTACTTATTGTTCCTATTATTGACTGTTATGAGAACAGCTCAGGGTCACAAGAATTTGTCTGACTTAAATGCCTGATTTAAAGTGTCTGCAAATAATCGGTACAGTTTGAGTATAAGTAGATGCCAGTTCCTTTATTTTTTATTTTGCCTAAAATCACATTCAGGCTGCACAAACCCTTCTGAGCGATGACTGTCTGTCTGTATCTGAACCCGTTGTTTTACCTGCAGGGGTAGTCATTATTTTAAAATGTTGAATGCTTGTATCAGGTGGGTGGGGTGATATATTTACTGTGATGATGTGCTTTTTTTTCTAGGGAGAGAGATGTTTTTAGCATAATTGAGTTGAATTAGAGCTTTAAAAATAATTCATTTAACAGAAAATAATAATGAAGAAGGAAAGAAATTGCAAGCTGCATGGTGCATTTAAGAAATAATAATGAACAAGAAAAGAAATTGCAAGTTGTATGGTGCATTTATTTTGTAAGGCCTCAATGAGGGAATGCAAGTCTAAAGGAGGGCCATCGTTATTTTTTTTTTCACATAGGCTGGGTGTCCCGGAAAATTTTGAGCCATCAGACCAGGACAGTATTTTAATCTAAAATGAAGTGTGTGTATAACATTCAGCCAAATCACTCTTCAGTGGCATCTCCACTTTGAATCATGCTTAATTTTTAGATCTAAGCAGAGCGATTTGAACGCATCCAATCCTGCCTACACAAAACAACTCCCGAACGCAGTCGGAGTCTCATGCTGCAGTGTTGAGCCGTGACGAGGACTGCTATCGGGAGTCTTGCTTTCTGTGTCAGACAGTCGCGCTCTAAATAACTCGAATGAGCCAAAGACATGCAAATAACCCTTCTTGGGAATGCATCTTGGTCAGCCAAGCTCATCAGATACCTTGTATGATATCTGTCTCTTCACACGGTTGCTCTAAGCCAGCCAGGCTCAGAGAGGACTCCAGGGAGGCACCCAGCTGGGCTGTAGGTCAGACACTGCTTTGCAAAGACAACTAAGATAAAACTGTTTTAGGTTTAAATCTTCCCCGGTGCAGCGGACTTTGACACGGGTCCGTTCACGCCATAACTCGGTGTGCGAGTTTTGAGCCCATCTGTGCTAGGAGGAAGATGGTCTGTATGCTCATCTTTGAGCAGAGGGCTTAAAAATCATGAGGCAGGTCTTCAGCTCTACCGAAGCCAGGGATGCTCCGACAATTTACATCAGGCGAAGATCTGCCTGGTGTCCATCTGGCGAAGGGAAATTGAAATGTATCCCAGATCAGTGTGAAAGAGGGGAAAGCAATGCACATTTATAAGAAAGGGTGTTAATTTGCAAGAGAGGTTCCTAGAAGATCCAGTTAAAGAGGTTCAACCAACAAAGAGAAAGGAAGCCCTTCAAACTTGTGGCTGGTTTGCTCAGGGCTAAGAGTCTCCTTTACCGAGCCACAGGATTGACAATGCACCATGGCTCCTAATTGAAAAGTAATAAAACATCTAAGGAGAACTGGCAAATGAAGGCCCGCAGCCAATTTGTCAGCTTGCAGTCGACTCAGAGGAATTTGAGAGCAACAATCTGACTATTAAAAAAAAAATAGCCTGGTATCTCTGTTAAAGCCATTTGATGGGCAGAATTGAAAACAGTGTCTACAAAACCTTTGATTGCGTATTCATATTAATCAAATTGATCTCGGCCCAGAGGGACAGAGACGATGGGGCATAATCTGTCAAAGGAGATAGAAACCAGCCTGGCGGCGTGTTGGTCATGTGCTGCGATGAGGGACCTGAGGTTGGGATGGACGTTAGATCCTGCGCCTGAGGCTGGCGGGGACAAAACGTGTCACGGAGGTGATATCCTAATTCTCCATGTTGGGAAGCCGGCGCTGCACCTCGCAGCCAGCACACACGCTGGCTAATCCGTTGGCAGCTTTGACTGTAGATGGAGCTGCTTTTTCACTCTCAGGGTTGGATGTACGGAGTAATACTGAGGGGGGGAAACAATTGGGTGCAAAGTAACAGGCAGAGACAGAGCAAACGGGGATCAGCAGGTTAAACACCAGAAAGGAAGAAAAATCCCACCCCCACAAACTGCAGGACGTATTCTGAACCTCAGGGTCTAATCACCAGATTGCTGATAAAAACAAGCATGACCAGGCCTGCTGAATTAAGTACTGCTTGCAGTTAATTGAAATGTTGCATGTGTCCTATGTGTCTGTGTTGTGATTCTGATAGGTAGGGATGAGTGCATAAAATTAATCCTGCAAGTCACTGAAAAAGCCAGAAATGACCTCCTAGAAGAAGGGAGAATATCTGCATCCAGGCAGCTGGTAAAAATACGCTGTCTTTCAGAAGTTTAAGATTAAATAGTTAAGGAAACTTCAATCACACAGCGTAGTGGATTGTGTCCATTTAAAGCTCCCTTGCCCGTTTCGGTTTGGTGTGTGTTTGTTTGTTTGTTTAAGTGTAGCATTTTCCGGCCCTCCAGGAACGGGCTGCTTTGCTTTAAAAACAAATATACCTACGACTTTATTCCTGAGGAACACTACATTTTAATGCGTTGTGGTTTTGTCCCCTTTGAGTCTCCCTAATTGTTTCAAGGCTATACAGTTCCCCTAGGAGGTTGTAAACAGAGAGAGGATTTAAATCCTGCTCTGTTTGTTAAGGATTTGGCAAGAGCCTGCATAGTAGGAAACTGAGTAAATGCAAAAAAAAGAGTGAAAAGTGTCTTTTAATTCCATCGTTGTCCATCGGACAAAGCCGGCGCCCAGGGGGTCCCTGCGTGGCCACACCCAGATGAAATTGTCTGTTTTGTTTCCTTTGGTGAATTTGCTATATTTTTAGTTATACATGTTGAGATTAATTCGTTAGCCCCTAGGAGTCTGTGCCTGCAAACGTCACCCAAAGCAGGGAAGTGTGAATACATCGAGGCTATTAATTCACAAAAAAACCCAAAAAAACCCACGGAGATCATAATCATAGCGGAGTAAATTCTGTCTGTCTGTCAAGATGACTAACAGAATCCGCACGCTATCAGGTTACTTTCTCAGTGACAACAAACTACATCTCAATTTAACTTATCAGCAATGCTTAAATGAGCATCTTTTTTTTTATTATTTCTTTGAGGTAGCATTTAAAAGCTCTTGTTTTAAAAAAAAAAAAAAAAAAATCGGAGATGGGGAGACAAATATTGGCATTGTGGTCCAAAAAGAATATAAATGGTTTTATACCTAGGAAACTTAGTCAATTTAGAGAAAAATGCTACTGACATAATTGCATTAGAATGGCAGAATCTATTATAATTAATTACAAATAACTAAATAGGAGCTAATTTACTTTTGGAAGCCAAAAATCTTTTAGCTTCTAGTGTACTTGTAAGATGCAGAATAAGTTATTGGTTTTGTGTTCTGTTTTTAAGTACAGAATAAATGCACTATAATGAGCAGTTGACGAGATGTTAATTCTAAAATCTTTTGCCTAAATGCAATAAGATAGTGATTAAGTGATGCAAGTTGACAATGGGAGGTAAAGAATATATTGTTTCATAGCCATGGGAAATAAAAGTTTAATGGCATTAGAAGATAATATTTAGCTTTCATGCTTCATATTGTATATTGGTTGGGGGGGCGGGTTCTGTTTTGCATGTCAAATAAAATGTGCTATATTTCTCTAAATGGTGTCTTTCTCTATATGTATAAATGAACAGATGCAGATAGAGCTCAAAAGCATGGCATGGATGAATTTATCTCTTCCAACCCCTGTAACTTTGACCACGCTTCACTCTTTGAGATGGTTCAGCGCCTCACTTTGGACCACAGACTTAATGATTCCTATTCTTGTCTGGCAAGTATATTCTTTGGTCTATAGCGATATTAAAGTCAGAGCTCATGCAAGCCACTCCCTTGCTGACAAAGGAGTGACCACTGCTTACACCAGATATAAATTTGACCTGAAGGGCTCTGTTTGTAAGACACTATGTACGGTGACCTTCCTGTTGTATTGGTGCAGTAACAATGCCGTGTTTGTCCTTTGCATTTGGCTTTTTTGCAGTGCTCGTTCCCTGCAAAGTCAAACATGTGCAGGGGAAATGTTGCAAACAGCAGCAATAACATTTTGCATTTTCCAGTGCTGCCTTGCAGAGTTGTGGGACTGAAAGACCAGGGGCGACGAACCTGCCCGGTTCCCCCACCTGCCACAGCGGTGTCATGCCAAGAAGGGATGTGGCCTAGAGATGGTCTAGGCTTGTAAGCCGGGGTCCCACAGAGCTGACTGCTGGGGCAAGGTGAAGTTAGCAGATGTTCAGCCAGTGACGAGCAGCATAATCCAGACTCAGTCCTGTTGACTAAGTCGCAATGACTTTCCCATGCAGGAGATGCAGGGCCCAGGCCATTATCTTATAACGAAAATAATATCAAGGCATCCAGTTAGGACTTTTGTGATTTGGCTGCACAGTGCTTAATACAGTAGAAACCTGGTTCTGGATAGGTGTCCTTAGGCATCAAATAAAATGAAAGTATAAGAGGCTGTCAGTGGATTTGGGGAGATTTTGGTGAAGACTGGGAAGCAACGTACAAGCTTTGACTTGTTGGACAGTCCTGATCTAGCTGAATAAAGTCAATGGGTGTCTTTTAGGGACTTCAGAGGGTTTCAGATCAGGCCTGAAATGAAGGTGACAGTCTAGGGAGCCCTGTTCTCCTTCAAGGCAGCCCTTGCAGGAGCCTTAAACCCTGGGGCTCTGCCCTGGTTCAGCGACGGTGACCAGGGACCTTGACCATGACCTTCAGAGCGTGCGTAGGAGCCCGGGCATGGGACCTCTGCTAGTTGCCCATCATGCACAAGGAAAGCCCAATGTGCTGAAAGTCATCACCTCCTACCAGTAGCACAGGCCCTGAAAAGGAGGAAGCAATAACTCCTCTAAGCAGCACCCAGCTGTCAGGAGGATTCAACACCCTTTTTCTTTTTCACCTGACCAGACTCTCCCTACCGCACTGCTCTTTTTATATTTTCTCCATAAACCGCTTTTCTCCTTCCCGGGAATAAGTGAATGGCTAGTGGTGAAAAGAAGGGCAGTGGATTTTGAGGAGGGAGCTCTCCTGTTTTAACAAGCTATATGGAAAACCAGATAGGAAAGGACCCTCCCAGCTTCAGAGAATCAGTCCAAGGTACAGAGAGAAAGTCCTGGGAGAACAAGAGCAGCTGCCATTCACACCACCATAGCTCTTGATTAGGGGGTTTGTTGGTTAAGTTGATTAAGGGATGAGGAAGTAACACAGGACAGCCCAGACTCCTCTCTGTCCTCATAGACCTTAGTTGCTACATGTCGTTCCCTAAAGAGAACAAGCCAGCTGAGTTTGGGGGGCAACCTGTCTGCTCATCTTGGGGAAACACCAGGAGAAGGAGGAGAGCCATGCCAAGGAGGGAAGGGGGTGGGGTGGCGACCTGCTCCGGGGCAGGGCAGAGTTGGGAGAAAACTTCCCTACGTACCACACAGGGGACTTAAGTGAGTCGTATTGACAGACTAGGTGGGGACATATATCCAACCCCCTTGGTCCTTTGGAGCAATCAGCCTCTCTTCCCTGTTGTCCTCCTCCGAGGAAGGCTGTCCAGAAGATGGTGCTGGGCTATCTCCAGCTGCATTGGGATTCAGCAGGTTTCCTTCCTCCCTCTTAGCATGGGTTTGCGCTAGGTGCAAAACTGAAATGATGCAGACCTCGAACGCTTGTTTTTCCTCCTTGGGAAGAGGATCCAGATGTTCCTGTTAAGCCTGCCAAAAGATTTTCATACCGCTGGCTGGGAGGATTTGTTAACTGGCCTGTGCAGTCTTATAGATGCGGTTTTGTGGTGGGGTCCTCTCCAGACGTTTTGTGGCAGAGCCCTTTCCAGATGTTTTCCAGCCTTTTACACTTCCCATAGAGGTCTTTTCTCCTGTGCGTCTTCTTGAGGGGGTGCACATGTTTAGGAGGAGCCTGCAGAGGAGGCTATGGTGGCTGTGGTGCCCCAGCCTGATGGATGGAGAGGGATGCTCAGCTCTGCCTCCCTGCCATGGAGCCCGGATGATTCAGTCTCATTACTTTCCCACTGTCTGACTGAGACAGGCATCTGTATGAAAACAAACTGGCTGTGACTCATCTCAGATAAGGCAGAAATGATGCTTGCTGGCAGCAGAAAGCGTTCTGGGGAAAGGGCAGAGAAGTATTGTCTGCACCATTTGTTGCGTGCGTCTGCCAACCCTTCACCGGAGGCCTGGTGGTAGGGCCTTGGTCTCCTCCTGGGTTTACAGCCACTATTGAACTTCAGGGTAGAAGAGGCGACTTTCCTTTTGGGGCCAGGACGCTGCCTGAATCTTGACCCCAAAGTTGCACCCCAAAGGCGTGCTCACATTGAACTTCTGTACTCTTCTTGAGGCCAGTTTGCAGTTCATCCAGCATCCTGATACCTGAGCCCCCTGGTCTCCCCCAGTGGCTGGCTCCCCAGATTGCAGCGTGCCATTTAGTCAGAGGACAAGCTATCATGTACTTCCAGCTTACCCCAGTCTAACAAGAGGTTTCCGCACACTTGCCTCAATTCGGAGAAGTCGGCTCCGGTTTTGGAGCTGTTTCTGCTAAGCTTTCCTGAGGCTCGTGTTCAGTCAGCTACGGAAATGCCCTCATAAAATATGCCGTGCTGCATCTTCTGCCAGGCACACGTCGCTTTAAGACGTCTGTCCTACCCTTTCTGAGCTGAGCGTGAAGCAATGACTTGGAGAAAAAGAGCAGCCTCTGTGGCTGCAGACGTGAGGACGTGCATGAGCTTCCATGGCCTGGAAAGCGGTGCAAATAACTCTTGTGGCCTTGGCTCCAAAGTCGTCATTCAGCCCAACCCCCAAAGTGATATCCAGGCCCCTCCAGACCGAACCGAATGGGAGTCTCCCCATTGTCTTCAGCGGGGTCAGGATTTCAGTCTGCATGGGGGCTCAGGTATGCTTCAGTACAGCCTGAAACGTGTGCACCCCGGTAGTCATGCATATGCTTAATGATTGTGTTGGGGTGTTCTTGTGCTCCTGTTCCCTGCTCTACAAAGCCCTGAGCTTGGTGGGGGGAAAAGGAGAGGAGAATAAATGATCATAGCATGTAACAAAAAGAAACGCAGACTAACAGAAGGAAACATATTCTCAGCCTGGAATGAAGGCTTGCAAAAACCAGCAAAAACGAGGAGGATAAAAAACCCTGCCAAAAAATGGACTTCTACCATGGTGCCCCTTCCCCATAGCTCAGTATCTTAATTTTGTAGCGTGCACTTTCTGGTGATCCCAGAACTGTATCTATTTCCTATATCTGTAATTTTCCCCCTCATTATTTCAATTCTTTTCTCAATCTGTCTTGGAGTTGGCCCAATAAGGATGAGCAAATCCCTTTCGATGCCTTTGAGCTCTTAATTGATATTTCTTCAACTCTTTTCAAAGCAGCTATTTTGGCATCTAGAAAAGATTTGGTGTCATCTGAGTGGTAGAAAATATATCTTAATCTTTCACAGCAGTGTTGTTTCTGAGATGTAGCATTTGGGGTAGCAGATGGGGTGGCAACGAAGTTGCCTATAGGGGCAGTGCACGCCTCAACTACTCTCCCGCCCGCTGCAGGAACTTTTCAATTAAATGATGAAAGATTTTGCAGCCGGATGCATTCCAGAGCTGCATCTTATCAGTTGTGTAGCACCCACATTTCCATGTAAATATTGATGGTTTTGCAGCGTTTTGAAAAGCATTGTGTGAGAACAGTCGTATCTGAGCTAGGGGCTTTTGCAAATGGGTGGGGTATCTTCTACACATATTGTCCCCAGAGAGTCCCCGTAGCTTCATGCTACCTCAGCTGGGGTGGCTGAGGTCACCAGGAGCATGGTGACTTCACACCTGAGGCCCGATCTCACGGGCACTAAGGCAGAAGTGCCAAAATGGCTCAAAGTTGAGCTGGATGTTAAAAGAAAGAAGTAACAAAGCCACTTCCAGGTTTATCAATTTTGACCTTAGAGACTTTAATAGGTGGGATCCAATCTGAGTTGCTGCTCACAGAAATGAGGAATATGTGATATTTCCATTTTCAGGACTGTGGACCCTTATTTAGGTGTCTTAAGTGCATTTCTATACTTGATAAATGTTGCGATAAAGTCGCTCCCTGTTTTGATCAGGAGAGGAACATCATCTTGGTCACGGCTGAATGTACAATATCCTCCCAAAAGCAAGGACATTGCCTCTTTGTGCTGGTGGGATATACAAATCTTTGTCTTTCCTGAAAAATAAAAGAACTTTTTGATGATAGAAATTGAACACTGACCCTAATCTCCATTCTTCAGCATTTGGAATAACCTTTTCTTTTAAAGTTGGTGCTTTTCATTGGAGTTATAGCAGGTGTATATTGGGTGTTTTATGCCACACGGTGTGCATCATTTGAACTGAAAAATGCAGGCCCCAATCTCTTTGCCTTTTACCTGCCGTTCGGTTTGTAGCATGGGGTAGAGCAGCTGAGAATTTCGTCTCCAGAGCAAATAACTCTTGCGTTCAACAACCTTTATTTAAAATCAAGTCTCTTTATTTCTAAACAGGGCTGGTTCAGTCCTGGCCAGGTATTTGTGCTAGATGAGTATTGTGCACGTAATGGAGTCAGAGGCTGTCACAGACATCTCTGCTACCTCCGAGATTTACTTGAACGCGCAGAAAACGGAGCTATGATTGATCCCACCTTGCTTCACTACAGCTTTGCCTTTTGTGCATCCCATGTTCATGGCAACAGGTAAGGAATTATTCCTATTTAGCTGCTAAATGCCAGCAAGGGATGGCTTTATAAACTAGGTTTCCTTCGATAATGCACAACAGCCCCCAATTTGTTGTCATACTGGATGTTTGGCAGCAGCACTGGTGGTGGCATGATTGGTGTGTTTGTTTGTTTCTCTCCTTGTTTAAATGTAAGCAATAGAAATGTGCATTCAGATCCAGAATGATGGTATTTTAAGTTGTAACCCACAAACCTGTTACATGCAATTCTGGATACCGGAGAGGTGGGTGAAGCGCCTGTCACTGTTATACACAGCACACATGGAACTAGATCGTCTGCTATGTCGGCAGCTGTTAATAAATGAGAGGGTCCAGTGAAATGCCACAGGTCAAATGATCAGAAGCACGTCAATCCCATTTACAAAAGTCACATAGGCAATTAGGAGCTGGAGTCTCATTAGAAGTCAGTGGGACTTTGGTTCCTCAATCACATAGGCATTGTTCAAAATATCAAGCCACATCTCGCTGTTACAGAGCTGGTTTAAGTTCATACCTTGCCAATTCCATGCTCAAATACAGCAAAGCTTCTGTGATCAGGAAGTGTAGCTCTATGAAGTTTCCTTTCCTCTGTGCATTTTATTAACAGCTACAGGAGCTGTTGCAGCTTCTTACTCCAATTTTTTTTTCAATTTGCATCATTTAGCCAAAGCTATTGTGCCCTATTCTATATGTGTCACTGAGGAAGAGAGTGCCATAAAATAATTGTGTTTTTTGTAAACTCTCGGGTAAACATCCCCCTGAATTATGACATGCATTGTCTGGATTTCATATTGTGAGACTGCCATTCAATTCACAGTTGGTTTTCTACATCTTGTCATGGAGGCAGATTCTGTTTCCTTAATTTTGTTTGAGTTCTGACTTTCTTTTGCAAGTTTCTGCTTTGTGTTTTTAGTTGGATCATTTTCATTTCTTTGTTCTTGCTTTCTTCTGTTTCTTTTACTTTTGCTGCTGACTTCACCCCCTTCCCTTCACCCTTCCCTTGAAATCATTCCCCAAAGCCAACTGCTGACTGAGTTGCTTGGTGGGTCACAGCCAAGTGCAGACAGCGAGGGGGCCAAATCTAACCCCTCTACCACTGAACTGGAGACAAAAAGGGATTCCAAAAAGGAGTCCAAAAAAAGGAAAGATTCCAAGTCCCAGCCGAATCCAGAGCCAAAAAGGTAAGTGAGAGAGCACGAGCAGTGCACAGGACTGTATTGTGTGGTATGTAGGCACCCGTCCGTCCCAGAGCACATGGGGCACTTGGCATTTCCAATACTTGCATAGTTCCAGAGCTGTGCAAATCCCCATGTAATGATCCAGTTGTAAAAAGGCTCCCAGCACTTTGGGCAGCTATGCCATTGCAGTTTCTTTCCAAATGGGGGTGTGACAAATAGGCTATCTAGAAATGACCTCAACAGAAGTGAATCGGGGAAGATGCTGCCAAAACAAGAGTGCTTGTCATGACGAGGTTATTATCAGCTGTTCACTGCTCCTTAGCCCTACTTCTTCTTTACACAGAATGCATCATGGCTCTGCGTATAGAAGAGGATCCATGTTTGGAGCCTGATTCAAAACCCACTGAAATCAATGGATTTTTAATTCAGACCATAGAGCAGCCAGGAACTCTGCTGACCCTGGTGTAACAGAGCAGCGCATCTATGTCAATGGTGTGGCAGGTTAAACTAAGTGTCTATGGATAACTACCCTGCCTTGTTGGCTCTGGGAGAAGGCTGCCCTGGATTAAAACCAGCAGGCAGAAAAGCAGCAGTCTGTAAACTCGTTGTCTGCCCCACTCCCAAGGCAGCAGGACCCCAGTTTTAGATGTGTTCTCTAGGTGCTACTTGCAAGGCCAGTAATAACACAAAAAGGGCATTTCTGTGAATGCAGCAATTTTTAAAAGAATATTCACGCATCGTGAAGGGAAGGTTGGGTTTTGCTGTCACTCTCCTTCCTTTTTGCTGTAACCAAATCATTAGCAGATGTCTAATTAGAAATCAAAAGGCTGAAGGTTGCAGGTCCTGTTTGCTCACAGTTGTCTGTTCTCCCCAGGGGAAAACACACACCTTGCTATTTAATGAAAGCATTTTATTGAGAGGGGCATATGAATGTGACTTTATTTAAAACCTGGAAGTTACTCATTTCACTTGGAGGGCAAACGGCCCCCCCCAAAACAACCAAACCCCTCTGCTGTTAGTTTAGCTTCCTCTGGAACAAGGTTGGCTGTCAGTTGAAATGTGCCGTGTCGGTAATGAAGGTCGAGCGGAGAGATAATTCCATGTGGCTATCAATCCCCTATATTAGCAATAGACAGTGATGGAGCTGAGGTGGGTTGTCTGTTTGTATTGTGTTTGTGTAAGGTCAGACAGTGAGACAACAGTAGCTTGCAGTCAGTGAGAAAGTGCAGAGAGAATGTGATTCAGATGTTCAGGACAGCCCGAAGGAGAGGACTGACAGCATGACAGGCCGTCATGGAGAAGCGACTAACTAGCTGCTGTCCAAGGTCCTGCTTCATGAATACAGCCGCGGTAGCCGATCAGTGTCAGCGCAGGACGGGGACAAAACGGCGGCTGTGCAGAATACACCTCTAGCTTTGCTCTGACCTCCTTGCTGTATCATGTGCAATGGGGGGAAAAAAGCAATATTGACGATATTTGGGGTATTTGTTTGCAAGCTGGAAGTTTTTTTGTTTTTTTGTTTTTATCTGCTGCCATGGTCGTTATACTTGTGAAAGCTTCGAATGCCCACTCCAGAGGAAGATGAGGTTCTTTGGATAAATCTGATATCTTTTATTAGACCAACTCAAATATACTAACTAATAAAAGATATCAGATGTACCCAAAGAGCCTTGTCTGCCTCTGTCCTTAGACCAACACCTCTGTAACACTCCAGAGGAAGGAAGGTAAATCCTTTCCATCCCCATAACAGATTCCACTGAGTTCTGGTCATATTTTTACCCATGCCTTTAAAATACAAAAGGGGAAAAATAAAATTAAAAGTGTCATTTTTTATTATTCTAGGTTTTACATTCTGCCCGCATCTGCCTGTCTGGCATACATGCATGTCACAGTTGGAGAAACCAAGAATGTGTGTGCCCAAAGCTGCTAAAGTCTAGAGTAATTACCTATTACCACTGCTAGTTGAAGTTCGCTGAAATGAAGGAAATTGTGACCTTCTAGCGACATTATCATAGTACTTTGGAACCAGGTTTCAGTGAGCGCAAGTAAATTCTGCCAGCTTGAAAAATTTAGCCAGTTTAAAGACAGGAATTCTCCAAAACTGGTACAAATCTCTCCAACCTAAGAGTGGTTGGAAAGATATGAGTATATACTGTGTCATTCAAATCTGTAGTGATATCTGTTGATTTTAGTTCTTTTGCATGGTCCCCATTTCTGTGGCATTTGACAATATTAATCCTTTAGTATAACTGCGGTGGTCCTTTAATATAACTGTGTTCTAAAAAGATTAAAGATCACCACAATAGGTGTAAAATGGAGTTTCATCCATTTTTAAAAGGATTATATGACATGGTTGCCTCTGATAACTGCAGGCTGGGCTCTAAGATCCAGGGGCTCCCTTCCAGTCCTGAAATATTTTTATTGTAACCTCCGTGGGTATCACAGTGCACTGATCCCTCTTCAACAGATGGGGAGCAGAGGCACGGAATAACTGTGCCATGAGCCCATCCTTCTACCAGAAACACAATCAGTCCAGCCAATAGAAAGTTAACAACCTGGTGGAAGTGCACAGTGGAGCAAGGGCTGGAGCGCAGGTCTCCTGTGTCTGAAGTGCGTGTCCTAGATGCTAAACAGAATAGGTGTTTTTTTTATTTTTAAGGTGTTGTCTTGGCTGTAAGTATGGCTGTTTCTACTTGAACTGTGCAATAGCAGTAACATCTTTTTTTTTTTAAATGGTAACAGCTGGTTGAAATGGTGCTGCTTTTCTGGGTTTGGGTATATTTTTGTCCTAGTCAATTGAAAACAGAATGGAAATTTTGAATTTTTAAATATTAAGGACTGGCTGGCTTGTCTGATAGTTGGGCATTGACTTCCTCATCACTTGGACCCCATGTTGAATAGATTCTCCCCTAGTAGAGAATGGAAGTTGGTCATCGGTATCTGATAATTGTTCAGTGACCTGGACTGAGTTGGGGCTGTCTGTTTGAGCCACCAAGAGTCTGCCCAGCCAACAGTATCACAAATATTGTCCAGTTTTTGCACACTAGGGAGTCAGTGCATTTCCTGCTCTAGATTCAGTTTATTTTCAGAAACATTACATTTACTTTCAGGGAGAAAACAAAATTGGCACCCCTTGCAATTATTTAATTTGCAGTTGTAAGATCAGGAAAAATATGACTGCTTGAAAAAAAATCTCTGGACCATGCATCATTAAATATGTCTGTAATAGTTTTAGAGATTTCTTAATTATATTCTAATAAACTATTTGACTGGTCTTGCTCAATGGCAAGACTTTGCAAGGGCTAGATTAAAATGGAGAAAAAATGTTTTTGTAATTGGAAAAAAACAAAAAAACAAATTAAAATGCAATAGAAATTTCATAAACTTTTGGCCAGTTCTACATGTTCCTAATATCTCAAGATGCTCTCCTGGAGTCTAAAGTTATTCTTGGATTAATATTTCCATAATATCATGTTGATGCATTTTAACAGAAAGTCATGGGTTAACAAAGCCGTGCGACGTGTAGTCCAGTAGTCCTCGTTATATCACAGCTCCAAATACTAACCAGATGCACGATAGGTATGCACTCACGCTGCTGCGGACACGCTCTTGACTTCTTCACAATACAAGCTGTTATATTGGCTGAGATGATGAGCGGTGTCTGTGAGCCTCAGCTAAAGTGCTTTGCATTAACTACTGACATGCTTCGTTACAATGGGTTTCGGGTGTCAGTGTTCGGCATCCATTCGTTCCAGCCATGGTACATCAAGGATGCATATTGCACTTCTAAAGCAATGAGCCTTGAATCAGATCACAAAGCACCACAGCACGAGGTGAAATTAGAAGTGAAAATCAAGCAAAAGTTATAGCAGCAAAGCAGTTCTCTTTCTTAATGCTGCCTAGTGTCATGAATGAAGGGTAGGCACTGGGGCTATTTTTAAAATCCCACTCAGAAAAGATGGAGAGAAGAAAATCCCAAAGGAAAATCGGCTTTTTAAACAGCGTGTAGTGCATCACGTAGATTCACAAGACTCAGGCAAATCTGGCCAGTCCTTTCAAGGAATCCGGGTGCAAGTCCCAGCAAAGCTAGCAGGGTTGCTTGCAGACCTCCCTTTTGGGGGTTAATGCCTTACCATCGTCAGTGATATTAACTGTATCCCGTGAGCTGTGCCTGGCTGTAAAAGGCAGGGAGCTGGAGAGAGCGACTGCTTTATCGTTGAGTTGTCTTTTGTTAGTTAAAATCAGTCTTTTGGCATTGATTTTTGACATGGTTTCTTTTATCAGGTCTGCTCTGTGTGTCGGTGGGTGTAGCACATGCAGAGGTTTATTCCCTGTTTGTAGAGAAGAATTTCCCCAGTGATACAGCATAGACTCGTTCAACCCAAAAGGTGTAAAAGACAATGTCTTTTCTTTTCTAAGTGACTTCAGTGTTTCAAACAGGCTAATGTCAAAGAGATTAACCCAAAGGAGCTATACTGTAGATGTATAATTGCATACAAATGCATGCTATTGCTTCATGTATTAGTCTTTGTTAAAAAATCATTTTGATATATTTGTTTTAGCAGCAAAACCAGCCCTGGAGGCATACGGGGTATAATTAGAAAAGGGCATGGTGGGGGAGGTATGGCTTATGGAATGAAGCATTGGCCTTAGGATCACAGGTCCTAATTATAATTTATAATTAACCCCGTGGTTTTTCACAAACAGTCTAAACTAAAAGCAGAAGCAAAATTTACTTTTTAAGAGAGGGAAAAATGTTTAATTTTGCAATTTCCTTTTTTACAAAATTGTTTTGAAACTTTAAAGTTCAAGGTCCAACATATAAAACTGGACATAGGCAGATGACAAATAACTAAAAGTTTTCATGTTAAATATTTATAGTGAAAGCAGACATATGTGTAGGCTGTACTGTAAGCCTATGACAGAAAGTCTTTTCTAAAAAGGTGCCATTTGGGGCTTGTTTTAATATACATATTAATATCCGTTTCGCTATGTATGCCATACTTTCAGAGACAGGATGAATAGAGTATTGGTAAAAAAAGATCTGTTATCATTCAGATCTGAGGCATTCGTGTTGTTGTATGTTGACATTAATCCAAAGAGAGAGACATGGGCACCGTGTGCTGACTGCATGGATCTCTAAACATCTACATATAGGTTTTTATTTAAAACAAATACGGGTGCAATACCTCTTTCACAATTTGTCGTCTCCAATTCCTTATCGTTGTCCAGACCGCTATAACATACATGCCCTCTGTGTGTGCACGTTCATTTTCTATCGTTGCGTGGTAGCTAGACATAACTGCAGAAATTTTACTAGCTGCAGAAAGCTGTGATTCTATATGTAAAATAAATATCAAATTTAAAGTTGACAGGAAACCTTTGTTGAATAAAAATAACTAGTACCAGCTGGAAAAATAAATTAATTTATGAGGCTTGACCTTCTCTTGAGGATGTCTTTACAAACCATCAGCTGTGTATTGGAATTGTCTAGGACACAAATGAGTATGAAATTATAGCAAGGCTAGCTTATATAACCTTTCTTGCCCTTTGCCGAAAGAAAAATAAATATGCTTCCTCCAAATGATTCAGTTTTTAAGATGCATTTGACTTTAATGATTTGTGTTTAATTAGGTTTTAAAAAATCAAGTTAATAAATTGAGTGCAAGGCTTTTGGTGCTGTTTATATAGTTCTATCTATATCCCTGCATTTGTCACTAATTAATGAGTTCCTAATGCTTCAGCTTCTGGGGAGATGAGCAACAAAAATTAACATAACTAGTAAATCTGAAGATGTGCAGCTGGGTGATAGTATTTGAAATTTGACAAAAACATTGCAAGTATTATTATTTGTGACATGGCTCAAGATGGGAGATTGTGAGGAGAGTAAAGATGACAGAACTGGTGCTAACCACTGTGACAACAACTTGAAAAGCAGCCGACATGACATCTTTCCTATCATGCTGCCGAAAATGTCAACTTTGTGAAGGACAGTGAGAAAATGGTTTGCCGAAAATTTGAAAGGTAGATTCAAGAGATGCTCATCATGTCAGATGTAATATAGTCCACAGCTGTTTGAGAAAGGAAGTCCTTGCAGTTGTGATGGCTCGCAGTTGGCAGGCCCTTCCAGACATCCGTGCCGCTCCAAAAATGGCTACAGTTGACCTGTAGATTGTCTCAAGTTTGCAGCAGCATGATATACAGGAGCGAGTGGTAGTTTATAGCATGCCATTCTGCAGCGCAAGGCACTGTGCAGAAGGAAACCTTGCACTTGGGTTAAAATGCCCATGGTTGGCACCCTGGCTTCCAAAAAGGCATGACAAAAATGCAAGGCCTAATATTTTAGTGCAAACAAAGTGTGGTGGATGCTATTTTTAAAAAGGCTTTCTCTTCTTGCAGCTAGGTGGGTAGGTTTATATCTCAATGCAGTCGGTTAAGGCATTATATCTTAATCTGGATAAGCTCAAGGATATTAACTCTGAACTAGAAAAGCACAGGGCTGCTCGCAGACCCATCTGGAGTTTTCATTTGGGCCATCCTTTCAAATGAAAACTGCCAAAGCACAGAAAATGCAGCCTGCTACCTCAAACTTGCAGGATGCTGCTGTGCCAGGGCATTGCAAGAGGCTGGAATCGGTGCTAAATGGCCTGATGCATCCACATGCAAGCCCGCTGTAGTCAGTGGAAAGCCTTCCTTTGCATGCATGAGTTTTGGATTGACCTGGGCAAATGCCATGGGCCCAGATCTGCTCCCTCTGAAGTCAGTAGAAAATGGGCTGGAGTGCTGAAAGCCATGCCCTCTGCAGGCAGACAGCCATATTGTTTAAATAAACTTTATAATTGAAGAATAAAACTAGATTTGAACCAAAAGATTTTTTTTGGACATTTTAAAAAAGAAAGGGTCCTACCTAGTTGAGCTGGCTCTTGGCATACGTGCCAGTCCCATCACCTGTAGTGGGCTTGAATTTTGTCAAACATTTTGAGAAAGAAAGAGCCCTACCTAGCTGAGCTGGCTCTTGCCACATGTGTCACTGCTTGGAAAACAAGCCTGCATTTAGGCTCACCTGACATCTTGCATGACCTTTAAGTAAATCTCTGTCACTTGAGGGTTTATTGACCCAACCTGCGGTCACTACACTTCCTTAACTTTTCCAGCCCGCTAGAAAATGGTGGCAAGTGCTTTCAGCCTCATTTTCTGCTGTTCCTACCATAACGATTTCCCGGGAGCTGTTGAGAACATTGGAGTGGCCAAAAGTCAAAGCCAAACTTGAAACTGCCCTTTTGCTAGGCAGCGTTCAGCAAGGAGCATCTTGAAAAACATGCTGCTCCCGTTGCAAGCAAACTGGATTCCCCCAGGTGCCCAGAAGGGCTCCCGTGCATACCTGAGGGCCGGCGCGTGCACGCAGCCTGCATGCTAACCACGGGGAAGTCAAAATGCACGGAGCATCTTCAGCTGCTATTTTTTAAATTCCAGATCTAATTAGTTTCTCATGGCTTTCCTGCTTCTTCAGAATAACTAGACCTAATTAGGTACTAATGAGACCAAATTTATATTTCCAAAATTATTTTAAAAAAAAAAAATCTGTTCCCCAGCTGAGATGATATTGCCTAAATTCAACTTAAATTCATTTTTATTTGCAGCTGACATAGGGAAATAAATAGGCAAATAGGAGTTTCTAATGGAAAGGCTGATTTAAATTTAAATGCATCCATTGTAAAATTTGGGCCTCTCTGTTCTGGGCTTAACTTGTGTTATTTAATTTCTGGTTAGCACTTAGAGGAAGGCAATGAAAAGTCCATTGCGATTTTGTTAGGATCTCTGCTTGTGTTTTTAAGAAATACATTTCTACCTGTATTGTAACATCAGAGCTAATATTTGTCATATTAAGAGCTTTCTGCATGTAAGGTCAATAAGAGATGACTGTACAGATTGTATGGGGTTTTTTTCATTTTTAGAAGGTTGGGGGGTTTTTTGTTGTTTTTTTTTTAGTTTAGGGCCTTTTGATTCTTTAAAAGGAAAATAAAGCTAACCAATTAACCCCTGACAGGAGGTTCATTAGAAGCTTTGTAATCCCTTGCCAAGTCATTTGTATAAACGAACCAGTCTAGTACTAAGGATTTACACAGCTTAAGCTGAACACTGGAGGAGGCCTTTTAGTAAGCACATTTGTTCAGTTTTAAGACTTCTTCCCTTGCCTGAAAAGAGACTGTGCCGGTGTAGGGTACACAGTCATACATCAATCCCTACACTTTTCTTGTCAATAATAGAGAGCAGTGATGTTGATTGTCTAGGCTCCTGATTTCTTTGGTGGATGGTTTAGACTAGCCCTCTACACTCGCCGTGGATTATAACGTGGAGTATATTTTAACGGGGGGAGGAGGAAGCAGCAGGGGGCGGGGGCAGCCGGTATCTGCCTTCACGTAGGTATAAATCCAGAGTTTGTTTAAATCAGCAGAGTAACGAGGGCTTCGAGACAAGGAGAGGAAGCAATCGGCACGGGGACTGTCCACATCCCCTAACTGCTCCACAAGAAAAGCAGGGCAGGAAATGTTTGTTTGCACACTGTGCTCGGAGGAAGATGCAAAATACCCCACGGGAGCTGTGCCTGGCAGCCTCGTTCATAATACAGTCCTGTGCACTGATGAAAGAAGAGCACCTGGCAATTATTCATCCAGGAGCCGATTAAATCATTAATTGCTTAGTACTGTAATGTGTTACATTACTGAAAAAGAGATTTTGCTCTTAAATGCAAGCTGATATTTAGACACATTTCTGTATGCGAGACTAACTGCTCCCTCCTTTTACGGGAAGGAAATGAATGTGCTTATTATCTGTGAGTTTAATATCAGTGTGGTTTGTGGGGGTTTTTACTGTGAATCCCTTTTTGCTTTGATAATGTTGCAGAGCCTTTTTTTTCTATGGAAATTATTTGTCCATTTAATGGAGCAGTGGGTCTGATCCTGCAGTCTCCGCTGAGTGAAAGTTTCCATTGTAGTCAGTACCGTACATGCATATTTAAGAAAGAACCACGTTGTTTTGTTTTATTTTCTGCAATGTGCAGAAAAGCAATGATTTTGCTATTGAAAAGCATACATGCTACAAAGTGCTCCCTCCCCTAGCATGTCCATTATATTCTGGTTCTAATAGTCGATGATCCCCGTTTCCAGAAAATGCAGTATCTTGTTTGCTGTACAGATGACTTACCGGGGTCATGGGGTGGCATTTGGGTCATTCATGGCATTTTTCCTTCAGGCCTGATGGAATAGGAACCGTAACGGTAGACGAGAAGGAGCGTTTTGAAGAAATCAAGGAAAGGCTCCGTTTACTCCTGGAGAATCAAATCACGCATTTTAGGTAAAGACAAGCTTACAGCTTATAGCAAAGGAGGGTGCATTTCCTCTAGTTTCTGTCCCACAGACACGGCATCTTAGAAACTAAATTTCCAAGGCAGCAACTTCTTATCTCTCTGCAAAAGCAGCATGCACAGTGTCAAACAACTGAGCATGTTGTGGATGCTGCAGAAGGCACAAATGTGTTTGCAGCTGATTAGCAGAAGTTGCAGTCCTTTGAGGTATTTCAGCATGTCTTGCCCACATGGGCCTCAGATATGGTGAGGACTCAGACCAGACCAATAATTTTAATGCAATACTGAAACACCCTGCGTCTTATTTCTTGCCCTTTCCCATCCATCCCCTTCTGCTTAATAGCAGTCTTTCCCCACCTCCCCCAAATGTAAAGACAGACAGTTATTGTTTTTCTTGCCCCCAGGGATGGTATAATTATGGGAACAACAGATACCACCCGCCTTTATAGGTGATAAGATCCCCTCTGACAAAGGGGCCTTTTCGTGCAGTGGTCATCCCCAATTCTCCAGATGAGGGCTGACATAAAGCTTCATGAAAATCAAATGCCACTTTCAAAAATAAAGTAGTTAGTTCAAGCAATTAGTTATGGCCCGAGATTATGATGGGATCAGTAGTTTCCCAGCTTGAAGTCACTTATCCCGTCCTTTTTTGGGAGCCCCTTTTCCCTTTTATTGCAATGAAATGGTATTTAACCCCTTCCTGGTAGAGCTAGACACTCTCCCTCTCCCAGCTGACAGCCAGATCTAATGAGCTGGAAGACTACCTACTCTTACCAGTCACCCGTCATTTCATTTCCCCGCTGACGGGAGCCTCGGGCTCCATCCTTCAGACTGCAGATCGGGGCACACGGACAGTTTCTGAGAGTTTCTACCAAAGAGTGAGGGACCTAATCTGATTCAAGCACCAGGCCCTGAGCCAAGGAGCGGAGGGTCTCACTCTGTCAGGCAGGAGCAGAGGGCCCACCTGTCCCATTTCAGAGAGCGTCTTTCTGATTGTGTCACCATTCAGCTTACTGGCACATCTGAGCCAGTAAGCCCCGAGCACCCAACTAATCTTTCAAATCATATGTTTTTCTAGGTATTGCTTTCCATTTGGCAGACCAGAAGGTGCATTAAAAGCTACCCTCTCGCTACTGGAAAGGGTAAGCATAAGAATAACAAGGCTGTTTTAAAATCCTGTAGGCATACACAGTCCCCCATGCAGGAGAGTTTCCGTGGCCTTAAGGTATGCGCATATGCACAGGTCGGACTAGCTAATGCTGCATTATTAATTATGTCAATTGGTTGATGTTGCAATTATATGAATGAGAGCAGCTGATGGAGAATTTTGAATGTTATGAACCTAATTTTCCCTTTCACAAAACCACTTTTTTTCCTTTGGACATGATAGTCTATGGACTCGGGGTCATGCTGCTCTAATACTGGCATAACGAGGTAGAGTCAGTCTTTTTAAGCGTTATGTTAAATGGTTCCAAAAAAGCTTCCCATCTGCAATAAAGCACTTGGACTGCATCGTCTGTGGGGCCAGAATCGGCCACTTCTGGACCCAAAAGCCAGAGTTCCTACCATCTGAACCACAAGATCGAGCCCTGTAGTCAGGGACCAGCAGCCAGGCTGCGTGAGCAGTGGAAATGCATGAATTTGTTGAGCATACAAAAAATCCACAGTGATCAATTATGTGAATGCCTGATGCCACAACAAATCAGTTTTTCTTATGTCAAGGTCCTTATGAAAGACATAGTTACTCCAGTTCCTCAAGAGGAGGTAAAAACAGTCATCCGTAGATGCTTGGAGCAGGCAGCTTTAGTCAACTATACTCGACTATCAGAGTATGCCAAAATTGAAGGTAAGGCAATTTCTTTGTGACATTACAATTTTGCAGTGTTTCTAGGTGGGGACTATGGCTGGCAGCTGTTTTAAAAAAAAAATTAAATACTTTTTTCCACTTGAACAGAAAACAGAATTGGCTATGGAGCATTCTTGCAGTGTTGATTTGTTTAAAAGCGATGGAGAGTAGAGGCTGGGTAAAATACTTCTTTTTCTGGGGGGGGAAAAAGAGATGAAACAGTTAACAGACTCCCAGCTTCATTTGATTGTTAGTGCATTTGGCCAGTGGTACAGCATTCATACGCGTGTCATCGTTTTAAAAAACAAATTAAGAAATACATGGGATGTCATCTTCATAGCTGGAAAGTAAAATGCAACTAATTGCTTGTGACATTGGAGTGCAGGGAACAATCGAAATACAAGACTCAAAAACAAACAAAAAAAAGCTTTCTCTCTGCTTATTGGGTTGTAGAAAACTTAAAATGTCTTTTGCTGGATAGTGTTTCATTGCCTTTCCTTTGTGCCTAGTGGAAGTCATTGATCGTTGGTCCCATACTTGCATCAGATTTCATTCTTGTCACTCTAAATCCAACGTCGCTGATATTACTGACCTTTTAAGTTATGGGGGAATAATAACTGGTGACCAGAGACACATGTAGCCATCAAAAAGACATTTTAAAACTTGCCAGAGGATATATTGTTTGTTGGAGCGCTATAATTCAATAGATGATTACATGTTAATCACTTTTCATTGTTACCTTGTTGGCTGCTATTCAACAATCTGAAATTCCTGAACAACTTCTTCTGTGCCGATAACTGAGAACTCTGCTCACAATGAAGTGTATGTTCTGCGGTGGTGTTGTGTGAGATTTAAGAGGCTTTCCTAAAGCTAGATCCATGTTGTATGTCTCTCAGATATTACAGAAAGTGAAGAAATCCCTATATGATTTGCTCCTGGTTCTTGCTTATATGAGGAACTGGGTTATAACGCATCAAATTGTCCAGGTGCTGTACATGACATGTCCTCTCTTTTTCTATTTTTTTCTGTCTGACGATGCAAATTGTGTACCAGTGGTAATGAATTCGTTGTTATGCATCCAGTGAGAAACACTTAAGAATTGGGCACTAAAAGGATGTTTATCAACTCTTGACTTGGTAATGAGTGACAAAAATAGAGAAGGAATGGAGGTTTAATAAGCACTGTATTATCAGGCAATTTATCGAAGCACTCAACTTCACAGGATATTTTAATTGGTGTTTTCTGTAAAATGCAATGTTTAAATATACTTGACAAGGACGGAGAAGGACTCGGAGTGAAAACAACTTTTGTTTTGATGGCTGCTGCTACCAAATGCTGGCTTCCCTAGGTCTCTGTGCAAATATCCCTAACCCGTTGGTAAGATTTGCTCTCTTCTTTCAGATAAATCTATGCAAAAAACAAACTTTATGATCTGTAAGTAAAAATGCATTCATTTCCAAAGTAGAACAGTTAGTGTGTACTTTCCTTTTGTGCCTCAATTCTTCTTGGTTGTGTTAATTATCTGCCCTCCTTTTTGCACTGTGACTTTTAGGTCTGGGGATACTTTGAAGCAACAAACTTTTTTTTTCCAGCTACCTTTTCAGAGAAATTCTTCATTCCACACTACTTGCTCTCTTCTGCTTCTCTCCTCCCTTATTCGTGATTGGCCACAGCCACTTTTCTATGTTGCCGCTATAAAAGTGGTTGTGACACCAATTTCAAAGCATGCTGGGATTGTTACTCCAAACAACCCAACATCCGCCAGCTGCATGCATCAGGTTTTCTTTCATGAGCATAGTCCACGACAAGGTACAAACCAGTTCGCTTCCAAAAGAGTTGCCTCCATGAGATGCCTTTGTCTACGCAGCATGCGATTTTGAAACCAAAACGGTTTAAACTTGGCCATCTGAGCATTTCAGAAATTCCTGGCGGCGCAGGAGGAAATATTAGCAGCAGAACTGCTTGAGGCTATGTTTATGAAGAAATACCTGCAAAAGCCTTAGATACTGAAGGCCAAAACCCTTAGTATCTCGGAGCCTTAATTCAATGGAATTCTACTTCCTTCTATTCATGATGTTTGGATCATTATATTCTTGCAAACAATCCAGAATAAACCTCTACAATCATGGTCACAACCTCTTCTGTGACTCATGGGCATGCTGAATGGTTAATCCAATAGATCTCCAATTTTAAAGCTCTCCTTTTTTTTTTTCCTTTTATCCTATGTGTACCCCAAAATACTCTACAGCTATTTTCCTCTTAAGCTAATATAAAGTTTTCCTCTGACCTATAACCTCTTTACCTCTGACCTAAGCCTCTTGCATGCCCAAATCCTCTTTTATAGGGAAAAAGAGAGAAATGTATGAGCATCCTGTCTTCTGCTTGGCCTCTCAAGTGATGGATTTAACCATTCGTGAGTACCTACCACCCTCCTCTCCATGCTGTCTTCACTCTTTCTGTTTTCATTACTCCAAGAAAATCCAGATCCAAACCAACTCACTTTCCTTGCTTCAAGTCTTTTAGCATTGGCTTGTCTGTTGCTTCTGTCTGTGAAACCCAGTGTGAGAAGTCCAGTCACTTTTTATCAGCCTAAAACAGGTTAGGCAATTAAGCCATTTGTTTGTGATGAACTCCGATTGTCTGTAAGTTTTTTCAGTTTATTCTTTATGTCTGTGACCTGAATGCATTTTTACTTTGCTTCTGTGTAACCCCAATTTGTAAAGTGCTTGTCACTGGTACACAATCAAAAGGTAGCAGCTACACTGGGAAACAATGAGCTAGAGGTCAGATAAAGGACATTTGGAAAAAGGCATCCCTTTTCCAGTATATACGATCTTGAAATGCTCCTGTATATAAGATCATATAAAGCTGTCCTTTCTCTGTACATCAGATCTTACATGTCTTCCGTCTGTTCTCTCTCAAGCAGAAATGCTTTTATTTGTTCTCTCTCCAGATTTTTTTATTTATTCTTTTACACCAAGCTCTGGCTGGGACATGCAAACTTAGCGGTCGTATGTTCCCAGAGCTTAGCTCACTGAGTTCACTAATTTTCTATTCGTGCAGCATTTTCTTTCACCCCTGTGAAAGGAGCCGTTTTGGTGATGCCATGCTTCTGGGTGGTGGGAGTGAAGGGGGCAACTTTTTTTTTTCCTTTTCAAATGTCATATATCACGCATAACTGCAGGGCATTTTGGTCCACTTGCTCATTAATCCTGCATATCTGTTCTTGTTTCTCTCTCTTCTCTCCTTGTCGCTCTCTCTCTTTCATATAGAGAATCAAAAGGATGCAGGTGAACAATTGTATATGCATTATAAATTGCTAGGACTGTTGAGTTATATATATATATATCTTTGTTTTCTTTCATAGCTCCTTAAGATATGTACTCCTATAGACTGAAAACGGAGTTGCCATAATACTTAAGGAGTTAATTTGTGCTGTCTCGACATACATAATCTCTTTTACGCGTGCCTCAGGGTAGAGTATAGAGCAGAGCTCATTTATAGTGAAAGGACACCGTGATGAGGAGACAGGTTTTCAGTGAATAGACATCTATCCCGATAGAAGAAAAAGTTTCCTGTTTTCCAAAGGAACTAAAACTACTTTTTGACGCAGAAAAGTCCAGATGATTTGGCCTGCCATTTGAACACTGAATGAGCACCTTTATGACTCAACTAATGTTCATTTTTGTTTTTCACATCTTCTGTTTGATGCCCTCCTGGGAAGAATGGTTTTTTGTTAATGTGTAACTAACAACACCCAGTCAGACAAAAGTTGTGTTTGTCTTTTGTTCGTAACCTGTGGTGACTTGTAACGAAGCCGGGGCAGGACTCAGACCTTTCCACTCCAATTCTTTTCGGTAGTGCTGCTGGACTGGTGTCACTTTTTTCATGACTCTTACATATCAGGGTTAATGGTTTGACAGTTCTTGACATGTCAACCATTAGTTTCTTTTTCCGAAATAATTTTGACGGTTGTTTTCTCGTTCCCCCTGAAAGGATAACATTGATTTCAGAATAATTTCCAGAAAAGGAATTAGTTTAGAAAGAGATGCAAAGTCTTAGGCCAGCTCCTGTTTTGGTTTCCACAGGTGTATCTTGCATGGACAGCCAAATCTAGCCCGGCACCTTGTTTCGTCACCGTGGTGTTAACTTCAGGTCCTAATAAGAAAGCAACATCCATTACAAAATGTACAGGTTTTGCTCTTTGCCCAAATATAGGCACAAAAACAAAACAAATCATGTTGTATCTGTGGGCCCATTCATCCCCAATAATTACCTTAGATCCTAGTGTGTCAGTACAATTAAGGACATAGAGCATCATTGTTTTTCAGACCAGAGGCAGATATACCACCTATTTTGCATTTGGGAAATAAGTGCTACCTTTCAAAGGGCGCTATTTAGTTGCGAATAAAACCAGCTTCTGTGTTGCCTGAACGCAGTGAAAGACCACAAAAACCCTAATCCTACTTGCGTTGCTCCCTTAAACCACCCTTTGTTTGTACTGGTTTCTTTAAGGGAGTTTGGCTTGTCAGGTAAGCAGGATTTGGTCTTAAAATCAAGAAACGAAGCGTTGGCTTGCTTTTCCTCAAGTCAAATGTAAAATGTGACTGCTCTCAATTGTATTGCAATCGCAGTGAGACTAAAAATACAACGCTGAAAACAAGACACCCACAGATATCTCCCCATCTAATTCCCCATCTTTCCTGAAGAGCTCTTAGCCCCTTGTGTTCTCTTAAAAACGTGGTTTTTAAATAGAACATTCAACAGACAAATATGCTAAAGCAATTAAAAATGAATAATTTGTGCTTATTAATCAAGCAAAAATTGCTAGCACTCAGATGAAGGCATACAAAACCCTAAAATAGGGTTGTGCTCTGTCTCCTTATGGAAACCGGGAATCCACTGTTCCTTTAGGACAGAATGACGGCGGTAGAGCAGTGCCCCGGCAGGCCAGGGTGTGTGAAATGCAACGCATTGTCATCCAGAAATGCCACAGGTGTGACATGGGTCTCATTTACACTGAGGCTATGAAAAGGGTTCAGTCTTCACCAAAGGTTTGTTGTCTTCGGTGCACGGCAAAGAAGAGGGGCAAGTGGTGGGTGGGGATAGCAACTAACAGTGACTGGACAAGAAGGGACCAAGGACATAAATGATGTCTTTACGTTTAAGCTTCTGAATATAGCAGCTTCAGCAGCAAGCAGAAACCAGCTCAGGGGCTACTTGGTCTGCTGCAGTGTCAGTGTTTCTACTCTTCCCTTCACCCCCTCCTAAAGCACGACAGGGTTCAGCCTTTGCCAGAGTCCCCAAACCCTTCTCTGGTGAGCAGATACCATCCCCATCCAACCTATCTCTTTCCCATGGCATTAGTAACAGCCCCTACAATGATTCCCTGGGCCATGATCATAGCAGCAGCAATGCTAACTCAGCCCCTCCGCTCCCCTTCTGCTGCTCAGCTGAAACCCCAGGCATGCCGTACTGGGGTGGGATGGGCAACCGTTGCATGGAGCATCCCTGGCAGCAGGATGCAGTCCCCGCACTCCGCCTGCCCCATCTCGGGGCAGGGAAGAGCATCCAGTTGCTTGACTATTTGGGAGAGCAAATCTGCTTTGAGAGAGGCATCTTGGCATTGAAGGGAAATGGGTATGGGGGTCTCACTGCCCCATCCTCCAGACCTAGAACTTCCTACTTTAAATGCTGGAGGCTGCAAGCGAGAGATGGACGGTGGAAAAAACCCTGGTCAGACCCAGCCCATGGGAAGTGCAGAGTCCATTCTCCACCCCCATTTTTTACGCGCCAGTGTGAGCCGGGTGAATTAAGTGCATCGTTTTCAATGTGTGTTAAATGAATTCAGGTCAGGCTCTCTCCCGCTCTTCCCAGCTTCAGTTTGAGCAGTCTGGGTTCACCGGCCAGCTTTGTAGGGAGCTCAGACTGGAAAGCCACACGCGCCAATTCATGAAATCTGCAGCTCGGTTTCAGTTTGTGAATCCATTGGGAATTCATAAAATTAAAAAAAAAAGATTTTTCAAATAAATGGGAAGAAGAAATAAAGGCAAGGGGATTGCAGTCTGCAGGCTGGTAGTGAGCACAGAAAAAGAGGCTGAATTCTTGAAATAAATTCTTGCTCACTCCTCTGTAATTCTCACTCCCTTTTGCATGTTTGCTTCAGCCTCATGATGTCCTGCCACCCCATTCCTTTTATTAATTGAAGCAGTATTCAACTGTTTTTAACTAAAAACCCATAACTTGGCCCTCTGGAGCTCACCTTATCTATACATTGTCAATGATGAGAGTTATTTAGACGGGACAATTCCCAAGGACTGGTGATTCCTAAGGTGGTCATCTTCTCCCCACACCATCTTGCTGTTACATATTTTATCCAATGCCTCTTTAATGCAAAATGCATGAGCAGTCTGTGGGCCTCAGGACCAGTCCCAGCTCCCCCCATTGCAGAGGGAGTGCTCTAGCCGCTAGGACATGCAAAAGACCACCTCTACCCACTCTTCCTGCCATGTTTTTTAATGTAGGTGGGTGCAAACAATGCACTTTATGCTCAGCTTGAAGCAGTCGTTGTTTCTGGCATGTTCTGAGTTGCCAGTGCCTACCACCCTGGGCCCTCCATGGGATTTGGGTACACAGTGGTACCTAGCTGCTAGTCCCTACCAGTCTTAGACATGGTACAGGGAGAGGTACCAGCTCCAGAGGGACCAGTCCAGGGTAGACACGATGATGGGATTTCTTCCAGAGCTCCAAAAGATAAGAGAAACAGATAAGTTGAAACCTGTTCCCTGTTCCCCCCAGACGATGGTGAAGACTACAGTTGTCAGGTTCATTCAGGCGCTAAATAAGAGGCCAGGACTTGGCTCTTAACAATCAAAGTGACCAGAAGCATTAACTGATGGTTGACTTGGTGGGCAGTTTGGCCTCATTGTCATAAACCTGCCTCGTACGTGCCCCAAAATCTCTCCCAAATTGGTTGTGATTTGGCCTGGATTTATTTTTTTTCCCCAGGAGAAGGCTGCAATGGGACACACTAGTTAGTGTTGCATTATATTTGGTGGAGCTGACTGAACCCACGCAGACCCTAGGGGTAGATAGATGGAGGCTGAATTGAGACCACAGCTGTCCACTGTCCGACAAAAGTCCTTCAAGCTGCCTTGTGTGTGTATCTGAACAGCCACAGGGTAGGGCCTGCTGCTGTATTAGCAAGCTTTCCTCTCTTTTCTCCCATCCTTCTGTTCTAACTGGTGTCTTCCCCACAAAAATAGAAAACAAGGGAGGTTGCACAAGGACCCAGACGGCAGGGAAGTCTGAAATGCATTTCTCCTCTGGGTCACTGCAGCGTCCACATCTGTAGCCATAGCAGTGGTTATGACTAGCTGCAAAATCTGTCAGCTTCCCGCAGGGCTTGCCAAGCTGCATGCTTCTCCTGGATGTGATTATTTTTTTCCCTTGGCCTCGGTACCATTTTTGAGGAATCGTCTCTCTTTGACACCCTGGTCACATGAGAGCGCCCTGTTTGGGAACCTAATAGATGAAGTTGTTTGGGGATGTTGCATTAGGACCCAAGGTCCAATAATCTCCTGTTAGAACCACTTCCTTTCCCCGGAGATTGATGCAAACTGCCCTTGGCAGTGATGTGCTGTGGGCATTGCACATGGGCTAAGCCATAGTGTGTGCCCATATTCTTGTTCACCGTATGAATCAGGAAGGACTTCTTGAGCATTGTTGCCCAAACACATGTCACTTTATGCTGTAATGATATAAGAAATGGTTCTGGGGAGAGGACCCCTCTGCTAGCTGACAAATAATGACCAGGCCATTTCTGGAAATGAATGAATAGATGTGTTTAAACTTTTAGAAGCAAAAAAAAGAAGAAAAAAAAACAGCCCGGTATTTTTTTAAACCTAGGTTCTGTCTTATTGACTCTGTTCAGCTGTGCAATGATTTAATGTGTATGTGTGTGTGTCTGTACATTAAGAGATGCATCCAACTTTTACTCTTTAGCGAGTGTTTGCTAGGGTATTGTTACTATGCTCTGATCATTTCCATAATACTACAAGAATCCCAAAAAAGAAAAATGAGAAACCCACTTTGTATGAACCAGAAGCCAAACTCTTCTTCACCTAGAAAACACAAGGAAAAATGGGAAGGACTTTTGGCAATAGGCTGTCCAGATAAATATGCCAGATTCCTTGCAAACACAATTATTAGAACTAGTCACGCTGCTGTACTCAGGCGATTAAAAGCTGCTCTTAAATGTTGATAAGAACTATAGTATCAGCACAGTCGCTATATGTGATCGGCGGTATATGCGTGTGTGTTTAGAAGGAAAGGCTATTTTCTTAGATTTTCTGCTTTGCTGATATTGTAAACTATATGACAGATGGGTCAAGTCCTGATTGCCGCATTCTAACATTTGGAATAGCAAGTAACATATTTGATAGAGCTGGCAAGTTCTTATATATGATTCAACCCAGAATATAAAAGCCACTAGAATTCCAAGTCAAAAATAATTAAATGAGCTGGAAACAATCAGGAACCACACATTTTTAAGTGACAGATTTTTTTACATGTTTAAATTGCACAAAGAATGCAAGAATATCTTATAGCTCCCTTTCACCAACAGTGGTGTTTAAGTCTAAAATCTGTAACTGGTATTTGCAAAGCAATTAATTCCTGTGTTGTTATGTTAGTATGAAATCTTAAAGCAGGCATGGGAACCCTAGCTTTAGGTAACAGCTCTTTCCTTTGAGGGGGGGGACTCAAGCAATGATAGTATATCACATTTCTCCAACACAAGAGTTAACTAAATGATTATACTAAACTCTTCCTTTAGCACTTGGCTACATGAAATACAATTAGCATCCACTTTGAATTTTAAGTGTTCTGGTTGCAAAGTGCAGTACATTAGGATCTGCAGACTTCCCAAATATTTGTTGTTAAATGGTGTCATAATTGTGTAATCCTTTCAGTCCCAATAAGCCAAAAACAGCAGCTTATTCCATTGGTATTTTATCATTTCTGCTTATGTTTCTTTCAAAGTTTCCATCTTTGTCTCACTGTGTGTAAAGTCACGTGTCTCTTTACTTTTGGTGTCTCTCTCCATCACTTGCAAACAGCTCGTCCATCCAAGCCTAAGCCACCGGCTGGGCCACCACCCTCCACTCAAATGCAGCCTAACATGATAAATCAGATGCGCAAAGGCATGCCTAGACAAACACCAAGTACTGTAATAGTCTTCCTTTCTTCTATTTAACAGTGTACTAGCTTAGCAGTTTCTCGCTACTCTAGTTTAGCTTAATATTAGAAAGCTATTTCTAACACGAGGCTTTTGCAACTATCTGTAGGCTTTTAGAAATTTAGAGATAGCATTTATTTCAAAATGTCCACATTTTTTTGTCTAGCAATGTCTGACATATGCAACATTTTCAAATATCAACGTCAGCACAAAATAACATTGTTGTTGCATAACATTTTGCATGATAACTATAAATATGTATGAGCTTTAAACGATGGTGTATGAAATGTTTGATAAGTATATCGTATACGTTTCATTTAACTGTCAGTGCTCCAGCTATTTTAACAGAATATTCTGATGTATAGTAACTTACCCAGGGAAATATTTAAAATAAGAAAAAAAAAATTAAGATTGACATCTGCTGGCTGCCAAAGTTGTATAAGCATCAATATTTTCTTTAAAGACAGCATCTCCGAGCAGTTGTTCTTATTAACACTTTTGTCTTTTAGTTGTGTTGGAGAGCAGATCACTGCCACGAGCGAGTGTAGGCCTCATCCTGCTCCCCTTGAAAGCAATGGCAACACTCCCAGTCACGTCTGTGACGTAGAATCGGGGGCAACATGTTCTGGAAAGTTTTTAGCAGCCTGTTGTTGCACAAAAGAAAGAAGAGGCAGTTCTCAGCTTCTGTTGAGGAGCTTGAGTGAATGATGGAAAGAAAGAGGACTTAATAACTGGCCCTCTGTTTGGTATTCACTTAAGACAAATTTTGAAAGAGAAGGCAGGAGGATGTGTGGGGGGGACAATGCTCATATTGATGGGCCAAACCAACAAAACATTTAATGCAGTTGCACAAGCGCTTTGGCATGTCAATGAAAGCAAAGGGATTAAGCGCCTGCAGCTCCCCGGATCTTGTTGGATACAGAGATACTCAATGCTGCCAAAAAACAGGCTGCAGACCTATGCCCCGGTGCCTAGACGTGGATGTAGTACCCTGAGTTCCAGCTACCGATTTTGAAAATCTCAGCCACGACTTAACAGAAAGCTCAGCAACTTTCAGGATGTAATCAAAGACGGGTCTAATAGGGAAGATTTTGAGAGAGTGGTGAAAACCTGACCCTATTGAAGCAATGTCACAACTGTCATTGCTTTCAACAGGGCTGGGGCTTCACCCATCGTTGTTTGTAGAGCCTGATTCAACATAGCATTTGAGTATGTGCTTAGCTTTAAGCCCAAGCTCAATCAAAGAAGTGGGGCTGCAGCACAAGCTAACCGTTCAATCTGTAGTCAGGGTTAAATTTTCAATAGGGCTTGAAGAAGCCAGGTGCCCAGCTGCTACTGAATTTCAGTGGAAGTTAACCTACCTGCTGGCTCAGGGAAGACTTACTTGTCTTCCAGCTCTACAAAGCCATGTCAATAACCCTCATTTTTAATATTTGCTTAAGTTTTAAATCATTTGTCTAGTTGGCACTGACAAAGCATGCATGGTTGGCACTTTTCCCTTGGTTTTTCCATAGCTGTGCTCAAATCCAGTATCATTTTGCCTTATAGCTTAGACCCCTGAGCTGCTTGTCCAGGCTGCGGCAGTCCGGAAGAGCGACCCAAGAGGGTTGGTTTCTAAGGACCCGTGTCACCGTTGCACTTGGCCAGCTCCCGGCGTCTTTCAGCCCATATCAGAATCGTATTTAAAGTGTGCCATTCTTCCTATATTTATGTGCTTTCTAATGAAATAAGCCATCTGTGCTAATTTATTACTCTATATAGCTTTTAAAATATGGATGCATAACAGCAGTGCAAGATGCCCTGATGCATTTATCTTTTTTTTTTTATTTGTAGTCTTTTTGGAAAGCTTAGTGAAAGCCGCAAGGTAGGATGAAATAACTCCCCATTTTCTTCACTTGCCTGCAGTATTTCAACTCTTTCACAGGTCAGGAGAGAATTCTGCTTTAAAGTCATGTCTGTTTTCCCAGAAAATCATACTTATAAATACATGGACAGATTTGTTATTCTGTTGTTTCTGGTTCACTCCAGCACAACTCCTTTACTTTCAGTGGTCTTACATCCACAAGTAGCACACTGATACATCAAGCCCAAAATTTTAATTTTATACAGTGCAGCTCCCCACTTTAATGGCTTCTACCAAGTTGACTTCTTTTTAATGCTAGCATCCTCCTGTATATCTCTGAAATGAATAAAATCTTTCCAAACAGTAAAATCTTGAAGTGCATCCCTGCATCACATTGGCATTAATGCCTCCCTGTTACATTCAACAGCTTATTTTAAAAGATGCCTTCAAACAGAACTTGGGCAATGACATTTATCCATCAAATAAATAATAGTGCAGTCTAAACAGAGGCATGGATATTGCCATATAATAATAAGTAGATGCTGTCTCTAGGGAATTTAACGCGCACAATTTAATGAACGAATAAAGCGTCACCATTGCAAATGGAAAGTAAAACAATTTGTACAGTGTTTTGAAAATTTGGAGCTGGAGCACTGCGTTTTCAGAGTATAATAACGAATGTGGCTTTATGGTTTGCACAGTACTAATGACTAGCATTTAACACTTGCATGAAAAGACTTTTAAAGTTACTAAATATGACGGGATTTTCTTAACCACTAAATCTGTTGGCCGTACAGCTAGCCTATCTGCCTGCGCTCCATTTTAACTCAAGTTCTTGTACTACAGAAAATGTAGGCCGGTTAGTCACACCTGCCAAAAAGCTAGAAGATACAATCCGTCTGGCAGAGCTGGTAATTGAAGTCCTACAGCAGAACGAAGAACACCATGCAGAGGTGAGCACCGTGCTCTGCGTTGTTATATTCCTATAGTCTGAACAGGAGCTGGTTGGTTTTAATAGCTGGGTCCATTCCCGTCACGGTTGCTGAGCGAGGTGCTTTTTATCACTGTTCAAGCTGTCTGGCCGGATTCAAGGACAGTGTTCAAATGTAATTAAAGGGGAGTAAAACCAACTGTTTGGAGAGGGCTTTTTAAAGCCAAAGTGGGTTGGATTCTGCTCTCATTTACGGTGACGTGCATTCTTCCACGAGCGTCGGTGACAGCCAAACATGGCTAAATGTCTTGCTCACCAAAATAATCACACCCTAACACCTGTCCCCTTTTGAGAAGGGCCACATATTTCAAAGCCTTAGGGTTGTACATCCAGCCATCACCACTTGAGTCTGTTTTTGGCCGGCAGTTGCCGAAGCAGCATTCGGTTTTTTGCCCTTCACGGCTGCGGCCGAGGAAGCCATTGTAAATGTCCAGAACGCTTTTTCTTGGGTTTGTTTCTTCATTTTAAAATAGTTTTTAATGTGTTTTGTTTTTTTACTTGGCATTGCTAGACGTGGTAACATTTTAAAAGGCTGTTTTCACGCTGGCTTTTCTGTCGGCCGCCCCTTGCTCAGCTTGTTCAGGTTTTCTCTGCTGATATTTGCTGAGGCTGCAGTGACTCATTCGGCGTTCCCGATCGTATAGGCTGCGCAGCACTTCCCAGAATGAACATGGCTCTGCCCTTCAAAATGTCCTCGCAGGGAGACTCTAGTTGCAGTAGCACTTTTAAACAAGGGAAATCCAGCTATCACAAAAGCCAGTGTATGTGAGGACCTCAGGAGCAGAAGGCTTGACCCTGAACAGAATTAAGCTCATGAGCGCACCCACGGATGTGGTCCCACTGACATGACGCCACGAGATCTGGATCTCAGTGGAGCTACTCGAGCGAGCGCAGTTGCTTACGGGCACGCGAGTGTTTAGGATCAGCAGTCAGCTCTTCACAAGTCCAACTCACCGTGATAATTTCTTTTTTTAAGTTAATCATTTTCAAATTAAGATTTACCACTTAAGTGTTTATAACTTGTTACATTCATTCACTATTTTCTCTTTTCCTTCCCATTTTTTTATATATATATATATATACACACATATTTATATATTGCATTTAATACATTTGATGAGTAATTTCACAATCACCTAAAATCATTCCACAGTATATTAAATTTACAGTACAATTTAACTTATTTCTAATACACGACAATCCAGAAGTCCCAACTAACTCCTGACTGCATATTTAAATTTCCTCCCTGTTTTTCTACTGTTCATTCAATCTTGGATGATCCTGGCAGGGGAAAGAGGTATGTGACTAAACTGAATGAAATGAGTCACTTCCTGTCATATTTCGTGCATGCCCTCTTAGTGCCATGTTTCCTAATGGGATTTTACCTGGGTGATCCTTGCTTTGTAACTTTAATCCGAGGAATGTAACAGCAACTCCACATGGACTGCTTGTGGAATTGGAAGCCCAACACGGCAGGGGAAATGCGGGATACGTATCCAGTCCATGCATGTAGCAATGGGTCTATTTTACAAGTGCTGCAGTTACATCCCAACACAACCCTACCTGCCTGGAATCTTTCCTCAGCCTGTTGTAAAACCTATGTTGTTTTGTAGTTTCCTGATCTCTAGTACACCGTGGAGTAGACTATATAATAAACGATTGAGTAGAAGGATGCTAGTCTTCCTCTAACTTTGTTTGTATGTGTATTGTACTGGATATACAGTATTTATATATAGAGAGAGACTCTAGCCCAGAGAAGAGAGAAATAATCTTTATTTTCACAGAGTTGAGATGCTCCCAGCGTAACTCAGAATGCTGCAAAGATGTCTATGAATTGTGGCAGGGCTGTCTAAGGGGAACGAATAGTTTATTGCACTCATCACCTTCCTGTGATGCATGGAAAGGAATTATTTTTAAGATCCAGGTTATTTTCATACTGGCAACTTCGGGGTGCAAGAGGGCCTAATATGGACTTCTCTTCTCTTCTGTCCACTACACTGAAAACACCCTTAAAAGAATGGAAATAAAACACATGCTTTGTAGCTTGGGCATCAGAAGGGTTTTGTTAGTGAGAGCAGATTTGCAACTATTTTATTTCTAGGATCACGTTTTTCTTGTGCTCCCATTTCAGAAGGGTGACTTTTCATTTATCCTATTGCAGAAGTCCAACACAAAGTCCCTATACCACTTGATTTATGCCTGCAGGGTATAAATGGGATGCTAGTGGCACCCCTTCTGCACAGGTGTGAATTTCACCCAGACAATAGGTTGCAAGTTGTTTAATCATGTGAGTTTTGTGGTGCATATACAAATACAGCCCCACAATTTTCCTTGTGGTCGTGCAGTATCTGGTTGGGCTATTACAGGAATTTTCAAAATGACTGCATTTTGTTCAAAGGAGGCAACTTCCAGGATGTTTTTTGCTGGGAAGTCGTTTGCCAAACATGTTACAAATGGTGACCTCTTACAGTGTCAGCATCACTTCTTCACCATAAATACCTTCATGGTAGCATTTAGGGAGTGCTAGACTTTCTGCTTACCTCCAAGTAACTGAAGTCTACCCTTCTGAATTAATTACTCCAGGCAGGGTTTTAAAGGAGTTTTCTGTATACCTGGACTGGATAGGTATGACCTGAATATCTCCTTTGGCTATCCACAAAGAAAATGAAGTTGAATTTCTTATTGTAGAAAGGCTGCAACCGTTACCATTTGCCTATTAAGATGAGCCCATTGCACTGTTGTATGCACATACATGCAACACACATTCAAACCCCATCAAGTAAACCTAAACTGAAACCACCTTTACGATTTGGAAAAAAAAGTTTAAAGAGCATTAGCATGGAGAAATCTTTTGTTTTTATTATGCGAGAGGCAAGGATTTCTTAGGGTGATATCTTTTATTGGACCAGCTGCCTAGGTGCATAGTGTTAGACGAGCTTTCACGTAGCCCAGACAAACATGCAGAAGAAACTGGCCTTCTATAATGGGCGTGCCTACGTAATATATAACAGCTTGAGTCTTTGCCAAAGTGTCATTTGTCTCATCAGGTGGCTCCAAATTGGATTATCTTTCACCTGGATGAGTCATGATAAATGTCATAAGACTTCATGCATTTTTAATCTTTGCCTTCTCTCTCTATGTATATGTATGTGTATATATATATATGTGTGTGTGCGTGCAACTCTATTGAAGACACACATATATATATGTGTACCCGTGTGTAAAATACTCAGTGATAGGTGTGTTTGTCCAGAAGGCAAACTTCATTTTCCTTCGATCATGTTGAAATCAAAGCAGGTAAGTAGATGGTAAATAAAATTAAACTTTACCATCTGGAAAAAAAAAATTGAGTAATGAACTGCTATTGTTCTTATTTCAAGGAATGACTGCCTTACTGCAAATGGGAGAGGGAATTCTCATGAGTCAGAGGCTAATCCAGCAGAAATATATGTGACTGTTTTTTACAAAGTAATCGTATGCTTTGCCTGTTAATTTCTTTAAGGAAAAAAAAAAACACAAACATTTTTTCTTTTTCATGGAAGCAGGTTTTTATTGCAGGACTCTGAAGTAATTATGTTGGGATTTGTTGGAGAATACATTCTTTCACTCCTGCCAAAAATGTTGATTTTTGCCCATCCTTCATATATAGAGTTACCAGCAGGATTCTCAGCTACCAGATACACCCAATAATCACTTGACAAGGAGACAGTGTGGCAGATTCTTAAGAAATGAAGGCATGGCCAGAAGAAATGAGTCAATGCAAGAACCAGCTCTTTCATCCTTGTTCAACAAAATAAAAATATATATATCTTTTAAAGGGATATTGTCAACTACCATAACTTTGATTTTTTTTTTTTCTATTTTAATTTTTTTCACATCTTTGGGAGGAAAAATTGAGCAGACACTGAAAGCAGAATGGGTTCCTGCCACCTTCCCTTCAGATGATCTGGCTGTTCAAAAAAAAAAATCAGAACGATGCCCAACCCATCATATTGGCGAGATCGCATCGAAGCGGCATTTTCATATTCCTCGTCTTGTGCTTATTTTTTAATGTAGCTGCCCAGTCAGGATGAGCCATTGAACAGCTGTGTGGAGCCACTTCACATTGGCAGCAGCTTTAAAAGAGCTTCTCAGCAAATGCCTTGCTAAAGACTAGGGCCAACATTAAATCTGACCCTGGGTTGGCGTCCGGAGTAACCAGGGTGGCGTGAGCTGGCCGACAGCTCCAAGCACCAGTTTAGAGGGACCAGCACACTCCACACCCTTGCTCTCTGGCACCCTGACGTTCGACTGCGTCTCTGCCCGGGGCACCGAACGTGGTGGCTGCCCCTCCGGGAGCCTACCTGTGTCCAAGCGAGCAGCTTTTTGGGGAGGTGGCAGCACAGTTGGATTTGTGTGCGTGTGCTGGGCTAGACATTTGTTTCCTGACTAAGCAGCAACACACTTCGATATCGTCCCTGGACCAGGTCAAGAGGCAGTGCAACTGCACCCTAAATCAGGACCCTCACCAGCATTGCAATAGCAGTGGCTTCATGAGGGCCCACTCCTCACCTCCCATCCCTTCCCACTCACTAGAGCAAGAGGGGAAGAAAACTGCTCTGCAAGGCACGCATTCCCTTAGGCCAGCGCACGGATCAGGAGAGAGTTATAGGTCAGGGCAGGGTTGATATAGCATTCTTTATTTTTTTAATATAATTACAGACCACCTTCATGCTACACACACAAACATGCATACCGCACCCCTGCCACACGGGTAAATCCTCTATGCATGCATACCTGGCAGCTGGGTATGAGGGAGATAGACCTGGAAAGCCCGAAAGGGATTGTGCCACAGCCAGGCACACTGCTTTGGAGTGTGATAGTCTGGTGACAAAGCAGCCCCCGTCCCTCTAATGGGGTTTGTCATTAATTTTCTGCAACCTTCTCAAAAGGAAAAGTGAAGAGAATTAGCGCTGCTCTCATTGATTGCCAAGCAAAATAAAAATGAAGTCCATTCTGCCTGATTATGTCTGCCAGTATCTTCTTTTCATCCTTTCAAGTGACTGAAGTATACCTTCTGGATTGCCAAGTTGTCTTTCAACTCTCAGTCATCTTTATTCCATCTTTTGAGTCTGGTGCCTATGGTGTAGGTTTCCTTTGCTCGGAAAGTCCTGGATAGTGCTTGGTAGAGAAAGTTGTTAAATCTCAGAGTAGTTTCCTCTCACCCCCAAATTACTGCACACGGTCCTGTTGACAACACTGCTCATTCTGCATGTTCCCAGCCAGAAATGATTACTAAACACGCATGCATGCATTTGAAACACATTCACATCTAAGCCATGTGTGATGTGAATGTCACTTCAGAAAACCCGTACAGTGGACTTTAAGGACCCATGTGCATGAGAATGAGTTACTTCACTGGTATTTTTTGGTTTTCACGTGTTATATGTAATACTCCAGCAAATGGAAAAATCCTGGTAAAAACCTGGCTTGATTTGGAGGCTTTTAACCTGATCTCCTGCCAGGTCTATATAACAGCTCTAAAACTGATTTCATAGTAAGTGGCCCTAAATTATACTAATGTATTTAAATAGCTTTATATCTATCCCCTGTAAAATGAAAGGTGCTGTCTTAATTTCTACTGGTGGTGCTTGAAATATTTCTAACTGAGATCTGGAGACATGTTAGGACAGACTCTGCATTCATAGGCTTCTAAGCTTTTTCAAGATGAATGGTAATAGCAAGCCCAAATAAATTTTGAAAGCTGTTGAAAAAACATAGCAGAAAACCCACAAACACAGTGAAGAAACTCCCAAATTCCTATACTTTAGAATAAGAACTGGTAGACCTCTCTGGTACATAGCATGATTAAAGATGAATTTACTGAGTTATTGTAAACTGAACAGACATCCCTTCTTTGCTTTGTTTCAACTGCTTACTCTACAGTGCAGTTCGGAAAAATATACGCGACAAGGCATTCCTGAATATAAAGAGTAGGTGCATCATTTATGTGATTTGCACTGTATATGCAGTAGCTCGCATTTTAAAGGACTGTTCTCTTTACAATAAAGCTAGTTTTCCCTTGGGATGCACATTTGCTTCTAAGCTATATGGCCTCATATCATTTGCTGTGGTTTAAAAGAACTAATGCTTTTCTTTGTTATTTCTTTTTCTACCAAATTTAAAGGCCTTTGCTTGGTGGTCAGACTTAATGGTTGAACATGCGGAAACCTTCCTGTCACTGTTTGCAGTGGATATGGATGCTGCTTTAGAGGTGCAACCCCCAGACACGTGGGACAGCTTTCCACTATTTCAGCTTCTAAATGATTTCCTCCGTAGTGACTGTATGTATTTGTATTTTGACCATTTCTTTCAATAGGGTAAAATCTGCTGGGTTATTAATAATGTTTCTAGCCTTTCCATGCTGTACAGAAAACTGATATGGGTGGGACTTCAAAACCAATAGCCTTTTATTAGCTTAATATTGCAATTGCTTGAGAGGGGGGCGGGGAAGTGGTGCTTTTCAACATGACCAGAGACCAATCCTTTTTACTAAAAATAAATGCCCAGGTAGAAGACCAGGAGTGGGACTTCTATAAGGTCCTGTGGTGAGGAACACATTGTTCACAGAGTTGGGCACTTTCTGTTATTTTCATTAAGCATTTCTATTGTGCTATATATGTGCATCATATACGTGTGGCAATACGAAGTCAACTGCAGTCCCTGCCCCCAGACAGGTGGATGGAAAGGAAAGGAATCGTTAACGAGTGATTTGACATTGCCTTGTACAAAGGGGAAGCGCAGGAGAATATTGCCAGGTTCGAAGGCGCGGCAGTGAAATTCCCATTCACTTCAATAGCAGCAGTGTTTGGCCCTGCTGAGTCTGTGACAATCCCGCATCGTAGTCTGCCTGTCTCATCCTTCCCACATTGGTCCATTAGGCCCCCGTCTTACAAAAGACTTCCCTGTTGGAAACCCCTCCTTAAAAACCCTTTTAGTTTCTGAAGACATGCATAATGAGTCCTGGGACCCCTCCTCCGAGAAAAACGATTTCGAGTGTAAAAGTAGTCCCCCAGTCTGCCCAGGGAGTGATGTGTGCCAAGCTGTTTCATTTATAGTCATTTTATTAGCAGGAGCTAGTCATCTATTTCCTGTCTATAAATCAGGCACTAACGGAGAAGGTTCGCTGTTTGTTTGCTCCAAATAAGAAACGATTTCTGCTGTCTTTATCCTGGATACTGATGGTCAAGTATTCCTAGGGGAAACTCCAGTTACTTCCTTCCTGTTAGCCAGAGTATTTATTGTGTAATAAAATGCCACTCTTCGTGGTTCGTTACCCAACCGTAGTTTCTTACTATACTTTTATTTATCTATTCTAGATAATTTGTGCAATGGAAAATTCCACAAACACCTTCAAGACCTGTTTGCTCCACTTGTTGTTAGATATGTCGATCTGATGGAGTCCTCAATTGCACAATCAATTCACAGGGGCTTTGAGCGGGAATCATGGGAGCCAGTAAAGTAAGGAAACCTCCTTTGATACAATCGGAATTTGGGTGCAAATGGATGGAGATTCGTACAGAGATGAATTAGTAAATACTAGATTGGAGATTCGGAAAATGCCTTCTATTTTTTAGCGCCGTGCTAAAAATCCAAGGCCTAATTTCTTAAGGGTTTTCAAGGTTTACGAAAGAAACAATATGTGCTTTTCTAATGCAATGCTGATTGAAGTGGAACGTTTTGCTTTGAAAAATGGAATTACGAAAAATGTGAAATCCTCTCATTTTGCTTGGCTTTTTAGATCTTATGACCCTGCTCTAAAAGGCCTTTTCCAATGTTGCTCTTAAAGGCAAATAGCTTCTTTTCAGAACGAAAACCTTGCTTTACTGTGTTCAGTCCGGCTCTGTACCTTGGGTGGGCCGCTGTTGTCTTTTTTTTCCACACGCCCTGTGAAGCGATAGTGCAGAGATATGCTTCACTGCTTCAGCACCACAGCTGATCCCTGGATTGATCTTTTTTTTCACGCAGGCTGTGAAGGGCTCCAGTGTAAGATGCTGCTTTAGAGCTAAGGGCTTTTAGGAGGAGACACTCTGAAACCATGCTGGAAAGATCCTGAAGGCACCGTCCCTGAAGGGAAACACAGTGTGCCAGAGAAAAGTACTTCCAAGCAAAAACAAATAGAGAAAGCAGGAGAAAAGAGTTGACCGGAGCCATTTATTAATCTCATAGAAGTGATGATTTAAAACTCTGGAATGGGTGAACTGGGAGACAAAGCCCCAGCTCAGCCTAGTGGTTGTGAAATATAAAGTTAGTTAAAGCCATGCAGAATTTATGGTGGTATTACTGCTCCCAGCGCTCATTCCAAAAAGGCTCAGTTAGATACTATCAAGGAAACATATTAATACAAATTAAATAAAGAAATGGAGCTTTATGCAGGCTGAAAAGTGTCTAATGTAGCCAATGGTTAAGTGTTCTGGTCTGAAGAGTTACTTTGTAACATTTAGCAATTATCTACTATATTGATGGTACATAAAAATGCAAGGTTAATTCAGAACCCGGTTCACTGTCCATTTGCTCTCTTGGCTCTGCAGGCTAATGAGATTAAAAAAACCCCTAACATTTCAGTTGTAAAATGAGCAGGTGTGGCTCACCAAACACACAAGAAGTAGCTCTCCTGAGTAGGAAAATGCGGCTTTACACCCCCCGTAGTCATTCAGCAGGTAGAACTGCATATTAGAGTGATCCTCACTTTAATAATGCGTAACAGCTTAAGTAATAGCCACCTGTTACACATTTGGTGCAGTAATGTCAAACGATGTGTTAACCATGCAGTTGATAAATGATTCATTCTTTATGTGTTTGTTCGAAGCCAGAGACTAAAATATATTCAAATCAGTAAATCATCTTGGTTTTAGCTCATTTAAATTCAATTATAGTTTTATTTTAAGTACATGTTTTCTTATAGCAAAAGTTTGGATTTCAAAACACTGTCACTTTCTTGGAGAAATGGAAGAGTCACTTTCAAAATGACTATAGAGAGTTTCTGCCATGTTAAGGGGGTCATTTGCAATGGATCGTGGGTTGTTCTGAAAAGGTTCTTTATCCATCATCCCATGGTGTTCTGCTTCAAGCAGCTCTGGTCAGTGAACACCGTATATCTTACAGTTATAAGTGTTTCTTTGCTTAATAGTAGTTATCTTACAGAGTGACCCGGGACACTCAAAAGCGTTGCTTTGAAAAAGAATGGGTAATTCTCCCGGGCATGTTACATTCCCCCGTGGGAAAGCACACCCTTGAATATGTTTTTAATTACTGATACTTTATTCTTCATGTGCACACCCACACACACGTGCACACACACCAGCAAACATACACACACCCAGTGTGAAATGTCACCTTTATGTAATGTGACCCAGCTGAAGGCAGCGAACATGTCTGCACATCAGTACCTAGTGCGTAAAGTGCAACTGGGAACCCCAATCCTGGAATCGTCTTCAGTCTCACGGCAGGCGGCATGCTATTCTTCCCCTGATCCCCAGTAAGCCTGTGATAAATACAGGTCAAACAAATGTATTTTGCTTGCTCTTCCCTCAGCTTCGTGTATCCCCTCTCTCCCCTACGCATTCAAACGTCTAGTGAATTCTTTAGGCTCTTTGTCCCATTTTGCAGCTTTGCATTGCTCAGTAACCACAAATTCACATTTACCAAAGGAGAGCACGATACTGTTTACAAGCTTACTCCTAAGAAAAAGTTAAAGAAATAGCTTTCAAATACTGCAGCGATGCAAAGGACACCGACATCACCCTCTTCTGTTTTACTAACACCCATTACTGCCGGGTAGCTATAAGGGAAATGACACAGCTGCACCCATCGTGTATCTTTGCCCTTGGAGAATTTTATGCGGCTTGACTCTGCTTTGAAGGAAGGCTTCCCACTTGGCTTGCCAAAGTCAACCAGAATACACATCGCCACAGTTGAGCTGACTGCTATCCTGCCGATCTCTATGCTGAATTGTGAGAATGAAATCTCATTACCTCATGACAGCCAGCAAAGTATTCTGTAGCATAGAGGCTTTTAAAAGGGTTTCTCTATGCTCGTGCTTGCAATCAGGGCTGAAAAATGTGGTCCTCCATAACCTGACCAGATGGCAGCATACATGCATGTCATTTTTCTATTTTCATTGCTAGAGACTGTGTACCTTATGCTGCTACTAGTTGGGTATAGAAATCGCACAAACAGTAAGATCGATTCCCTTAAATACTGAAAACATTGAAGGGGAAAAAAATCCATACTGTTTGCTTCGGCAGGCCATGTGATCTGCCTGTTTTGTACAAGCTCTGCCTAGCTGCAGAATGTATAAGCCGGGGGTCCTTGCCCTATAACCAGTGCAGCTGGTAGGTATGGGCAGATACGTGCGGAGAAAATGAAGCGAAGTGAAACACCAGTCCCAACTCGCTATTTTCCAAAACATTGGGTGCATAAATTAGATCTGTTCCCAAGCTGGCGGAGTGCACGCAGTCACATGAGGAGGGGGGAACATGCCGTTATTTCTGCGCGCTAGCTTCGCGACTCAGGGCATTTTGAAATACTTTGCAGCCACCCGACACCTAAACACATACATGCAATTGCACTCGGCAGCTGAGCTCCGCACGAGCAGAATGCAAGGTTAATTCAGTGACCACTGATGTCCTTTTCAGTTGGTTGGCTTGAAAAATTATGCAAATCTTTTCTGGGACACGTACACACACAAAAAAGGATCTTCTGCAACATTTTATGTGCCGTTATATTCTAGCACAAGGAGGTCAGTCCCCGTGGTTCTTGTCAAAGTCAAATTTGATTGGGTTTTTAGTATTAATATGCAAACGGTCACACTCTGTAGTAAGGCTACATTTGTAAGTAGTCTGTCTTTTAATAAATGGCTCATAGAGGTTTTAATAAATTGTCCATTGCTCACCACAGCTTATTACAGGTCGCTCCTCACTTTGTGTCTCTGCCTCCTTCCCCATTTGTATACCGGGGCTAATCATCTTAAGGAGGTAGTGTAAAGCAGTGGGCAGAGCAGTGAACTAGAACTCAAGAGATGCAAACTTGATTGTCAGCTCTGCAGACCAGTCAGTTCAACCCTTAAATGCCTCAATTTCTCCATCTGTAAAATGGGGATAATGTTATCGCACCTCCCCTATAACAGGCTTCAAGATCTGCTGATGAAAAACATTCCAGATAAGAGCTAGGTACTATCATAGCCTAAAGCTCTCCATAACACTTACTACTTACATGCTTGTAACCATCTGTAACCCATAGTACTCCAGTCTTTAACATCTTTTAGTCATTCATGAGTCCTTTTCAAGCTATTTATAAATGTATCTTTAACATAAAGTGTGGCCAGTCAAATGCTGTGACTCTACCAGGCAACCAGACAGAAGTGGTGATGTTGTCCAGAAAGGAAAAAAAAATCCTGTTAGGAAAAAGATCCTGGGATAGCTAAATGTGGAAACCATGCCAAACACCAAGCCACAGTCAGAGCATGTTTAGCTGCTTACTTCTGTCACCCTTCTACCCAGTCTTCTATACTGAAGATTTTATAGAAAAGACTGCCACTTGAATTACTAGCATTTATCCAAGTATATATGGGCCAGCATTTATGCTAATAAAACATAACTTCTGGAGTAAGCAGACAGGCAGTCTGCCCAGTGGATCTAGGAACTTGTGGGAACTGGACATTTATGCACCAACATGTCTGTAGGCAAGATAACCCAATAAAATCTCCAGGGTTGTCTGTTCAACTTTCAGATTTAAGCTAATGGCATCACCTGGCATTTATTAGGTAGCTTCTTATGGCTCTTTACTTGTTTTCTACAGTTAATGTTACAATAGGGGAAGCATTCTTTGAATATATATTATTCCAGGACACATTATCTTAATGCCATGAGCTTCTGGCACTCTAGATTTTTATAATTGGAGAGCAGAAAGATACTATTTAAATCAGTCCAAATGTGGGAAATAAATCCAAAGGTGAACAAGTCAGAACAATACACCACAAACTGTCTATTTGGCGAGGACATATCCTTACCAAATGTACAGGCCCCAGTCATGCAATTGAGTCCTCCTAACTTGAACCTTCTGCCACTCTGAAGCGCTAAGAGTTTAAGTGCATCAGACTGCTGGATGGGGCATTATTCAGTCTCTGGTATTAAATAGTCATGGGCTCGGTTTTTAGAAAGCCACCTCCCATTCTGGGCCTGTAATTTTGCAGGCCAGGTAAATAAAGGCACATCTATCTGTTGATAATATTGAAGTAATTTGCAAGTCTGCCTACCTGACTCCAGCCACAAGTCAGGTAAAGAGACAGGTCATTGAGATCAGCTGAACCAGCAAAGCTACGGACGCAGAGTAGGATGGCAGGTATTTCCCAAATCAGGCTCTCTGTGTTAAGATAATACACTACCTTATTTTGCCATCGGAAGATGAGTTGTAGCTTTTCCTTGCAATGTGCACAAAGTATCAGCAAAATCCTGATTTGTAAAAAACCAAACCAAATCAAAAAACCTTGATATATGAATACTATGCAGTGTTCACTCTAAACAGTTGCCATTGACTTAATACAGTGTTTTCATAAATGTGTTTTCAATAAGTTCTTGAATATTTAGTATAAAAAACAAAGGTCCTCTGATTAATGTACTCACCATCTGGCTAATCTCTTTAAGTGGCTTTTCTTTATACATGTATATGTTGTCCATCTCTTGCTAGTTTTAATTTACTCAATATCACTTTTTAAACTACATGGCCTTACCATTTCCAAAGGTTTAACTATCTCTCAATCATTATGAAGCATGTGTTTCTTTTGACAATCATATTCACTTTACGAGGCATGTACATGTCTGAATGGGAACAGTGGATGAGTTGGTTGCATGAGAAAGCTCTGACATATATCTCCTGGTTCATAAAGAGAACAAGCAGATAGCAAGAACTGAAGTCAAATCCATCCAGCAACCAGAAACGGAAGTAAATCAAAGCAGCTCACTCTGTATTTTGCTCTGAAAGGTGGGACTTTATTCAGAAGCTCAGAATGGAGAGCTGAAGTCATGTGTGCCTATTAGCCATGTCATCAATGGCTCAAAACATTGGTTGCCAACAGAACTGCAGAGATTCAGGGCAGATATTCTACCATGTTAGCAATTGTATACCCAGCCCTGTCGGCACAACGGTACTTCTTTGTTTCCTGATGTAATAAGATTTACAGTGAGAAATGCAATCCAGAAATGTATGTACAACTGTAGAAAATTGCTGTTGTGGTATTCCCGTGGATGAGAAGTTTGTAGAGTTCTGTCACTTCCCAGGACTGCAGATAATGCTGCATAAAATTCAACAGCAATCAAGGGAGTGGAAGACACCTTCCAAGGCAGAGTGTTTTAGTACAACCGTTATAGGCATCCACCTCGTGGAGCCAGAAGATTAACTGCCCGAACCTGCCTCTCGGCAGTAAAGCTTCTGCTAGCTCCAACAGGCAGGAACAAGCACTAAATCCTGGGGTCCTGATTCAGCTTTTAATGGGTCTTTACTCAGACAAACTCTGGGTGGGAATAAGGACCCAATAAAAATTCAGTCAAGACATCTGGACTTGCCTCTGGAATGAGGTTGTCAAAAACTTCCTTGGTTGATGCCCTTATGTGCTGCACAGAAAGGAGATACTCCCCACCACTGGCTTCTCCCCCACTCATCAGGTGGCCCCAGGAGTCAGCTGCTCAAATTTGACATCTCCCAGGTGCCAAAGTGAGGCACAAGTTTTTATTTTACATGTAAAATGCCATGTAATTGGACTTTTTGAGATACTCTGTAGAATACAGCCAGAACAGCTCAGGGACCTGTAGCACAACCTAATATTTATGGGTATTTTGCAAATCACTGGCATGCAGTGTTATTTCTCCTGGAAAATATATCACATTAAATTGCCTTGTATTTGATATACTAAACCACTTTTACAAAGCTATTTTTCATGTCATACTCGGGCATCTGAGAATGCCATTAAAGGCATCGTGCCCAGCTACAACTACCGTGCTCATCTCATGGCCCTCTTTGCAATGGGGGCATTCGTGCACAAAGCTCGTGCTTATTCTTTGGGTTTCGTGCCCTGGTCTGTGTGTATCGCACTACAATTGCACTTAGCTTTCAAGGCCTGGGAGCGCATGTGATACAGTGCTCCTCGTTTATGACCGTTGGAATCGGATGCACTCAAGTAAGCCCTGGGGTCAATTATGTGGAGCCCCGTTTCCAGCAGGCCCAGGGATCTGCATGCAGGAGTCCAACTGCAGGACTGGCGTCTTAGTCTTCACATGGTGGGACACTGTTCTGCTCCTCTAGGTTAAAGCATTTCTTGACTGTTTGGAAAAACGTCAGTCGAGGGGAGTGTCTCACATTCAGGGTGAGCCAAATTGTCAACTTCATTAGAGCCAGGAATTCAGCCTTAGCCATTTGAAGCCTGGTTTTGAGGCAGAACCTTTCCCAGTGGACTGTCAAGAGTAGCCCTTCCCTATCTCCAGCCTCTAAATGATCTAGAACTTGAGGTTTGCTTGCTCACGGGGACACGTTTTTAAATTCGGAGCCGCTTTCTGTGCTCTGAAACCATATCAGGATCCGTAAATCCTTTTGTGTGGGTGTTTGAGCGGTCCGTTAATTTGCTACTTTGTGATTTTTCTTCTTTTGTTGGTTTTTTAAGTAACTTGCTTTTTTATTGCAGACTGCAAAAAAAATACACTTAAGCCTTCCATGCTCATGCTTCTTTCTGAAATGTTTTGCTTTAGTTTTTTGACTGTTGTCTTGCTGTGAACTTTGCAGATTTGTTTATGAGTGTCACCTGCTTCTGCTACATCTGCATTGTCACTGTTATGGTATTTTTTTCTTTCTGTCTGTTTCTTCCACAGGAGTTTAACAAGTAATCTGCCCAATGTGAATCTACCCAATGTGAATCTCCCTAAAGTTCCAAACCTACCAGTTAACATCCCACTAGGCATCCCACAAATGCCTAGCTTTTCTGCACCGTCATGGATGGCTGCTATATATGATTCTGAGTGTGTATTCAGTTCACATTAGATCTAATTTAAATTTGAAGTAATCTTGGCATGGATATGTATTATTTATTTCTGTGCATTATATATAGAACTTCAAAAGAGTGACACAGACAGATAATTAGACGTTTCTCTGAATGAGGCAACCCTTCTGTATTCCTGGCATGTACGTTGTGAGTTTTTTATCAATATTGAGGATTTGTTTTGCACCCACTGGAAATTTGAGCAAATGTCTCGCTTTGCAAACTAGTTCTTGACAGTGGGATATAGTCCTGTTAGAGTATAAATTGCAAAATGCATCCTGGAAGATGGAGTATCTCAGGAGAAAGTTCTATCCAAAAGAGGAGACGAAACAACTTCAGTGCTAGCTGACCAATTTCTGTGGACCAGATGTAGATCTAAAAGTGAATCTTACTTCTTTGCAAGTTCCTCATTGCCTCTGATGGTTTGTTTTCCTTTTGATTCTGCACAGCATTGTCATCACAGGTGCTTATACATAAAGATTCTCACTCATTTCATGGGAAGCCCCAGATAGTAACTAGCTGTCACCATGTGAATATTTAAATGTCTGACAGGAGGAAAAACAATTTTTAGTGGAAAGCTTTGAATCTGACTTAGGAAATCAAACCCTGAGCCCATGTCATTAGTGTGTAAAAGCTAGCCTTTCCCAGTCCTCTGCCTCACACCTTTGGCATGTCCCAAGACATGGGATGCGTCCTACTGTCATACAGGTACCATATTGGATGAGGAATTAGAGCTCATGGTCAAGGTGATATAGTTTATTACAGCATCTAGATTTAGGAGGCACTATAAAACCATGCCTATTTCATGTACCTGCTGTAAAGCAGTGGGTCTCTGAGCAGTGCTGGGGGCTGGTACCCAAAGGTCAAGGAGCTTTATCCCCCCGTGTTGGGGAAGCCCTTCCAAGGACGCTTATACACGTAAACAGTGAGAGCATGAGCGTAAAGGGCTGATGTCTGATCAGGATGATGCAGGAGCAGGTTGGTCTCATCCAGCCAGGAACGGCTGTCCCTTCACAACTGGGCAGCCTGTGATGCCTTGCGCCTTGGTGAGTGGCCACTGTCCAAACTCGCCCTTCCACCAGCCCCCAGTCAGCATATTTACCTCCATGGCTCAGGCTCCTTTGTCCCAACCCTCCCGGCTCTTCCCTATAAACTGTTCTGCTCCAGAGCAGAGTTTTAGTGCAGCACCTCATGGGCCCATTTTGTTTCAACAAAAATGACGCTTGTCTTCGCCTGCTCCTCCCTCTTCCTTCCCTATCGCTTCACTTTCCACCGCTGCAGGTTTCTTCCTTCCTCTTCCTCCTGCCTCTGTCATCTCTTCCCTCTTAAAAGCTGAAGAGGAAGACAGCCATAAAGCCCCAGCCCTACAGGGCACTAACTCATGAAAGCATCCCTCCCACAGGTTATGTTTAACATGACGTTTACTGAACAGACTTGGGCTTGAACACTGACTTACGTTCTTCCCTGCATCACGGGCTAAAAACACAGGCATAACTTAGAGCCCAGGAAGTCAATGAGGCTACTCCCTTGCTCAAGTGCCTTCAGTGAATGATTGGCTGGACTCGGGGCCAAATTCCCAGGGTGCAGGCAGAAGTGTTTGGGATCCCTGAGGAGAGAGAGGCAAGGCGAGGAAAACCCCTTTGCAGAGAAGCAGTCTGAACATGGCCTGGGGAACCAGGACTCAGTGCAGTCTGCGGTCTGCTCCATCGATACCATGTTCCGATCCTTCTGGCAGACTCAACATGCCTTTTAATGTTGAGAACTTTAATTTTGGAAGAATAAATTGGCATTTTATCCAAATATTGAAAGCCTCAAACAAACAAACATAGATGTTTTTGGGATCGCAAGGGTGGCAATGAGCCAGAGACTTAAATTACATCTACACCTGGAATCCACCAGACCTCCACTATCATACAGGTACCATATTGGAAAGTAAAGCCAATGAACTGGCAGTAAAGGAAATGTAATCTTATTCTTTAAAAAAAAAAAAAAATTAAAATACTTGGAAATATGAATGCTGTTAATTCTGTTTCAAAGAAACCCAACTCATATTCATGCTAAGATGGCTGTATTGAAGGTTAGATTAGGTAGTGTCTGTAAATAGTACTTGAAAGTTTTTTCCCCCCTCTGTGCATGCTCTGTGATACTGCTTCTGAAAAGATAAGAATCAAGACATGACAGTAAAGTGGACAGTCGTCTTTTTATAAAATCAAAGCTTGAGTGTGAAAGGCATTTTGTGAGCTGCTATGGGATCAAAGTAATTTCAGTGCTATTGCACTAAGAATTAACAGTTCTTCTTGGTAATAAACATAAAAAAAAAATTCTCGCATGAAAACCTAATAACGAGCTGTTCAGAAGAAAAAAAATACCAAGAATATATATTTTTTTAAATTTCAAAACCAGATGGATGTCTTAATGTTGCTGTAGCAAATACCAATTCTCGCATTCATGCGTATTTAATTATTTGGAACATAAATTCATGCAGTTCCAAAATTGGGATGGAACTAAAACGAGTTTATTTATTCCCAAACCTAAGTTTGAAACAGAAGACGCTACATGTGCAGATAGGGCAACTGTCAGGGCTGTTGCACAAAGTAGCTTTTTGGTTAAAGATGCCATTTAAGGAAATGCCTGATTCTGTATCTTTTCATTTCTGCAATTCCCTTTGACCCAACCACTGTTCATTATTAAGGACATGTTTCAATCTTACCTTTCCCTTAGCATCAGATACATCTCTTCCCACTCCTGAGCTGACTTATACTTTAAATGGTTACCTTTGTTAGCACAGGACCCTCCTAGGACCCCTCTAGCATGTTGGGAGTATGGTTTTCACCTTGCGGTAGCCATGTATGCATTAGCTATAATTTCCTCTGTAGCATTAACTCAATGCAGCTGGCATCTGTCACAATAGAAACACCCTCCCTCATCTGTTTCTATAGATGATGTCAGCAGAAGTGGTAATGCATGGTGTGTTAAACATCTGATAAATTACTGTGTTAGCATTAGTGGTATGCGAGGAGGAGGTTAAAGCTCTTGAATTTCCCGTGGTAAATGTCATGAAAAAAGAGTGAGAGAGAAAAGGGTTACAGACACAGAAATTTCTCTGCGCAAACAAAACACAATCAAGGCCTGTGTTTTATCCTGTAAGTGGAGGTTTGAGATGTAATTATACTTGGAAAGAACCAAAGTAGCTGCACACCACAAGACCAAAGAGTCCTCTCTGGACAGAGGAGTGGGTAAGAGAACATGCACTTCCGAAAACATGCACTTCCGAAAGACCAAAGGCATGGCAACAAATCAAAAAAACAAAAAAAAAAAAAAAAACAAAAACTGCTCGAATCTGTTGGCCTGGAGATGCCTTTGGAAGAGGTTGATTCTTGAAGAGGTAGAATAGTCAACCTAACCAAAACTCTTCAATATAAGATGTCAAGTGTTCTTAGTTCAATTGACTTACCATGATTTTTTTCCAGCTGTTCAAGAGATAAAGCGTGTCCTCGCTCACCACTTGTTAGCACTGTCCTTTACCTGGAAACCTTGGGTGGAAAAAAAAACGCCCCATATCTTAATAACTGCATACAATCATGTACTGTAGTTATTATCAATCAAGGATTTTCAACAACAAATTCTAGCCTTAATGCTGAATAATCACATAAATTCATGTGAGTATTAATTAAGGCTGATTTTTACCATACACCCTTTTTCCAGCTAATACATGTAATTCATAACTTTGTCTTATCATCTGGCCTGGAAAGATTTGTGGGTTGTAACAGCAAGGTAGATTAGGCAAATGTATGGTAAAACTCAAAACCCTGATGGTGGAGATTGTCTGATATTGTTCTGTGTATTAAACAACTGCATACCCTAGTCTTTGTCCAAGAAAGGTCTCCACATCAGGTGTCTAATAGCCTGGTGCAGGTTATGACTTCTGTTTCCACTTTATCCTGCCAGCAATGGGTCAGGAACCTCTGAAGATCTGTTTTGGAAACTTGATGCCCTACAGACCTTCATTCGGGATTTACATTGGCCCGAGGAAGAATTTGGAAAACATCTTGAGCAGCGTCTGAAGCTCATGGCAAGTGACATGATTGAATCTTGTGTCAAGAGGTAAGTCTAAAGTGTCTCGTGTTGAGAAGTATAGCGAAGCAGCTGGGCTGAGAGGCCTTCTAGAAGGGGCACCACTTCTTCTATCAATGTTTGGGAAATATCAGTCTTTGCTTTACCTTTCATCTTAAACCTGTCTGTTCAGAGAGGCACGAGCTTTGGTAGGCTAGAGCCTACTTTATCAGTTGCTATGCATGGGTTTCCAGAGAGCAAGGGTACTAAATGGAAAGGAATAAAGTTATATGGGAAGAAAGGAGGGAGCACTGGTGAGAGAGACGGGTGGGTTGAAAAGATCCAAAGGGACCTAGGGGTTATACAAACTAGTCCTGGTATCAAGCTAAGAAACCAGTCTTTGTTGAGACCACTTCTGTTGTGAGCAAACTCTGCCAGCATCAAAGCCAAATTTTATGGCACCAACACTGTTGGACAGGACACATCATGAGGATGCCTGACAACCAGCTCTTGAAGCAGGTCCTATACTCGCAACTCACTGATGGTCGCTACTCAAGAGGTGGATAAAAGAAGAGATTCAAGAACACCTTGAAGGCCAGTCTAAAGACATGGGATATGAACATCAGTCCTTGGGAGACTCCCGAACTGGGTCACCCTCGTTGGCACCATGGTGTACAACAGGGTATCGATTGCTTTGAGCAGACTCACCTCCCTATGTCGGCAGATAGATGAGAGACAAGGGAAAGAAAGAGCCATGACCCCGCATCACTAGGACTCATTCCTGCCCCCAAAACTGTTTTCCATGTCTGCAGTCTAGCGTGCAGATCTCTGAGCAGTTTCTTCAGTCAGCTCTGGACCCACCCTTGACTCCTCTATTGACTGCAAGACTGTTTTTCTCATATTGAGGGACTGCCACTGCCGATGACTTAACACAGTCCAGCCTGTGGATGATTTCTTGGTCCGCAATTTCCGTTCAAGTTGGTTTTTAAAGTTTTGTTGTTTAAAAGCCTTTGTCCCTCAAGAGGTTAACTGCTCTGTTTTTCCCTCTTAGTCTTATTCATGCCTTCAGATGAAGGAGGTTGTTGCCTACCAAAGCTCATGCCTCTCTGAATCAGTTAGTCAATAAGCCTGCCGCCCTTCCCTGCCTTCTGCATAGCATTCATTTTGGTAACAAAAGATTAAGGCCAAACCATCATTATTTTCCACCAGGCCTTGCATGTCTTTGGCTGATTTAAGGTGTAATTCAGCACTGGGAAGAAAAGTTCTTTGTATTCTCTTTTGAACAAAGTAAATACCGAAAGGAAAAACTAATGGAGGGGCCAGTGAATACAGCTGCAGGCCTGGGCTGGTGACCACCACGGTTCTGGTGAAGTGGCTTTTCCAAACCAGCATTATTTGGCCCTTATGCAAATCTGTGCCTGTGATGTATCACACTCAAACTCCTAAGTCTGGATTTACAATCTCACCTTCTAAGAAAGTAGCATCTTGTGTCTGAGAGAGGGGCTCTAGGTTCACACACTGGAATTCAAAGCAAATGACTGTAGTAGGACTGCTGTTCCTGATCTGAAAAAAAAAACACAGCACGCAGGTAGTTAAATTAAAGACACGGCTTTTATTGAAATGCAGTAGCTCTGATGGCTGAGTTACCTGGCAGCCAGCTACTGTAGATAATCCCAAAACCTCAGAATACTCACCATGCAGCATGGTTATCAAAGAGGTACAGTATCCCAAACAACAAACTTTTAATTCACTACATCACCCTGGGAAAAGCCCTGTGCTGTTCTGGAAAGTTGCTGTGTTTCATATGTTGCTATTGTTGTGGAGTTTGGGGGAAAGGCACTAGAAAGGCCCTGGGATCTACTCTCAAATTCAGGTAGGCAGACCCTTGGGATCCCACAAGGTCAGCTATTGCTGGGTGCATGTACACGTGCATTAATGCGCTTTAGTTAACGCACATTAAATCTAGCAACTCCTCTGGGCTCCTATACATGTGCAGAGAGCTGACTCCGACTCCCTGGAAATCCAGTGCATTGCAGCAGACTTGATTAATTGAGACTAATTTGGGAAATGCTCTCCTTCATTTAATTGAGTCTGCTGGAGCACAGAAATGAATGTGCTCCAGCAAACTCTAGCATCAGGTATCAGTGTCCCCGCACTGAAAAACAGTGGAACCATTTTTCAGCAGGGGGGATGCTGATACGCGTGATGCTCGGGCACTTTTAATTAGCACAGCCCACTAATTAAAACACCCCCCCATGCCTCCTAGAGCATGAGTAAAAATGCCCTCCATTGTGAAGTACTAATAAAATGAGCATTAGCCTGTCTTAAGCCGCACTAACTAAAAAGCACAGGGCATGTCTACATGTGCACTTTAATGCACATTAGCCTATTTTAATTTGCATTAAAGCATCACTTAAAAGAGGGTGCTGTGTAGTTAATGTGCATTACAATAGGCTAATGCACATTAAAGCACACATGGAAATGCTCCCACTGAGGCATAACTGATACTTTTATTTTCTCCACATACATTTGGTGCTGTGGGCTCCTCTGCAGCGTTTGTCTCTGTTAGGTTAATAAAGTGCCCCTTAATTGCAAAGGCTTTCAAGTGGTACATTTTGCCTTCAGAGACCTCAGGAAGGAAGGAGTGCTACCCACTATGCAGAAGCTATTCCTAGTGTGATATGCAAAACCACTGATGACCAATGAGCATTTAAAACTGCTCCCACAGTCTTGATCAGACAGCATTCTTACTGAAATAACAGCTTTAGCTGCCAAAGAAGGGAAATTGCAACTAATAAAGCTTAGTAGGGGGCAGCAAGACGTGTGTAGAAGAGCCTGCATAATTACATACCTGCACGCTTCTGCAGTTAACATCTTGCCCAGGTTTTCTGCTAGGTGCATTTGTTTTTTCAAAGAAACCACTTAAAGGAACCGTTATGATCCCTGAGAAGTGTTTGGGCAAGCCAGTACTATTGTGGAAACATAGAAAAAGCAATAATCCCATGGTGCCCTTCATGCCAAGCAATTAAACAGGTTTGTACCCTCTACATTTAGTATTGTGTGTCAATAGAATTGCCTTTAATTCACCCAGGTTGCTGCATTTAAACAGTAGGTATAAATTAGCTAATATAACCCAAATTACAGGTGTGCATTGCCACTGCCATCTGTAGCATCATCACGCTGTTTACCAAGTATGAGAAAGTAATAGTTTCTATAAGACTGTTACACACTTTATAAATAGAACATATTCTGTAGAATAGGCTTCTTTTCAAACTTAGTAAGACACATTTGGAGTAATTCTTTTTGCCACGGATGTTAGCATTCAGTCTGTTTCACCAAAGCCCTCTAAACTTTGTGTTCCACCTCTTATTAGTTACAATATCTTAAGCACCAACTGAAATGGTCTTTTCCTACTTTCTTTAATAGAACCAGGATTGCATTTGAAGTAAAGCTGCAAAAAACCAGTCGATCAACAGATTTCCGAGTCCCTCAGTCAATATGCACCATGTTTAATGTTATGGTCGATGCCAAAGCTCAGTCAACAAAGCTTTGCAGTATGGAAATGGGCCAAGAGGTAAAAATGTAGATAATTTTTGGTTTTTATGTAAACTAGAGACAATGTCATGAATTTTCCCATCTATTATTCTGCTAGTTTCAGAAACTTTCTAACAGTTGTGGACCTCATTTTTTGCACAGAATAAGCAGATGAATATTCAGGGTCTCTCCGTCAAATCAGTCTAATGAATATGGGCGTTCAGAATTCCAGTCACTTACCAGTGATTGTTGGCAAGGATTGTGGTGTGCATAAGGTACCTTTAAAGCCTGCTAATGCATGATGACTGTGTTTATTGAGTCATTAAGTTCACCTTGGAGCCAGATGTATGTTTGCCTAAATGCTAGCTGTTTACATGTAGTCAACAGATTTCCAATATAAGACATCAGGAAAACAAAAGCACTAAGTTACTTTAAAAAAAAAAAAGACAACTTCCAAAAATATATCCAGATTCCACCCATTTTGACTTCCTTGAATATTGGCTGAAATCAGCATGTTGTATGATCCTAATTTACCAGGTTTTCAATGACTCAACTTTTAAAAAAAATCCAACTCTAATCACTTGTTGATTGTTTTTTGCTTTTAAAAGACATTGTTTCAGCTTGAAATTTCCATAAATTTATAGATGAATTAGAAAGGCATGCTAAACTGGGTTAGATGAAATGCATCTCCACGTTCATGTCACTCCAAAGGCGAGAAGCCAAGTTAAATATTCATGTGCCAGTTTAGAATCAATTGAGGAAAAATTGTTTGCTTCTCCTCTCTTGTTGCCAGTTGCCTAGATAAGCTCTTCCAGTGCAACTTCACATGGTTGAAATTTATAATACATCATTGCAAATTGTTTGTTCATTCTAGTTTTTTACCTCTTCCTGCTACTCTTTAAGGGCCTTATCCAAAGCCTGCTGGACTAGTAGGTGTCTTAGCAGTGACATCAGCAGGCCTTGGACTGGGCCCACTGTTCTTTTCTCTTTTGTGGGCTTTCAGTTGTAGCATTTCATTTGTGATGGTCTTGTTGATAAGAAAGGTTTTGAGATGCTTATGGTTGAGTTTCCTCCTCATCCACCAGTCCAACTTAGGACACGTACTAACTGGAGCCTTGTTGGTCCAAGGCTTGTTGGTAGAATTACCACATTTCCTCTCCACTCTGTTTCTTCTCCTTGCCTGCCCTGATTCCCAGTTCTCTGCTCCCACAATAACCATGCTGGCACATTCCCGACAGACCAAAGGGGCAAGAGTTGCAATACAAATCATGCATTTACCTTTAAATCCTTAAAGGTTGTAGCTGTGTTGGTCTAAGGATGCAGGCAGGCAAGGTTCTTTGGGTAAATCTAATATCTTTTATTAGACCAACTCAAATAGTTGGAAACAATTCTTCTTCGCAAGCTTTTGGGTACAAACAGCCTTCGTCAGGCTGAGGAAGCAACTGCTCTGCTTGACGAAGGGTGTTTGTGCCCGAAAACTTGCAAAGAAGAATTTTTTCTGACTATTTGAGTTGGTCTAATACAAGACATAGTGTTCACCTTTATGAATTCAGTTAGCAAAGCTCCCAAGGAAGACATATTTCAGAGATCAAACCAGCTCCAACAGCCCCGAGGATACTACAGGAGTAGTTAGTTGTATTAGTAAGAATTACGAGGGATATTCAGTCTATAGCATGAGACTCTTCTAACATTAATTGAATGTGGACATAATATGGGTAAGCCCAGTGTACCCATCCGTTCTAACCAACAACAGCCATTACTGACGTTCCCTTGGCGAGGCATGTGTCAGTTGTAGCAAATATACTGTTGAGACTATCAAGCTCATCTCCCATCTGTCTGAGGTCTCCAGAAAGCAAAAGCCCAAGTTCAATTTACTTGGCCACTCACCTACTATCCATTCCATGCCCAGGCATCCTGAATCCCATGAAATCTGTCTGTGCTTCTTTCAGAAGGCATTTGGTATAGCAGCGCAGAGATAATGCGACTGTTATGCAAAGCAGCAGTTGCTGTGGGATGATGATTTTAACAAATAGCTGAGTTAATAGACCTGTAAATCAGATGTAAATTATCAGTGCATAAGTCATTGTTTAGGGCTGCAAAACTTCATGTGCCCATCTTTTTCTTTTCTTCTTTTTCATGAATATTCTACTCTCCACTTTCATTGCTCACACCACCTCCCTTTTGTCAACTGCCAGCTCCTGAAGTTGTACAATCTCTGTGTTCAGATCATTTTGCTTGACCCAAAACAGGGGCTGAAACACGCACACCCACCCATGCACACGGACACACAGCCACAGTTGTTGTCCCCAGAAATAACTGGAGTAACAGTCCTCAGTAAGCTGCTACTCCAACTCTTCTATTTCAGCTCTAAGCCCAAATTAGAAATGCAAAGATTAGAAACCAAGTTTTGATTTTCCTTATAATTTGTCCACTGTGGGTGAAATGGGCATAGAAAGTCTTTATGCCATTCAAGGTTCACTTGTTATCCTGCAAACACAGCTTTGAGTGGGACCCCTGTGCTAGGGTGGGATTTTTGTGCATAAATCGTTTGCGAGCATCCCCCAGGCTCAAATAGGCGCATAAAACCTGCTCGTCCAACAATGGACAAGTGAGTTTGTGAACACTGGGATCTGCTTGGCAGACACATCACAAGCAGAAAAAAGGCTACAGTTGTAAGATAAACTGTGTGTGTGTCACAGGTTGCCCAGCTCCACCCACCGCAGATATTTGATTTAAAAATAAAAAAGCAATACTTTTTCATCAGAGTGAAAGCTGCCCGGTGGTTGAGAGAGAGACTCTTCTGATGTATCATTGAGCCTCACTTATATCACTTTTTCCTTCAAAAGCCCTCACTCTTTTAAAGCTACCTTACCTTGTGTTCATATGTCTTAACACATATGTGAACCATAAGATGCAATTTAAGAGCAATATTACTCTCCTAACTACATTCCCGTCATTTCGTTCCCACGTCCTTATAGCTGAAGGCAGCTGTTCAAGCATTTGGTAAACACGCTTTACCATTTAAAATATTTATTTTTCCGCTGCATTTTAATACGTCAGTGGGTATAAATTTATGTATTAAATGTTTCTCAGTTGGTCTATGATGTTTTTATTTAATATCCAAGGTCAGATGGTCCTTTCAGAAATGCAGCGCACACACAATCTGTTATATGACAAGGCAAAATATGCACCACGTAAAGTCAAGTAGAATAATTTTAGCAGAGGAATTGTGAGTTGTAATAATTCAGCTACTAGCAAATGGTGATTATCTCCAAAGATTTTATTAAATCAAACAAATCAGGGCAAATGTTTGACCTCTAACAACAGGCCTCATAAGAAATAGAAGAGCTAAAAGTAACCCAGAACTATGAACTGGACCCAGGCAAAAAATACATGTCATCGGGCAATCGTCTGTGCCAGATTCATAATGCAGCCATAATTTCCTCGTGGGGCAATTATAATGAGGCTGCGTGTCAAATGGATTTCATCTCCATTGTCAGGGCTGGACCCCCAGTAGGCAAAGAACAGCAGAGGTGTGCTGCAATATTACGCACAAAATTAAGCCAATGACATTTGGCATTTCACCGGTGCTGGAGCCCGCTGGAAAAGAGCCCTTTGTCACAGGTTTATTGGAAGCTTCTTTGCATCGCAGAAAACCCAGACTTCAGCTGCTCTGCAGCTGCGGCATGCCTTGTAGTCAGTGCAGGGCCGCTCTGAATCCAGCTGGCCCACTGGGGAGGATCAGACGGTGCAGAGGGATCGCCCGGTGGCATGGAGCCAGCCCTGCAGCCCCTACCTGCACCCTTGTCAATGGCCAGGTCCTCGGTGCTCCCAATGTGCCGTAATGGCCCTGGAGAGACGCCGGCTGTCAGAGCAGCAGCAGGATCAGAGAAGCACCGCTTTGGCTTCATGCCACCCTTGCTTTGAAAGGACCATCTGAGTTTGGTCCTGGTTTCATCAGAGCTTCGCTCACTTGACACCGATCTGAATTTGCCCTTGCGTTTTCAACCTCCACCATGGGGGAGCAGCTCCCGGAGACCCTCTTGAAGAGCAAAGCCACAGGAGATGCTTTGCTGTAGAGGCCTGAGTGTTTTCTCCCTCTGCAGGGCTGCATTTATTGCTGCTGCTGCTCTTCTGATTTGCTTTGTAAACAAGCTTTTAATTGTGAAGATATTTGTCAATACATTTCACGCTGTATTATTTGACACGCACCTAGCCATTCTGCGAGTTAAATCCCATAATTTATCCCACGAAAATGAACAGTTAGCAACAAACTCCACCCGCCCCGTCTCCAGCTACCCAAACCCCTTGATTAAAACAACATGCTAATGGGGCGCATTAAGCAGGTCTTTGGGGCTAATAGGAAAAACCGGAAACCCGGTTGGGGAAACTTTGATGTGAACCCCACAGGAGCGAGGGCACACTAGGCCCGTGAGCTCCGGTGCCCGCCTGACCGACCTGAGTTTGCACTTACCTGTCTCGCCTCTAGGTTTTGTTGCACCTTGGAGTCAGGCTGAGCATTGCATGCCTGCTGCTTTCAACGTCAGCCCCATTATACAGCTCCACGAGGTGGCATGGCATACGTTGCTGTTCTGTGTTGTTCTGTGGGTAGCAATCCCCTCCTCTGGGACACTTCTGCTACCACATGCAGAAAGCACTCGCTGCACTACATCCTTCGTTCGCCGGCGTACCGCTCCTGTCGGCATTGCACCGGGCCCACCACCCACCCCTCCACCCACACGGCTGAGCGGCAGAGAGGTCTTGCATGAGAAGCACATGTAGGAAGTCTCCTACAGCTCATAGATAAACCTTCCCTGCAGGAGGAAAGCTGCTGTGGAAGTAGAGTTTCACACAGAGGCTCACATACATCCATAATACCAAGGAGCAGCGCTGGTTTCGCCAGACAGAGAGCACTGCCCCTTCCAGTACATCAGAGGAGGGCACCTCTTAGCTTCTGCCCACAGTCCAGATAACCTCTGCTGCCTCCGCTCCTCTGTTGATTTGCCTGTTGGAGGGACGCAGTTTGGGACGCTGGAAGCTGCTTCATTTGACCCACCTCCCTAATCAGTAAGCTTGTGTCCAGTCTTTCAGGCCCCTTGTGCTGAAACTCCCCGTGCACCTGCCCTGCCATTGGCTTGGACATATTTTTACCTTCCTTTTTCCAAGTGCAATAAAATCAAGTCCTTGTTTCTTCTCATAAGAGACTTTCAGTACAGATTTTGTATTAAATCACTTCTTCCTTCCCAGCTTTCTACCTCGCTGGTCTTGCAGTGAAAGTGGGGCTTGCTTGTGTTTCATTTTCCATTGCTTATTGTTTCTGTGCCTGCTGCTGTTGCTTACGTGGCCCAGTTGAAAGGTCCCTTTTCTTATTTTGGAAGGTTTTCTTTTATTTATTGTTTACTTTCATATGCTTTTTTTTTCCTGTCTTCTGCATGTTCCTCTTTATTTCTGTCCCTAATCATCTGAAAGTTTGCTAAAGAGTGGGTAAGTGTCCCCAAAACTTTTTTATTTTTTCCAAGTTTCAGTTATAATGTGTTAGTGTTTTATTGAGAAGGAGATCGTACAGTGGGTCAGACTGATAGAAGGGCCTTGTACACACTGGGTGCATTTGCACGTGCAATTAAAGCTATTTGGCTTCACTGCATAGTAAATTTACTACCTTGTAGACTAATTTACTGCACAGTAAGCATCTGCATGTATAGACAGTGACACTTTTTACTGCACAGTAGACATCTACTGTGTAGTAAAGAGTGTCACTGTCTACACATGCAGATGCATACTGTTTAGTAAAGTGTATCTTGTAGGCGCAGTCACTGGGAAGCCAGTGCCTTACACTTTTAATTGTCCTTGCACTCTTTGTTCCAAACGTATGATTAGTATGTGAAGCATACCTGGTTCTTTCAATGTTACTTGACGTTAACATTTTAAAACAGCAGTAACATGAAGAAAGGGTAAGGTGATAGTGACTAAGATCAATGCCTGCAGTGGCTTTTTAAAAATCAGATGTTTCATATTGGAAAACAGTCATATTAAATATTTTCCTCAATTCATTCAAAATAGAAATGGACTTATTTTTTCTTATTACTTAAATCCTCTAAATGAAGTAGGTCTTTATAAATTAGCAGAAAATTATATTCCAGCATTTGGTATAGCTGTATGACTTGTGGCAGAGTTCAGAAGTTGAGCAAGGTTTGGCGTAGTCAGCAGCTGGATGGGAGACCATGCGGAAGGCTCATAGGGGCCGTAGGCATCGGAGCACTTTCCTGTGAGCCGATGCAGACCCGATGCCCCGGATGGTATTAGCAGCAGAGGGCACTGTGCTGCTAGAGATGCTGCCTTTGCCTGCCACAAAAGGCCAACACTGATTTCTTTATGCTTGTAGAAGCCTCCCTTCAGCAGAGCATTTAAACATGTCCTTAATTTTCAGCGTGTGCTTCAGTCCCCCTGAACTTAAGGCTAAACGCATACTAACATGCGTGGCCGGCAGGGAGCCTGAATAGCCCTGTAGCACATTTTTTTGCAAGTGCAGGAATGTGATGTGAGATGCCCAGCGTAGCTCCTAGCAGTTGTGGTGCAGAAGGTATTTGTCATGTCCTCTCCGAAGTGACTAGAGAGCTGCCCTGTGCCCTGCGAGAGAGTTACCTCCTTTTGCTGGCGGCAGCCACATTTCCATGGTCCGTTAAATGATTTGTAGAAACATACTTACTGAATGTTTGCAGGCCATTGTGTCAAGGAATTTGCAGGCCTGAGAAAGGAATATGCAGGCACTAAGCACTGTGGTCACTATTACATCCAGTATAGGAAGGCCATGGTTTTCCTTCTGCCCCATGCATTTGGGTCTCAGTATTGCAAACAGGGGGGCTGTCTATGGTATGCAAAGCACTGTCAGCTTCTCCTGAATTCAAAGTCCTGCATAAATGTAAGTAATTACTGTCCACATCAGCAGAGGCCTGGGAAATAAACTGCCAAATTCTTAGCTGATACTATTACAAATCCTGTTTTACCAAAAGAAGAGGCTTATAATCACAGTGCCATCACTTGCGATCAATGCTAATATTTACCTCCGCCTTTTCTTTTATTTTTCCTTAGCACCAGTACCATTCAAAAATAGATGAACTAATTGAGGAAACCGTCAAAGAAATGATAACACTCTTAGTGGCAAAGGTAACCTTCAGCTTCAGGTGGAATGATTCACTGTTAACATCGCTTTTTTTTTATACGTGTATTTCCATTAAAATGTGACACATTAAGAAGTTGAATTGGCTTGTTGTTTCTCACAGGCAAGCTTGTACATCACTCAACCCTTTCAAGATGATTCTTTTGATGATTAGGAGCTGCATATGAGATTGAATATACTGCTGGCAGATTGGGCCCATTTTTTTTTCCTTTAAGGAAGCGTCTGTGTTATTTGCGTGCACCATTTTGCGTACACAAATGCCCACGTTCACACACCCAAGCTGCCCTCAGTAGGTGGCACTGTTCAGTCCTTATGGAAGGGTTTCCCCCTGCGCAAGCCATGTGGGCATCTGTCAAATTTGCACACCCAACGCAGGTGAAAAGTCGCGCTCGCAAACCAGCGTGCTCCAGCTCAGAGCCAACGTGAGGGATTTTTAACAAGCGTTCTGGTCCCAGGAAGCATATTCTGAAATGTCACGGCTGATTTTTGGAAGCTGGTTTTTCTCTGGAGAGTTAGCTGGTATTTCTGATGTTCAAACGTAGGGGTGCTCGTGTCCAGGTGCTGAGATAGGGTTGGCGAGAAGTGCCGGGATGAGTATAGAGAGCATAGCCAGAGCGCCTTTCCTTTAGTTTTGGCTTGCTGAGAACAAGCCTTCACTGATTCAATGGGGGGCCGGTTAAACATAGCTTGCCAGCATATGCCCGTCGGAGTCATCTGCAAGACTAACCAGCTGGCTGCCTCCTTGATACTTCTCCCTGGGAACGCGAGCCATCTGACTCCCCCTGCTAGGAGACAGTGCCCCTGGGGACCCACAAGCTTTCCACCATCTCCCATGGGGTGAAGCAGCCAGTATCACCCATTAGCACTGAAGGGAAAACTCATGCCCAGTTTGTTAAGTGACCTTGAGAAAATGTGCCCCTAATTAGTTTATCGCAGACATCCCTCCTGACCTTGCATGCAGGTTCTCAGCTGGGTGCAACCTGGGTGTGCTGCCGCTCCCATCAATGCAGCCATAAAACTGGGCTGGAGCTCACCCCGGCTCTCACCCCATCGTGAACGACCAAGACGTGATTGCGGTGTTTTTCTTCCTTGCAGTTCGTCACCATTCTGGAAGGAGTCCTGGCCAAGCTGTCCAGATACGATGAAGGGACTTTGTTTTCCTCTTTCCTGTCGTTTACTGTAAGTAGAGAAAATCCGTTCCCTTTTCCTTGGCCAACTTTCCCTTGTTAAACCTTGCAAGTCTTGAAAGAGATGCTAGCCCCGTCCTCCTGTGCTGTCTTAGCACTGCAAGCGCTCCAGAGATAAACAACCAACCTGCTTTAAACAACCTGCTGCCAGGAAATATCCCTTGGATCTGCCTCACGGTGCTGGAATGGAGTCTAAAGTTTCTAGGCATAGAAACGTATGGGGGGAGAGAGGGAATTATCCTGGTTTTCTAATAATTGCACAAAAAGGCCATTTTGCGACAGTCCCCTGAAAATGAACCCTGCCGAATTTTCAAAGATATCTATGTGCACGTTCAAACTCTCTTGCTCATTTGGGCTCAAAACTGGGTACTTCTACTCACCAGCAGGCTTTTTTTTTTGCATCTCTTGGCCTGAATAATTGTGAGTGCGTGTTCTGGAAACTTAAATGTGTGCAGAGCAGGTGCCTTGCTCTGAATAGCTGCGGCACCATGGCTGAGATTGTTACCAGTGCAAGTGGTGGGCAGGCAGAGAAGGTCATTCTGTTTGTTGGACAAATGTCTTCCTAGGATGGCTTAGACGGGGTGGCCCTGCTTTGAGCCGGGGCTTGCAGCAGATGGAGAGGAGAGGTCCCTGTGCCTGCCTGTGTCGCATTCGCTAGCACCGTAAGGGAGAGTGCACAGAAGGGGTTGTGCTCAGTGCACTTCTGCATTATAAGTGGTCCAGTGCCTCGTGGGGAAACTGTGGTAAGGGTCTGAATTGCACAAAGGAGGACGAATTCATCCAGCTCCTCCTCTCCTGAACTGCAGGAGATGGTTCAGATTCGGATGTCGTGTCTCGGTCCCAGCCCCCTTCCACTTGCCTTCTTCCGGGTCGAGTTTCTGACAGCTTCATGCCAAGGAGGACAGCATGCAGCTCTCCCCACCTCCGTCTCTGGCTCCCCTGCCATTACGAGACCATGCAGTGTTGTGGCTGCAAAGACATGCGACTGCTTGCCAACTGGCTGTGGCCTACACACTCGGTGTGCCTGTTTTCCCCTGTTCCCTTGCCCCACGTGTCATCCCTGCCACCTCCTCCCAAATCCACAGCACAAAAGCTGGCGGTGGCACTTAGCCCTTAGATCCTCTCCTGAGCAAAAGAGGGCTGAAGGGCAGAGGCTGGCTGCCTTCCTGCCAGTTAGCGTAGCATCGGGAAGAGGATGAGTGTGCTCGTGTGCTAGCACCAGAGGATGTGGGGGCGGCAGCTTTTCAGGCGTCGGAAGTGCCAGCATCAGCCCGGGAAGACGGCGCACTGCACAGTTCTTCCTCCGGCGTGAGCCAAGCTGTTCCTCGGTGGCGGCTGCGCACCATGCTCCACATCATGGTGTTTGCACCGAGGGCCAGGGCCCGGGCTGCTCCCTTCCACGCTGGGACACGCAAATCCCTATGTCTGCATGTGGATCATGGAGGCCCCGGGGTTGTGGCCAAGCAGCTGCAACTTTTTTAAGCTTTGGGGTAATGGCAGGGTGGAGGCAGCCTTCAGAGCTGCTGCCCCAAAGCGGTCGAGCCCCAGATCATGTTACCCCCAGCCTAGCTTAACCCACCCACTTAAAACCAAAGCTCATGGCAAGTGGATGCATGTGGAAACCACCAAACCTCACAGGGGGGCTCAGGTCTCCCCACAAGTCTGCCCCCCTGGTACACAAGAGAAAGGTTGGTGCTAGATCTGCAGAGGAAGGGCAAATGCCCAGCTTTCTGGGGGGTCAGAAGCACCCCCTGATCATACTCACCCCCCACCATATGTCTCCCAGCTGCCAGGGTGTCACATAGCTGTTGCACCCCACCTGTCACCATGAAACCCTCTTTCAGTGGATAGCAGATGTACCTCCTGCATCCACCAAGAGTTGCACGGTGTCTGGACAGAAAGTCCCGTTCCTGCCCCCACAGGTGATCAAATAACTCAATGAACATTCATGGCTTGATCAAGCAATAGAAATGGCAGGCTCAGCCCTAACCCCAGCAGGCTTATAGCTTGGAGCATACCTGCCTGGTCGGTGGATGTAGGATGCAGGAAAGATGCCATATGTGCACCAGCCAGCCACCAAGAAAGAATGAAGGCAGCTGAATAATTCCCAAACTTCGTGTTTCCAAGGGTATAATGTCCATTCAAGCATGGTGAGGTGGGTTGGGGACTAGCTACGGGGCTCCTGAGCAGAATACAAACCTTGTGGCTCCAGGTAGCCACCCCGATGAGAGGGATAGGGAGTGCCCTGGGTACCCGCAGCTGTGGGAAAGGACACTGGTCAGCCCTGGTGCATCCAGGGGGCAGGGATGCTCTGGCCAGGAGCTGATGGCAAGGGCTAGGGTGGAGTTGGCTGCACATACCAGAAAGCCCCGGGGCCAAGCAGAAGCCACCAGCCTGGGAGAAAGGAGGTGCCACCTGGGCTGGTTTGGGCTCTGATTGAGGACGGTGCTGTGACCGATGCGGCGTCCTGAGGAGGTTGGCTTCCCTGGCCCGGGGTTTGGGAAGTGGGGAAGCACCATCTTGAAACTCCAAATCCTGAGCCAGGGAGAAGCAAAGCGGGGAAGCACTGTCTTGAGACTGCTTCTCCTTCCCCTCCGGATATATCAATGCCCAGCACGCCCAGCTCTGCACCGCACCGAGCACTCCCGCACGCTGACGCTTCTCTGCTTCCATCGTGGGGGAGAGGCAGACCTGAGCTGTATCCTCGAAGGCATGGGACGGGCCAGGGTCTTCCCTTTGCCCTCTAATGGCAATAAATACTTCCACGTGGAGGTCACCAGGTCCCCCCGTCCCTGTGGCAGGCTGCTCAGAGAGTCTCGCTGAGCCATACAGATTCCCGGGGTAGTCGTGCGGTTTTTCTGTGTTTAGCATTTGCAGTGATAAATAGAGAAACTCTCCCTCGTTACAGAACCGTTGCACCACCTCCCACGTTTTCCCTGTCTGAACAAATAAAGCACAGTGTTATGGTCCAAGCCTTTTAATTCTAGGAAGCACTAATCTTCCCACCCCCTTCTCCTGACTCCTTTCATCGCATGCTTTCCAGTCCCTGGGAAAATGACATGTAGTTGGGGGTCTTGTGACAGACAATTTTATCACCTAGTAGGAAATCCTCATTTTCAGTTCCTGCCTTGAAATTTGAGATAAAATTAATGCATCTGTTGCCCTAATAAAGTTCTCACTAGCCACTTCATTATGAAGCACTTCAAAATGAAAATACCCTTCTAAATGTGGCTATATACAGATATGTATCTATATATACACATAGATAGATAGATAGATAGATGAGCCTTTCTCAGTAACAGCAGTCCAGTGATAAGATGGGCATCTGTCTCTGAAGGACCACTGAGTCACAAGAAATGCCAGCTGCTCAGGTTTTTATTTAATGGAGATGGCCCCTCTCTTTGAACAGCAAAGAATTGCATCTACTTTCATTAAAACTGGAGCAGGAATATCACCTCAGGGAGAGATGCAAAAGATCTTATTTTTGTTCTGCACAAATTTTTTTATGGTAAACTGAGATATTTCATGGAAGTCTTGTAATTTGTGAAAAACTGCAGCCTAGCAAAAATCACACAACATCCGGCAGTTTGGAAATTTCACTGAATGTAGCCAAATCTTACTTTAAGGAAAAACAAGTAATTATTCATATTGCTTTTGGAAAAAAAATGAAAGGGGAAAAAAAGGAAAAGCAGCTTAGTTTTTGTGGGTGGAGAAGGGGGACCGCAGAAAGTAGGCTGAAGTATTTTCGTTGCCGCTTTCCTTAATGCAGGGGGCTGCCCCATTGGTTCTGGGGGTAGCCTACGACTTGGAGGACCTGAGTTCAAATCCCTGGTCCTCTGTAGACTTCCTGTGAGTGCAAACTGCTCCCTTGCTCCCCGAGTGAGTGGCAAAGCTTCAGTTGCCTCCTGGGCTGCCAAGGGAAAGCAGAAGTCAGTCACATCTCTGCAGACGATGTTCAAGGACTGAAAATTTGACCTATTGTTTTCAGCACTTCCCTGATCAAGGGTGACGGCCTGCACTAGCACGGGATCGAGCTGCTCAGTTCCCCCTCTGTAAAATGGGAGCGTTCTCCCTTCCCTCACCCAGAGGGGTGCTGTGAGGATCGCTTGCCAGGAAGATTGTGAGGTGTGCGGGTACCACAGAAAGCCTCAAACACAGAGAGGTTTATTTTTGCATGACCTCTCTTTGAATTTGCTGGCATGGACTTTAATCGTGTCTCAGCCCTTCCTAAGTCCTTCCCCCTGTTTGAAGGCAAGAGCGGTCCCCACCTCTGACCTCCCGTTTGACACAGACCCTTGCACCATCGTCCTGGTATCGAGCCCACGTAAACGTGCAGCTCAGCCAGATGTTTTACACTGCTCTTGAAGCCTCTGGGTGTAGATACAGGTGATGAGGCTGTTTTGCCCCCACTGAGATCCCAGGCCTGTCCTTGCATTCATGTCTCCCTCGAGTCCCAAGAGTGTCTACCAGCCCCCCGCTGTCTTTCACTCCAGTTCAGGGGCCTTATTGCTGGAAACACTCAAAATATGAACCTCAGCCATTACCACCAGTCTGTAATTTTTTTTTTTTTTTTTGCATTGCCTCATTGTGCTTAATTATTCACCCCCACACATGCAGCATACGAGCACATCCACCCACTCTCACATTCTGTCTCACACATACATTCATCCTCTCATTCGGGACACATAATTTATTCATCCTGAGATGCAATTGTGAGCGTGTTATATTTAGGCTGCTTTAATGGTAGCTTTAGAAATATTTAAAAGCAGGTGAGCTTTTTACACCCAAACAAAGATGGCGAGCTGCGCATCTCCTAATTAGAAAGCAGAAGCCACGTGGAAGCGCTTTGCCGCGAGCCTTATGCTGCTGTTGTAAAGAGGTCTCCCTGCCCACCTGGAAACAGCCCAGTTTGGAAAGGCAAACCTGAAACTCCCATCCCAGGTGCAGCCAACAGCATGGGCTGCCCAGGGAGGAAGTGCCTCGGGTCTGACAGCTGTGGAATCGGGAATCCAAACCGCCCCCAAATATTGTCCGTCCGTGTGATCCTGAACCCTTTGCATCTGTCAAGGCTGCCCTTGGTTATAAAGCAGAGGCCTCTGCAGTCTGTAAGCTTGGGGCTGAGCCTCTCTTTCCTCCCAGTACCATGACCAGAGGTGATCTCACTACCAGAGCCCTTCTCCAGCAACCAAACCAGAGTGGAAGAGCACCAGTGCCCCCTCTCAGCAGCTTGGGAGCCTTGCAAAAAGGCCAGCCCTGCCGTCTGTTCATGTTGCCAGGTCAAAACTGCAGTGTAAAATATGCCAAAGGTCCTGCTGACAGAGCAAGCCAGCTCAGATGACAATAAACCCTACTGAGTGAGCTGGGACCCTGGCTGGGAGACCTGCCGCTGGAGCAGCTCTGGGCACGTACCGGACAGGTGGATAGTGGAGAGCCGTTAGGTACTCTAGTAGCTGTACATCCACTGTTGTCTAAAGTGTCTTCTCTCTTCTTTTTTTCCCTGCCCCTTTCCAGGTGAAGGCAGCTTCCAAATACGTGGACGTACCCGTAAGCACAATTTAAGCATTGCTTTCTGTCGGAACAATTTGCCTTGTGTTTTGGTTGAATGCCTATCTGTCCATCATGGTTGAATGAATACTAATAGCTCTCCGTCATGGGTTGTCAGCCAGGGTTGGACCCAGGTATGCCTACACAGATCATTGGAGGCCGCCTTGAGGTCACCCTACAGACCATCCCTCCAGCCAGGTATACTGGGCGCCTTTAAGCCCAACTCCCACCATCAATCCCACCGAGCCGGGAAGGTTTGTTAAACTCTGGGTAAGGGGCCAGCCTCATCCCACTCACCTCCTATCCTGTGTTTGGAAGCTACCTCATCACGCAAGCCTTGAACAGAAGAAGTCCACCACCAGCAATCCCGCCGTCCTGTATTCCTGACGTCCTGCCCTTCTGCACGCACATCTCCCTCTCCTGCCTAAGTTGAGCCCAGAAGGAGAGACAAGTAGTTCACAGACAGAGTCCTAGAAAAGCCACAGAAGAAGGAGACCTCTTAGTACTAGGCTCAAGAAATAAGCACAGTCTGGATGGGTTTCATGTGCCCCCCATGCATGGCATCAGTGGGAAAGAACAGCTCATAGCACAAGGGTAGCCTCAAAGTCGGCCCTAAATATCTGTGTAGACATACCCCTCAGGGTTAAGAGCACAGTAGTCTAACACTGGAGGTAAAAAAGGAATGAACTTCATTAGCGGATGTCCGTGATAAGTGCTGCTTCTCCTGCAGAGAGACCTGCAAGCTAGGCGCGGATGCTTAACCAGTGGGCTATTCATGAGGTTGAATGGGTCTCCTATGTACCTAGGGAGCTTCGATCCCTGTGGAAAATTAATAACAGTCCCTCCTATAATTGTTTTTCATTGGCACCTTCGAGGATAACACAGCGTCATCTGGAAAAGTCCAGACCGTGCCCAGACGGCACCAGTACATGCCTAATTTATTTTATTTTTATTCTTCTAATTGTTGATGTACTTTACTCTTTCAGAAAGCGACTTTCATTTTAACTGTAGGGAAAAGGTGGTGAGTGCTGTATACTTGTCAAAGAGTTTTGATGAAAAGACAAAAATAACCATGTTTTCCATCTTTGCAGTCGTTAAAGGGAAACTGTACCTCAGTTCCTCTAATTAGAGCTTGACTCATAAGGATGAGGACCCTTCAGGTCCTTAGACAAAGCACTTAGGATGCCACAAATTTACATTTAAATTGAGTTTAAGTGCAGTATATGAATGTTGGCTGGAGTAAGGGATTACAACCGATAAACCAGGGTAGGTATGCAGGCAGATTCTGAGGACATCTAAATAAAAAAGCGAGCAGACTGAAATATCCCAGTCCAAATTTTGCACCCCCGTCAGACCACTGCAGACCCCACTGGAGCTGATGGGATAGACATGTGAAGCCAGAGGTCTCCCAAGGCTTTCCAAGCCAGGACTTGGGGAGGTCCCGTTTAGGACCCGGTTTTCTTGGCATCTAGACTCCTCGCTCTATAGTGGAGGCCTTCTAATTGCCTCTACTTTCCTGAAGCCCGGAGTAAATTATTTAGAGCCTGTGGGCCTGATTCCTGGTCAAACCCTATTCACTTCAGTGGAAGCAGTGCTCATTTACGCCTGTATGAGTGGGAGCTTCTTCCCATCCCGCACTTCGCTGGGGGCCAGGTTCAGCGCATCCTCAGCGGTGAACCAGTGCAGCGTCAAGAAAAGCAGGTTTGCTTATGGGCTCCCTCTCTAGAGGAAAGGGGCGATGTCCCGCTATTGAACGGATGATCCCTGGGGCTTAAGTCCCATTCCAGAGACAGGATTGTTTTGTTTCAGAAAATTGCAACTCTTTTAGTGCCACCTTGAAACGGGCACAGTCGGTTTCCTGAAAATTGCCTGAAAGTATAACGCTTGACTATTGCCACGTTTGTGTTGTCCTCATTGTTTTTCAAATTAATACCTTGTCATTGTTTCAGTAGGTGTTAAGAAATGTTACTAGCATCCCAAGGGCCAAGCACCGGCCTTTTGCTTGATAATTGTTTGCTTTGTATTAAAAAAAGCTACCTTCCTACTGCTTTCCAAACTGTCCTCATTTTCACCCTGGAAATTACACAGAAGTGTTAACTAACTTCAATTTGCAGCGGCTGACAATCACGTCTTGTAGAGAAACGATACTTTGTGATCTGAGGTAAATCACAGTAATGAAAACTAATGACACTAGTTATTAACAAACTTACAATGTGCCATGGAAATTTTAGATTTTGTGGCAGCTCTTGTAATGACTCATGTTGTAGTATTTTAATGGGTTTCCTTTGAGATAACTTTGATTTCAGCATATCAAGCGGTGCGAACTCAAGGGATTGTATAGTGTATTTTCTTCTGTCTACTACAGTAAGCTGAGAAAATAGCAACCTGATCACCATCTTCCACAAATGTAACGCTCAGGTTTAAAAAGCAGTGAGTATATAGAGAGATATAAACCAGCACAATTGTAGATAAGGGCATCCGGGAAGCTTAGCACTGACACAGACATTCGCATGGGCAGTTTGGGGAAATCTGATTTCTGACTGCACTCATTTATTTTACACGGGAAGGCTATCGGCGAGCTAAAATCTAAGTCCCAAACAACAAAAGAAATGTGCTTATTTTTGGGTGCGGATGATAAAATGTGAAAGACTGCATGCATCCTCACATCTTAGGAGAAGAAACAGGAGACCAGGGCTGGGTGTTAGCTTTCGAACTTCACATAATAGAGGGTTTGCATATAGAAGATGACACTGGAAAACCACAGCGTGATTTGTTGTTTCACTAATTAGGTCAACAATACCAAACATAGCGAGAGAACTTCCCGGCATCAGTGTGTCAAGGAAAGGCTTTATTCATCCGAGTGGCTTCCCTCTAGGCACAAAAAGAGAAAGAGCCAGTGTGTTTACAGGATCGTGTGCAGCACAGGCGGCGTGGCAGCGTACAAAGCGGCGAGCTGTGCTGCCAGGTCCCGATACCGTAGGTCTCAAAGGGAGAGCGGTGAACGGCAGCAGCCTCAGTGCCGTAGCCAGCCGGGGGGAAAAGGAGCCGCGGCAGCAGGAGTAAGGGCATTGCCCCGCGTGGAGATGTTCATGCTTTTCTTTCTCTCTCTTCTTTTTTCCCATACAGAAGCCGGGGATGGATGTTGCCGATGCCTATGTGACATTTGTTCGCCACTCTCAGGATGTGCTGCGTGATAAGGTCAATGAGGAGATGTATATAGAAAGGTTATTTGATGTAAGTAAATGCCTTCTCCTCCTTGGAAACCAAGCAGGAGACCCCCCAAAATGTGACAAAATAAGACAGGAGGATAAGTCACATTTTGAGACAATGGATTGGTTATAGATTTTTTTTTCAAAAAATCTTTCCTTTCCCTCTGACTCAGGCTCTTATCTGCTGTCTGCCTACTCTAAATCTATACTTTGGTCTACCGTGTCCTGGTCTTTATGTGTGTGGTTTTCAGGGTAACGGCGTCTTCTCAGCCACCACTTTAATATGTCCAGCTTGTGAGAAACCTTTCTGTAACAGGAGCATCTCGGTCATTGTTCTCCTCATTGAAAACCCCAGCCAGATTTTGGGCAGAGGTGTGAGGCCACCTTCCTCCCACACTACTTAATGGTTTCTGCCTGCCCAGCCCTCTAAGCCTGCATGTGACTCTGCCGGGCTACATTTTTATATTGAAAAAAAATAACCCAAAACCCAGCTGGAAAAAAAAATCTGTAGTTTTATACTTCAGAAAGGACCCTACCAGGGTGTCAAACCCCAGGTCCAGAGTGGGGAAAGGAATGGTAGTGCAACTTGGGCAGATCCGGATTTCCAGAGTTATTTGTCGGCTGCACCCCCTTCATTCACCCAACTTCCCCAAAAACACTGACCGGGATGCCCGGTGGTCTGTATTTGTTTTAAATCTGAATGCATGCCCAAGGATTTATCTGTTTCTGTTGCTTCTGTCGTGTGACACACTTTCTGTCCTTGTAGCTATTGTATAGTGAAGGTTTTATGTTGAAGGCAAGCACTTCACACAAGTGCTTCAGTCTCTTATAGGATGTTTCTTTATATATTGATTTCTGTGTGAAGCAGTTTACATTCAGACTTTCTTTTCTTTCACCTCTCTGCAACATCATTTTTCAGTCTTCTAGCTCTAGAATTACAATAACCTTATATGCTTTGTTTACTTGCTCATTTGCTTCCACAGCGTATAAGGAAGCCTCCCCCCCCCCCCAACTCCTCCTTTATTCAGTATCCTTCTTTCTTTCCTCGCATTCCCTTTCCCTTAGAAACCTCTTCTTACTTTATAATTCCCACTCTTTCTTTCACTGATATCCTATCAGATTAAAATGGAACTTATCTCTCATGTCAAATGTTTTATCACATTATATCAAGTGGCATGAATTAGAGTCAAATAATCTTCCTGTGTACATCTACTAGCATGACCCATATCCACTGAGAATGCCTCATTCATGCATAAAGCACACTAGTGACTTCTTAATGCTCTATGCACGCTCACTCTTCAGAGAGTTTTAAGCACAGAATGCCAGATATAAATCACCCATCCGATGGGCATTGAAAAAAACGCAGCAGCCGGTTCCCTCCCCGCAGCAGGTCTGCGAGTGCCCTGCCCCTCGGCGCTGAATTTTATTCCGGGGGCAGTCACATTTTCAGAGATCGTCTGGACTGTTCTTTTCAATGCCTAAGTTGCCTTTTCTTCAACCAGTTTCCCAAGATCTGCAGCTGGTGTGTCTTGAGTGCAGTCGGTGTGTGTACTGCCGTCGGTGTGCTTTCAGCCTTCCGCGTCATTCTCTCCAACTTCAGGACGTGTGTCATTGCAACGTGGGGGTTTTGTTTTTTTTCAGTTTGACCCAGTCGCATTCAGGTTTGTTGTATTGTATTTGTGTTACGCTAACGATTAAAACAAAAAACAAAAAAAAAAGGCAGGGGCACCTGGGTGAAAGGCGGAAGCACGGGACGGCCTTTGTCCTGCCCCCTTGCTTTTCATGAATTGGCGTTTGCTAGTCCAGCAGGCCGAGAAGTGTGGTTGATCTTTCTCAATAATGACAAACCTTAGCATTTTCACACCGGGGCGTAAACATTGCTTTGTGCCGTCAGCAGCGGCATGATGGGAAAGCAGTTGGTTCTGGTACCGTGGCCATCCGATTTGGGGACTGCATCCTGATGGCCCTCTTCACATGCATCTCAGTCAGACGAGTCTCCTGAGGAAGCTGAGCAGGATTGGGCTTTTGGTTTACACGGAGTAGAGTTCAAACGGGCCAACTCCCAGGTGCCTGCAGCGGGCAGGCTGACTTCTTCCTGAGATGAAAGTGGTTTGTGGAGGAAGCCAGCAGTTCCCAAGTTCAGCTGGCACTGCAGAGGTAAGGTGCTGGCTGCACCAAGTGATTTAGCAGCAAAAGAGCTACTAAATTGGCCACCCATAATGCCAAGCACGGTGGCAGCTGATGGGCGCAAGCATGCAGCGTGCCCAGTGGGGAAGGTTTGAAGAGTCAGGCCCCTGAATAGCCATTCCCAGGAGTGTCTGCAAAACGGGGTGTTCCCTGGCTGGCAGTGCTGCATCCACTGATACATATTTCGGATTGTCTGAGCCTGTTTTCCTAAACATAGTGCCCGGGCCTGCTCCCCTATCCTTCTGTGCTGAGCACCCACAGATTTCCATAACAGCAGGATCAGCCCGGTGGTATTATATATTTTCTTACAGATGTTTGGGTCTAGGTTATGATCTGGGGCACAAACGTGCAGCCAGAGGCAAACTCAGCCTGACTTTCTCCCTGGAGTTAGTGCAGAGTGTGGCTGTGCGTCAGGCTTGACATATTCATCCGTCTGCATCACGCAGCTAAGCATGGCAGCCTTTGCCTGCTGCATTGATCCCAGGGCCTCAGCCAGTGGGTCCCAAGCAGGGTTTGCGGCTCCAGGAGCTACAGCTTTAAGAAAGCAGGAGCCCAAGTCACGCAAAATTACATTTATAAATATTTAGCAAGGGCTGATATTGCTGTCCTTTGTGTGTCAAGCGTGACTGTGTCGGGATTCACCAGGCCAAGGGAGTTCGGAGTCTGACCTGTGACATTTTCTCTGGGGCGGGCTGACATTGCTCCATCGGCTGAAATGCAGCAATGCCAACTTACCTCCGCGGACTGTCTGACCCTCCCTTTTGAGTCTGTCACGGGACTCCCTCTGCCATGAATAGCTGCTTTCCCTGTGGCAGACACGCAAGCCCCCGAAACTCGGGAGGGCTGCGCGACTGGCGCTAGGAAAGGAGAGCTAGACCCTGTTCCCCTGCGAGTTACTGAAACTCAGATTGACTTGATGGGAGCTAGACCAGGCGCATTAAGTTGGTCTGCTATCTGCTCTGTGTCATTTGTAGCTTCCTGTGGTCTCCAGTCCAGCCTCCAGCACGCTCCTTTGGCTCTTCCCATTTATTTGTCCTCTTTAGAAAATGCCAGGTGCCACTAGTTGTACCACGGACCTGAAAATATTTGAGGTGGTCCTTTAGGATTTGCTACCTTCTTCATTCACCCTGTCACCTTGCTGAGTGTTTGTCCAGGCAGCTCCTGCCTAGGGAACTGTATTCTGTGGCAGATACTGTTGCTTGCAGATTATCTTCGTGTCGTTCTGTGGTCTATGTTTTAATCTCCTTTATTCTGTAAATTAGTCAGGTATTTCCCTGAAATCAAGTCATCATCTTAATTTTTGAAATCTGTTCTCTCTGGGTCACCAGAAGAACAGATTGACTGTAAAGTTCTTCCAGTAATCAGAAGCTAACTAGCTTTTTTGTGGTGCTTCAGTCTGTCATGTCTTACTGATTTGGCCTGTCGTGCTAAATTAATGACATGATTGTCCAGCTAAGATGCTGTAATCAGGCCCATTGGGACAGGCAGCTAGGAAGAGGAGGAGGTAAGAAGACCACCGTGGCGTGCTTTCATGCTCCGGGTGGATGTGCCTATCTGTGCGTGTTCACGTGGTTTGAAAAATGGTGATCCATTGGAAAAAGAGGGATTACAAGCTTGTTTCCATGGTGGATGAAAAGCAGCTGCTTGCAGCTTTCTCTCAGAAGGATAATCTTTTGACACATTTGATCATTTAACACCAGTAGCATAGGTTGCTTGCTATCAGGCCAGCTGGGAATAGGGGAAGAAATACCATGGGACTGATCTTGCAGTCCTCCGGGCAGCTCCTGCCAAGTTTTGAGCCCTCTTCGCTCTGTGGTTTTCAGGACTCCGGTTTACAATGCCCAAATTCCCTCCGGGGCATTTGGCCAGCAGGGACTAGGCCTCAGAATGACAGTTTTGTACAGCATTAGCCATACCTCCTGTATGTGTGGTTTCAGCCAGTAAAAAACGATGTGACTGGAAAACTATGCGGTGGGCTGGGAGGATACACTCTATACTGGCCTAAATTTTGTCCAAGCAGCAAAACGTTGAGGTAAAACGCATGCAGTCACCGGAGAATACAAATGGCTACTGCAGGTAGAGAAAGCAACTGTGAATTTCAGGATGCTCATGCAGACCTCCGGCATCCCTAAAGAGCGCAGATGGCATTTTTCTCTCTGATTAATTCAATATCTTACCGAAAGAAAACAAAAACCTGCTTTTGATATGAGAGATCAAAACATCTAGAGAAGCTCCTAAGACTGCGAGACCTGAACAGAAATTAATTTATTTTTTTTCTTCCTTGTACTTCTTGAAGACACCAGCCTGAGTAGAAGATAAGGATTAAAACAGATGTGCTTAGTGCTAGTTCATCTGCTTAAATCTAGCAGCATCTCAGAGCAGTGATTAAAAAGCCATCTCTGACTTTGATGAAATCCACTGCCATGATAATATTGTGTCCCTGATAGCCTTCTTATGGGCCTCCTGTCTGCCTAAACCGGACATGGGCATGGAGATGATATATGGATTATCTGGGTCAATTATACACTTAATCTGCCTTCTAGGGATTAAACGTGCATAGATTGACTCCGCGTATTTGGCTTGTCCTTGGCAGTTATCAGATCAGTAAGGTTGCCCTTACCAAAAAGTCTGGTAAGAACTTAATCATGCAGTGATACGGGCCCAGCAAGGCAGGAGTAGTTACAGTGCTTGGTGCTTTGTGCAGGCGGCTTGACTTACCACTTCACTGTCACCATGTACATGGCACTCGGAGATGGGGGTCAGGACAGGGGTGGGTAGACAGAGCCTGTTTGTGTTTGCAAGAAAAATCCAGATGCATGTGTGCTGACACGGAGCCATGCTGAAACCAGCGGGTTTGGGCGTGGAGAAGGCAGCCGGGGATAGGCGGTTCGGGACAGTCCGGAGGGATGTTTGCCTTCAGCTTTGACTGTGCCAGCACTCCCCAGCCTAGAGACTCTCGGATAGCTTGTTCGGTATCTTCCCCGAGCTGGAATACAGCCCCTAAGGATGCCTGGCTCAGGAGCTGGCCCCGGGTTTTGAACTGTAATGGCACTGATGGCTAATTGATACAAGTAGGAGACAATGGTGGAGGACAGTAATTGAGCTGGTGACTTAAACTAGTCGTGCACCAAGCGATGTAGGTAAGGAAACACTTTGGGCATTTGTACAGGGGAGGCGTGAGGGGGGTGCTTTAATTAGCGCAGCTCCAAGACCCACACTAATTAAAAGCCCCTGGAGTGTCACATGTATCAGCGTCCCTGCGCTGAAAAATGGTGGCGGGGTGCTTTGAACTAAAGCTCATTGAACGAGCTTCAGTTTAAAGCGCCCCACTGCCATTTTGAAGTGTGGCAATGCTGAAACGTGTGACACTGGAGGCTACCGGAGCGCAGTATTTTGCATGCTCCAGCAGACTCGATTAATTGAGTCTGCTCGGACACGCTGGAATTACAATGCATCCGAGCGGGCTCCCTGCATATACGTACGGGAGCCCTTTGCTCTTGTGAGCAGTCCGATGGCTTCAGCTGAGACTGCTCACCTAAATAAAGAGACTTATGGAGGAAAGAAGTCAAGTGCCCACACCAGACACATCCCTGGCATGGCAACCCGTTTATCAGGACTCGTGTTTGTGGAAGCCAGAATTATCCGTGTACACAGGGCTGCAGCGTCGCAAGCAAAAACAGATCCCAGAACTGACTCTGGGCGTTAATAAATGCTTGCAGCCACATTTGTTGCTTGCTCTTAGACAGAGACAACAACTATTTTACCTCCTACACAGCTAGACTGCTCATTAGGGTATTCTCTCCCACTTCCAGGCCAAGATGGAATCCGCTGTGCTATTTCGTCTCGGTTGTTTTTGCTGAAGAAGAAGTGAATTTTGAGCAGAAGAAAATAAGGCAAAGCAACTTGCCTTTTTCGAAACGCTGCCTTTTTCGAGCCATTCCCGGTAGAACTTGTTTTTCAGCAGAGGCAAAACATGTTGCTGTTTGAGCCTGGCAAGTTCCCGTTGATGGAAACATTTGCGTTCGAGTGGGGACAGTCGGGTGCAGGTCTTGTGCCTCCTAGCAGCAGAATAAAGCAGCCGCAAAGTAAACCACAGTGGCAAATGCAGTCAACTACAGTTACTGCTGCCCTGAAGACAGGGCATGTTGTGCACTGTGTTTGGGTTTGGGTCTGCAGCAAAAAGGGCACATTGTCAAACCCCCCTGCCACTTCACGGCAGCTTTCTTCCTCTTTTGTGCTGCCAGAGGCATTTAATAGGCATTATTCGTCCTAGCAAAGCAGAGGGGGGCGATTTTCCTTTCTGAATGGGGCTGGATGCAGGTTTCCCAAGGTAGTGAGGCCAAGCTCGCACATAGCATCTTACCTAATAAGGCACGTTTCTTTAAGAAGCTTTATTCTTTCATAGTCAGTTAAGTGGGTTTCATTTAATTTATTTTGAGGAGAGTCTTAATAAAATAAGTCCTGTATCTCTTGCTGGATTTTGCATGCTCGTAAGAGTTATTCCTCCTCGATGTCTTTATCAGAACAGCTTTTCGTGTTCCAGTAGACATTTGGTGAAGACAGTTAATTTGTTTTCTTTTGCAGAGGAGATTGTTCCATTAATCATTCTAAGAAGTCAGACTGATTGCTCCGTTACTTTAAGGTCAGCCTAGGCTTGCTAACATAATGCGCGTGGTACTTTTTAGCGTTGGAGAATATTTCTTTCAGGGTAAGCTGTAAGCAAAAAAAAAAAAAAAAAGCTTGATTTTTGCCGTGAAAAGACCCCCAACCAAGGGACTTTGTGTGAAAAACTAGCACTGTCGCATTGCATCGCAGAAGGCGAAGCGTTCTGCATTCTGCTATGGGAGGTCACTTTGCTTAGCACCAGAGGCTTTCCAGCTTAGCCAGCACAGATTGTCAGATTAGAGTGGTACGCACACAATCGTAGCTGTGCAGTACATGCAGGTTGTGCATGTAGTACGGGGCGAGATCTGCTTCCTATGTTGGTGTCTAGGGGGGTGGGGAGGTTTCTTTAGCTAGTTTAAGCTCCAAGTTGGATGAAAATATCAAGGTCCAGCCTTGCATTTGCTAAGAATCCTGAAGTCCCCCGCTCAGGCTGAAGCTTTGGTTGCAGGTGTGGGGCCAGCGTTTATAAGTGAAGAGTGTCGATACACCTAGCACCAAAAAGCCAGTATATCCACATGGGACAATGTTTTAGCAATGGAGTCAGAGCCAAGAAAGCTCAGCCCATGGCTGAAATTCAACAAGTGCATTTCCCTTCCACCCCCCCAAGATCCTATATCGGCCTGGGCAAGCCTGCCCCAACCCACTCCTCTCTGCACACAAAGCCCCCCCCGTGCACTGAACAGGGGGCTCGAGCTTGTGCAGCACAGAGAGGGGTGGACGCTTGTTGGGCATGTGGTGGGTCCTTGGGAACCTACACATCTGCTGGCCTAAAACCCTGTTTGAGGTGGGGAGAGGGCAGGCCAATGGCCCCAGCCCCCCTGGGCTGCAGTAGTCACCCACCGGGGGCTCCAGCCCGGAGTGGCAGCAGCAGGGCTGAGGCAGCAGCGGTCGCCCAGGCGGCCCTACAGCCTCCCCCCGGCCTGCGGGATGGGGCTTGTCACACCACTTTCCGGGACAAGCTCCCTGCCCACCCCTCATGTGGGGACAAGGCTTTGGCCTTGTGCATGGACAATGAGGGACTGTGTAATTCCCACCCCTCCCTCCCTGGTCTGTGGCCCCAGACAATCGCTCGCAGTGTCGGTGCGTGAGCCAGCGGTGCATGCGAGATTAGCAGCTACAGGTCACTTCATTCTTTTTGGTCGGCAGCTCTTTCCTTCCCCTGATATTCCTTTGAGCCTCACCCGGCAGGACTTATGATATCAGCGCACAAAAATGCTGAGCAGGCGCTAGAAAAGGCAAGCCTCTCTCTTGGACCCCCGCCGGTGACACAGGGGATCTCTTTTTCCCGGCTCACAGTGAATTTCCAGCTCGCAGTGAATACCTAGGCACTGGCAGCCGTTAGCTCCTCCTTTTGCAATTCACTGGGCGTACAAGAGGATTCAATTAGAGGTTACCAGGTCCACGTGCTGACATCTCCTGATTCAGTTCTAGTGTAAAAATGCAAAGAAACCCAGGCAGTGGAAGTACTGTGCAACATGCAGTGTTATAGTGCACCTTATTAATCAGCAGTGCATCCAGTAGCACTGTCACTATTATATTGCATTGACTGAGGCACTTGACACCAGAAAATGCTGCGTGGGTTTTGTGTTTAGCCAGTACCCTTTCTGGAGGGGCTTGGGTCAAACATGCTGACCCCTTTCTGTTTTTAGGAGAGAGTAAAGAGAAAAGAAGCCATTTCAGAGCCAGTGTCTGTGCAGGATGCATGGCTGTCCCATCTTTGATCGGTCCTCAGGTGGTCACATCCCAGGCACAGGCATTGTGAGTGTTGGGAGGAAGTAATGGGCTGAATACTGAGCACAACCCCAGCCCTGTTTAGCACCCAGGAGGAAGGCCGCACCTCCAAAGTGGCTGCCACAATGACGAGCTGCAAGACCGTGAAACTCAAAGACCCGAGCCAGGCACCTTCCCCTCCTCTGTGCTGCAGGGCAGCAGGAAATACACAGGGGCCCAGGAGAAGGAGCATGGGGGAGCCTGGCACTGCCAAAGGTGGCATTTTTGGCTCGCGGTTAAGCTAGGACTGAGCCCCCAGCTTGATGCTGTTGAGTTGCAGGAAGCACAGCCACACAACAACTGGAGTCTTGGCCACCGAAAGCTTTTGCAATGCCAGACTGCTTCACTTGTAGCATCCTCCTCTCGAAGGAGTGCCCTGGACTTCTGGGAGTTTCACTCCTAAAGACCTATTTCTGGGCATTTCGTTCCCTTTCAGTGCTGGGGTGTGCAAAGGGTGATCCCAGATGCTGTCGTTTCCCAACCTCCCCCCACCAGCCTCAGATGCCAGTACCATAGCTGTGCCATGCAGAGCCACCAGAGACAGGGGTCTGCCTGGGTCTGAGTCCAGAGAGCAGAGACGGGGCACATCATGACATCTAGGTAACAGAAGACGGGTCCCGTGGGGACAGGATGGATGTCTTCTGGGAGAGGAGGTGTAATTGCTTCAGAGCCCTTGATGCTGGCTTTACCCACACAGAGCGGGCCAGCAAGGCCTCCATGAATTAATCATGCAGTTATTAATGATAAAGATATCACTCTCCTTTAGCATGGATCTGTTAGGGCTCCAAACCCTCCCTCCTTGGTGGCTGCCCCCTGCCGAGGCCACTACGGGCTCGCTGCTCGTACCCAGTGAGATTGCACACATGAGTAATGTGGCTTATGTCTATTTGGGGACGACAAGCCCCTTCCAAAACTCGTTGAAGTCAACTGGAATCAGATCAGGCTGCCTTGAGCACTCTCAGCATGGAGCTGCTCTTTGCACTGGCACTCCCCATCTGAATGCCTGCTGCTTTTCTTCCAAGCCCATGGCAGGGTGTCCCCGGGAGCTGGATGGGAGTTTGGTAGCCAAATCCTATGCAAGGGTCTAAGCGTGCAGAGTCCACCATGCAAAACCACCACGTGGCTTTGGGACAGCATGAACGAGATACAAGAACACTGGCCTGTGTCGCTTCCCAGGCGGCTCCACTTAGTCCCAGGCTGGGGAAGGGGCAGGAGCTAGTGCTTGCAATTGGTGTGTATGAGCAATGAGCATCTGTGTGTGGATAACACAGAGGCTCTGGTGGCTGTCTACAGATGCACTGAAACTCAGAGTTAAAGATCCTCCCCCCACTTCTATGTGCTTAGGTGCTGCCATACACAAACACGTGGCATTTTAATGTCCCCGGACACAAGTCCCTGCGAAAGGAACTGCGAGAATGTCTAGTTTAATACCAGGTATATGCAGAGCAGCCGCCAGCAAACCAGCCCTGCACTCAGCAACGTTCAGGAGGAAGCCATTGGTGAAGGAGCAAGTGGGTTAGACATGTCCCTTCTCTCAGTGATAACGGGAGTTGCATATCTCATCCAGTAAACACGGCACTGAAAATTTACGTTGCAGGAGTTCGTTCTATAGAGACGCCAGGGGAGGTTTACATGCAACTTCCATTAACACCAATGGAAGCGGCAGGCAGGAGACTCCCTCAAATCCAACTTCAACACAATTAAGGGTGAAACTCCATCCTTAACTCGCCGTGTTGCCAAGGTCCCCAAGCAGTGGGTGATCTTAGGTACCATATGTACTGCAAAGCACTGGCTGGGCTGCAACGCAACGGTGTGCGCGTTTCAGCTTTCGCTCTGGATTCCCTCCCATGTGTTGTGTCAGGCAGACCTCGTACACGATTCCCACAAAGTTCTTGTGGTTTATTTTGGAGAAAGAGAGTGGAAAAAAAACTGATGTCATTCAATACCGTTTACGACTCAGACAGATGATTAATAGTTCAGGGTAAGAGCTTAACCCTATTATGTAATGCCAACACTGTGGTATTATTAAATAACAATGCAAATGATTTTAATATCAAGCCCCTTTGACTTTATAACACCCCCCGGTTAAGTTTTCAATGTGAATGAGATTTCACAGCTAAGGTATATAATACGCGGGGGGGGGGGAACGGTCAGAAATTACTGAGTAGTGTAGTTGCAGGGGATTATGCTAAATGTAGCGGCAGTGAAATCATTACAGTATTTTTTTTTTTAAATCCTTGCTGAAATGTAAGTCTGTAGCCTTAGGGAAAGCAGTTCAGCTGTTTATTTCAACAAGATCTTGCTATGGCTGTTGTGTATGATGGAGTACAGATATATAGAGTGCTTTAATGGTGTGACAAAATAAAAAAGTGTGGTAATGCTTTTTTAAGCAGTTTTACAAGCTCTTTTCCTTTGAGATAAATGTTAGTTTAAAAAAAAAAAAGGAAAAGAAAAGAAAAATGAAACATGTTTCATATCAGGAGGAAAGTTTTCACTAACATAAAGCCCAGTCTTGCAAAACCTTTACTCTCTGAAGTCCTTACTCATGTGAGCAAAGTCCCTTAGGCAGGATCTTAAATAGTTTGTGTATCCAAAATATTTCTGATTTGTGCGTTCTGTTTCTGAACATAACCAACTTGCAGCTCCCTCGTAAACTAGCACAACACAATCTGTTATCAAAAAAACTTCGTTACCAACTTTCATTTTTCTAAATATATATATATATAGTGCATAAAAGTTTAGCATGAGCTGTGGGGGAAATAATCTATCTGTTTTATAACAAAAAAGCAACTGCCTGCAGACTTCTTAGGTAACGTTTCATGATTGTGGGGTCTGTGACACCAAAAGATGAATTTACTCTTCGAGTAGGTTCAGATATACTTGGAGTACTCTGTAGACTATTTTACTTGCTCAGAGGTATGACACAGGGAGAGCTTCTTTATATTCTTTTTAGGGATTGCTGTATTATTTTATAGTCTGGTGGCAGTAATAGGCAGGAATATGATATATACAATATTGGTGTATAACCAATTGTTTGTGAACATCTGAAGTTTCTAAACATGGTAGTAATAGAGGAATATAAGCATAAGCTTGAAAGGCTAAAAAGCAGAAAGACCCACACATAAATGCTATTATGTACTTAATGAGGCACGGTTTAAAAAAAAAATCAGCCACACAAGTTGGTTTTATCAAAGAAAATGTATAAATAACAACCAGCGATTCAACCTGCTTCACAAAGGGAGAAGCAGAAGGAAATGAAGCTAGCACTTCACTTGTGGCATTCAGATAATAGTATTTACCAGCCTAATCTTTTTTGGCTTAGAGATTGACAATCAAGATATTATTATCAACAGGCATTAACACAAACACAACGCTTTTCTTTATTTCTTTTCTTTATTTTTTTAACAATGTCCCAAAGTCCTTTAAATTTAATTAAACCTGGACAGTTCTCCCACATAGTGCAAATTAGACTTAAAGTAATATTAAATATTTGTTCTCAGTGACAACAAAAGTGTTGGTTTGTGCACTTGGGTTTAAACACACACACGCACGCACATACACACACACGGGGGAAAAAAATTCAAGCTAATCAAAGTTAAAATAAAGTCCTCCCCCCCCCCGAAGACTACTGTCTATAACATGTTGTTCCTTATAGAAAGTGGGATATGGTGGCATTTGCTTGATTAACTTGCTCGACAAAAGTGACAGCTGCTGTGGGTGCATGTAGATAAGCTGCGCAGCGCAGTTCCGCCTTTGTACATCTGTCAGCAAAAAAGGAAGAATAAAGAGTGAAAAGAGACAAATTGGTCCCAAAAGGCAATCCATTCAACTTAGGAGGTTTGCTCTATTCAAGCACTCGCTGTGAATCTCAAGTACTAGGTAGCTTATTCAATTTCATTCATTCTTTAGAATGAGCCCACAAGTGTTTAATTTCTTATTCTGTCGCATAAAAGGGGCAGCTTTTTTTTTTATTGGGAGCATTAATAGTAAGACTAGCTGGTCAATGCCTACAACATTAACTCATCCCTAATTTTCTGTTTAACTGCATGCTCTTAGATCTGGTGCCGCTAATCTTGATATCTGTAGCATGGTAACTTCTCGCTGACTTCTCGGATTCAAAATCCAAAAATATTCAGGTGCCAGATAGCCACAGATTGTGTTGTGCTGTGGACCTGGGCATTTGCAGATAAGTTCAAGAATTAGCATGAGGCCACAATCTCAGCAAGTGCAAGACATCATAGGCCGCTACGGATGATGACCATGCTCAGACCACATAGGAGCCTTAAGTCACGGGTTGGGATCCCAACGTGGTAGACTGTACAAACACATGAGGCTGCACCCAGTTACACCAAATGGAGATTTGGCCCAGCGTGTGTGCGTGGCTGCAAAAAATAGGCTGCCTTGCTCAGAAAGATAATCTCACCTCAGTAGAACAGTGACTCAGAGATCAGGTTTCTAATGGAGAGAAAAAGGCCCCTGAGCATGGCAGTGTAAATTAATAATAAAAGCCTGGTTTTCATTGAGAAATGAGGGGAGGGGAGTTTATGAACAAGTGGGATGGGTATTACTGTGTGGGCAGGTCTCAGCTTTCAATCCAGAAAACATATGTTAGCAGGGGAGACATGTTCTTCTTTCTTTTTCCTTTTGTGGCAGAAGGTTCTCTGCTCCCATCTTTTAATTGACAATGGAGGGCCAGGGTTTGATTTGGGAGTCTTTTGGGGGACAGCCGCTCCTTCCACCCACTTCATCTGCCACCATCCAACTCCTCAGCATAGTGACTGCATTCGTGTGACTGTGCTGGATTTTCTAAGGTGCCTGTCGCTGCAGTGCCTGGAAATTCAAGGCCCTTTTCCTCTGCCCTGCAGCACTTTTGCCTGGAGCTTCAGATGAGAGCATGGGGCATGGGCTGGAGCACCGGGCCCCATTCAGTGCAGGGCGAGAGAAGTGGCAGGTCAGAGGGGCATAAGACATGGCATTTCCTCCACCCTTTTCCATCCAGCTTAGCATGCTGGAATGGCTTCAGGTTGTCCCACGCGCATCTGGCTTGTGCTGGTGCACAGTAGTGACCCAGCCAATAAGGTGCCACACACTGGTGTGTAAAGCACGATGGTCTTTGTTCTCTGCCACCTCACGTTCACTGTCATGTATGCCCACGCATAGCAGGTCCCCACCTGATCCCGTACCGCTCTACACTGATTTCTGCAAGGAGCAGAGGACTAGGAGGGGCCAGCCATTTTGCCCAGGTGATTCTTCCTGCGGAGATGCAGGTGTGAAAGGCCCCTTGCCAACGCAGGGGGCGGTGACTCTTTCAGGCCACTGCCATCCCGAAGCCAGAGCAGCCCCGCGCTGTGCCAGCTTTCCCAGGCATATGGGCTGAACCACCATTTGGTAGGACAGTCAGCCATGCCATCCAGTGGCAGCACAGATGGGAAGGGCCAAGAAGTAGCATGGAGGCCTCGTGGCCATTTCCAGGCAGCAAAGAAATGCTGTGCTGTCCTTCAGCCACTGCCTTGGAGGTTTCTGAGGCATTGCAGAGGGAGCTGTACCCAGAGGACCTGGAAGAAGAGGAAAGGGGCCTGAGGCTGCGGAAAAACTTGTTAATTAGAGAAGAAATCCTTTGAAGGCTCAGGTATGGACACCGGGGAATGGCATTGCACATGTGCCATTCTCTAGGTAGCCCATACCTCACTTATTTTTGCTGAGAAGCCCAGGATAAGCTGCCACTCGAGTACTGTATCCTACCTCAGGAGAAACTTTGGTCTGGCATTTCAAGAGATGGTGCAAATCTCCATACTGCTGCTGGCCTCTGGTGCAGGGGGGTGTGATGGAAGCAGCCAACTCCCACCTGGCCCCCTCAGCCGATACCCTGAGGATCTGACAGTCTTCAGCGCGGCTTGCTTAACAGCAGATGGCCTTCCATTATTGGTATGAAAGGAGCCGGTCATCGGAGTTCGGGTCCACGTGCATGTGGGGATGCTGAAATGCAGCCAGAGGTTACGCATGGCCCACCCTGCAAGCAGGGCTCATGTTGATGTGCTGTGGAGCTAGACAGGCAGTCTGCCGAGGCAGGTCCTGGATTCACATAGGTTCATGTATGTAGTGTGTGTGCAGAGCAAATCCACAACTGTGTGCAGGCTCAGTTCCTGACGAGCAGATTTAAAAGCTTCCTAGGGCTGCAGAAATACTTCCCTTCCTAAGGGAAATGCAAGAGAGGAATTGTTGCTGCTCTGAATGCTTATGAGGGCATTAGAGGTGGAATTTGGTCTCCTGACCTGACTTCGTGGAGGCGATGGCTTGCTGCAGTACCCGAGGATCTGGCTCGTGGAGCAGAGAATGGGCAACATTTTCTCCCCCTCGGCTCTAGTATCTGGGAGAGAGCTGCTATTTAAAAGCAAATGTGCCATTACATGTAGAAATAAAGCTTGGGACCATCCCAGAGCGTGTTCCTCTCCTCTCCCCTTCACTGCGGTCCCCGCTTTTGCACCGCCTGTATCCCGGCTGGGGCTGAAGAAGCATCACGACATTGAATCCGTTACCTTTGGGACACCTAGAATTCAAAGGTCCGTTTGAAAGGCTCTTTTCAACGTTTCAAAACAAGTTTGTGTCCCAGACAAAGAGCAGGGCAGCCTGCATTCGGCGTCTTCCCGTGCAGGGGATGTCACAGTTTTAAACATATTTGAACTGCTTGGATTGGTTCTGGTTGGAAAGCAAGTACTGAAATAAGAGGTCATAGGGGAGAGTTACTATGGTAATTGAGTAGTATCACCAGTAGTTTTGCTCTCATGAGCATTAAAGCACATAATAATAGACAAACAACAGTGGTTAAAGCAAGCAGGTAGGATTACTATGTTCTTTTGTCAGAAGTATATAATGTCTTGTAGTCAGTTTTAAAGACTTCTCAACCCCCAAGTCCACCCCACAGTCACCTGCTGAGTAATTTTGTATGCTTAATCTCTCGCCCTTAACTACAAGCTTTCTGCTAATTTGAGGCGAATGGGTATTTTTGACACTAAATAGGGCAGTAGAGAATCTCTGACCTAGAAAAACTCCATTCCAAGGCACAGAGAGCAGAAAATATTCTTTCAGCCTACTTGTAAGACCTTTTGAATGACATAAAATAGCTTTGACTAAACTGTGTTGCAGCCTTCGATGAATGGTTTGCAGAAACTTGCTGAACATCCCCACTACAACCTCCCCCATAAAACTTGTCACTTCAGATTGCCATCAGCCACCACAACAATAATCATTTCATGCCTATTGCTAATTGCAAGCACAGCTGAGGCTCAGCAGGGTTCTCTTGCACAGTCCCAGGCCTTTATAGCAGCCTCAATCTGTTGTATGGCACTTGTTCACACACAAAAAAACTACCAGCAAAGGCAGAAAGAGGCAGAGTCACAGGTTTCTTGTAATCCCTCTGCTATCCTGCTGACAACCCAGCCCTATAAGCATTCCTGGTTTTGTCCGACGCTTCACAAAAGCTGAAGTGACCTTAAGCTACTAGTATGTAAGCTTTTGAATGAAGACTTCGGCTCCTTCAGGTGCATTAAGAACCAGTGCTGCATCTGCCTTACGAGATGCTGTTCGCAGCACCCCTGGGGTGAGCTGTGGCTTCCTGTAACATGTAAAATATGAGTGTGAACTCAAGGTTCATGGCAAGGAACAGGAGGTCATGCTTCCATTCAAAGCAAACTAAAGAAATCGGGAGTTTGCAGATGTTCTTGTGTATGTGTAATGACACCACCTCCCGAAAAGCCCAGGAACCCGGCGCAGTCTTTGAGAAAACGTGCCGCAGTCAGTGTGCTACTTGCAGATTTATTCATATCAATTTTTGCAATTTATATATTCAGAGACAAGCTTGCGATTCCGGCGACGTATAGATCGTGCTTTGCGCTCCTGCGTTCAAAAAATTAAACGGAGCCTGTGGCTTTGGCAGGCTGGGCTGTCGCCAAGGCAACAGCCAAAGCTTGCCGCCAGTCGCCCATCGGCACCTTCTCGTGGGCTGCTCCGTACCTCTCGCCTTTGCAAGGACGGAGCAAGGCGGGAAAGCGCGAGTAGAAACCTTGGGCTGCCCCTGGCCATGCTGACTGTTTGCAGTCATCAGGCCCAGTCCTGTAATTGTAACCTAGACATGAGCTTCTTTTAACTGAGTCCTTTCATGGGGAAAGGGACTGCAGAAATCAGCCCAAGTGGAGAAAGGAGTCAGGAGGCTGGGACTTGCCTCAACGGGACTTTGCCTGGCTCTTCTCCCTCCTGAACGGGGAGGCAGGACTTTATCAAAGCAAGACAGCAGCCCTCTTTTCTTCTTTACCTAATGTTTTGTTGCTGTTGGGGAAACTTGAGTCTTTAAAAATATAACGGTGCAGTAATGATAGATAGCATCCTTGTAGTGTTAAATGGCCTAGTCCTGCTGCTGGCCCCTGGGCTTCAGCAGTCACTCCGCTGTTTATAGTCTAGCAAATCACTTAGGAGCGAGCAGAGTTAAGAAGGGGGGAGGCAGGCGAGAGGACCAAGATAAAACATTGTACTTTGTCTGTGTGTTGACTTAGTTTCAGCACAAACCTCCTTTGCAATAGCTGAGCCTTGGTAGGCAGGACATCCTCATGCATTTAATACATGCACGTGGCGCTTAGGTCTGAGGGTTTTAGGGTCTGCTCAGTTGTAGTTTTATTTGTAAATGCTCGTCCACCCACAGGAGGAGCCTGACAGCACGTGGCACCTGATTCAGGGTCCAGATTGAACATCCCCCAGGTTTGGCTCACATGAAAAGACCTGGTTTGTTTTGCGCGTCCCAGGCCTAAACTGCGCAGCTGACACAGGCAGATCCAGTGGTCAGCAGGGGCACTTCAAAGCAAACTTGCCACACTTGGAAATGTGGGAGCAATTGGGTAAATGCGCTCCCTCTGAGTGCTGTCCTCCTAGTAGCTTCAAGTGACGCTGGGAAGCCCTGCCCTTTCAAGGCAAAGCTGGCTGATTTTTATTTACTCTGTGTATAGTTGGTGAACACAGCGTGCTATAACCAACAGGCAGGTCTCTGGGCCCAAGAGACCCTATTTAATATGAACGCAGCAAGAGGCAGCCATAAACACAGGGTGGGCTGCTCATGGAAAGCTGAGATCGAGCAGCAGCAGGTTGTAGGACATGCCCAGTGCTGCATGCTCCTTTGCTTAGTGTTTCTGTGGAGTCCGATTTTAATTGAACGTGCTATGAAGTCTGCACAAAGACTGGGGGGGAAGGCTAGGCCAAAGGGATGGGTGCTAAAGGAAGCCTCTGAAAAGCAGGGGTGTTTGTATGGGGTAAGGGTGCTAGGGGTCTGTGCCAGCTGTAGCCAGTGAGTGGCACACAGGTGACTTAGACCATCCGAGCACCCCCTATTCCTGAGCTCTTTGCTGGGCCTTGTGGAGGATCAGTGTCTTCCCCATTGGTTTGAAGACCAGCGGGAGCACTGTGGACTTCCAACAAGGCAGAGAACTATCGTTCTGAAAGAGACCTCTAGTCTCACTGTAAAGACCTCAAGCGTCAGAGAAACCAGCACGTCCCTAAGTAAGTGATAAGTTGCACCGTGGTTAGTTACCCTCACTGTTCAAATGTGCCTTATTTCCTGTCCGATGTTGGCTTAGCTTCCAGCTATTAGATCACGCCGTGCCTTTGTCTTCTAGATTAAGGACTGCCAGAAATCTTCTCCCCATGTGGCATGCAGTGTTGTTGAGGACGGTAAGTCCTCGGAGAAAGATGCTTTGTTTCCTGCAAAAGCTTAGGAAGTTGATGTCATTGTGTGCCTTGGCTTCTTTCTTTCTTCACGCTGTAAATTTTCTGTTTGAAATAGCAGATTTTGATGTCTTCCACAGTGTTGTTATGGTGTTGTAGCCAGGATGGTCCAAGGAACAGGCAAGAGGCAGGATTGGCGAGGTGAAACGATATCTTTTGTTGGATCAGGATAGGCAAGGCAAGATTTCAGATACAAAATGACCTTCCTCCGAACCTGGTCAAGAAATATCTATCATGAATTTCTGCTCTTTTCCCTGAAACTGCCACAAGTAGAGGGGATGGCAGCCTGGCATATTGGAAAAACTGGGACCATTTTGTCCAGAGGAGGGAAAGACTAACAGGATATCTGATCACAGGTTTTAAATACAAAACAGGTGGTCACAGAGAGACCAGTAGTTTCATCCACGAGGGACAAAACAAGCTAAACGTAGCGCTATTGGCAGTAGGGTTGGAGTGGTGTTGTAGCTATGATGGTCCAAAAGTGAGAGAAAAGGGTTTTTGTGTGATATTTATTGAACCAACTGTATACCTGGAGAAGCTTTCAGCCTTCAAGTACCCTTCCTCAGCTCATCCAGTAAAAGATATCCCAAAAAAACCCTGATCTCTAAGACTGTTGGTAGCCAAAGGACTGTAATGAGGTGTCTGTGTTCAGGCTTCACTGCTATCAGATCATAATATTTCCCAGACCACAGGACACCACCGTTGCATGCAGTGAGATCCATACAGAAGAGCAACTACCTTGTGCATCTGGGGGGCTTAATTTTTGTTAGTGAAGTACTTGAACTGTTTCCCTTAGTCAAGCATGGAAAGAAGCCTCCCCTAAGGCAAATTGGAGTTTAAGAAAAACAAATCCAGGCACTTTGCTTTCCTTGTACATCTTCATTTGGCTCTTTGTGTTTTGCTCCTAATTGACCTGTTAATCACCTGACAGCCTGGCACCAGTTATAGCATCACCTCTGCTGTGATGCCTACAGAAGACTTGATGTTGGTCACACTGTCGCTGTGCTCAGAGCACTGCGTATTGCCTCCCCACTTCGTTTCATTTTGTGGCCTGACTTTTTTGTTCTCGTTAGCCTTCTCTTGCCTTGCGCATGCTAAGCCTGTGAGCTTTGTGGGGTATGAACTATTATTTTATTACATGTGTGCTCTTCAAACCTAGCAAAGTGCTGCTCCCATCTCGAGCAAGGCCATGTTGCAATACAACTGGTTAGTAGTAGGCTGGCTCCTAAGGTTTCCAGTGGTGAAGGTTCCCATTTCACCATAAAAAAGGCCAGATTGCCAAGGTAAGGCTCTTGGTTAATGTTTGAAGGCATACTTTTAACACTTCTCCTTATTTAGCTGTTGTAACTGCATGGCACTTGTTCATCCATTCTGCCTGTCAGACTTAAGCAATAACAAAAAAACAAAAACAAGGAAGGCTGGAATTGTTAGGTCACGGACTGAACCGAAACAAAAGGAAAAGAATCAGTCATTCAAAAGTAGTCATATCTGCAGTATTTTTTTCTGATAAGACGGACAAAAGGTTTGCTTTGGGGTCAACCTGAAGTGTTTTGTTTGATCCCCCCAACAAGTTTTGTTTCATCCATTGGGTTTCTAAACCTTTATTCTTTTAATTGGGGTTGCTTTGTGCACGGTAGCTGTTGCTTCAGAAGTTGTGAAGTTTCATTTGAAAAGTTTGCCAGCCAAACTTTCATCATTTAAAAAATGTATTCTCCATTTGCTGAATTTGAAATATCCAGCTCCTATCACTGGTTGCCTCTGATGCAGTTTCACCTGATTGTCTCAGCAGAGAACCTGGCTGTGATATAGCAACGTGTTGGCCCGTTTGAAAAAAGAAACACCTTTGTGTTGATAATGTCAAAGCACGAAGGTCTGGCATCTTCACCGTGAACGTTTCTTGGGTGATTTTATGAGCGCCTACTGAAGTAGAGCAGTGAGAACAGCAACCCTCGCTGCTGATCTTCAGAGAGTGATCTTAAAAAAGATCACTGATGGGGAAATAATTTAAAAGCTAAGTCATCCAGTTCCACTTTTCAAGAGGAAATAAAAATGTCAAGCTTAAAGTACTATTGACAAAAGCTAAAAATGTTAAACGGATGCAGAAGTTTCCTCGGAGAGGGCAATAGGAAAGTGGGTACAGAAAAAGTATTTTTAACTGGCGTTCAATGAAATCTCTCTCTGTCTGTTGTTGCCTGTGAAAAGACTCCTTTCTCCACGAGCGTATAGGTGTGGTAAGTGTATGCATAACTGGGGGTTCTGGGCACAACTCTTAATTTCATAAAAAATTGCTTTGTTGATGATGGGAAGTGGAGCAGGAAGTGGTGACATTTTGTGCTTCTCCCCCTCCCAACACATTTCCATCCTGCCATTTGGGAACGCTGATCCTGCTCGTCTGAATAGGATTTATGACTATATGAGCAGTGCTCTAAACCCAGAGCCCACCAGAGGCTTCCTGCTCTGCAGGGGTGACAGTGTGCTGTGCCGCCACTGCAAGCGCTTTTCACAGACAAGAAGCAAAATTTCAGCCCTGGGAGGGGAACTATGATTTCAACAGCTTGAAATGAGCTCGTTGGCTACGTGCTTTTACCTCTCTGATAGCTCTGGGGTTGAGACTGCAGCAGCTTGTGCTGCCAGTAAAAGGCCCCATACACTCCTGTGTCAGTGTATCTGCACTCTGCAAATAAAACTTGATGTTAGGACAGAGCTGCAGTGTGCAAGTACCCCCCTGTGCTCTCGGGGAACAAGCTGCCTCCTTCAGTGGATTGGGTTTGAAGCTCCCAACAGGTAAGTGGCACAAGCGCCTTGGGTTGGACACTTTCAGTGGCAGGGTCACGCTATTACTGGGGGGCGCTCTAGGGATTAACCCAGTGTCGTTGCTGGCACACCGACTCGACAGCCGCATGATGGGTGAGCCTGCCGTGCTCCTTTGGCACTCATCACTGTTCCCGTAAAACCTCTTGGTGAAAAGGCTGTGGATGGACAAGCTGTGCTGAAAGTTGCTTGAGTCTTTGGACACAAGTTCTATTTAATAACCCCTTTTCAGGCCAAAAAAAGAATCAATTACTGAAAATGCTCATTCATGGAAAGTGCATTCCAAAAAAAAAAAGCGTTCCCCTGTAATCCTGTCAGAGGAAGTTAGCAGGTTGGCAAACAGAAAAAGGTCAGTCCTGCTTGTGTTGATTCATGTCACACCGTGCTCCCGCGCTGTGTTTGCTGGAGAACTCTTGTCTCTCTTGCAGCAATGGTACACCAGCTCAATGAATGTCATGTGCACCTGGCTGACGGACCGCATGGACCTGCAGCTTCACATTTACCAACTGAAAACCCTTATTAGGATAGTAAAGGTAACGATTTGTGTGTGACTTTGCAAACATCGTAGCGTTAAAAGGTCTGGGTAGCATGTTTTCCTGCAGTGCTTTCTGCATACGAGACAGTTTGTGTCTGATTCATTATTGAACCTATTGTACCCTCACACGCATCAAAGAGAAATAGAGAAGTGGACATACACGTGAAAAATGCTTCACACTGTTAGAATAATTTCCAGTGCAGAGGCAGCAGTGCACTGTTGGCATTCAACGCGAACTGTACAATGAACATCCCAAAAAATTACCTTTTTTTTTTCCACGTGCAAAGAAATCATGCCAAATAATCATTTTTAATTTGGGGTTTAATGAAACACACAGTTTGTAACACTTGGTTGAATGGGGATATTTTCTCCCAGCAATGTTTAAATATGTCTTGTGATTATTGTCAAAATGCAAATCATGATTGTTCTCAAAGTTAATTGAAGCCGTTTCTTTGACAATGGGTGTATACAATCAACTCTAAGAGATCACGAAGGTGAGATAACATACCCTGAAAGGAGCATATTTTTCTGCATGCTCGGGTGCGTGTCTTGGACTAATGATAATTATTTCAGTGTGAAATCACAGTGGTTTACATGAAATAATAAGATCCCAGAAGGGGGTAAATAAATTTTTGATCATTTAGGTTCTATCTGATCTTTTTTTTTGGTCTCATGTTTTAAAATGCTTGTGCTCTCCTGTACGTAGAGCACAAATGCAAAGCCTGAATGCATTCAGGAAAAAATGTGCTGTTCAGAAATGAAAACAAGAGGCAGAGGCATATTAGTCATTGGACAAGGAATTCTTTTTCCCCCCGTTTTTTAGAGCAAATATTGCTTTGAGCAGCAGCAAAAACTAATCTAAGAACTTTTTTGGATCCACAAAGTAACTACTTAAAGCAGTTACTAATTCATAGCATGTAGTTCAGTTCATTGTACAAGGGCTATTGGTTGTAGCCGTGTTGGTCTAAGGGGACAGGCAGACAAAACTCTTTGGGTAGAGGTGATATCTTTTTATCAAACCAACTAAATAGATGCAAATAATGATATATATATTTTTGCAAGCTTTGTACAAGGGCTAGAGTTGTACCACTAAGTCATACCCAACAGGAAGATCTAACCTAATTTCATATAGAAGGAGACTAGGTTTAACTCCTAATTCCACCGGCCTGCTAACTAACCAAACTGCTGTAGCGAGGAAGGGAGGTGATGAGATAAACATATACACTCGATACGGGTATTTACGCTATTTTCCTTTCAGGAGAGCAAAGTGTTCTAGTGATGTGTTAGCATGCTTCCCGTTCACAGGCTGCAGTGCTATGTTTTAAAGAAGAAACTACGCACTACAACAGTACATTGCGAAAGGGAACGGAGTACATCTAGGAACAGGGTCATTTAGCCCATGCAGCGCTCTGCTGCTAGTACCTGAGCCAGCTCTTGTAAAACTAAGCTGGGCACCTTTACAGTAGGCTGCAGTAAACAGCACAGACGTACCTGGGTTTGCTTTGTGGCCTCTGTGCCGTTGACCCAGTAGGCCTGATTCTGGAGTCCTCATGAAGGCACAACCCCCACTGAAGTGAAGGGGCCAAACTTGCTCTTTGGATCTGACTCTGAACGTTATACCTCTGTCCATGTCAAGGGGGCATGAATTGCCTTTCCACACGGTTTAAGGCCTCTTTGCAGTTCAAGAGAATTGTAAAAAACCCTCCATGACGATAAGAATCGGGCCTCTGACTTCAGCCCAGTCATGCCCTTGCAGGCTAATGGTCCAGGTGATGTTGAAGTGAGGCACTGGACACCACTGTTGGGCATTTAAATCTGACTAAGTGCTGTCTGTTGCCTCCCTCCCCCCTGACACATCTCTTTCCCTCTTAGAAAACGTATAGAGATTTCCGATTGCAAGGGGTACTGGACTCCACCTTAAACAGCAAAACCTATGACACAGTTCGAAACCGGCTGACTGTAGAAGAAGCCACAGCTTCCGTTAGCGAAGGTGGAGGTCTTCAGGGCATAACGATGAAGGACAGTGACGAAGAAGATGAAGAGGATGATTAGCTAATGTGGTTTAGAGGCCCACTTGGTGATAGCCTGGTAACCAGTGCATGTACCTAGTCTGTTATTCAGTTAGCCACATTAGGAACTTTTCTGTCCGCTCTAAATGCCCATGAGAAGTTGACCAATACAAATGCCATTTTAGCTGTGTGGTAATAAGATTAGCACCTCTCTTTGATTCATTGGTTTCCTAATTTCATATCTATATGTTCATAAGCAATATGGAGCACCATTGTTTAATACTGTTAATGGAAAACTACATAGAAAAACACGCTAGGTGTGTCCCTGTTACAATTCAAGTTTAAATGACGCGTCATTAATGTACTGTATATACACTGATGGTAAACTGTTGTGAAGATGAGTGAACTGAGTCCTTTCATTTCTTTGTTTCTCTCCTGTGGATGCCAACTGCTTAAAATTAATAAAAACAGCTATGTTTTTAAAAGAAAAGTCAGGCTGATACCAAGGAGTTTTTTTTGTTCTCTCTGTTCATTAAAAAACAAAGCAAAACAAAAAAGAAACTGGCCGTTTGACTCGTGCTGCCTCCCTGTTTAATAAACCAGGCACTTGCCTTGAACGTGCAGCTAACTTCGGAGAGGTTGCATCCCAATAGGTTAGTGATTCGGACTGCTCCGGCAGATTCATCCTATCCTCATGGGTACATCATGCCACGGTACGCCCCACAGAAGTTGTTCTATGTTGCTGACTGCCCCCCTCTCAATGTTACACCTTGTTTAAGGTTCAGATAACTGTGTATGTACAAAGGCACCTCGAAATACAACCTTAGCCTATATAAACGTGTTTATAAGACTATATGACTCTCATTTCTTTTGGTAGACTGTAACCATCATTTTGATTCCTTTGTTTCACAATGGTTTTATATGTCATGTACATTTGCATTTTTGACCAGTACGTGCATGTCCCCGAGTTCCCCCCTCCAGAAGCTTTTACTTTCTGTGTAAAATAGTGGATCCATCTTGCTTTTGCCTTATACAAGCCGACAGTTGTAAGAGTGTGAGAACTGTGGCTTCTCAATAAATAACTATTCAGATGTCTTCAGACTAAACTATGGAGTCTTTTTATGTATGTCTGCCTTAGAAAAACAATGACAGGCCGAGCTGTAAGAGCCCCCCCGCCCCCTCCAAGAATAAAGGCATTTTCTTTTCACCTGGGTGTTTTTTTTTAATTTTACAGTTTATTCATTAAGAAGATGGTTTGAAGGTTCACTTGCAAAGATCAAGGTGGGGAAGGTGTTGATGAGGATACCTTCCAGGCCCAAACCAGGTTGTGGCCCCTAGGTAACAGGAGGTTCCAGCAGCAGCTGGCAGTTCCTTCCAGTCTCATCTGCACAAGATGCCCTCCAAACCTGAAAGGTTTGCCAGCAGATTGCATAGTTGTCCGGTCCTTGCACTGCAGCAGCCTGCTCAGATCAAGTGTGACGCATCAGCGAAGCCCAGGGCATCATCCAAACCAGAGCAATAGAGCCGCTTCTTGCCATGGAGTGCTCCACCTAGTCCTCACGCTTTCCGAGGCTGGCTTCCCCCACGAAACCCCGCAGTCTTTGGACTGAACACTGCTCATTCCACTCCTGTGAATAATTGGAGACTGTAAAAACCCTCCCTGTGCAGTCTAGAATGAGGTGAGATCTGCTGCAGGCCAGGAGAGCCACAGGTGACAATCAAAAGCAGGCAGGCCAGACCAGGCAAAGGGGGAGAGCTTTTGCATGGGCCAGTAATACATGCATATGAGCCTCTGCAGCACACGGTGCATTTTGCCAGCAGGCTGCTGCATTCCCTACTGCGGACAAGCACGAGCCCCTTTGTAGCAGGCTAAGGCAGAAGCCAGACCCTGGTACATCTTGCCTTCCACGCTTTGAATCGCAAACGCTTGGACTCTAGTGTGGATGCACTGAGTGAAGATATGCTGATGCAGAGGTCCGCTGAGGGACTTGGGTGCTCACAGCCAGTGCTTATGCTCCCCAGAGAGCCTCACAGCTCCCTGCAAGTGGTCTCGGTGCAAAGACATCTAGCTCTGACCCTATTAGGCTGCTCGGTTCCATCCATGCTCCAGGGTGCCTAATCAATTGGTCTCAAGCAGCAGCCAGATGGTCCCATTTACAGAATAACCCTGGGAATGAAAGTATTCCCCGAGGAGGCAGGAGCTCTATTACAAATCCCCACTCAGCTTGAGCCCAGTGCTCTGACACACCAGCAGAGGCCCACAACTTGGCTTGGTGATGCTGTTCCCTAGTTGATAATTTAGTGTCCAAGTAAGAAGCCAGTCAGTGGCACCAGGTCTTGAACGAGCTTTGCCCACACATCAGATGTGAGCCCTAACCACCACACTATGGCATGCATCGCTTTGCTGTCTTGCAATCTCTCCCTTGTTCTCTCACTGCCCGACTCCAGGATTACTGAATTACAGACACCAAGAAGCAGCATTCTTCCTCCATTAGCTTGGGAGCTGGAGGGCTCATCTGTGAGCGTTTGAAAACAGGCGGGCAACCTCTGAGCACATCTGCCAGCTACCGCTGTAATGCAGTGTGTCTCTCCCATTACAGCAAGTCAATCACCTGCTTTCAGACTCTCCCCAGGACAGCTTTAGGTCTCAAGCCCAGCTCTCACATGGCTCAGACAAGCACCCTAACCCACCAGGAAACACCCTTTTCACCCCTCCCCTATGAATGTGTGCCACTAATGTTGACAACCATTAAAAAAGCCCCGAGACCAAAGTCAGCCTGCAAATAACCATTGAGCTAATAAGGCGGCTCCTTAAGTCCTTGACCTCATGCAGCAGAAACCTGACTTCAAGTCCTGCCTTACTACTAAATTTCTGCATGGAGCAGTTGCTAGCTAAGGTCAGTCCTCCTCTTCCCATACATTATGCAGCTCTCTGAAAGACCGGGCATAGGCACCTGCTTTCAAGAGAGGGCACCAGGTATGAGGGTGCCTTGTAACCCTGAGGAAGGGGCTGGATTTTGGGCATACCTGTCTTCAGCATTTCCCTGCTGCTTGTGCTGAGCAGCTGCCGAGCAGTGACGGAGAAAACTGACTGGTTTGGGTCCCCTTTCATGCCTGAGCGTTGCACTTGCACTGCAGTCTGGATTTCACTCCAGGAGCCAGGCCCTGAAAAGGAGGTGCTGCAACCCGTAAGCCTAAATCCTCAATCTGCGCTGGTCCTTAACACTGCTACTGCACCTTACAACCATTAATGGACTTTGAGCTTCATGAGCACTGGGTATTATATCACTTTTATCCCCATTTTACAGGTAGGAAACTCAGGCTCATGATCTCAAAGGCCTTCCACATTAGTGGAAGCTAGCAATGTCATCACCTTTCTGGCACTAGGGCTCAGTGATCTGTCCATATCATAGAGAATTGGCAGTCACACACTGACCCCCTCCCCCGGCACCCTGCCTCCCAGGATAATGTCTTAACCTCAGTGCCCCCCCCCCCCCCCCCCCCCCCCCCCCCCCCCCCCCGCCTGCAGCATCTTAGCTGAGGTGTTCAGTCTCTGCCCTAGAGGTAGCTCAGGCCCCACCAACAGTACAGCTGCATTAACACTACAGCTCTGAGGCTAACCTGACCAGCGTCTCAGCAGAGCTCATTAGCACCCCCCCCCAAAAAAAAAAAAATGAAAGGAGTTGGGGCACAGTATAAATTGTATGGCCACCGATTCTGGAGGAGGTATACTCACAGCTCAGTATCCCCATGCAGTGTTGAGTTGCATCCTATGCACATGCCCTAAAAACAGGAGCTCTTCCCAGGCAAGCTAAAGCACCAGCTACAACAGGTCAGGGGCTGCAGCTGTTCGCCTTCCTCCATCCCACAGTCTGGCAACTGTATGAGCCAGCCATGCACACGCTGAGGCTTGGGCTGCAGCATGTGAGCCCCCTTCAGAGCCCTGCTGCCCCGTCCTGCAAGGTCACCAGTCTCAGCCTGCTGCCTGCCTCCCCCCTGCCCCTAGCTCTGCCAAAAGCAAGCCAAGGAGCACTTGGCCTTCACCCGTCTGGTGCATCCAAATTGATGGCACAGTCACATCACCCATGTTCAACACCTGGATTTCACACCAATCCCCTTTCCAGTGCTTCCTTTAGCCTTCTCTTTCCAAAGCAGTCGCCACGCATGAGTTTTCCTGATGTTTCATGTCTCCAGTGCCTAAGGCTGGAGTGAAATGTCTTGAGCAGCCTGACTTGGAGACGGGGTGTGGGGGAGAGTCTATGGAGAGCCCTTTGGCTTTTGGGAGCCCTGGACTGCAAGCGCGTAAGAAAAGGAAACCTGCTTCTCGTAAGGACCAGCACTGGTAAAATGCTCTAGCCCCAGAAGCCACCTGTTCCACAGCGAGGTCTGCACCAGGCAAAGATGAACCTAATCCTCTTTGCTCTGCTCAGTCACACAGCGCCCAGCTCTGACAGTAAGTGTACATGGGTGACGCGACAACAATGACCTGCTGGGAAGCTGCGCTGCAAAATAAGCCTGGAAGTGCCAAGTTTGACTACTCGCTCCTTCAGAAACCCACATCAGGAACGGTCAGGTTCATCAGCACAGAGTAACTCCAGATTTAAAACCCTCCTGGGCATAGGCTGCCCTTTGAACAGGCCTCAAGGCTAGTGCTTGCTACGTATAAGCTTTTGCTGGTACAGTGATGCCAATAGTGATAGAGTAGAAAACCCACTTGGTGGAGGCACAGTGGGTTTTCTTTGCCAGTGGGCACGCCTACAAATTCATTAACATGCCCTAATTACTACACATTTAGTTTAGTACTTTCTTAAATGAAATACTAACTGAATGCCCAGTAACTAGAGTTACTTCGCAGTTGCGTCAGCGCATGGTTATTTAGTGACACTTACAGCGCATTAGCCTGCTGAGCAGTGTTATGAGGCTATTAGCACAGTTTTTCTCATGGCACGCTACTGCACAGTGCTATTAGGCTAATGCGCAGTAAGCGTCCCATGTAGACGCGCCCTGTGTGACTTACAACAGTCCCCTGAAGTAACCTTTAATAGCAAAAGGTTGCTGATATAACTGTACTTCAACTACAACTTTTGCTATTTTAGTTGTGTTAGGCATGGTCAGAAGGGCTAAATTATATTCCTGACTGACAATACCAGCAAAACGCTTAAATTTTGACCAAGCCAAAGCTCCCCTCCTGCTGACAGGGAAAGCTAGCTAAATATCCCTCTTCGCCAGAGCTGAGGCATGTGGCGTGGATACTGGAAATGTGACCAAATGTTTGACTGACACGTGTCTGCAGCAATCCATCCAGCTTGTTTTTATGGCTCAGCAGCTAACTGAGTCCTTCCTCTGAGTTGTACTGAATTTTCCCTGGCCCAGAGGCACCTTGGAACCTGCTTGCTTCCTCGCTAGTGACCAAAACATCAAAGAACATTTGTGCTCATAAGCATGCAGGCAGAAAAGCAGGCATCAAGACTCTTTCCCTTTCTTGCCTTACATTTTTTTTAACCTGAGGTAACAAGAACCACTCTAGGCTAAAAGGCTAAAATAAAACAAAACAGCTACAAACCAAAGAGATTTAATGTAGTGCCTGAGCAAAAAAGAGCCTCCCTTTAAAACTCTGCCTCAAAAACAAAAGCTTTTATTCCATAATCACTGTGGATACTTTTCTATATCCTGTAACTGGCTCCTCTACAGAGCACTGGGACGCTGCTCCAGCCAGGACTTTTACTGGGCTGATCCACCAGTGACACCAGGCTGGACCAGGAGCTGTCTCTGCGTCCAGATAAGTCCTTCCAAAAAAAATGCCTTTGAAACTTGCAAGGGGGGAAAGGGGGAAGGCTTCAGATCTGGCACTATTTTCTCTCTCCCCCACAGCATGTAAGATGAACATATTTACCATTAATTATGAAGACCATCTCTGGACTTTAAACAAAAATTGATTTGCATATCACTATGCAGTTGCATATCTATAGATATGCAATCATAAAAATGATCACTGGAAATGTAGCTAAGGAAACTAAAGAGGCTTGAATAAAACATATGAACAGATAGATGTAATCTATATATGCATATATATATATGCAATCGATGTGTAATCTATATATGCATATATATATGCAATCTATCTATATATATTCAATCTATAGATATGCAATCATATATATATCATATATCACAATCATATATATGATATATAATGATATATATGATTGTGATATATAATCAGAATGATATATATGATAAATATATATATATGATTGCATATCTATAGATAAATATATAGAGATAGATTGCATTTATACAGATTGTATAGAGATAAATTGTATATCTATCTATATAGATTGCATATATATATATATATATATATATACACACATAAATTGTATGCTTTATTCAAGCCTCTTCAGTTTCCTTATCTAACCATGCCCTGATCATTTTTTCCCCTTCCTAAAAGACATGGATTTCACCTAAAAATTGTAAAGCTGCATTTGTCGTAACTATGCAAAGCATCAGAGAAAAAAGTGCAGAGATTATATGCAATCTGCCAGCAGAGTTCTGTGCCATGATGAAAATGCCTTGCAGGTCAAAACAAAGAAAAACACTGAGCAACAAATTAGTCGCAGGCGGTAGCTAATATGGAGATCAAAAGATTAAAATTAATACATGCAACAACGAAGTAACTGGAATAATGGGAGCACTTAAGAAGATTAAGTCAATAACAGGGGCCACAAGTACAAAAATAAGATTTCGATTATATTGTAAAATTCGATACCGGGGAAGCAAAAGCAACTGTAAACACGGCATATTCCGCTCTGCCCATCACAGACATGTTGGCTCATTTCCTATGCAATGAATGCAGTTGTTGAAATAAACAAAAATGTTATGACTCAAATCTTCGATCGGAAAACAAAGCAGGTGGTCAGGGACCGGCAGGGAGCGGGTCTGCGAGGCAGGACCTGTTGCAGCCCGCGCCGGCTCCGCCAGCTGTGCCGGACAGGGCGCGCGGAGGGGCTGCAGCCCCCGGACCCCGGCAGCCGCGGCCGGAAGGAGCCGGGCCGGCGGGGCTGCGCGCCGCGGGGGCAGAGGCGCCGGCGCCGGGCGGCCGCGGAGGCGCCGGGATGCGCCCGCGTCTCGGCGCTGCCCGCGCCCGCAACGAAAGGGGGCTGCCGGGGCACCGCAGCGCGGGGGGCCGCGGCGCGGCTGGGGGCACCGGGCCGCGGCACGGGCCGGGGACGGGCTGCAGCCCGGCGGAGGCAGGGAGAGAAGCAAAGCTCGCCCCGCGGGCACGGCAGCAGCAGCCGCAGCCGCAGCTCGCCCGCCCCAGCCCTCGTCCTCGGGCCGCCCTCCCCGGCCCGGTCCCGGTCCCGGTCCCGGGGGCGAGTCCTGGCCGCGGGCCCCCGCGCGCCCCGGCAGCGCTGCCCCGGTCTCCGCACCCCGGGGCGCTTCGCAGGGGCGGGGCACGGGGCAAAGCGCCCCCGCGGCGTCCTGAGCGCGGGCCCCCGCTGTCTGGCGGGGCACGGCCCCCCCGCCCGCTCCGAGGGCCCGCGGCGCAGGGCCGGGACACCGCGCCCGGGGCCGCCCCCGCCGCCCTGGCTGCAGGAGGGGCGGCGCGGGCCGCGCCGGCGGGGGGAGGGCGCGCGGGTGCGGTCAGGGCCGCCCGCGAAAGCCGCCCGGGGCAGCTCGCCGCGGACCAGGGCATTCGTTGAGGGCGGATCTGCGGCTCGGGCGAGCTCCGGCCCCGCTGCCGTCCCTGCCGCCCGCTCCCCGGGCGCCGGCAGCGGCTCTCGCGCGGGGGCACGGCCGCACGAGGCCTCGGGGCTGCGGGCCGGGCCCGGCCGGCGGCATGGGCCGAGGTGCGGCGGGCCCGGGAGGCGGCGCGGCTCGGGGGCGCCCCTGCTTTGCCCCGCGATAGGGGGCCCGTGTGGCCTCCTTGCCCCGTGTGCACTTGGCTCCCGGGGAAAGGCCGGCGAGCTGGGCTGCAGGCGCCGAGGGGCCCTGATGTCACCCCCCCGACCTGACGTCACGCCCGGGGCCCTGACGTCACCCCTCAGCTGCAGCGCGCCGGGCCGGGGGAGCTGACACACGTTGGCGGGGAACCGCGCCGGGCCGGTGCCGGCTGCCGTCGGCTCCGGCGAGCCGCGCGTCGCCGCGTCCCGGAGCCTGCGCTACACCAGGGCCGGGCGGGCGGGCGGGGCGGGCCGGCGCGGGGCGGGGCGGGGGCTGGCCGGACCCCTCCTCCCCGCGCCCGCCTGGGAGAGGGAGGGGGCCGCCGGCGGCTGGGGACGGCGCGGGCACGGTGGCATCCCCGTGTCACCCGGCTCGCCGTGACTTCACGCCATGCCCGCTTTAAAGGCGCGAGGCGCGGAGGGGAGCGGCGCGGCGTGACGGCGCGGACGCAGGTAACCCCCTTCCCCCCGGGGCGGCATGGCGAGCTCGGCGCCCGTGCACACCGCCGTCAACCCGGCCAAGAGCCTGGCCTTCTCCATCGAGCGCATCATGGCCAAGACGGCGGAGCCGCCGGCCGTGCGCGCCCCGCTGCCCTGCGCGCTGCCCGCGCCGCTGCCCGCGCCGTCGCTGGCCTTCCCCGAGCTCTGGAAGGCGGCGCCCTGCAAGGCCGGCTGCGGCGCCTGCTGCAAGGCGGAGCTGAGCCTGGGCCCCGCCGCGCTGCTGCCGCCGGCCGCCCGCCTGCTCAAGCCGCAGCCCGTCCCGCAGCCGCCCCGCGCCCTCTACTACTTCAACTACCTGGAGGCGGCCGCCGCCTTCCCCGCCGCCGAGCCGCTCTTCCCCGCCGCCGCCCTGGGCCCCGCGCCGCACAAGCTGCTGCTGCTGGAGCGCGCCAAGCTGCTGGAGCGCGCCAAGCTGCCCAGCGCCCAGTTCCCGCACAAGGAGCGCCTGCCGGGCCAGCTGGACCAGGCCGTCAAGGAGGGCGCGGAGCGCAAGGCCCCGCCGGGCAAGCTGGGCGCGCCGGCCGAGGGCAAGCCCAAGAGCTTCACGTGCGAGGTGTGCGGCAAGGTGAGTGCCGGCGGCGGCGGCGGCGGCGGCGGGCGGGCCGCGCGGGCCGCGCTCACCCGCGCGCCTCTCCCGCAGGTCTTCAACGCGCACTACAACCTGACGCGGCACATGCCGGTGCACACGGGCGCGCGGCCCTTCGTGTGCAAGGTGTGCGGCAAGGGCTTCCGCCAGGCCAGCACGCTGTGCCGCCACAAGATCATCCACACGCAGGTAGGGGCCGGCGGCCGGCGGGGGAGGCGCGGGGGAGGGGGCTGCCCGCCCGCCTACCCGCTGGCACGGCCTCCGCTCGCCCGCAGGAGAAGCCGCACAAGTGCGCGCAGTGCGGGAAGGCCTTCAACCGCAGCTCCACGCTCAACACGCACATCCGCATCCACGCGGGCTACAAGCCCTTCGTCTGCGAGTTCTGCGGCAAGGGCTTCCACCAGAAAGGTAGCGCGGGGGGCGGCGGGGGGCGGCGGGGAGCGCGGGGCGGCGGCCGGCTGCGCGCCTGGGCTCGGGCTCTGCTGTCTCGTAGGCAACTACAAGAACCACAAGCTGACGCACAGCGGCGAGAAGCAGTACAAGTGCAGCGTGTGCAGCAAGGCCTTCCACCAGGTCTACAACCTCACCTTCCACATGCACACGCACAACGACAAGAAGCCCTTCACCTGCGCCGCCTGCGGCAAGGGCTTCTGCCGGAACTTTGACCTCAAGAAGCACGTCCGCAAGCTGCACGACGGCGGCCCGCACCCGCCGCCCGGCCCCGCGCAGAGCTGAGGCTGGCGCGGCGCGGCCCGGCCCGGCGCGCTTCTGCTCCGCCGCGCCCCGCACGTTCGCAGCCGCCGCCGGGCGAGCGAGCGAGGGGGGTGCGTGGCTGGCCCCTCCGAGGCGTGACACACCCGGCAGGGACGGGTTGCAGGGGAGGGGCGGCGGGGCTGTGTCGCCCGCCCCGGAGCCTCCAAGTCGCTCTCCCCCGCAAGACGGGTGCGCTGCCCGGGACTGCTCGCGCGTCGGCAGCCGTGCCAGCAAGCCTCAAATTAAATAATATATTAAAAGGAAAAGAAAAAGAAAAGAAAACCCTCCCTCCCTCTCTCTTCCAAAGCCACAGCCACGAACACAACAGCTTGAGCAGGCCTGGTGCCTCCGGGGGGGTGAGAGGTGCCTGCGTGGAAAGAATGACACCTCCAAGTTGCCAGCGCTGAGCGGGCTGCTTGCCTACCCCCGGCTCAGTCCGCGGCGTGCGAGTGCGTGAACGAGTGTGTGTGTGTGTGCGTGTGTGTGCGTGCGTGCGTGTGTCCGCCCCCCTGCCGCACGCTAATCCCCAGCCCCATGCCCGCCTGAGGCGCGGGAGAGGCGGGGGCCCAGGTGTGTCCCGGCCGGCCGAGAAGGACCGGGGAGCGGAGCGGAGCGAAGCGAAGCGACTCAAAGCAGCTGCGTTGTCCTTTTCCCTGCACTCCCCTCTGCAAACGTCTGAGCAACCGGTTTGCTGCTAGAAACATGTTAATTGCCAACGGAGCTCATTAAGGCATGCACATGCAAAACACAGCGAGGGAGATTACATGGACAAAAGCGCAATAATGAACTGTCAACAATCGAACCCATCTACACGACCAGGAGCACTCAAGAATGAGGCATTTAGAGGCAACAAAGGATTGTCTGGGACAGGAAGAAAGGACGACCTAGACTTTTGTTTAGTCAACACAATTGATTACAAATGAGAGATTAACAGGATAGCTCCAGAGTTTTTTTGAAGGAGGCAGAAGAGAAAAGTCCAATTAAGTGCACCGAATGTTAACTACATTGATTTCCACCGCCAGCCCCCGAGAAATTCTCATTAAACCATCCCTGGCGATCCCTTTTGGAAAGTAATTTGTCTCCCTGATGGAGCAGAGAAAGGGAGCCGTGTAAAGAGAAAGAAGCGCTAGTTCTTGGCACAATGAGCTTAGGAGACACGCTGCAAGGAGCCAAAGGGGGAGTTAATGAGCATCTGACAAGCCGCTTGGATCCAGGCCTGGAGAGCAGTGATGAAAAGATGGAATTGGCCAACAACTATTCTTTATATCAAACATAAAAAGGCCAATCTGAAACAGGACTGCTCAAAGCTGGTGGAGAAGAAAAGAAAGGCCCCTGCTGGGGATGGAGTGGAGGGCTCCACTGCCCCGTTGGGATGGAAAAAAACCTCCCGGCATGTCCTCTCCCCAGCATGCTGCTGCTGGACAGGGTGGCCCTCCAGCCAGCACCAACCGGCCAAACAAGGACACGGCTTGCTCGCCCTCTCCTTGTGGAGAGGCCTGGCCCCCGTCCACCCCCCACACCTCTGCTAGCACCATCCTCCTTCCTGAAGTCTCTAGGAAGGTCACAGCCACCCGGTCAGCCCCCCCCAGCCAGAGGCCTGGGAAGCACCATCTGCCTCTACGCTTGCAGCCAAAGTCACACGTCCACGGGTGACGGACATCCTCCCAGCCTTCGCACTCCAGCACAGGAGCCTGGAGGGAAGCCTGGCTTCATCACACCTCTTTGCTACTGCCGGCCTGCGCACCAAGGCTACGCATCGAACAGGGGGAGGGCTGTATTTTAAGCATGTGAAGACAAGATAGATAGTTATAAAACTTTTAACGTGGTAGTTGTTAGATGTAAATCCCAGACTCCATCTTAGGGTTCAGCTCAGCCAGCTAGCACATTAAAATGACGACCACCTTGCCTTCATGAAATGCCAGCACAGGTTTCAAAATAGACCTGGCCTCCCCTCCAGGGAAGACCTGACCGAGCCTGCACAAGTTTAAGCAGCCTGGCGGGACACTGGGCTATCTTTTCCTCCACCTGCTAAAATTGAGCTAAGGGCATTGAATTGTGTCTACAAGGGCATTCAGTGGGTTTGTAGCTACCTTCAACTAGCTCGATTTAAAAAAGAAAAAGAAAACCATCAGCTTTTCCCCTAGTCTAGACAAGGCCTGTGCAGATGCACTCTTAAAACGGTCTAGAACTGGGTTTATCTCAACTTTGGTCTAAGGCAGTATTGACTTTGGTTTAGAAGTGGCTTAGCAATTTAGCTTAAGTCAATACAGGGCTAAATTGATACAAGCCATTTCTGAACCACGTGTCCACAGACAAAGATGTTTGCATCACTTTCACTTATCCAGTTTAAGTCTGTGTGTAAACAGTTTCTTAAGGAGCGTTTGGAAAAATAATAAAAGTGGGCTTAAATATTTACAGGTTTTTGTTTCTGGGTGTCTTTTTCTCCCCAGATACCACCCGACAGGGGTCTGATAAATTGACCTAATGATTTTACAGTAATATTGATGTTTTGAGAATCTGTCTGGGGGGTTGCATGTGAAGCTGCATACTGACAGTGCTCCAGTGCTAGGATTTTGGGGGTGAAATCCTCGCTCCTGACAGCCACCAAGGGCACCAGACTTCCATCAGGATTCCTATGTACTGTGTAACTTGAAAGAGCTGCTGCATTTTTGCATGGGGAGGATTCAACCAGACTGGTGCAAACGTATCTGATGCTGGCCTCGGATTTAGGGCAGATAGGAAGAACCTTGTTCTACGGAAAAATATTCTGTAGTTCCCTACTACTGGGCTCTTGCATTGTCTCAAGAAAGTTCTGGCACTGATCACTGTCAAGAGCCCTGGGCTAATATTAGCGTTCACGGGGTCTCCATTCATGTTTTTTTCACCATCTACCTCTGAACTCTCCTTGTGCTCTCTCTTTTTCTTTTTTCTTTTTTTTTTTTTTACAGAAATGGTTAGCAGAATCAAAGGAGGAGAATGCACTGTGGGTTTTCACTGTGGCATTTTCAATCTCATTCTATACATTCCCCAACATTTGCCCACCCTGCACAGAGATTTTCTCCAGGCCACCTGCACCAACATCTCAATCCTTCTCTAAAGTGGCCACTGTGAGTTTAGTTCTTAACATTTTAGGGGAGAGGGAGAGAGAGAGAGAGAGAGAGAAAGAGTTGTCGGCAAAATTCAGCACGGATGGGGCCTTCCGATGTGTGTCACTTTGCGTTTGTCAGTATGGAATTCCGCCTGCCACGATGCCATCCATTCGCGTCCGCCCCAGCCCCCTTGCTTCAATAACTCCATTATCCCTCACCTTCTCTGCTTTACTATGCATACCCTTTTCGGGACCATTAATATATATCAAACGGGACTGATCCAGAACAGAAATTTCAGGTATTCCACTCCCTTGTTGAAAGTAACCATTTATTCCTGCTCTGTTTTCTTAACCAGTTTCTGATAGACAGTACTTCTCCTTCCTACGCTGCAATTCCTTCATGTAATGCTCTTTTCACCCACTGCTCTCTTCTGCCTACATTTTCACTTTCACCCTTCATTTTCTGAGCCCTTCCAGGCACCTCTCAAGAACAGATCGCGCAGACTGAGAACATACATATCTGCACCTCTCCTTACCATACTGCCAACATGTGCATACATGCATGAATGCAAATTCTCTCTCTCCTGCCCTCCTATAGAACGCATTCTTCACTGCATTTCTCCAGGGTTTTAACAAGAGTGAGAACTGGCTATAGAACAGGTCATTAATAGAAGGCTATCAAGTGCGTCACATTTCTGTAGAGAAGGGAACCGTGGGTGGTGTGTGGACTCCACTGAAACGTTTCCATGTTGGAATCTTTTCAACGGATTTTTGTTTTTGCAGTTCTCAGGTTTTCTGAGCAGAGACCAGACATTTCAGTTGGGTGGGTGTGTTAGGTCCCTAGGAGGAGCCTTCTGCTCAGCTAGTTCGGTGAGACCCATCAGAGCAGGGCTCTCTTCCCGCAGATTTGCCAAGTGAGAAGAGGGACATACCACATGCTGAATGTTTTAATCACTTGGAAGATTAACGTGGAGCAAGGGGTTCTGCCTTTTCCAACCCACTTCCATCCCCCCAGCCTTTTACACCCTCAAGCCACTTACATTTCCTTCAGTCCAAGTAGTCTCTTGCTCGCTAAGAACATCCCCTTCTTTCCTTCCCCAGAGGCCCCTCTTCCTCAGCCAGGTAGCACAACTCCATGCTCATCACTTCCTTTCCTTTATCACCTGCCCCAGTTCACCTCGTCTTCCCTGCACATAATTCAGTACAGAGCAGAGATCTCGGCGCTCTGTATGCACACAACAGCAGCACTAGATAAGGCTGTAACCACTAGCAGAACACTCCCCTCTTTCCCCAAATACACCATAGCCTGCTGTTTAAAGACTAGAGAAACAGACACCTCTGGGAAGGGTATTTCTCTATGCCAGCCTTACAACCAAGGAATCAAAATTGGGGTTTTCTTCAGTCTGTTCCAGCACCCGTATCCCATTTCCCCCCTCCCCCCAAATAAAAGATAGCGTAAGCTTTCTTTAGCTGAGAGAAGGGGAAAAGAACAACCTCCTCCAAGACTGTAACCTACCAGATTTCTTCAAAACAGAATCCTTTTCCAAGCTCTTCCCTTCGGCAAACACTTCCTCCCCAGACCCCTCCCTCAATCTGCTAAAGGCTCCACTTTATAACCTTGTGTAATCCCCAGTATTAACCTTTTTTGTTGGTTACCTTAGTGTAAGATACCACAACCTATGTTAATTATTGTGTTAGTAGTGTATATCTTTGTCTCCACTAACCCAAACTGCTGAACTCCAAATACACTGGAATTTCTAGGTTAAGCCAGGTTGGAAACATTATGAATCAAGAAAAGGAACTTTCCCAACAGTGAGCTTCAGGCAAAGTCTCAAGGCACTTCTGTAACTTTATATTTCCCTTTCCAGCTTTGTACCAAACTTCCCAAAGAAACTGTTCTGAGATGAAAAGCAGCATGTAATGAGAATTTCAGAAAAATCTAGGAAGGGTTGAGGCTGTAGCAGTTGCCAGGTGTCCTCATCAACTCAGAGCTTCAAAGCTGTGGCTCCCACCTTGCATAGTGTGGTCAGGAGTGTCTAACGAGGAATACGTTTCAGCAGGTGTTGATGTTTTTGCTGGGCTGGTTGCTAGTTCGTCGTATTGCTATAGAAAGAGTAGGAAGGGCAACTTCTCCTTCCGATTCAATATGTCAATTGCTATGCCACAAAACTCCTCATCACTGAAGGAAGAAATTGAAAGCTGGCCAGGTGATTCCTAAAGCCAGCTTGGATTTCACCTTTTTGGAAGCACAATCATTGGGCTCTTATTTTACTGCAAAAGAGGATGGAAATCCTAAGCAGCGATCAGGATCCATTTAACTCAATATCCAGTGCTGCTAATGATGACAGCAGGCTAAATCAGCCAAAACTGGTCCTTGTGTAATTTGTGGAAGAGGCTGAGGGAGTCTGAACCAGCACAGCCAAAGAAAGTGTTAAAAAGATCCTGAAAGATATTTGAAACCAGTGTGAGTGAGGTGCCTAAATAATTTGGAAGACCCCAGCCTTCATAATCCAGCCTGGAAATATTGCCCTCACTCAGTAATGTGTTCTGGGTGCAAATAAAGGAAGAATTTGGCTTTTAAAGTATACAGGCATTTTCATTATTCCAAGGGCACTTGGAACCCTTTACAATCATTTTCCAAAAGTCCCAATGACTCTCAGAAATACTGTTACCTTCTCTACTGCTGCCAGTTGCCAGGGTATTTTGCATAAATAAAAACTTTTTAATTCCTAACCAACCTTCTCCTCCTGATTCAGTCTGCTAATGAATTGTGATGTCATTAGCATGGGATTCTGGCATCACTAAATGAATTTAGTAGGAGAAAGATGATTATACAGAAAAAAACACCAACATACTCCAAATACTTTGGCAATCGGAAACTCAGGGAAAGGAAGGAAATATCTAAAAAAAAATAATAGTACAGAGCAGCCACAATTCCTTAAACTCATTCTGAATGCAGTTTAGAGACAGCAGAGAAAAACTGTGACAGGCTTCATTTAAACACAAATCTGTTTTTTTTTTTTTCATGGATTAGGTCTCTCACATTAGTACATTATAGACCTTTATTTCCAGGGAAGCATACTAGCAGTGGATCTATTGTTCCTTTTGAATGATCAGTCCTATTAAGTGATTAAGAATATACAAAGATTCTTTAGTTTACTTTTTGGGAGTACATTGCTATGTGTCGATGTCTGACTGGGAACAGCCCCACTCCCTCTGAAATATAAACTCTGTCCTATTTTGTCTCCTGAATGAAAAAGCATTTGCTCAAGATTTTCCTCAACATTCACTCTTCCATCTCAATTCAAACTTCCCAAAATGATGGAGAAAAACCTCCTGCTTTGGGCTTTCCTAAGTATCAAGTGTCTACCTCTGAGCAACTCCATCTTCTCAGATAACCAGTTGGGTTTTTTTGTTTTGTTTTTTAAAGAAAAATCTTTGAGTAGAACCAGAAAGCATATGTGTATTTGTGGCTGCAGCCGGGAGAACAGTGCAGGCTGGAGAGCAGCTTAAACAAAGCTGCAAGCCTGTGGTTCACTTTGTCGACAGGAAGCTTTTCTAGGGAGACAGGGAGAGTACTTTGAATGAAGCTAGTGGGAGCATACACAAACTAAATATGGATGGAGAAATGTGAGTCGGGAAACAAAGCCTATGCTTTGTGACACTGCTGGGCATATTTGACAAGCACCTCCTATTGTGTTTAAGCTGTAGAACAGTCAAGGAGATTGTGATTTGAAGGACAGTATTTTTTTCTTATTGTTTCATTTATAACCTACATGTAAAATAATCCTACGGCATCTGGCTTTGCTCGAACCCACTTCATGTGAGTGATATAGCTGTCATCTCACACCATTCAGGAGTTTCGTTTAGAACGTTTTGAGAGTCAAGAAAAAGACTGCTTCATTTTTTGGTAAATGCTATCACCACCGCTGATGGAACTTATGAAAGGGAATGATCACATTTAGTATTCATATATATGTAAGCCACATTATTAATAAAGTTCTAGGACATGGCTAACAGAAAGGACAGACAACCAGTAGATTTGATACGCAGTGTTCGCAAATTAGAGCATTTAAAAGAGCTGTTCCAGCTGTGTTCAAAAGGAATAGCAAATTCCAAATTAAAATTGTCCTTTTACTAGAAAAAAATAACTTAACACAGCAAAAGACTCCAGTAATGAACTGTTTTTGCACCTCTCTCTTGCACAAGGGCTTAAAAAGCTCTATCCTTCTCTTGCTACTGAAGAAACACCTTAGACAATTTTGCATCCCAAATATTTAAGTAACTGTTGTAAAAGAATAAAACCCAGATGGATCATTGCATCTCTGGATTTGTCAGAATACAGGGTTTCTTAGCAGTGCATTTCAGAAATTCTGATCTTCATGCAGCAAATTCACTATTTCAATTCAGCATCTACCAAGAACTCAGGAAAGGACATTTTATTGTAACCAAAGTTCTCGGTTTTTATTTATTGCTGCTACGGTTTTGTTGTACCAGCTTTACCATAACTCAGTTTGCCTGCTACAGTACTCATACTAACTCAACCAAATTCAGCTCTGATTTATGCATTTTTCCACAGTAAGTCATACATATAATATAGTGCTAGAATCCGAAAATGTAGTCAGTGCAGGATCAAGCTTTATGTCAACTTTATAATAGTTTTGCCATGGATTTGATCTCTGAATTAAGCAAAATATTAATATAATATGAATATCCCTATATCAAAATGGCATAAGAACCTTCAAATCATGGAAGATACATTATAACAAGTTGTAGCTGTATATTGTGCAGTTTAGCTGTATCTGAAACGAAGTATTCATATTAAACACTTTTTAAATAGCTTTAAGGTCCAGTTTTGAGAAGCAGCCTCTGAAACTACACACAGTTTCAGTCAGGTTTTATTGGTTTCTCAATGCACACAAATATGAACTGGGCTTCAGTCTGATAACCAGCTCCCTAGGCTCTGAAAAAATATGATCTTGCCTATATACAGGTGAGAGGACACCATAGAAAGGCAAAGCGCAGACAAAGCTTAATAAACCCCTTAAGTACTCTTATGCCTATATTTTTCATTGAACGTACCAATGGGTTTGAAAAAAAGGATTTGGAACTAAGAAATTTCTCATCCCCCAAAGAGATAGCTAACCAACCCCTTTGTCCCACTCTCACTGCCAGGAGAGACCAAAAGGTACACAGATAAGAAAATGCGGTGGTGTTGGTGGTGACGAGATGGGCATGAATCAAGCTGTGTTCCTAGGTTAGTACAGCGGTTACTCATTTCTATATTAACTTAAAAAAATAAGGTGATTCAGTATGCCTTCTTATGAGATACTCAAACGATAATTCCCAACAGCCAAGTAATTTGCTTTCCCCGCTGTTCTTCTCAAGTAGGCATTTGTTTCAGCTAGGAGCTTGGGGGCACAGGCTACCATGGGCTATGCAGTGTAACTGACAGAAACATACTGCCACTAAAGACAAGTAGTGCAAAGCTGGACAAGAATAGGGGGATAGGCAGAAAGTTACTTGGTTAGGTCCGGAGCGAAAAAGCATTTGCTCAGAACTGGGAGAAAACTGCATAAGCTGAAAACTTTAAGAAAAGATGACAGGGTCAGAGCTGGAAAGGACTACACAGAATCACATACTCAAACAACACTGCTGATTCAGGAAAGCATCTCTCCTAGGACTGCGTGAGCTTTCATCATCTTACAATCATCAATCAGATTTATGCAAAAATATGAAAGCCCTTTCCTGGATCAGGGCCAACACCTATGAAAGATAAGTCACAAGTTAAGGCACAAAGAACTAGCAACAGCACCAGCAATACGTGCACAGCTAATAAGGCAGCTGACAGGTCTACTCAGTGCTACGTACAGTACAATTGTGTACATTTCCCCTGCTTTGTCTGGAGCCTGCTTTCGTTCCCCATTGTTGACCTCAGCTGCCCTGCTGCATGACTCGGGTTCATTTCCTTTGCTCTTCCACACCGTATGCATGCAACTTCTGGATGTATTAGTCTGACTGCTTGTGGTTATGCTTGCTGGTGCAGACGGCAATCTGCAGGCCCTCGTTCTCTCTGACTATGCTTATTTCTGACTCTCAGTTTAGGTGCTTTACTCTTGGTCTGTCTCATTCCATAGACTTCTCTGCATTGGACAGTATTCCAGCACTACCAGCATTTCTGCTGCTTCCAAGATCATGTCCCAAAACAATCCCAAATTTCAGTGTCCTGCCCCTCAAGAGGAAGGATGAGTTTGGCACTTTCAGTGTTTTTTCAGTGCAAGTTTTTTATTTAAGCCGCGCCCCTCTATGCAACATAAAGCAGCCCTTTGTTAGAAGCATAATGTTCTCACTGAATTTTAATCCTGAAACCTCTGTTTGTTTCAACTGATTGAAATTAGCTAAAATAAATCTATTTGAAGGCACTAACTGCATAGATAAAACAGCCTAAATTTTGGAGTATGATTCTTTCCTTAAATCAACAGTTCACAATTTCAATACATTTTAAGTTTTCATTTTCAGGTCAGCTGATACTAAATTAAATTTCACCAGGTTTAAATGTTACATTATTATTTGATGTCCTAGAAATTTTCAAAGGCACAAATGAGAGTTAGGCTTTCCAATCTCCATTCACCTCTCAAGGAGTTTCTACCACTCCAAAGTATTTATGTAGCATAGTATCCAAGCACCTCAAATTTTTTATTGTACACTCACAACTCCCCTCTGAGTTCGGAAAATTCCATATCCCCATATTACAGATGGTGAACTCAGACATGGAGAAACAAAAGCTCAGATCCTCAAAAGGAGCCCACCTCTGGCTGAGATTAAATTTATATAGGCACTTTTGAAGATTTGGCTCTATGTGACTTGGCCAAGGTGACACAAAAAATCTGTGGCAGAGGAAGGAACCGAATCCACATCTCCAGGTGGAGATCCTATCCTTCTTTTGGGCACCCAACTTCCCTTGAAAGGCATCCTCTGGATTCATAAAAACGGATCCTTCTCCTCCACTCTGCTAAATGCAGCTGAGTTTAAAAATCCAGAGCCCCAGATTTCTAAAGAGCCACATGCATGCCTGTTAAATCAAATGTATGACTGAGAACTATGCTTGTAATCTTACAGAAGAAAATATTACCAACTTGTCTTTGTGACAAAACACTGAGTAGGTATAAAATTGCGACAGTCTCTATGCCAGGTTTTTTTTAAACTCCCTGCTTCTAAGATGAAAGCCTAATTTGATATTTTTGTAGTTATATAACAGTTCTAATATTTTGTGACATTTTGTATTGTGACACTATAGATGAAATTGTCATCGGACTGACACCCTTTACTGTTTATTCCTTAATTACAACTGTTAACAACACTGCAGAGAAGCGTGCTAATCTGCCATCACATATTATGAAAACAACGTTATTGTTACAAACACCAACACCCACTCAACAGGATATTTCTAAGATGGCAGTTTCTGTAAAAACTTATCAGTTTAATGGACACTTCAATAGAAAAAGTTTAAAATGAACTTTTAACATTCCCTTGAAAAACGTAAAACAATTTTCATACAGCTGAGGGGAATTTTTTGTTGGTGAATCTGAGAGCAATTTTAATTCAGCAAATAAGGCACTGTTCTAACAGAAAAGAGCCTCTGCAGATGCTGGTCCTCACAAACTGTTCCCGTGCTCTCCAGCTGAGAAGCTGATCCCTGTTCTGAGGGGCCACACATTCCTCACTAACATGCCTCAGTGCTGGATAATTAAATCTCGTTTGATTAATTAAATGCACATTATGTTCTAGGTACCCAGCTCTCTCTTTCCTCATGGGGCAGTGTAAAGGGGCTGTGATCTCAGGTGATCAGACTGTGATGCTTATGGAAACATTGGCCAGGGAACATAATGCTATTCACTCCTAACACAAGGTGCAGATACAGGGATGCAGGTCCCACCTCCCGCACCTGAACAGGAGGCTCCATCCCCTGCCACTAAGGAAGGGATAGACTCACTGCTCCTAAATCTCAACTTGGCAACTAATTTGGTTAGGCTGTGGCTAACTGAAGTGGACTGTACATCCCTGATCCACACGTTTATGAACTGTTCTTATGCTAAGAGAGTGTTAGCCACCTGTATTGAAACAGAAATGCTATTTTTCTTATTGACTCAAGTGCAACAGCATGTAACCACTAGAAAGCAACAGATGCTGGCTCCCAGGCCCAGCAGCCAAAGTGCTGGCCTTACATCAAAGTAAAAAAGCCACCAGCTTTCTATCTGTGCAGTGGGGAGCTGAAGAGCTGTCCTGCGTCCAAGACAGAAAGCAAGCTCCTCACCTCCTGCACTCCAGGAGTGGGATGCTTGCTTGAAGATGGCTTTTTCCTGGTTCTCTCAGGCTCCCGTGACCTAACCCATTAAAAGAATGAAAGCGGCACAACGGTTGGCTTTAAACTAAGAGGGACTAAATATAACTGACTCTTGCTTTTTCCTTCAGAGGCTGCAAAGTGAACTTTATTGTTGGATTCATACCAGATTCACACTGGCTTCCATTGTCATAAATCCAGGACCCAGACCCTAAACAGAAAATTAATTAGCAGAAGAGAGTATGGCAGAGGAGTGACAGACGTTTCAGTTACTTATAGAGGATCAGCAAAGACCCCAAGAATTTAGTGCTTCTGGCATGGTCTGGGAATGTACAGTATGCTCTATGCAGCTCGATCACTGGAGTTTCTACAGAGGCATTAACTAAACTATCCCCTCAGCCCACTGTAAACTACCTACATTTCCTAGAGGTAGAGCTCTCCATGGCACAGAGGCAGAAGATAAGGCAAGACAGGATATGAATCTAGATTAATTTAAACAAGTCACTTAAAATGTAATGAGGAAGGATTACAAGTAACCTATAATTCTTTCCACCTTGAAGAGGTGATTGTTCTTGCTGGGCTCTCGTACACCGTTTTCCCTAATTTGTGAGTCAAACAACATGTTCAAGTAGTATTGTTTCTCTCACCACAAGCAGTATTATTATAACCTTTTTCAGCTAAAAGACTAAGGTTTAGCTGAACAAGTCCACATAGACACACAAATGAAAACAAACTATCAGATATGATTCACTTTCATCTACAATTTAAACTTCAATTTAATGACCCAGTACTCCATTGCTTGAGTAGACTATTTTGTCCAGTTAAGCCAAGAGACTATCTGTTTTGTTTTCCATTTCTGCTCCTCCCTTTGGGTGACTTACGTTCTGTTTTATAGGATTCATTTTCTTAAAACCAACAGGAGTTTGTGCTCTTCCTAACAGAAACTGCTCCCACTTGGGAAGAGATTCTTCAACTGATGCCCAATAGACGGTCTAGGAAAGATATAACAAAAAGCAATTTAAACTTTGATTCAGAATCTAATCTAAACCAATTTCTCATAAAAAATATACACATGCAGTGTGTTAGTAAATGTTGTCTTACGTGTGAAGCAATTAAGAAAAAGGCCAAACCACTTGCATATTAAATTTCAGATCCCTCAACTACACAATACAATAGTTGCTGGCAGGATTTCACTTTCCAGTGTAAGTTATGGAGTGACTGAATATGCCCTCTTGTGGACGATGAGGTAGAATAGAAATTCTTCATAGTGGTTCTTTTTGTGTAACTGTAGTACATTTTTTATAAATAGTAACCTGACAGTTTCTTAGTTTTGAATATTAATATTAAAATCCTAATTTAGTGATGTTTTATTTCCAAGGCAAAAATACATTTGGGGATTAATACTATAAATAGAAAACATTAGAGGGTTCAGAAATTATCCAAATAAAAGTAGTATTTGCGCTCAGTGCTGCAGGTAATAAATCCATACATAAACTGAAACCTTGCAGTTAGAGCTTTTGCTTAGAAACTAATAGACCTGTGTTCAATAGCTTCCTCAGTTGGAGGAGGTCCAAACTCACAGCTCCCACCTCCTAGGAGGATTCCCTAAGCCATCAGACTATGGGCCAATCTGCTTGAGGGAAAATTGGGGGTGGGGGGCAATCTCCACTCTTCCCATTGAAACTGAGTCACTGTAAAACTGATTGTGAGCATGACTCGGAGGTTAAGTGGCTATGACCTCACTTGGAAGGATGGAAGTCATGTTTCTAGACTTTTTCTGTATTTACATTTGACCCAAAAGGGATCTTGGAGTCATTATTGACTCCAAGATGAACATGGGCTGCCAATGCGAGGTCACGGTTGGCAGGGCTAACCGGACCTTGTTGTGCATCCACAGATGCATCTCAAGTAGGACCAAGGAGGTGATCCTCCCCCTCTACGCGACACTGATCAGGCCACAGCTGGAGTACTGTATTCAGTTCTGTGCGCCCCACTTCAGGAGGGATGTGGACAACATTGAGAGGGTCCAGAGGAGGGCCACCCGCATGATCCGGGCACAACAGGGCAGACCCTACAGTGAGAGACTGCGGGACCTGAACCTGTTCACCCTTCACAAGAGAAGGCTGAGGGGGGACCTGGTGACTGTCTATAAACTCACCAGGGGGGACCAGAAGGGTTTGGGAGAGACCTTGTTTCTCCGAGCACCGCCCTGGCATAACAAGGAATAATGGCCACAAGTTGCTGGAGAGGAGGTTTAGACTAGACATCCGTAAGAACTACTTCATAGTTAGGGCGGCTGGATCTGGAACCAACTTCCAAGGGAAGTGGTGCTGGCTCCTACCTTGGGGGTCTTTAAGAAGAGGCTTGATGCCTACCTGGCTGGACTCATTTAAGCCCAGTTTTTCTCCCGCCCAGGCGGAGGGGTCAGACTTGAAGATCTACAAGGTCCCTTCTGACCCTACTTCTATGATTCTATGAACTGGATAATAATAATTAAAAAAAAAAAAACCCTCCTAAAATACACACAACAGCAACACACCACACAAGAATAGTCATGGGAGTAGGGAACAGTACCTGGCAGTAATCACCTTTATTTAGTGCTCTAGTTTAAGCTGTTTTAGTCATTGTATTTGGATAGAAACATCATAAAGACATGATCCAAGTGTGACCCAAAACTGGTATCACCCAAAATTCCTAGACAGCTTGAAACAACAGATCCAAAAAGTATGACTAAATGGAATTTTGACTCCCAAACCTATAGATGATAATATATGGTCTAGAGAAGACAGTATAAAATAAACCAATTGGAATAATGTAAAACACCATGAAAGCTACTGTGATTGCTGATGAATTTACTTTCGTATTCCTTTATTTTTTCAATGAGGGTTTTTATGTATCTGAACCCAAATTTCCACTAGCATGCTGAAGAATTTAGATTCAGCTTGCTGCACAGTACACAGACCTGTGGCTATACCAGTCACTGGATTTTAAAATCAGTTATTTTCACTAAGAGCATGCTTCAGGGGGGGAAAACAGTAAGATTTGATATACAGCAAATTGAAGAGTAGAGTTTTATGACTTACTTCTAACTTAACAATATCAGGATGTGGAAGTTGATGTGCTCTTGCTTGCAGTTTTTTTTCTACAGCTTCAATATCCTGTGACAGAGCAATCTTTGTTTTACACAGGTGATATCAGCGGGTAGCACAGACTTTATTTTCTTTCAAATGAACTTTTAAACAAACTTGGTTCTCCTAGAACTAAGTGCTGAATTGACAACCCTGGAAATGGAAGATCTAGTTAGCCGTAACTCCTGAAGCCTCTAAGTTTCACTTACAAAACTGATGCCCTGGTGTCTCTGTAAGATCTTCTCACACTTTCTGGATGTAAGAATAACTTCCATTGCCACATCAGTGGCATAAAGTGGCATGTTATAAAAAAGCATTATGTAATCTTTCCAACCACCATGAGGGTAATTTACATTTAAACTATATTCTACATAATTTACAATGATACAGAAAAAGCCAAGTGGCTTCCTCAATGTCATGTACATGAGCTCAAGCATGCATTCCACCTACTGTAAAGTAACTACACAAATAGTGTTAGAGATCTTTACTCCCAAGACAAAGATGACTTGCTAATATGCATGCATAACATGTGCATCAAAAATGTAGAGCCGCAGCAAGCTGTTCAACAGACATTCAAAATCAGCTGAGAATGCACTTCTTTTCGCTTTCTTATAATTTCTGTGCGTGGGCTTCCACTTGTCCAGTGGACATGTGCTGGGTTCAAGGAGGCCTACGCACAATTGGAAAAAACTCCCTGAAGTGATGGCCCTTTCTTCTGGGTTTAGTTCTATGTCCAAACACTGAAGAGATTTGAGAGCAGGGCAAACAAAAAGATATGGAAAGGGGCGTGGGAGTTGGGTGTGAAGAAGCCAAAGCTGAACAGAGTGGAGGGGGGAGGAAAGTATGCCAGATGGCAGAGTTGGGAGCAGAGAGCGGGTGTGAAGTGTACAACATAAAAACTAAATGAGAAAGGAAATTCCCTCCAGGGACTTCCCAAATATTCAACACAACTGCAACTCAGAAGAAGAGTAAGGTTCTGGAGAAGAGACCAAACAGGATTACTCACATGTGAGCTACCAGACTTATGCTACTCAGCATAAGTAAGGGCTGCACAATCTGATCCAAAATGAGTGTAGAAAATGATTAAAAGAAATAATTTATTTTTGCTTTAAAGCTCAAGGTCTTAATTTCAGAAATGATATAATGTGTTCATCTTTATTTAAAATGAATGCTTATATATTACTTTTTACTTGGACTGTTTTTATAACATAAGCATATTGTGTGTAGATGGAAGATAACAGGATTGCAATCATCTTCCAATCCCCTTTTTTTCCTTTCTCATGTATCAACAGTAAGCCTAGTGCTGGTTTGAGATAGCTACTGGATGGCTGTAGAAGGATGGTATAAGGTGCTTGCTCATTTAAACCCTGCAATGGGTAGTAAGCATAGACTAAAGGAATTCAGACTGATGCTTCCCATTCCCAAATCATGAGTAGCACAACCTAAGCCCAAGAAACCAAAACCAAAACCAAAGCAACCCTTATAAACAGGGATAGGGGTGAAAAGTTGGATCAGTCATTTATTCCCATCTATCTGGGCTGTTATATCACAGCACATTTTTGCCTTTCCCTCACAGAAATTATCTCCGCTATAACATTCTCCTAAAGGTATTTTCATAAGAAGGGGTAATCCAGACCAACTTCACTATTTTTGCATTTACCAGTATCTAATTTTTCCAGAGATGTTTATGGTGGTAGGAAACAAATTACTTTTAGGCAAGAGAAACACCAGTTGTACAGATATGCTTAGTGAAGAAGGTCACATTGGCATGGCCTAGATATCAGATGTGTCTTCTTGTTGCTCCACTCCAGTTCGCGTATTTTGCAGTCAATTGTCATTCAGAATACTGATTTAATGACAGTGAAATAAATTGTGCTGGAAGGTGCAGCGTGCCTTGGGGCGTGGGGCGGGGAGAGGGACAAATCAAAAATGGAGACAACTAAAAGATCAGGTGAGACCTTTGCATGTTGCTCATGGGTAAGAGGTGGATCTGCCAGTTTGGGCTTTTTTTAAATATGGGGTTGTGGATTTCTCCTTTCTAAACCTCTCATTTCAAGCCAGCAGTTCAAATATCTTTGGAAAGTGAATCTAGGATAGTAAGCAGCTGTCTATTTATAAACACTTTGGTTGCAACTGTCAGGGCAGGAAGAAAAAATGTTTAAGTCCTTGCCCTGAGGTAAAATGGAAGTCATTACACATGCATTACTTTTAAGGGGCCAAATTCAGCTGCCACTAACACTGGTAAGACCCTGGAAAAATTCCATTTAAACCAGTCACCCTAGATTTATACCACTGTAAATGAGAGTAGAGCCTGATCCAAAATTTTTGCTAAATGCTAACTTTGCTACATCCCACATCCTGTATTTTATGGTATAGTGATACATTAAGGCTACAAATAACAAGCAATGAAAGTATTATATGTGGGTAATGTGGCTCAGTTTTCAGAGACAAGCATTGTGCACACAGCATTCACCAGGGAAACTTTCCAACACTCTTCTGAAATATAAAAACTAGAAAATAACAAGCCAACATCACCTTGGTTTATTATTAAATTTCATTGCTTCTTTTTTTTATTTACTTGCACAAACTAAGACAGATTGGACATGTGTCCTGTTAATAAGATATGGTCTTAATGGAAATAGAAAAGGAAATGTGCTTCAATAAAAAATATCCTAACAATGCCCCTTTTAAGTAGGTTAGAAAAATTATGTTGATGATTTTGTGAAAGTTCTGAATTCAACATTGATTACTTTAAAGTAATCTGTTTCAAATTTTATTTTTTTTCTTGCTTAATATACATAGCACAAGCTAAATTTGAAGTTTTCAGCTGCATCCATTTTGGAGGTGTCTGAGCACATAATTTCATCTGACGTAGAAAAGGTAAATGCCTTTTCTCCATGCTCACATAACTCAACACAAGTGAATTAATTTTGTTTAAACCTAGGGAAAAAATGCAAATAAAAAATAACACTTCATCACGTCCGTGTGTTTTTGAGTAGGCCAAATCAACAACTCCCCACATGGTAACTGTGAAATGTACAGTGCTTGGTATCAGGAACAATATTCTGAAGCTGGCACATAAATCTGAGCCTTGTTTTCAAGGTTCTCATATATTATTCTATGCGGATCTCTTTCCTGTTTTATTTTGTTATCAGAAAGCATCTGCACTATTGCATGCTTGTTAAAGCTAGTATAAAATTAATAGAACTAGACTTTTTATGCTGCTTTGTCCTGCCAGACTATTTGTTCTCAAGGGTATATTATGCTTTTATTTCTTTTGTGAACACTAATGTTTTTGGCACTTAAGAGAAACTATTCTGAGGGATGCGATAGGAGATGGCAAATGCATAACTGCAAGTCAGTAAATATTTTTGCTATAGGTTTAAGATATCATGAACATTTACTCTTATAATAATCTTTTGTTTTAGTATGCACTAATATAACCCAATTTTATTAAGCTTGTCACAAAGCAAGTGCTCGTTTGGATTGTGTTCCTAAAATGCCTATGAAAAAGGATACTTATTCGGAGAGAATCCAAGAGATAAAATTTGCAGCGCTGGCACAAAGCCTGAGTATTCAGGCTTAGAGCAGTGGAATGCAAAGGGTCTATAAAGGCAAAAAAAACCCCCATCCCATCTAATAAAACAGTACCACACCCCCTCCATAGCAGCTAGAGTGGGCTCTGGGGTGCCACTGGTCCTGCAATCCCTCAGCATTACCTTACACACCTGCTTATGCAGGATCATATGCAGACCCTTTCTTCAGCACAAACATGCATCTTCAATTGCCTACTCATTTAGAGGGAGAATCAGAAATACTTCTATTTGTACCCAACTGAAAAATGTGCAGGAAGGTTACAGAAACCTCAACTCCGAAAAGAGCAGAGTGGGTAATCTGTCATAACATGTTTTGATAATAATAATGATTAAAGAGAAATAATTTTCCCATTTCCAAAGATAACAGTGACAGGTTTCTACCCTTGGAAACTAAAATGCTTCAGGGATGTCTCTATAAAACAAATACATAGTGTCACTAAACAAGATAAGGCAAAACATAGTAGAAAAACAACAAGCAGAATGGAAGGGCAAGGATAAATATTTGTGTGCCTTTATTATGTTTTAGATTCAGAAAGGAAAGAAAGGAAGGACACAATCTTTTTTTTAAAACAATCAGAAACATTTCAAAAACAAAACACTTCTAACTGGAAGGAAGGACCGTGTCATCAGCCAAGGGTTGATTCTGGTCTTGAGATTGAACCTAAGTAATGTAGCTTAACAAAGGTGCATAGAAGAGGTGAATCTGGCTGTCAGGCAGACATCCCCAGTGGATACAGATATATAATAGACAGAGGACCACTTTGTATCATATTATATAGGTCTTGACATATTGCTAGTGTTTTAAATCTTCCCAGAGTGAAAGGCTCATTTTTTTAAATGGCTGTTTCTACAATAAAATCTACCAATTCTGTACCAAAAGAAACCAAAAAATGGATGACTTTCTAATAACTTAGTTTGCTCCAGATAACTGGCTAGACGTGTTGCAGCAAAGTTTGTGAAGAAAGACTTTGTTGGACTGGGCGTACAGCTGTGGAAGAAACCTCAAGTAGGATAAGGAACTCCACACAACTGAAATACCTCTGGAAAGAATCTAAGAAGCATCTGCTGCACCACCTAGTCATTACAAGAATTTAGTATGAGGTGTATCAGTCACCAGACCCTGAAGATTACTCACATACACTTTACATTTTATGTACCTTAGACACTCTGCTACTCTCCAAACAGAGGTCCTTGCTACCAGGCAAATTATTTAGGCACTTGTCTGGATAATGTCAGTCATTCTAGTTTGCATTTTTTTTCCTGAAAGGCTCTCTAGGTGATACAGAGCCCTCAAACTTTCATTAAATTCACAAATACTGGCCAGGTCTTATCGGAAATTATCTAGGGCAGAAACACTACTGTCACTGATGTATCCCCTACAGTGGGGGCCAGCAACACCTGGTACAAGACTGCCTCTTGAAATAACCCCATCCTTCTTTCAGGAGAGGGAGGTAGTTAGCCACATTAGGCTGAAGTTAAGCAGATGGCAGGGCAGGGTGGCATCTTGAGTTACAGACTAACTCATCCAGAAATGCATAAGCTTTCTCAAGCAACAGCCTACTTTGTCAGACCCACACAGGACTTTTTTCACCACAGTTTAATTTGGTATTCACCCATAATGAGCTGACAATTCTTAATATAGGCTGCCAGTGTATGGATTGTTCAACGCTGTCTCTAATCATAATGCAGTATCTTAAAGGCTACTGTGAGTCTAGTCAGCCTTAACTTAGGACAGAGCAGTTGCTGGAGTACTTCTAACTGACAAAAAACTACTAGTCTTATAGCTCCATTATCCTGGAAGTAAAATGGCAGCCTTTGCCACACGGCTTTCACAGGCAAGGCAGAAGTTGGTGATGCTCCCAGGTTATGAAGAGTTATGAAATAACTGCACAAGTTCCAGAAGGGGACTTTAAGGTATTAAAACTCACCTGAAATGTATAATGCAAACATTTCTGTCCTCAAGTCTATGAAATGCCTGTTTTACCGTGTGACTTCTGGTAGTCACAGAAACTTACATTTAAAAGTGCTGCATTTCTTTTATAAGCTGCATCAGCTGCTTGTGCTTGCCATGTCTTTTCAGTCTCCTTGTTTCCTAGATGATTCTCCATCTGCTGTAGCAATACTGATCTCTGAGACAGTCTACAAAGAAAAACATTTTGGTAAGTGGGTAGAACATTTTGCTCAGTAGCTAGAAAATAACCTTTTTACCTTACTCAGTTTTCTCAAAATTATGGGCCTAATTAAGCCTGCTCCTGGGTGGGAGTGCTGAAGGAAGCAAAAGGTACAGGCAAACACCCCCGCTGAGCTCTGTTGCAGGGAGGCCACCATGCTGCTGCAATGAAGGGTCCTCATGCACGAAGCAGCTTCCAAGCACTGAATTTCTCAACGGTGGTATGAGAGGGTGGACTGGTATGGCTTGGTCATGGCATTTACCCCTACTAATTGTCAGTGCATAGACATTTTTCCTAAATCACTGTCATTAGGTATACTCTTCACACGGTAAGCTCATAGTGCAGCAGTAATGCACTTATATTTTAGAAGTCAGTACCAAAAGCATACATAACAAATTAAAGCTTCAAATGGTGTTTAGCATGGCCGGTTCTAATTACTCTACCTGTGCTAAAATGTAGTGGGAATACTGAAGTTAACAGCCAAGACCTCAGATACACAGCTTCTCTGAAAGTTGCAAGCTTTTGCAGAGCAGATCCCTTAGTGGCAAGCTGGGACAAGCATTCAGTACTTTACAAGGGAAGAGTGCCACCTCCTGAAACACCAAGCTCCTGCTAAAAACAATAGCACTCCCCCTACTCCAATGCAAATAGCCCAGTCCTGCCTATCTTGAGAGCTCTGGCAAGATCACAAGAAGTTGTTATGATAGAGGCTACAGTCTTGAAAGCACTTACATCTCTTCATGTCTTCTAGCAAGCTGAACTTCTTTTGCTAAGTAGGATGCCATCTTTTGTCACTTGTCAAGTTTACCATGCTATGAAGGGAAACAAAGGGAGGTTAAAAAATAGGGTTTGTTTTTTTTTCTCTCAAAACAGACACGAACACTTCCCTTTCAAGCATGTGAGACTGCAACATGGCAGACTTAGGGAGAGGCCAGGGGCAAACAACACCATTTCTCTTTTTTTTTTCCTTTACAAAGAAAAAAAAACAACAGAATTGATTTCTGGAAAACACGACGACCCTTTACACGTACTGTGCTCCATGCATTCCTAATTCATTCTCATAACAGCTGTCAAGTGAGTCTCGCTGCCCTCATTTTATGGGGAGGAGAACTGAGGCTCAATTTTCAGGTTTCAGACCTGTGAAAGGTACATTTTTACAGCCCTCAGCTACTGCAGCTGCATGTGCAAAGGGTGCCCAAATCTACACAATTAATTGAAGAGTAGTATTCACTTTCTTCTTTTAGGGTGAGACCTCAACGTCCCCTTCTGTTCGAAGGGGGCAGGGTATGAACAGCCTTCCCCCAAAAGGGAAGGAGTGCAAACAACTGCCCCACAGATATCCAGGCACGTGGTTTTCATTGCAGCATATTCTTGCCCTCGCCTTGTTGAACCTGCTGTGAGAGGGAGTCAAAGCCTGGCACTACAGGGCCGAGATGGGTGTGAGGGGCGTTGTGCCAGGCATGGCAGGGGGAAGTGGTGTGCGTGTGGGATGCTGAGCTACGTGTGAGGGGTGCGGTACAGAGCGAGACAAGGGGCAAAGGTGTGCACAAGTATGCATACGTGTGCGAAAGTCCTGTGCACAGCCAGTCAGGGGGCAGCAGTGCGCGTGCGCACACGTGTTTCTGCCCCCGCCCCCTAATGCGGGGGACGCGGAGCTCCGGCCTCTGCCATAGAGGCCGAGCCTCCGCGGCTGTACCACTGCGGGGAAGTGGGGGGGAGGGGGCAGGGAGGGAGGACTGTACCACCCCGCGCATGGTTGGGAGATACCATGAGCACAAGGTCGACTACCTCCAGGGCGGGGCCGCCCCCGCACGCAGCGGCCGTTTCGGCTAGTCCGCTCACCTCCCCTTCCTCAGTCCGCGCCCGCCCCCTGCCCGCGCGACGCGGGGCACCGGCTCGCCATTGGTTCCTCTGCCGAGTGGGCGGGCTCAAGCAGTCGGGGACCTGCCCCTTCCACCGCCGCGGTCGTGATTGGAGGCGAAGGCGGGAGCGAACCAATCACGGGAGAGGGCGGGGCTCCACGGACAGTTGGACTGAGTCGGTTGACCGTTGGAAGCGGGGACGGCCCCTTCAGTCATAAGCCGCGCCCCCCTCACGCAGTGCTTCTTGTCACTGTGAGCTGTGTGGAGGCCTTGCTTCAGGAGCAGGCCTCACTGGCGGTTCCCTGTGCGAAAGGCAGTACAGCCTTCCCTGAGGGGCAGAGACACGATGTCTGAGGGACAGTTGGTCTTAGAGTCTACCCCTCAGCGTGGCATGGGTGCCCCCCACAGTTATTCTCTCAGCTTGTCCCCTCAGGACCCCTCACCTGGTTGCCAGAAGCTGCCGCCACTCCAGTTGCAGCCCCATCTGCTCAACGATTTGCACAATTTCAAGATCCCGAGAGACCCCTTCCTCTTCTGAAAAGGGGCTTGTTTGGGGTGTGGGGGGGGTGTCCAAATCTGTGAGGGTGGCATCTCCCCCCCACCCCCGAGGAAACCATGAAGGATGGCGTTACTTATGGCCATTCAGGTTCGCAGACTCTAATCGCCTATCTTAATGACTGCGGGATGCATCTGTATATATGAAACTTCCTCAACCGGACAAAGAGTTTCTAAACCCGAAAGCTTGCTTAAATATTTTTTTCTGGCTATTTAAGTTGATGTAATAAAAGAGAATCAGATTCAGTCAAAGCACCTTGTCTTTATTTCTGCGGTGCACCGTTATTTATTTATCGACAGAAGTGCCAAGTTGCGTCGTGGACATTGCTGTTGCTAACTGGATGGATTTTGAGCACGCGTTTGCAGGATTTTGCCCATCTGGAAGAGCGCACATGTTACAGCCAAGAGCCGAATCTGTCCTGAGCTGTTAAAATATATTTAAAACTAATTACGGAGGCTGACCCCATGTCGCTAGAATCCAAGCGTCGGCGATCAGAATAAGCACCCTGCTTTTAAAGGCTCAGTATAACCCCGTTTCTTTTGTGTGTCGAAACCAGACTTAACCAAGCACCGTTTCAAAGCTTGCTGTTTCCTGATTGTTGCCTGCTAGATTCACTCGCTCTTCCAGCTGCAAGTAATTTCTAAAGTTGGTCTGGACAATGGAAAGAGCTTGTTTTCCCAGTGTCTTTTGATATGTTCTCCGATCCCGTTCTTGAAGGCATCCCATCACGGGCCTTTCTTACTGCATGTCAGAAGTTTCTTTTCTCGTGACTTCTCAGCTCTCGCTACCTCTTGCTCGGTTGTTCATTCTACGAATGAGTACTTCGGCAACAAACCTGCATTAATTTGCTCTATAACAAGTAATTAAGTAGGAGTCCTTTAAGGCAGTTGTCAACTTGCCCAGGTCTATTACAGCATTCTGGAACAAGTGTAGTTCGTGCATAATTTAAACGGCTTTTGCATCTCTGTCACTTGAATTTAGCTGAAGACCTTTGAATAACTTATTTGGGGGGGAGCGAGAGTCCGAGCAGTTCTCTCATTATGCCAGTGGCAAAACTCCCACTGAATTCAATGGGAGCTGGATGAGGGCCGGAGACTGCTGCATCTTTTTTGCTACTTTCAGCTATACCAGTTTTCTTCCTTAGGTGGCAGTGATCCTTCTTTGTGGTAGTGTTTAAGGATTTTTCAGAGAGAATGCTGACAAACAGAACTTGGGTTTAAATAAGCCCTTTTTAAACATGCTGTGCGCAGAAAGAATGCAAAGGGAATGTTGCTCAAGCTACAGATGTTGTTCTCGTTAAGTGTCACAGCCAGAGAAACAAGGTGGAAATCATGATTTCCTAATTATTATTTTATATTAGGGGGAAATTGTTCTTTCAGTTTATAGCAGATCCAAATGTTCTTTCATGCTGGATATTTGGATTTTCATCGTTAATGCTCTTTTTCATCCAGAGTACAACCTAACCCATACTTAGGCTAAATTATGAAGCCTTTCCTATAAAAAGAAAATTATTAGTAACAATTAGCAAACTGCAAACTGCTCTAAATGGACAGATCATTGCACCTGCAAAAAATCTCTGGTGCAGTCTCTCAGGGCAGACATGAACTGAGGTCTCTTTGCTCCAGTTGAGCAAGGTACTTATGCACAGAGCTAATTTAAATGCTTTAATCCCAGTGACTTTAATGGGACTACTCGCTTGCTTCAGGTTAGATACCTGCTTAAGTACCTTGATGAGTCTTGTGCTGCACTGTATCTTCTTTAGATTACCACAATTGCTTCTTTGTAATTTTTTTCTATTATCCTTCATGAAATCACAATATTAAACATTGAGAAGTTTTAAAGTATCTGGTATCTTTTGCAGAAAGCTTGCCTTCTTTGGCCCCCTTTTCATGAAATCACAATACTAATCATTGACATGTTTTAAAGTATTTGTTATCTTTTACATAAAGTTTGCCCTCTTGGGCCTTCTCTACACATTACAGGTTTCAGGTAATTAACCGGCATCAGATAGAAAGCCTAGAACTAAAATATTCTGCGTGTGATCCGCAGAATTGCAAGCTTCTCCACCAATTCACGTGTCTGAGCTAGTGGTTCTCATACTTTTGGGGGTTATGTTCCTCTTTTTAAAGTTTGTTATAACTGTTGCATATCCCTTATTATTCTGTTATGGATAAAGAAAACAGTATGAGGATGAGCAGCTGTACCCTCTCCAACAACCTAAGATATACTATAGAGTAGGTCTTCATTTTATTTTTCCTGCCATGAATATTTCTTTTTTACTGCTTTCTTTTTCCATACTCTTGCATACCATGTAAAAGTTTACTGCGGGGGACCCCATTTTGATAAACACAGCTCCAGAGTGAGAGAGTCAGTCAGTCACTGACTTGCTATTTAACATTTTCTTTTGAATTTTATAGGTTAGGTGTAAATATTAATGGGTGTTCATGGGAATATTCATATCTAGAAAACACTTCTAGCACAATGGACATGCTTATTTCCATGCTAGGTGAAGAATAATTTATTCAAATTAGAAAATTGATAATTTTTGATGAAGTAGTAGAACAGGTTAAACATTAAAAATAATGTGAACCTGTAAAGGCATCAGTACTTACAGACCAGCATTGTAAACAGTTCTGAGCACACTACTTATTTCTGTGATAGTCTCATTGGTGCTTATACTGAAGTCAATTGGTGCCACAATGTGGATTAAGGTGCTTGACTTTAGGCACCTACATCTGAACACTTCGGCTGTCAGTTTTCTCTCCACCCATGGGTTGTCTTTAATGTTAAAATACAGTTAAAATCAGCTTTATGGGGAGAAACTGCATCATTTTAACACTAGGTGGCAGTTAAACACAACAAAAGACCCAGGTTTTTAAAAGTAACACAAAAATAGTAAAACACATTCTGTTCTAATGTGCAGTTAATTATATTCTCAAAATGATGTCTTGGATTGATATTACTAAACAAACATGTATAAAATGTAATTACAGGCAAGTGAAATAAATAGTGTAGGCCTATAATTGCAAGATATGGTTTTTTTGCTTGTGATATGGTACACACCTGTGCACAGTTTATATAGCTAGTATTTTATTTTGTCATTTTTACTAACATTTAACAGAGTGCAGTTTAGTTTTATGTGCTTTTATTTACCTATACCAATTTGTACCATATGTCACCTTTTAAAAATAGAAATGTCTTTATGTATTTGGATTTCCAAATGAGAGAGATTTGCAAAGGAAAATCATTTAAAAAGTTTTTTATATATATATACCCACTTTAAAAAGCTGTTTAAAGCATTTTGATCCTTATTTATTTAATATCTAAATATTTTAGATATCTTGATTTCTGATAACCTTTTTTCCCCTTCCTTTTCTCGTCCCCATTGTGACTGTACACCTCTGTTGCTATAGTAGCTCCATATCTTGGTGGATGCCAAACATCTATCTGTCCATATGCATTTCTAAAGTGCTGTCACTTTTAAAATGTATCAGGCCTGTGGGACTTTGTAAGATCCATGAAATCCTATCATACCAGCTTGTGGCTTTCATCTTGGATTTTGTCATTTCTCCCCATCATCTGTAAGATTGGATAATGATCTGTAGCATTTCAGCAACCTGCACAAGGACTGGCCTAACAGGAAACAGCTTACTTTGCAGGATCTGACTTATAAGGAGTATGTAGTTATGCATGAAGCTGCTCTAATTTACAGTGGTTGTACATAGTTGTAGAATATAAGGTAAGCAAGAGGGCTCCAGGGTGAATCAGAATTATGCACAGGAGGGTGCTTGCTCCTGCTTTCCGCTTGCTCTCTAGCATGCAGGGCACCAGAATAAGGCACTTTATCCCAAAGCTGGCAGGGTTCATGTCAGGTTAAATTCAAGGCTAAAAGTATTTCGCTGTGTCTCTCAAGTAGAACTAAGCAACCCACTTAATAGCATGAAGTTTAGCAAAGGAAAATTCAGGCTGAACATTAGGAAAATCTGACTTTAAGATCTTTTAGGCTGTGGAACAGTTTCCCAAGAAGAGAGGTTGAAGCGACGTGGAAATGTTGGGTTTGACTGAACAAAGTTTAAGACACCTCACTGGAAGGCTCACTCTGTATAGTTACAGGGATGCCATATGTGACCTACCAGATACTTTCTGTTTCTAGGAAAAAGCTAGCTGTGCGTGAGGACTTCAGTAAATGGTCTGTCCCTTGAGTAATGGCATTAGGTCTTCCCTCTAAAAGAAAAATAAAAATCTATAGGCCTCAACTGAATTTAACAGATGTACAGGTAGTAAAATGTTTCACAAGTAATTATAGAAACTATTTACAGTAATTAGCTTAGATTTAATCACTTCGCAGCATGTTAGGACTGTAAATTATAGCTTTATTTCAAACAACTCCTGTTGTCTGTTTCTCCTAAACTGAACACAGGAGAAACAATAAAAACAAATACTTGGAGGTCCTCCATTCTCTACTCATATTTTGAAGCATGTGGGATGATGCCGATATTTAGCTTGCATCTTGTAAACAATGCTTAGTTTACCAGTGTGGGCTAAATACTGCTTGCTTTCTGCACATAAGAAATTAGTCCCACTAAGCTAATGAAAATATCCAATTAATAAGGGAAACAGAAATGGACCATTTACTACAAGTGCCACAAGCACTGGTGCTTAGGTCTAGGTTCTCTATTAGAATCCGAATGAACGCTTAGATACTCCATGAATAGTTTCTCATATTCTAATCACCTCAGTCCTAATACTCTCTGGGCGTGTCTACGCATGCTTTTATGTGGGCCTAAACTTAATGTGCATTTGCCTAATGTGCATTAAGGCGATTTAGGGACATGTCTACACGCTGAGGTGCATTAATACAGTGCGCAAACCAAGTCAGTTGACAAACACAGTGTTAATGCACCTTAGCATGTCTACACATGCATTAAGGCACTTTAGCTATTTGCACATAAATTTGATACCTGCTTTTCCAGGTATCAAATTTAGGCAGAAATAACCTAAAATTCCCATTTTTAGGGCACATTAAGGGTGTGCACACGTAGACCCATGCCCTTAAAGCCGCTTAAAAAAGGCTAATGCGCCTTAAATTGGCACGTGTAGGTGTGCCCTCTGAGGAGAATTCCGCTCACAGAATAAGGATTTGCTTACATGGTGCAGTTTACTTTGTATTTCCCTCAGTTTCTGTGTAGTATCCACAAGAAAGACATCATTCTTAGTCCATAGCAAGAGGTGAGGTTCTTTTTGGAAATGGTAGCAAGTTCGCCCACTTTGCACTCTACTCAGATTGGCCAGTCTCTTTACTTGTGTGCCCTGTACTGTGCTGGACTCATGGGGACCAGGCATCACCTCCCTGTTTAAATGCAGGTGCATTTGGCTCACTTGCACTCGTAGACTTTTTGAGTCAGCGTGCAAGTTTTACCCAGCCTAAACAAGAATATCACCATCTGGATCAATAACATTTCACTTCTGTGGAGCTGTGACAGAAGCAAAAATGTGCAAGCATGTGGTTGAGTCCAAGCCAAGTCAGTTCAGCAGGTGCATAGGAGAAAGGGCACATGCTAGGCCAGTTCCTTCAACTTGCTCAAGTTGACAACCTGTTAGTCACTGCTATGATCCTTACTGTGCTATGAAGGGTCACTTTGAGTTGACTTTAATACTAGTAGCTTGATTTTTACTCTAAACTGGTTAGAAGATAGAACACTTTCTCCATGCAGGTGCAAGCCAGTTTTCAGCAGAATTCTCAGCCAACATAGCTTCTGTCTCAAGTTTTTGACTACACAATTCTGGGTTTTATGTCAGTTAAGAAATGGACTGCTTTTATCAGGAGTTTTTTCAATCCACAACCAGAATTACAGAGGAAACAGAGTTTTCTTTTATTGTATAACACTTACATTTGGCAACAATATAAGTAACTGAATGTGCACAAAAAGTCAGCTTCAAACAAGCTTTTTCACTAAGTTGTTCTTATGAGAGTTTAGTTTTTCATTTTTACAAAAAGCACCTTCTCTTAAAGGAAGGTCAGTCAATCTTTTTAGAAAAGTTTAATAAATGACTTTTCTCCCTTACCAAATTTAGTCTTTTGTTGAATTATTTCAGTTCCCATTAAAGCACCACAAAAATGTACTTTCTATTATATTTTCTCTAATAGATTTCTCAGACCTGTAACTACAAAAAATTTGGCAGTCTAGTTTCACTGAACTCTGGACTCCTAGAATCTGCCACAACAGATTATAAATGTGCCCATTTCTAAACCCTTTCAAGCAGTTTTACTCCCTCTTTAAACACACTTTATGTATACAAGAGAAATAACCTGTCAGAACGATTCTTCTTTGCTATTTCTTTCTGTGGTAGCATAGTCAAGTGGTTTGACCAGTGAGTTTTAAAACCTGAGTTCCATTTAAAGTTCTGCTACTGACTGGTTGCATAGTCCAGATCAACTTATTTAAAGCCAACATTTTCTCATGTGCCCACTAATTGGAGATACCCAAGTTGAGACATATAGGGCCTAATCTGCTGAGGGGCTAAGCACCCAAAACTCTAGTTTCAGTAACTGGGGTGGTGTGTGCTTAGCATCTCTGAGGAGTAATGCCTGGAGGGTACCTTAGGAAATGGTGACTTTACCCTTCCTGTGCCACCACTTTCTCATTTACAGTATGAAGATAGCTATACTAAACCTTGTCTTCTCCTTCTGTTTTAGCCTTAGTCTAGGCCAGTGGTTTTCAACTTTTCTTCATTTGCAGACTCCTAAAAAATTTCAAATGGAGGCATGGATCCTTTTGGAAATTTCTAACGGAGGTGCGGACCCCTTTGAATTGTAAATGTGGAAATTCACATCCTCTTGATCGATCATAGTCATCTTTCATAGAGCCCTTAGATATAGTGTGTGGACCCCCAGGGGTCTATGTACCACAGGTTGAAAGCCACTGGTCTAGGCTGTAAGCAGTTTAGGGCAGGAACTTCAGTTTCATCATTTGACTGTGCAAAGTTATGCAAATTTACATTGTACTTTCATAGTCGTTAGGGGCTGGAAAGGACCTTACAGATCATCAGGTCCAGCCCCTCTGCACTTGGGCAGGAAAGACTGCTGGGGTTAGATGACACAAGCAAAGTGGATGTCAAGATACTTTTTGAAGATTGCCAGGGTGGGCTCTGGGGGAGCCTGTTCCAAACCCTCGGCACTCGGCTTATCAATAAGTTTTCCTCATGTCTAGCCTGAAGTGACCTTCAATCAGTTTGTGCCCATTATTTCTTCAAGGCCCCTGGGGGCCTTGGAGAATAGACGCTCTCCCAAGCTCTGATGTACACCCCTGATGTAAATCATGAATAGTAATCTACAATAAAGCATACATTGAATAAAAAGAAATCTGTCTTGTTGCATCTGTCTTTGGGTTTTCATTTGGCTGTACATGAGCTCTTGACAAAAAGTAGGACTGTGCTAATGACATTTTCTGATGACACAAAACTGGAAGGCATCATCAGGACAGGGGAGGATTGGAATAGCATACAGGAAGATCAGAAAGACATTGAAGACTGGAGGAATAGAAATGGGTTGAAATGTAACAATATAAAATAAGCTGACAGTGAGCTCTGAAAGACAACGTAAAACCTAATTTTCAAAATCACTTGTCTTGCCGTGCCTCCAGCAATGAATAGTCAGTCAGAGAAACAGGAGCAACAAACTGCAAGCCAGAGAACTTTTTTACACTTTGCTTTGCCTAGCCTGCCAAACAAGTCAGTCGGTTTGGAGCTGAAACAGGGGCTATGTAGATACAGCATGTTTCTGTTCCTGTCAAAGACTGCAAGTAGAAGGCTTTTTAAAACCATTTTTGGCTGTGTTTTGAAGGATAGGTTGGTTGTGTGGAATTTATAAAGTTAACTGCTATTTGCTCTGTTCTCCATATGTACTTTACAATCTGAAGTTCTGCACTGCATTATTTTGTGACTAGCTGTTTTGTCTGAACCTCTGCTCATACCCAAAGGCATAGAAAGGCAGGTGAATTTAAACTTTAGCTTTCAAGTTGCCTTTCAAACGCTGTCAGTTTAAAATATTCAAACAGCAGCAAGTTGTAACAACAGTCTCAGGTTTTCTTGCCCTCTCAAATATCTAAGCCCCTCTGTTTATGATAAGACAGAGGCACAGCAGTACAGAGCTCAGGCTTTAATATAGGTAGAGAAAGCATTAGTATCTCTGCTGACACTAAAGAGTCAAAATGTGTTTGTTTTTGCCATATATATTTCAGTCCAGCAATAGCCTAGTAGGATGATTTTCCTTGGAACGATAAAGCAGTAACCTCAGGGATATGAGGATAAAGGGCAGACACACTAAATGACAAAAAAACCTACCTTCCTTAGGAATATTAATTTATTTTATTCATTAAACCATAGAAGCAGGAGAAATTGATGGCTAAAGCTTCAGTTGCTGTAAGTGGGCATACTTCCACAGAAGTCAATGGGAGCTACACTGATTTACATCAGATAAGCTTTTTTTGGTTTTTTTCTTACCTCCAAGTTCATTATAGTTGAAGATACTTGAATGATATCAATTTATGTAGGCAATCTGGATTTAAAATCAGGGATTGTTATATTAATAAGGGCAGCTGATGAAGTGCCCTAAGCTTTACCTTCAGAAGACATGTCTTTTTTGTAGTTGGCTAAACCCTCAAAATAATTAGGTCTTCTAGTCTTTTGCCAAGTGGATAGGCATACATGCCTAATTAAAATTATGAATCTTTGGTACCAATTCTAATAGATAGCTCAGAATGTTATTTACTTTGAACTGGATTAGATAGTTATATTTAGACTCCTTTGAAGATGATGTTGTCTCTGACAAATGAGGGAAATGGCTATCCAATTTTTAGTCTTAAGTCAGAGAAGCCACCTGACACTTCACACAGAGCAGACATACTTCTGTTCCTCAGAGATGTCACTGAGAGTCCTGTTTGGAAAGTATGGGCCAAAACATTCATCAAAGCACCCTGGATATAACCAGAAATAAACACAGCATGTAATCCTGAATGTAATCCACTTATTGATATTATCATGACTTTTTAGCAGAATGATCAGGCTAAACATATAAAATTTGAAAAATAATGCTGGTAGTAAAAGGGCTTTTTTAAAATGTAACCTAGAAACATAACCTGATTATTATGTATCATGTAGTCCAGAAAAATAATCTGATTAGTTTTTGGCAAGCCTCCTACTGAAGCTGCATTATGGAATTGTGAGCTGCAGTTTCATTTAAAGCCACTGAAATGAAAAAATGAAAAGAGTCAGGAGTCCATTATGCAGAAGAGGAAGTTTTTAATGTATAAAAAGAAAAGTTGATTGAGAAAAGTTGAAGTTTTAAAATGTAAGTAATGTCTATAAATCTTGCCATCAAGAGACCCACTGTAATGGAGAACTAGGATGAAGCACCGGAGACCTGCTTAGTGCCACCCCTTTCATTTCAGCCAGTTCCACCTCTACATCTACCGTCTACCTCCATTCCCGTCACGCTTACTCTGTGGCTGGAAACAGTTGTCCTCTTTGGAGCGTGATCAGTTGTGCTGCAATATGTCTCAGCCCAGCTGATCGGCTTCACAGGGGTCTACAGACATTGCTGGGGTTGTCCCACAGGGTTGGTCCCGTGCCCCTCGAGAGTCTGAAGCCCCAGGTGCTATGCCCTGACTTGGAGTATGCATCTACAAGCAGGGGAACCCCCCCACTCCCCCCATTTGTAGACATGCTGCCATGTCAGGGTTCAGGGTATCCCTTGGCATGTGTCTAGAAGTGCAGCTACATGTGACATCGCTGATGTTCATGTGTTCCTTGGTGACCAGGAGGGCGGGCATGTTCTTCCTAAGGTACTGATCCCCTCAGAGAGTTTCATGCCAACTCCTCCAGCCTGTCTGTAAGCTGCCTTGAATTTCCTTTATTGGGTTCTGCTCCCCTCCATGACAGAGGATTTAACATCAAGTCATGTGGACCCTGAACATTAATTTATTCTTTGTGAAGATGTAATATAAAGCCAAGAAGGCAAGGTTTAACTGAGCCCTAAGGCCTGAGTGACTTACTAAGATCTCTGCAGCATCTCGGGGATTGGAGAATGACTCTCTGGGAGACTGAGGTCCTTCCACTGCAGAGGGCAAATCTTCCGCTAAGGCACTAAGTACTTGTGGAGCTGAAATGAACTCTGCTAAAACAGGAAGATTTCTTTCTTCTGAGTCATTTTTGTTTTCTTCCTGTATTTATGCCTGGGCATAAGGAAAGACTTTGGTATAATAAACATTCTAGAGAATGAGCAATTTATGATAGCGTGGGTGTGCCTTCCTCTTCACCTCTCTAAAGCAATCTGTGTTTTCAGATTGCATGGTGACATAATCCATTTACTTATAGGAAAGCCATCTGATTGATTTCTTGGTAGAGAGCCCTGAAAGGGTATATGCGAGTAAGGGGTGTGGGGGTGGAAGGATCTAGAGAGCATGAGCTTTAGATTTAGAAAACTGCTGTGACCTGGGGAAAATAACGTTTATTTTGGGGGAAAGAGGTACCAATCAGATTACTTGCTAATTAAAAATTTATGAGTAAAATGAGATGCAGTTATCATATTTTTAGGCTGTGAAAAAATGCTTTATTAAGTTGGAGTTATGATTGTTTTTTCTGATGCAAAAATCAAGGCACACAGCAACCTACCAACTTGCTCAATAAACAACTAGTCATTGGAAGTCAGTGGATAAAACTCAGCTCTTTTTCCCAGTATGCCCCTGTAACTCTTAGACATTGCGCCCCAGTATAGTGCGCACCTCAGGACACTTTTACACGTGCTCTGGGGGTGGGGGGAGTGGCGCTTTAATTAAAATGCTGCAGCATCTCATATATCAGTGTCCCTAGGCTTCAAAACAGCAGCGGGGCCACTTGAACTAAGGATTGTTCAACGAGCTTTAGGTGAAGCACCCCTGCTGCCATTTTAAAGCGCAGAGATGTTGATACATGAGACGCAGGAGGCTCCTGAGGCATGGTAGTTGCAATGCTCCAGCAGACTCGATTAATTGAGTCTGCTCTGACATGCTGTAATTACAGTGCACCAGAGCAGCCTCCGCACTCGTTTACAGGCACCCTCAGTGATTAGCTCTTCGATGCCACCAGATATGCATAATGAGGTACGGATCCAAAGGGGAGGTCCCGAGACGCCACTGTCACACCGATAATTCCTGTTCATTATTATAGATGGGTCATGCAGTAAAATGATAACCCTGAAAATTGCGCCACAAAAATTTAGGAATGCTAAAAAGCTGACTGATATAGCATTAAAATCAACTGCCTAGACCAACTGCCTTGTGTCTCTTCACCTGCCTACAGGTGCTGTACTATTACTGCATGCGCCCTATGAATGCACGTCTAAACTGCTTTCACACGCCATATGCTTTTTTCTGTTTCTGGCTTTGGCCATCAGACTTGACCGTGACCCTCACTGTAGCAGCATGTACTTATTGGACTCTGTTTAGTGACTGGAGCAAATATTCTAGCAAGTTAAAACTGTACCATACCTTGCAGGAGAGGGGCAGCAAAAATTTAAATACACAAAGCTGGTATAAACACCAAAGAGTTTTGTCAAACTTCACAACTAAAGACTACAGAGAAAGTAGAAAAAGAAACCTTTATGAATGTCAGTCTTCTTGGGCTTTTTTTTTTGGCTGTTGTATCATACACATGCCCATTGGTTCCGATTGCGGTTATGCATAGGATAAGGATAGTGCGTTCAGCCACTGCTTTATAGTTCAATTAGACCATAGAGAGCAATGCTAACAGCCCCCCAAAATGCAACAGGTTATTGTGGGAGATGGATTGCATCCTGAGGGACTGAGCATAATGACTGTAAAACAACGGGAAGCAAGATGCTGGGTTGCATTCACACAGGGATACAAATACAGAAGTGGTGCAGCTGCTATTCTGGCTCCATTCTGCAGCTGAACACATGCAGGAGAATCCACACACGTGTGGAGCCCAGGTTTCTTCCAAGTTGTCTAACAAGTACTCCATATAAGCCTCAGTCCTGCCATTGAATCTGCCCATGCAGGTACAGGGGGAGGGACCGAACCTTTCCTGTGTAAGCCAGGTACTATCTGGGATATGACCATAAACTGCATTTGACTGGAGGCTCCTCCTGGTGGCAATGTGGTGGGGCTACTCGTGGCAGATCAGAACCTATAAAATACCGCAATGTCGCAACCTCCAAAGTAAGGTGCCTCAAAACCCTAGCCCCCACTGCCTTGTGGGTACTCCTTGGTTGCAGAAAGGCTAAGGGGCATCTCTTCGACAGAAACATGGCCTCACTGAGGCACTAGGCAGTCAGCAGCAGTTCTTATCCGTTGCTGGCTGGCAGAAGCTGCAACCATCGAGGCACTGGACATCTGGACTCGGTCTGGCCTTTGGACCCTGTCTTGATGGTCTAAAGTGGGGATGGTAGGGCTTGGGCAGCCTCAACTCCTCTGTACTCTTGCTTAGGTCTATGCATCAAAGGTCTTGGTGTGATGGTCTCATAGACCTCTTGCACGTACACCATGATCCAGATCCGGTTTCCGACATCTGGGATAACACAGCACATACATTATTGATTGTGGCTATGCCAGGAGATGAAGCAAATCAAAATTAAAATTAGCAACCCTGGTTAACTTGTTAGCATTTGAGTACCTTTTGCTTTGTGCTGTTGGTCATACTTTGTTAATCGTAGCTTATTAATGACTAATGATTTTATAAGGCTGTTGCAGATGAAAGGAACACTTGGTATGGTTGGTTATTATGAGCACATCAGCAGATGATATAATAAGCAACCTGTTGATTGGCTGGACTCTTTGGCTATCCAAATAACTCAGCAACTATTTATTAAAACATCTATTAATTATTTATTTAACCACTTATAAACTGCTCAGAGAAGGTGCTTAATAGACAGTCTGTAGTGGGTGTGTAATATAATCTCATAGTTATAGTGAAATTGTACTGTCCCCTGACCTTGTCCTTTGTTTGGCAAAATCTTAGCTGGTGAATATATAGAATGTGAATTCTGATGGAGAGAAGCTGTGATTTTTTTTTTGTTTTAATACTTTATTGTTACTAAGCAGACACCTCTTCTTTTTTGTTGATGCTGGTGGCGCCGCAAAGGTGGATCATTGCAGCAGTGCCCTGGTAGTTTAAGTCAGCTATACATATAAATTACCCTTTGTGGCATACAGTAAGTCTTTGGCAATAATTATTAACATCCTTCACAACAATCATTGCATCTGAATCAAAACGTATCCCAAAACCGAATGGAATGGTTGTTTTAGTTGGATGTCTATGTGGTGCGGTGGGCTCCTATGTTTACCTGGAAATCAAGAAGCTGGTTGTTCAAGCCTACCCTCAGATACTGGGCTGAGCAGCACAACTTTTTAAAAGCTAAACAGATAAGTGATGCTGGATCCCCAACTTCAGGTAATTCAAAGGGGCCTGATTTTCAGAAGTGCCAAACATCCCCGCCCTCTGAAATTTCTGATTCTCAGCTCTGAGATTGTTCAAAACGATCTTTTTTCTTTTAGCACAAAGGCCTTACTTTCCAATAGTTATTCTTTAAAATGTCACATTTTGAAAACTCTCCGTAGCCCTATTTTATATGTAATAACAATGCAGAATTCTTTAGTGAATACAGAGCTTAGTTGAAATTAATGTCCTTTCACTGGGAGTTTCCTGGCCCTTACCTCCAGAAAAGTACAAAGCAATACCCACTGGTGAGCGCTTCGAATAAGCTAGGCTTAACATGTTCTAGATTTAGCAACAGCATTTTCCAAACACAGCATGACAGAGTTGACTTTCTGACTGTAGTCTGCCACGCTGACACCTGTAACACCGAGAGAATGAGCAAGGCTGAGTTTGATAGGATTAATATCTTTTTCAAGAGTTTTTTTTCCTCTCTGCCATTATCAGTAGTCTCGGTATACAGCAATAATTGTTGGTCGCTGCTTACCTTCATTTGTAAAAGTTACCTTATATTTTACCACCCTCAGTCAGTTGACAAAGGGAATTTTTCTTACCTTTTAGTAAGAAGATGAATGGATTTTTGGATATTAGTGACAGCAGGTGAGAAGAAAGAAAAACCTATAGCATTTTTAAAGTGCACTCTTTGCAGTGAAACTAATATCTAACATTACATCTATGACTACTGAGAATATGCCATACCAGAATAAAATTAGTTTAAAGTCAAGGAAAATATAGTTGCCGTCTAGCACCCTTTTCCAGATGGAGAATGGCTTCTAGTAGCTTTATTGTAGAAGCCGGTTTAAAGATTATAGCTTTTTTTATAATAGATTTCAAATTACTATGATGGCTGGGTTAAAAGCAACCTCTAGAGGTCTAATTCAGGATTGTGAACCCAAAAGCAACAAAAGCCATGAAATGGTGTTGAAAGCAGGCAATATAAAATGGTAATTCTATGTTAAGGGGGGGGAAAAAGTGTGTATGTTAGTGCCCCATGAAGACATTGGTGCATTTTGGAGCAAAGAATCAAGCAGGAATATTAATTATACGGCAAATTAATGCATCATGCTGACCAGGAAGGACAGTTGAGAGGTGGAAGAGGAAAAATCAATAAAGAGTGCAGCCTCTGTAGAGAAGACAGGATGTGGAATAATAGTGCTAAAGGCATTTAATCCAATTTCTAAAGGTTAATGGTACCTTCTTGGGAAGTGCTTGTTGAACTTATTACGTAGCAAATAGCGTAACAGGACTTTTCACTCTGTCTTGGAAAAGGAGTTTGCAATTCAGTTCTGAGGAGGAGCTGAGACAGCAGCTCCAAGATGCTCCAGACACAGGCCAGGGTTACATATGGACCCTGTAAGACTGATCTTCAAAGGAGGAGAGCCTGGGAGCTGACCCAGAACGATTTGTGGATGGTTTGGGGGGACTGTACCAGCAACTGAAATGCACCCGGGTGCAGACAGCCAGCACAAAATCTAGGCATAATTTTGTTTCCAAATGTAACATTTGTCCTATTTCCTTGGGAGAGATATGACAAAGTTTGGTTCAGTGTTTCGCACCCAAACTGCAAATGTGATTGGAATAAGCTTACACCATTCACATATCATTAGTTAAATGCCTTGACCTTTTGTAGCCTAATTCCTTTCTATTTGTCATGCTTTTTATAGGGCAAACTCTGTGTAGGTTAGTTTTCTGCAGGGGTCGGTTAGTATACATTACCCATCCTGATTTTATGACTGCCAACAGAACAATATACCACAGACTGTCCGATAACGCCGGCAGCAGACTGATTCACACGGACGGGCAGAAGACTCTCTGTAAGTGACTGAGGCTGGTGAATTAGCAAGGGAAAACACAGAAAGCAAGGATGCTACATTGCAAAATGTAATCTGTGCATCTGACAAGCTTAGTTTGAATTATTTCTGATACTTCCTAGCACACTTGTAAATGTTCTTCCAGGTTATTTTGTAAAAGTCATGGAGCTTCAACTCGCGTGAAACCCTGCTGCAGCAATTGGCCGTTAAAGCTTTGTTAAAAGCGAGGAAGAGACGGTGTTTTTGTTCCTGAATTCTCAGGCTACCCAGGTATAAATAATTCTGCTACGTAGGCTACCAAGCTATAAAATAATGCTTTAAATATCTTTTCACTAGTATTTCATACCGACCCAATATGGTGCATTACTGGAGCTTCTAGTATTTCAGAACATTGCACAGAAGTTTGCTACAAGACAGACAGACATGCTGTGTGTGGGATAGGTGAGAAAATACTCTTATTATAGACATGTTTGTGAGCCCTGGGTAAATATAGCCACCTTCATAAAAAGAAATGATTTTGAGGGATCCAATAGTTTTATAAAAGTGCATCATTTTTAATGAACAAACTAATCTGAGTTTCATAATATAGGACTCTGCTCCTGTCAGACATTTGAGGCCAACTGACCGCTAGGAGATCAATAACATTTTCCAGCTGCATACAAAATCTATATCCTGATAACAAACCGCCTCCATCCTCTTCCTCTGAAGCAAGGTTTACTCTGCGAGCCAGTTTCACAGGATGCAATGAATTTACAGTTCACCAAGAGACTTTCAGGCTAAGGCACAACATATGTCTAACAGGCTCAAAGTAAGAGGTTATCTAGAAAATTGGATTTAGTAATAAGGAAGCTTATTTGAAGCACTTAAATTCAGAAGGAAGATCCCTCTGTAACCTAAGCGACTGAACTTTTAAGAACCCTTGTGATTTTCTTCAACTTATGTCATTTTTTGCAGTCTGAAGGGCTGGTTATTAAGTAAACTCCAGGGCACTCGTTCTACTGGTTACACATCACGATAACCTTTTCTATAAGCAGTGGAGGAATGTGCTGGTTAAAGTAAATAACTTAACCTTTTCCCTGCTTGTGTTTATTTTCATTTCTTATAAAATTCTGCATTTATTTTTGTCATACATCAAACTAGGCCGCCGAGAGGTTTCCAAATGTGGTGATATAAATAAACCCTGGATATTCCTAACACATGGTAGGAAATGTCCATGTCTCTATTGCAAATACCTCCATTGCCACCCATTTGTCCAGCTTCTGCTGCTGCTGGGACCTGGCCAGTAGCGTTTTGTCACCGGAGAACTTCCCTCCAAACCGACTGAGATTTGCTCCCCAGAACCCAGCCTGCTTTCCTGGATGATAGTTCCACTGGAAAACTATCGTGGCTCTGTATTCCCGTTACCCTCCCCACCAGCTTCTTGACCACCTTGCGGTTCTTTGTGCTTCCAGTTTCTACCGGGAAGGGAGAAGGAACCAGAGGTGCATGGGCAGGAAGTCCTTCCCATGCGTGGAGACAACAACCATCGTAACTGAGAAATATTCTTACACACACTCATGGGAGCTTACTTTAAGATGATGCCCTGCCACTCGCTATGGTCAGCTGTAGCTGTCTCGTTTTAGACCATGGATGCAGGAACAATGTGTGTGGGTCTCCCCGCCTCTCCCTGCTAGCCCCAGGCCTTTCGGACCTTGCTGCTGCCCCTGCAGAACACGGCTACCTCCCTCTTTCCACCTGTCCACTGTAGTTGGCTCATGGAGGCCTCTCCCCTGGAAACTCATCAGACGCAGGAACTAGATCAGGTGGTGCACAGAGGTTGCAATGTTTCACATTCATCATAACCAGAAGGAACTATGATTCTAACTCATGCTTACCACCAGACAACTTAGAGGTAAATAGACTTTTCCAACTAGATATTTGCAACAACAACAAAAAATCCTTTATTTGCAAGATTTCAGGTACCCTTCATCAGGCATCGGAGATTGCAAAGACTGTAAAAGTTCTCCGAGGGAGAAATGAAAATTCATATTTCACAGGAGAGCTGCAGGTGTCTCTGAGCCTAATCTGCACGAAATTAACTGTTCCAGACAGGAGACTTTACCACACCTGCAGCTCTCCTGTGAAATATGAATTTTCATTTCTCCCTCGGAGAACTTTTACAGTCTTTGCAATCTCCGATGCCTGATGAAGGGTACCTGAAATCTTGCAAATAAAGGATTTTTTGTTGTTGTTGCAAATATCTAGTTGGTCTAATAAAAGGTATCACCTCTGCCACAAGTTTTGATTCCTCTCAGAGAAGAGAAGACATCAACCCCGACACATGCCTCTCAGGCAGAGAGGAAAAAGTGAGCGCACTGGCTAGCAGATTAATTTAACACGGTGGCTGGAACGATCAGCCTGTGAACTGCTACTTCCTAAAGCTCTGCACAGTCACAGAGACATCAAGAGCCATCAATTGGCAGCCAGGAAGAAACGGGGATGATGAGCAATTGATAAGGCAGCTAAAAGCTGGCGTGGTTGACGCCCCAGCAGAAGAAGCACCGCACAGGTGTGGGGGTGTTGCAGTACCAGAGCAAATGCACTGCTGCATTGATCTAAATTATCTTTATATTGCAAAAGGTCTTGGTGTGGGGGGGGCATACATGATGACATTTAAATCCATTTAATAAAAATGCCACTGCTATTTGTGCCTGCTAAAGATGACTGTTAGCAGACTCTGGAAGCTTTAAAGGCTAAAGTCATTAGCTATTATTATATGAGAAGTTGGGATCTCCTGATACTGACAATTAATTCAGGCTTAATAGTAGTAGTGGGAAGTGTTGGTAAATCACAGCTGTGGTGCCAAGCATTACTGAATTACTTACTGCATAGGTTTCTGCAGATATTTTTCGTGTCATGAATAACAGCAAAGTCCAAGTGCAATCTCCCCCAATTATTTTCCTCTCTCATGCTCCCTCCACACCATTTCCCCCAATTTTTTTGGTAACACAAGATGATCTGAGCCAGAACTGGTGCAGTGGGGTTGACAACAAGAAGTGCTCTTCAGGCTGGGGTCTTAGTTCAGCTTGCTAGGGGAAAGCAAGGAGCCAGGAAAAAAGGGGCAGTCTCATATTTCTGTACCACTATTGCTCCACTTGAGTTGTGTCTGCACACAGCTGGCTGGAACAGGTTTCCTGCTGCTGCTATGTATCCCTACTATGGTGGGTCTGTTTAGCATTCACCCCATCACATGCCTTATTTCATCGGCCCCGTGCAGGTCAGGCTCTCTGGCTGTTGATTTACCAGAGTCTGCAGTGCAAGATGAGCATTACGGAGCAAAAGCCTCCCCCAGGCTCCACACAGCCCCGACAGTGGCAGGAGGGGGCTTTGTATGGACCGTCCTCTCTCTTCTCACCCGCAACTTGCAGTAGCACAGCGTACACAGCTGCTTGGCTAACGCACAGTGCAGCATCCTGCAGCACATGAGGACGGGGCAGTGGAAAGCAGCCGTAGAGCTAGAGGAGTGTAAATGGGAATCACAAACCCTGGATCCTATTTCCAATTGTGCCAGTACTTCCCAGTGCAATCTGGGGTGAGCCACATACTCTGCAGGCCTCAAGGCCCCCTGAATGTGCACATCTGAAGGGAACAAGGCAGCACTTGTTCCTTAAAACCTGGGGGCCTAAATGCTGGGCTTTGAAAATGTCAACAAGTGATTCTAGTTTGTGACCGTGATTTCTCTCTGTGTGAGATGTTTGCCTATGAATCACTGGGACACTTGCATTGGAAGCCACCTGTGACAATGTTAACCCCTTACGTAGTTTAGGACGGCTGCAGTATCCATAGCATAGGGATGAGGGTGCTGTACAGTACCGCATGCAGTGAGTCAATGCGTGATTGTACCCCACAAGCCTGGGAGATCACGCTAAGATAATTAAAAAAAGGTGGCATGTGCAGTCGGTGGATTTTTATTATTATTATTAATAATATATTTCACATTCCAGGTCCAATCAGCCAAACCAGTTCCAAATCATATTGATTGAGCAGAACCCAGTTGTTCCAAAAAATGTATCAATTGAGCAGACAGAACTCAACTACTCTAAATACTGTACAGCACTACAACCAGCGAGCATCTTCCGTCCCAGGCTATCACCTTAGGACTTCAGGTACCCCCAAATTCGTTGGCAGGCATCATACATGCAGGCCCAAGCCTGGAGAGCTTGGGGTTCAGATGCCCCCACTTGATCTTAGCACACAAGAGGCCGAGAAGCGATCGGGGGCTAGAGTTGACAGTTGCCCGAGTCATGAATGCAGGGCCAGGTTTTCAAAGCAAGCAGCGCTTTAGCTGGACAACACGTCTCAAGACCAGCTAGTGCCATTTGAGGAAACTCCAAGTCCACACGCCCTTCAAAATGTGCCCCCTGCGCCTTTTAAAATCTGCAACTAGGAAAAGCCAACACTTGGACAAGGAGACACGGCTCAACTCAGCTAGAGACTTTGCCTGTGCCCTGATCCAGCCAATACACACACGTGTCATTTCAGACATGTGAAGTCCCACCGACTACAACAGGATCAGGGCTTCTGATCAGGGCATAGTGCTCAGTGTTTTTGGGACGGAGATGGAGGTTTTCTCTCGCTGTCGGACTGGCTGCGGTAGGCAGGGGCCTTTGCCTTCCTCATAGCAGCTGCAAGTGGAGGTTGGGTTGGCCTTGGAGGGTACATTCAAACAGTTGCAATTAAGCAATGTAGGTACTGAACATGAAGTGGGCTTCCGGGAACGTGCCCTTTGAAGGAGGTCAGGAACAGTCAAGGCTCCTAGTATCTGGCACGGCAGAGACAACCCCTTTCTGGAGGGCTGGAGGACCAGCTGTGAAGGCCTCCAGACATAGAGCTGATTAAGGAGAGAATGATGAGCACGTTACCAAGGGGAAGAGTTCCCAGATGAGTTACACAAGTACAGGTGCAGCCTAATTAGACCACATCCTTGTTTCTCTTCCCGCATGTCCAGGACAATGAGATAGACTTGAACTTCTCTAATCAAGTGCGAGTTTGGCAGAAATAAGAAGGAAGCCTGTGAATACATCAAAAACCATACTTTATTTTATGTATAGCAATACAATTTACATATTAAATAACACTATAATAGAATGATTTGATATAGTTTTAAACATAACAAAAAGGAGAGTCTTCAAGTTACAAAAAAACCCCGAACAAAAAACGAAACGGAAACAAACAACCCCTCCCCCCCCTCCCAAAATATCTCCCCAAAACCAAACACCACATTTTTTTTTCCAAATGGATCAATGAGACAAACTTATCCAGTGACTGGCTAAGTCTAATTCCTATTGCACACACTGACAATGGAATCAAAAGAAAATCCAACTTTCACAATCACTGCCCCAAAGAAATAACATGTGTGTTGTTGTTTTTTTTGGAATGTGATGATGGTGTTTCACTACTTCAATACACAGAAAGTATGATTCACATATCCACCACAAAAAAAGGAAAAAAAAAAAGAAAAAGGAAAACTATGAAGGAATTGAAACTAGAAAAAAATTAGCTTTATATGAAAATATAAAATTCTATGATTATATACCATAGATACAAAGTTCCCAGAAGATGCTTATCCAAGCAACAAAATATTTACAGTTTGAATGATTTCTGCTATTTAAAAATGAAGGAAAAGGAAATCGGAGCAGATGTGGATGCTTAGTTCTTTAGAAACAATGGCTGCTTGCTAGTTTCAAATGGTCTAACAAAACAAAAAAGTCACTACCCCAAATGTTGGAGAGTTGTGACGTTTTATAAAATTGACTATCTCCTCTTTTGGAGACACGTTTATTCTTAAAACTCAAGACATTTTTCTTGAAATTAATTATCCTCTGTAGAAAATGCTTCCCTTTGCAAGTAGTTAACAAAAATACTAAAAACAGTTTAACAGCTAAGACAAAGTAGAGGCCAAATCTCTTCATTACAGTTCCATCTCTTTCTCTCTCCATTTTTGCATACCTTCTCTGCAGGTAAGCAACACCAATGTCATCTACACTGTTAGAATGGCAACAAAGAGAGAAAGTGCAAAGGGGTCACAAGCAGAGTTGAAGTACTTCTTTGTTTAAAAGGAAAAAAAAGAAAGAAAGAAAAGGAAGAGCAATGCAGTGGATTAGCAATTAGGCATTTTTCCTTCATATAAAAATTCACTGGCACCATTTGAACAAAAACTTCAGCACACAGGATTACATGGCAGAAGAGAATGCATTTGAGAACATGACTGCTAAATCATTAAGACAACTTGATTTATTATTATTTTTCTTGAAATTAAGATTGTTGTTTGTTGGGTTTTTTTGCTGAGAATTAGTAATATGTATCTTTGGTAAAATTGATATCTATATTTAAAATTTTTAACCAAAATGCATTCATTAAAAAAAAACCAAAACCCCAAAGATTAATAACAAGGCAGTTGTGCTGTGTCACTAGAAAGAAGGTTAAGTCTTCTAGTGCTTCAATACATCACTCCGGGATCAACCGATTCAAGCAGTCAAGAAATTCGGAAAATAATTGAAGCCTGGTGGATCCAGTAAATAATCAACTAGAATGGACCCACCAAAGAGGAATGAAGTACCAGAATCAAACACAAATAAATACAGTTTAGCTCTTTTCTCATCTGAAATGCTAAAAGGACAAACGCTGCGTTCAAGCCAAAGTTATTCTGACCTTGGCTCCGCAAACAACTCAATGCACTTAACTTTACACACAGGAGCAGTCCCACGGACTTTTGCAGAGCTACCGTCCTAGCATCGCTAACCGTCAAGAGGAACGGGCCCATTTTAGGCCGAGAATGCCGCTGCTTTCCATGTCGTTACCGACACAGCAGCTCTCCTCGTTTTGGAAAGCTCGGTCATTACTGAGGGCTCAATTCATCCTTCTTTCACGTGGTCTCCCAGCGAACCACCTGCATTAAACATGGGGAAATAACATGGTCTTGAGATGTACGCGTGCACACGCACACACATACAAGCCACTGGTCCCGTTCCCCTCCAAGTGCTAGTGCTGAGGAAGGACCGTGTCTCCTCGCCAAGGAATACAGCCCTGTTCTTCCTAGCTTGCACACCCTTTGTTTGAAAGACATCATCGCTACCTTTGAATGACTGCAATGTCAAAACTACAAGCGTCAGGTTAGAGCGGCGAACATAAGAACGTGCCAGTGTCGCTATGCATGTGTATAGGACTTTGGCAAGACAGACGCAGGACAGCATCTCATCCTACCCCTACGAGTAAGGGTCTTTTAACACACGTTCAGGGCTTCTGACAGTCGCATCCAGTCCCAGGGAAACAGGTGCAATTAAGTCATCAGAACTGCAGCTGCTTTCACGGGATGAATTTAGCTCGCGCCCTCTTTTCTTCCTGAACTTCACATGGAACTCCTGGCCCGAACGTACCCCAACACATCACTGCCTTCCTACCACCTATTTTATTGTTGAACTCAACACTGATACACAGTTTGGTTTCCATGGGAAGAAAAAAAAACAAGAGTCGAAAAGTCACAGAACGCCAGGGGTAGGTATTTTCCCCAGGGATTAAGCCCCATGTTGTTAGTGCAGGAGAATGCCAATGCACAAATGTCTACCCTTTACCAGTGTTCAACCCTGCAGCCTTCCTTCATTTGTCTTAACGCATGGTGCAAAGGCAAGGAAGAGAAGGCGAGAAAAGCCAGGCAAAGCGTCACTAACGATCATCTTCTTCTGCCCCCAAAACGCACTGAAACGGCAGGGAACTCAGTCCCAGGTGTGCTGAACAAATTCCTCTCTCTGCCTCTCTCCACAAATGTTCAAACTACCCAGTTCCTCTCACGAATGGGGTGACGACCCCACCCAGCAACCAGAATACTTCAGGTGTGAACTGATAAAGAGTTAATCCGAGTCCTTCTGGGCCCTGGCACAACCACCGCTGCCAGCGCCAAAGCCTCTGTCACCAACGCGGGCTGGTAAATTCACCTCCTGGTGAAACGTTTCAGCCCCAGACTAAGCAGTGAGGATGGCAACATGGGAACTGTGCTTGAATGACTTCTGCCACTGCCGCTCGGCAATTGGAGAGCCAGCCTAAACTCCTACAGTATCTGAGACGGGCTAACCTGTCACAGCCAGGCTGTCTTCATGCTGGTGTTAATGGGAGGGCTAAAGCATCGTGACTCACCTTGCTACTTATCTTATTGAATTGAATTAGATTCTTTGGTGCTGAAAACATGGTGTGTGATGCATTGCTACTTAGCATTGGCTAGTATTTGGGACCGGTAGTATCAAATAGTTAAGCAAATTCAGATAAATCCATAGATGGTTACTGGTGAAATTCCTTCCAGAGTTGGTTTGCCTGGTGTGTTGGGAGGGGAGAGGTGCATGGAAGAAATCTTTCCAGCATTAAAAATACAAGGTCAGGTCTTCAGCTGGAGTAAACTGGCATTGCTCCACTGATGTCAGTGAGGCTCTATCGATTTACAACAGCTGAGCGTGCCTGGCTCCAAATGGGCACCCTTCATATATTTTTTAATGCACAGCACCCCTGGCTCCTTCCTGGCTGACTGCTCTGCCCCAAAATGCAGTCTGCAATTCTCCGATGGAAGAAGCGTTTTTTGTCTTGTAGATGCCTATGCCCCAGGGAGGTCCTACTGGAAACAGAAAAAAAAAATCGTGTCAAAATCTAGATGAAAAATATGCTTTAATATTGCTGAAGAGTCCTGCAACCTTACAGTGCCCTCTGGGTTTAGCTGAAATGTAAGACTAAAGAAAAATCAACCCATAGACGAGGGACAGCGCTTTTACATCTACCCCACGCTTCAGAACAGCCAAAAGAACACCTCAACGGGAAGGGGCCTGATTCAGCAATCCCGTTCGCTATTTAGCACAGCTGTCAAGGATGTCTTTAGCTCTGACTTGAAGCAGGCACTGATAACCTGGGACCATAATGCTGTCAAATGGGGAGCTAATAAGGGAAGTGCACCTAACAGTTCAAGAGGATAACCAAATTATTTCAGCCCCCTCATTTTGAGGGAACGTTTGATTTGCGTGGGAATGAGCAAGGGATCAAAAGCTTTGAACTGAACAGTTAGTTTAGCCAAAAAAAAAAAAAAAGAGGAAGAATGTAACTTTATAGGTAGTTTTTTATTAGTTTGCTTCACCAGTAAATATGGATCAGTACTTTGTTTTAGCACTAGAGTATGAAAATTACACACCTGTAAAAATGGCATCTAACAGTTATGAAATTAAGAAACGCCTGTCTTCATCATGTAACATACCATTAGGTGTGAGGTCACGTTCAAGAAAGCGTAAGGAAATTAATGTTTAAAATATCGAATAGCTTAGTAATGTGAAATATTGCTACCTTCACGTCTCTAAAAGCAGACCTGATTTTAGGTTGTAGCATAGTTTTCACTGTATTGGCTAGGATGGAAATAAAATTACGGCATTTTCCTGCCACGTAGCTGTTTTAAAAAATTAAATTGACATTTCTTCCTGAAGCCGTAAATTCAAAATCCATGACTGTGTCCCAGTATGAGTTGTTGTGTTTTATGTTTTCTAATGTCATTTTTTTCTGTGTTCCATGTGAAGCAATTCTTAGGCCTTCCAGTACACAGAACAGGGACCTGAAACAGCACAAAAGCAATTGCTTCAGCTCCCCACGGCTAGTCCATCTCAACTGTAGCTAGTAATCACCTAACACATTTTGTCAAGAAAGGATGAACATTGCTCATCCACTCTACTGCCATGCAGAAGACCTATACCAATGACCAACGTGAAATGAAGATTAAAGCAATAAATATTAGGAGTATGAAGGGAAACAGTATTTCTTGTAGTCAGAATCCATCGGGTCTAGCATTTAAGATTTAAGATTCAGGGGTCACCGTTAACAAAACTTCACTGCATTGAAACTAAAAAAGTAGCATATGCTTGTTGTCATGGAATGTCACATCAGGGCTTGCTTTTGTATTAGAATATTATAGGCAGTAACACTGATCATATAGTGCAAACTAGATAAAATTGCGTTTCACTGTGTGAAATAAACAGAGGTGCAAATGCTCAGTAGGATACCATTAAGACATAAAATGGCAAAAAATAAATATCAAAACTTTTATCAGTGTAAAAAAGTAATCGGGTTATTGTATAACCTAGAGTCTGGCAAAAAAGGCCTCAAAAAAGTTCACTCAGTTTTCAGAAGTTCTACAAAGTAAGTGCCTTTTCAGGGGTCCAATTAGACAAGAGACTCCATGCTTTCTGCCGGATCCGACTCATCGCTGGTCATCACAGCACCGTTTTTGTCCAGTGTCATGGGGCCGTTTCCGTTTTCCTTAGTGCTGACCAAGCTGAGCATCGCTTTATAAAGAAATTGGTACTGTTCCTGGAATGCAAAGGACAACACCTTTAATCCCTAGGCCGCTTAAGAGGATTGCATTGACATTTCTGCATTTCTAGCCCACGGAGATTCGTAAGGAAGGAACCCCCTCCTTTCACCTGAAAAGCATCATGCCAGCAAAAGAACCAATAATGCCCGTAGACTGCAGTGGTCCAGATATGCTCAAAACCCACCTTCAGAGTCAAGATACTGGTTTCAGCTGTCCCATACAACATTTTACTTCCATACTGCCGTCTTCCCCACACTTCCAACCTGTCAGGTCAGTCAACTAGAGGGCTTAAACGACGGAATTAAATTCCCCCCATTTCCTGCAGATGTAACAAGTAACTCTTCCCATGCTCATGATCTTGTTCTGATTATGAAGCAGTTACTAACTCTGAAGTTACTCTAGAAACTCCTCACAAATTGGAAGCCAAAAACTGTAAAGAATAGCATCGACTGAGCAATCAAACCCAATCCACGCTTATAATGCCATCTCATTTTGCATGTATATTGCATGGGACCTGACCCAGTGACTACTTGAAGTGACTGGGTGTTAACTTCTGCACCATATCAGCCTCACGTGCACCTCAGCGGTCTGGTGTGTTACACCTACAAAAGGGTTCAACTGGTCAGGGCAAAATGGAGAAGCACTTATACCAGCTGTTCGGTAGGGCTTGCTTCTTCCGGCACCTTTTCATTTCTACCTCCCTGTCCCACCGCTACGTGTGTTCCCCATCAAAATGTACAATTAGCAGCAGTAATGAGGTAGAGTAAAAGGCAGAATGGCAGCATCCATCTGCCGTGGGGCATATACAGGGCCTAAGTACATCAGCATGCATCAAACCTAGATTTTGCTCCCGAATCTAAGACGTGCACTTCAGACACGAGTGGGCGGACAGGAGTGAGTTCTGGTTTCTTTGGGCTGAGCATCGGTCTGGGGGCTACTCTAAACTGCACCGGCTGGCTAGGGCCTGGGCTTCCAGCTATGCTGCAGTGAGTTACAGCCCTGTCCCATCCCTGCCCCCAGGCTGGGGCTCTTCCTCACATGCTTAGGCAATCCCAGACAGGGATGCTCCGTACACAGAGAGAGCAGCAGCCTCACAATCAGGTCCGTCGCTTCCCTAAGGTGCTCCCAGGTGCTGTCCTAAGTGTACAGCACAGGCTGCAAGAGAAGCCCATAAGCAACTTCCACAGCCTGGCTGCAGAGGCACTGAGGCTTGATAACAGTGCCTGCGTGTGTTTTAACTGATGTTCTTCCTCTTCAATAAAACCCTTGGTAAGCCTCCCACTTATCTTGCATGTAAAGACTTACAATGTCTGTAAATACTCCAGGCCGCATCAGATTGATCATCTTTGCCACCTGGAAAACATCGACAGCGTTTTCATTCTCCAGCTGCTGTGACAGGGTGGTAAGGGCACACAGCGTTCCTGCCGACACCGCTCCATACCTGGAAAACCGCAACGGCGCGCGGGTGAGATGGGCAGAGGTGCGCTCCGGGCTGCAGTGAGAGCTTCCAAATATACTTCAAAACCTTTCGCTCTCAAGCCATCCCCCGCCCCCTTCCTAAGCTTGACAGGCATTTGGTACGTGCAGATCCACGTGTTTGGGATTAATAGTGCGCTGCGTGATGGAGCCATTTCATGCGCTACAAGGAAATTTTTATTTTCATTTTCAGCTGTGTTTGTTCAGGCTCTGACCAAAGGTGGGAGAGGCATAAAGATGAAAAGAAGTGAATACGACAAATAAACCAACAAACCAATTTACAGAAAAAAACAACTCAGCATGGCTAGAAACGCAGGTTTGATTTTTTCCCCTTGTTTCTTTGGGTCTAGCATGAAACATCCAAATCAATAATGGGACTAATTCCATAAAACATAATCTTAAATACTGCAAGAGCAGCAAAAATCACACAGCAGATTACCCAAAGCATGAATATTAAAGCCAGCGCAGAAGGAAGAGCTGGCAAGAGCCAACTGAGCTTACACTGTGTATTAGAAGGCAGGAGCAGTGGGAGAAAAACCACTTGCTAGTGCCTAAGGCACTGTTTGTCAGAGTCTGCTGCGAAAAAGCTGTGCACCAGCAGTACCCCCATGTTAGGGGAAAGGTTTCTTTGCTGCAGAGGGATATGAGCATACGTTCTTACACCCCAGGAGCTGGGCTGGCTCTATGGTACTCTGCAAATAAAGGAGACTGTAATGATTTCCCTAGTTAGCTCCAGCAGTGATGGGATGCCTGGTGGCTCTCGAAACTGTTTTTTTTTTTTTTTGTAGTAGTGCCTCGTATTAGTTTAAAGGGGTATCACCATTCCCAACGGGTGAATTCTACCCCTCCGCAAAAAGCTGACATCAGGCCTGCGCATGGGGCTATGATGCCTCGCTCCTGTGCTGGCACTCTGCAGTTATGAATTTCTCCCTATGCAAAGAGCTGCTGTGGGACTGTAATGCATGGTCCTTGCCTTCGCAATTAGCAGCATCTCCCCAGTTTTGGAACCGGTTACAACTGTTTACAAAGTAACAGGTAAAGTGTAATGGCATATTCAGCACCCTCTCCAATTAGGCACTGAAATAGTAATGGCATCAGAGCATTCGCTGTTACAGTGCAAAAATATACAACCATCAGAAAACACTGACAGCTACTGGACTGCATGCACGGCTCACAGAGCTCATCCTGAGTTAGCTCTGCAAAACGTTATGGGGAGGGAGTGGGGAGAACTATCTACCCAGGAACAAAGACCAGGTTCCCTCATTGAACATTGTGAGAACCAGCTGAGCAGAATCTGGACAATCCTGCTTACATACTGGCTGCGCAAAGCTCCAAGTCCCCCAGTGCAGATGCTGGGGATTCAACGGTTTGGATAAAAGTTTCATAAACCAAATGCAGGTAACTGGGAGCCTCGTGCTTTGGACACTTCTGCAGATGCACGGAGAGCAGACGCGGCTTCCACCAGTGATGTCTAGCCTGAAAGACCAGACCTGATGCACATGCACAACCACCAGGAAAAGAGGAGGAGGCAGATGACGTACTCATCGTGAACAATGGTGGGGCCATCCCTCGTTAAGGCCTCTTCCTTGATTACATTGATAAGTTCAAAGGTACTGCTTATGGGGGCGTCTGGGTTTGGCCATTTGGGACACTGGAAGTGGCGCACTTCCAGCACGTAGTCGTCCTGAAAGAGAAGACCAAGCCTGGGGGTTAGATGCTTGAACACCATGTCTGTACACCCAGGGATGCTGGAGAAGGAAATCGGAGTGGCCAGACAGGGAAACCCCCCTTCCCCCTAAGGCAGAGAGGATGCACCATGCATCTGGTCAGCCCTGGGGTCGGTGCACTGGTGCAGGCCCTTTCTGCCAGGGAGCTGAAGACGGGTCTGGCCCTTCTGTCCCTCCCACCATGCCTGCAGCTTCTACCAGGGACAAAGGCCTCCAGACAGGGCAGGGGTTTCCCATGAGGACAGGAAGCCGAGTTCTCCTCATCAGCAGAGCTGAGTCAAACTACACAGCTCGTGGCATCCGAGCTGCAGAAGGACCAGGATCTCTGTGGGGCGCTCCACGGTGGCTGTCCATGCATAAAGCCCTGGTACAGCCCTGGCGCAGCGAGCTCCACGGCCCGTGCCTGGGTGACGCCACGGGGCTGCAGCTCAGAAGGCAGCTGGTCAAACAAGAAAGGAGCAACCCCACAGGCATCCAAATGTACAAAGCTGCCAAAGGTTTATAAACCTTCTCCCTGCAGCAAAACACTGCTGCGGTCCCATTCTCTGACAGCGAGGCAGTCTGAATGCCTTCAGCATGCTTTAGCAAGGGCAAGATTCGCCATCTCCGTGAAACCGCTCATTTGCAGCAGCTGAATTTTGGAGGAACAAGGCCTGGGATGTCGGTGTGCTGTTTAAGGAATAATACTATCGACTGAATGAAAAGCAAATGTCCAGACTTCTGGAGGGGGGAAAAGCTGCAGCCTAACCGAGAAGAGAAACCCAATGCTGGGGAGCAATCTACTTGGAAGCAGAAGATGGAGCCAGCTTTGGAGACGTGAGAAAGGAGAGGAATAGCCATCCCTAGCAGAAGATACCCCCACATATACAGACAAGTAAATCTGAACATCATTTACCAACTGTGAGCTTTTTAACTGGCAACGATAACACCCGGAAGGAAAGACGGAGCCCGTTTTTTGGGGTGGGGAAGGTTACTTTACCTGGGTAGCTTCAAGGATAAAGTCATGGATGATAATTTGCTCTTCATTAGAGAGGCACAGTCTGTCTTTGCTGATAAGGGTCACGGTAAAGGCCTCGCAGTTCATGGATTCCTCCCGACTTGGCCAGTACACAAACTCATCTTCTGCCTGGGGGAATAGAGCAACGTGATGCTGCCGCTTCCCAAATATCTTATTTTACGTGCGACTGAAAAATCCAATGGATCAAAAATGGGTCTGATAAATAGATACGACCAGAAACTGATCTCTTCAAACTGTTTGTCTCTAAGACAGACTTATTACAGCAGTCAGCAAGCCTGCAGTGTCCTGCCTGTGCTTTCCAAATACTGGAAGTCTGCTTCCTAATTGGTTTCCTAGGGAAATGGTTATTTTAGTTCACTAACACTTAACCTTTATACAGGCACCATAGCTCCCAGACCATCTCACCTCCTGCCTATGCAGTCTATTACTCTTTCTTTTGCAGTCAAGTCTGACACCTGCTTAGAAAAATTCAGAGAACTTGAAAAATTAATTGCTTAGTATCCTTAATTTTTACTTCTTGTGATGGCCTGATCCAAAGCCCATTGGTGTTAATAGACAGGTACTAGCTGCCCTTATGTTGGGCTTTGGATTAGGCCCTTTAGCATCAATGCATAACACTTAGGTGTTGAATTTTTCTGAACTGGGGGGAGAAACCCCAAACAATCCTAACCCCGAGGAAACAGTAAGTCCATATAAATCATGTTCTCAAGGAACTTTAGTGCATAGCAAAGGTCCTTGAAAGATGAGGCAACGCTAGCCTGTAAATGAGATGAGTTCAATGAAGGGGGAAAGCATGCAGTGTCATGGCACGCTCCTGAGATGGTCAGCTGTGGATGATGTTGTCAAGAAATTGTTCTCCACACAGTAAGCGTGTCTTCCGAGTCACTGAACCCCATCACCTGTTATAGGCAGGGCCTGTTCCCCCCTTAGAGGCGGGGGCTGGCTGTCACTGTCCTTCCTTTGCCATCAATAGCATTTCCCCAGCATGCACAAGAAAGGGCTGGATTCACTCCAAAGTGCTGCAGGCTTGTGCTTCGAAGGACAAGACTAAGCAGACTTTAAAAAACACCCAGGAAACCCTGCCCTATGCAGGGAGGAACCTCGCCCGTCTCCCCTGGCAGCCATGGAGAGGCCTTCAAAGCATACGTCTGCATTTCACGTCCCAGTATGTAATGGAAGAGGGACACCTAAGCGCTGGGCCTCACGTGCCTCAGTCCAGGCTGCAACTGTGATGGAGGTCACAGGGAGGCTTTTGAAAGCGTTATCTGGCATCCAAAGGACCATGCTTTGATAGTGCTGGTTGTCCTGCTACCCACTGCTCTTAGATCAGACTAAGCTGCCCCCGCTTCTTGTGTGATCAGTCTTCCCATGCTCTCACCCTGCCATTGCCTGCAGGACAGGATTGGTACCCCCCTGCTCCCCCTGGACACAACCCCCTCCGAATCACACAGTAAGTACCCTTGTGAGGCGATTTGCCAGGGACTTTTCTATCCCACTAAGCCCTGCTCGCCCTGGTTATAGTACAATTGTTCCCGTGCAGCAGCACTTTTCCACATGCTCCTAAGACAGGGCCGGCCTCTTCGTTTTCACTTGCCACGCTTCCTTTTCATCAGTGCTTTTGGGTTTGATTGCATTTGTCCGACAGCTCTTTCCCCTGGAATTCCAGCTGATCCCTTTAATCTTGCCACGCAGCGGAAGAATGTAGACTGTTACCTCCCAGCAGCCCTCCTGACTGCTACTTTCCTGCTGTAATGAAGACAGCTCCCACACCCCTCCCAGCCACAATTATCCGTTCACCTCAAATGCATGCACATGTGGAAAAAAAAATCAACTGTTTAGTCCTTAATCCTTTTCAACCTGCACTCCTGAGACACCTGCCAGCAACCCGAAAACAGTGATTAACACCTTGCCTGTCGCACTTCCCCTTCTTTAATGCTCAGCCGCTTTTATTTCCATTTAAACCCACTCACACAGCCACAGTGGCTTTTTCCTTAACACGGAAATAATGTATTTATTATCTTGAAGGTCCTTAACCTTCAGTCCCCCAAGCAAACTAAGAACGACACGATTGTCCCAGTTACACATTTTTTGCTCTGCTTCATGTCCTTAACCTTAGCCCCTGGCAAACTAATAACTCAGCTGTGTCTTATCCTTTCAATCAAACAATCCTCAGAAACATATCGCAGACTCTGCCCTGTTTCCAGTGAGCTGTACGGTTTGCTCCAGTTCGTTAGCCTGCAGAGCATCTTTTACCTGCGAGGGAGGATATGGGAGATTTGGACAGTGCAGAAAGGAGCGCGCCCCATTCCTAACGCCACATTTTACTGTAACAAGGGGGCAGCACAAGCTCAAGTTGAAGCACCTGGCTGGAAATGAGCTGCATTTTCCGCTGAAACGCAGCCAGGGCATGCAACCAAGTGACATGCTTCCTGTCCTCTGCTGCGCTGAGCGATTCCCATATAGCATACCTGGCTCCGTGCTCAACTTACCAAGCTCTGGTTGTCTGGCAGCATGACAATGATCTGCGCATTGTGATCCCAGATCATTCGCCAGAAGTCCTTAGTTGTGTGGGGCAGAGGGTGCTGGGTGATGATGAACTCATTGCTCCTGTAGTAACCCTTACACAGCAAAGGCAAAAACACACGGTTATTGAACCGAATGCACTGAAGGCAATATCTTTCCATTATAGAAACAGACAACATTGCTTTGCCTAGACCTGAAAACGCCCTACCTAATTTACTTCATGGGTTACTGCTAATATTTCTACACAAACCATCTTCTTTCCAACTTCATATCCACTTTGCAGAGTCCCCGCTGGTTTTGTTTACCGTTAATGCCAACATTTATTTGAGAACCGGCACTGAAAACACTAATTCCACAAAAATACCTCACGTAATTTAAGTATTTTAGACAATGATCTTTAATAAAAGACAGCTAACGGCTTTACATTATGGAAATGTGTTGAAACCTCTTCCTTTATGCTGAGCCACCATATACAAAACGAAGACAATGATAGGAATCTGGTATTTAGCACCTCTCAACTTTGTAGTTTTACTTTGTAATTAAGGGTTGGCTTCCTCACCATGATGTAAGAGGCATTAATGTAGTCGGTTCCCTTCATTCCAGGCAGGGGTGCGAGGCCCACTCGCGCACGCTCAGCTGTAAGATAAAAAAAGGATCAAAGCATGGTCGCGGCAGAATACAGAAAGCAGGAATTTCTCAGATGTTTCTAACAAATCCGACACGGCACAACTCCCGTCTCCCCCAGGAGCTGGCCGGCATTTTAACCATGATAAAGCACTGCCAGCAAAAGCCGAATAGAAAAGAAACACTGCACAATATTCCCACAAGGACAAAGTAATTTCAGGAATCAAATTTTACTATAGCCAAGATTTTCACAGCAGGCCGAATTACCAAATAACAGTATATGCAGTGATGACAGGGGATTTCAGATAATTCTCAGCTATCGTGTTCCATTCGCCTCCAATTGTGCACAAAACCATCTGATTTATTCTGCTTCTCCATCCTTCTGCAGCATTACCTACTACCATTTCTCTGACCTTGGGGTGAGCTAGCAGCTGTTTCCACAGCTGAAGCAATCCTCTTGATTAGCCACCCGAGAACGTACATGTCTCCCTCAACACATCTAGCTTCCTTTAGAGGCAAGAGATGCAGTCAGTCTCCCAATATCCCTGGTTTTTGGTCTTTTTTGAGTTTAGGCTTCACGTGCTATCCAGGTCAACGAAGCCATCCACATGTGGTGATTTAATTACAGCAGCGACACTGCAAAACAAGCATCTTCAACCACATGGCCCAACCTCCTCTGAACGTACAGTTCTAAGACTGCATTTCTTTGCAGACAACATGCCCCAGAATAAGAGACGCACCTTGTTTTTGAAAGGCTGAATGAAAAAAAAAAAGCTCTTTCCTTATATGAAGTAGCTACGTTGCAGCAGCTGGGGAGCTGAGTCTGCTGTCCTATGGGACCCCATGCCAAATTTCTATTAGCTTTTGCCTGGGAAGCAGCAGAAATGGCTCTAGCTGTACTCACTTGCATAACATTTGTACTCCCAATTTCCAGCAGCTGTTTTTTTTTTTTTTTTTTGGGGGGGAGGGTGTTTTATGCAAGAAAATGTGGTAATCCAATGTTGGAAGTTTCATCGATAAAAAACCTGATCAACACCGTGTTTGGACAAAGCGTCTGTCACCAGGCCCTTTTGCTCCATTTCAGCAAAATCATTTTAAAAGACAAGATCGCGTTGGCCAAACAAAAAGGCAACATTCCTCCTCCTAGCAGCCAGGCTCCTTCATGCATAACGCTAGCAAAACCCAATACAAAAACTTCTGCTAAGCAGTAATCAAACTGAAGATGTGATCTTACACGGCACAACTGATGAGTTCCTGTTCTTCTCTTTGTTGCAGTCTTTCTGAGCACTGAAGCATTCCACATATTTTGCATTACATTGTGTAACCAGCTGAAAGAAAATAAGCAGTAATTGGTTTGACTAAGTCGTCATGGCTCTCCGAACCGAGAGGCAAGGTTTTTTCCTAACTCCTAGAAAGACGCATCACTAGAAGAACAAATTGCATTGTTAATTTTTGTTTAAAGTACAGGGGATGGCAACAGCGATCATAAAATATGTTCATTCGACAGTCAGGTCTCTGCAGATTTCAGCTTTGGAATCCAATGAAAATGACCTTCCCTTCAAAGCTGATTCTTGCTCAAGACTGAGCGCCTTAGGTGTTCGACACTGAGGCACTCACCCAGGAAGCCAAGGGTTAGGGCTCGGCCCCCTTCGCCCAAAGGGCTTTGAACCAGCATCTCTCTCACTGCCCAGAACAGCTCTCTAATCACCCGGCCACAGGTTAGGTATTATCCAGTCCCCTCTCCAGTGCTCCTTTTGAAAGCAAGTCACTGAACCTTTCCTTTAAAAGTCAATGAATAAAATGGATGCATGGATCTGGACTTGGATATATTTGCATGTCCACAAAGGGCAGGCGTACATGTCTGGCCAGTGAGTAGGTGATGGTGCATGCTCAGTCTTCATGTGCATGCTTACATGTCTGCAGGGATAATATCATTGCAACCTATGCCAAAGTCCGCAAAATGCGACTTACGCATGGAGACAAATCGCTGTTCTGGTACACAAAGGGAACACGCAGTCTGCCCTTCGTGTCTCAAGTCAGTTCGGAAACTGAGACTTAAGCTGGTAAGACACGGGGTGGGGTTTCTTTTGAACTCTCCACCAGGAAGATTTTTCTGCGAGACTCATGTTTAGAATTTGGATTTTTCCAAAAAAAGAGAGAAAAAGAAGAAAATTTGTGCGCTGAATTTCTTCTCCAACTGCGATATTTTTCTTGTTTAATTTGGTACTTAAGCATCTGGAGTGTCATGAATGCCGCAGAAATGCAGAGATTCTCAGAAGTGAATTCAGAAAATGGCCCATTCATTTTCTGGATTGTTTGGCACCTGGTGTAATTTAACACTTTCGGGTCCTTAGCTGGTGTACGACTGAGTGAGCTGTGCTGGAAAAGCAGACTCTGCACAAGAGTCTTCTCAGGATACACAGTCGCACAAAATAATTTTAAACACACTCGTAAAAAAGAAAAAATAATCAAAAAATCTCAAATGCCAGGAAGCTTTTAATGCTAAAATGGGAGAAATAGGCAAAATGGTTTCTTTTGCCATAATGGATGCTATTCCATGGTTTATTACTGGAAAGGCAGCAGGTGCGACAACTATTAGCAACGAGACTATTTCCTGAGTCGCAGAAGACGTGTTTATCCTATACCGACCGTGCCGAGGTTTTACATTATGCTAACGGCCCCCATTCTGCTAGCTTTCACTAGAGCTGGGTTCGAGGCATGATGATGATCTACACTAAAAGCTAATCAGACTTCAGGAGTGCTCAGATTCATGGGTTGGTTCAAGCTGCCTTCAGTGCCTGACTCTCACGTCCCACCCGTCTGACTCCATAGACTTAACCCTGATTTACAGCAATGCACCTATGGTTGTTCAGACTAAATCCTCCATGCTTGGCAGCGCTGACCCAGTGGTTTGGCTCTAGTTTTACTTATGAGATACAATAGTAAAGACACTCCCAAAGCAGAGTAAATAAAATGCTCCTGACGACTCTGGGAGCTCCTGTACCTTGAACTGTTTTTCTAGTCGTGTCTTGCCTCCTATTCCAGGTATGAGGATGCTGTTAACGTAACTGTGGAGCTGATTTGCAGACACTTCCGTTTCTTTCCCAAGGATGGCTTCCAACAAGGCATCATGAATAAAAATGTACTGCTCCTAGAAAAGCAACAGCAAGCAGTTTCAGAGCAAGGTAAGTGAAACAGGGTGCAGCCGTTAATGAAGGTTTGCAGCATACACAGGAAAGGGTTACAACCTCCTTTTCAAAACACCCAGTACAGAAATGCTGCCAAAACCAGCATCCACGTTCCCGAGTATAGTAGAAACAACCGAGGTAGTTGAGCTTGCATTGCAAGCTGCTGATCTTGGAAAGAGACGTTCCAGCGCCCCAAAAGCCTGGTGATTTACTTCATTTGTACAGAAAAATAACTGAAAAATCCATTTTGCTTTAGATTACCCCATAAAAATGAACACAGCTTTAAATCCAGCATCTCCCCGATCTTTACCTCTGTCTGGACGAGGTAGTTGCGCTGGGTCCTGATGTGTTTCAGAAAGCCCAGGACATTGACTGTGCTTTTGTCTTTTATCTGCTGCAGCATGCTGTCGATCACAATGTAGGTGCCAGTCCTGCCCACACCAGCGCTGCAGGAGACATGAGAAGAGACCGGGATGAGTCACCTCTACCAAATTGAGGGCTCACAATGGCAAAGGAGAAATCCTTGAGCTTAAATACTCCTGTCCATCACAATTACTTCTGCTTCTTCAAGTCCTTAAACCAAATGGTTTCTTGAACATTTTAGGATATTAATTCTGATCCAACACATGCTTGCATCCACCACTTCTAATGACAATTCTCCCAAGTGCTTATTTCCCTTTCTCTCCTCAGCTAATTGGCTTCTTTCTTTGCATCTTTCCACAGCAAAATGAAAGTGTGCGTGGGGCACACGCTGTGCTAGCAGTGAAGACAGCGGTGAAACCCCCTCTGCCCCATCCTAATTGCTGAAGTCCCCTTACTCCTGAGATCAGACTGACACAAGTGTGTGCCTGCATGCCACACTCCCACCCTCCATCCCTTGGGTGGACATACCCGTAGTCTCTGCCCCCAGCAAATGCAGGTGGCATTCAGTGGCCAGTGCTAACCCAGGCTACACGATCCCTACGGTCAACACGGGCTAAGGTCCATCATCCACTGATGAAAGGCTCCCCCACATTCAGCAATGGGGAGCCAATCTTCATAGGAATGAATCGTACTGCTTTCTGTTCACAGGTGATGGGTGAAGAGGCAGTTTGCCAATAACTCGGTGAACCGTTTCAGCTGCGTCTCAGTCTAGTCATCAGCTGGAACGTGCGGCCAGTTGCCCAAGATGCCTGTTACTGTGTTCTGCTCCTTACTGCTGCAGCTTTAGGAAGCCATTGATATGCATCTACTGCAACACGGCCGTCACCTGAGATCATGTATGTCACTTGCCACTGCCTGTCGGCATGTTAAACCCACCCTGGGCTGGAGCCTGGCACAAGGCCTCGGCCCCACCTCCAAGCCAGGGGCTTAAGGAGGCCATGAGCTTTGCACAGACCCTCTGCACGGGTGTGGAATGAAATGTGCCGCCATTTGCAAACTAACAACGTATTGCGCCGGCACCGATGGTTCTCCAGCCACAGCACGCTGCATACAAGGTGCGTCTTACACGCACCAGCGAAGTAGAGCGCGCCCCGCCGTACCTGCAGTGCACGACCACGGGCCCCGTCTCCGGGGTCCTGGCTGCAGAGGATCTCCTCACAAAGGTCAGCACCGGCAGCGCGTACTCCGGCACGCCCATGTCAGGCCACTGGGTGTAGTGATACTGGATGACTGTCCTCTCATTCTGCCGCCCCTTGGGGTTGCCTTTCTGACCCTGGGCAAAGAGCGCACGCAACAGGAAGGGACAAGTTAGGACAGGGAAGTGTGGCCACATAGACGCACGATAAACACCTGCTTCTCGGGGAGGCCAAAAGGGTTAGGATTAAGGTATGAAAAGGATGAAACGATTCACAATAAGAGAAGAGAAAAAACCCATTCTAACAATTTAATTAACATTAATATAGTTGCTGGGCTTAGAGTCTTTTCCAGGTCTTCTCCAGCTGGGCAAGGAGAGAATACAGTGGGGAGGTCGTGGGTCACAGCAACCAGCTACAGGGACTGGGAAGCACTGTGCAGCTCCTCGCTTTCAGCACAAAGACTACGGATACAGCCTTTCATCAGGTATGCAATGGTCCAGGCTTCTCCACAACAGTATAGACAGCATGCCAGGCCTGCAGGCACACACGGCACACTGCCCCCACCCAAGAAGCCCCATGATAAGTGACCGCGAACGAAAAGGGCTCACTTGCCTTTTTCATCTTGGCGTTTCGGACCGTGAAGCGGCGGACGGTGTAGCAGGCATGGACTTTTGTGCTCTTCAGCGTGACGATAATGTTGCCGTACTCCTCGCTGTTCTCGGTGGGCCAGTACTGATCGCATTTCCTCTAAAGAAAGGGAGAGGGTGCTGGGTTAGGGGTTGGTGAGCTTGGGTTTTAAAACCACCCAACTACTGTTTACTAGAAAAGGTGGAAAAATAAAAAGGAAGGGACAGCTCTACTGTGCACTTTTCAGGCTGTACAGCCTTGAGCATGCATTTGAGCATTTAAAAAAATGCTGCCTCTGCAGACAGCATCAGATATTGTACTTAATTCACTATATTAAGTAGCAAAGGGAAGCTGTGAAGATGCTCCCTTACCCTTCCTTTTTCCACAAGGTTTGTGATCATGACAATAATTCCAGTATTTTGCTCCCAAATCATCCTCCAGAAATCTTCAAATGTCGACTTTAAGGGTCCCTGGGTGGCTATGTAGGCTTTTGCTTTGTTGTAACCCTTCAAAGAAAAGCATAATGCAAAGTCAGATGAAAGCAATATCACGGCAGACATGTTAATAATTTAACAGTAAAAAAGAAAGGTGCCTTTCCCATTTTGAATATTTGAGGAGCTGGCAGCAGACATGCCAGGGACTTGCAAAACACAAACACTTCAGAAGCAATAACCAGTTATATTCCCCTTGTATGAAAGGATTCACAAGAAGAGAAGAGGTGAAAAAAAAACATTCAAACAACTTACATCAACATAATTAGCATTAATGTAGTCGCTGTGCTTAGAGTCTTTTCCCGGTAAAGGCCTTAGCTTCACTCTACTGTGATCATCTGTGGGGAGAACACACAGCAGAAGCGTACTAAGAGGAAAACGCACAACAAGGCAGGTAAAACATCCTATTTCCAACACATTTCTGGGAGGGAGTCACTCCCTTTACAAACACCCTCAAGAAACTGGAGTGAAGGGGAAGTGCAGGAGCCTGCCCTGGGGTTGCGGGAACAGATTCTCAGGCTTTGCACTGATTCATTTATTGTTTAAAGAATGTGATTTCTTTAAATCAACAGGTCCCTTTCGAAAGCTGGGAGCAGAAGGTGTTTCTAAGGGAAGGAGGATCTCATTAAGGCACTGTTTGGACCATCTCACGCTTCTTCTGAGAAGGGGTTCTCCCTCCTATTTTTATACACTGCAATCACTGCACCCCATCCTGTGCAGCAGGCTGGCACCTTTAGCCCATGCCATGCACCGCGGGAGCCAGACACAGAGACCCTCAACTCGCTCACGGCTGCACAAGAACCACCAAGGAGCAAGGAATTGAACTGTCTCCCAGGACCCAGGCTCACATCTCTGCCAAGGTGTGAGCCTGGCACAGGTGAGTCAGCTGTTCACACTGTCTCTATAATTCAAGTAAAATCATGCTGGCCTTGCTGCTCCTGCACTTGCTGGACCTGAGAGCAGGTTTACATTGCAACCTTACATTGCTGGCTCAAAATGCCTGCAGTGCTAGGATCCTGCCTCAGTTCTGCATCAGAGAAGATTACAGACAGCCTTATTCTGCTTCCCATGGCCTGGCCTACTCTTGAAATGGCCTTCGGGTTAGCGGTTCTCAAAAGCACACCTGCGCTGCACTGTGTATGCTGCTGTCTGTCCCAGTCACGTTCTCCACTGGACAGACATGGATGTCAGACATAGCACATTTGGAAGTAGGAAGGAAGCTCATGGATTGATAAAACACTCTGCCCCTCCATGCCCCTCCTCAAAGTCACCTTCCCCCAGATGAACGCACACGGTGCTGACTGTGATTCGATCCTAATTACCCAGCTCCGTGGCTTTACACAGGACAGCTACCTGTGTACACTGCCCTCACCCTATCAGACGTCAAAGCACTGACATTTTCGTATGGGAAAGAGTGAAACGCACAACTTAAAAACTTTGGACAAGTTGATTGGAGAGGAATTCACGGCCACACTGGCAAACTTGAGTGGCCGCCCTTCTCTGGCCTAAGTCATTTCAAACAACCTGGTTTCCCACTCCCGCTCTGGTCCCCTCTGAAGTGAGTGCCTCTCGCAATGTATGTGCTAGATTTACTGCCAGTGCTTACTCACATGCTAAAATGTTGATGTATCTGTTCTTGTGCTTGTTATCGGGGTGATTGGAATGTTCTGCCGTGATGCTCATGTCGGCCGTACAGCGCTGCACTTCCTGTTAATAAAATTATTCAAACAGAAAAGACATCAGAGCAAGAACACAGTTTGTTTCCGTTTTACAATAGCTCCCTGAAAACAGGCTTAACCATCAACACTTTAATTGTCTGATTTATTTTTTTAATCTGCCAGCAGGTTCCCATCTAATTAAATCCGGGACATTAGCGGACTCCCAGACTTCGATTACAGAACTGAGCCTCCGTGATGGGTGAAGGTCACGCTTTGGAGAGGGGCAGTGGAAAGTCTATGTAACACACAATATGGGCTCTTCTTCTGCCCCCACTCACCGCAGAAAACGTTGGCTTTTTTTAAAGAGATTTCAGCTCCAAGTGGCACTGCTGCTCCTTGTGGGTGTTGTTCCCTCCTACAAGGAGCAGCCAGATAGCTCAGCAGCTCATCAAGGTCACAAGTTTGATCCCCGGTTGGACTAGATGATCTCTTGAGATTCCTTCCAGCCTTACTTTTCTATGGGAGCGTTTACACATTCATTAATGTGCATTTAGTATAATACTTCCTTAATAAAGTACTAAGTAAATGCGCAGTACCTAAAGTTACTGAGCATTAGCACCAGCACACGGTTATTTAGTGATGCTTACTGTGCATTAGCCTAATAACACTGCTCAGTGGGCTATTAGCACAGATTGTGCCATGACACGCTACTGCAGAGTGTTATGAGGCCAATGTGCATAAGTGTCTCATGTAGACGTGCCCTATGATAGCAAGATAACTCTCGGGTGCTTGGACAGGACTCCGCTACCTACAGTGCAACACTTTCTGCCCCTTGGTCGGAAGAAAGGAGTGTGCGCCAACGGTGCATTATGGAAATGGTTCTCATGTGTGGTTTTCCAGCCAACATCGGGACCAGCTGGCCTCTGCACCTATTTGTGGCACTGGCATTTTCATACAATATGAATGCAATAGATCTGTGGGGGAGACAGACAGTGTCTGATGACCACCTAACACCAGAAGAGCAAAAGATTTCCAGATTTTGGAAGAAAAATGCAATTTTTTTCATGTGCAGCAGGGACATCTCCTCAGGGGTGGAGCTGCAGAGGCGTTTAAGCATCTAACGAGGCAGACAGATGCCCAGTGACTTCTACAAGGATGTCTAAATAGGACAGGGGGGCAGGTCCCACTGGCTTTCAGATCCTGGCATACTCCAAGATGGGTAACAAACCATATCAGCACGCAGCCGTGAAAATCCCAGAGCGGGACGTCTTCTCCCCACAGCATGGGGATCCCAACGATTGACCTACAACCAGATTTACTTAAACACCTACAGAGTTTCTGAGCACGTTTTGTGGACTTAACTAGTCAAACACGTCCTCTATTCATCTGGGGAGCTATTTTAACCTGTAAGCCCACCAACAATGCCCCTTTCAAAATATCCTTCTTACATCTACTTACCTTCTTCATCCTTAGCATGAACACTACTATTATTCCATTACACTGGAACCACTTTTTGAAAATACACTGATGCGGGCTTGTTTAAACATTTGTAGGAGAAGCTATTTAGCGGGTTCAAGAAGTCACATTTTATAACCTAGATTTCCTCACAGCTAGGGAAGGGAAGTGCCAAATTACTTTGTACTGTAGGCTTCAAAAATAACAGTACAGAACCTGCCTAATAAGGGAAGTCATTAGCAGAACACAGCTGCTACAAAGATCAAGAGCTAAGTGACAGAGAAAATTATCAAGAGAAATGCTATACAAACAGCAGATGTAACAGAGTTCGGCATTATGCAGACATTTCGCAAAGGAGTTGCATAGCAATTTTGATATTTTCCACCACATTTACATTTAAAAAGTGCAAAGTACACCAAAACCAAGTACAGTCTGTGGCTTTTATATTCACTGGGCATTCCCTAGCGAACAGTTGCCTCTTCCTCTCTCTTTGAAAGGGAGGAAGACACTGCAGGCAAAGGAGATGAGCTGAACTATGACAAAGATGAACGAGACAAAACCCTTTGCTGGCCTAAATGAACAGAATCCCGTTTCTATCAGGGAAACGCAAAACATTTTTCACCTTAATTTCGGTGCTTTGTTTAACACCGCCTGGCAGCTCCAACAGGCCACAGAACACACTCTGCTTTGGAGCATGGATTAAACCACAAGCAATATTAGCTCAGTCTAAGCCACAAATGGAAAACTGCTTGCATTTTTGTTTGGTTTGTTTGGTTTTTTTTTTTAAGTACAAAATTTTCTATTCCTACATGATTACGTCATTTTTATTTATTTATTTATTTAACTTTTTGGAATGGCTATGCATGTTCAATTATTTATGGCAAACTCCTACAGCTGAATATAGGCAAGTCCAATAAGAGCTTTTTGGAGAATACTCCAAAGAGCATCTAATTTAATAGAGAATTACATCCTTGCAAAGGATCTAAAATGGCTTAAATACTACATAGTCAATGCATCACTTTCTATTAAATTCTATAGGATTTTTCCATAAGGGAACGGTTATGTGCAGTTAGTCATTTTAATTAACCTTTTTAAGTGGATGTTGACTGTGTTCTCAGTTTTCCTGGCTGGCCAATAAAAAGTTAATAGAAGGTGAGATTAGACATAAAATGATGGGGGAGAAAAAACGTGGCCCTGGAATAAGAGGTCAGACACAGCAAGAGCCAATGCTTTGGAAAAGTCTCTTCTCAACCCAACAGGCAAGGCACTTTATGCTGGAAAACTTGGCCAATATCTCTCCCAACTATACGGTTGGTCCAATAAAAGACATCACAAAAGAAGAGTCTCCCATGCCTTTCCCGCACCGTTACGTCTGCAATAACACTACAACCCTACTATATTTCCAAGGGATTTCTAGTATCCTTGAATACTCAAAATGTTCAAAAAAAAAAAAAAAAGTCCTCTGCCCTTAGTTGAAGCCTGTGTCAGCTGGAAACAGGGCAAGTAACAGGCTTCAGCTGCAACAAGGGAAGTTTGGCTTAAGCCTTAGGAAAAGCTTTGGCCTACTTGGCCCTAGGGGGGTCAGCTGAAGGGATGAACATGGTGTGGATCCAAGCATCCTTCACTATTTGACACAGGCCACCCCCCAGGGGTTCTGGAAATGATGTACTAGAGGAGTCTTCTAGATGTACTAGATAATTTCCACTATACTGGAAACCACTGTCCAGGCACCAGGTCTTCCTAAGCTGACTTCAGTGACACTGGAGGGGTGGGTAAGGTGTCTGCATCGAGGTAATGTTCACAAGGTGTGAGATGGTCTCCATACATAAAACTAGACCTGACTCCCTGCCTCGAAGAGCTCCCAGTCTCAGAAAAATACCACAGCAAAGGGATCAGACAATCAACCAGCCCTATAAGGCAAATAACGAGTTATTGCTAAGTGGTTTTCCATAGGCTCCCTTAGATGGCCAACTTCCTACAGGATGCCTGGCAGGTAGAGAAGGCGAGAGTAGCAGGGGAGAAAGGTGGGCTTCAGACTGGTCGGGGGGTCAGGAACTGGTAGGAGTCTTGGGAAGAGTTGAACGTAAACTCATCTGTTTTTATCCCGTGATGTTGCTACGTCTTAGGTAGATCCTGCTCTGCAGGTTTTAACCCATATTTTTGCCTTTGCTTTTGGCCAGAGAACAGCCAGCATGAGGCCAGGTCCCTCCTGATGTTGTGACCTGGGCAAAGACCAATGACCGGGTTCGCATCCAGCGTGAGAATTTCAGGTTTTATCTGGAACAGCCGATGGTGGGTCGCTGCGGAAGGAGGCGTCTAGACCACTTCATTTCTTTTGCTGAATTTAATTGCAGACTAGCTAACTAGCCAGTGTCCTTTACACTGAGCACGTTACTCTCTGAAGACGAACAGGCACATCCTCTAATTTTGTCCTTTTCAACTCCTCATTGACCACTTGAGAACCCAAAGTACACGGTTTCAATCGACCTTTAGTTACTGCAAGAAATGTTATATTCCATGCTATTATGGCTAATTTAGCTTTTAATTATATTGTCCGTGCTAATGCTAATTGGGATTTGATACACCCAAGTTTAATGATCCATTTTCATTGCCTTCCTGAAGCAAGTTACAGATTAGTTTGATAAACTTCAAAGAATTTTCACTAAACTTAAAAGTGTAAAATCAAACCGCTACATGTCTGGTAATACGAACTAATGAGCTAGAAGCGGCTGGCTCACCAGGCAGCCTGTTGGCTTTGCTTATGCGGGCCCCTCTCCTTCAAGGAAGTGGTTGAGATGGCACGTTCAGAAGACCTTTTTCTGAAGGTGCAAAGGAAGCTAGTTCAGGAGGTACATTGGGAAATTATGTGGGGTTGTCCACCACTAAGACAGCAAATTTGTTCATGACAAAGATCTTTTTCATCCCATGCCATCAATCATGGTAATCTCCTGAGCCAACTTTTGGTCGTCCTTGCCCACGGTCCTGCTGGCCCAAGGGACATGCTCCAAGGACACACTGCTATAGACCCGGCGGCTTGCAAGGACCTTGCAAAGGAACAGCATAGAGTCTTGTGTGGGCATCAATCCTTTAGCAACACAAGGTGAAGGGGAGAGCTGGGGGCACGCAATACATGGAAGAGGGGAGAGCAAACTGAACAGGCTACCCTAGCACTGCACAAAGCTAGGGGACAGGCAATTTTAACAATAAGTACAACCGGAGGGCAGAGGTCCCCAGCCTTTGCTGGCCCATGGTCAACAGCACCAGGCATGTAACATGCCAAAGGCCACCTTGTCTTTTGCCTCCCATGTCGGCTTCATATTGAACGTCACTTCTTCTGACAATGAGCACTGCTGGAAGGGCTGGCCACGCTGCTCGGGGATGGCTAGGGTCGGGGTAGGGCAGCAGCCTGCGAGCTCACGCCAGACCCAGGAGCAGCATGGCTGTGAGCGCAGCCTCTCAGCAGGGCTAGTTGTGCCAGGCGGACTGATATGCTGAGCCAGCTATGCTGGCTTTGGGACCCAAGGGGCTGTGTACACCAGGGGTGTCAAACTCATCCCACCCCACAAGCTGGATGAGGGTGACTGGGCCAGGCTGTGGGCCCAAGCAGACTGAGCCCAGGCCAGGCTGGGGGACACCACATGCGGCGCGTGCCCCTGTACCAGCTCCATGCACTGCACGGGGGGGTTGACACCTCTAGCATACACAGACGTGTAAGCAGATCCCTCTGCAAGGAGCTGCCCTGCACGGACACATCCAGAGACACCGAAGCGTTACTCCATGCACACAGCCGGCCTACTCATTTCATTCCCATCACTCCCATCCTCCTTGTAACTCTTCCCTCCCATGGCTTGCCCCCCATGAGACATTAAGGTCTGGGGGCAGGGACCTCACCTGGACTGAAGTGTGAGGGTGGGACCATCAGACGAACAATTAGCAGTAGGAAGCACAGGCAAGTGGGTCTCCCTCGAGTACGGTTACCTTCAAATTCTACTTGTTCAATTTAAAATAACCACTCCCCAGCATTACGCTTTCCAGCTCAACAATGCAGGATTTCAGTCTATGCTGCAACAGAGATGCCCTCGCGTCTAGCAGCATCACAGGGGTCCTCTCGCCTCCTGCGCCCCTAAGACTGACAACATGCGACAGTGCACGGCCCTGGGCCAACCAGGCTTAACACTTCCGCTGCTATCAGAAGTCATAAATTCAGTGTGCTCAGGGGCATCCTTAACTATTCTGTGTGTATAAGAAAGACTAGTAAACTGCATGATAAAGCGGTCTTCTGGCAGCATGACACCCTGATGGGAATACAGATGCATTTTGGATCTACCTTCCATAGAAAGATCTGCGAGTTTAGAGACCTTTTCTCTGTCACATAAAAGGCTTCCTTAGCACATTTGGAAAATATTTAACTCTACCTCTGCCTTTAAGAGGGAGAGGGGGAAGCAGTTTTGAGTATTCAGACCATTTGCTTCCAAAAGCATGCTCTTACAATGAAATTCCCCGTAAAACTCAAGGCAGGCTTCCAAAAACACAGGAAAGAAAAGAGAAGCAAACCAAGAGAATATATGCCTTTTGCTAAGGGCAGATTGCATTTGTTCCTAACATATTCATCTCCCTTTCAGCTTCTTTCACAGAGCTGACTGCTACGGAAACTTTACAGCTACTTTTTGGATGCTGTCTGTCTTATGGTCCAAAGTCCCCCGAGGGAAGAGAAGAATACACTCCCTTTCAGCAGCTAGGCTCCTATTTTCTCTCATGCGACTGAACTTTATACAGACAGACAATACTTTTGGCTAAGTGACTTAAGAGCATCAGTCTCCCTCTCAAAAGTGACCAAAGGCCTGAATGAGCGTGAGCTGCTCTGCCTTTCAGCCGCACAGCTCGAGAGCGAGCTTGCGGCATGGAGGTCATCTCAGGCTCTTTTGGGAAAAAAAAATGGACACACGTTTCTAACCCACTTAGGTGCTGCAGAAATGTCACCCCATGGTCTTAATGGATCCACCTAGGTCCCAGTCCCGGTCCCCGTTACAACACAGACGACTTTGGGAGTCCTTTGAGGTGACCCTGGTACAAGGGAGAGGAGAATCCTATCCATGCATGTGCCACCAAAGGGAATATAAGCCATTGCAGGAAGGGGCCATCCCTCATATACATGCATATATCTGTCTATGTGTGTATGCATCTGTGTATTTATGTATATGTATACGTATCTTCTTCTCAAGGCAGCAATCTTTCTAGTCGCAGCCTCTTCTCCCAGGAGGAGATTTCTTTTTTATTTGTTTTTTAAAAAAACCTAAGGACCAAATTCGGGCCTCGTTTGCACCGAAATAAAATGGGAATAACCACAGTGGCTTCAAGGAGTTACGCCGAGTCTTGCGCTGGCAGAAAGAGCAGGATCTGCTCGCTGTGCAGTACAGTTATAAAAGGCCGCTTCCCTTCATCAGAGCTGGTGAGCTCCTGAGAACAGGACTAATTGGCTAAAGCAATCTCTCCTGACAAGCTATCACGGAGCAGCAGTCACAGAGAGCAGTCGTAGCATGAAGGGAAGAAAAAGGCTATTAGAGCTGTATTTCCCTCTGTTGAAAGCTACGGGCGGAGATGTCCAACATTTGTTAATAGCAATGATTTTGAGGCAGCTGAAGCAAAGCCTGCTTTAAGTCAGGCCAAGTTTACAGATGTGTAGCTGATTATTTTGAATAATTAAATGGTGTCCAAACCAGCTGTGATGAATAGCACTGGGGTCTCAATTCATACATAATTGAGAAGACCGAGTCACATTTGATCATCCTGATCAAATTCTACCCTCTGGAGGATAAATGTTTGTCCTGAATACCATCAACATTGTTAAATGCCTCAATATTCCTGCTCAGTCATCCAGCCAGCAGTCAATTGAACTAAATCACTTTAACACCTCACACATTTGCTATCCTCATGAATACAAAATGTTTATGACTTACACAATAGTTTTTGGGCATCAGGCAGTGCAGCCACTCAGACAGACTGTAACCAAACAGCAGTAAATGGTTTTTAATGGGACCATTAAAGACAATACCTGCATCTAGTCATGTCTTTATTCCATTAAGCAAAGTGGCTTTAGATATTAGCCCACCAGTTTTGTTTCACTGTTATGTGTGTAAATACATCGGCCTTTATAACTCATGTACCCATATTTCTTTTTTAAAACAGCCATATATTGAAGAATATGGGTCCTCTTTGGCCCTCCACTGAAACACCACCACAGCTGCATGCTATTTACCAGCCTTCCTAGCTGAAATCATCTCATCCAGGATGCGGTGTGGAAGGATTACCAGAGCGATGCCATTGGTACATTAAACTTCTCAAACTTGTTTCTTGGTAGTGCAGAAGTGCCTTGTGTAGCTCACTGGGCCTTCCTATAGCCCGGAGGGATTGAATTTTGGTCTTACTCCCACGCTGGAGGACTTGCAACAGTTTTGCAAGGGGGCAACAGAGATTGGGATTCAGCCTAGACACTCCGAGTTGTCTGTAGCAAGAGGCAGCTCTTAAAACCTTTGTGTGATATAAATACCGCGGACTAAACACCTTGTTCAGGTGTTATTTGGACAAAAATCCCAGCGATGGCAATGGGAACGTTTCCTAGTAAGCAACCAATAGTAGTAATTCAAAGCGCTAATGGATGGAAGCTTTGGGAAGTGGCCCAAGAGTGATAAATGACAAAGCGCCACATGTGACATTTCACGTGGAGGGCCAGTCTGCAACCCTTGCTCACACTGCAGCTTTCCCCTTCCTGAAAACCAGGTGACCAGGGAGGACTCTTCCAGATGAGGTCTCACCAGCACTTGGTATATGAACGGCCTTAAAACTTGGTGCTCTCTGCTGGAAATACTTCATCTGATAGGGTGCAGAAGCAGACTTGCTGTTTTCACAGTGGCCTCATATCGGTATGACATTGTCCTTTGCTAGGAGTACACAACATGTTCAGCTGCGGCAGGAAAAGGCTACTTCATTAAAAGATAAGGAAACATACCTCAAAGTCTTCTGAGAATCCATGCTGGTTATTTGAATACAGTTCACTGATATGTTTAACAAACTGTTTGACAGGAATGGCTTCCATGTCATCTGTAGGAAGAGAAACACATTCAGAGTTGCTAGGAAATGTTTTAGTCCTCCTGCCACCAGTCACTCTGATCTTTTTCATATCTGAGACCGAGATCCATGTTACCATCTACAAATTCAGGTTTGCACTAGGGCCCCAACACCATTTGTATCTGAATTACCCAAAGGAAGAGTTTATACCGTGCATAGTTACACAAACCCTAACAGATGTCTAATTCCTTATATTACGTATGCAAAGCTAGATACTGCCAATGTAAATCATGCGAATCAGTAGCTGGTTCCCTGTGATGCATTTTTGGAAAGCTAATCCTCAGTGCAATTCTACTTTTTACTTTAAAGTAAAATAAAAAGTATAAAGGATATTTAAAACAATATAGTGGACAAGTAATTGCTGCTAATCTCAGATGAGATTTGTTTTAAAAAATGTTGTTCCCTGTTGTAAGATTTAAGGCCAGTCAGAAAGACAGACAAAAGTACACAGTCTTCCAGCCACTCCTGTTCGTTATATTGAATGTTCGTTCCACTGGACCGCTTGCTCCTGATTGACATATTCCCAGGATGCCCATAAATCACATAGAAACACCTTGTAAAGAAGCTGTAACAAAGTCAAAGATGTTAATGGTTTAAAAGAAAACCCAGGGCTTTTCAGGTGACCCAAAAGAAGTTCCTGGGACTCTGTGAAACAAGTGGGATGAATCTGGGTAAAATGTGGACGCGTAGTCATCACCTGCGTAGTTTTGCAAAGCAGGATCTAAACGTTGCTACATCCCCACTTCAGTTGCTGAAATCATTCAGCTTTCCTGGATAAATTAGATAATGTTTGCAGTATGGCATTTGGAAAATGTAAAACGCTATGCAAGTGTGATTATTTTCGGCATGTGCAATAACTTACTGCCTGATTGCATCCTTTCATAGCAATATCCAGGCATTTATGTATTCTATCTAATATCCTTCTGAGGATTACATGTGGTTTATGTTTACTTCAAGTAATTTTGTGATGCATCTTTCCTCCCTTTAGCGCCCATATGGTTTTGTGCTGCAGCTGCATTACAGTCTGGATTCTCTCGCTTTTAAAACATCTCCATCACTACAGGAAAAATCCAAATATTTCTACAGATAGTTAGCAAAATTTAACCATAAATAAACAGATGTGACATTTACTGTATTCAGAGTGAAAGATCTTTGGCAAACTGAAACCTCTCAGCTGTCACATATGCTTTTCTTCGCAAAGGGTATGAAGATCTGTATGTGTAAATGAGGTTCTACTTTGGCAAGAGTTTTATAGATCTAGGCTTGGCAATCTGATTTCTCTATGGGTGATGGCAGTTACTATTGACCATGTCATTACTTCTCTACTTGCATTTTATCGAGTAAGGCTCTGGGGTGGCTTTTTGCATCTATTGACATTTTCAAACTTGAATCAGTCTTACAGGAACATACCATCTTTCTTCTGTTTAATTTACAAGAGGCAATTGTTTAAGAAATATGTGTAATCTGATCACCTCTCGTGGTAATGTTGCTTTAATTAGCAATGTGCACATTTATTGAATAGCGTTAAGCCATTTAAAAGATTTAACAAGTGTATTATCATTCTAGTAAGCAAGCCATGCACTACAGAAGAGCTGGTGATTTATAACACTTAAATATTAATTCTGTATAATACTCAACTACATTAACATACACGGGTTTTGCAGCCAAGACCTCTGAATTCATGGTCTGAAGGAACAGCAGTGCCAAAGGCAGTACTGCTTCCTCTCCCACCAAGTAAACGGTACATCTTAAGTTTCCTTGAAAATAACCTTTACTGCATAAAGAATTTCACTCAATATAGCAAAAATCCTAGTGGCAGCAGTAGTAGTCATGCAGCGCAGCCCGGGACTCCTCGGACCAAGCTTAATTTTGCAGAAGGCACATTTCCATTTTTAGTGACGGGCTGCAGGGCAAGACATCATTGAGGACAGCAATCCCTTCGATCCCTCACTTTCTCAAGGAAAAAGGTCAAGGGCAGCCTGCGTAGCACTTAAGCTGTTAACCAGCCCATGACACTATCCACTCACCTTCATAGCCACCACCAAGCCTACTCCTGGGTTTTCTTCGTTTCCTACTTTCCCCTCTCTCCCCTACTCTTCCCTCTTGGCGTCTCTCCTCAGTTCCCTCTGCATGATCTCTTCTCCAGCAATTCCCAATTCCTCCCAGCCCAACACAGTTCCCCATCCCATTTGATAAATGGGCAGCAATGAACTAGTTAATTCTGCTGGCATGTAAATGAGTAAACCTCACAATGAGGCTCTTTGGGAAGGGGGACTTCACCTCTTCAGAGCTGCTGTGCAAGGCTGCCAGCAGACTCAGGACACAGCGCGGGAGGAGAGGCTTTTCCTTCCCCTTTGGAAAAGTAACGGCGTGACCATGAAGGTTAGGAACTTCATTAAATGCAATTAAAGAGCTGGGTTTTTTTTCAGTCAAGGGGTTTATGCATAAAGGGGGCTGGACCTGGCATGGGATGAGGACTTGAGTCTTCTGTGCCACTGATCCAGCACGTAGTCAAACCATCTCTGCCTTGAGTCATTTTAAAATCTGGACAATGCGGTCCAACTGAACGCTGACCCTTGGTGCTGCCCAGGCAAGAAGCTCATCTTCGTCCTCCCTGAGGGTCACAGGAAAGAGCGGATGGTTCAGATGGAGGCGGCTGGGATCTGGTAGGGGTTGGGAGTCCTGGTGTGGGGAGGCTTTCCATCCTGGGGTGCGTGGAAAGTATCCCTGATGTCTGGTTCTCTTGAACCCCCAAAAAGGGACGTGTTAGGGTAATTTGGCTTCGCATTTTGCCCACTGTAAACTCCATACAGCAGTGTGAACTCTTCTGGTTCACATCTAGCTATTACTGGCTTCGGAGATCTGTGCTGAAATGCATGCTAGCGGTACACCGCTCTTTGATAGCATTTGCTCGGAAGATATCTGTCTCAGAAGTATCTTTGCTTAACTCTCTCCAACGCAAAATGCAAATTGATGTGGGTCCAGGGAACCTGCTTTTTGCAGGTATCTTGGGCCCATGGGCTTTGTTAAAGCTCCCTTCCATCTCAACACGAACGGGCTTCAGCGACTGTAACTCTTTTAGTCAACTCAAGAGATTAATGGAGTCCTATAATGGCTAATTAGGAGCCCTAATAGCGGTTCAGTGCCTATTCCCTTTTGCACCACTTACTTTTTTCCAGCCTAAAAGCAGACTGGCATTTGTTAGTGTCAGCATAATGCTAACTTCCTACAAGAGGATTATTCAAAAGGAAAACACGTGTCTTTACAGCAAATGGCAGATAACCCATCTCTCTAGCCTGCAGATACAACGCTGCATGGAGAACTTGTGTGGGTTAACCTCAGTCAGGATTCAGCAAAATGGGAACATTTTCAACGTGAATCTTAGTAAAGCACACGTAAGTGGGCAGAGGTAGCTATTAATGACTAGAAGGGGCTCCAGAGGTCTAGCGAAAGGGCAATGTGTTATTTGTGTTGGATATTCAAATCTGAACCTCAATGGGCCCGCTGCTCCTTGGCTGTGGGATCTCCGACTGCTGCAAAGGCGCCACGGGAAGACAGCGCCATGTGCCGTATGCGGCACGGATGAGACCCACTGCAACCACTGCGCAGAACGAACCGGAGAGGGCAAAATGAGACCCACGTGCTTGCGGGAAGAGAGGCTGCATTGCTGATGCCACCTGAGAAAAGGCGTTCGCTGGCACTTCAACTACATACATAAGCACAGACAAAACCTGCCATGTCTCACCCCGCTTTCTAGAAGCTGGCACGCGATGGTCGGCATGGCACACGTCGTGTATTCCTGCAGGAGCCAGCATGTGCCCAGGGTAGTAAAAGCAATAAAGCTGGTGTCAGCTCATGTTTAAAGTCTGCATAATTAGCAAAGTCATCAGGAACATTTTTGCCCTCTTCACTGTCCTTAACAAAGCTGCTCTGATGCTTCCTCTGAAGCTATCGGGGCCGGGCTTGAAAGGAAAAGAGACTGTCCTACCGGAGGGACACTTCCACACAAGGAGATGCTGGATTCATTTGCTGCTCCCCAGCGGGCTTAGTATTGCCAAATTGGGACGGACTTTTTTGGGTCAGGAGTAAAACGGGGAGGTTTGCAACAAAGAACAGATCAGCAATGTGCTCCCTACACGTTTTGCAAGGCCACACAAACTCCTCCTCTCCTGCTTGCTTTCCCTTTCCATCTCGTACTGCTTTCCTGACGTTCCTCTCACCCTCCCTCCTTCTCACTCCTCATTTCATCATGATCAATAGACATTAATTGCACAGTGCTAAGCTGCTCACCAGGATGCTGAGATGCTCTGTCTTAATTTTCTGCTTTGCATTCCCTAAATAATGAAAAACACCTTGGGTTAAACAAAAACTTTAAAAGGATTCCCACTGCCTGGTGTGGCCGCCCAGCGCAGTGCTTCCCTGGGTACGCCTTCTTCTATCCGCTCCCCCCATTGCCTTTGTGAAAATGTAAAAAAAAAATCTCAGCAAAAGAAAAAAATCTCTGCTGGAATTTGTTTCATCCCAGCGCATGTTGAGGATGTTCTGTTCAAGGACAGTACGGCTCGATTTGTTAAATGACGTATTTATAGCAAGAATGTGACAGAAGCGTTAGCACATCACTGGGGGAAAAAGCATTTTTCTGACTGATCATGTCTTCTTGCAATACAAAAGAAAGCCAGATTGCTTTTAACTGCATAATAACAATATCAAGTCACTTATGAGAAAATAAAATCGCAGACATGGCTTTTATACCGGTAGGATATTGGTTCATCTTTTTTCTACAGAGGTCATATCTGCATAAATATTAAAGTAAGGCAACACAGCGGGTGTCATCCCCTGCGTTTAAACTACATGCTGAAAGCCCTTTAAATGTTGGCACCCTGCTGAAGTTAGTGACCTTAGAATTATTAAGATGAATTATAATTGCTCAGAGCCAAGTGCCAAGAGACAATTCCTTGTTAACTTGCACACTACTTGAATTAGAAGTGTTTACCAATTATTATCATTGCCTCCATGAAACTTATAGTTCAACATGAATACAGGCAAGAAGATTTATTATGAAAACATTCACGCTTATGAGAGCCTCGATGCTTGGGTACAGTAGGAAAACTGCACAAAACAGCTAGCAGCAGATTATTATTACCCATGCATTATAATTACCTATACATTATAATCAGATATAATAGTCAGAGGGCAGATTTCTGATAAAGCAGAGAGGCACAGGATAGGGAGGATCACTTGCATTGTACACGCCTGGACACTAATCACTGGCGCAAGAGTTACGTTCATCTCACTTGCTTCAAGATTACTTTAATACAGCGCCATTAGTCATATGCCAATCGCAGTGATATGAATTACAAAAATCACGTTAATGTGGAATTTAAAACCACATGCATGTTTCCTACATTGGGTTGTAATTCATTATAAATGAAACAGCAATTCATTCTCTCAGGCAGAAAGGAGAGGTCAAACCCAAAGTATTCATTTTCATCTTCCAGAATGAAATGATTCGAGCTTTCCATTTACCTACACACTAAAAATGACTTTACTTCTTGTAGCTAAGTGATACAACTGGGATACAACTAGCAACTGCTAGTAATCCCATATATTTCCATCCTAAGGTCCCAATTCTGCCATCTCAGGCTTAAAGATCTATGCCTGCGAGCAGTCCCATTCAAATCAGTGGGGCAATATATGAGTTTAATGGTAAGCACTCATACCAGTGTTTAGAGAGCTGAGCCTGAATGCTGGAAAACAGCATACTGGGTTTTTCCTCCCAGCCTAAGCCAAATTGTTGCATTTGTTGAACCTATTCAGACCTATTATGAGTACTGTTTCGCATGTATATAAAATGCAGATATAGAAAGAATATCTCCATGCTTATATATTTATATGTGCACGTGTGCGTGCATGCACACACACGGCTGTGAAGCTGCACCCAGGCTACGCTGTGTCTTCCTCTCCTCATGCTGATTCAAGCTTCAGGAGGGGGATGACGAGTAATCAGCTGATTCAGGAGTTGATCCCTAGGACTAAACATGGCGCAAGATTTGAGTCCTCCCACACTTCTCTGTTGGGGGACGCAGCCATGTGCGTGTGGAATTACACACCTGGACACTGCTCGGTGCTGCAGACAATCTGCAGGGTGAAGGGAGGGCTGGGTCACTGAGTCGACCCCTCCGGCATTTCCAGTGGTCTGAAGAGATTACAACAGAGACATGTCCTTCCGGCTGGGAGCCGTGGTACGGTGAAGGGAAGCATTTCCGTCCTAAATGCAAGGTGGTGCCTGTATTCCCGTGGTCTGCCCAGGTCTAGGGTGGGACGAAGGCCCCTCCTCTTCCCTGTGATTAGAAAATACCAGGAGTGAAAGCTGCTTCTCCTGGTCTGAGACCTCCTCCACCGCAGCCCTGAGAAGTAACTCTCCAGGGAACGCGAGTTTGCTCTGTTACCTGTTATTTTGATCTGTCTTTATTTTTATCTGGTTATTACTGTAAGCTGCTTTGAGCTGCTCTTAGGGAGGGCAGCAAATACATCTAATACACAGATACATAAGCTTTGCCCCCTCCCTGGTTGTGCTATTTCAGCTCACTGTTTGGGGGGGGGGCTCTTGCTCAACTTCAACACCAGCAAAACTAAGGAGCTGGGAGGACAGGACTCCCTGCCCATTAATGGTGTTGATACCGTGTCTTGATGCACTTTAATTCACCCAACTCAAGCTGGCCTTTGCTTATGGAGAGGGCAATCCTTGCTATGGGATGCTGAACATCTTGTCAGAGCTTCCCCGGGATCATAGCCATTTCCATCCCCAGTGCTTTGGCAAGACACAAAAGCAGTTCCTGGAGTTATCCAAGACCATCGTGCGCTCATCCTGGTGCCAAGGGTGCAAGAGGACTGCAGGTAATCCTGGCAGGTGCTCGCGATGTCCTGCTCCCAGATGCAGTTCGTCTTGATACTCTAGTGTTGCTGGTCTGGCCAGGGAGCCTGGTGGAGAGAGCAACTTTCTCTTTGAACATGGAGGAGATGGACTCCGATGCCCAACAGAGCGGATTTGGTAACCCCACGCGTCTACTGTATGGCTCACCTCATCTGTCCCGTCCGGCAGAGTTGCGGTAGGCCGGTGCTGGAAGGAATCCAAGCATCTCTGGGACATCAGTCCCCTTCCCGGGAGGAGAGGGCTCTGCTTGAAGACGACGCGATGGGGAGCATCAACGCAACAGACGTTCCTGGTTCAGGGGTCTGCACTTGTACTCCTCGTTGCCCCCTGCCTGCCGTCGCCATCTGCGATGCACAGGGATAATTCTGCTTCTGCTGCCCTTCAGCAAATCCAGTCTTGTGATACGAGGAAAATGCCCGTCTAGAGCATGAGGCTTGCACCTAGGGGAGGAAGAGCTCAAGTCTGTAGGTAAATCAGCTCTTCCTGTGAGTGCTGGGACCCTGCCGACGGAGGGGAGAGGCGTGGAGGCGCCGTAACTTGCACCAGATGCTGCCCCAGCGGGAAAGCAGGGGAAGGCAGAGGTGGCTTACTTATGACTGCACATTTGCAAAGACACCCATCCAAAATCAAGCAGCTGAGGAGAGGAAGACAGAGAAGCTGGGGAAATAATTGCATGCACCAAGATGGCAGGTCCGAGATTTGCCACTGCTCACGAGAGGGCTGCCCCTCGGGGCAAGCTTGTAAATGAGGCTGATGCCACGTTTAGGCTCATGCGTCCCTCACGATAGCCAGGGGCTGATTCAGCTAATGATACCTCCTTTGTCCTGTGCGTCTCTAGATCAAGCAGTACAGATAATTATGAATTATTATATGGGCATTCGGTCTCAGGGCAAAATTTGCATAGCTAAGTGTATGCCTGTGGGTGATGTGGTTTCACGCTCAATAATTAAGTACATTTCTGCAGTGGGAAGCGAGGCAGAAAAAGGGTAGAAGCCACTCCTCTCTTCGATGATTTCCTTGCTCGTGGACCTGTAATGCACCGTAATGAGGCAGGAGCTACTGCTGGCATGCGAGGAGGTTGCCGGGGATTTTAGAGGTCTTGGAGCAGGGGAAACGTGGGGTCCTGGCAAAGCCATTCCACGCCTCTAAAGCAGCAGGGCTAAATTGCTGTAGCCAAGTCCGTGCGTGTAGCTGGGAGAGGAATTTGGTCCACTCCATCCAAGGAAACAGTCGCATAGCTCCATGGGGACCTATTTAAATATCTTTTAAGGTACTCCCTGGGGTATCACAACCTAAAAAGGTTAGCTTGAAGAGCTCACTTTCATTTAAAACATCCTTTCTCTTTTACTTTCAGGATCAATACGGCAAGTCAGATTTTCTCGCAGCTTCCAGAAGGGAAGTTCAAAAACAGCATCATTTCATCAGCATGATGTGGGAACTGAAGGGGGATTTTGCCATTTACCCTTTCTAAAATCCTTCAGCAGGACTGCCGTGTGGGGGCTGCGGTTCAGGATGAAGGAGTTGGTTAGCCAGGGGATGGGGAAAGGGAGCAGGCCTCTGGACCACTCTGACCGACTAAACAACCTTTTCATGCCACACTGCTATCTTGCAGTAGGAAAGGCAGGGCAATCTTGAGTGCATGAGGCACCGAACTGGCATGAAGCTCAGCCACTGACCAACTCTGTGGCCTTGGGCATGTCATCTAGTCAGCATGGGTCTCAATTTACCCTTTTTTAAAAGCCGCATCATACCCCTTATTCATGGAGTGTTAACCTAACCTTGTGGGAAGAGTGCTTTGAGATCCTCAGCTGGATGTAAAGTGCAAGCAGTTGCTGTTATAGTTCCCATTATTCCTATTACCAGTATTATCAACACCAGAAACCCAGCGGGTCAAGCTTAACTCAGTGAGCTCTGTCCCCATCATCCACCTAGCACCAAATCAGCCGGCCTCTCTGCACGCAGGCATTTCAATAAGAAAGGCCAAAGAGTGTGGGTCTAAACCAGGTGGATCAGGAGCTGAAAGTGAAGGGTAAGGAGAGCAAAATATGATCCACCTAGTTTAGACAGGGCTTTGCACAGACCAGTCAGATACAAACCCAAGCCCCTTCTAGTAATTTCCAAGGAGGCATCACATGCGAGGTTTGGCAAAGGCAGGGCAGTGATCAGTAGATTTGATAGCTAAGAAAAGATATTATGACTTGCAGCACTGATGTTTCCTATAATGGGAGACAAGGCAGTGCACAAAGCTCCTGCACACCCATCACAGTGGACCTGGGATGGAAACATCTCGCCCCTATGCACCGCCAAGGAGGAAGAGGGGGACAGTGGGTCCTTATTAACAAAAGTATCTGGGTCTCTATATTTTTCTTCCATTGCATGTTCCACAGATAAGGACAGAGGATGACAGTAACTTTTTGTTTCTACAGAGACAGGACTCAGACTACTATCGACAGCATGGTACAAATCACCGAACGTTTCACATAAGGAGAGAATAGCTAACGTTTCACGTTAACTCCCTCAGGTGTGTTTAAAATTGTCACCCTTGAAGGTTAGACATACAATTATGAATGCAATTACGAAAAATTTAACTAGATGCTTTCCCTTTCCTAATGAGGGTATTTCTTCAGTGTCTCTTTTCCTAGACTGTTAGAGACAGTCTTTGAAAGTCTTTGTTAAAATTAATTTAATAACTGCAGTCTGAAGCCTCGAGCTGTCAAACCAAAATTATGGAACAGGCGAAGGGAACAGAGGAAAAACATGTCATCCTGCCATAGCAAGTCAGATCCCCCTTTGTGCAACTAAACTCGTTATAACATAGCGTACGTTTTACTTGTGTCAACAAGACTGAATACTACCATACAAGGCGGGTGCTGCAAGGGCTACGCCACTGCTGCAGCTGCAAAAGTTTTGGGGTTTCTTGTTTGTCATCCTTATTTAAAGGGAAACAAACTGGTGCAGCTGGTAACACTGCGAGAAACTGCCTCACGTGGATGGCAGGGACACAGGGGCACTGCCTGCTTTCACCTTCATTCCAGCTCAGCTGAGGGAAGAAGCCGGCCCGTATAGCTTGAATATTACTCCTTTAAATCCACTTGGATGCTTTGTCTGTGCGCAGTCCCCTCCTCTCCTGCTAGTTCAAAAAGGAGCAAAGCTACACCTGGAAAAGATGGGAGCAACCTCTCCGGTGCAGCCAGTGGAGTTGTTCGCACCAGGGCCCTCTGAACCCGTAACCTATTCTCGACCGAATGCCAGGCATTATTATCGCTAAAAAAAGTACCACTTCTAACAAAGTTGCTCCAGGATTTGCAGTGATCTGTGACAAAAACACACCGGTTCCACTGCCAGAGGCAAAGAGCAAGGCACGCTCACTCAGAAGCGATGGCACAGACGTTGCAAAACCTCTACCAAGAGTTGAGAGAGCAATCAGAATTTGTCACCGAACCAACGTGGCTTTCCCTCCCAGCACCAGTGAGCCGGCACCTGGCCGCACGCAGCACGCGCACGCAGCACGCGCAGGCCTGCCTTACCTGGAATAGGTATAATGGGAATACTTTCATTGGGGACCACGCGAGGCGAGCTGCTGTCCTCCACATAGAAATGAGCAGTCTGAAAACACTTTCTGCGAAAGGAAGAGAGAAAAAGTTCAGCAGTGTGAAAAAAATCACATTTGGAGAAGAGCAAAGAGCGCCTGCACGTGTCCTGCCTTTCCACTTCTGGTTCAGCCTTTCAGATGTTAAAGCCTTAAATGCTGGTTGGTGAAAACCCACTGAAGCTGTATACAATTATATTGCTACTTTCAGACCCCGAGGCATTGTATTCACTGATACCTGACACCCACTCGCCAGAAATACACACCGCCCCTCCCCTTTAAGAGCAGGCTATTGCTGAGGATTAGTTACCATAAAATTAAGACCAGTCACTTTAGAATTTGGATCCGGATTTCAAATAAAAAGTTCAGAAAGAAACACTGGCTGCCAGTCCTTTGCCCGTGAGACACACGCCAATGCATCGTCTCAAACCAAACGAGCGCACAAAAATGTCTGCGGGGGGGGGAGGATACAGACTTACTGTAAAACTTGACGCTGGGTAACAGTAACTAACGCAGAATAGCACAGACAGGTCTTAAAAGGGTGAGGAATTCAGCTCCTTTAAGCCCAGAAGCAATACAATCCCTGTCACACCCTCCTCTTTCAAAATCTGAACCTCGGCCGTGCCGGGAGAAAATCCCGCTTGGGCCCCACAGCCACGCGCTGAGAAAGGCCCAAGAAGGACAAGTCACGCGCTGCGACCACGCCAGAGACAGGGAAAGACAGACTCGAATGTACCTTAATGCTTTTACCTGTACTTAATGCAAAGCAGAGAGCACCAGCTGGTCATCATAGAGAAGGCACTGAGCAGAAGAGCATCGAGAGAGCCAAGAAGCCTCTGCATGGTGATGTTAACCGAGGCAGGGTTTTCCAACATCAGCGTCACTGCTCATTGCTGACTTAATGAGCTGCTTGGGGCTGGAGCTGAATATTTAATGAGACTTGCTCAGTGGGAGCAGCTATTGTGACAAGCAAAGGGTCTGCTCTCATCTGTCAGGGGCGCTTAACAATAGCTTCCCCGCACCATGAACAGCCCTCTTACGGCATCGCTTAATGAACTGCTCCCCGGCACCTGGACGGCGTTTGAAGGCAGCCCCGGTTGAGCTGCCCCTTTAGGAAGTTGCTGTTTCTCCTGCTGAAACATATTTGCACGTACTGGCGGGGAACTTTCTGCCTTGCCGTCTGCTTTTCTGTAATTCTGGGCATTGTGCTCCGCACAGAAAGCCCACTCGGTAGAGCCTGCTTTGCTGACATTGTCAAAGTAATTTGTGCTCCCATTGTTTTCAACGCTGATGCGTGCCAGGGTGCTAAGAAGTCGCACTGAAAATCAAATAACTTTTCCAGGCAAAAAACAGGTCTGTACCAGACGCAAAAATACCTACGGGCGTTTGCTTCCTCTGCGTCTGTACGGGGTGCCTGTGTAACTGCAGCACTTTATAAATAATACAAGCACACGGTATAGATGCTCATATACAACTATTGAGATGATATGCAACCAGGAAAGATCATATTTCACAGCACAGAGGGCGGCATCCCTAAAACACACTTCTTTTCCAGCCGCCAGGCTGAAGCCATGCTCAGGTTTTTGCTATACCAGGCCTCCTTTGCTAGGGAAACACAGTAAGGTAAAACACGGGAAAACCCAATATTCGTGACATGCAGCTCAGCACTTAAAAAAGAAAAAAATTAGTTTGTTTCCTTCCATTTGGAAGAATTCAACAAAAGGGACAGGAAAGGGTGAGTGCCTTTCTCTTTCGGCAGCATTTTGGACAATGTATACCCTGGGGGCGCAGCGGTGAATAAATCAGTCACACATAGGGAAGAAACTATGAATATGAAACAGGCAAAATGTTCATGGTTTTCATGCATTCAGGACTTTTTTCCCCTGAGTCATCTCCACAGAAAATCCATGGACAGTGTCTCCTGGTAATTCAAGCTTTAAGAATATATACAATTTTCCATCTAGCAGTTCAATAGAGAGAGACCCTTTCATCTACTGATCCAAGACCTTTTTTTTGTTAATAAGCTCACAGTATATACGAAATATAATTCCTTTCTATCCATTTATTTATTCTGTTTTTGCACAGACAAAAAAGCATTGCCTCATATTGTGCTGTTTTATACTGTCAAGAGATTTTTTTCCCCATAAAAAACATTAAATTGTTTATGTAGACGCACAGTCCCATTGGGCGATGTGCATAATGCAGAGAGGAATACACCGAGCATCTCGTACCGTGGGATAGTTACAGCTTTTGTAATTTCAGCAAACGAGCTCTTAGCACAGTGAAGTTGGCGGCGATAAATCATGCCATGGACAAATCTCTCTCTCTTGCATGGATGGCTGCATATAGCTGTTGTTGAAAACTTCATTACCACGGCTTGACCCCACCACCTTTTCTAGCCACAAGCACATCACTCGGCAATATACTGCGTGCGCACCTGAATGCACAAAGGCCGGTTATCTCTCTGGAGCACGGGTCGGCTTTACTACACCACTTACTGGAAGCAAGATCTGTAGTGGAAGTGAAGTGCGCTCTCCCACTCCAGGCAGACAAGGTTCCTGGGGTAGAGCTGATATCTTTTATGAGACCAACTAAATAGCTGGTAAAATTGTTCTTTGCAAGCTTTCAGGCACAAACACCCTTCTTCAGGCATATCTGTTGGTGAAGGAAGGGTGTTTGTACCTGAAAGCTTGCAAAGAACAATTTTTCCAACTATTTAATTGGCCGCATAAAAGATATCGCATCTACCCCAAGAACTTGCCTGCCTGTGTCCTTAGACCAACACGGCTATAACCACAACCCCACTTCCACTCTAAACCCCTTTCCATGTGCTCACGAGATTGGAAGCTCCTCCTCGGCTTTAATGTCCTCAGCTTCATCTCTGCTGCAATTGAATTTTCTGAGAAAGGCAAGAAAAAATTTGAGGCCAGGAACCCACCCATCCAGGGCACGCAGAGATGATGCGGGGCACCCCTCAGCCTCCAAGAAGAGCGCTGATGAGCCGGGAATTTTGCAGGGTGACACTTCACACACATCTATGCCCGCACAGGGCCTGGTTTCCAGACTAATGTGATAAGAAATAAGTTTTCAAATGAGTCCCACAACCTCCTGGCAAGAAATTTCTATTGAGAATCAGTTCCGGGCACATCTTTCCTTAAGCTCCCGTAGGGTGCCGACAGCTACGGTTTGCCCCTGCTCCTGGCGTGGGATCATGCTGTGGTCAGTCAGGGGGAGGGAGAAGAGGTGCAAAGGGAGATACTGAGGTCCAGCATGTTCCAACAACTGTGGCTTAGAGCAGCCCTGATGCCCCAAAACCTCTACTATACTTGCAACAAGGCAGTTGCTGCCTCGCCGAGCTGCAGCCTGAGCAGACACGGCGAGACAGAGGGTCGAGGCAGAGCCTGAGCGAGGGGAGGTGACATATCCCAAGGACCCACAACGGTGGCAGAGTTGGGTTCCAGTCCCTGACCATAGCCAGCGGCCCACGTGCATGCATGTGTGTAATAACAGCAATTGCTGGATCGGGACCAGGACTTGTGTACATTTAGCTTTCAACTGACTGTGTGTGCAAGACAGGGAAGCTACAAGGGCAGCTAGGGGCAATATGTGCACTCGGGATTTTTCCTGACACCCACACAAACTTGGGAGGGAGCCGCCTTCATTTTCAATGGGATTCATTCTTGTTGCAAACTGACCAACTAGTTCAGAAGTGCAGAAACCCTTTTACAAAAGGGACTTTATAGAAAAGCAAAGCAAACGACAGTCTTACTCTCGAGTCTAGACTATCCCAGGCAGCACACGCCTTTCCAGCAAAGAACCAAGGACCCTGTTGTCTCCGAGATCCGTGAAGGAGACCCCTTCCCTAAGCCCCATATGGTTTTCTGGCAGCTTTTCCCTGGGGCAGAATAACCATGTGAGATCCCACAGACCAGATGCACAGTTGTCACAGATGCAGAAAGTAATCCGCAGAACGGGAAGGGTGGAAGCACATGGGAATCTATCTGCCACTGCCGTCTGGGAAGGTTTCCTCGCACTCCCCTAGCTTTTTGTAGACAGTAACAGCTAATTATTATTACAGCAAAGTAAGACAGTGTGAAGCTCAGAGTAATACCACTTAGTAACTGGACTGCAGACATAAAAGTCTGCCAAGAGACCAACTATTAGTGAGGTTATGCTTTTATACCCGCTCTGCTTGGCAGAGTCTGTTGTTTGCTGATAACTTTCTCACAACCGCCATGCGCTTGGTAACTCTGGCACTCAGAACAAGCTGCTTTGATTATTGATAAAGCACGAGCAGCTCCCCGTCTACCCCGACCCTGAGGACGGGCGGAGCGCTGGACCACTACGACTGCCTGCAGGTGAGCGCTCGGTTACTTCCCTCCAGATGCTCGGTTCCTGGGACCTAGCTCTGCCTTCGATACGAACGCGCAGCTTCTACCGAAGACAAACGGGAGCCCTGGGAATAGATCTGAAGCCAACTGCTGGCTCTTACTCCTTTGTAGTCGTATCCCCAGCATCCATGGCTCCGAGCAGAGGGGGAAGGGACACATATGGCTCTGCACCAGCTGATGCTGGGGTTAGGGGGAGGGTGATGAAGAAGCGGGGGCTGATAGGCTCCGAGGCGGCTGGCTGCAGCCACAGAAATACCGGTGACAACATGGTATACGATCAAAAGGGGACTTCTCCGACTTCGGGGAGACTCAGCCACAGCTGGGCTATATGCACTATGGCCCAGCGGGGCTGTGGCTGGTAGGTGCCAATGCAGGGCTCGTGTTGCACAAGTAGGGCCCCTTGACTGACTTTGTGAAGCACCTCCGACCGTCAGTGCGATGCTGCACTTTCCTCCCAGCTGCTGCAAGGCCAGCCAGGTGTGCACTGCTTTCTTCTCTGCTTCACCACAGCACCCAGGAGCCCCAGTCACGGAGTATAACATGTCCAGGCGACCCCATCCTAGGGCAAAGCTGCAAAAGAAGCACTGTGAATTCCTGCTTCCTCGGTCACATTAGCAAGTGCAAGCCTTGCGCCCCACCAGGTGCCCTGCTCTCCTGGACTTCACCGAGATGCACACAGAGGAGCACCCCGGCCCGCTCCCATGTTGATGCGCGTTGGGATTACGGGCGACGGGTCATGCACCTGATCGCAGCTTTTCTAAAAGGCCACGTGACCTAGAAGACTGGAGGAGTCAGGACCCCTGGGCTGTAAGTCCTGGTTCTGCAATGGGCCTGCTGCATGACCTCGGATGCAGGCGGGGTTGTCACGCAAATGGCTCAGTAGCCACAAAACAAAATCTGAATGCAGTGGCTGAGTGCCGCGTGTCAGATCATTCCCGGTTTGCCAACACTTTCCTCTGAAGGAAGCATCCTGGCTGGCCAGGCTGGAAAACAGGATGCTAGACCAGGCAAGACCACCAGCTGCCTTCAGCATAGCAGTCCTTACATTCTGGATCACGACAGTCAGACCTGATGACAGGACGAGCGGAGAAAGTGCCACGGGCCTTGTGGTGGAAAAAGCGAATGTTTGTCGTGAAGAAAGCAGCAGAACAAAAAAGCATTCCTAACACACATGTCCAATGCTGAAGAGCAGCCTACTTGTGTCCTGAAAATTCATGATAAAAATAACGACCGTGGTCAGAAACATCTCTCGTTCTCCAGCAGCTTTCAGGTCTGGTTTTGAAGCTAAAAGTAACTTGAACCTTTCTCCTTTGCTGAATGCCTTTCAGTGGCTTGGATTAGTAGGAAGGATACAGCCTGCAGTTAACGAGCTTTGCTTTATTTTTACTTTACCTTTGCTCCTCCTCTTGAACTCCTTTGAGTTCCCCAAGTTTTTAGAAACTCTGGGAGAAAACTGCACAGAAAGTTTTCCTTCTGTGAAAGCTTCCCTCGTCCTTTTGGGAAGTCTGTCATCTAGCTGGGACAAAGGTTTGGTTCTGACATCCGTATCTTTCACAGCACAAAGCAAGGTATCAAAGCTGCGAGAGGAAGAGAAAGCTGTATCCTCGATCAGGGATTGCAAAGCCGTTCAAAATCCCAGAGAGAGCCTGTCTGCAGCGTACGGGGTAGTGAGAGAGGCAGTTTCCTGAATGCAGATTCACTAGAGAAAAAAGTATTTCATCCTCTCAGTCAGCCACGTTGCACAGTTTCCCTGTAAATGTGGTCAGGAACAGCATCTGGTCAGTGGGTGCATCTACATGTTCACATGTGCCACAGTTACTGCGCATTAAGTTTAGTACTTGCATAACCAAGTAATAAATCAATGCACAGTAACAGGTGCTACTGTGCAGCAGCAGTGGCGCATGCATTTTCACAGACACTAACTGCGCAGTAGCCCAATACTGCTGCAAAGCAGTGCATTAACATGGGTTCTGCCCGGCACGCTGCTGCGCAGTGTTATTAGCTACTGCACAGTTAGTGTCTTGTGTGGATGAGGCCAAGCGTGCCGGTACCGTGCTGCTCTGCCCTTTCCATCAGCTTCACTGCCCCTCCGCGCACGTTTGTCACTGTCAGAATTGGCAATGGCTCCTCAGGACCGCGAAAGAGCAGAAGTGCAATGAATCTGGACTATGGCACAGGCAGACCAGCAACCAGAAGCCTGGCCGACAGCCGTCTGCAGTCTGCACAGGGCTACAGCCCAGGTCATCAGTCACGGGCTTTTATGAGCAATAGCACTGACTCCAGCTTTAAGAAGAGAGAAAAAAAAATGAAAAAACATGTAAGCAAATCTGATCCCATGACCACCAGCACGGGTATCTCTGACATTACATCTATCCTGTCGCTGCATGCTAGGAGTACCTGCACCCCGCATCACGTCAGACAGGGCTGAAATGATCCTTTTTCTGGGAGTATTTCAGTTTGGGAGCTGCTCTGCTGATTTAAAAAAGTCACAAAAAGGAAACATTTACCATGCCGCAGCTTGACAGGGGAACGGGAGAAGGAAGTGGAAGTGTGCTCGGTTTTAGGAGCTGGCCTCCAAACAGAACAAGAAAGCTGTCCAAGTCAAACAAGCGAGAAAACGCTGACTTGGCACTATACTTTAAAAGTGGGCACATGGAAAGCAAGGAGTGAATGCGCTGCTGGAGAACAAGGGATGCTCCCCACTGCGCGGAAGGCCGCTTCTCCTGGGCACCTCTTGTGAAGATGGCTCTCCTTCTCCTGCAAACAAACGCATTAAGCTCATGCAGCAGTAGTAATGAGAGAGGTTTCCACAGTCCGTGAATGGGTTTCAGTAGTTTCACAGCGTGCCAAGTCTTTGGGACCTTTGTCAAGGGACAATAGTACAGAAGTAGACTGTCCCCATCATTGTTCTTGGGGCCGGAGGGAAAGGCCTTTACTTACACTGGTAAGCTGTTCGCTAGTCCAGCTCAGAGCCCACCCCGCGTCTGTAAAGAGGATGTCCTGCTGCTACGTATAGTGAGACTCTCTGCAATACGCCTGGAATAACTCTCTTTTTAAGGGCGAAATGCCCTCTTTCTCAGCAAGCTGAATAACGTGACACTAGCCCCCGCGGTAAAGACTTGTGACAATACATCGCGCTTGGCCATTTAAACCGGTCCCTCTGGCCGTACAGAACCACACAGATGCTGCTAATCACCCGTCTGCAGACTCGAGGGAAAGCTACGGTTTTCACCCTTAGAAAAGCAAGTGCTTTGTGGAAAAGGAAACCACCTTTAAAAGACATTAGGGCAATAACAATGAAATAGGGTCGCACCTTCAAAGCGCTCGTTAAGGGGGCACAACTTTCTCCAAGATGAAAGCCTCCTCTCTGCCTTGTTTTTGCAAATGTTTTTCTGTTTCTCCATTTTGGAAGCTGAGCTAGTGAACAGGAAGCAAATAAGGCATGCGGTATGTTGCTAGAAGAGTTCATCAGTCTGCGTTTTTATGCAGTATTTGAGGCCCTGCATCTTATTTTCTGCCCAGAAGTAGCTTGGCTTGTCTCTTGCAGAGACCAAAGGAAGAAAGAGCTGTCCCGCTTCCCCCTCCCCAAAAAGCGGCACTTTCATTATATACACACAATGTATACAGCTGAATGAAAACAAGGACATGCCCATGCAAAATATGCTCTTGTTCTGCAAAAGATTGAGCTGTAGGAATGATCCATGTGCAACCCCCATCTTCTGGGTGAAGTCAGTCCGTCACTCAAAATGGGGAACACGAGGCCATTTTTATTCACAGAGGTGTATTATGCTGCAGTGGTGCACTGCATGGCAGAGGTATTCTTGTATGCTCCTTCTAAAACTCACTAAGGCTAGAATTCAGATCGTCTTAGGTGTAAAAAGCCTCATGTCATGGATCATCTACCGTTACCGCTGCATGACACCTTGTAGAAAATGGTCGGTAGCTGGGATGCTCCAGCCTCAGAGTACGTAGGGAGGCTCAGGACAGCACAGAGTAAGTTATGGGAACTCGAAGTGGGGGAAAACCCTCAGGTTCATTCTGCAGACGGCGTTCTGCTGTTCCCTGCTACCAAATGTCACAGTCTGTAACACGGGTACATACGCTTCATACACATTAGAGGAAAAACATTAACAGCTGCTAGCTGGGAAAAGACAGGGAAGAAAACAGGCAGAACAAAAGGAAGTGGGAGGTAATTAAAGTTCTGATCTATTTTAAAGAAGGCATCATCGCTTGAAATCTCCAGCTGAAAAACCATTTGGCAACGAGGGCTTGTCCCTTCTTGGTAGAAACCACTCCGGATTCATGCTTGCAGCGGGCACACATGCTAGGTGGTCGTGTAGATCTCCCAGTTGAAAATCCAAGCATACATTTGCTAACCCTGCAAGGCTGCACAGGATAGGCTTGGAGTATAAGGTCCTATGGTCAGGGACTGTGTCTCTCTTTGGTGCACAGCACCGAAAACAGGCAGTGGGCAATAAAAAAGATCCTTGTAAAAAGGGATGTGAGTGGTTAAGGCTCTGAAAATTATGACACTTGCACAGCAGACTTCAATTCGTAAGCCCGTCCGCATTAGCAACACTGTCAGCTGCACAACCAAAAAATGCCCAGCTGGCCAGTGCTGTAATGCACTCACAAAACTCTTTAACTGCAAATTGTAAGTGGATAAATCTTAGTTTAACCCAGCAGAAACACTTTCCATGCTTCCTTCTCCCATCTTTCCAGCATCCCCTGAGAACGGCGGAGGCAAATGTGAACCCTAATTTGGGATGACACTAGCCCCTGGAGCACTTGGTAACTAATTATTCTCTTTGTGACCTTTGACAGGGCCAGACTTCCCCCCCACCAACCTCCCTAAATCAATACTTGCAACATCTGTGTTGGTCGCACTCCACAGCTGCGCATGGGACCGAGCGGGTTTGCTCATCAGTACTTTCCCCTGGAAGAGAACGTGCTCCCTGGTGCATGCACTGCTGTTTGCTGTCCAGCTAATACCAGGAGAAAACAGGGTCTAAATATCTATGGGTAGTCGAACAGTCTAAAGAATGAGGTATGGGTAAGGTATGGAAAAAGACACCTGCGTTAATTTTTCCCTCGGTGAGATGCAGCTTTAGATACCACAACGCAACTCTACTGTCTCTCTATATTGCAGAGACTGGAGTTATTCTGTAACTCTGACAAGCCGCTGCGTTTGTCACCTCTGCATCCTACAGGTGAAAACCATCACGGGCCTTTTCCCGAGCAGCCGGGACCTTTATAGCACCTTATAGTGCTTGGCTCCAGCAGCCCAAGCAGCGTGCAACATCAGGTGCAGCCTGCGACGCTCGTGTACATCCTAACAACTCCTGTAACCACGGAAGATTGCCTTTCGCTAGCGAGACACTCTCCGTGCCGATGCAAAACAGGTCACATTTGGCACATTGGATATCATCATCCCAGGACATGAATTCTGTCCAGGCTGGATTTCAGCAGAGTGGTGTTTTTATGTTTTTTTAGATAATATAGGCATATATTCACAGCCTCCAATTGTGAATAAGGCTTTCCTACCCCCAACAGGTTTTCTGTTTCTGTCTGCTCACCAAGTAGAGCATACAGCTCAATGTTGCCTTTGGGTACACAGACACCCATCAAGTCAGAGCCTCTTGGCAGATGTGTGTGCAGGCACAAAGGCGCTTCCCCAAAGAGACCTGCTTGCAAGATCTCTAGGCACGGCAGGTTTGCGAGAGCTGGGCACTGTCACCAATTCAAAGAATATATCTGATGACACACTCCTAAGAGTGAAATGCATGGAAGCCTCAGTGGGCGCGTCTACAAGTGCAACCAATGCTATTTGGCTTTACTGCGGAGTAAATTTACTACCTGCATATGAAGGTAGTAAATTTACTGTGCCATAGACTAATTCACTGTGCAGTAAGCGCCTGCACGTGTAGACAAGTGATGCTTTACTGCACACAGATTAGTCTACAGCACAGTGAAGTATCTTGTGCAGATATGGCCACTGTTAAGCACAGGCGGCTGCTTTTTTGCCCACGTCCGAAAAGCACTCCTTTTCCCCCTGCAATAGATTCATAGATGTTTAGGGTGGGAAGGGACCTTAGCAGATTGAGTCTGACCCCGTGCCCTGAGCAGGTAAGAGAGCTGGGGTCAGACGACCCAGCCAGGTGCACGTCCAGCCTCCTCTTAAAGACCCCCAAGGCAGGGGTGTGCACCACCTCCCTTGGAGCCCGTTCCAGATTTTGGCAACCCTCACCGTAAAGAAGTTCTTCCTGTAATAGGGGTTATTCCTTCTTTCAAATTCAATAATCGAATAGGACAGTCACCCGACATTTATTTGAGGTGCCTCCTGGGTGGTCACCAGCTGGCTTCTACGTAGAAGCTGGTTATCTTAGGCACTGCGCATCTTTAGCGAGAAACTCCTTAATTTGTTCAGTATAATTAATCACTCACTGGGAAGTTACTTCTCTTGTCTTTCTTTCCAGGCTGGACATGTCTATTGCTTCTGGGCCTAAAGAAAGAGGGCTAACTGGGAATATCATGAAGGCAATTTATTTGACTTGTTTCACGTTCAGTTTATGTAAGGTTAAGGTGCTACTGGTAGCTTGTGTGTGCATGTTTCCTTCTTCCATGTCATTAACAATGGTCAGAGTCTTATCTTTACTGCCTACCCTTATAAAAAGAAAAGGGAATGGGAGGATTTTTGTAGACTGTCTTATAATTTCTTTTGAAATGGAGGTAAAAAGGTAAAGAGGAGGTCCCTTTGTAAACACAGGAAGATGGGGAAAAAAGGTAGCAGATGCCAATCATTTCCCAACTAAATGTGAATTTAGGAAACACCATTTTTAACGTTGTATTCTGATAGGGTAAAGCCTGTTCATCATCACACAGAACTGGCAGTGTTTGGTACCCAGATGCTCTTCTTTCTGGGCCATCTTCCTGGAATCAAAGGTTTGCAAAGGCCCAGATAACAAATCTGCTTTGTTAGATGCATCTCTGAGACAGAGGCGCAGGGAATCATTAATCTCATTATTGATCAATGCATTTGGAGATTCTGTTTCTAATGGGGCTGATGCTAATAAGTTACTTACTCTTCATAACTTTAGCAAAGCAGAGATGTCTGGAGACTCACTTTAATTAATGACTTTCTTGTATTCTAAGGTTAATGAATGTTACAAGGAAAAATAAATATCAGAGACAATAACCTCCTGACCAATGAAACACTGAAGGGAAATATCAGCGCATATCTCCGGGTTTTTTAAATGGGCATATTCTTCAGTAAACCCAACACAGCTCTGCTGATTTACATCAACTGACCAGGTCAGCAGCATTAACTAACTGGCGTGCATCCATAGATGCTTCTCGAGCAAATCCCGGGACATCATTCTCCCCTTGTACTCGGCCTTGGTGAGGCCGCAGCTGGAGTACTGCGTCCAGTTTTGGGCTCCACAGTTCAAAAAGGATGTGGAGAAGCTTGAGAGAGTCCGGAGGAGAGCCACGCGCATGATCAGAGGTCAGGAAAACAGATCTTACGATGACAGGCTGAGAGCCATGGGGCTCTTTAGCCTGGAAAAGCGCAGGCTCAGGGGTGATCTGATGGCCACCTATAAGTTTATCAGGGGTGACCACCAGGATCTGGGGGAACGTCTGTTCACCAGAGCGCCCCAAGGGATGACGAGGTCGAACGGTCACAAACTCCTGCAAGACCGTTTCAGGCTGGACATAAGGAAGAATTTCTTTACTGTCCGAGCCCCCAAGGTCTGGAACAGTCTGCCAGCGGAGGTGGTTCAAGCACCTACATTGAACACCTTCAAGAGCAAATTGGATGCTTATCTTGCTGGGATCCTATGACCCCTGCTGACTTCCTGCCCTTTGGGCAGGGGGCTGGACTCAATGATCTCCCGAGGTCCCTTCCAGCCCTGATGTCTATGAAATCTATGAAATGTTTGCTCGTACGATTGCTTCAGTATATCTAACAATCCCCCACCCCACCCCCACCCCAAGTAAAAAAATGAAACAAATTCAAGGGATTTTAGATTCTTCAAGACTAAGGTTAATACAAAAAACCAAACACAGCATTATGAACAGCCAAGTGCACAGGCAAATAAAGACAGTCTCTATCTGGACTCCCCATCTTTCTGATATCAACTAACTAGTAGCCAGAGAATTTCTGTAGTTGGGGGAAAAAATTCTAGAAAAATGAATAAGATGATGTCATTGCTACTACCCTAATACTCAAGAGACAAGTGACTGTAAGAGAGGTCTTGGAGGAGACAGGGATCAGAAAATATTTAAAAAATATATATTTATGAAAATGAAAAATAGGACATCTTTGAAGTTTAAGATCCGTCCCTTGGTTAAAAATGCTGTCAATTTTCCCGTAAGAGGAAAAAGATGTTTGTTATGCAAAAGGACTGAAAGATCAAGGAGCATCATTAGAAGTTAGAGAGGAAGCGTATTAATAGATTCCTGATTATACAGAAAAGTCAAGAATTTTCAAGTTATGAGATATTAGTAGCAAAAGATACTCTACTTTTAAGAGACCGGCATAAAAGTCAAAATTACACTAAGAATTGAAAACTACTTTCATACCCAGACCAATCCTTTGAGGGGGGATATAACATGGGCTATTAAACCAGCAGCTTCCAGTGATCTTAATGTGTGTACAGAAACATCTATTAGCAAGGACAGTCATGTTGAAGTGAATATTCTGATTAAGGATAAGATGTAGTTAGACATGAGACAGACACCTTAGCCACCTGCATTAATTATTAATAGGACTATGTCTTTAGATCCCTAAACAACAGATACCCTTTAATCTATTTTCTGTTTGCAGGTGGCTCTGTATTTATTTGCCGTGTTCTGCGGCTTTATTCCAGTTTAATTTGAGCTTATTTTGATTGATTTCTTTAAAACCTCTCGCTCGGTTCATTTGAATATTGATGACAGTGGCAACTTCTCATGATTGGGGGAAAAAGAGAAAACACAGCAAGATCTCAGGGGCGCATTTTAATAAAAACACGTCCACACTTCTGTAGATGCTAAGTTAAAGGTTGGATAGGTTGGCTAGTCATTTGCTTTTGGGTAGAAAAGAGGTCAATGTTTGGCTTAATACATTTGTTTTCCCATTCCCTCCTCACAAAGTGGTCTCTATTCAATAATTTTGCCCCTGAACTTCTAAGGGTTTCTGATCATAGCTTTTCCAAATGTTGTCATCATGCCTCTAACAACCCTATGCCTGATTGATTGGTTTGTATTTGTGCTGCACACTTCCTTTCCATCTTCTTTTGTAATTCGTGGTGATGCTTTCAGTGATGTTATAGCAGGGGGAACAGATGATAGGCCTGGGAACAGAAGGCACTCGAAACTCACTCCAAGGTATATCGTCTGATTGAATCATGAAAAAGATCCTAATCCTCTGACCATGATTTTATTATCAGATCCGCTGCATCAATCTCTGTCTCTGCTGATATCTTGGAAGAGAAACAGCATTTCTTTTCCTTTAAAGTTTTCTTTTTGTGGTTTACGTTGAAAACATTTGGGACCTGAAACCTTTAAAATGCAGGGTAAACAGAGGAATATTTCCGCTGTCATTTCTGGTAGCTCTGTTTCATTTGGTTTCAGGTCTATGATTTCTTGTCATGAACACTCAAGTGTGAAATATCTGTTGACCCATTATTTGTCTTCTAGCTGATTACAGACAGCTTGACAGGATGGATAAATTGACTCAGTGATTTTTATCATGCTTTATTTATTGTGTACAGGGTTTATTTCTACAATGGACTCAGCAAAAAAAACCTGTTCAGACTCTGAGCTTTTGCATCCTAATATTACGTTATACACTTTAAACCCTGTTTGCCGGACCAGTTTTCTACTGAGATGCAGGAAGCCTTGGAGACCATTAATGAATTCTCAGCGAAAAGAACTTGGGTACTTCTGTCTGTTATACAAATACTGGAGAGTCCACTCATTTTAGAAGACATTTGTCTTTTTCATCTACTTGCACATTTACTGTGGGAGAGCACCTTGCCATTTGCACCTGGGGTATAAGTTGCATCATTTTTCACAACAACCATCATGTCTAGCCTTGGCACATACATAGGGGCATACATCCATAAATCTATCTTTAGCAGATCATAATTTACTGCTGAAACCACAAATAAACAATGCAATTCTGAAAGGGAACGATTATCTATCAGCCTCACTTGTAAAATGGCAAATGTAGCAGCTTTTAAATGGGCAGGAAAATCCTAGCACATCAGCACAAGATGTTCGGTGCAAGATGATTTCAGCTGACTAACAAATTAGTCATTTTTTTGCAGAAGGACATGTGGCAGAACACAGAACATTTAATTAATGAGCCTTTTTTGTTAGAAAACACAGTGTCTCTTCTCTTCTTCTACTGGACAAAGCGATGCACAGTCACCAGAAGAGAGACAAAGAATGCACACTTGGGGTGACTCAGTAAGTACATGTTGATGCATGGAAATTATGAAGCATTCAAGAAGATGGGTCCCAGACTCCAAATTAAGTTCCTCTATTCTATAATCACATGGGGAGATAACCAGTTTGTTAACAATCTACTGCTTGCCACTTTAATTGGTATCCTGCAATGGGCAATCTGACGTGAAGAAAGGCTGTGGCTTCACACGCTGCTTTAACTTAAAGCCACCCAATTAATATTAAATTATATGCCTAAAAACATGTATTTCTACCCGCGTGATGCAACTGGTGACCAGCTCATCAATAATTATTTGCACAAAGGGTTTGGCTGGGGTTAAGATCTCAGCTATTACTATTAATGGCTTGAAAATGGGAAAATAGAGAAAGGCCAGGAGGGTCGGCACATAAGACCAGCAGTGACAGAAGACATTGTGTACAGATCTCGGCAAGTTCAGACCAGGAGTGGAGCCTACACGTATTTCTCCCATGACAGGGAGGGCTCTTCTGCGTGGGGGCAGCTCTGGGCTCTGGGAAGCTCAGCGTGGTATCTCTGTGCTCCGGTCTCACCTGGCCAGGGAGCGGCAACAAGGCTCGCTGCGGGCTATGCACAGGAGTCTTTGTAAGGAGACAATGAATCACAGCACTCCTCGGCTGTCCTGACCCCTCCCCAGAGTCTGCCACTGCTATCCACTTTGTGGGCGAGAGCCGAGGCGGAGTCCGCGCCTGGGGCCAAGAGAGTACATGGGATACAAAGACGGTTGAACACTCTGAGCTGGGGACAGAAATGACACATAAATGTGAGCAGAAGCTGGTTCAAACCTGTAACACAACTGAAGTTCAGTGCACATCCACTGCTTTCAAAATGGCCAAAACTGATTTAAGATAAACCGGGATGGATGTGGTATCAGATGCAGCTGATTTAGGTTAAGTCAGTTTATTGAACTTCTGTCCCAGATCAGGTTAATGCATAGTCCCTGAGCATCCCAGGATGCCTTGTAACTCTCCCACAAACCCCTGCCCAAGCGGTCCGCTCCAGTCCAGCAGGGAGGCGTGCTCTAGCACCCCCCACCTTCTGGACTGGGCCACTGCAGGCATGGGGCTGTATTTTGGGAACCAAAAGTGAATGTCTGTTCACTTGCTTATCAGTTCAATCTCTGCATCTTAGACTAACCTGGGAAGATTAAATGGACTCAGCCTCAGGCTTTTTGACTATCGGTACTTAGCCCCTTTTTGTCACCCCCAACTCCTGGGCTGAGTGCAGGAATGGATGGACTGGCACTACTCTCCCCACCTTGGCAGGCAGGTGGAGTCTCTTCCAGGCTCCCAAGGAGCAGTCTGATGCAGGGTTTACGCTTGATCCACTCAGCTGAGCATGGCAGGAAGCTCAGAGACTTCTGCAAGTTCCCCTCGGTCAGGGAGGCATCGTCAGGTGAGAGTCACCATACCCACTGTTTGATTTCACCCCAAACGGTGGCTTCATGAACCCATGCTGCTCTTCCTAAGGGCGTAACTTTTTCTTTTCTCCTCCTTCCCTGTCCAATTTCCTCAGACAATTTCCTTGAGGCAGAATTTTCCCCACCCTCACACACGGCAATTAGGTTATTTGCAATTCATTGTTTAGCTCTGCAGCTGCCAAACTCACCCACGCCGACCACGACAGCCAGGTTCTGTTAGTGACTCCAGAAGGAGAAGAGCCTCCCAAGTGAACCCAGACCCATTCACTGGACACGACAAATCAAGTAATGAACAACAAAGCAGTGGTGGGCTGCGGCATTAACCCTTGGGCAGAAAACTGGAGCTTCTCTTCCAAGGGCACGAGAGCAGTTCAGCCTACTGGAAAACGCAGATAGAGAGCACTGAACTGGTTTACACTCTGGAGACGTTTTCAAAACCAAACGAAATCTTAAATCCTGCAGACAGCGCTGAAACCCACCTCCATGCTCAGGAATGAGATTTTCATTTTCCAGCAGTCCTTGTTATGGCTTCATGTCACATGGTGGCGAAGCAAGAGCGATTCTCGTGCACCCAGCTGCTTCTTGCACACAATGTCATTGGGACCGACATGACATGTTCAGATGTCATGAGATTAAGTTCCTGTTGCAAATATACACCAAACACCGGCTTCATCCTCAGCCAAAATATTCCACACAGCTGGAATAACGCCGTGCCATGGGGACAACAGGCTTCCTCTCTGATACGCTCCACCTAGCCCTTTAAACTACACAACGGGGAACCCATTGCCTTGTAGTTTCGTGGAGACCAAAACCAGTGATAGTGAAATCTACCCTTTGTTATAACAAACATTTGCACAAGTTCTCTATACCACCTCATTACTGAGGTGTGGACTCGGCAAAACAGATGGAAGTTAACTTCCAGCCTTTATAGATGTCCAGCACTTCCTTAAAGGAACCACATCAGGACCTTTTTTCTGTTATCAGTTTATTTAGCTATTTGTCAGAGCACACACAACCTCTCCAGACCTAAGCACAGCTCAAGGGTCACCCCATCCAAATAAACCTTGGGAAATTATCCCCTCAGATTTACCACTGGGAAAACCAAGCCTTTATACCAGAAAGAAAAGCCTGAATTGTCACTGCCTGGCAAATCAGTCTGCAACAGCACTCCTGTACTTCTAACGCTAACACCTAGCCCTTTTTCTTCCCATAGTATGTTGTAATACCTGGGTCCTTTCCACTGTCACTACAGCCCCTGGAAGGGAGGACTCTTGTTCTCGTGGTAAGAGGCTTACCAATTTGCGACCTCAGCTTGAATTGGAGCAAAACCCCCTGGCGGTTGTTGCGGGAATGGCCAGCAACAGACATGATCAACGTAGATGTTTCGAGGACAGTCCAGCCATCTGGATAAGTGATGCCACCTTCCAAAAAGGAAAAGTCTTGGTCTTCCATCTCCTCAAAGCAATCTGCCTTAGGATTTGCATTAGGCTGCCCCTTTCCCAGGAGAGCTCAATTGGCATTTCTAGCGCATAGCGGGTAGAGTGGTTTCTGAAGTGCCCAATCATCTCTGAAGAGGCGCTTGGGGCTCGATGCCAGCTCCTTATTCAGAGATCATAATCATTACAATAAGCATAAGAAAGACTGGATTTACCCTACTGATTGTAGCCAAGTACTACACATAAGTTGGCTCAGTAGTGATAAATGTCACGTTTACAGTAGTTTTTGTAACATGAAAGTCCGTAATTTGCTTCCCAGGGACTCAGGCTTGATTATCAGAAGACTCAAACACGTTTACTGAAGTCTAATGAATAGAATTAACACATCATTTAAACAGGGACTAATATGTATGCAAATTAGAAAAATTAGAAAAAGTTAAAAATAACAGTTCAGCCCACAGTTTCAGAAAATGTAGATTGTGTGCTTATGAAATATGATTTTTTAAATTCACAAATCTCAATAGCTTCATATCTGTGTTGGGTACTTTGCATGTGAACAATAGGCAATATCAAATCCATTTTGATTTTATATTTAAACTCAGAATTATAAAACAGATTATACTGAAACTTGAATGCTATAAATGCTAATTAAATACTTGGTTTAATGACAAAAATAAAGAGGCAGCCCAATGTGGGTTAATTTCCATTTGCAAATTTCCATAATTACTATATTTTCCTTCAGATGATAGAAATTTTATTTCATGGCTCTGAGAAAAAAAAAGAATCATTTATTCATTGCTCATTAATCTTTTGTTCTTTTTTTTTTAACACTTTAATGCTGTTTACATATCGGGACTGATCTCAAAAGAGATACAATTGGTTTTCCTAAGTAAATAGGTTTAGCATTAAATTAAATATCACCAGAGTCATCAAATTAAACTGATCTGCACATGCTGATTACGTTACTTAATAAAATTTCTTTAAAAAATGAAAAGAAATCAGCAACTGCCTGCTACCAAAATGGATGGGCAGGCATCCCCCTGCATGCCACAAAACACATGCAGAGTAAGCCAGGCCCATGAAAGCTGAATCTCACTGATGTTTTCTAGGATAGTCTTTACTGCCAGAAGACTACAGCAAGGGGACAAGACAGACATACAGCCCAAGGGAGAGTAAGCAAGTCAGCTATCGAAGAGAATATCAGAAGACTTTCTCTTTGGCCAGGCTGCTGGACGCTTGCTGAGGAAGACAGGGACTGAAAAGCTAAACGCCCCACGGTGCCCGTGACTGCGAACGAAGAGGTGAGAAATAATTCAGCTGCACTGAGACCAGTCCAAGGTCGGCAGGGCCTTGTTTCGTGACGCGGTGTCAGTCATGCAGTGCAAGAAAGCCGAGAGTCACCTTTAACTTCCACGGTCAAATTCCCCAAGTTGTCGGGAGCCTTGGAAAGCACAACGCCTGGACCCGCCTTGCTCACTGCTCCAACATGGACCTGCACAAGCACTTGCGACTCTCCAACATCAGGGGAACTCAATGAGGCTATACGCAGATGTTGCCAAATGGAGCAGATCAGCTGTGCCACGATGCATCCCAGCACAGCTGGTGCACTTCGCTGGGTGAAAAAGACATCGCCTGCTGTCCCGCGGAGTCCGGCCCCTGCTGCTTGCAGGGTACACCTCTTGGGGAAATCCAGACAGGTACTCCCGGGGCTTCAGGAGGGACTGCCTCGTATTGGGTCCTCAAAGCCCTGGGAGCGCCTGCCTGGGGAAGACGGAGAGCGCAGGCAGCTCCAGGCTACCCACGCTCTCCTACCTTCAAACCAACAGATGTCTGCTGCAAAACAGCAGCACAAATCATCACCACTGTTTGTCACAAATGAATCTGTGCATTTGTGGTGCAACAAAGGGCACCGGCATCTGCTGGCTTTCGCTTTGGGCGGTCATAAAAACATTTACGTTGGCGCGAAGGTGACGTCTGTTTGCAGCCAGTGTGACACAAAATACGTTTGCGAGGAGGCCGGCGATGCTGCTACGGTTGAGTGGCAGGGTGCTGTTACTCGAACTCAAAAACCACAGCTCTGAAGGATGCAGGGTGGGAGCGGGACAACGCTCCCAGAGGGCTGGGTCTTGCATCTGCAGCGTGGGTACCAACTAGCAACGAAGGTCAGCATGGCTCGGAAGCACTCCCGATTCACCGATGGATGAGCACACGGCACACTTTAGAGAGCTGTGCAAGACTTCTGGGATGGAAAGACCGGAGTTTTTACATCCAGTTCCTACATCCTTGGCTTACCACAGCCTGGCTCACTGTGAGTCTGTTATATCACTGGCCGGTAGCAGAACAGATTTCTCCAAGCGGCAGCCTCTCAAGCAGTGGCTCTCAACCTCGCTGGACCTGAGACACCCCTCCATATCTTTTGGGAATTGAGTGGCACCCAATTTCACAACTCCTTTCTGTATTACATGGCTTACCTCCATGCAGAGGGACCAGGCAGTGGGGGTGGGCGCTTGGCTAGCAGGGATGAGCCTGAGCCTGCATTTATCTGCTTATCTCTTCGCACCCCACAGCACCCTGCAAAGGGTCTGGCGGCCGCCAAGGGCACCGCTGCACCCCACTTGACCATTCCTGCTCTGAAGTAAAGGTCCTCTCCCTCCAGCTCTCTGCCTGATCTCTCCATTACCTCTGCCAGCGCCTACACTCCTATGTCTTCCCTATCAACATGAGATAAGCAGGAACAGAAATGGCTCGAGCTAACAGCTTGCAGAACACTTGCAAAAAGCTGAGGCAAGCCTGAAAAGTGATGGCCCCGGTGATCTTCTTGGGAAGTGACAGCCTTTTGAACTGCACAAGATCCTCCAACCTGAGCACAAAGGCAAGCAGCCAAGGACTCGGATACCAGTGCCAAAATGCAAGGGTGCCAATCTCAGCTTCTCCTGATAGGCTTAGAGAACTTTTTCCTCCCTCCTATCCTGCAAAATGGCAATCCCCTCCTCCAAGCCTCTTGCTAATGCCATAAACGCCATGTAGTTACCAGCACAGGCTGGTTCCAGGTCTCACACCCATAGCACGTGCCCCTCCTCTGTGCCTCTGCTTCCCACCCTCTTGGATCTGCTGGTCCACCTGGACTCGCCAGGCCCACCGGTCTGTGCGTGTATGTGCAGCGCTGGGGCTCTGGCTGCAGCCCTGTGTCATCCTTGGGACTGGGGCCACGCTTCTGTGCCTCATGCTCTCCTTGGAACCACTTTTCCTCGGTGCACGCACACACCCATGCACATGCACATGTACACGCACACAGACATCTCTAGCCCACACCCATGCATACGCACATGCACACAGACGTCTCTAGCCCTGCACCTTCGCAGAGCCAGCGATTCTTCACTAACACAGCTCAGAAATTTTCTGGGGAATTAACTTTTCGGGGAAATTAACTGTCAGAAAATAGTGACACACGGAAAGCAGAATGGTTTGCAGAAAACTGTCAGACAGGATGAAAATTTGATCCTAAGGAACGTGTACAGAGATTTCAGTATTTAAAGGAACGGGACGCTCTGATATTCTGCTTCAGAATAGCTTCGTTTCAATTTTTTTTTTAAATATAACTTTACATCTATGTTAAAATGCTTCAGCATACTTTAGTACTTCGACAGACATAGTCAGAGCCAAATTAGAAGGCAGGAAGAATATGGCCCCATAATATTCTCCTTAGACTGGTGAAGAAAAATTTCTGGACTGAAAGTGCCCAAGTAGGTGCCGCTGTTGAACTGCCATATTCATAACGAGCGTGCGGCACCGCTTCGGCAACGGTCCAGACCCTGGGGGGTTAAGAGGAGGCTGGATGAACACCTCGCCGGGGTCGTTTGACCCCAGTACTCTTTCCTGCCATGGCGGGGGGTCGGACTTGATCTGCTCAGGTCCCTTCCGACCCTAGAAACTATGAAGAAACTGCCACTAAATCTCATTTTTCTTTTTTTTCTCTAGTTCTGGATCTCTTTGCCTGGCAAGTGCTTCTCTGCCTATTTTCTTTTTTTAATTACTCAAAATATATTTTTTGAAGAAGCAAATGATCACCCAGTTGACTCATGAAGAAACGGATATCACTTGTGTTTCTCATCTGCAGCAGGGAAAACTAAAAGTCGAAGACAAACGAGAGCTGGGAGGGAACCAGATTTGTCAGAAAACCAAGCTGAGAAAAGGGGCTTTTTTGCAACACGCAAGTGTGCATGTGCATGCACGCGCACACACACACACACACACAGGTACATAATCTAGCCCTTAACAGCTCTTCCAGCATGCTAAAAAAGCAGCTTTCCTTTGGTGAGTCTCTTCCCCTCCCCTCTCTTTTTTTTGTCTAATGAGCATGAGTTAGTCTGTTCAAAAGCCTGAACGGGCATCTCGGGCCGCTGCAACAGCAGGGGTCCGTTACTATAACAACTGACAACTCCTGTGAATTCTGAAAGGCCTAAAAGTAGCCATTTGGGAAATAGTTATTGAGTAAAAAGTTGCAAAGGAATGGCTGTATTCGGTATCATGTGACAAAGCCCTCACCGCACACAGCTGCACTTCACTATGTCGGCCATTCAAGCACAGCAAAACCCCCATGTCACCAACCTCCCAGAACAGCTGGGACCCCAGAAGAGCCCCTTTTCAGTCCCCCACAACACGAGAGGATAAAACACTGGCAGCAAACAATGAGCTGAAATAACTGCTGCGCACCATGCGCTGGCGTTACGAGATCTCAGCCTCCCCCCCTTCCCCGGGTAGGCTCCACATTGTCCGGCGGTGGAAACGCCGAGGAGCAGACAGAAAAGTTTTTCTATCGTGCTGCCTCTGAAGCATGAAGACGGCTCCAAGAGCGATGCTCGCGGCTTGAATGAGCAGCCTACAGCAGCCCTGAAGTTTCAGACTTGAAAGGCAGCAACCAGCCCTTGGCACGGAGAAGGGGTGACGGGTCACAGATCTGCGCCTCCCGGCGCGAGCGAACAGGGCATGGGGACGCCTCTCTGAAGAGGCGACAGTGTTTCTCCCTCCTCTGGCAAGAGCGACAACACGTAGGACTCATGTCTTTTCTCACCTGGGACAAAGATCGGCTAAGCACTTACAAGCGCGGCTTCCACTGGGGGGTTATGGGCAGTATGCGCCTAACCAGCATCCTCTGAAACACCGAGGTGCCTCAGCTGCCTCCACTTCCATCTCTTTTGAGCACTGGAATTGCTCCTTTGATGAGCAACCTTGTACAGAAACAGATCACAGGTGCAGGAGGTTTTTCCCCGTCTTGTAGGGCGGGTTCCTGGGGGGCTGCCCGCACAGCACCCGTCTGCTGGGGGTACGGATGGGGAGGGCACCCAGCAGCTGCTGGAGCTGCAAAGGGGGGAAGCCAGAAGCTAGTGCAGGAACAGGGTGGGAGAAGCCCGAAGCACTGCGCCCGAAGTGGGCACTGAGAAGCAGGCACAATGATGATGATGATGATGATGATGATCAACATCTACCGGGGAAAGCAGCACCGAACAGCTTTTGGCTGAACTGGTAATTTCCCCCTTTGCACAGGATGACAGAAGAGATGGAGGGGGCATGCGTGTGCATGGAGGGGAGGCAGGGAAACGCTGCTTTGCGTGTGGCTGCTATGAGAATCTGGCAGGATCTACTTCTGCCTATGGGGCTGCCTCGCATCCTTCACCTGTATCCAGCAATTCATCAGATATATATTATGTATATTCCCATAATACCCCTACCAAGCCCTGGTTATTTGGAGGTCACCATATTTACTGCCACGCTTCACATCCCTAAATGTTTCATAGACGGACAAAGGCAGGCCAGTGTAACCCCGTATTTCTTGTGAACAAAATCCCTAATGAAGAACACAGCAAGCCCAAAACACACCTCTCCGAATCCAATCTGCTACAGAGATCCTAGCCTGCATGATATGCAAGAAAAATCAACAGTCCTTCGTGCACATGTGTATAGTAAGCATTAACTGAAGCATTAAAAATTAAAGCTATGACTAACAGATGCCCTAAAGCATGCTCAAGTGCACTCCTATTCAAGAAAATGCTTAAACATATGCTTAACTTTAAGCCTGTCCTGAAGTGACACGGACTTCAGCACATTCTTAAGTGATGAACTAATAAAGGATGTTTTCTTAAATTAGTACCCAAGGTGCTGCAGTGATACTGTATCTGAGTTGTGCTGATATGCACAGTTGCTGGGACTGCTCAATTCCGAATCAATCAGGATCCACATCTATCACGACCAACTTTTTAGACAAGTCTTAGTCAGCAAATATTCTGCATATCATGAATGACTGACTGTGCAATTACAAGGCTTCAGAATGGCAATGCTGAACTAAAACACAAGACCGAATAGCGGCTGTGTTTAGTAGCTCATGCTCAGAGTTAAATACCAGCGCAACTTCAAAGCCAGATTTTTAATTAAAGAGAAGATGATTCAATTGCTGGGGCCAGTCCACATTCAGGACCAACTGCATGTTAAAACAATGGAGGAGGCTGACCCAAAGTGGGGGATGGAGAATTGTGCGGGTTTTCGCAAATGATAGCAGCTGAGCCAACGCAAATAATATGTTGTGAAATAAGGGACGGATGTTGCAGGTGATTGGCAACAGGACAAGCCATTTATCACCTCTAACCAATGGTGCCAACGCATTTTGCAAGCGACTGAGCATGGTTATCATCCAGCAGCTGGACTGAAGCTGACCATTTCTTTTGGACCACTGGCCCCAACACAAAACCCCAACTAATCTAAAAAGGCATCCAGGAAATCTCAGTAGAGGCACGAAGCATGGGGTTAACCCTTTCTGTCCAAAAGAGGACTATCCCTTCCCAAAAGCTGTAAGACTATTTCCAACAGCAATGCATGACAAGCTTATGATGTCCTTCTTCATACTGCCCCTGCTCTGTGCGTATACACACGAAGCACAGCTGGTGCCCAAACCGAAATCCCACATCACTTAGGCAAGCAGGTCCCTGCCTGGAGCGCCGTGCCTCTCTGCCTCCCCCCACACTGTGGCCCAGGACCTTTGACCAGCTGGGACCGGGCTATGGACTCTGGGAGCATCTGGCCAAACCAGGACACATGGTCAACCTAGCTCTGATCCATCTCTGCCCACATTGCCAGGGTCTAGGGCCACCGCATGGCAGGCCAAAGTCTTCAGAAACACACCTAAATTCCCAAGGAGCTCCCGTTCCAGTTTCAGAAATGATTGCTGAGCCTGTCTGGGAGAGGGAAAACGGGACAAAATGGGACATAAGCACTTTCGAAAACTCTGCTTGCCTCTTTTCTAAGAGTCAGAAACCCAGCAGAAACAAGCATGCTTTTAAGTTAGCTGGAAGAAGCTTTTAGCCTCAGACTAAGCAAGCTCTTCTAAAATATGCCACAAATATGCACTATAACACCCATATTCATTTTGAAACAAGTAGACAAAGTATAACACGTAGCGTAAGCCGCAGATTTGTTCAAGCAACAGTTTTGAAACCTTTTATAACTTGCCAGACAGAAATTTCCCTCACTTTAAAACCTGTGCCAAAACTTATTTCGTGCAAGAATCTTGTAGAATTTAATACCAAAAGCTAACTTTGCTAGAAAGCGTTCATTAGTGGCAGGAGTAAAAATAGTTCTTGGCTCTTGCACAGTAGATTTCATCTGCAGGTCTCAACATGATTTATAAAGGTGGGTAAGTATCTTTAACACTTCTACCAGTGGGGAAACTGCGATGCCGAGACATTTAGAGCTTAATTTTACTCCCCATGATGTCAGTGAGGTCTTTTCCTGCCATTGAGTTCAACAGTAAAAAATATTGAACTGTAAGTGATTTGCTCCAGGTCACAAAGTGCATCAATTCATAGCCAGATATAGAACCCAAATACCTTGATTTGCAGTCCAGTGCTGGATGTGCAGGAGGACACTGCCTCCTTTTAAACCACCCCAAAGATTTCCATCCCAGGAATATTAGCTTCTGTTAAAGCCCCCTGGGAAGGTGGCTCTTGTTCTCTCTTGCATTTTATAGGACTTTTGCCTAGGGAAGTGTAAAGTCATCCTTTCCTCAAGCTACTTCAGAAGCCACATGGCAATCAGCAGGCCCTGCAAGCTTGCTTTGCTCTCGGAAAGGCAGCAGCTGTGTTGCTCCAAAAATCCCTCCAGAATGTCAACAGATCAGCACTGTACAAACAGCTTGATTTAATATAAAATGCAATACAATATTCTTGCTTTGTCTTCAGGTTCACAATGTTGATGAGTGCAATAACTCAGAGGTGAATAATGGTACCCACCAAAGAGACAGAAACAGAAAACTCTCAAGCTATGTTTGTGAATTCATTTCCTCGTCTTAGCTGAACATGAGAAATGGCTATAATTTAGATCCCATTTAAAAGTTGCTGTTGGCTAAAACATTAAACTCTTAATTGCTTCTTAATATTCTCTGCTTATTTTATCTTTTTAAACCATTGTCTATATGGTATGGTACTGTTCAGCATAAAAGCTGCAAAGAAAAAACATCTGATATCCAACGAAAAGTCACCAGTCAGACTAAATACCCTTTTTTTTTAAGCTGTGAAGCTTAGAGACAAGATGTTTAAGTAGTTCAGGTGCCTTCATTTCCAGCATGTTGTCACCGCCCTGCAACGTCCTTGAACAAAAGTGCAAAAAAGCACCAAAATGCAAATCGCTACATGAAGTCTCCTGTTTCCCTTCACCATGGTAATGCTCAGGAATACCATTACCACTTCACAATGTTTTTTATCAACAGTTTACTGAAATCGAGTGCGGCCGCAGAGATGCGCACCGTGCCATGTGAGGGCTCGGCATGGTAGAGCGAGTTGACTTGCCACAGGACAAACCCATGCATGCAGTCACCCTCGCACCGGACGGTCTGAAGGCCAACACACTTTGATTTTCCGCACACAGAAAAGAGGAATTAGAGCATCTTTGAGGATGTCCAGGCCTTTTTTTTTTTTTTTTTTGATGTTCCCATCAGTCGGACCCTTGGTTCTTCTGTGAGTGGCATACAACTCTCTAGAGATCTTTTCTGGGTGTCAGCATGGACGTGTTCATAACTAGACTCTTGTCTTCCTTTGCTATTCCTGGGTCAAGTGTCTCTACTGGATTTAGCTGAAGTGAGGTATTACCTTTACTAACACTCATCCAACTAGACATAATGCCGAGCTTCAAGCTCTAGACCTTGTGAAGAAATATCCTGAAAACCAATGCTGTAACGCCCAAATTGCCAAATCTGCTTGCAAATGCACTCAAAGAAACAAATCCAGATAAGAGAGAAGTGAAATGTCAAGCAACGGGCTCCCTTTTCCTCCTGCTCAAGCAGCTGGGGATTAACAACCACATCAAGCCAAATCTGTTGCACTGCTAAGGTCCGGGCTGTCCTGTGGGCATGCGATAAAGCTGTCTGCTTACTGTTCTGGGGTGCCAAGCAATGCAATTTTTGCAGCCTCTTTATGCTGACCTATTTATATTTTATTTGCTCCCATAATAATGAAAACGTATTATTATTCTCTCCAGCTGTCTTTGCATTGCAGTTTCATTAAAACTATACGGAGACCAAGAAACTAAGTGCAACACCCCCTCCCTTCCCCCCACCGAAACCACAAAACAAATCAAATCAAAATAAAACAAACAACCCCCCCCAACAACCAGCAACCCGCCGCCCCCAAGAATTGCTGGGTGCCTTTCACTTCCAATACCTTTTCATGACTTGGGTGGCAGCAGTGCGGGAGAGAACAAAGTGGCCTCCTGTCTCAAAGATCAATCATGTTATGGCCTCCAGCTGTCCAAAGGAAAGGGGGGATCCCAAACTGCCCCCACATATCAAGGAGCTCATTTGGAAGTACAGCTGTCATTCCCAGCTACCTCCAAGACAAGACATAACTACATGGAAGTTCAACCCCTCAGTTAAGAAATCAGTGACAGCTTCCTTTGGTTTTGATTTTCAAACCAACCTTTTTCTTACACTGGGAAATCAGCAGGGAATGACTTTCATCCATATAACTAGACGTGAGAGTTGCAAAGGGTCAGAACTATGATATTGTTTTTTTTAACATTCGTATACCCCCCACTCCCCTACTAAGGCTTGACTTAGACTCCTAGGTGGTAGGAGATGCAATGCAACCAACCAAAAGACCTTGCTCTGCCTCACTGGTCTGTTTATGGAACAAATCAACTGGTCCCCGAGTGCCCTCAAATACCTCCTTGCTCTGCCCTCTGTGTGCATGGCCACCCACCACCCCTCGGCAGTTGCCCATTCCCTGCGCGTGCTGTAATGCATTTTCTCACTCAAGAACAAAGAATTGCTGCGCAGGAAGAGACCACCAAGCCTGACGTGCCCGTCCCCTTGGGGGTTCCCTCCTCTCTGCAAGTGCTTTCATGCTATATTCCTGTCTGAAAAAAAAAGATCCGTCTCCAACTCATCTTCATGCTCTTTACTTTCGATAGGCTGATTTTCCAAATTATTCCTTATGTTGCCCATTACACTTTTAATTTAAGCACTTCTTTCCAATGACCTAGTTCATTCTTCCTCCTAACGTTTTGAATTGTGTCTCGTTGGTTGTTTTAATTTCTTGCACTTTTTTCTTTTTTTTTTAATGCTCACCAATCCAAACAGTTTATCCTTCCTAAGGAAAGTGAACCAAACTGAAAAGGGCCTGCAAGATACCACACCTCCACTTCCATGCATTCAATGCTCTGGGCAGTCAGGAATACCACTGCAGATGATGTGCTACACCCATTTTTGATTCAACCCCAAATGCTCCTTGCCCTTCTTCCTGTGTTTACATACACACAACTTTCACTGTCCCATCTAGTTTTTCACCAAGAAACTTCATCCTTGCATTTGGCTATCCCTTGTTGTGACGGCTTTAATGCCTGGCTTTTGTAATTCTTCAGCTGTTAACAAACAGTTGTGCAAATTATGAAAAGTAGGTGGAGACATATGTATATATGCTACCAACTTTATCAAGTAATTCCATTATAATCCTGTTCTTTTACCCTTCCTCTATGTATTTTTGTTACCACTGAAAAAATAAAAATTGTCTCATTAATTTTTAGGCTGAAATGTGCTCAACCTCAGTTATACGGTACTTTAATTTTGGTCACCAATCATGCAGTGGTCCCCAGTAAAGTAATCACTTACCAGCAGTAGTTTCTGGGTACCTCTAACTAAGCCACTCTGTTCTATCAGCTTGAATATGATTTTCCTACTGCTTCAGCAAATTAAGCACCAGTTTTTAATTTTTTTCATAGAGTCTATTAGTAAAATTACAGAACAAAATAAAAAATACCTTGCAAACAGCCATAAAAGCATTTTCCTGAGTAATCCCCATTACCATTTTGTTCAGCTCAGAGGTTTTTCTGTGTAAAAAGACATCTTCATATATTGCAAAATAAATGTTACCCTCCATTACATTGTATCTGGGAACCCCATTCATTTCAGTGGGGTTTCCTGGATGGCATTTTGAGCAATTTTTCCCACTATATATGATGAAAAAAAAGAGAGACATTTTGGGAAACATATATGGAGAGAGGTCAGCAAAAGCAGTTATCACTGAAGTCTTTACAATTGAATCTTTTATATAAGTACCACTACTGCTGGTCACAGGACTGTCAAAATATTGATAATTACTTGCAAATGTCAATGGAAACATTTTTAATGGGGCCACTGTCACCTATTTATTAATGTTCATTTGAACTTTCCAGACTCAGCTTGGCCAATTAATTGTTGCCCAAAAGGATATTTTTAAGGATAAACTGACAGTCCTCAGAATCATTTCTTTATGAAAGACAATTCAAACACAGGCATTTCTAACAACGGTTTTGCTTCTGTGTTCCACTGAAATCAAACTGTTAATACATTTTGACAATTGTCCCAGGCTAATACTTTCTTTATCTTTTGGTCAACAATTGTGTCCAAAGAGTTTAGAAGACTATCAACAGCAAAAAGGTCATTCGCATACAAGCCTAATGCACACGGATGTTGTAGACATGAGCAATTAAGACTGCACCCCAACTTAGCACTGCTGATCTTAGTTAGGACTTAGTGATGAGATGTGGCACTTCCCAAGCAGGTCTGCAAGTCCTGGGATGACAAGGCTTGAACAAGGCCCAGCAATTATTTTCTGGCCTGGATGGTTAATTCCTGCCACTCCAGAATTTGTGATCTGGTCACTTGTGTCCTTCAGTGCCCCTCAGCCCCTTCTAGAAAAGAAATGGTGAAGTCCATGCCTGGCTTTATCTCAGATGCTGTCTGTCTTACACAAAATCATAGGCAAAGTTAAATTCACTCATAAAAATTCAAGTTGACATCTTAATAGAGGGTTAATGAGACTCAGGTTTTAGGCACGGGATATATAAGGCCCTAGGAAGATGCTTCAGGGTCACGTTTATCTTAAGCCAAACGTGCATTGAAGTTACTGAGGCTAATCCCAATCATTGAACATCACCACACTTGGTACAAACTTCAGTATCTCTTTAGGAGAAGCAAACTGCAGGGTTTATTTGGAGAGCTGAAGCAACAGAAAGAGGAGTTGAACTGGCTGGCATCACCCAGAGAGGCTCAGAGCCCCAGTCCAGCAAACCCTTCTCCCACGACCCTTTATCCTGAAGGTCAGGCCCAGAGTGCATTTTTACAGCTATTTAAGATGAGCTAATTGAGGAAACACTTGTCTGCATTTCAGGTGGTTCCGGCTGGTGCAACCACTAATCTCATTTTCATGACACAAAAATCAATACTCAAGACACTTGAAAGAGTTAACCAACAGCAGCTGTTGTAGCACTGCGAGAGAGACACAGAACTGAAGTATCCATCGCTGTACCATCTCATAAAATAAAAGAGATGGGAGCATATGGAAAACCACAGCCCCCCAAAGCATATTCAATCCCAGGCAGTTCCCAATCCAGAGGACGCAGGCTCACCTCCAGTACACGAGCACAGCTATAAGGAGTATGAGGCACACAAAGGTCAAGGCCGAAACCACGATCAGTGGGATGATCCACTCCATTTTGCCGGACGGTCTGGTGGCCATACTGGAGCTGTTCTTGTCTGCTGCAACGGGAAACCAAATTAATGATGCTCTCATGGACAATTTTGAAACAAAACCAAATGGCTAGTCCTTGCTTCGGAGTAAAGAACTTCAAGTTCAAGGACCGCCTCCATTTATCACACACCTGTAGGCACCTGAGTGTAAAAGCATGGATGCGTACTGCATCACGCTGCTTGGACTCCGCTCCTGTACTTAGCAAGGCTCCGTGTTACTTACCCATCGTTTCAGGACCCAAACCTGTGCTATTACCAGATGTAGCAGACACTCAGAATCAATCTGAAAGGTCAGTGAAGAATAATGAATAGTCATAAATGTCTGCAGGTTTGCTTGGTCATAAATGTCTGCAGGTTCATTTGTTAACTCTTTGGGTTCATTGCAAATTCACGCTAACGCATACTTAGTTTTACTAATATTAACACTTCAAAAAAAAACAACCCTTTTTTAAAACCGGATCCAGTACTGTGTCGACAAAGTTCCTAAGTTGTTAAGGTGTGTGAATACGTATGGGTTGTTGAGATGGGTAGATGTGCCTGTTGCAACCAAATGTACAAATCCTTACTGCTCTGGTGTGCACAAAATGAACTATGGCAAGATTCTGGGAAACTACAGCAAAGATAAACCAACTTCTCCATCTGCCGGGTCTTGGCACCAAGTTACCTATGATTGTATGATTATACGTACAATGCATACGATTAGATGAAATAAAGCATGTTTTAACAGTGCCCAGAGGCCTCAATCAAGTATTGGGACACGCGGTACCAGGACTGTATGCACATCCAGTGAAAAGATGGTCCCTTCCTCATGAAAACTTAGATGTGAAGGGCTCTGCTGCATTGCAAAACCCTTCATCTGTGCAAGTTCACAAATTCTGGTAAGTTTTTCACCCCCTCAGTCCAGTGCACAAGACTGGATGCAGTTCCTGGCAGGATCTAACAGAAGGTCTGCAGCTGTCTGCAGGAGGCAGCAGGGAATGCATTAATATAAATGGCCTCAGATCTGAACAAAGGCTGACAAATACACACTTGACTCTTACTTATTATCCCCTCGTGTGGTTTCTTTTTACCACTGCAACTCCACACCCTTGTTCAGTATTATATTATCCTATCTTCTGAAACAGCAGCAAATCTTACCAGAGGAACGTAATTGCCTTTTCACCGTAGGTAGGCAAAACATGGATAATTGGAAGTCACAAGATGTCACATAATATGAAGTCATACTCTATTTTAATAGCATTTAGATTATACTCCACCATAGGCAGGAGTAAAATCCAAATAACATGGAAGTAAAGGTTAATTGTAAATGCTTTTGCCTGGCTGCTGAAAACAGAGCAAGAGTGGAGGCTGCTGCAAGCCCAGCAAGTGATCTTTCTAGCTTGAAGAAGTAGGCTGATGGAGGCAGTGCCCTTTAGCAGGCGAGCCTAAATGAAGTGCTAATCAGACGGATGCCGGGGGGGCAGCGAACGTGCCCTGTGTGTGGAACCGATCAGCAGAGAGACGGGCAGCCAGGGCTGTGTCTTAGCCCCCGTTGCTGGTGCACGAAAGGTGGAGGTGGGTGCACCTTAACGCCAGCTTGTTTCAGCACCTTAACGCCAGCTTGTTTCAGAGCAGACAGGCAGACCTACGGCCCAGAGCTCCCATGCAGCATACAGTAAGGCCAGCATTTCAATTAGTTCTTGTAGCAGATAGGCCATCTACGCGCTGCTGTTTCTTTAAGAGAAAACCTTGATTTCAGCTGAGAAGAAAAAAAAGAAAACAACCCAGAACCCAAAGAATCAGTTGTCTGCACTTGCAAAACCCCCAGGATTCATGAAACAAAGTAATTTGTACTTTTGCACTGGGCACTTTTATCAGCAAATCTCCATCCACTTAAACACCAAACAGGGAAGCCCCACAGCCCACAGGGCAGGGCACGTATTATTCATCAGAGAGGCACGAGGGGGCAAAGGAAAACCATATGGTCCAATCAAACTTACTGGGAAAGCCAAATGCCCCAGCACCTATTCAAATATTACTTCCTCTCCCACAAGGCAAGGGTGCCATCCAGGAGCATCTCCCTGCACTTCAATACAAGAATGCGAGCTCCCGTCTGCTTGCAAGCACGGAAATCACTCGAGGAACAGCGCGGGCTGCAGCCCCAACCTCCTTGGGATGAAGTACGCTCTCAGTAATATGCATGATGCTGTGCTTACAGGGAAGATTTTTTTTTACTTATCTGACCTCTCCTATCTCCTATGCTGCAGATGTGCAAAGAAGAAAGCATGCCGCATGCCCAAAGCTAGCGCAGGCAGTCCGATTCACTGAGGCTGAAATTGCAAGCAGGGACGGCAACCGATGATCTCTCATAAAGGAAAAGAAGCCCAGGCTTGCTTTGAAGACCAAGTCTTAGATGTCTCTCCTTGCTTAAGAAAACATTTGAAGGGAGCTGAAACAAAACCATATCAGTGGAAGTTGCTACACAATGAGTGTGGAGGCCAGAAGAATTTAGTAGTACATCTGGGCTGCCAGCAGGTGTCTTTCTGGGTGCCAGGGCAGAGAAGCATATAAAAAGGCAGCGTGCTGGGAAATGTGAAAAACATGGAAGAAAATACACATTAGCAATGAAGAGAGGGAGCTTGAGACTCCCCTGCACTCTAGCAAAAATACCAGCCTTGCAATTTTTCATTGTTAACACAGGACGCTGGAGCTGCAATAGCACAAATAACGTGCCCTTGTTAGAGCTGTGCCCACTAATGCCTGACTTTGGTATTAAAAAAAAAAAAAAAAAAATCCCTCATGTATGAGGAAACTCCAGTTTTGCTAAGAAATGTAAACAGTTTCCAGTGGCATATGTCATCACTGAATTAATTCAGTTTGCCTTTTACTGGCTTGGAATTCATCCCAGTAGGAAGGAATAAAAATTATTATAGCGTAACCGCTTCAGGAAGTCCTGCACCACATGAGCCCAGGCAGCTCTAAATCCACTTCTCCATGTGGCAAAGTGTGTAGGTCTTCACAAGGATCGCCTTCTCGAGAAGCACTCGCTCAGCAGCTTCGTCTCTCCCGGGAGCCCACACCGGGGATTGGAGAAAGGGGACAGGACAGCAAGGCAGGCTTTGGCAGAGGGACTTCGGGGCACGAGCCAGCGTGAGCACGGGCCATGCTGCATTTGGACATGTCGACGGTCTCTCTAAATGTCCGTGGTAACTTGGCCGTGAGAACATTAATATCTTTATTCTCCATAGGAAGCATCACTTCCCATAACATGCGACTGTTAATAGGAATTTATTATCCTACCTGAGCTCTACCCCTTGCTGAAACTTTCTCTTTATCATCCTACACCGCGTGGGACCACCACCAGGGCCGGGACCATGTTCCGCCTGCTTGCTGTTATAGAGACCGATACCCAGGACAACAGCGAGCCCCCCGATTTCATGCCCCCTCCAATGGCACTGTCCCAGCCGTGCGGATTCACATCATGAAATCCTTTAAATGCAAGTCAGCTTCAACTATTCCTTTGAGTCAATGAGATGATAAACTGTTACAGCACCATCAATTAGTAAGGCCGGAGGGCAGTGCCAGCCATCCTATGCAAGTGTGGAAACTTGAGTTATATTTTTTATTGAAATATAAAAAAGTTATACTTTTTATTGAAATGAATGTCAGCACACAGACATTTCCTCTTTTACCTACAAACAGTTTTGCAGCTCTCATCCCTGTGTATTCTGAACTATTAGATGCATCTTTTCAATACCTAGTTAACAGCTGTTGATGGCATTAACCCGAGCGCTGGATAATGCAGATTCACCAAGTTCAAATGAACAAACAAAGTCTCCTTGTGCAATCCGGGGGGTCGCCGACGAGCATTCAAGCCCCTTGACTGTAGGTGGCTCTAAGATGCTGTGCAAAACAGCTCAAAATTCACAAGAAAATACAACTTAATAATCCTTGCTACCTATGGAGCAAGAGAGCATTATACACAGATGTTTAATTATCCTAACAAAGTTATCCCCAAAAGGCTTTTGCAGCTTCCTCCCTGGTTGGGCTGTTCTATAAACCAAAATTCACTGAGCACTGAATTCGTGTCCTGGGACTAAACACGATTTAGGATGCAGAGCATCGTCTCCCGATAAAGGTCTCCTGCCAGAGGAGGTCAGAACACCCCGTGGAAGCTGGGGAGGAGCGGGGAGGAGCTGAGTAATGTTCATATCAAGGGGAGCCCCACTGGGCCAATACCCAGATCTCCGCTGTTTTCAATCTATGATCATGACTCAGACAGAAGCACCAACTGGAAAAAATGTTAATTTGTTCATGACAGGGAGCAGGACATGCGCTCACTACACAGGATTAAACAGAAAGGATTCATTTAAGCTTCCAGCATGACGATCACAATTCTCTTGATTAGTATCTGCTACGGCTGGACCGTGATTGGGGTTGTTTTTTTGGTGGAATAATATTGCTGTAATGGCCTCTCCTCATTTCCAGTTTTAAAAGAATAGAGAATAATGCAGAGCACCTGTCTATTTAACACCCGCAGACCAAAGGTACGATCAGTCGAATGCAAACAACAAACGAGAGACGGCTGAACAAGAAACTGGACTAGGAGCACGTGAGCGAGCACTGAGGAGCAGACAGAGTCATTACCGTTGGCCGATAGTACCAGACCAGCGGAGGCCAATGCCATTTGGAAAATAATGACGTGGCCTCAGGAGAGGTGTGTGTACGTGAGTGTGAAATAAGTGCTGAAAGAAAATGAGCCTTGCTGTACTAATTGGCCTCTCACTTTCCCAGTAATTTCTCATGTGTTCCCTGTTCTCCTCCCGTCACCCACACTCACATGTCCTTCCCCTTTCAGCCACTGCCTTATACACTGCTAATTTGATTCTCTATAATTAATTTTACAAGTGTACACTGTTAGGAAACAGTTTTCTGCTCTTTAAAACAACTACATTTTCCACTCCAAAATATTCAAAGAAAAAAAGAAACATTGACCACAATTCTGTTTTTCCTTTGCTGTTTTACCACACAAATTAGTTATCCAAAAAACCCCCTGCTCTGCCCTCCCCGTGTGTTCCTGAGGACACCCTGAAGAGCAGGATGTTTCCCGTCCCTGGGAATTTGGCCGTGATATAAAGCAGCGATTCTCAAGCAGGGAGATCCTTTCAAGGGTGCTGCAGAGTGCCACACAATTTTAGCACTGTATTTAAGCACAGACATTTAAAATGCTTTTCACAGTATTCTAACTCCAGAGCAGCCTGGATGGAAAAAGAAAATTACCAAACATATAACAGCTTGGCAAAAGTGCAGAATTAGAAGTGGAAGCAGCAAAAAGCCTGCCAGCTCGCAGATGCAACGGTAACGCCAAGCGATGCACGGTAATCGTTACGGAAATTAACTTTACACTGTGTTAAAATTGCAGTGGGAGGCCAGCCTCCTGATCCCAGGGTCCAATCCAGAAGACCGTGCCCCTGCTAGCTTCCATGCTCTCTACGCAGTGCAAGGGACCGCGCGTGTGGAGCTGTTTGCCAGACCCAGGGCTCGTGGATGTGTGTGACGAGGAGTCAGCCAGACAGGCTCCCGCTTCACCAAGGAGAGCACTGCACATCAATCAGGCTAACTCGAAAACACACCTAGCGAGTTCTCCAGGGAAAAATAAATATATGCCAGATACAGCAGCCATTCTTCAAAGTTAATGTCACAGTTGGAGTTCGGCGTATTAATTTTTAAATCCAAAATTCCTGAAGCAGGCAAATGCATTACAGGCTAATTTCTTGCCAGACTTCGTTTTCTCATTTGGAGCATGGATTTTTAATTGGAGACTGGGTAACTTCCTAATGAAATCAAACCCCAGTGGTGTTTCCCCACCCTCCATCCCCACAACCATTTTAAGACCATTTGTAGGCTGAGCCCAGAACCGACTTTTGCAGCACGAGACCCAACCGCTGCTAACCGAACTGCGGTGGGGTCAAAGCCGTGAGAAAATGGGTCCTTCTGTTTTATTATGTACCAGATCTGGGATGGCCGGCTGGCGCAGCTCCCCAGCCTGGCTCACTCACCTGGGTTTATGGTGATGAACTTGTTATCCAACGGATTTTCCTCTGGAAACCTGTCGTCTTTAGGAAAAGGTTTCCGTGATGCTGTCTCCGGTCTCCCGGGGATTTGCCCTAGGTAATGTTCATTTGTGAATGCTGGTGGCACTTGGGTGGAGGGGAGGGGTTGGGGCTGGGTGTCCGTTTCGGTTGTGCTCCCTTCTTCGGGGCTCCTATCTGTTGGGAAAATGTTTTGGTTTTGCTCTTGACCAGGTATGGTTTTATTTCCTTCCTTTTCCGCAGTTCTATTGGGGGAAACAGTGGCGGGTGCGGACTCGGTGTTATTTTGTACCTCGGCAGCCTCTGTCGCTGCACTTTTCTCTTTTTTTTCCGATTCTTTTTCTCCCTCCTCTTCATGCTCCCTTTCGCCATCCTCGCTCTCGCTTTTCTCATCCTTTTCTCCTTCCTCCGCTCCGTCATTGTCCTTTGGGAGGGTGGAATCGCTGTCTGGTCCTGGGGAAGATAAAGCCTCCGTGGTAGCGAGCACAGGCCTGGCTGACTGTTTGCTGGTAGAAGCAGCAGTCGGAAGCCGGGTCGGCCACACAGTACTAGGAAAAGAGGAAATACCGCCACCGCTAAAGCCCAGGCCGGCAAGCAGCGTGCTGGTCACCACAGAAGCCACCGTGGCTTGGCTCCCGCTGGAGGACGGTCCCATTCCTGTTGCCATTGAAACAAAGGAGAAGGGAAGGCCAGAGGAAGTCCAGGTAGAAGATCCAGAACTGATGGGAGCCATGTCAGCGGAGGAAGCAGGAGAAGCTGTAGGCTTGAAGAGGTCACCAGGAGGGGCAAGGGAAGAAAACACAGCAGAGAGAGCATCAGTAGGGGTACCTGATATGCTACCTCGGGCCATTTTTCCTTTTGTTTTCTTTCTCTTTCTCTTTCCATTCTGCTCATTACTCTGTTCAAATGAGACAAGTAAATTTATACAAACTGGAGTAAGATCCACTCCACAACAGCACAAGCACAAGCGTCACAAAGTAAAATAATGATGAGAGCAGACCTTCCCCAGGTCCAAAACATGAATCACACCAATGGGTCTTTATTTTTATCTTCACCCTCCCACCTCTAGCTGCTTTTGAGCAGGGTTTCCCTTTTGGGGTGGGAACACGTTTGAGAAGGTTTAAACAAGTGCAGCTTTGCCCATTGCAGCTCTTTAAACCTGGCCATGCAGAAGGCTAAAGCTTAAGGGTTGCGTCTACACGAGACGCTTACTGTGCATTAGAGCGTCACCGCACAAACCGTGCTAATAGCCTGCTGCACCATGTTATCAGGCTAGTGCACACGCAGTAAGCGTCACTAAATAATTGTGTGCCGGCACTAACTTTAGGCACTGAACATTTAGTTAGTACTTTATTAAGGACGTAGTAAACCCAAGGTGCATTAATGAACATGTAGATACACCCAACATGACGTAAGTGGCCACCCAAAATAACAACGGAGTTGCTAAGGTGTAGGAGTAGGTGCTGCAGCAGCCACTTATGCTCCCGGATTTGGGAGTGAACAGGAGGTCACATGGGTGCCGGGACCCTCCCACTGAGACCTGGTCAGTGGGACTGCAGCCTCCGTTGGCATCATGTTCAGCGAGGCTGGTCTGCGCCACATAGCTTATCCTAAGGTTTGGCACTACCGCCAGCTAGGCATTGTCTTCTTGGAAAAGATCCCCATTGCACGTCTGGAAGAGTGCCCGTATGGGACCGCAGGAGGGTGGAAGGAGTCTCCCTCCTGCCCCGAGCTGGGTCCCATCAGTGCCAGCCCTTAGCAACCACCACCAAGTTGCTACCTCCTCACCCACGCAGCTCTCTGCCCTCACTGCAAGCACAGCCGAGCCAGAACAAAGGGCTGGCACAACTTGCTTTCCCAGCGGAGCCGTGGGAGGGAAAAGCAGGGGCTGAATAGCGACTCGGAGCTTCAGCTCTGCACTGCCTGCGCTCGGGCTGGACTGTAGGGTGCTGGTGACCGTTCTCCAACCCCATCACCTTGCCTATTCTAAATAAAAATGGAAGATGCATTCAAAAAAGAGCCCCCTGAGTTGAGCTGAATGTCTGGCGGGGCCTAAGCTACACCTGGGAAAAGGCAGATGGTGAAGTCATGCCCAAAGACACGAGCTAATCCTGTGGAGGAGCTGGGCTTTACACGCCCTGCTCAGGCCACACGGCCTCCCTGATTTAGGAAACATGCTTCTTGTTACTAGTTTAAGTGACAAAAATAAAGCAGGGGCTACAGGAGGGAAGGGCAGATGGGGCGGAAAGAGGAGCATCCAAACCAGAAAGCATCTCAAAGCCTAAATATCTTGTTGGAATTTGGAAGAAGTTCGGTAGTTGAAGGATACTTCCCTTTCCCTCTGCAATTCAGGCAGGCCAGGGAGCTAGAAAGCTGCAGCACAATAAGGCTGCTCTCTCATGCTATTTCTGCCATCACAAAGAACTTGAGATCTCCAGAGAAACTCTGTTCATTGGAGATTTCCAGCCTGAACTTTAAATAAGCCTCTGAATTTTGGGAGGCTGCTCCGTCTGAATTCTCTGCAGCTCTGTGAGATTTGCCTTTTTCTGGCAGACATGTTTCATCTCTGAGCTGGGCTGCAGGATTACAATCTGACTGCACATTTTGCACATCTAGGGCACCTCTGCATCATCGTTAGAGATGTTAATCACTCTTAATCAAGAGCTGCATGCATGTTACTGTCATAGTGGCAGCTTGTTACCATTCATGAAGCCAGGACTAAAGCACTTGGGGCAAGAGCCATACAGGTACATTAGATGTTTTCAAATTTAGGTATGGCAACACCTAAAAATGAGGCCCTGGCCCTTGGTTCAAAGGAACAAGGTTAGGCATATGGGCTCCCAGCGCTGTCTCAGGGAGAGCTGGGTGGATCTGAAGGGAGGTGCAGAGCTGCCAGACACTGAGCTATACCATAAGAAACATGAAGTCCAGGAGTTTGACTGGACACCCGTCTTTCTCAGGAGCTTACAGCTCCTTTTGCAAGCCAGTGCCCCGAGCATGCACTGCAGGACAGATTCACACGGGTCCTCGCAGCCCCTGGGGATGGCACGCTCGGCGCTGAACTGGTCACTTCTCTTGGGGCCATGGGTGGGTTGCTCTGCTGCATACTGGGATGCCAAAAAAGCTTGGCAAGAGTTACACTTGCATCTCCCAGGCTGCTTTGGTGCAGGGGTTGGTGCCTTGGGGAACCCAGGGAACTCTGCCATCCCCAAATGAGTGCAGCTGCCTCCAGGGTTAAGCATCTGCTGAACCAGGGGCTCCTAGATCCCATTTTTGGACTCAGCGCCTGGAATCCAGCTACGTGCTGTTTTTAGATACCAAAATACTTCCCTGGATCTCAGCCTTACAGCACACGTTAGACCAATACGAGGTCAGTCTGGAAATGTGATCAACATTCAAAACACTGACGGCCAGGACTTTCTGGGGACTGAAGGCTAACCATACCCAACTCTGAAACTGCGCATGCATGCCCTGGAGCTGCACAACATCAATTCGTTGCATTTTCTGCCTTTGGAATACAAAACTAAGTGCCGCTAGCAGATGCTTACAGCTGCGAGTAATACAAATTAAAAAAATGTAAATGAAGAGCTTGCTGAGGTCTAATTTATGTGTCAGTAAATATTTTTACAGTGCTGGGATACAGTGATCACCATATGCCAAACCACTGTATGCATCTCTGTGCCTTCATTATTAAAGGAAATGGAGCACAGCCTCACTCTCAGGGCTAGGATTACATATTAAAAAAAAACAAAAAACCCCTCCAAAAACATTCCTGGACTTTTTTTGCCTTGTGGGTGAAAAGTTTCTCAGACTCCAGAGCTATAAAGTGAGAAACTTTGAATCTCTGAATTGGGCTATTAAAGCTTTTGCTTAGGGTCTAAGTAACAAAACACCTTCCAAAACCGCAGCGGTGCGGTATATCCACAACATCCTGCTGCCACCTAGCGGGCGCGATGCTGCACTTTGCCAGGGCTTGTAAATAATTTGCTGCAATGATTTATGTCTCCAACTTACCACTCCTGTTTTTACAATTCTGGTCCCCTCAAAAATTCGAGTTGTGTTAGCTGGGGAAACAAAGAAGAATCATTGTTCAGCACATTATGAAGGCAAATGGTACAACGTGAAGCTGCTGAAATGCAATTCTTGCTACAACATTTCTTGGCAAGCGGGGACAGCCTAAAACTTCGTACATTGGTGAGCCATTGCTATCAAGCCCGCTGGCAGATGACTACGGGGAAGAGAGGCAGTCACACAGGCTGGGAACCAAATACCAGTAGAAAATCCCAGAAGCAGCCTGCTTTGCATAGCTAAGTCCTTCAGGCCTCAAGTACACCACTACTAAATCCAGAGTAAGTTCCGGATTTTCAGACACAGTTGCCTGAAGATACTCACCTAAAACCACAGTCATGTTGGCATGCAAATCTGTGCATCTCACTTTACCCACTCAGCTTTTTTCGCTTTGAAAGTGGCAGCTTTAGTGCACTGATTGAGGAATGATATGATCTTGCTCAACCACACATCAGGTGAAATTATACGGTTTGCTTGTACAGGGATCATCATAGTCGCTTTCTGGCCTCAAAATATATCAAACCTTTGTTTATTGCAACTTATCCTCATACAGCAGTAATCTGAACCTGGTCCCTGGTATTTAGAATTAATATTAGAGTATCTGAGTTTCATTAACTGGACTGACATTATATTTGCTTCTCTAAACAGTAGGAAGATTTGCATCCCAGAGCTGTTGGTTTGTGACAGCATGGAAGAGGCAGGCAGAAATACACACCGAGCTCTTTTGTAATTATTGTTTGTACTTAGGTACATATATCAGTGTTTGGCTGAGACTGCTTTGTGTAAATGATGGATTTAGATTTTTTTTTTAAATCCTTTAAAATAGGGCCCACAATCATACAAGTTTTTACATTAGTTCCTATTGATAATTAAAAATCTGTACAGGGTGCCCATTGTCTAACAAACCAAATAATGATATTTTATTAACTATTTAAATCAGCAGATTGCACCTCCAGCCCTTACCACCAGTCAGAGTTTGCTACCACGTTAAGTTTCTGGCAGGACGCGCTTCCTAGCAGCGAAGACCGTGCCAAGAAGTGAAATGCAGAATGCAAAGAAACAGGAAGTGGGATTATTTTAAAACGTTGATCCTGGTGCCAGTCTAAAATCGGAGGCACATTTCATTTTTTGGGCAAAGTAGAGGAGCGCAAATAAACTTCCATGGTAGCATCTGCTTATCGACAGCAGAGCAGACCCCAATGTGGAACGGGCAGGGCTGGTAATGTAGAGGGGCTTTTCTGCTGCGATCTAGTGGGCATCACAATCAAGGTGCACAGGACCAGTCCCTTTTATCCTCTGCTTAAAGCCCACTGGGATCCAAATGTCGGATTCTGGCTCTCTCTCAAGCTGCCCTTGCAAAGCCACAGGCAAGATCCGGGTACCTCAGCTACCATGGTGATAAGGCAGCATAAAAGATGCTGATTAGATATGATAGCTCTTGCCTGGCACCCTGCTCTCCCCCGATGTTGGTGAGAACACAGTGCTTGCCGGGGGAGTCTGACGCAGAGTGAATTGTGTCCACTGCCTGACTTCTCATAGACTGCTTCAGCTGTTAAGGACTGTCAGATTAACCATGTCTGAAACCTCCCTGTTCTCCAAAGGTCACCCTTAAAAATGTCTCTGTTAATTTGTTCAGTAGATTACATCTGACTCCAGCGATTTAACTCTTTGCTTTTCTTGAGAGCTAGCCCTTGGCAGATGGTGCTTCACTTCTGCCTTGCTAAGTCTCTCTCCTGTGCAGAGGTGCCCACCGTGGAGGGATCTGTGCTTTCTATGCCACCCCCAAAAAACCAAGTGAGCAGTGGACGACAGTGGAAGCGTTAGCAGTTTTGCTTTAAAGTTTAAAAAAAAGGAAACCTCTGCCACTTGAAAGGCCTCTCTGTGATCTCACACTGATGCCATGGCACCAGAATAACGTGGCAGCAGCTATTGGGGAAAGACTCCACGGGCACTTCTACTCCTGATTTATATTTGTGTCTGGAGAGTCAGGGAGATGGTGCACAGCGGATAGGCACAGGGCTGCCTTGGCCAGGCTGCGTCTTCTGCCATCCTTCACCCCCCACAAACACTAGCCAGGCCTCACCCTTGCTACGTGAGGAATGCAGCTGCAGGAATTCCTATTGCACAGCAGCAAACCCTGCTAGATTTGATTTATTTGCTAAAGTAATTAGCCAGGGGCTGATTTAAAAAAAAAACTGCTGCATTTTTATGCTCAGATTTCCAAAATATGCTGATCAGCACTCTCTCAGCTCATATGCACCATTTCAAAAATAGCAATTAGACCAGATTTACACACACACACACACACACACACACAGAGGTTAGTACCAGGAAGGGCTTGTTGTATTCATCAAATCCAAGGTTCTCAAACTTGTGGAAAACCTGGGCTCAATAAATGGGCCTTGCAGGATTATTAAATCCAGGTTTTGACGAGCTAGAAAGGGGAAGAAATTGCAGAAGCTGACAACCTGTCCCCAAAAGAGACACTGCAAGGAAAGTCCCCTTCATCTGAATAAGAGTTTTACTAACTCCAGTGCCTGGTGTCAGGAAATCAGTGCTGTTTAGAAACACTCAGACTGCTGGTAAAATTATTCCACATAGACAGGGAGGGCAGCAAGGAGAACGTTAAACAGAGAAAAAAGAGCCGTGTCATTTGAAAAGGAATTTGTTTTTTTACCTTGGAAAAGCATTGTCTGGCTAAAGTCACTACGCATGTCATTTCGGCACACTGCTTGAACTCTGAACAGATAAAGGATGTCAGGTGAGACATGGCTAATGATGGCTTTCTGTTTAAAAAAAATAGATGTTATTCAGTTTTTTTGCCCCCACAAGGACTCTGCATGATCAATTTGTCACATATAGAGCACAGCGCTAACACAGAATTTGCATGGCACATGGGGCAAACTTATGTCTAATGGGGAGCCTTCAAACCTGTGCAGAGCACCCGGTCAAGGACGCGGGATGCCGGCAGCGCACAGAGCTCACGCTGCCTTTCCAGACAAGGGAGAAGTTGCAAAGTGCATTCGCCCCTGCGCTACCTTTCACTTCGTGTGTGCTGCTCTTCCCTTTGCTCTGAGAAACTGCAAATAAGGTACCTGACCTTTTACAAATGAAAATCGAAGTTCTGTACTGGGAAGGGGCAATTCTCATTGATCCCCTTCTACAGTAACAGCCAGCGCAGTATCGAGGCCAGGAGCTTCGTTTTGCAGTAACAGCGACAGTTGTGGCAGTTTCCTGCATGCAGTGACGATCGAAGATTGCCACCCGTGGCCACGCTGGAAATCATCTTCCAGTCCCTCCCGCAACGGAGGCATTTGCATGGGCATGCTACTGCGTCAAAGGGGCTGCTCTGCTACGCAGCCGCTCCTTCTCCATGTGCTCCTTGGCCCCCACGAACAGCCCAGGCCTGCCTGAGAGTGATGAGCATCGACCACACTGCATCCCCAGGCTTGCAATGCTAGCGCACTTTTTACTACTGCACGGTCCAGTCTAGCCTAAGACATCGCAGGTAATTGGATTTCCCTAACTGTCTCTTACACAAGCCTTTGAGAGCAAATTGTTTCGCTGTCAAAGGGTGTTTATCTGTTGTGGCTTTCACCCGTGCTCCTCAACTAAATGAGAGCTGTGTCTGTCACCTATGACCCACTCTCCGGCCAGGGACTTAGGGCAACTCACTTCAGGCTAGCCCTTCATTGCATTCTCTGCACATTTAATTATGTTTTTTACATAAAACTAGACATTGCATTTGTCCCTGAATCGTTTTTGCCGATTAATGCACTCTATCCTGATTGCTGATAAGAAAAAAAAAATCTCCCTTAAGAGCATGACGTTATGACAAGGGAGAGGTTATAATACATCATAACCTTGGGTGTCTTTCAATAGATTCCTCTCTGATTTCGTGAAGCACATCATTCCCTAATGTGACCCAGATAACAATGTCTAGTGGGGAAATTGAAAATATAAATGGAAATGAAGTAAAAGAATCTTCATCTAAGGGAATAAGAGAAGTATTATTCTATAACTGATTGAATGGGCCCAGAGGACTGTGTATTTCCAAAAAAAAATGATAACAGTCGTTAGGAATTTCACTCTCTGCTGCTGCATTTTTCATGTGCATATACAATTACTGATTTCATTATCGCAGAGCCTTTCTTTGATTAACAATAAACTGGCCTTTCAAACCTGAATATGTCACTTTGATTTTATATGCAGAGAATGTTAAAAGACTAGTGGAAGCAAGGCCTGCACTTGGACAAGAATGACAAAGATCCAGTCCCAAATGGAGGGGACGGCTTGGTATTTCCGTCTCTGCTGGAAAGGTTCAGCCTCTCTCCGAGACTCCTCTGATCAGCAGCTGAGGAATCTCAAACACTTCCTTTTTTGCCAGTGGAGCGAAGGCCACGGTACACTCAGCACCTAGACCTTCCCTTGCCCTTGCCTTGCTACCCAGGGAGTGCTTACCAGGAGACAGTCCCGATGGACTTCAGTTAGGTATTGCACAGTGGTAGGCTCTAGCCCAGCAAGGCACTTTTCAGGATCAGGCCTTTACTTTGGAGATCTATGAATTGAACACCAGCCAAAAGGTTTTCAGAGTGGTTTCAAGCTAGAGTCCCCAGCACATGGAAAGGAATTTGCCAACCTCCTTCCTTTCATGCGCATGCCAGCTTATTCATACTGGCGTCCTGGGGAGACTGGTCTGCAGCATTCAACAAATGCCGAGTCTTCTGACATAATGAATACAAATGAAAACCTAACCTTGCACTCCTGCAACCAACGCTCTCCCACCCTACCTCTTCCTACTGAGAACGATACAGTGAAAGAGCTGCTTAAGACTAATGGCAATAGCTGATGCTGTAGTTTTACCAGGTCCTTGTCACTGTCCTTGGTGAAAGTCTTCTCCTTTTCATCTTCGTTTTTAGTCCAGCTGTAGGAAATCATATAGTTCACAATGGGAGGGTGGTAGATAATCTCAGGTTGGTTCCAGGTCACTAGCAAGGCGGTTTTGTTCACAGGCTGAACTTTCATGTTGACAGGTGGAGTACTGCAAGCTAAAAGAAAAGGGGACAAATATGAAACTCTGCACCACTCGCTGCAGGAAAGGAACATCGGGGAACCTGGCTTGTGAAATGTGTGGTCTTTCTGCAAACTAGTTAGGTTGCAAATCGTTTTGGAGCATGCACAAAACCTCCAGTCCTAACATCCGCACGCATACCCTAGCTGCATAACTTTCAGAGCTCTGCACGCATGTACGTGCGAGCCCACACACGGCATTACAAATCCAGAACTCTGCTTCCTTGGACCAGAGCTTCCTAATGTATAATCATCCTCTGCCTTGCAGGACAGCGAAGTGGGTTCTTTTCAACCCATTAGCAGGTGAGAAACTAAGGGTCTTTCACAGTCCCCACTCTAGGTTTCCCTGAAAAGCTTCTCAGTCGTCTTGTCTTTCAAATACCATGGTAGAAAAGAAGAGCATGATTGTTTCAGGACCCTCATCCGCACACCCTCCCGCTCCCCCCACAACCAACTTCTCTGCCAGACAGTGCTGGGATAGCGCGTGGAGATGCCAGCTTGACTAACCCGAGCCACCTCCACCTGGAAGCTGTGGCTTTTGTCACCTACTTGGGACTTAAAGATGCTAGAGGTTGCTGTGCGCTCAGAGCAGTCTGGGGGTTGACGTGTGCCTGCACACAGGGATCGGGGGTGAGGAGACAGGAGAGGACATCTTGGGAACCTTTCCCCCAGAGAAAGAAATGCCAAGCATCTTCTTATCCCAAATGCCAACCAATGCCCATTCCAGAAAGACTGAGTCTGGCCACTAACCCAGTGAATCTGTTTAGAGCTGGAGCAAATTAAGAGTTCCCCCAATGACAACGAAAATGTTTTCAAGCAAGCAAAACGCGAAGGCAAATATACTAATGGGGAACACTAGATGGCACTAATATGCTATCAATAAAGTCTGCAGAGTTTTCCTTTTACAAGGCCTTTATATTTCTCCCCAGCTTTAAAAGTCATGATTTAAATGTGTAATTCTGGAGAGATTCTCACTCCCCGTCTTGGAAGCCGAACCCTGAGCCAAGAAGAACAGCATACAGAAGGTACCTCGAAGCATGCAAGGACCTGGCTTTCAGTGATGGCAAAGACTCCACTTCGCTAGCCACGGCTGTCCTTCCTTCTCTGACTGCCCATTTCAAGTCCGTGCAGCTGCCATCCATTCGCTTTGTGTGCACGTGCATAAGCGTGTGCACGTGTGTGCATGTGCGACTGCAGAAGAACCTCTGCTGCGCTAAGACTTCCTAAGTGCTGGTTTCCACCTTGTCCATGTAACATTTTAAACAAACACCTACCGTCCGTGGATAAAAATAGGCTCCGAACGATTAAACGCCTTAAACACTAGTATTACCACAGTAATGGGCATGTTCGGTGCACTCTGTGCACTTGTAATCCGTCTTTCATAGGAAATCCATAGACAGAGAGAAAACAGAATAACATCTTCTCATGGAAAGATTTCTGGAGAGGGAAGAAACGTGACATTTGCCCTGTTTGTGAGTGGAGTTTGGAGTTTGCCGCATGCCCGTATCTATCCCCTGCCGAAGCCACGGGTGGGATAAACCCCCTGCACTTTCACGTGCAATTTATTTACGTACCGACAGAATAAAAATCCTATTTCTTTGAAGAGCGGTGGCCACAACTGCCCTCTCCTGGCACTGCCACTCCAGGAACCCTGCCACCCAGTCTGCAGCCAAGATGCAGCTCCTGTCTCCCTCCCCCTTGGCCACCGCCTCTTCACGCTGAGCACGTGCCTCTTCTCTCCGGCTTGTGCCCTGTACCTTTCCACCTAGGAAACTGCTTGCTCCAAAATGTTTTCTCACTACTGCCAGGATGCTCACACGCCTAATGCTACCTGGGGACTAATTTGGTGGACACGGTACTAAGTCTCTCCTTTTGAAGTTGTTCTCGGACACAGCAAAACCTTTGGCGGGTCTCACGATACCCAACCTGCAGTTGAGCCATCTGGCTTGTTCCCATCCCAGCTCACCACTGCGACCACCCGGGATGTGGATGCTGCAGGTCATCCCATGCAGAATTGCAGAGCCCTGGGGACCACTTTCTCTCTGCTCATGCCTGTCTATGGAGATTTCTCTCTCATCACAGCCTCCTCATTGATCCTTTTGCCATAACAGCAATGCAAGGCTTGGTTCAACTCAAAGGCCAAGGGAGCTAGGAACAGCACAAAAGCAGCATGCTCAGATCTCGGTCGGGCCCATGTGTCACGCCTGCTGCAAGCGTGGACGTGCCCTGCTACTCTTCTGAGTCTCGGGGTCTGCGCCAGCCCGCCCGAGCTCCTCTCGGTCCCAGTGCTACCCCCAAGCGAATGCAGCACAAGTACGACTCTCCACGGATATCTCTGAGGCACGTGCTGAAATGTTTGCTCTGACTGGGGCCATGGAGGAGTCTGTAAAGACCTAGGAAGGTGAGTGAATTCACAATGCCACATTTCAGAGTAAATAAGGTTCATAATGTTTATGATTTAATAGAACAATGTTCCAATTATTCCAAGGCACAAGGGAAGAACGTGCTATAATTAAGTACTAACTAGCACGCTACTATTCAGCATCTATTTTGAGGACTTCTGAATTATGAATCGGCAAAATTAAGGAATCTTTTTCTTCTTTATAAAATGAATCACATGTTTTATTCATTTCGCCAAACCTGTTCAGGACACATTGGAATCAAAAGCATTTGCTCTAATAATTCAGTGCAATGGTTTAATTAAAGCACTACATAATAATGATGTGAGCGTCGGATAGGAAGGAGAAAGTGCCGAATGATTTGGCCATCTATGAAAAACTGTCACTTTCCAGAGACCTAATTTTCTTTACAGTATTTTGGGTCTTACGTGTTAGGAAAAAAAGGGTCACAGATTCTCTCTTTCTTCTTAGCAGGTTTAGATGTTCAAGAGCCGCCAGTCCTTTTGCAAAGTGAATAGTTGGATGACAAATACAGACTGGACTGAAAAAAAATGTCCAATCTGGATTGAATCAGAATAGACTGGAGAGAAACATGAAGGGCTGTTTTTTTTTTTTTCCAGGCTAAATGGACAAACAAGCTAGCAAATTCATGTTTGCTTTCAAAAACCACATCTGACATTGAAATCTCAAATCTAAGCTATTTTTAGAAGACATATCACCACTGCTGTTTTTAAATTCCAGACCCTTATGCTGCAGCGATAAACAGAAGGGGAGCATAGAGGGTATTATGTTTTAAGAACACTTAAAACACGAAAACCCCTGCAGACAGGCCTCATTTCAGGGCAAATTATCAGACTGGGAGAGCGGAACGACAACTAGCAAATGTGCTGGCTCTGCCTAGCCGTGCTGCAGAAAGACTCTGCATGGGACAGGCCTGGGAGAAAGCGTGCAACGTGCATTTTGCAACACAGCACAGCCTCCGCCTCTGCGTCTGTGGCGGTCAGTGGAGGACAAGACGTAGCGTCTCCCCTGCACATTGCACCCCTGGTGAAAATGAGGCGCACGCCAGCGCTCTGGCTTCCTTCTCTCCTACTGTCTGTTTTATCACCCCAAAATCCACTTGTCCTCCGTCTGTCCTTGCACACTAAAGCAACCCGGGGCTCTGCTTAGTCTGCAGCCCCGGCCAGGACAAGACGCGTACAACGCAGGATGACTTTGGTCACATTAGAAGCATCCCCATGGGCTGGAACCAACCAGCTCTGGGTTCATCCCTCCCATCAGGAGGATTATTCTGCACTGGTCCAGTCCTGCAGGGAGCAAACCAGGAAAGCCAAGGCTGCAACTGAACTCCAACTAGCTTTGGGCTTCAAGGACAATAAAAAGTCCTTTTTCAGACACGTGGGGAGCCAGAGGAAAAGCAAGGGCAACACTGGACCCCTGCTGAACCAGATGGGGCAACTGACGCCCAGGAAAAAGCCAACCTATTAAATGGTACTTTGCATTGGTCTTTCATCAGTCCCATGGGACACCAATGCCCGGTACGGGACAGGGAGGTCTGGGTGAGGGGGATCCCCTGCCCTCCATCAATGCTGACCTCGTGAAGGAACACCTTGAGAAGCTGGACACCTTCAAGTCAGCCGGCCCTGACAACCTGCACCCCAAGGCACTCAAGGAGCTGGCGAGCATCATAGCCCAGCCCCTGGCACGGGTCTTCGAGAGCTCCTGGCGCTCTGGTGTAGTGCCCGAAGACTGGAAGAAGGCCAATGTGGTGCCGATCTTCAAGAAGGGGAGGAGAGTGGATCCGGCTAACTACAGGCCCGTTAGCCTGACTTCTATCCTGGGGAAGATCTTAGAAAAGTTTATTAAAGAGGCCATCCTTGATGGGCTGGCCGACGCCAACATCCTGAGGGATAGCCAGCACGGGTTTGTTGCGGGTAGGTCTTGTTTGACTGATCTCATTTCCTTCTATGACCAGGTGACCTATCACCTGGACGAGGGAGAAGAGATTGATGTCATATATCTTGACTTCAAAAAAGCCTTCAATTTGCTATCCCATGATCACCTCTTGGCCAAACTGGAAAATTGTGGCCTTGGCTCCACCACGATCCACTGGCTGGGGAACTGGCTCCGTGGTCAGATCCAGAGGGTTGTGATTGATGGCAGTCACTCATCGTGGTGCCCTGTGACCAGTGGGGTCCCCCAAGGCTCTTGTCCTTGGACCCATATTGTTCAACATCTTCATTAACGATGTGGACACTGGAGTCAGGAGCAGACCGGCCAAGTTTGCTGTTGACACCAAACTTTGGGGCAAAGCATCCACGCCAGAAGATAGGCGGGTGATCCAGGCTGACCTAGACAAGCTCAGCAAATGGGCGGACGAGAACCTGATGGTGTTTAACACCGAAAAATGCAAGGTCCTCCACCTTGGGAGGAAAAACCTGCAGCACCCTTATAGGCTCAGCAGTGCTACGTTGGATAGCACTACAGAAGAAAGAGACTTGGGGGTCATTATTGACCACAAGATGAACATGAGCCTGCAATGCGATGCTGCGGCTAGTAAAGCGACCAAAACGCTGGTGTGCATCCATAGATGCTTCTCGAGCAAATCCCGGGACATCATTCTCCCCTTGTACTCCGGCCTTGGTGAGGCCGCAGCTGGAGTACTGCGTCCAGTTTTGGGCTCCACAATTCAAAAAGGATGTGGAGAAGCTGGAGAGAGTCCAGAGGAGAGCCACGCGCATGATCAGAGGTCAGGAAAACAGATCTTACGATGACAGGCTGAGAGCCATGGGACTCTTTAGCCTGGAAAAGCGCAGGCTCAGGGGTGATCTGATGGCCACCTATAAGTTTATCAGGGGTGACCACCAGGATCTGGGGAACGTCTGTTCACCAGAGCGCCCCATGGGATGACGAGGTCGAACGGTCACAAACTCCTGCAAGACCGTTTCAGGCTGGACATAAGGAAGACTTTCTTTACTGTCTGAGCCCCCAAGGTCTGGAACAGTCTGCCAGCGGAGGTGGTTCAAGCACCTACACTGAACACCTTCAAGAGCAAATTGGATGCTTATCTTGCTGGGATCCTGTGACCCCAGCTGACTTCCTGCCCTTTGGGCAGGGGGCTGGACTCTGATCTCCCGAGGTCCCTTCCAGCCCGAATGTCTATGAAATCTATGAAATCATTTGATTTCTGTGTTGTATTTGGCCAAGCCACCTCTTAAAGCCTAATCTGAAAGCTTTTGGCAGCTCTCCTTCATGAGGATGTTGGAAAAAAATATATACCCATACCCCTGGTTAAGCAGGAATTAGGTACTGGTCTGTCCATAACTGATTATTTATATGGCAAACAAATCAGTGCAGCATAGCATGAAGGTTTCAGCTTGGAAACCATGAAACATTGCAAAATGACCTAAATGGCTGCAGAGAGGCTCTGCCCCATGCTGAAATCAGGCATTTTGCTGATACAGTCACAGGACAGGAAGCGACCTCCTGGGGCTCCTCGCATCAAAGGCGATGCAGGATGCACCGTTCCTAGAATAGCTACCCTGTGATAGAAAAGACTGATGTAAGGGATATTCCTTGTATCCCTTTGTCCTGCGAAGCAGGTGTCTTGTGCTATGAATCCAACTGCACAGAGCTCAGAGGGAGCCATAAAACCTCTAAAAATGTTCTAAGTTAGCTTTTTGGTGCATTAAACTGTCACTGCATTAAAGGCAGTTATTTCTGGCTGTGCTGTGCCCTCTTTTGGGATGCCACGAGCCATCCCTTCCCCACGGTCTGAAGCTCCTGCTTCTAGCCCTGCAAGACAGATCTACTGCAGGTGAAAGTCCAGGCAGGTCTGGGCGTAGGAAAGCCAGGGCTGAGCCAGGGGAACTTATGGTTTACAAAACCCCCCAAAAAATCACAGTATGTGTGCAAAGCTGCTCCAAGGCGTGGCATTTGGACTGGGTCCCGGGGACATGCCCGCATGTGCAGACTGGAAAAGAGGTGGCCAAAAAGCTGCTGAACTTAGCAAGGGAAGTGCTGGGACAGGGAGTCCAGCTGTAACTCCTGTCTGCCTGGAGGGAAAGAGCTACCTGGCTTCGAGAGGGGGGACAGAGGGACAGGATGCTGTTTCCTCTGCCTCCAAGAGAAGAATTGGCCTGCCCTGGCCCTTCCAGCTGGGAGGTGGGTGGAGAGAAGCAGGGCTCAAGGGGGTGTCTGTGTCTGGGTGTGCACTGGGCCTGTGGACAAAGAGGATTGCTTTGCTTTGCCTAATCCAGAGGAGAAAAGCGTGTGCAGTCTGGGGCTGCTAAATGTCCTCCCCGGAAGTACGGAGGAGGAGGGTGCTAATGGGTGGCAGCTGAGGCAAGGAGAGGGAGTTTCTCCATCTCTGCTAGGTCAGCACAAAGGAAGCCGCTCGGGCGATGTGGGCATTTCACATCCATCAGGCCAGGAGAAGGGAGGCTGCCGCCACTCCGAGAGCAAGGTTTCCCCGGTGCCTGGGAGGAGGCCAGTTGCCGAGACAGGCACAGCAGCTGCTGCCGTCACAGCCGGACCCCAGAAGGGTGCATCACAACGCTGGGTTGGCCTGAATTCGGGCAGAAAGCCTCCCGGCTGGTTTCAGACGGGCCCCAATAACCACGCTGCTGATGTTTGTGCTCACCAGTACGAACGAGACAAAAAGCAATGCTACTTTAGCTACCAGGCAGGAAGTGGAGCCGCACACCCCGACTTCTGCAATAGTCCATCTCAGACCAAGGCACCCCACAACTCGCAATCAGCAACCAGGCTGCATCAAACAGATGGGGCAGACAGAAAATCCATGCACAAGTCTGCTTGGCACAACTCAGTCCAAATGCACCAGTATCAAACTGGCACAAAGGCAGAACCGCACTATCAAGATTATCACCGATGTTTTGGGGAATAGACAGATCTATCCATTGCACTGATGTCAATCAATGGGATAAGCTGTTAGGATACAGCATGATTCCCTAGAAATATAACTGTAACAAGACCATTGCAACCTTAATCCTGTTTCATTCAAGATTAAAGACAAGACAGTGTTGCTCCCCTTCCCCTTTAAAAAGGTGAAAAGGCCATTAGTGTGTACCACAGACTCCTGGTTCGTATCACCAGACGGAGGAAGAGGATCACGTGCACGAGCGGCACCCACCTACCTACACCGAAGAGTTCTCAGCACTGGACTTCCATCATCCGTAGCACTTTGACTGGATGCCTTTAATACTTAACAGCATAAACTAAAGTGTAGCTAAGTGCTGCAATGCTTATAAATGTCACGATTAATAAGAATAATCGCTTTTAAAAGGGACGTGCGTATCTTCCCTTTGCCTGTGCTTTGCTAGCAGGTGCTTGCAGGCTGCGGAGCATGCAGTGCACACGAAGGTGTGTGTCAATCCACATCCCTCCATAGGCAGAACGTGGCGAGAGACGCCCTGTTTATCTTCTCTGCTCCGCGCCGACTTCGTTTCGAAAAAACAAGGTTGTTTCACGAGCGCAAGGAACGTGCACGGCGCCTCCAGCTGTTCTGCGCACCACGTGCCGTGGCATCCGGCATCCTCCTGGTAACTGCTGAGCCAGTCTGCACTTGCTGTATTCCCAATTTAAGGGGCTTTGGGGGAAGCACACTTTTGCCCTTCCTAAAACCAACACACAACTTGTATCCGCAATGCCGAGGTTTGATTCACTCTCGCATGGATTTTTCTGTGGTATTGGTGTTTCCATGGTATTGGCTGTAACAGATCCTGTTTTACTAAAAGGCACGGACTGCGAGGCTTGCTTTGTGTTGTTGTTTTTTGTTCGAGTCCAAATATTTTATAAAGTGCACGTACGGTGCTTGCAAAGTGCGAGCCAAACCGTAGCTGGCGTTAGGCAGCGCAGCTCCACGGACCGTGGCATTTGTGGCTAGCTGCACCAGCTGCAGACCCGGTTTGCAAACTGTCTGTGCATGTGTCCCGTCCACTACAAATACATTTCTGCATGCGCTGCTTTTTGGCTCCTAATCCTGCAGCGAAGGTGAGGGAGTGTTACAAATGTAGACTCATTCACGTTTCTTCAAGAGTTTCTGTAGGCTGGGACTGGATCGCACTTAGATGCCAAAGTCTGCTCGGGCACATCAGAGGTGGAATAGCTTCAAGGGGACTGCTACCGAGTGCTCTAGCAATCTCTAACCCTGCCATGCCATGGTGTTCAGGGCACTTTGCTAGGAAGCACAAGACATACATCTGGTGAAAGGGGACCTGGAGCCCGGGTCTCCTGCTTCCCGAACATGCATCCTAACCATGGGAGGTTTTTTCTGTGACAACAATCTTGGATCCTACCTATTTTTAGGCCCTTGCTTACATTTTTACAAGTTGCTTCTTCCCAGGCTTCATATGAAGGACAGATGTACCTTCAACCGCAACAGGGGCTGTGCAATGCAAAGCGCCTACCCGCTTGTCACGGGGCACACGGCACTCTGGTTAGGGTCTAGGGGAGATGCGAATTCGCACCCCAGGGGACTGACACACAGCAGTCAATCTGTTAACAAGTTATTCATATTACTCTTTACGGCAGGGTTCATGCCTTTTTAATCCCTGAAGCATCATGAAAAGTTACGGCGCTTCGCGAATGTTTATTAATAACTCACTCGCTCCCTAGCATGCTAACAGCAACGGAAAAATGCTTCTGCCAACCAAGTCAGCAGAACGCATCTAACATGATGGGAAATGGGAGGCTTATAAAATGCTCTTACCTGCAAGACCCCCTTTCCCAGCTGATCTCCTTTCAAGACAAGTCCACTCTTACCCTTCCCCAACTCTTCCATCCTTCTTATCACATCTCTCAGCGATGCTGGACCCCTTTAGGAGAGGGCCCTGCTTTCCTCTACCTCTGCATAACACACAACTCTCTGTGATGCTAAATTAACAAGAAGAGCGGAGCTTAGGATAATGACCAAGAAGCACATCTGGAAACGGCAAGAAATTGCACAGAAATGGTTTATCAGTCTTAGAACAGACCTAAGTGAGGTCAGAGAAGTTCACTGAGAGTCTGGAGGATTGAGCACAAGTTGGGGTCCCAGGAAGCGCACTCACAAACGGGAAAGGCGACAGCAGAGGACAGCGAAGAAGACAGCAGGCCAAGCTGATAAAAAGACGATGCAAAAGCTGGCGTGTTATACGTATCTACTGCCACTGACCTGAGGTTTCACCAACTGAAAACTTGGTACTAAAGCTCCTGGCAGAGTCACACATGATCAAAATACAGGGAAAATTAGATTTATCTTCTTAAGAAAACAGGCAATTAAGAACCAGTGCAACTAAGGCATACGGGATGTGGACGGTACCCCACAGAGGGCAACACACGAAGGGATCTGAGGACCAAGGGAAACTAATGGAAAGTAAAAAAAGACGGGTACCAAGGGGGGGTTCAAGAGGAAATGTTTAACACGGCCGGTGTGAAAGAGATTCGACCAAAGGCAGGAAGACCAGCTCCCCCTGTGAGCATACGGTAAGTGAACTGAAAAACGGCTCTAACTAAGGATGCAACAGGAAGAAATATGTGACGTTGTTGTATTGTCTGTGTTAGGGACTTCAAGTTAAGATGCTTGGAAAGCACCATTTTAAATCTGTATGTCTTGTTCATGCTATGTCTCGGAGAAAAGGTTAGAAACCAGCCTTTCAGACGTGCTGCTATATAAGACTCCTCAGTGGCTTAGACTTGCCTGAAACTTTTTATTAACATTTTTAAAGAGAAAAACCCTCTCACCCGAGGCTATTTCTTCAGAGTCCCAGAGAAAAATCTAGGGGGTTGTTAGGCAGGTGTGAGCTGGCAAAACCCTAGCACGCCGAATACAAACAAATTACGGGGCGCAAATGCTGGACAAACAAATGAGCCACGTGGTTTCTTTTTCCTATGAAATATTACTGTTAATCCTGCCAAATGATTATGTCTTTACACACCTCTCGCTTCGCACTTTCCAAAAAATTCAGCTTCTTTTGGAAAATGTTAAATTGAGGAAGGGCTCTGTGATGAGTATATGATGCCATGCAGAAAAGGCAATAACTTCAGTAGGAGACATTGCTTTCATCTGCGATGTCAGGAGCTGTGAAATACTGAATCTGAACTAAATTGCTTTGCTTGAGTAGCGCTGTACCTTTGACTTCAGATCAATATTTGGAGCAGTGCCTCAAATGCGAAACCTGAAGGGCGGGGAGAGGGTGGGGGGAAGCCATTTCTGGATAGTTTTAATGACTTGGAAGTTGCAATGACTTCCAAACAGAGCAGAGCACAATGGCTTAACCCGGAGCACCGAACAGGAAAAACATTTACACGTGGAAGAGGTGGCAAAATATCCTAGAGGCTGATTTGAAGTCAAAGCTACTGGGTCCTATCACAGCAAAATTATGACTGCTCATTATTTAACTTTGGCGAGAATCATAATTAAAGGGGGCACTCGACAGCAAATTCCCACTGATGGCAAACAGCATCTTATGAGACTCCAGCGAAGAGCAATCAGACACCTTGGGGAAAGCAATCAGGCATCTGTAAAAGAGACCTCTGATGTCAAGAGCACCTCGCCTGGGATGTTTATTTAAGCGGTGTGAAGCCTGCAGCACATGTAACGAGACGGCAAGGCTAAAGGAAAGTTTTCACAATACAAGGGTCTTTGTAGGACCAGTTGCTCAACAGTCCTTCCTAATCAGCCGCAGAAAGATGGGCAAAGGCTTTGTGGTAAAACAACGACATTTGGAAACCAACTCCTTCAAAGACGGCTCTTCTTCCAGGCACACGTCAAGAGGATGCTCGTCAAAGCCTGCAGCACCCAGGATTTCAGAGTCAAGCCCACAGACTGCAACAGCTTTACTGCAAAGATCCTGCTTATTATCAGTCTCCGCAGTGCCATGAGTGTACACCTACCACGCCAGTGAATGACCAGCAACCACCCCGGGTCTGAAAGAGGAGGCAAGAAGATACACTAAATGAATACAGCACCCTGAAATCAGTGGGTACATCAGGGGGAAAAAAGAAAGAAATGATGGGGTTTTTTTGTTTTTGCAATGCAACTGTTAATTCTATTAGAGATGCTCAATTGCTTCAGATCATCTATTATGTCCATTACTTGCTGAATATTTGTATGGTGTTAAATAACCTCTGCAGCTGGCTGAAGACTATCCATCACATGATATGTTCAATGCCTAATTATAATCCAGTATCCTTATTGTACTGTAATGGTTGCACAATCTGATTCTCTCCGGTATCTGCCAGCGCTCATTCTTAAATCTGCATGCCCAATCCTGCAAAACCGTACACGCATCAGTTCCTCCAAGGCAGGGAATAGTTGTGTAACATGTCATGTACTTGGCTATAATCATTGATGGGTTTGCAGGATTAGAACCATAATCCATTACTAATCTGGGATCTTCTTCAACAAATTCTTCTCTTTTTATTTGCTGGCTGGTAGCTTGTGATCAATAAATCATGTGCCAGTTGTGATTATTCTGAATGGGGCATCGTATTGGTATAGTTAGGTACAAACAGCCGGCGTGTTTTCTTGCTACACCTTTCCACTTCTTTGGAGTCAATTTAAGAACCGTTCTTGGCTCGTAGGTTCTCACACAGCAAGATACTTAATCACGCACCTGAACTTTGTAGCATGCAGGTTAGCGACTGAAAGGAAGAACGGGACAAGGAAAACGCAACCTGCTCAGCACTACAGCTATACGGATGATAAAGCTTTCAGACTGCTGGTCTGAATGAAACACTGGAAATATTTCAGTTAATCTGATTTATTTCGGGCATTATGTAACGCTTTTTTCTTGAAACGTAGGTCTATTTTTGAGACAACAACATTTCAACATTTCTGTATCTTTTCCTTCTTGGTCAAGACTATTCACCAGTTTTGAATTTATCATGATTTTGGTTGCCTTGAAAAATCTGTTTTTCATTGACTTTATTATTCACCAAAACCAAAACTGCTTCTTTATTAACCATCACCACTGATGCTGCTGCTGGCTTCTCTGCGGAAGCCAATATCAGAGGGAGGTGCAAGTAGTAAACACGTGGACTTTCTTCATAACTTGTTGGTTGTGCCCCCTAGTTACCACTTGCTTATCTGAGATAGCCTTGGTATCTAAAAAGCAGGGCTGCTTGATCCAGGCATGCATGCCTTATTCAGAACAGTTCAGGAGGCTGTAAACACACAAGCACATATTTTTCGGCGTGGATCTGAGCTTCTCTTTTAAGTGTGTGATGCTAATTCTGTATCACAATCTGTCTCCAGACACCTTTTCCTACAGAAGAAAAAGGCCTTGCAAAAATTCTGTATGCTGCTTCCCAGATTCATAACATTGCACAAATCAACATTTTCAGCTGGCAACCCCACAACATTGCACAATGTCAGCCACCAAAAAAATAAAAAAGAAACATTTCTGAACCCTTCCCAAGGTTACCACAGATCTCTTTTATGAGAAGCATAAGGAGAAGGCTGTGTTAATCTCAGAGAAGAACCTGTGTTAAATCTTAATAGAGGCTGGCATTTCAGTGACAGCCCCTGGCTTCATAGGATGCCAAGTTTTTAATGTGAACTTCCATAAGGACTTAGCACGACCTAAAGCCTCGCTGCCTCGCGGCAGGTACCAGACTCGCGTCTACGTGAAAGGAGGCAGCGCTGCACTTCGACACGTCCTCACTGCGCCGCACCATCCGGACGTCACGCTCCCAGCAGACTTTACTGGCAAAGTGGGTGTACCGCAAGACTGGCGTTCGCCCGCTTCTGCGCCAGCCGCACGTGGTGAGGGCACAGCCTCCCTCAGCACGGCGCTGCACTGCCCCATCGATTCACACCTTCTGGTTTTGCCTTCCCTGGCCACTACCTAGCAGCAGAGATATTTTAAAAATAACCAAATGAACCAACAGCACTCCACCCCAGGCAAACCAAAGCAAACCACCATGCCCAAAGACGTCATTCCCCTGCACGCATTATCCTGGAAGAGGGTCAGAGAATAGCGCTTGGTTATACCATTTAGTAAAACGCGGGCAGGCCCCCGGCTCCAGCGGCGTTGAGCCCCCTGCAAGAACCCACCCGCAATGCAACGTGTTTTCTTCCTGTATTTGCATGCCGGACCCTATCCGGCAGTGAAGCATTCAGTTCTACAGTACGTTTGCATGACTGACACCATACAAAGATGTCCTGTATTTACTCTCTGAATAAACAGTGGGTTTTGCTTGCACTCGGCTATTGTGACTCCGAGCCGTTTTACTTCTATGTCAGCAGTTCTGAATGTGCGCTGGTCCAGGCATTTCACTCCCTGCTCACCTTTGTCAAGGAAGAGGCCAGAAACATTCGAGTTGCTGCATCTCTGGAGCAGATATAACTCAGCCCTATCACCTCTGGAGGGCTGTGCTACAATCTGTTTTATGTTAGTAACACTGCAGCCGCCTATTTATTTTTAAGTTCATGAAAGAGCACCTATGCCCAGTGTCCCCTGGCACGCACAGCCTGAAAACCTGCAATGCGTTGACAGAGTCACTACAAATAGACTCTGGCCCGGCAATCAGCCTCCAAAAGCAAAGGCATAGAGAGAAAAAGAAAACATCCAATGGCTGTTTTTCCACCCATTATAAGCCAGAAGCAGCAGCGCTGTCAGACCAGTCGGGAGGGGAGGAGAAGGGGACACAAGGACCAACCTCCTCGGAGCTGGGAATACCCCGAGCCTGCCCCGATGGTTCGACAGCCGCAGGGCAGCATTACTTGGACCTGAGTGGTTATAAAAACACCCACGGTAAAGTTTTCTCAGGAAACCAGGGCTCAGCCATAGGGACCGAGTCCCCATTTGGTGAGAGGTGCGAGCATGAGGTCAACTTGCAGCATTTTTTTTAAGGACTAGGCACATTTTTAAAATTAAGCATGGGTTTAAGCACCTTGTTGGCCTTGGGGTTGGATTTAAGGCTCAGTGAAGTCAGCAGGCATCCTTCCCTGCACTCCCTGGACATGGAGCAGGTGCTCCATCCATGTCAAGGCTTCACACGTCAAGACTAGTCCATTAGCTTGAGGTCTCAGCGTTGGCAACCTGCCGCTGTAACTGTGGGCTTCGGCTATTCATAAGCAGTGTGCGCGGGGGAGATCCCATAAAACACTTTTTTATCATCTTCAATTCATCCGCTGAGACAGGGAATATTCAGACGTTTGGCCTAAGCAGTAAACCTGGAATATCCCATCACGTGCTACAGAGATATCCCAACTGCACTCCAAATAAAACCAGCGCGTTTAGTCACGGTAACAGAAAGTCAACTGCGAACACTCATTACTGCCCTGGGCAAATAAAGCTCTGCTTCCGGCAAGTCCTTTCACAGCCTCTCATGAAGCGAGTCTCAGCTCACGAAAGCTATATATATATATATCTCGAAAGCTCTCTCTATATGTGTGTGTGTGTGATATGAGTGTGTGTGTGTTTTATATTTCTTATAGATATATAAAATCTTTACTTTGGTTAGTCTAGAAGGTGCAAATGCACCCTGCTGTCTACTTGACTTCTGACTAAGTACGTTGCTAAATAAAACACACCCAGCACACAGCTGAAGAAATAAATATTGACACAGGATGCTGATAAAAGACCGACTGAACATTTTTTCAAACCAGAACATCATATTGTAGCATCGAGTTTTCTGATTAATGCGATCTCCTCACCTCTGACTTAAATGCCTCATCTCAGAGCTGCCTTTCAGGTTCACACGTGTGTGTGTACGTGTGCGTATATGTGTGCATATGTATATATGCTTATATGTACATATATACACTTAACTGTACATATGTGTGTGTGCGCGCACGCATAAGGTGGGTGTGTGTGTGTGTATAAGGTGTATGTATATACAAAGTGTGTGTGTACGTATATATAAGTGTGTATGTGTGGGCATTATATATCTAGTTATAGCTACAAATATACATTTAACTGTACATATATAGGTGTGTGTATAAGGTATGTGCGTGTGTGTGTACATAAAGTGTGTGTGTGTGTATGTGTATAAAGCGTGTGTGTGTGTGTACACACTCAGAGAATAATAACGCCCTCAGAGTCCTGCCTGCTCAGAGCCCTCTCGGGAGGACGGGGCTGCAGAGCTCAGTTGTTTTGATGATTTGCGACCTCCACAAGCTACGCTGTCTGTGCTCACCCAGGTGAAAGTGCCAGCCTCAGAGTTAATCCACTTAATTGTTTCTTTCCAATAAACAGAGCCCTTCTTGTACTTCTGAGCAGGATCATTTAAGTGGCAATTGCTCCTTGAGGCTAAAGATTAATAAACACAGATCAGGCCTCCTACAAGATCTTCAAATAAACTGATCCACTAAAATAACAGAAAACAAACATCCCTAGATCTATTCCTGCTCTTGTTTTTACCTCCAGGTCTCTTTCAGGATTTCTGACGCACTCTTTGCAGCCTGGAATACCCCCTGGACCGTTTGTGACGGTGCGGTTATTACAGTCTCTTTTCCCAAAGGACCCTCAAGCTCTGTGTCTAAGTCTCTGTTGGAAGAAAGTCCCAGAAACTACTTTGTGCAAGAAGACACACGGCGCACGCCAGCAAGGAAGCTGAGAACAACCTGTCCGCAAGGACAGTCTCTTCCAGCCTCTGTTACTGAGTTGCTCCATGTCCTGAAGCAAACGAGTGCTTGCTACAACAAGTCCAGATATTCTTGTCATCTGTATACTGGGTTGTTGGTTGTAGCCATGTTGGCCCAAGGACACAGGCAGACATTTCTTTGCGTAGATGTGATCTCTTTTATTAGACCAACTGAGTAGTTGGAAAAAAGTTCTTAGCAAGATTTTGGGTGCTCATCTGTATAGGTACTCTCAATCCTCCCTCAAATCCTGCTAAACTCCTGCTCCCCCTGGTATCCTGTGGCAAGGAGCTCCAGGGTCCAACCCTGCATTGTGTTCGAAAGTCTAATTCAAGAACTCATAAATGTACAGCAACGCAAAGACAAAGCCCAGGCAATCCACAACCCACCAGCCAAACTTATTGTATTTCTTTAGTGTGTCCCTCATACTTCTACTAATGCTGAATTGAAGGGTCTTGGAAAATAGACACAAAAAACCCTTCTCCTCTGGCAGATTCAGTTTATAATCCTAATCTACCTTTGGAAGCCTCCGTGCCGAGCGGGTGTTCTAAGATGTCTGTCATGTCTTGGCTCCACGCATCCTTCACAGCAGACTTAGACACCACCCTGCCGTTCAGACTTTGTTGTGGCCGGAAGTTATTCCTCAAATACTCCACGGATTTGACGTGGTCTTGCTGCTCCGTGGTAAATATGGAATAAAACGCCTCCAGCTGAATGCAGCGATCGTGGCAGGGAAGAAAAAGAACATTAATTAGAAAAACAATGTGGTGAAATCCGGGGGTCTGATAAGAATGTAAAATGGCAGGAAGCGCTGATGCCAAGGCTGATAAATCAAACAGGAAACCAGGCTGCCCACTGAAATGACTGCCAATAGCCTTATCTAGCCGCGCTGTCTATCCTGCCAAGCAATAGAGAAAACACTTAAGAAACCCCAGTGAGTCTGAAACGGGCATGAAAACATTTGTTCTTAGCTTTCCTTGTCTTAAAGAATATGATGTGTGCAAATGGATACCCCGCCCCCACATTTTTGCTTCAACGGTTCTGCTTTTTAATATTCCCCCAAGAAGCAATCTGCATTTGTTCTGTCTTTTGAATGCAGCCCTTTATTCTGAGGTGTTTTGTAGACAGATCTCAAGGCCAGTATCATCCTCCCCTCTCCTTTTTTTTGAAGTGGGGAAACATCAGCATCAAACGCCTTGCCCAAAATCAAGCAGCCAGGCAGGAGCAGAGCCAAGAATAGAGCCCAGGTGCCCCGAGTCCTGGCACATTTTCCCAGGCACGGGAACATGCTCTCTCTCCCCTCAACTTCATGACAAAGTGAGAAAACCTAAGCCATGTTCCTTGTATTAATCTCATGTGTCATCATCATGCTAGGTACATTTTTTTTATATTCTCTCCAGGAGAGGACGTAGCTGCTGCATTCAGATCTGGGCTATTTTTAAATGTAATGCCTTAACCTATAAGCTAAAACTGTTGTTATGTCTCTTATATATTTTCTGTTAAGGGAAAAAAAAAACACACAATGTCTCAAAATTTCTTAGAGAAAAACTACTGGCACATTAAATGGAAAAGATTTTCAGTTAACTTGGTTGTTCTGTTAGGTTGCTGGGGTCAGCGCAGAATTTACTAATAGCTTGTTATCTTTCAGTTCCAGAACTAGAATTAGGCAGATCATTGTAAGAAAGGCTGAGCTAGACAGAGCAACACAAAAGAGCCAATCCTGTTCCCATTGAAGTCAATAGTATTGATTTCTGCGGGAGCAGGATGTGGCCCCAAGATTTAGAGAGAACTTGAATTGCTCTTATAGCTTAATGACAGACCACGATTTGAAAGCTAGAGACTTCTTCTTTTCATTAAGTGCATTTGCCCTAAGAGCTACAGAGAAGGATGTGACAGTTTCAAAACTAATGACCTGAAAAAAAATATTGTCAACCACATCATAGCTCCAAGTTGATAGCTTGGATTAAAAAAAGAGAAGAAAAGAAAAAAAGAAAGAAATCAAAGGCAAAGCTCGGCAGACCCGTTAAGGGCTCCATGCTGAATCGGGGGCACCCAACTAAAATCATTTCATTTCCCTCCATTCTTCTGCTGCTGTCCAGTGCACTTGTTCTGCTGTGCTCTGACAATACGAGCTATTAAACGGAAATCTGTAAAACTTCTCCTGACCCTCGGGGCAGGACAGAGTCAATTTTACACATTTCATTTCAATAGTGAGTGCTGCTGGAGTGCAGCGGTGTGCTGGGCCTGCTAATTTGAGACGACCATTAGAATTACAGCATGGGGAGCAGCCCAAAGCTGACCAGCGAGCATGTGGAAGGGATTTGTTAAATCCTGAGTCTTGCAATTTTGGATTAAGAAAGTGAAGAACTCTGTACCCAGGAGAAGACTAAAAAAATTAACGTGTAGGCAGCCCTTTGTACAAAGGCCATCAGATCTCAACTCCTCTTGCAAACAGTTTTTCAACTCTCTGAAATCCTAGCCTGGCTTTACAGCTGGGGAGACTTTTGCAAAGTGAGGTTGCGTGATCAACGGGGACGCGAAGTCCGCACTGAAAGGTGGGACAGCACAGCTCAGACGGATCCATTCCTTTGTGGGAACGCAGGAGACGTCCAATTAGTCAAATGCACACCACCGAGCTGCTCAGGAATACTTGGCTCTTTTGTTAAAATGCTGAATGCCCGAGACCACAATCGCCCGTGGAAATGCCTCATGTCTGGTGAAAGGTTCACCGGGAAGGTTTCTCAGGTCCCAGCTGGAACTTCTGGCTGCAAGCAGGAGGGACAGGCAGCTCTCTCATTTTTCACGCACAATTTTGAAAGCACTCAAAATGTGTTCCCTGCCTGGCTCAACAATTCGGCTTGTTTTTCCCCCTACCGCTTTAAGGGACAGGTATATTATTGACATATTCAAGCACCAACGGTGAGGAGGAAACAGGTCAGGCAAGGGGAGGATGCTGCAGTGCTCTCCAGGCAGGGCATGGGACCTGTCTAGGCAGGAAAAATTAGGTGCGTTACAGGTTACACTTCAGGAAGAAGTTCCTTACTGTTGCATCAGGGCGGCAGCAGAACGAACTGCCCAAGAAAGGTGCAGCATCTTTCCTGGAGCTGCAAGAGGCGGATGAATTAGAAGTAGCCTTCTTGCTACCTTCCCCAAAACGGACAAACTAAATAGGACACCTCAGTTTTCTTATGGAGGGAGGCAGGGAGAAACATTTGGTTTGGCTAATCCTTCTCAGGCCCGAGATCTGCAGGGACTGACGCACCTTACCGAATCTACGCACCAGCGGTTCCCAAACTTGGCTTCTGCACCACCAATTTAAAACGATACAACCTTAAGCACCACCAGCAAATTTTTGTCATATAATCATAATAAATGTGTTAATGCGTACCACTGACAGGTTGTCTGCGTAAAGCTGGTGGTACGTGGACCGCAGATTGGGAACCGCTGCGCCAGGAGATTTCCTGTTGAAGTCAATGCAGCTATGAGTAGCGCTGGAAGCTAAGCAGTTGTGTAACTCCACTCAAGAGCAGGGACTTAGGTACCAACTGCTCACTCTGAATTAAGCCTTTAAGCTTATACTTCCTTGATGGCAAATTGATTTTTTAAACTTGAGAGCTTTTAAAATATTTTCTTCTCCTAGGCTGCCTTGGGGAGGTGTAGCTGCATTTTAACTGCTGCTGCTGCAATGACAATTTCAACTTTTCTTTTCTCTTTTTTTTTGCATGCCAAAGAATGCATAAATCATTTCAACTTCACTTTTATTATAAAAATATTATCTACCACAAATTAGATTTTAATTGATCTCAGAGAGCCGGAAGCAAAAGAAGAAGCTGTGTTCAGGCCATTCAAAAAGAGTGAGAGATCTTCTTCAAAAGAAGGAATAAAAAACCAACAGGACACCACTGTTGGTAAGGGGAAACCTGTTTTAAAACCCAAAGTCATGTAATTATAAACTATTAAAACCCGGATGAGCACAGTTTTCTGAGGGGTGGATATCTAAATGGCAATTAAAAAGCTGAATCCATTATAATTACAATAAGATACTCCGAGGTATGCATTATGAGAGATAATGTCATGCTTTGGGTCAATGAATGCACTTAGCCTCACAATGATTCTGCGGGGTGACACGGCGTGTCCTGTTTTGTTGGCTAATTATTGGATGAGATGACAATGATGGAGCATTAAAGGCAAAAATGCAGAAGCCTCCACAAATGGACCACTTTCCGTACTGTCAGTTTTACAGCCAGCTCCGTTGCACAACAGGAAGGATTTAATTGGAGTTGCAACAAGGCTTAAATAATATCACTTTCCCCCTGTGGGGGCATGGGCTGTTTCATACAGCTTGCAACAAAGGAAGTTAAACTATGGAAATGGATTCTGCTATAGTGCTTCAATAAAACGAACACATCATAATTATAGTATTGGCTGTGATGGCACCTACATCTCTAAGTATATGTCTACCTTGAGCTGCTGGGGGAAATAATCCTATTATTCTATGTTTCCTGGTATTGCATTATTGTAAGCCTGTCTACAAACACAGAAGCCATACTGCTGTGTCTTTGTATAGATGAAGCAGCAAAATCCCCCAGTATGCTGCTATACAGGTGCTTTTGCTGGTACAACTATTCTTCCCTGGGAAGAGTTGAGATAGACTGGGTAAGGCTGTTATAACGATACCTGTCTGCACCATTTTAACTACAATGGTAGACACTCACACCCCTGGTCAGAGCAGAACAAAAGTGAATAAGGACCTGGGCTGTTTAGTCGAGGAACTGGCTACTGACCTGCCTGCCACAGAAAATTAGGGTTGGACGGGGGTCATCTAGTCCACCCCCTGTCACTCCACAGGTATCGCAAACTCCAGCAGGAGGTTAAAAGCCTCTTGTGGTTCACATGCACTTTGAGGCAGCTCCCAAAAGAAAGGAGACACGATTTATTCATGTGGTTCATTCACACAGCCAACACATTCCCAGGCTGGTAAGCCTCTCGCAGCTGAGAGACCTGCCATCTCTTCCTTTCTACAAACTATCCGTTCAAAACAATGCACCGAGAAGAACTAACAAGAGCTCTTAAGGAATTAGGAGCAAGTCACCTCTCCTCCTCCGCACTTCTGCTTCGCCGCCCTCCTGAACTACTCATCCATCTGCTGCACCTCATCCTATCCCCAAAGCAGCGATTCTCAACCAGGGGCTGCAGCACCCCACGGTGCCTTGAGATCCTTAAGGTTAGCACGGTCGAGAGTGCAAATGTGATTCACGAGATCAATCCAGAGATTTTAAATAGGACATCAGAGCGTCGCAACCATTCTGGCCTGCCGTGGGCTTTCCTCCTCCTTTCCTCTACGGTCGTCCTGCGCTTGAAAGATGAATGACAGCGAAGAGCTGGCATTTTCTGAAGGGTGCCCTAGGTAAAACGAGAGGGGTCTCAAGTCTAATGAGGTTGGGACCCAGAGTCTTAGAGGCAAGCTCTTTGGTACAGGGCAGTCTTTTTACTGGGGGAACAATGACTGGCACTCCGCAGCTATGATGCTTAGCTAACTACACGCTACTGTAATTAAGAAGAAACCACTGATTACTTGATGGCGTTTCACTGCATTTAATACTGCCGACAGAAATATTGAGAGGCTTCAGTCATTCAGGAACAGCTTACTGCAAAAGTCTCTTTTCAACAGCAAAAGCAAAACGCCAGCAAATAAAAGGAAAGATTGATTTCAACAGAAAATCTATCTGTAAAACAATGGTTTTAAAACATCAACATGTATTTAATTGTTAAACACTGGACTAGACGGATCCTTTTTTTATTGCGGTAGTTTCTCTCGATACAAATTCCAGGCACTGCCTCGATCTACAGTAAAAGCTGTGATGTGCTAATTTTAAAGATTTGTATATCTGTGCTGTAAGTACATAATGGCAGCTTCACCCTGTTTTAAAAACAGTTAAAGATGGTGAAATGAAAGGAACCGCTTCTTTCCTAGCGTAATTAGCTCAACCTGAGGTTACTCATTTACTTCCCAAAGAAAGCTTCAGTTTGAAAGAGTAAAAGAAGGATTCTCTGCAAATATTTACACCATGGCTTATTTTTATCCTACCCAAACAATACAGACTAAATCATTGGAAGGAAATTGGGTTTCCGTTGCATTGTTTCCTAAGGCTGATGGCTCCTGTTCAGAAACAATATTATAAAAAATCTATATCTATATCTCTAGATACCTATAGATATATCTCTAGATACAGATAACTATAGATAAAGACATATAGATACCTATATCTGTATAGATATCTATATCTATATAGACAGATAGAGATAGAGATAATCACCCATATTTCTTTTTTAGTCAACAGAACTCTTTGGCTTTTGTTCTCCAAACGAGAACGTCAGTTTTTCAGAACAGTGCCCCGAGGGCAAATCAAGCAAGAGCCTCTACGGGCGCATACACCTACCTGATGGTAAGAAATAGGAACAGGTCTGCGAAAAACTATCCACTCCACAATCTGACTACACGGAGGAGTTGTCAGAGAGCCTGTGTAGCGGTAGTAACTCCCCAGCGATGCTGGCAGCAGGTCTCTCAGCACAAAGGGATCCAGAAAGGTCTCCTTCTCTGTTGGAAAAATCGACAAAGAAAAATGGACTTATTTTTACATGACTTTAAAACTGCTGGGACATGGGCAAGACAACTTTCCATACAATCATTGCCACAGCCCTACTCTTTCTTAGCATGTAACCTCTGCAGCTTGGATGATCTGCACTGCGTATGACATGGTGCCAGAAAGGGGATTAATACTGCTTTATGCCTGGAAGCTATCTTGACTGTGAAATTTCTACCATACAAGGGAAGCATCTTTCTCCCTCCCTCCCCGTCTCGTCCAGTAATGTGTATAGAGTTCGTATGAGGGCTGGCCTGCCTTGTTTCTTGCCCAATCTCAGCAGATCTGATGGGCAAGCAGATTCCCCCAAACCTAATGGTGAAGTCTGTCAAAGCCTAGTCCACCCTAAGGAGCCAAAGGACTTGGGGGTGGGTTTACACAGCGATTTTAGGAGACCTGATTAAGTCAGAACCCCAAGAAGCAAAACCTAAGACTGCAGTATTCAGTTTTACTAAACCCCACAAAAAGTACTGTATCGATATCCACGTCCAGCTTTCCTGTAACCACGCTTTTTTTTTGCGCTGCTAATGGAAAAGGCAAATATGTGCTTATTTTAGGCATCTCAGATTCTGCTGCATAACCACAACAGGTGTGCAATGTCTCCGAAACCTTCAGAGCTCCAAAATATTAATAAATCTATTAATGTCAAAATATGTAAGTTAAAAGAACTGTCAGCTTTCCCTTCCCGGAGCAAACAGATAAGACAAAAAGCAAGCCATGTTTTTGGCCTTTTAACCCATGCAAGCGTCATCCCTTTGGAACAAAAAAACGTGGTCATTAAGCTTACACTCTGGCTAAGCATATATTACCGGCCAGAATTTCAAAGAAGCACTAATCAGACACTTACAACCACCGTGGTGCCTCTTTTTTTTCCACAGCCAAGTTTCAATGCAATTTAAGCTCTAATTCAATTTCCACTTGCTCATTTTTTTCATGTGAAAATTTGGTCAGGCAACATATGGGTTCAGTTTGAGAGTCTGATTTTAAAATACAGCTCGTATATATATTTAAAGCAACTAACAAGGAATTTTCAAAAACAAGGCAGTTTTCAAAAAGCATGCCTGACTGTGCTTATTGTGTTCATCAGATTGCTTGCCTAAATATTTGTGCATGCAAATCAACAGTTATGAATCTTACAGTCCACCATTTGAACATATAAATACCTAATCTGCTTTCACAGCTAGGATCTATACATGGAAGTTAGATGGAACATGTATGCATTTTTTAAATATCTATCCACTACTATTCACCTACACCGGGATTTAAAAAAAAAAAAGAAAAAGAAAAAAAAGAGTTGTAATTAACAATATGAATTTTTCACTCCTGTACCCTTTTACCTGAATCCATGAGAAACATTAAAATGCTGGACAAATGCATTACATAAAACAACATACAAGTATGGCACAGCCCTTTACCAAATGATGACAGAAGAATGAAGCTCATATTCTACTTTCAAGGATTTCTGTGCCATATGCTGACAATATTATATTTTAATAATTAATTGTTCATCAAAGGAAAAGATGAAGAACAGGGATGCTAAATTCAAAGTTATTCAAATTGCAAAAATGAATAATGCATGACTTTTATATTAAATACACACTGTATTAAGTAGTCTACATTTCATCCAACTCTGTCTTTCATTTTTAAACATTTTGAACTACAATATGAATAATCAACCAAGGGAAGCTTATTTAGACAAAGAAATACCTTATTGGAATGCAAACTGAAAGTATCCTACTATGATTAAATTTTGGTTATCAATTAGGCAGATTTTTTTAAGCATTTGGAAAGTCACAGTCAACTGGAAAAGAGAACATTTCCTGGGGAAAAAAAAGTAGCTTTGCTAATACACAGTTACAGAAAGGCATGATGTATGCTGTCCAAATTTTCATAGCTACAAGCAGTTTTGTAACTTTCCATTAATAAATTCCAAAGATTAAAATTAAAATACACATAATTGGATTATAATATGACCATTAATATAGAAGATAATCTGAAGATTAATTGCATTTTTTTGTTTTAAGAGCCTACTGTTTTTTTAAGAAGGCCATTCACTTGCATCATTTGGGTCCAGATGCACAATAGTGGGTTTTAGAACCTGCAATTATAAACATTTCTCAATCTGAATCCCTTAATTACATTGCAAGAACAGGATATTTATATTGAGTTCTCTAGTACAAAGATGCTTAGCCTATACAGTAACTCTTGTTGAGATATGCACAGAGTGATGCACACCGATATTCAGAGTGGTCACATCCAGAGTTGCTCTGGATAAGAGAGAAGTGTCCCTCCCTATTTGCAGCCCTCCATCTCTCTACCATTTCTGAAGGTGCACTGAAAATATGGAGATAACACTGTGCACTTTTCCAATTGCAAAAGGGAAGTATTTTAACAGCAGGTGCATGGCAGAGAAGGCTGATGGCCTGGGTATACAAATGATTTGCCCTGCAGTAAAAGGGGGCTGAGCTGCCCCATAGCAGCTACCCTTGTGCATGCTCTTACCCCACAATAAGTGAGAGCTGAACTGCAGCAGCCTGGCCTTCAGCGAAAGAGGGTTAAGTGACCACAGCTTAGTTTCTGCCTCAGCTGCTTGGTTGTTAGGATGATGCACAGAGGTCCTGTCTAGACTTCAAGAAGCAAGGGAAGGGTACACAGAAGTAGGGCTGGGCCACTGGGCCTCTGAGATCATCTAGTCCAGCCCCTTGCCTGGGGCAGGATTTTCTCTATCCAAACCATCCCATACAAAATGTATTAGCAAAACTAGCATGATCTGTCCAGTGGGGAAGAGAGCACTCTCAGTGGAAGCTGCTGGCTGCGAGGCAAAGTCTGGGACATGCAGGGGTACCAGTCTGCCCTGATAGCCTGAGGATGCTCCAAAAAGGCAGCAAGCAGGATCACCCAGCAGCTGCTTCGTGACTCTCTGAGCTCACCCTTTTCACACACGTCCCATACACTTGTGCATCCCAAGCACAGCCTTTTCTCCTGCACAGAAGAGAGTGGCAGAAGATAAATGAAGTCCGCTAGAGACCTTGACATACACCCTATTTTACATGGGAAGCGCTTAGATACTAGGGTGACAGGTACTAAAAAAAATGACAGACGGATAGATGCAGCCGCCTGCCCCGGCAAAGATTCTCCTCACACCCAGGAGATGCTGCATGAATCACCTCCATCAAAACTGCATGGACCTACATATTATCTCTAGATACTCCGCTGACAGACGCCCCTCCGGAGCCTCCTTTGCTGCTCCTTGAGCCGGACTCCCCTATCAATACCAGCAGATGAGTGCGCATGAGCAGAGTATCGGGCATCCAAAAAATGAACCCAAAGCACACAGACTGTGGCTCCAGCGTGAGATCCCTGGGCTGGACTGAAAGGAAAATATTCATTTGAGAAAGATGCTTTTCTTGATGCAATGGTTTCCAAGCAAATGTGACACTCCGGAGAAGAGCTGCAACCAGATACTACCCACTGAAATGCCACCATAATCTGATGCCATCAACTTATTAACAATTCGTACATGGTGGTTCTTTGCTTAAGGCGCTGAACATGCATAAAGGGCGTGCACACTAATATCTCCAAATGAAAAAGAGCTGCATACCACAGATTCATTGTTAACAATTAAGAAAATGAACGTGACGTTCAGTTTCAACTCTGACGTTCGGAGGAACAGGACCAGCGTAGCCTGCTGGATACAGCTTTGCCTTCCTGCGAAGAACGGTGGCATCTCTTCTGGAGCCAAGCTGCAGGAGCTTCACAATGGAAGTTGGAATGAATGCACGCAAGCCGACTGCACGCTGCAAGTCTAAGAAAATATCGTTGAGTCCCCTTTTTTAATTCACCTGGCACACCGGGAAACATGCATTACCTTAGCCTTTAACTCACAGTATCTTAGAAAATGAGGGTTGAAGGGACCTCAGGAGGTCACATCTAGCCCAGCCCCCTGCTCAAAGCAGGACCAGCCCCAACTGCATCATCCTAGACGAGGCTTGGTCTAGATGGGTCTGCAGAACCTCCAAGGCTTTTTCCACTCCATGTTGTTTGGGGAGGAAAACACTTTTATATTGGATTCAATTAAGTATGATAAATGCATGTAGGTCATAACCTGGACCAGTGCCTGAGGTGACAAAGGATGTGTTTCTGCAACCCTCATAGAGACTAATCTTGAAAAATTTTACAGATCTATCTGACAAGGAAAATGCCATTGAGTTTATACATTGTCAGTCATTTTACAGGGAAAGTGAATACATTCTTTGTTCACGGCATTAAAAGTTCCCAGCTATTTTGCAAGGACCCACTGGCCTCAAAGCTACCCTCTCATATCTGCACAACTGAATTTTAATAGTTAGATGCTATAGCCAGCTGACTTACTCATATTATCTTTCTGTCTAGGCATTACTAAGAGATTTGAGCTGGTATATGGACTCTTTGCATACTGAATCTATCCATGCATCTATCCAGAACAGTTTCCCCAAAAGAGGACAGATCAGATATTAAACAGAGAGCAACAACAGCTCTTTACCCACAACTATGGTTAGTGTGAGCAGACACCAGGGGATTACGCCTTCTTAAGTACCCTCCGTGTAGCGCACTGACTCCAAAGGCTGCCTTGTTAAAAATAAATTTGGGCAAAATGCTCAATAAAGATAACACTGAATTCAAACTTGGTCACAGAGGGAATAAACAGGTTCTTGAGATATGCAGGTAGACAACACCAGACTCTCCGCAATCAAAACCCTTTTCAAATGTACCAGAAACTTGGATCAGAGATCACAAGACAACCTCTATATACCAAGTACATTTATCTCTTGCAGCAAGTGCTCTGGGAGTTTCATCAGAGTCTTCCTGCAAGAACACAGGAACTTGGCTGGATTGCAAACAATATTTTAAGATGAGCTTCTTTCCCAAATTAAAGTATGTGGAATACCTGATCGACAAGAACCCTACCTAGATTGAGGTCTGAAAGTATTTGGTGTACCACGATGAAACTTGCAAAAAGGTTGGAAATCCTCCCAAAATTGTGAAACAATATTACTGCCACTTCCACTCTCATAATGAGCCAATTCTTTCCAATGCTTCTGCATCCAAATCTTCTAAAACCACCAACCTACAAAAATCAGATGGACACTATGCTGCCAGCCCCGAGTCTGACCCACGCAGATGAAGCAGGTTGCACAGAACAGAAAAAGGGCAGAAGGCCGGGGACGCACGAGCAGGGAGCTGAGGCCTGGAGCCAGCTACGCACCGAGAAGAAACCCCTGAGAAACACTGGAGATGCACTAAAAGGTCAGCATCAGAAAGTGCAAGAAAAGTGCCCCTGATTCATACAAGGGTTTATTTGCCACCCTTGGGACAAGGTGCCACTGGCTTCTAGGGGCTGCATAAATTCACAGCTTCTATATACAAGTCAGGATAGCTTATGTTACTGGGTTACACTGGGCACGTCTACACATTCAGTATTGCACCTTAGATACTGCACATTTAGTACTTCCTTAATAAAGTACTAACTAAATGTGCAGTATCTAAAATTACTGTGCAGTAGCGCCGACGCACGGTTATTTAGTGACGCTTACTGAGCATTAGCCTAGTAGCACTGTGCAATGGGTTATTAGCACTCCTCTTGACGTGACACGCTACTGCGCAGTGTTATTAGACTGATGTGCAGGACGCGTCTTGTGTAGTTGTACCCACTGTGTCCCTGGTCTCAGTATACTGCCATAATTTCAAGATGCATTACAAGCACTGCTTGGAAAGCGCCTGTGGCTTTGTGGGGAAGGTTTGGTCCTTGCTCCTGTGTCCAGAGTGACGGCAGTTTTCAGAGAGCCCACACAATGAGGCAAGAGGAGATGGGAGCAAAAAAAGGGATGGGAAAACAGGGTGGAGTATTTCACAGGAATGCATTCACAAGGCTCCAAGTTACTTAGAAACATTACGGGCAGGGCTGGCCCCATGGTAAGTGATAGCCAGGCATCCTGGTTTTCTCTGATTTAAAAAAATCCCCAATTTACCATTAAAAACAGTAACCCCAAATCTACATTTTTCCATGATTAAAATTAAACATCACTAATAGATATATCTATATTAGTGGTGTTTCATTTAAATCACAGAAAAATATGGATTTTGGTTATTTATTTTTAACTGAAAATAGGGGATTTTTTTTTCTTAACTCAGAGAAAACCAGGATCCCTGGTGATAGCTGATCCCATTGCAAAACCTTGCTTTCAGTTGCTCATTTTTTGCCAAATCTGCATTTTTGGGCTGAAACTTTTGGTTTCCCTGGTGGTACCTGCCTGAGGTCCAATCCCTTCCTTCCCCTCCCAACTCCACTCTCCCCATCGAAGTGTCAACCAAACCAGTTCAGACAGACTGGGCATGAGGGCAGGAAGAGAGAGGGGCATGATGTTTCGCATGCTGGTTTTTGAGATCCTCTGATACCTCTGTGCTTTGAGATGGGAACTGGGACCAGCCAGGCAAGTGGAGTGGATGCCGGGAGGGAGACTGGGAAACATTTTGGGACCCCAAAGTGGGAGATTAGGATTGGATGAAACAAGGAGAATGGGATTAGGAGGAGACAGCTATGGGATGGAGTCAGTGGTGAGCAAGAGACAGGCCTGGGGCAGGTCGGAGGAATGGCACTGAAGGACTAAGGCTTGGTGGAAATGGCCAGAAGCACCTGCGGGCTCTGCAGCTTACCCCCTGGTATATTTGGGGAAGGCATGCACAATCCCCAAATCCTGCTACTGTCTTGTGCTGTCAGCAGCCCTGTCAAATCCACGTGCCAGGCGTGTCTCATTCCCCTGCAGCATGGGCCCAAAAGCGCCGGCAACCTTAACCCTTAGTTTAGTACTTCCTTAATAAAGTACTAACTAAAACCTTGCACTTCCAGTCGTTTCAGTCGCAACCTTCACCAGGTTCTTTTAATGCTGCTTTTAGGCATATCTGTGCATGTAAAACCCAGCCCTGAGGCACCCCGTCAAGCCATTTTCTGAGAACAGAGCGACAGGAGGCAAGCGGGGGTTTCTAATGCTTGTTGGACTTATTCACTGAAATGACTCAGACCCTTGCGGTTATGCACATAGCCAGCATCCATAAGGTGTGAACTCATTACCTCCTCTCTCCTCCCTCTTTCCCACTTCCTTCCCCCTCCTGCAGTCCTGGCCTGAGCCCGCGCGCTAGGGGGCTGGTCTGGAGCTGCGAGGCTTCCTGTGGACCTGAGAACAGCCCAGAAAGCTGACAACACTTCCAGGTCGTCCTTAGGAAAAGGTGGTATTTCTCCGTTCTTGGCTTCCCATCCCTTTGCTCTCATCACAACGAGCTCCCGCTCTCCGAGCTCCACTGGGCACTCGCCTCGTTCAAAGCTGTATTTTAAGCATGGTGTCCCTAAGCGGCCTTCCCCCTTCCCAGCCTCCTCGCAACCTGCAGCTGCTCGGCTCGGGAGCAAGCAGCTTGTCAGGCGGCGTTCCAGTTAAAGTTAGAAACAAAAGGGAAAACAAACCTGTCACGGTGCTAATGGTGTTTTCTTGTTGTTATGCCTGGTGGTACGATAGATCCACAGGGTAAATCACACCGCCTGGATCGCTTCCGCCCTGGTGCTGATTTATTTTAGCAGGTTATTCACTGACTTTTTGGCTATGACAACTGCAGCGATACGCAGCCCCCGCCTCCCTTGAAGCTCATGAGGTCTTCTCTCTGTCTCTCCCCACCTGCCTCTGAAGTCTTGGTGGCCATTACCTCCCTTATTTCTCTCCTTCCTTCCCCTCTTCTCCAGGGGACACCAGGTAAAGCCTCTAAGCCATGTTTTTGCATCTTAGCATTGAAGTCAGGTGCAAAAAGCAAGATATTGCTTAACCTCCCCCCCTTAAATCAGCATGGGTACCCTACACCTCTGCCCCCCTCCCTCCCAGTCTGAGCAGACAAACACATAACACATGCAAGTGATTCACTTTGTTTGTACGGATGTTTTTGATCTCTCTCTACTTTGATTTTCAGTGTTTGGTTTTGACAAGGAAAGGAATAAAAAAGCAACTGCTTTCTATGACATTAATAGAAGGGTTTTCTGAAGTGGTAATTTATTTGTTCCTTTACTGATACCGTTCTACCGATCTGTGAAAATTCTTGGCACGAGAAGCAGGATGGAGTTGCAGAACGGATCTAACCATCACTGTAAAAGATTTTAGCGGGGGCTGGAGCGATCCCCGCTGCTACTCGCTTGGAGAACAATTTGCTTCGAGAGCACTGCACGCCAGGAGGAATGTGAGAAGGGTGTAAGTGTGCATATGTGCGTGCATGGGTGTGTTTGTGTGCAACAGAAACAGAGCACTCACTACCGCCGGGAGATAGCGTAATTTCAGAGAAATGACACCAGGGGAAGACTTGTTATTTTAATATTGACTACACAGTTTGTATGAACAAGGAAAAAACAACACTTCAGAGTGTCTTAAATGCAAAATGGTACAAAATGGAGCAAATCAAAGATGCATCAGATGAGGAAAAAAGCACTGCTCCACTGCACTGGATAGTCCTCTGCCATGGGAGAGCCATGTGAAAGCTTCAGTATCCCTTTAAAGCAGATCTGCTGCAAAATACATATGTAGGTATCAGGGTCCCTAAGTGGACACTTCCTACACCCTTTGGGGCACAGCCTACGAAAGCGGCTCATCCGCTCTCATGCTGAAAGCAGCATCGCCTACAGCAGCCAGGAGGGACAGCCACCCCTGAGCACCCCGACTGGAAGCAATAAAGCATGGCTCAGAGGACAGGGAACCATACAGCAACCAGGCCCCTGGTGATCTGAGTGCAGCCCAGGTGCTAGCGACTACGGTGACTGATTTAACCTTGTTTAGTTCCTCTGTGTGTCCACAGGGCAAAAACCACCCGTGCCACTGACGTGGACCTTTGCTGTCAGCCGAGAGCCAAGAAATGAAAGGGCTTCAAAAAGCCCCAAGAGGTCAGGAAGGAGAAAATGTTGGCTTAAATAGACCACGCTGCTTGTCCATGCTATATTTGTTCCATGAGCGAGAGCACCTCGAGGCTACGGGTCCAGCACGCCCTCCAAAAGAAATCAGTGTGTTCACAGCTTTCATAGGACCCGGTGAAGAGTGCCATGCCCTTGCCTGGTGGGAAGTGTGACGAGTCTCGAAGACGCAGAAAAGCAAAAGCAATTTCACCAGGGGCAGGAAGAGCAGATGCTGGGATGTGGAATCAGCAGCAGCACGTGATGGGACCGCTATGCCAGGCAGGCAGAAGGGATGGCAACCTGAAAACACGGCTGTTTATCTGCAACCTGGTTTGGGGACTTGGCGCGCTGCTGTTCCTCCTTCCAGCTACAAGGCTTAGTGCGGTTCTTCTTGCAGAATTAAGCTCAATATGACATTAAGATGCTAGGAAATTATGTCTGGAGATGAAGGAAATAAAATGAATTCTGAGCAGCAGCTAAGCCCATATTGATTTTTATGTGTACATTTCTCTATCATCATCGCTAAGCCAGTGACACTGTGAAGGGCACAATTATTTATGTTCCACCAAATTAGTAAGTAATTCAAACCCCTGACAAAAATCTCAGGCAAAAATTGCTTCCACTTCCACGGAAAGTCTCTTTGACATTTAAAACGTTCACCTGCCCCTGGAAGGGCACTTAAACTGTACGAGGACTTTACAGGAAGAATGTATATCAGTAGTCCCAATATTACCCCTGCATTAGAACAAGGTTCCCAGTTATTTCACGCGGGTGAGGGCTGGCTGCGTACTCTGCTTTTGTACAAAGCTTAGTACAGACGAATCCTGTTCCCTGCACTGGGATTTCTAGGGATTATCACAAGGCAAAGAAAGAATCCTGTAAATAATAGTCAAACTTTTGGTTTCCCTACAAAAGACACACCACAGTTACTCAACGGTTGACCATGTGTTGTCGTCCTAATGATGGAGGAGGGGGAAAGGGACCAAACCGTTGCCTGAGGTGCTTCGACAGTTCGGTCTCAACAGTGGTGCTGGCTCCAGGTGATGCCCTGACCTATTCTGCCCCACTTGGAGAGTTTCCTCCTCCTCTGCTCCCTTCTCAAGGAGGGGATGAGCTGGCCCCTGAAGCCAGGAGCTGTCAGGATTTCAGCGGGAAGGATACGGAAAACGGCGATACTAAACCATAACAGAACGCCTGGCAACTTCTCCGATGTGTGCATGCGTTGGTGCAAAATATCCGACAGCTGCAGAGTGAACAATGGCCCAGTGATGTTGGGCTGCCTTGGGATGACCTGTTTGAGCCAATTCCTGAGGATTGCGGCCATCCCAAAGTTAGCAGTCACATTATGCTCTCAGACACCATCTCTTACTGCTTTAGTCTCTCTTGCACACATGCACTTGCACACACCCGGACGTGAAGTCTGACTAACAGCCCAGACAGGCAGCATCCACAGATGGCAAAGCCATTTTACGTTCTCCTTGTGCTTATTTCCTCCTTGTTGTGCCTGATCCCTGGTCGCCTTTGTTGACCTGCTTCTCTCCCCCCCTTCCCTCCCAGCAACCTGTCCAAAATACACACGTGTTTCCGTATCGGTGGAATAGCAGCGGCATGACTGAGAACAAAAGAGGCTCTTTAAGATGCTATCCTTTGAGAGTAGGTATTTAAGTTTGAAAAAAGCCCACTTAGGTAGATATATTACTCAAGTGGAGCCCCTGTGGAAGAACTGAAGCTAGCACGTATACCACTAACTCAACACAGCAACAAAATGGCATGCCTTTCTTTTAAATGAAAGCATGATACATATTTGGATTCTGTCATCATAATCTCTTACTGATGTTTCAGATAAAAGGGAACAGCTTTTTAAAACTGTTTTGTAGAAGGGAAAAAAAAAATCCAACCCCTAATTCCCCAACAACAATAACAGCCTTAAAAAAGCCCTTTTATTAGCCCAAACAGGAAGGAAAACTAGAATTTCCTGCAGTTTTAACTTAATGTTTTCATAAGGAAACAAGTTATTGAAATATCTCAACCCATTTCCTCCACTTAAAATGCTAGTAGCCTTCTGTGTATTGTGGGTAAAACAAAAATACATGTTTTTTATCCACCCAGATTTTGCTGTGCGTAAGCAGCTCCAGCTCCGACTAATCATTATGTGGTCGGGGAATCACAGGCTAGGGACCGGGCGACATTTGACCACACAATTATTTTGGAGAATGGGGTGCACTTCACAGACACCAGGATGATTTGCACCCTCGCAGCTATTTCCACACCACTTTGGAGGAAAAGGATGAGATTCATTAAACGCTGCTCACCTTTGCCGGGGGGTAAAAAAAAAAATAAAATCACAAAATAGGAGACAGGTAGGACACTGAACTAAAAAAGATTTTGTTTCCCTTAAATGACAGCTTGACTTCAACATCGAATTACACAATGGCTGAAAAATCCTAACAGCTCAAGTCATCTTTGATATTTTTTTTTTTTGCCAGCCTGTTTTGTTACCCAGTGGGAACTGGATAATCACATCTATTTTTGTGGAAAACAACATAGTTTTTCAGCTCAGTGTGTAGTTTTTATTTCACAGCCGAACACTGCAATTTATAAATGGCAAAACCTATGGAAAAATTCTCTAAATTAAAGACTTTGTTGTATGTTATCATTTAACCCCTATTTTTCACTTTCACTAGATTTATTGGTGTCCCTGGCTGCAACGTTAAATGACTCTGAAAGCAGAGCAATTAATCCAAAATCCTATTTGTTTTAATCCAACACTGTCAACTAGTTTTAGGTTTCTAGTCAAGAGAAAAAAAATGTTTGTTAAGCTCTACAGCGCTAGCTAATGTCTAAAGACAATCCTCTGAAAAGGTGCAAAGATATTTTATCACAGTACTATAGATGGAAAGGAGATTTATTATGGTACCTAATACCATTTCAGCAGATGCCTTTTGAATTATAATGAGATTATTAAAACTTTACAAATCATTATATTAAAACCTGACAGGAGTACTTCTGGAACTGGAGTATCTTGATGTCATTGCTAATGATGCATTACCAATGATAAGGTTTCAGGAAAATTCCTCAGTAAAAACTGGTTATAAAAATATAAAATATATTAATATTTATTTCAGTACCTGCTATAAGTTCAAGGATAATAGGTTTATATGCATCAGAACAGCCGAATGATCATATTTATGTCAGCATTAGAAAGATGTTCATCTGCTGCAAAGTTTAATTAATTTTTACAGATAGTTAATTTTCTGTTTCATTATCAGCTCCCTAAATTTGAAAGACAAATAATTTATAAACAAATAGAAACTTCAGAGAGGAGTATTTTTGGAGCAAATGCAAGATAAATAGCAGGAATGAAACATCAGCGCTGCATTCGAAGTACTAATATGAATGATATATTGTACTAGGTTTTGATTTATAACTCGCGCCTCCTGAAGCACAGGCTGAAAAGAAACAAATTGTTTACTGTTAACCCCAACCCATTTTCAGGTAATAAATGAGTCTGATCTTTACCAATCAAATAATGGCTCTAATGCCCTTAACCATCAGCGGATGAAGAATGTACATCTCTATGTGTCCTTTGGAGGGTGACCGGATCCTTGCAGGACAACTTTCCAGCCCCTCTCCCCTTCCCAGCAAGAAGGAAGTGAATGCAGCTACTTACCATGATGTACGACGCCCTTCAACCCATGGATAATAGGATCCAGTGCCGGATTGTCCCTCTGACTGACCTACATGTAAAGGATACATGATTGGTTAAATCTATTCTGGCATCAGACAGAACAGTCTCAGTTTAATCTTCTGAAGAGAAAAAAAAAGATGTTATCTAGCAAGCTGCTTAGTTCTCACATTTACAATGGTTCCTCACCAAATGCCACAGATACACGGTATAATAAAATAAACTGAGGAAGGCTAAATCAAGAGGAAGTGTCCTCGGAATACATTAACGTATTAGAAATATTATTTAGCCTGAAAACAAAACAGCAGAGTTTTCTCTACCCAGTTTAATTTTTTTGCTTTGCTTTCCGGGGGGGGAAACTTCATAGGCAAAGAGTAGTTTAAAGTTACTAAACAGCCATCCATCACCTCCTGAATGTGTCCGGAGTCGGATCTGTGAATCCACCTCAACAACTGCATCCTTTTCTACCAGCAGAGCAGGCTGGGCCACAGTCCCCTTTTCTATTTATATTTTCAAAGTAGCTTCATTAGAGTCATTTGGGAAGAGGAGGAAAAGATAAAATCATGCGCGGCAGTTCAGGGGTTAGCTTCTGAACTTTGGACAATGCAATCTTCCAGCTTTCCAGGGCAAAAAATTGCTTTCATGTAGCACTTATGAGCCAGGAAGTCACATTGTCCTTAGCTGTGATGATAAAGCCACGATCCAGAGGGAAAACTAAAGTAAAAATCCAGGCAGAGGGACAGGTAAGTCCCATCCTTCCCCACTTTCAGCTCAAACACAACTTCCAGAAGAAGCCTCCATCTGTCCCTTATTTGCAGCAAAAACCAGCCGCCAAGAATGGGATGCAATTTTTGCCCCCCACCATCCGTAAAGCATTGGTGGAATAGTTTTCTGTTTTAATGAGCACGATCATTAATTACCTGGGTCACACTTTGGGTTTGGTTGGGGGAGCAGGGTTGCCAATAGTCAATATTTGAAATCTGAGGGATGCGGCTATCTAGGATCTTGATGCTCTGGGGGCGGATGGAGTAATGCGCAGAGCCAGGGGGAAAAGAGGGAGACCAAGGAGGAGCTGCACTGGGAAGGTGATCCTGTGAACAAACAGCAGCGACCCGACATGCTGTTGGCAATCTTGGGTCCACAACAGCCAGCCAAAAATAGCACTGCCTCTGCAACTCCATGGTGGTAGGGGAGGGAGGTGTGGGGGAGCTGCAGTCCCCAGGGTGCCAAAGAGTTGCTGTGCCTGTGCCAGGCCTTGGGGGTTTAAATGCTTTCTCCCTGCGTTTCTGAGGAGCATTTTTCTTGGTCCTGTTGCTGCAGGAGAAAGCCCTGCCAAGCGTTCAATCCGGCGGGCACAGCAAGGCACAGCGGCGCAGCAAAGCCTGTCGACAAAATAGGGGAACGTTTGCTGCTCTTCTCTTCCCGCTCCAGCTTCTCTGGAGCTCCCCATCGGGGAGGATGGCAATGTCAGAAAGTAAATATTTGCAGGCACAAGTGCAGGTTTTGAAGAGCAGGAGAGGACATGTGGGCTGCTGGTTAGAGGACAGCAAGGGTGAGTTTTCTGCTCTGCCACAGGCTTCCTACATGGGCCGGGAAAAACGCTCGGTGTCTCCGTGTCTCAGATCCCATCTGTAGTGCAGAAATGATAATCCTTCCCCGCTTTACAGGGATAAATACATGAAATATTGTGACACTCAGGTAACAAAGAAAGAGGAGGGGCATGGAAGTACTTGACACAGAGGCTGCTTTGTAGTTTCCCCTGTTTGCACAAGCAGGCTGAAAAACATGAGCAAGAATAAGCCGATTTCCATGTAAGCATTACCTGCCATTGGCAGCAGGGCTCTGGGACACACCACGTGCGTCTACACGAGACACTTACTACTCATTAGCCTAATAACACTGCGCAGTAGCGTGTCACGGCAAAAACCATGCTAATAGCCTCCTGTGCAGTGTTATTAGGCTAAGGCGCAGTAAGCGTCACTATAGCACCGTGCGCTGGTGCTACTGCGCACTACCTCTTAAAGGAAGTAGTGAATTACATGTACCGTATCTAAGGTGCATTAATGAATGTGTAGACGTGCCCACTTAGTACCTAATTTTGCAATCCCCAAGCAAATGCAAGTCAGAAGCCACCTCTCCCCTGCAATCAGGGAAGGTTTTTGTTTTTTTTAACAATTGATAACTGTGAAATATAGTTTGCAGCGCTTTAATTGCCTTTTGCATCGTGACCCTAGAAGCTGTGCTTAGGTCACATTTTCAAGCTTTTCTCCTCAAACAAGGAGAGAAACTTCATTTAAAAACAAAAACAAAAAACCAAACCAGCAGCAGAGAGTCTTTCCTAGTCACAGGACTCCAGGAGCTGCAGGTCTCAGCGAAAAGACCAAATACCACAAGCCATGCAATGAAAGAGAGCTGGCCACACGAGCTCCCAACCTGTAGCACTTGGGTGACTAATAACATGATTATTAGCTCCGTAGGCTGCAGCTCTTTGAGGTCGGAGCTTTTATATGCCTAGCGGGTGCCATGTACACTTTGGATGCTGTATAAATAATAACCACTCGCTGACCCAGTTTGTAGGCTCTTCATGGCTTCTGGCAAATCAACAAGTAAACAGTTTAAAAATACAGGACTGTTGGGAGACATGCTACTGGGTCTTTTCCATCCATTTAAATGTCTTCAAACCAAATCACTCCTACCATTGAACTACATACACATCTTCTTCTTTTTTTAAACAAGCAACTAGCAATTTAGTGCATGACTTGAGGAAAACAAACTTGAACTTGTGCGGTACTTTATTTATGGTTAGTTTAACCGTGAGTCCTGCAGAGTTTTATTTTGTTTGCTTTCTTTTTATTTCTGCTGACAGCTGCTATCAGTTTGAAAAAGGGGAAGAGATGGAAAGCATCCTGAAGGTAAAAACCTTCCCAGATGGGATTTTTTGTCAAAGTAGATCAATTTTTTGGCCTATCAACCCTGACAACGTCCCTTTAATCTGCTGAGGTGCAGCAACTAGTAAAGATCCAGCTAAGTAAGCATTTTGAAAGCGTCTCCCAAAAATGAGCGGTGTTCTGCAATAAAATGAAATTGAGAATCTTCACGGGGGAAAAAACCCAATGTTTCAGTGTACCTGTAATCACAGTTTTAGTGTCATTTCTCTTTAAAAACGGTGCAAATAACCAGGAGTCGGGGAGTCCAGGTTTGGGCTTTGCCCTATCTGGGACACGTTCCAGCTACTCCTAGCAGAAGCTCTGCCCGGCTCTTGCAGTCACCGCCCTTCGTTTCCTGACATCTCACTATTACCTGCTCCATGTTGCATGCTGTTGGCATAGCTTTGAGAAAGAGAGAGCTGGCTTGATTCACAGGTGAAGAGGTCGTAAAAAAAAAAATCAGCCTCTGCTTGTTTCCCATTTCAGGCGCTGGCACTTTTTTGCAGAGTGAATTATTTTAAAAAGAAATAAAAATAAAGCAGTAAATAAGGAAGAGAAAGGCTCTAGTTCGGCATGGCTTCGGGGCTGGCCTATTATCAAAGACAAGACAAGCAGCTGTTTTGGACAGAGTCAAACAGCTCCTTCCCAGCACTGGGATTCAAGCTGGAGGTAATTTGAGAGCAGCTTTGTGGCACCTAGCCTTAAATTGTCTCATTTCCTGTAATGGTCCAAGTTTTTAGAAGAAAACACATTTCACCATCTCTGTCTTTCTTTGCAATTCATTCTTGAGCCTCCTCTGTATTTTTCTTTCCTCTGACAGAGGAGTGCAGCTCTGGAGCACCAAGCCCCAGTGCGGTGTCTGCCTTGAAGCTGGTATAAAGACCGAGGGCGTCTCCATAAATCCAGTCCATGGTTCATCCGTTGCTCTGTTCTGCCCCTGACAGTAGCTGGGACTTCAAAGAAAAGGAGAAGGACCTTTGTGGTATCAGAAGTTATGAGATAAACTACCTCCAGGAAAAGCGTCCTCCTCTCCCAGAGAATGGCTTAACGCCTTCATGCTGGGGATGGCGGGGGGGGGGGGGGATTATAACCTTTTCCAAACTCTCAGTTTCTTTCCTTTTCTCAAATCATTTAATTTTTATATGTATTTTGCCTTATTAAAAACCTGCACTCTTCTCCTCCTATAGCATCAGAACGTGAACTTCTGATTCAAAAGGCTGATCCTGAAGGGAACGAGACAGAGGCAGGCTTTCCTAGCACGAGCCTCCTATTCATAAATGCACACCTACTCCTGCCTTTGGTCCGAGGCAGTATCTCCGCACCGTGGATTAATGACGTGGGGATGGAAAGCATCCTCCTGAAATTGTGCTAAAGCTACCCACAGCACCGCTACCAGAAATGCTGTTTACTGAGAAGGAAGCACCCGTTGAAGTCTGACAAATGCCCAAAAGGTCTTTAGGAAAGACAGGATAGAATCTGTGCATGTATCATTTATAATTGAGCAGCGCCTGTAATCCTCCTTGACACAAATAAATAGGTAACTATCATGCAATGGGAAAATAAACACAGATTTGAAGTTTAAGAATATGAGTATGCTACTTCCTATGCTAATAGGGCTCTTTCACCTTAGGGGATAGATGGTCTAAAGGCGAACAGAAAAGCAGAATTTCTTTGTTTACCGTGTACCCTGTGCTATTTTTTTCTCCCCTAATGCATACGCCATCCTGGGTGGGATGAATGGTTTCATTGCAACATGATAAAAAAAGAAAAGCCAAGCCTTTTGTATCTCAAGAAAAGGTAATGCACAGTGACCACATCCTGCAGTCATAAAACTACACAATAACACAAGGTGCAATACATTCCCCGAGGGCATCTATTTTAGGAAGTAACTAAAAGCCAGGAAATACAGCTAATATTTACACAGGCTCCTGTCTCCAATGCTTCGAATAGGAAATAACAAGTATCTCAGTTCTCAACAGTGTGCCCATGGCTGATCAACGATAGACCTCAGCACTCATTAGTGGCAGCTCCCGTAGTCCCCTAGCCTTGCCACGTGATTGCAAGCGTGCCCAAGAGTGCTCTCCTACCAGCCCTTGTCCGTGTGCCAATAGGAAAGAGGCAGAAAGGCACAAAACCCCCCCAAAACAACCACCCAGAAACCATCACTTTATTCGAACTCAAAAGACCAAAGGTCTGCGGAGCATGCGTAGCAGGGCTGTGATAACAGACCTGACAGCTAGTGTCAGAGCCACACTACGATCAGAGACAGCCTTTTTTTTTTTAATGCTACACTAGTGCTGGTATTGAATCACAGCAAGGGAAGATAATGAACAGACAACAGGACGATGTGTTACTTGCACTTCACACAGCCTGCATTACGGCGGTGCGGTGCTAAGCATAACCCATCGTCATGTTTTCAAAAAATCAGCTCCCGTGCCCTACCCTTATGGTTTAAGGAGCAGCAACTCTCTGCCCCTCTGATGTTTGGGGGAATAAGTCCTTAAAACAGCAATCTGGGTGGCTCTTGTAGCAACCCCCCCCAATCCTAAAAGAGAGCAGAACCAAAGAAATGCTGCATTTATAAAACCCCCAGCTAAAGCCCTACAAATCAACTCAGACCTGTCTTTTAACTAAAAAATCCTGAGAGTTAAAATCCTGGTCCATTTTGGCAAGTTGGTGGAGCAGATTTTATTTTTATACACTTGTTTATCTAATGTAACTTTTTATACTTAATTTCATAAGCGATTCTATTAAAAAGCATTTCTGCAGTGAGTATTTGCTGCATCTATAACCATTTGGCGGGGGCGAAGGACAGCAGATCTCATCTCAGGTGCCACCGCCACTGCGTCCCACCTCCTCCAAACCCGCGTTGGCCTCCAAGCCACCTGCATGACAACAAGCAGAGGCAGCCCCACCACATGCTATAAGGAAAGGCCAGGACTGCTGACCCGAAGAGTCACCTGAATATTAACAGAAACAGTAATACAGCTATAAAGAATATGCTATCCTTAAAAAACACATTTACATGAATCTCCTGTGCCTCAGGGAGGAACAGCAACAACAACAAACAGCTGAAGAAAACTTGAAGTTCCTTCCAACTGGGATGAAATACAAAGCTTTCTCTCATTTCCACCCAAAAAAATCTTTGGCATGTAGACTTGTTAAACTGTCATAAATTTGCAGCAATTGCTTTCAAGCTCATTAAATGGGCTCACATAGGGTATTACCAAGCATTTCCAAAGCAAGAAGCATGCCATAGTCTACTTTATTGAAAGGCAAAATGACATGCACTTTGTGCAAGGCAGAGGAAAATGAATGGCAACAATCTTGTGATACTCTACCTGAGCCTTTCCCCTCACAATGGCGTTATAATTTACTTTTCTCTCCCTATGCAACATTTGGCCCTTGACTTGGAAACTTAATCTTCAATCTATCAAGCCTTACCCATCTGCTAAGTAAAATGGCCAAGACAATCTGCATGCCTTGAATTCGAGATAGCCAGCTGCTCCCATCGCACTAGCGCATTAACATCCAGAGACCATCCTCTTGTGTTGTAAAGGATGGTGTCGGCCAAGGATGAATGACTACACAGTTAACTGTGGCAGCTGAATTAAGTGACAGCGGTAGAGGCAGAGAGATGGCAATGGGTCAAATTCAGCTTTCAAATACAATGGTGTAAAAGTCAGAGGTAAAATTCCCTAGACTGTGCAGCTTCACATCCATTCAGCCCGCCGCTGAGGTCTATTGCCTGTGAGCCAAAGATTCAGGCTCTGAAGCCTCTTCACAAACAATTTATAGAGAAAGAAAGTGAACAATTATAAATAAGCTACGTTGAAGAGATTAAATCATCCCGTAAACTTCCAAGACAATCAACATGGTTAAGCAATCTATTCTCTTATAATCAGTCTACTGTTATTGGACAGATGCCAGCGCTATACTTGGGTAGAAATGGTCCTCATTTCCATTCTTTTCATCCCAAAATGCCACGATAATGCACATAGGAAATTCTAAATTTATATATATATAGAGATATATAAATACATACACACACATACAACAACAGATTTCCAAAAATTCAAGATAGTTGAGTCAAAGAAAACAAAGAAGTCCCCCGCCAAGAGAAAAGCGTTCCACACACTGCTGATAAAGCTGTTTAGTCTTACACCTTTTGAGCTACATTATTTTATTGCTCCAGTGGCTGTTAGTCCTAATACTCCTGAACAAAGGTGCTTTAACTCTGCACTTATCTCTGCAGTAAGGGACAAGTATTGGAGCCTTACGAGCCTGGAAAGCACATCTTACTGTTTTGCACAAAGCATGTCCTTCCCCACCCTTTTGTCTCTTGGGGTCTACCCTGTTAAATCTCTGGTATCTTAATAAATACTCCATTTCTGAATGAAAGGATGGAAAAAGAGTGCAGGTGTATCAGGTGTGGGTGAGCAGATGAGCCAAATGGGTTTTCATTCAAGATCTTTCAGCAGTACGCACAGAAGGACAAAAGCAAAGGCCGGTCAATGCTGTGGTACACTGGCAGATCGGCGTGGGCAAGGGGAAGTGTACAACGCACCACCTTCCTGCTACATTGCAGGTGGCACCCGGTGCTTCACTCTTGCAAGCCTCAAAAGATCCAAGGTAGTGTGCTACAATTGCACATCTTATGTGCAGCCAGCTGGGTGGGAAAGGACAGAGAGGATGGACCCACATCCTTCCAAAAGTGAGCTGAGGGACAGAAACGATTTGCCATACATTATATGGACCAGTCCACAGTGAGGTGCATGGACAACTGGCTTAGAGACGGGTCCCAGAGGGTTGTAATGGATGGGGTGGCCTCATCCTGGGAGGGCTGTCTCCAGTGGTGCCCCCAGGGATCTGTGCCTGGACCCATGCTCTTTAACATATTTATGACTGACTTGGATGAGGGGGAGGAAAGCTGAATGATTAAGTCTGCAGATGATACCAAACTGTGGGGAAACGTGGGCACATCCGAAGATAGGGTAAAGGTCCAGGATGACCCTGACAGACTGATTTTGTGGGCGGAAGGGAATCAGATGAGGTTTAACAGGGAGAAGTGCCAGGCTCTTCATCTGGGTGGGAAGAGCCTTCATCATACCTACATGATGGGTGGTGGTCCACTGGCTGGCACAGCATCTGAACAGGACCTGGGGGTCACCATCGACTGGAGAATGGGCATGCGCCAACAGCGTGACGGAAGTCGCCAGCAGGGCAAACAGAAGTCTCTTGTGCGCATCTGCCGATGTGTAGATCCAGGGAGGTACTTCTCCCGCTCTATTTGGCATTAGTGAGGCCACAGCTGGAGTACTGTGTCCAGTTCTGGCCAACGCACTTCAGGTAGGATGTGGATAAGCTCGAGAGGGTACAAAGAAGGCACACCCGCATGATCAAAGTATTGGAGGATAGGCCCCAAGGAGAGACTCCAGGAACTGGACCTGTTCAGCCTGAGCAAGAGGAGGCTGAGAGGTAACTTGATTCCCACCTACAAGTAGGTTAGGGGTAAGCACCAAGATTTACGGGAGCAACTCTTCAGGAAGGCACCTCAAAGGAGGATGAGGACCAATGGACACAAGCTAATAGAGGGAAAATTTAGGCTGGACATAAGAAAAAACTTCTTTTCCATAGGGTTATCTAGAATCTGGAACACACTCCCGGCAGAGGTGGTGCAGTCGCTATCCTTGGAGGTGTTCAAGAGGAGGTTGGATAAGCACCTTGTTGAGCTTGTTTGGTGCCCAATAACCTCCTACCCATGGTAGGAGACTGGACTTGATGATCTTGAAGGGTCTTTCCGGTCCTCAATTATATGATATGACCTGCTCAGAACAGGTATCCTGCACAACAAATGCATGAAGCACAGCAAATAAGACAGAAGGCCCTTTGAAAGGCTTCAAGCTGCTGGAGAAAAACAGACGGGCAAAATCTGACACTGACCCTTACCTGTCATGTCCTGTGGCTAAAAAAAAAATATATATATATAATATCTATATCTATCTATATACAGATAAATATATAGATCTATACATACAGATTTATAAGATTATAGATATCGATATCTATATATAGATCTATATCTACATTTATCTATGAGATAGATCTATATATATACAGATGGATATATAGACATATAGATATAGATATACACACACACACACAGGTGTTGGAGCTGGGTTACCCTATGGCAACTACTTTCAAGTTCAGTGACTTGAAGGCAGATTCTCCCCAGTCAAATCTGGCTTTCTGAGCTCCCTCAACTTTCAGGTGTTAAATAATCCTGCCATGAGTGAAGGAAACTCCCAAGGCTTCAAAGCACAAAGAAGAGATGGCAGCAGTTTGGGGCCAGTATATAGGAATGCAGAGAGACAGGCTGTTTAATACGCTGCATTGTTTGAAAAGATGAAAAAAAGAAAGGAAAAAAAGCTAATTGGCCTTCTAATGATTATTTTAAATAGAATAATAGGTGTGCATTGATTCTTCCAGCTAATTCCACTTCAAATAATACATCACCCCTAACGGAAAGCTTGGTCGTGATGTATTAACTCAATATGCCACTAGTTTTGTGGCTCTTTTTTCCCCCTCAAACTGTGTAAATAGGTATTGAACAGACTTAAACATTTTTTGAACAGGCCTCACCTAGGGAGGAGGCTGCAGCTGTGCCCATGCTTGTACCAAACGCTTGTGCCATTCTTCAATCAGAACTGGGAACCGTAACTAAGGTCCGGATGTCAGCGGCAGCGATGTCTGAGCAGCTCAGCGTAATATCTTATGTCTAAAAATGTCTCCTGACCAACAGCGGTCCTGGGTTTCAGGCTTTGGCTGTGCCTGTGCTGCGCACTGGTCCAGTGCAGAGATGCTGGGTCCAGCTCCGAGCGGGTACTGGACGCAGTCTGCATCCCTTGCATGTGGCTTGGCTCCCCCTTCCCAGCAGGATAAACGAGGCTGCAGGGAGCTCCATGTTACCGCGGCTGATCCGCAGCTCCCCATGGTATCCTTAGGTTGATCTTTAGGGGATTGTCCACCCAACCAGGCTGAAATAGAAGTTGTCCAATCTAACCCGCGGCTCCGGGAAACATTGTTCCAATGCAAACCACTGAGAAACAATGTGGGTCTTCCCCAGACCAAAACCCCAAAGTTTTCTGCATAATAAATAAAAATTACATCCCTCAAGGTCCAGAAAACAAAAAAAAATAAAATAAAATAAATCAGATCTCCTGATGTAGCACTTTAAAAATCCTGTAGTATCTTTGCTGAAGGACCAAACATGAAAGAAAAATTACAATATAAAGCTGGCCAAACCTTCTGAGTTTTCATTACCTCATGCCCATTCAGCTTCACATTTTTATTAGATCCAGCAGGCATATTTGAAAATGTTATAAGCACAGATAATCACTTTTATACAAAGGTTTGCTGCAATGTTAATGCATTCAGAAAAAGAACACAGGGAAGGAATAAGCTGAATCAGAAAACATATAACATCTCAATACTTGGTTGGCTTCAAGATTTCCCAAGGCAATGCACTAATGTGGGATGCACTGCCTCGAAAAGCAAGGGTTTTAGACCCAAATGTAAGGAGATGAGCAGAGCTTAATAACTCAGCTCAGAGTAATTTCTGCATCTCTACACTGGGTTTCTCTGCTGGCCCATGAAAGCATTGATTACATATCGCAGGCTGGAAAGTGACTGATCAGTTCATTATGTCAAGTGGTGCTTCATACCATCCCAGAGACTCCACTTGCAGAGACCCCAGGATCTGCGATTGCTGCCTCGCCATGACTGCAAAGCAAAGCAGCAGTCACTAATTTCACACACAAAAAAATAAAAATATTTAAAGCTGCTTAAACTACTCACTTAGAATAAATGATCTTTGTTATGCTTTTAAGTGAAAAGCACATTAAACACACACATTACTAAAAAAAACCCCTAATAAGTATTCATTTGGGTGGGGGGAAGGGGAAGAAAGAGAGAAAGAAAAAGATAACAATGGCCGTAAAAGGACACTCTGATTAACAGCAATTTGGGGAGCTCAAAAGGATATTTAAGATACACCAGAGCTCTGCAGAAGACGAAATTTAATTGCAACAAAGAGAAGAGACAGTTACGGTGCTGGAGCCTCAGACCCGGGAAGGCATGATTGATAGGATACTCTATTCGCAGCTGAGCAAAAAGGAAAAGAAGCTGCAAGTTTATTTAAAGCAATTTTGGTGCACTGTGCTCCCTTGCTCTCCTTTGAGAAAATGATATGATTTCTTCATAGACATGTAGTCTACTTATTTAAGCAGCAGTGTGCAAGATCTCTCAATCCTAGCGGCAGTTCAGCTGGAAAAATGGCACACGAGGGGGTAACATTTTATTGGGATGGAGCCTATTTTATAAAAACTGCCATCAGTAATAAACTGTGTTCTCACTACTTCAGAAGGGGGTGGGGAGGGGGGAGGCCTGTAGACGGGTCGCCACAATCTGTTCGATTTAAGAGAGATCGTAGGTTAAACTAGCTTTTTCACCTAAAACGGGGCAGGGAAACAGAGGAAGCCTTACAGCTGGATTCGCACCAAATGCCCAAGCAGCTTCCCCCGTCCGACAAGGCCCGAGTCGAAGCTGCAGAAATGCAGGGCGACAGAAGTTATCTGTAATTTTCCCTAGCTCCAACTCGTTACAGGGTTCTTTGTGAGACCGAGAATAGCGCTCCTGGAAAATGAAAAAGACGGAAGGTGAGAGCTAAGAAACTTGCACCCGAGGCCACGAGAAAAGGCGCAGGACACCTGTTTGGACAGGCACCTGCAATCCCAGCAGCCTGGAGAAGTCGGGTGGATTTTGGAGGGTGCTTGTGGGTAAATTGGGAACTTCCCGCTTCCTGCTAGTGAATGTAAAGGAACTGGTCCCAGCCATCATCCCTTTCTGGTGGGGAACCGGGGCAGCAGCTAACAGGTTGCACGCCCTACCCACCCTCAGCTGCCCCGTGCCGCATCCCCTGCCTATGAGCCAGCTTGTCCTCCCAGAGCTGCCTGGACGCTACAGTACTAATAGGTCCAAAATATTGGTTAGAAGAAGGAGGCAGCGATGCAGGGCGCAGAGGTGCTGATTAGGGCAATGTGGTTACACAGCCATTTTCCTGACCATAACCACACCTCCGTTCACAATTCAATTAGTGAATTAGAAATCCAAGTCCCTTTGATGCATAATCGTTTTCTGCAAAGCAAGACTCAAATGAGGAGTTTAGGGGAAAAAAAAAAAGGCTAGGGCCAAATTTCCACGTGGTGTAAAAAGGCACGGATCTATGAAATAAACCAATAAACCACACCTTATTTAAGAGATTGCTTTAAAATACATGCACCACTTTGGAAAGGCCAGCTGGGCATTCGAGCCAGGCATTTCACAGCAAGCTATCCACCTGCCTCTTCACCAGTGCAACTTCCCCCGAACTGCCCGTGTTAATGGGGGAGTTGTTAATTGTCGGAGGGGAGAGGGCAGGAGGCTGAAATTGGTGGGAAGATGTTGCTGCTTGCCTTCACTTGCTTGGAGGGAGATGCTCCCCGTCTCTGCATTAAGCATGGGCTGGATGCATTCGGCCCCATTTTAGAGCAACGGTGTTAACCAATCTTATTCCGGCACAGGAGGACACGCGGGTGTGTCGGTGACACCCTCATCCAGACACGCATTTCTCTTAAGGAAGCTCCTCTTCTTTCTTTATGCTCATTACAGTCCAGGCCGGCATTTCATCTTTTCCAAGCGCTCTCCTCTTCCGCCCCGAGTCCAGCAGTCCTAGCACAGGTACGTGCCACCATCCCACCTGTTGACTGGCTCATACAATTTTGGAGGAGCTTACGCAGAGCGTCTGCACCAGTTCTGGCGCACACCCCACTGATTCCTCCCCATGGCTGGGGGGAAGCAGCCCCCGCAGCCCCTGCGGACGCCGCAGGACCCAGCCGATCCCAGTGGTACGAACCGCACCCGCTTCAGCAGCACCAAGGCCGGGTGGAGGAGCGCTTCGCTGGGACAGCTGTACGGCAAAGCACGGCCTGCGCAGGTACAGCTCACACAGAAAATATGGCGTGTTGGCAGGCACAGCTCTTCTGAGCTCCCAAAATGAGAACTGGTCGGCCCCGGGACACAGGTGTCCTGGGATGCTGGCCTGCACCCCTTTGTCCCCACAGCGATGATGGCACAAAGCTAGCATAAGCCAGGCCCTGGACATCTCCCACTGCCCAAACACCTTCCTCCCGCTCTCCTCCTACTCATCCTCCCAGCACACTCTGCCGTCACACGTCACTCCTTGCCGTGCCTCCGGGCTGTCCCCCTCCACCCCGTCCAAGTCCACTTTCCTCGCCGAGGCTCCACAAGCCCACCCCCAACCAGGCTCCTGCCCTTGGCTTCCCCAGGAAGGTGCTTGCACCCTCCCTGCTCCAGTCACCTCCTCACACCTCAGCTTCCGCGGGGAGAGCGGGAGAGGAAAAGGAGCCCGAGCTGCTGCTGAATAAAAAGCCAAAACTCAGTCTCTTCTGCCTGCCTGGGCTTCCTGAGCCACTGGGAGGGCAGCAAGACTTTCCAGCTTGCATAAGCAGCAAGGAGATGATGCAGCAGCTAGCTGTACCTGCTATAACCCCTGTGGAGACTTCAGGTAGCAGGAGCATCCCAGCTGCAGCCACAGGGCTCCAGGTGAGCCAATTCACCTTTGTGAGGAGCAAGGAGATGCAGTCTCAAGGTGCATAGCAGTTGCAAGGCGTGTGGCTGAAGCACAGCACTACCCCCGGCTGTAAGGTGAGGCAGCATGGTGCCCTGCGCCCGCCCCACTACGATTACGGCCACGGTTGCTCAGCTTGTGCATTAAGTGCCCTCCAGAGGAAAGTGCCGTGCAACTGCTCCTCTGGGGACCCTAGGTAGCAGAAAGTGGCCAAGAGGGAACAAGCCTCTTTGGACTGACTCATGTGCCGGGGGAAGCTGCAGCTGCAGTGATGCCCTGGAGACCTTGCTTCTCTTTAAGACTGAGCCAGAGCAAGCTGCCCATCATCTTCCTGCCCACCTGGCTGCACAAAAACCCACTGTGCATGAGGCCATGGGTGCAGACAGCCCAGGATACCTGCACATGGCCCTTAGGGCCAGACTCTCCAAAGACTTCCCTGCCTCCAGCTGTGCCATCGTGGGGAAGACATGCCAGAGAGATAGAGCCAAGGTGGTGAAACATTCAGGCTTCACACCCCCAACAAAACCTTTACAAAGCCATAAGCTAACATGGCACTTGGGTCTCCCACCCCTGCACCTCTTCTGTCTGTTTTGAGTGGAAATGCTTCGGTTCAGGGAACTTTAGACATTACCATAACCACCCCCCATCACGCTGCTCCAAGTCCTGAAGTCCTCAACTAATCCAGACATGAGCCCAGCTTTCAGTGCATTAAGAACTGTGGCCCCCGCCGCTGGCTCCAGGGTAGGCTTCTCCCGGCCATGAGAAGAAAGTTTCTTTCTATTAGTACAACTTTTTCAAACGCAACCCCCTGCAACTCAAACCCTCCTCTCACCTGGTGTAATGTTGCACGCAACTGCAAGGATCAAAAGTCAAGCTGTTTATTTTGGCTTGTTTAGAATGACCTCACAATTTATTCGGTAGCTCGCAAAGAAATTTCAACAAGTGTCTCACTCTGTGCTTAGAGGAAATGGGGAAATAATTGTGCAGAACAAAAAAGCACTTAAAATACAAGTGCATTAAAAGCCTGGGAAGCATTCAGTTTACGGCAGCACGTCCTTCCTCTTGAAATACAAAGGAACACAAAAGCCAACATGATGCGTGCTTGTCTCAAGACGTTCTACTTTTCAGAAGCGGTAAATCTATTTGAAGACTATTCAATCAACATGAATATCTGACAGTCACAGTACTTCACAGGGTACTGTGCACTTCAGTCCTTCCTTCCAGATATTCCTCATGGTCCACTGGCTCTCCTTGTGCCCCTGCTGACTGCAACCTGTAGGCAGGTACCGCTTTCCCCCTTGCTGCCTCTAACAGCAGCAGGCTGCCTCCCCTTCCAGGGTTTCACTTCAAAATTATCTAAGACTCAAATGGTCTCATTAAAATCAAGGTGCATTAAGGGATGGAGAGAGAGAGAGAAGAGTGATTAGAATCAAGCACTCAGCAACAGGCGCATTTCTTACTGCTGGAAAGTCTTATCTTACTTCTTTCCTCCCCTCCAGCTCTTCCTGCCTCCCAGAGACTCACTCCATTGCCTTCCTCAAGTGTTTCCTAAACCCCCAGTACTCTCTCCTGCCCTTCAGAGCAAGGACCATTCAGGATGTGACAGGTGTGATGGGACTCCTTAGCTGAGCTGTGCTGTCTCCGATCTACCTTGGATGCTATAATGGTCATGCTCCCCATTTCCGACAAACTGCTGTCCAGCTGCAAAAGAGTTTCCTTTTTCTTAAAACCCACAATTTCAAACAATCCTTTGACCCTGCCTGGAGACAACTGCCCCATGCCCAGCGAGGGACTACCCGAGATGCAAGCACAAGCAGCAACAGCATGTGCCAAAGCACCGTCACAGGTGTCCTCTATGAACAGGCTCAGAGTGAGACTTATATCTTAATTTACTGCTACATTACTCATGCAGTTTTGGTGGTATCTGCACTAGGGCTGAGGTTCACTGATGATACAATACAAAGAGCACGGCCAAAAATTTCAGCTGAGAAGTCAAGAGAGCCGGTGGGGTGACTGGAGCACAACGTATGAGGTCTCGGCTGGGCTTGCGGATGGGTTGTGGGGGGCAACTAGGGAGTCAGCAGGTCACCGGAGCCGAGAGGAGAGATCCCAGAGGCGTAATCCAAGATGTAACGTGAGGTTAGACAACCAGTGCCACGTTCCAGGGGGAAATCTGAGATCGGGGTCAAGGAAACCAAGCCGAGTCAGGATGCAGGAAAACCAGAGGGCAGAGCCCGCGCCAAGTTTCAGGGAAGATCCAAGATCAAGGTCAGAAGTCAGGAAAAGCAGGGAGATCTGTGCATGCAAGGCTGGAACGGACTGAAGCTGAGTCGAGGCTGCCTGCAGGCGTATTTAAAAGGGGTGAGCGGTGCTCTCAGGAGCCGATCTGGTTGCAGAGAACTGGGTCAGTCCCATTAGCCAGGGACCAGGGGCAGGAGGGATAACTCACCTGCTTGCCTTGGCTTGAGCAGGGTCCCCGACACAAGGCAAGGTAGCTGCAAGATGAACTGCCATGTCACAATACAGGATGAAAGGTGGGATTTCCCCAGCCCTAAGGGCCTGACCCTCACCTAGGTACGAATGCAGCACAAAAAAGAAGAAATGCTAAAGGTGCAAGAACAGTGAACTGTGAGAGACTCCCCATAACTCAGCAGTCCTCTGTACAGTCTTTCAATGGATCTGCTAATCAGGCGGGGAAGAAACCAGCTGTCCAGCACACTCACAGGCACTCAAAGTTTTTCTACAACTTGAGTGGCCATATGGCACCGCAACACATTGACCTTGTACCACCTGGCTGGCTTTCACCCCATCTACCCCACCTCCATCTGCCCTGTGAGTAAAACAGGGCACAGTGTAGAATAGATGGAGGTAACAAGCCATTTTAGGCTTAAGGATGATGGATGTCTTCATCCACAACACACAGACCATCAGCAGACTCTCACAGAAACACCTGAATCTTGATTTAATTTTGGTCCTTATCTGTATGCCCAAGGTTATGAAGAAAGGCAAGGCTAGCCATAAGGTGGGGTGGGCCCTGCATTATTATGGAAGGTAAGCTTATTAGCTGAGATCAGATAAATCTCTGTAGACATGTAGAGTAGCAGAAGGCAATAGTTTGCCTTGCCACATCACCGGTAATGAGTTGGCAGGAGTCGGATACTCCAAAAAGTTAAGCTAAGGTTTAATTTCAGCTGTATGCACTTTGAGAGAACAGTTAACAAGAACGGTATCTGAAATGGGGAGCTGGGCGTCTGCTCTGCATATCCTGGAAATAAAACAAGATATAAAAGTAAGTGTTTTAGCAGCATGGAATACAAAATGCAGAAAAATTGCTGAGAAATAGCTGATATAGTCTGATCATGTTTCCTGCAAGGATATTTCAAATTATGCTGGATGTTTTTATAGGATCTAGACATGACAAAGAAGTTAGCCAGGTGGCAAGGTAAGCAGAGAGAGGAAGGAACCAGAAAACAATTTTGCACTGTTTGCTGCTAATGCTCAGGAATAAATGACGATGCAGTACAGATCCCGGATAAACTAAAGTCCTAGCTGTTTTCCTTACAGAGTTTTGCTTTCTAATCAACATGTTGCCATTCTATCTGTGGCTGCTTTTTAAATATAGATTTGCTGGCATGATCCCGAGGGAAAAAACAGCAGTGAGATTTTATTCACTCATCCAGACTCCAACACAATACAATCTATTTCTTCTAAGATGCCAAGAACAAGTCGTGAGAGTGAAGCTTAAAGATCACCCAATCTATTTGTGGTGATAACATAACATGTTGTAGGCCAGTGGTTTTCAACCTGTGGCCTGCAAACCCCTGGGGGGTCTGCAGACTATGTCTAAGCGGTCCACAAAAAAGGATTTATGACAAATCCAAAGTATGTGAATACCTATACTTCCAATTCAAAGGGGTCTGCACCTCTATTCAAGATTTCCAAGTAGGTCCACACCTCCTTTTGAAATTTTTTAGGTGTCCGCAAATGAAAAAAGGTTGAAAACCACTGTTACAGGCTAGAACGGACCTAGATCTAGAGTTAATCTATGTGGGTAACATTTTTCACACCAATTAAAACCAAATTTTAAGTTGAAAAATCCACTTTGTCAGGAGCCAGACTGAGCTTTATAATAGCCTGGCTTCGTTCAAATATAGTATATATAGTATATCATTTTCATCATAATAAGTTTGCTAACTCTATAGCTGGACTTAATTTGATATAGCACAGCTGATGTACTATGCCCATCTGGAGAAAGTCTCTTCCCTCTTGATAGTTACCATGTTACTATATGGTTTACATTATCCCAAGTGACGCATTTATTTTAAATCAACAGCTAAATATTTTGAACGTACCAATCGTTCGTCCTTTTTACACTGGCTCTTTTGTTCCTCTAACTCAGTTGTTCTCAGCCTCATTAGTCTCAGTGCACCCCTTGGACAATGCCAAGCTCTTAATTTTCACTCGTTTTATGACGACAGAAAAATACCAGAGCAATTTTTCTGTTGTGAAGAACTCAGAAAGACCACAGCAGGTCAGGATGTTTTTAATACAACTGGTTCCTAGCTGAAATCTTGTGGTTCATCTTGTGAATCAGGCTTGCAGACCTAACTGCGCTAACACTGTGCGACACCCCAAAGCACCCTTGAAAAGATCTCAAGGAACGCGGGGTGCCACAGCACCTTGGTGGAGAATCACTGCTCTATTTTCTCAAGGTAGAAGACAAAATAAGCTAACAGAAAAAATTCCCACAGCATCCTTCAAGCATCTAAAAGCTCTTCTTTCAGAGCTGTTATGAACAGGTTTTAATGCTCCTTAAAACACTGGGTACATGACACATTACTTGAATTCCCAGTGGAGAACAAACCTTGACTGGTAATCCTTAGCGTTATTTATCTTCAGTAGAACTGAATGCACACAAATGCATACCTTTGTCTTCTGGTTGCTTTGTTCAGAGAACAAGGATATCAGCAGAACTATAAAACAAAACAAAAAAGGGAAAAAATAAAAGGAAACACTAATTCTCGCATTTTATAAAAGCAATTCTCATAAAATACTGCTTTCAAAAAAAGTGGAAAGATTTAGTCAGAGAAAATCTGGCTTAACTCAATAGGAGTTGGCCATCAATTGCAATAGGAGAAAGCGCGCAATCACCACCGCAGATTTATAAGGACGCAAGCTCATCACAACAAAACTAGCAAATGCAGTCGGACATCTTAACCATCGTAACCTCCACGCTCGGTAAATGCTACTTGTGGCAGCACTGATTATTCGAGCATCATAAGGAAGATTTACCAGCGCTCCCCTCCGTTTCCCAGCGGAGCCGGTCTCCGAGCTCCCAGAACGACCTGCAGGAACGGAGCACGGCTCTGTACAGACCGGAAGACTTAACGCCCCTGGTTTGGAGCCGAGTTTGCTGACAGCTGCGTGAGCCTTTTAGCAAACCTGTGCCTAGTTACAATTTGGGGTAAGCTCCCAGGAAACACTGTCCGTTCCTAATGGTATTGCTCTGAATCCAGGTGAATGAACCTGCAGGATCCATGCTGAGGTCCACCCTAGATTTTGGATTCACTTGCAACTGAATCGTGACATGAAAATGAACAAGAGCAGACAGGAGCAGTACAGACGGGCGTCAACAGGATACGGACCTGCCAAGTACTACGCGTTCTAGCCTCGGGTCAGCACAACGATGAAAGCTTCGCTACAGTACTGCTTAATTTTAAACCTGTAAGTAGCGCCGCAGCACTCCACGGGACTATTCACCCATGTGTAAAATCAAACATACGCTCGAGGGCTCAGCGGAAGCAGGACTCAAACCGTTAGTCTCATGCAGATCGAAGGCCTGATCCAGTGTGATCTGAAAACATGGGTTCATACATGTGCTGTTTTCTAAGGAGAGGCAAGTTTAACTCACATTTCTCTATCGGACCTTGTTTCGTACGGACCATTTCAAGTTGGCAGCCGATAGAGAACTCCACCTGTATTTGTGCATGCTTAGTTTGCACACGGGTCCAAACTTCTTGTACAGGCCCTTATCTAGCTACGTTCAACTATTGGTACAAAGGCATGCCACCCCCAAAAAATCTGTCACGCTACAGGGCAAAGCGTATAGAAAAAAACTACTAGAAAGACAGCGCAGTACAATGAGATCCACAGTAGGACCTGTCCTACCCACGGAAACCAAAGGTTGGTGCATTGCAGTCTCACCGGGGATACAGCACCAGACAAACGCCCCCCTGCCCAGGGACTTCTTTCACTTACAGAATTGCTTTGCTCAGTAAAACAACGAGCTTAAGGGAAACAAGAAATTCTACCTGTGGAAAAAGCCCAACATAAAGCCAGGCTACAGTCTTTTATCTACTTTCAGTCCCTTTCATTGACCACTTGAAAGAAAGCTACGGGGATCAGAAATCACACCGACAGCCATCCCTTCTACAGGGGTAGAGCACCAGAGAAACCACGGGGAGGCCAGCAACCAGCTAAAGGGAATACCAATTCGACACTTGCAGTGAAAAACGTAACCTCGAGCAATATATCTGAAATAAAGTAACACAGGCTGTGCTGGAGTATTTCCTGCAATGCAGTCCTTCACTCTCCAGCTTCGTATTTCATACAGTAAAACTTAATTAAAAAACAAAACTATGCAGGAAAACATACTTGTGCCTTTTTGTGACGGTTTAACCAAGTCCCCAGATATAAACCAATTATATATTCTCTTCTTATGTGAGGTGTATCACTAGCTAAAGAGTCCTTCGCCAGACATATAGCTTGGTTAAATAGATTAACCAAAAATAAAAACAATACATTTTCTGTATGCTGGGTTTTTGGGTGTACTATAGGGATCGAAGTGAAGCAGGACTGAAAAAACTAAGGGAATGTTTTATTCACATTCAACAAGCAGATCCTGTTTTCCAAACGGGGTTTTATAACATTTCATACATTACCCAGGAATTTCCATTTGAATTGTGCATTGTGTATTATTGCCAATACTAACAGAAACCTGGACCCTTATATTTCAGAATTGCAGTCATAATTCTTCAGCTTAAATTTAATAACAACAACTTTCTCATTTGAGCCAGAAGATTGCCTGCTTAAAATCCAAGAGGAAAGGAAGTCCCAATGTTACTGATCTCCTTAATGGACTCAGACTTTACAACCAATCTCTCTTTAATGGCACAAAGTAGAAGTAGGCAATCATTTATGAGCAGATTCTGAACTTCTCTTGACTTAAAACGTACCACTGTGCGCTAACCGGTAGCCAGAGACATCTGAAGCCTACTTTCTTTTTTGCCTGCAGATGCAGAAGATGAATCTGAACCTCGTTCACAGGGGATCTGCGGTTTCCTGCTGGAATAGAGGGATTTCACCTCCCCAAATCCTCTTTGCTTCAGATGCAGGAAATCTAATCACTTTGGCTCGGTGTGGGGCCAATTTGGGTCAGAGTTGGGACGCCTGTAAAGAACAGCTTTGCAGAAAGAAGAGGTGGGGAGAGAGGGAACCCGCACCCCGAAGGATTGAAATAGGCACACACGAAACAGCGGGTTTCCTGGAAATGGGGCAGATGGTTTAGGAAAAAGGGAAAGCACTCTTCACAGGGCAGCTGGCCTGTGTCCGGGATAGGGAAGAGCTCAAAGTGAAAGGAGATGGACCTGGTCTCTAACACTTCCTTTAACATGTGTATCTAAGGCCCACCCTAGCCAAGACCTGCCCAGGCTCCCAGAGCAATAAAGACACTTCTTCATGGCCAGGTACTATCTGTTCCCTCCCCCTCTTGCTGAAACAGGTTAAAATGCAACTGTGATTTGCAATTTGCTATTAATACTGAAGGAGCAATGCTTGATCCAAGAAAGGCCTTGGAGGAGGGAGAACAAATGCTGGAAAACATCGCCTCTGCAGTGCTGCAGACAGACAGACGAGAAGAAAAACCAGAGAATGAAAAGGGTTGTGGTCCCTTCACTAATTAACACTGTGCAAGGAGTTCCTTGCCATAAGGGTTCAGAGCATGACTGCTAATGAATATACATGCTCACGCAGCATTTTACATTCTTGGTTGTGTGCATTTTGTAACAAGTCAGAAAAATGGTGAATTTTAAATACCTTTCAGCTAGACAAAAGCTGAAATGGAAATGGAAATAGAATCCAAAACAAAGCACAAACCATAAGCAGCATTAGGAGTTGCTGTAGTTGGGGAATATCTAACTAATTTCTTCTTTTATTCTGATCACTGTAATCAGCAGGCATCCCACTAATCATCTTCCCTAAGCCACGCAGGGGGAGATAATGACTGCCAGGACTAACTACTGTCATTTTTACATATTAGACACCAAAGTATCAGTTGCAGGAATCTGCTAATGAAACATCCCATAACATTTTTTTTCTATCAATTTAACGATTTTTACTGTAGGGCCCCAAAAATAATTTATTTTATTAACGGCAAGGCAACATTTTTGATTCACAAAGAAACAGATTACTATGTTTAGGATGCTGACACAAGATACTAAAAATATTCTGACACTGACTATTTCTAGGCATTGAAAAAGAGAGGCAATAATACCCAAGCCCATGCTGAACAAGTTTTTCAGAAACTGCAGTCAAAAAAGAAGTAATTCAAAATGGAAAATTAAGACATAAGGGGCTAATTCTTGAATTCTGACAATATAGTATCCTTTAGTGACACAAGTCTGAAAGTGAAAACCAAATTAATAATGGAGATCAATAATATTACTCAATTAATAATCATTTAGAAAAGCAAGGAAGCGGCAAGAAAAAAACCCACTTAGGCACTATATAGGCTGAACTACTCTGATTGTGACGTTCAAATGGGCATTAAAGTGTAAAACCACGGAAGTCTATTTGCCGTGCAACACACGCGGCTAACTCTCACTAGCATTAATGGGCATGAGCACAAGAAATCGAGAAGAAAAGATACTTCATAAAATGCTGGGCGGGCTTTGAGTCGGCACAGCTCTGGAATCCGCTCGTAGCAAAACCACTTACAATTTGTTGTTCCAGCCATCGCTGATTTGGACATTTTCATGACATTACCAGAGGGAGAGGACACGCTAGGGCACGTAAAGTGGACAACCGCTCTACAGCCAGCCACTTCTTTTTTCAGCGGTTGGTGCAGAAAAGGGGAAAGCCTAGGTAAAAAGAGTCATTATCCCAACACACAACTCAAGCACTAGCACCTGAGAAAATATTTACAGTGCAATTTAGGAAAGCTCGTGGTTTACTCCTCCGTAACTACGGGAAGCTGTGTAGAGGTACCTGTGATGACAGTCAAATCCAAAGATGCGCCTGTGTATTCTGGCATTTTGCTAACTATCGTCATCAGCCCCTTTCTGCGAAGAGTATGCTTTTTGAAAGCCGGACAGCGTAACGGGGCTTTAATTGAAGGTATTACACTTTACAGGTCATCTGGCCACGGTCTCAGGTTTCACACTCCTGTGCCTTATTAGAAAAATCCCACAAAATAGTTTATAAAGCAGAGAGGAGGAAGGGAGGGGAGGACGACTGTTTGGGCTCTGCGGAAGATAAGTGCACATAAGGTAGATTATCTTTCTGCACTGCACAGTCAGCCTGTGGATAGAGAAGTTTCAGCACAGCAGGTTGCAGCCATCATGATCTAGAGACTGCAAATGCCTGTTGGCAGAACAGAGGCGAGCGCAAGCGGAACGTGTGGAAACGATCACTTCCAGCGGCCTCGTCAGTCCGCCTGCCTCCGAGCGAGTCTGCCCTCCCCCTCGTGCCTACGCGCCGCTCCTTCACATGCGTGATACTTGGGACTCTCCGGCGTACACCTGCATGAACGCCGCTTCACCCAGTCTTGCACCACGCTGCCCTCCACGGTTCATTACCCTGGGCTACTTCTAATTAGAGGTGCACCGATACATCGTGGATCAGCTCCGATATAAAAAAAACGGACTGCATCGAAAATCGGCCTGGTATGTCCGATAACGTGGGCGATAAACGCCCCGTGCAAGCGCTCAGCCGCGGCGCAGCACACAGGCAGTGAGGAGCGCAGCTTGGCAGCACGGAGAGCTGCGTCCAGCTGGGAAGCCCGTTGTGACGGGAATGTGCAGCTATGTGAGCAATGCAGCCTAAATCCTCGCTCCCCTGGGATCGACCGGAGTCCTGCTTCTGCAAAGGATCGCGCCCTGCAAAAATCCAGGTCCAGTAACTCTGGTAGTGCATCCTGCAGAAACAATTGCCCTCCTGAGCTAGCTGAATTCAGGGTGGCACGGAGGAAAGGCGAGTGATAGCTTCAGGTGTTTGCCCGATGCTTTTCTACAGAGAACAGGCAAAGCCCCATCTCCTGAACCCCTCAAAAATCATCTGCCCCCCATCCCAAACACCCTTTCCAGTTACCACAAACTCTTTCGGGTTTTGGAAGTCAGTGCAGCGACTTCCTGGTTCCCTTCTCTCCCAGACCGGCCAGCCCTTGCCACGGATCTGCGTCCTTTCAAAGTACACAGCACCGCTGACCCGAGGGGCCTTGGCCTCAGGTGCCAACGTGTGCCTGGGTTTGAGAAGGAGGCACTACTATTTGAACCACCTGGCTCCACGGGCAACCTTTTCATACAGCTATCCTTAAACCCAACCCAAAGCAGCATTTTACGTTACCGCAGTGGTGCTCACAGTTTTGGCCCCGCGGGCCAGAAGAATGGTGCTGAGCCTCTGTGCCACCCCTGCCCCTGCCTGGCCGAAATGGCACACGTGTGATGGGATCAGACCCCGGCCCCCAAGCTGTGCTGGGTATGTAGGGTGGCGAGGGGCCTGATCCTCACTGGCAGGGGTAGCCCAGGGCCCCCAGCTGGGCAGGGGCAGCAGGGGGCTCTTTCCCTGCAAAAGTTTTAAGTTAAACGTTTAATTAGCCAGACTGCCTAAACTGGGACATTCTGGCTCTTGAGACAACTCAGTGGAGTCATCTGGAGCCGTCTACCATGGGATCTAGGCAAAATATCAGCCGCTCAGTATTTCTCAGGTTCTGGAATTTAAACCGGATAGCAAGATCTCTTGAAGACCTGGAGTTTAATTATTTTGCCTGCAACTATGCGCCATAAATTTAAGAAGATATTTTTTCTTCTTCAGAGATACATCTAGTAATTTATTATTACAGTATATCACAAGTTGCTTTCCAGAAAAATATGCCTGCAGAGTTGTATTAAGAGTTTCTATCTTCTATGATTTTCTGCCCTTTACATGCAAACATAGCTACTTTGCATTTTTCAGAACTATTTAAAAGTTCAAACCTTACTTTTTCCAGTTACAGTTTTACTCCTTTAATTGTTTCTTCAGGGACATGCATCCACATTTTTGTTTACTGTACACATTACTGACTAGAAAGTTAACGATGCATCTCTATCTGGACAAATGCAAGCACACTGAATTTTTCAAAAACCAACTTAAAAATGTGTCTATATATATTCAGATGCAAAGTTTTAGCTGCAATAAGAAATAGATAATTTAAAGTTGCGATGAATAAACCAGGTGGGGCAGATACCGGTGGCGCAGTGTTTTTGCCACTGCTATCTGCACCATCTCAGCCCAACTGACTGCTTCTAGGACCATCATCAGGATTCACTAATGCAAAGTCTGACAAAAGCAAAGCCAGAGTTAATGCTTATTGCACTCAATAACACATCTCTGCCCTTGTGAATATGAAGTTAATATCCACAGTAACTCTTATTTTGAAGAGCTTCATAAAAAATACCTGAAAGCCATTTTTTTTTTTTTTTTTTTTTTTTTTTTAGGAGGTTCTGGGTTTTTGTAATTAACATTTTAAAAAGAGAGAGGAATTTGGAGGTCTGCAACTAATGAGATTTAGACCCTGGGCACTTATTTAGTCTGCTTCTATATGCCTAAACACCTTTAAAAATCTGGGTTTGCATCCCAAACACAGCTGATGTTATTTGAGATGTTATGACAATTCATCATCATGGAGATGTTTTGACAGTAAAAAACATTTCTAAAAATGTTTCAAAAACTCATTTTCATTGCATTTTCTTTAGCAATTATTTCTTGGGCCAGCTGAGTTACAATAATTAATCACTGATGTTTTATTTTTAAATAATAAAATGGATTTATATACCCTCCCAATTGAAACAAGAATTTTGTTACCTCCTCTGGAATTTCTAAGCTATCGAATATTTAACAGGTGCTTTGGGAATCAGTATTGTGTCTTTTCACAGCAGTAATCAAGAACTGAAGTACCCTCCACTGTAATGAATCTACTGTATGCTTGCAAGATGAATATTTCAAATGCAAAAGCAATATGTTTGTTTTGAACACATTTAAGTTTGGCTTTAATAAAGCAACCAGTGAAGTGTGCAATAAATTACATTGTTCTACAGTTCAAAGAGCTGCACACAACACGTCTGAATGCATTTAATCCAAGTAACTATTTATTTTATGTGTAACCTGCAAATGTGTGTTACAGGAACATATGTGAATGGGTGGCTCAAAGCACTGGTAAGGGATTTGGGGCCCCTCACTTCTAGATAGATGATTCAATCCTGGATCATGTCATTATTAACTCAGGCCCTATTCTAGGAAAACGCTTAAGCATGAGCTTTCACCTTCTGTGCATACACTGTCGTGCTGAATTTCAGCACATGCCTAGCACCATTTAAGTTAAGCTTATGCTTAAAGCCTTGCTGAATCAGGGCCTAGATGCTGCTGACATGCAATACCATAGATCAAAAGCAGCAAATTCATAAGGCTCTGCAGGCAAAATACGTGGTGCAGGGCCAGGCCAGATGAGCCTGAGAGAGGTCTACATACAGACACACCATCACTGACCTCCAGCCCCCCCTGGACAAGGATGCCCGTGTCAAAGTAGTCATGGGGGACAAACCTGCCCTGGCTTGCACACAGGCCCCCAACCTCAAACAGCATCTCTCAAGCAACAGGTTGCCTAACTCCCAGTCTCATCGAGGCACCAGGCCTGCAACAGACCCAGATGCCTTCCTGTGCCTCAACGTCAAGACAGACCATGTCATCACTGGACTGGATAACACAGATGCTAACATTGGAGGTTCGGTCACCTGCAAGTCTACCAGTGTCGTACACGCCATTGCCCGCTCACAGTGCCCCTCTGCTGTCTACGCCAGACAGCCAGAACGATCCCTACATGGAGGAATGAATAAACGCCGATCTGACATCGGCAGCAGAAAGACGGACAGGACTGTGGCACAACACTTTAACTTCTCCAGACAGTCCGTCACTGTTTTTAGGCAGCAAACCTTTAAAAACTGATTGGCATGGAACATCATCCACAGACTGGGCTTGTTCAGTGTGGCTGAAACAGGGACTATGGAGTCTTATCCCATTCCCTGGGTGATCTCTTGTGACTCCCTTGTTCCTGTGGGGTTGCTGCTTGCTTGTTTGCTTCTTCCCCGTCCTCTTCCTCCCTTCCTGGCTTTTGCACTCTAATCGCTCTCTCCATTTAATATACTGCTCTATGCACGTTCCTTCACAGCACATAATGAAGTCAGCTTGGGCTTACATAGGTTTGTACAATATAATAAACATGTAATACTTTGGTTAGCGTATGAGGTGCAGATCAACCCTGCTTCCTACTTGACTTTAGACTAACACGGCTAACTATTAATTTGGGGCTGGTCCTGCTTTGTGCAGGAGGTTAGACCTCTCACGGTCCCTTCCAGCCCTCGTTTTCTGTGAACATGCATCTCTCTCAGCTTGTCAGGTCCGAGGTGCAGTAGAACGAAGTATGTGTAGCCACTGCCCAGGGCCGGCCTGTTCTGCAAAAATCAAGGGTTTCTGCCTGGAAGAATAAGAAAAACAGATAAATGGAGCGGAGCATCCCTTCATTAGCACCAGAGTTGCTTTGAAATAATTACAGGGTCATGTGCTGAATGACCCAAACAGCAAGGTAAAAGGACATTGAGCACATCATGGCTTTAACACATGCCTCCTCCGCCCTGCCCTACTCTGCTCCCTTCTCCACTCTCAGGCTTAAAATGGCACATGGCTCAAAATACCTAAAGGGCAGAAGGCCCCTTTTACTGTTGCTACCTGATTAATTCAGCACATAACCCGCAATAAGCTCATTAGCAACAGACACTTGCAGGCCACCTCTCAGCTGCGATACAGAAATGAAGCGCAGAACAGCCCCCGCTTCACGCATCCCTAGAGCGAAGGGGCACCCAGCGCTGCCAGCAGCTCCCCCCGGCGCACAGGGCGGCTCTGCGTGGCTCAAATAAAACTGTGAAAGCCTGCGCTCAGAGAGGAGGAGGAGGAGGAGGGAGACCTCAGCTTTGAGCTAGCGTGGGAGCCGCTGCCGTTGCAGTCAGAAGGGAACACATTTTTGTGAATTGATTTTTTTGCCCTCTCATGAAACATATATGGGAAAAAATAATGTGGACCTAACGTACTGAAAGAGAGTTTGGCTTTGCTGAAAAAAGTACACGCCAGGTATTTTTTAACTAGGAAAAGGAAAAATGATGATCCCAAACTAACATTTTTCAGTATGTTAGTTTGCTTTGATGAATTCCCCATATATTATGCTGAATATGGACACTTCCCCCAGAAATCTGCATTTTGGCAACAACAAAAAAACCCCCTCGTAATGAAAAAGTTATTTAAAATGAAAAATGTGGACCAGCTGGATTGATCCTGACCCCTGGCAGTTGAGAGCAAGGGCTCCCAGTTGTTCTCGGACAAGAGCCATGGCAGAGCTCTTTAAAATAATCAAAATGAAAAGAGATCCAGCTCCAAAGCCATCTCTCTCTCCACCCACCGAGGCTGATCCCCTCCATCGTCATCTTGAACTACACAGGAGCAAGTGGCCTCACAGAAAGGTCCAACTGGCCTGGCAGGGTGCGAGATCTCTTCATCACTGAACAACTTGCGGCAGAGTTGTCATCCTTTGCACCGTGCTGCAGCCTGTGTTTTGCTCCGTCTAAGCTGGCACTGGTACCGACACCTGCAGATCAGCAGTCTGCGGGGAGGTTCAGCTGAGCCAAATCTGCCGTCGCGTGTATATTGTCACTTGCTTCATTCAATCACATCTACAATATTTTTCTGGAATGCCGCTTTAACTGAGATTAGGGTCAGGAGAGTGAGCACAGAGGATGACCTCTTCTTTTCTCTCAACATATCTGCTCTCCGTGAGTCCTAGGAGATAAACCTGCTTGTTTTTGTGAACAAAATGTGCTATTCCTGTTTGCGCTCATTCATGGGAGAGCGAGCTGGAGGCTGTCCTGGCTTGTGCATTATAACCAGAATTATTTACCAAGCAACAAGGGTGAAATGCACTGTTGTGCCAAGGCTGACGTCAAACTCATCCAGCACGCAGGCCTCTCGCTAACCTTCTGCACAGAGGTGAGTTTTAACTCAAACGCAAAATCCTGGCTTGCAGATCCCTGTTTGAGACTGCAGGTCTGGCAGTCATTAAAGGCATCACTCCAATACCAACTGGGAAAATCAGATACGGAGCTCTGGAGAGACAATAAACTTGGTTGGAGTCTCCATGATACAATTTTAATGAAAATCCTGTAGAACCGCACTAGAAAATCTCATGTTTAGCATACACAGATGCATGCCGTTTGCACCTGCCAGAAGTTTTCATTCTGTTAAACCTTGCAATTTTATTCATTCATCAGTTCAACTGTCCTGACACCATGTACAAATATGACTTATCAATACAGGTTACACTGAAAGTAATGAGAAAAAGCACACAGGCTTCATTAGCACCAATTACAACAAAGTTACAATTGCTTCAATTTAGTCAAGCTCAGAACCAATATACTTTACTTGGTAACTGCCCTTGAAACATAATGAATTCAACAAGAAAAAATTTTATACCGCCTGTGTTAAATCATTAAAAAGGAGGAAAAGAGGGTTCTTAATTATTTAATGTTTCACCAATAATTATACAGTTCAACATAATGTTCACTTCTTGGAGAACCTGAGTGGAAAAAGTAGCATTTGTGAATATTCGTCAAGCTCAAAGCACCTGCCAGACCACAAATGCAGTCTAGTACACACAGAAATCCTTTCCAACAGCATTTAAAACATTAGGAATAAGTCAAGCATTTGTTTAATGGCAAACCCTATCAAATCAGTTATGTGTTAATTAATATGTTTGTGAAACAAAAATACATATAATTTAATTCCATTTTGTGTTTAAAATACCTTATTTGTCCACATTCATTCACAATTTTGAACTATACTCCTGAGCAGCGGAGAGAGCACAGCAAGTATTCACTTGGGAAAACTCAAAGATCTGGAAAACTGGAAATTGCCAGTCTCCTATCTGAAGAACCAGAGCTATGAAACGAAAAGCAAGCAGGGATATCCTAGGGCTGTCTGTTCCAGAAATCACCACAATTCTTAAAAGATGACTTATCAGAGTTATTTTAAATGTCGACAGTGGTAAGGCTATGTACACAATGCCTCCAAAAAGAAATACTGAAAGTTTATCCAGTACACAGGACAGCCTTTTAATATATTTGTATTCATAAATCTATCTAGATATCTATATAGGTCTTTCCAAGTCATGCTGCCCTAGCTCCCACTGCAGCACGCTCTGGCAGAGGATGGACTGCAGAGCAGAAGGTCACTGGAACAGAAGCAGCATTCGGTGAGTCACCACATCCACATTCAGGTGTGCAGGATGGTTTGCAATGATTTTTTGATTATTATTTGATATCCCCAAAAGAAGCAGCTTTAAGTTTCCTGGATGCTTCCTCTGTCATCTTAAGTCAGACCACAATGGGAACCTGAAGTCTTTTTTTTCTTCCCTCCAAACTGAATATACAGACGTCCGGCATTTCTCATCCATTATCTAGCCGCTAACATGCAAACCTGCGGAGCGGCATGCGGTCATGCAGCTCGCTGGCTAACGAGTGCTGTGCATCGCTGACCTGGTCCTGCCCACAGGTACCTACCATGGCTCCTCACCCAGGCAGCAAACTCAGGCTCAGCTCTGGAGGACCCTGGTATTGGAGTTCCTTCCTCTACTAGATTTAGCAAATCTGCACAGGCAACCTGCCATCCCATTAGTGCAAGGACTCAGAAGGTGGCTGTCAGACTGCTCCACAGTGTGATAGCTTAACGCTGAAAAATGAGATGAAAAAAACTCCTGCCAGGCCACGATGCCAAAGAATCAGCTCACTCTCGATCTCTGGGAGAGTGGCCTTGGAGCTTAGAGCTCCTGTGACTGCAGAGCCCCACTGTATCACCACCCCGCAGGATAAAAATGCTGAAAAGCAGAGATGCCCACATTCCCTCAGGGAGCCTCAGCACTCCATTCTGGCTTCAACAGAGCCTGACATACTTGAAAATCAGGATGTTTTATGATATTACAGCACTATTTTAGGTACTCCCTTGGAGACCTGTGAAGTGGGATTCCTAGTGCTTGAGGCACCTGACAAAAGAATAAATGCAATCTATTTTTAAAGACTTGCAAAAGTTTTCGAAAAAGACGTGGCACCGACAGAATCTGAAACGCTTTGGGGTGGGACATCCGTTTGCTTTGTGTAACATATTTATGTCCTGTGTTTGCACACACTACGGTAACAACCATATTATTGATCCATGAACTTTGTTCTTGTGGGGTCAAAATCCTTTGCGCAGTGTAAACACACACACACACACACACACACACACACACACACACACACACACACAGAGTGTTAAACTGCACTGTATTTCTGGTGACCAGAGCCCAGCCTCTGGCTTCTTTACTCTTCATTCCATCCAGGAAGAGCACACACACCAAGTGCAGATGTTTCCTTAGCCTGATGAAGGGTTTTTAAGCCCGAAAGCTTGCTAAGAACGTTTTTTTCCAACTACTTAAGTTGGTCTAATAAAACAAATCAGATTCACCCAAAGAACCTTGTCTGCTGACGACCAGGAGAGCATTCTAGGCAGCTGAACTTCCATTGACTTCAACCTTAACATGCAGCCCGGTGGACTTCTCTAGTATTTAATCATGAGAATTATATATGTGGCTTAATGTCAGTGACGGTGTAAGCATTTACACCAGTCAAGGAACGTCCCATTCATTTTTATTGTGGCAGCTGGTCAAAAATCAGCGAAAAGGAGAAGACCAAGGTCATGTAATTTGGGCAGGTGAGCCACATCTGCCTATTTAGTGTTTCAAGCCAAAGGCAGAGGTTTACTCGCACATGTCTGTGCACCGATATTCTCTAATCAAGGGTGATCTGCTCTCATTTGACTCCCAAAAGCAATTAAAAGGTCAGTTTTCTGCCCAGTAAGAACCCCCATTCTGCAACATGGGCAGTACCTTTGAGACCTGGGAGTGGCACGAGGCCTCACGATGCTTCCCACTTTTTTCCAGAAGAGGAACCCCTTCGTTATTTCAGACTGATCATTAGCCATCGCTGTGCTTGTGACAGCCTGGTGGTATAAAGTTGCTCCAACAAACTCTCCTCAATTTACCCTCTAGTCAGAAAAGGAAGACCTCTTTTCTGATGCAATGTGACAAAAAAGCCCACACCTTAACGCAGCTGCAATTTGACTGGACCTGCCAGCAATCAGAAGCAGGCATCTCTGCACTGTACCGAAGTTCAAGTGTGTCGAAACAACAAATGAAGTAAGTGAACATTCATTTTCTCAAAAATACGTTTTTAAAGAGGATGCATAAATTCATCAAGCTGGAAGCCTGGCCCACTCAAGAACTTGTTACCATGACAATTTAGAAGAGGATACCACTACAGAACAAACTAACTGAAGTTACTGATTAACCTTCTTGCAAGCTGATCTCCAGGTTTAAAGTTTTCGGCAAACAGAACTGCTTTTCCATCAGTCTGTTAATATGCTGAGAACCTGAGCAAAACGCTTCAGTGGCAAAGTAACTTCCATGATAAATGTGGTTTCCAAGCTGTGCACCAGTCACGCCGCTATAAAATCAGAATAATTCATGCAAAAATTTTCATTATGTTTCTAAACATACTTATTTACATTTTAAATCACACATTAGACAATATGAAGCATCCTTCACTTAGGCAGGTGTGAACAAGAAAACAGATGCATCCATTAAACATAAAACAATTCAATGAATTTAAAAAAAAAATACTTCCCAAACTCTTTGGCTGAAGTACTTTAGCCCTTGTTTCACTTACTTGGAAAAACACAGCCATGGCACCTATTATCCTGTTTTCTAAAATTGCTGCTCCAAAGCTGTCAAAGTCATCAGGATTGTAGAAGTAAATCTGCATCTGTAAAAATTAACAAAAAAATCAAACTGTCATTTCAGACCAGTTTCAGATACAGTTACATGCATAATACTGTACTTAGATCAAATGTTACCAATCCAAGATAAACATTACTGCAGAGCAGAAGTCCTTTAACCAGCATCTTGATTAATGGCCTGACTGCTTTGCTGGAACAGTAACCAGGAAACAGATTCAATGCAATGCATTTTAATAACAAAACTAATGGATAAACAGCACAGCCGGTCTGTTTAGATGGCAAACTTGGTGCTTTCTGTCACCTTACCCACAGTTCTGTGTTCTAGTTTCATAAATGTTAGGTTTGTTAGGGACCTCAGCAGGTCATCGAGTCCGACCCCCTGCCCTGGGCAGGAAAGAGCACTGGGGCAGACGATCCCAGCCAGATGCTTGTCCAGTCTCCCCCTGAAGACCCCCAGGGTGGGGGCGAGCACCCCCCCGCCTTGGAGCCCATTCCAACTTCTGACAACCTCACCGTAAACAAGTTCTTCCTAATGTCCACCCTAAATCAGCTCGCCGTCCATTTGTGGCCATTGTTCCTAGTTACTCCAGGGGTGCCCTAACAAATAGAGCATCTCCTGTTCCCTGCTGCCCTCCCCGGAGGGATTGGTAGGCAATCACAAGATCACCTTCTCTTGCCAAGGCTGAAGAGATCCAGGTCCCTCAGTCCCTCCTCATAGGGCCTTGCCTGCAGGCCTCTGACCATATGACTGGCCTCCTCTGGACCCTCTTGAGGTTGTCCACATCGCTCTTGAAGTGCGGCGCCCAAAACTGGAGGCAGTACTCCAGCTGCGGCCTGGCCAGTGTTGCATAAAGGGGAGGCATCACCCCCTGGACCTGTTCGCCATGCATCTGCTGATGCATGATAAGGTGCGGTTAGCTTTACTGATGGCTTCGTCACATTGACGACTCGTGTTCATCTTGGAGTCCACTATGACTCCGAGATCCCTTTCTGCTGCTGCGCTGCTGAGAAGGGCATTCCCAGCCTGTAAGTGTGTTGGTGATTCCTTCTCCCCACGTGCAGCACTTTGCACTTGGTGTTGTTGAACTGCACCCTATTTCGTTCTGCCCACTCTTCCAACCTGTCCAGATCTGCCTGGATCTGTTCCCTACCCTCTGCTGTGTTAGCTGTGCCCAATAATTTGGTATCCTCTGTGAACTTGGACAGGGTGCTCTCCACGCTCATGTCCAAGTCACTGCTGAAGACGTTGAACAGCATTGGTCCAAGGACCAAGCCTTGCGGGACTCCACTGCCCACGTCTTTCCAGGCCGATACCGACCCATTCACCACCACTCTCTGGGTGCAACCCCTATGCCAATTTGCCACCCACCTGACCGTGTCACCATCTACATCACAGCCTGTCAGTTTATTTATGAGGACAGAACAAGACATGCTTCTACTGGCTCGTTGACACCCAAGTCACATCGAGCTTCCACAAAACAAAAAGAAAAAAAAATATATATAAATGATCTTCCTGGGATAATTTACAAGACACATTTACTGGTGCCTGGCTTTTGGCAAGCAGCCACTGGCTCTACAGAAGCAGCTGCACACCCAATAAAACACTGTTATATGAAGAACAAGAAAGGTTGGTGGGAGATCATGGTGGATCATGGTAGAGACGATTTCTGAGAGTGGGAGGGGAGGACAAAAGAAAACTGCATGTTGGATGGGTCCCAAAGAGCACGAAAACCCACTGGAATCCCCTCCCACCTGGCAGAGGTGGGAGACTTCAGCAACATCCTCCAAATATTAGGCCGACAGGTTTGGACAGCTTTTGCCTTGAACAAATATGAACTGAGGAACATCCGCTCTTCGATGTTGAAATGTAAAACATTTATATTTAAGGTCAAAGTGCTTGAGGTTCGATTTCATTAATAGGGGAAAGAGCTCACTGTACGATGGTAAGTTACATTTTACATCCCTTTAAAACAAACAGCCTAAAAATTAGGTATGCCTGACATAAAATATTTTTATGTATAGCCCTCGTAAGAATTTATGAAGGAAAGTCTCGTTCAGTGAGTTCAACATATGCCAACATCATTTTAAACCATTTTTGCTCACAGTGTTTTAAGGAAATTAATTTTTACTATACACTCTTGGATAACAGTACAAAGGGCTTCAGTAAAAAGGGGTTTAATTGAGATCCTGCATCTCAGCACTGCAATTACAGAGCCTAATCAAGAACCACGCTCTGCCCTGATTACCATGTGTGTTAAAACGTTCTCCGAGAGCTCCCCGAGTCCTTTTTTTTTGTGCACAACACGGTTTTCCTAGTTGCATCAGTCAAATCAAGGGGAAATGTCTTGAATGAAAAATTATCTTCATCTGTCACACACTAGCATCTGTATACGGTAACATGGCTGGAAGAAATGTGTAAGAAGAACCTTCCAAGAAGTGCCATTATATAATTTACACATCCATCCATCCTACACACTTCCTTGTTGCATGGTTACATACTAAAAAAATCACACACTACTGTTTGCAAACAAAGTCTTGACCCTGCACCTTTCTGCACTTGTAGTCTGATACAGCCTTTAATTATGGGATTGTATAGTATTTCATCCCATAACACAATATCAGACATTTTTTCTGTAGTTCACAATACACCTCAGTTGCATCTTTTTATTCTTTTATATTTAACGCACTCTTCATTATCATAAGGAGCAAGCCACGTACATTTTAATATATTTTCTTCCAGTAGCACAGCCTTCGTTAGCTGCAAATCAGGGGTGAGACAGTTAAAACATAAAGCTAACTTCACTGCATAATTAGGTGGCCTAAACATGCCAGCAAATTTTCATTATTACTCCTTATGATATAATTAATATATACAACGTGCTGAGTACTTTGCATACAAATGAGCTTCATGGACTCTAGCATACACACAGCTGTACTACGAAATACTGCAAAAGGGTGTTTAAAGCTGTAGAAAAAGTGTATCCTGTTAGAACTGTAATATTTGAGGAATGGCTCAAAGTAGTAAATGATAAAATTGCAAATGCAACTTTGGGACATTTCTTGACTTTTGAGTGCTCAAATAAGTCATCCTGACATAGGTTTTGGGGTGCAACTTCACAACGATGTTTGTTCTGTTTTCCAAAAATGGAAAATACACACTCACTACACACATGCACACTACCACAGGCATGTGGTATTCTGAATGATGAACCTCCTGACACTAACATGTGTAAACCCCATAATCTGAAGCTATTTGCCTGGATGCTCCAAGACCATTGGTCCCATGCCCCTGCCCAAGCCCATTCAGACTGCTGTTGATGACAAACTTCCCTTGGATTGACATCCACCTGCTTGAGCCTCAAAACAGGGCCTGCTGCATGCAGTTGACTTGTACCCTCAGCCTCTAACCAGAACACAGCAAAAAATACATCTCTGATTTCTTTTTGGCTGCGATGCCTGCAATCTGTCCTCCTGAAGAGCTATCGGAGAGACATCCCCATTGTTGCAGCCCGGGATGCTGTGGTAATTTGCTAAAGCACCAGGAGACCTAATGCACTGTACAGGTTCTCAGCTAAATTAATGCAGTAGATAGGAAAGAGAAGCAAAGATGAAGATTAAAATGGAGCCCAAAAGATTTGAGGGAGTTTAAAGTGCTGGCGAAACACTGGAAGCCAAGCAAGGATGCTCTGCGCAGCCAGATGCCAAGCATTGAAAAACGGAATAACTGAGGCTTTTCAAACTGAGCCGCTCTCACCCCTGAGCAACCTCTCTCAACAGCTTTCTCTTTAGATTAAAAAATGAAGGAGTCATTGTGGTGTCACAGATGCAGAATACAAAAATATTCAGTGATAGCAGGAACTCTGGTGTGTGGACAGGAAAAGATCACTGGGATTAGCCTCCTGCTCCTTCCCTTCCCCACGCACTCCCTGACTACCAGGAACTATAAAGCACCTTAAAAAAATGTTGCAGGCCAGCCAATATTCTGATTAATCAACCAGCCACGCAGCAAGGTACAGGGTTATATGGGTTTATTGTGTACTGCTTTGAAAACCCAGAGTATTTTTAGAAGAACTGAACACATTCAGCTAGCAGGTAGACAGCAGGTCTGCACAGTGCTGAAACAAAACTCCTGAACGCTTTGATACAGGGAAGTTAATCACTGAACATACTAATCCTTAATTATTACCTTTTGCTGCTTGAACTGTAAGGAGAAATTATTCTCCACTGCTTTTACATCTGGATTTGAAACACCTTCCATAAAAAACAAATTGTTTGCTATGATTATGAATCATAGACGATGATGATGATTCTTGGTTATTGAAAGTCTGTAACACAGTTCATTTAGCCGGTTTTAAATAGGCATGCATATTTTTAGGAATGGGCTGATGTGATCCATTTGATTAAACATTTAAATGATCTAGGATACTCTAATCCCAAATCGTGCTGGGGAGGTCCCCTATAATGGCGGTTCTCAACCTTTTCCACCAACCATTTTGTCAAAAAACCCTGGTCCCACCATGGGAAAAACAAAACCTCACTTCTTCCAAGAAGTGTACTTTTACGTCTGCATGCATTTTAGTATTATATTAATCACTGATGGAAATTTTAAAGGACATTAAAAATTAAAAATTGCAATTAAAAAGTCCCACCTACACAACCTTTGCATTGAGAAACACTGCCCTATCATTCAACAGCAGTTGGTGGAATTGTTTTAGTTACTTTACTGTAATAAAAAAATTGGTCCCTAGTCTTATTTCTTTTCTGAGTGCATGTAAAACCGCTGATGTTGCATATTCTACATCTGGTTGGTGCCGGGGGGAGAATTTGATGCAATAAAACTCTTTTTTCCCCCCAGGAAACAGTTGCATGGGAATGGACGGAGGCCTGGTGATTCTAAAAACCCAGCAACATTTTTCACTTTATTTTCATAGACGAAAGGCTGTCTCTCTAACACTATCACTCTAGCGTTTTGCAGAGTCTAAAATTGTGCTAAGCAAATTACAAAACAAAGAGGCAGATAAGGTCCCTGGCCTGAAGCCTTTGCAATCTGATGATAAACATGATACAAGGCTGCCAACTGCAGTGAATGAAAGCAGAAAGGAAGAACAAAGATCCCACAAATGGGGTCATGTGGTACTTCACTTCAGACATGTGCGCATCTTGGGACCGTGACCAACGCTACTAGTTTTCCTTATTTTTTAATAGTCAACACAATCCTTGATGATCACCATCGTTATCCACAGATAATGCAAGAAAGATGCCCTTGCTATGCAATAACTGAGATGAAATAATTTTAATGACCCCTTCTGCCCCCCGCACTTGTAAGGTGCTGAGTATTCTGACCCCAGTCCAGAAAGCACTTAAAAATGTGAGCAGTCCCATTAAAGTCAGAGTAAAAACAAAGGAGTCAAAGCCAAATCAATAGGATTACTCATAGGCTTAAATGCTCTGCTGGATGAGTGCCAGGCAACTCAGTAACTCGAGGGTTAAGTCCTGAATTGCAGAAGAACAGGGCTCTGGCAGGCCAGATATGATCTTCCTTTCCATTTCTACAGATACTAATATTCTTTAGGTCAAGATCCCCTCCCCATGCAAGGAAATCCTGCTCTCATGCCACATGCTATAGGATATGTGCAAATTGGCCGCTAAACAGCTGCATATGACATTCATTTGTATTTCCATAATGCAAAAATAACGGGCTCAGTGTTTATGCTTTCTATAACATGAAACTTTTTTGAAATTGCTTTGTACTCCAAGTAACAGCCATATGATTCACCATGAAATGAAGTCTGGAAAATCGTTTTGGATAAATGGAACTATAAATTCAATAGAATTTCCATGACAACATAGATTGCAACACTCTGCCACGAGTAAAACGCTATAAATCATTCAAAACCAACAAGAAATCAGCAATAAGTCTTCTATTTCAAAACACACAACAGCCCTGAATTATAGTGTTGTGGCTATTACCTCACCAGTCAGTGCTTCACTTTTTTGCTCGTCTCCCCCCTTTACAAGCACTGCTTTATGCTTGACTTATTATTTTTATTCCAATTGTAGGAAACGCTAATAAAGTGTCTGCGGAAACAAAACAAAAAGCATAGTAAACATGGGCCATGTGAAACTTGGGTTTCCTTATGCTTCTTTCCCAAATAATCCCCTTAAGCAGGAAAAAAGGTTAAATGACGCTCATCTCAGGGTATTTATTTCCTGTACATCGGGACATGTCCCATTACCACCTTAGACTTCCATTTGTCACGGTCTCTTTGGAGTCACAGGAGCGGGAAGGGTGTGATTTGGGTCTGAGCAAGGGTGATAAAATTATGCCAATGACATGCCAGAGAGAGAGAGAGAAGAGTTGCTATTATAACAGGGAAAGCTATTTAGAGAAGGGCGTAAGACTGCAGTACTCCATGTTGCTAATTCACCCCTTCACTGCTGGTATCCTGACAAGCTTTGTCCCCATAAAGGCCCTGCTCCTGGAGTCATATGATCATCTGCAATCTCCAGGATTCATTTAAAAAGTTGAAGTCTTTAGCCTGTGCAGGATGAATTGAAGGTGGAAAGTGAAGTGGAACCAACAGGGGATTAAAAAACCCCCACTATTAATCGTGTTCCTAAAATTCATGATTTTGGACTGTGCAGCTCTGGCAGTGCTAACTGTTGTGGAAGGATAGTCTCGTGACAGGGCCAAAGTCTAGGACTTGACAGATCTGGGTTCAAGTGCCTGCGCTGCCCCCCAATTCTAGTTTGACTTGGAAAAAGTCCCTTAGGGCGAGATTCATTTCAGTGGGAAGATTGATGGTGGACGAACTCATGCAACTGGGCCTTGGTGCTCCATCTGTCTAATATGGCAGTCGTACTTCCCAGCACTGGTATTTTGACCCCATGCCATGATAATGGGCAATGTCATATATGAGAACCTCAGACAGAACATGGGGTCCTCATTACATCCGTGGGACCAACCTCACATTACAGCTCAGACCTAAGGCACCACTCACATCACAGCATCTGGCCCACAAATAGTCACAGCAATTGCCTCCATGTGCACTTAGGGTTGAATGCAAAGCCTAATGCAAGAAATACGTTTTTTTTGGATGAGGCTGTTAGTTTGAACTCTGCCTACTGTTACATCAATTGCTGGCTGAAATATCATCCCTTCACTATATTAGAGACCAGAATCTGAACCCAGAGGATGATGGAAAGCTAATAGGAATAGACACTCATAGGGATAACATTTTAACGATGGACAAAAGCCTCTGACTTGGAAAAACTGGAAGTGGGAAATGCAGATTCTGTGCTTATTTGCTATCCAGGGTGAAAACTGAAACAGGTCATTTAGAAACTGGCTGAAAACCAAAATACCAACCAACTGTTGCTGTATTTAGGCTCCCCTTTAAAAAAAAAAACACGTCTACCTTCCTCAACATCAAGAAGCTGCGTAAGCTTTACTAGAACAAAGACAGCTGAAGGATCTTGACAGGCACCGCAAAAAGATCCTCCAGATACAAGACCTATACCTTTAAATATAAAAGATAAAAATCCATAAAGTAGCAATCTTCCTGGAATGAAGGCTTAATACAACTGAATACAATATTTACTGGATGCACGAGTCTTAGAAGTCCTCCAAGAGATCATGGCACAGCATAGTTTATTCTTGTTGCAATGCAATATTCACAGCGTCCTGCATGGTTTATTGGGAGGGTCTTTTAGGGCTATGAGCGTGGTCCCTCAAACTTCACTGATTAGCTCTGAAACATGCTTTCAAAAAGCTGACGATATTTATAGTTTTGCTGCATCTTTTCAGCCTGATGCAGGCAACAGATGGGACAGGTTTTCACTCGAATTCAACTGCGCTGACAAGGCCACTCGTATCTCGGAGGGGAAGCGCACTCCTTCAGGCAATTCTGTTACGAGATTATTCGTATTTGCTGAACTGCAAATTGTCTGGGTGATAGCAGCAGAGCCAGCCCCCAAGAACGACTCACCTTGAGTGCCCCATCACAGTGCTACGCTCTCCCATTTTCCGCTGAAAAACCACCTCCGCCCTAGACAGCGCGGTAATCCAAAAGGCAGCAATCCTGTGACGAAGCATGCAACGGTGTTAAATATAATGCAATTCTCCGCATGCATTTCTGGCATTTCCCCAGATGCCTGGGGAGAGGAAGGCTGCCCAGACTGGCAGTTAAGGTACTGAACTACAGTTCTGGACATCTGGATTCACTTTCCAGTGCCTCCGCAGTCTTCCTCACACGATGCAAAAACAAGAGTTTTCATGGCTAATGTAACCGAGTGCTCAACTCCGGACACCTCACAGGGTTGCAGGCTGATTTTCTAGGAGTGGATACTCCGGGTGCTTCAAAAAACAGGCTCCTTCGAAGATGTCTCAGGTTGAACCGTAACCCCAGAAGCACTAGTCTTGTTGGAAAGTCTTGAATGCAACTGCTCCGAACGCCCGTTTCCGATTCCCTCCCATGCTCCCGTCTTCCCATCCCATACGCACACACTCCATGCAGTTGGCTTCTAAATCTCAGCCTAAGAAGTTTTTAAACTTTTGTGCAAGGCACTAATTCAGAGGCGGAGAAAAGCAGGAAGCCAGCTTCCTAGAGAGACTGCAATGGTTTGCCTCTGTGTTGGATGGCGATCTCACTTTAAAAGCATGTTTTGTAGTTACTAGGCTGCAGGACCAGAAGGTTTATGCATATCTGAATCCTAAATGAATTGTGATGGTGGATCTGTTTGGACAGATTCTGGGCCCAGTTACACTGCAATAAATTCAGAGCAACTCCCATGACTTCTGTTGAAAGAGTCCAGATTTGCACCACCTTGGCCAAGAGAAGAATTCGGTAGCTGGCTTTGTCGTAGCTTCCATCGCTGCCCCATCCGACATAACATATTACCTGGCTGAGGGAGGGCAGAATTTCGTAAATGGGGAAAATGTGGTTTTCAGCAGCACTTCGATGGTGGCCACTCAGGGAATGACACGGGTTTTCTCTTTTTGGATGAGGATGTCATTGCCAGGCATGTCACAACACTGCCATGCAACGATACGCTCCGTGTTTCGCTGGATCCTCAAATTTTGTACTCGTTCAAGCGTTAGAAAAGGTATTTTGTCTTCCTGCTCGATCCCTGACTCAAGTGTCATCTGCTCTCCAAATCACTGTTAACCCATCAAAAGAATTTACGCTCTAACACTTGTATGAAAAGCATCCTGAGTCGCAAAACAATTTCAGTAAATACTGACACTGAGTAAAAATGTAAAGCTTCTGGAAGTTGCACAATTTTCTTGAGTGATGTTAGCACCTGCCCATCATCACATCTGCAAATCCATTTGCAAACACACTCTCTGTAGTGATCAGCTGAAAATTGTCAACACTATCCTTCCAGATATGTGAAATAAAGCACAAATCTGACTCCTGCCCCCCTGCCATCGCACGCTTGCACCTTTCTCCAAAAATTGTCAGGGAGCTGCATCCAACTTCCATCTAAGCACTCTCATTACTCTGCTCAGGTCCTTAACATTTGGGAATTTCAACAAAATAGCATCTTTTTTTTACCACTCTCCATTTTTCTAAGGCCTGGCCCAAGCCCTGCTGTTCCTGCAGGGCAAGACCCCTGTTGATTTCATCAACTTTTGTTGGACAAAACAGCGCTATCCAACCAACTACTTGGTTTACATTTCATTTTATAGGACCCGGGTCATTACAGCACTTAAGCCTGTGCCTGATTTCCAACAGGGAATGTTCCCTTCCCAGCTCTGAAAAGCACTACAGCATGCACTTGGCCTTTAACTTAAGCTGCATGAGACTTTCTCCTAAGAAGAAATGAAATGCATACTGCAGCAACTGGCTGAATCACTGCCCGCAGAGAGGAAACCATCTGAGGCCAAATCCCACTGCTACAGCTGGAAATGAGTAGAGGCAGCACAGTTCCACCAAGGAGCACAATCTTCACCGATTTCATAGATATTAGGGCTGGAAAGGACCTCGCGAGATCATCGGGTCCAGACCCCTGTCCACGGGGAAGGAAGTCAGCTGGGGTCAAATGACCCCAGCAAGGTGAGCACCCAAAATCTTGCCAAGTTCTGTTCTGGGCGAGAACCAGCAACCACCACGACTGCCCCTGGGGTGCAGAGCCAGTGCCACAAAACTGGGGGGATGCTTGCAGCGAACAATTCAAATAGCTCTAGCAGTCTATCTGCTGCCTTTTGGGCAGGGCCCCTAGAAAGGATAACATCTGCGCGGGGAGTGATCCTATCTGGAAAGGCCCCTACTGGGGGGGGGACTGCCCAAGAGCTGTCCCTGGCTGGGGGCAGGTGAGACAAAACAAAAAACCCACCCTCAAATCAAGGGGGATAAAAAGCGTTTGGGTGAGAGGCAGGAATTTGATGGGGAGAGGTTTTATCCCTGGGGTTCCTGTGGATTGGCAGCGCTTCCCCTCCTGAAACCTGCTGTGGTGTTCTGCTTTCCTCCCTCCGCGCACCTCATCCCGCTCCCCTTCCCCTCCTCCGCCCCACGCTCCCCTCTCCCTTGTGTCGTCCCCTTGGACTGGCAGTCCCTCTGCGACCTGCTCGTGCCGGTCCCCGCCCCTGGAAGTGCTGCAGGCCAAACCGATCGCATCGCTGGGCACGGAGTCCAACCAAGGCAGGACTCGTGGGCTCGTCTCCTTCGAACAAGAGCTCCAAGGATGGGCTCCTACCTACTGCAGGCAGACAGGGCTCACCTGGTGCAAACTCAGGCGGGCAGGATTCGGCCTGAGCTTTCAGACTCTCAGCTCCCAAGCTCCTTGCAAACATCCTCCTCCTCCTCTCGGTCATGCACCTGGATGAATAACATCACCCTGTCTCCATCTTTCACAGCAGAGAGGGGTACTTAGCGAGGTCTCTCCAAAGCCAAGATATAGTTGCACATTCAAGACCAACTGAATCACAGCTGATGTCATTTTGCTAAATTGTGGGTTTCGCTGACTTAAGAGATGCCAAACCAGAATAACCCTTCGAGTATACCGTTTGATCTGCGTGTCTGACGGCTGAGGCCACCCATGCTCTGCTAATCTTTGACCTGCTCTCGAATCAGCCTGCCTCAGCTAAGCCGGGTATGTTTGGCTTGGAGAAAAGGAGATTAAGTGGTGCTGGTGAAGTGAGGGGGGTGGGATATTTTCAAATATCTGAATGGCTGTCATGAGAGCCACTGTTCTCCCTTGCCACAGAGGGCAAGGCACAAAGCAATGGGCTTAGACTGCAGCAAAGCATCTTGAGATTGAATCCCAGAAAAAACACTTCTTCACTGTAAGAACCACAGGACCGTGAGGCAGGCTGTCCAGGGCAGCTGGACAATGTCCTTCACTTCAAGAAGGGGTTAGATCAGCATCTACCTGGGATGGTTTAGGAATAGAAACTCCTGCATCAGTACAGGGTGCTGGACTAGAAGACCCCCGAGGCTTCCCAACCCTGTGACTCTAGGTACTTTCTTCAAGCGATCTCTGCATAGCGCGAGTCTTTCATATAAACCTCATAATCACGTAATCAGCATGCATGACTAATTTTTATTTTTCCAGCTTGCACAGTTTAGAATAACCAGCCTAGGATGTCTGCTGAGAAGGAGCTGCTATATTTCATGTTTGCCTTGCACAAGTATAAAAACTCGGGCTAAAGGGCCCGCAGAGTCAAATTCCACATAGTTTCAACAGAGCGCCCTGAATAATACATAAAGCAGCTACACTCTTATCCCTAAAACCACAGGTGCGAACCAGATGTCATGCTTATCTTCTCTTGAGATTACAGCAAACAAATGCATGCCTTCAGAATATAAAGTACGCTCTGGATCACGAAGTCTGAAATATATTAAAAGCATGGCGCTGAAGTTCAAAGTACAAATATTACCTTACAAATCACAAGTCTCCTTTGGAGGGTGGTTTATAGAATATTTTATATAGAAGTTATAGATTTTTAAAATTTATTAACTTCTATTTAGGACCAGATACATTAATATACCACAAAAACTGAGGCAAATGTTGTTCCTCTGGTATAACTCAGAGACTGTAAGTTTAAGTCAGAAATACTGCCTATAATCCTCTTTTTATGGGCAAGGTACTGCCATACATATTGCACAGCAAGTAGCATCAACTGTTCTCAAGCCACTTCAGCCTCTACAAGCAGGATGAAAGATGAAGGCTTGGCCTTAATTTTGAGCTTGACTCCTATTGTCACTTTAAATTAAGGCATGCAAATTAGCAGGCAGACTGCACTTGCATATGATTAAGGAGACTAAGCCTACCTGGGTTATTTAAAAGAAAGATTTGTAGAGCACATATTGAGGGGTGTTGGAAATAGTGATTTAATCACAAACCATAGATCAGAATTCATCCCCCCAATAGTGCACACCTGTCCTTTCCTGTAGTTTGGCCAACCCAGTCTTAAAAGGTAAACCACCTTGATTTTTGTGGAAACAGAGCGCTGTTTCAGAGACAGGCAGGTGTTTCACCTAGACGCTCTCCTAAGAAAGGCAAAATATGGAGAACAGGACTAAGTTTGAATGTCCGTGTCATAACCCAATACTTATTTTTTCCCTTAAATTAGGCCAGGCCCCACCTTTCAACTCCAAAATGAACCCTCTGGGAGCAGCACCACCTGTGAGGGGCAAGAGCTACAGGGTACAACAGCCACATCTCTCTCGACCATACTCACTCTCCAGTGGTGACTGGCGTTAGACAACTAAGGACGGTGCTCTCGTTAGAGAAGACTGCATGGCTGGTTTAAGGCACCGGCACTACAGACCTGCCCAGTGCATTAAATTCATGCCATGCTGTCTCATGAATGCCCGCCAGCTCTAACCCAAGAAAGGACCCTGCATGAAGCAGGAAGGGATAAGTGCATGTATTGGCACCCGTTACGTTAAATCAGTGGAGCAAATGTGCCGCCAAAGCCAGGCGTGTCCACACGACCCTGCCAGGGTCCAACATGAACTAGTTCAGCCCAGCGCTCGGGGTGGAGCGCAGAGACCTGCCAGCTACACCCACGGAGCACTACAGTATTTAAAACTTTGCATTAAGAGTATGTGGAGTATTAATGTGGAGCATTAAATAAAGCTTTCCTTTTCTCAATGTCCCTTATTCCCCTTTTCTCTTTAGGCGTAGGAGGATTTTATGCCAAAGTCTTGTGTTCAACAGTCTTTGTGATGGCATTAAAGATGGTAATAACTGCCCTTTCCGGGCACTTGAGATGGTCTGCGGCTTGCGTTGTTGCTGTTATTGCTGGCGTCTGATCTCGCTTCCTTGGAGACAACACAAGACGCGCACATCGAACGGGGGAAAGGACCAGCACAGAGAGATAAGGCCACTTCCATCTCTGGTGCTGGCTCCCACTCGAAACGCTGCTGTTGGATACCGCAGGCATGGCCCAGGCTCTTATCAGCCGCTCCGAGACCCAGCCAACATGCACCAGGCTGTCGAGGGCTGGTTTTTACCTGCCTCACTGGTCACAGGCTCAAAGCAGTGTTGAGAACGAGTCCGTCTTGGCTGGCTAAGCCAGGCTGTTATGAAGCAGAAGGCAAAAAGAGATAGGAGAGAGAAGAAATAAGATGCGGGGGGGAAGAAAAAGTTTGGCAGCAGGAATTCATCCGCGTGCTCTGCAGGTTGGCCGAATCCAGCGGGAGCGCGGATGTCACGAGATCCCTTCCCTTCGGGCTGGACTGCTCAGGATGCCTTTCAAGATCAGGATGATGGCGGTCCAGCAGCGTTACAGGGGATTCAAAGCTGGGCAGAGCAACCTCATTTTTCACAGGCCACGTTTGGTTCATTCATTATCCTCTTGGTTCCTTTCTCCTCCTGTTTACCAGACGTGCTCTCAACACAATCCTTGGGCGGTCTCAACAGACTGTTTTGTTTGGATTAATTGAGCCTGTCTCCGATTCGTGCCGTCTTCATTTTATAGAGCAGTCTGAGCTGGAGCTTCGTTACCCTGGACTCTGCCGAGGGCCCCGACTGTCTTCACGTGGCCCCAGGAGTCTCCGGTCCCAGAAGCAGGGCTGTCGCGGTGCACGAAGGCGAGCGGAGGGCAGCGGCAGGCGCACCCTCCGTTTCCTCCGCACCACGCAAGTGCCCATATGGACTAGAGGTGGGAAACCATCGTCCCCGCTGCAGGGGACAAGGAAGCCCAGTGGCTTTGGCAGGAGCAGAGGAAGGGAGCTTGGCAAGAAGCCGTTTCGAGTACGGGATGCCTCAAGTTTCTTTTCATGGAGCACTAGGAAATTAGGGGCTAATGCTCAGCTGGTGCAATGAAACAGGTGTTAAAGAGTCTCTGTACCCCCTTAAAACAAGATCCGTCCATCCTTCTGGCAGGGAAAACGACCGTGATTATTGGCAGCTCTGCTGGCCTCACCAGGGCCGTATAGCAGGGCCAGCTTGGGCATTATTTTAGCCTTGAAAGTTTTGCTGAATTACTTTTCAAGTGATTTCTGCATTTTGTGAGACAGAGTCGTTCCCCTTTGCTCAGTGGAGCTGACATTAATAGGTGTTGAGTCTCAGGAGCCCCCTCAACGACGCTGGAGCTGGGATCTAAACATGCACATTATTAATGGAAATGCATCATACTGTTAAATATTGTTATACGGGAACTTTCATCACAAAGCCCGTTAGTGTTTAAATACTTCATGCACTGCAGACATGTATACAACAAGCCGTAGATGAATTTTCAAATAGATACTTTTGAGTAATTACCCTCTTGAGACAGCACCAATTGCTAAATAATGCCTCAGTTTAATAGCACATAGCTCTTAAGATATGAACAATTCTGGGGACTATTAAATCTCTCACAAATGTAACAAAGATGATGATAAATACCTTGCACTCTGTTTTAGCTCTCCTGTGGATGAAGAATGGGCCTTTTTTTTTTTTTCCACGTGCTAATTGGACTTCTCTTGAAGCAGTCCTCCAGAGAGAACTACCAAGAAAACTAGCACGTAGCCCCTCTCCGCTCGGTTTATGGGACAATTGTATGCACCTTTTCCTCTCCAGTACTAGACCCGGGCTCTTCAGAGCCAATTTGGTACTCAAACACCCAGCGACCGCTTCCTCTGCTGGAAGGACACAACAAAAGTAACCAAGAAGACCATGCATAGTAAAAGCTTCAAAAATGCCAAACGATTCATGGAAAAGCAAAGCAACAGCCACAACTGTTCTTTCCGCCTTGGAAGGCCCTTTTCCAATCCAAAGAAAACTGCTGGGAAACATCAAGCAGAAAACCAGAGAAAGGGCAGTAAACAGACTTGGAAGGCCCTTTTCCAATCCAAAGAAAACTGCTGGGAAACATCAAGCAGAAAACCAGAGAAAGGGCAGTAAACAGAAAAACTATGCAAAGCAAGTTGACTCATAAAAGCCTTGGCTGGGGACTGTGCAGCATGATAAATGGAGCTGGAGAGGGAGGGGCAGATTACGTGATACCTGAATCTCCACAATACTGGGAAAATGCATGCCTCCAAGTACATAACGTTGGCCTGGCTCCCAGTGCTCTCTTTCCTACAGCTTCACATGCCTGCCATATTACTCACAGCTAGCAGAGCGGCCTGGAGAAAGAGATATGCATATTTCAACGTCCAAAGACAAGTGGCTGAAATGATCCAATCATTTCCTTCACCCTGGCAGAAGGCTGCTTTTTTACTGCCTGGTCGAAAGGAGTGGAAATGAAACACTTGGCCTCTTATTTCCGCATCTTGGCGACCTTCTCTTTCAAGGCCTCTAGGAAGTTATGAACTCCGCAGTGCTACTAATGTTGTTTCACATACACCTTCACTTCAGTTCACTTGACACGCCATCTGCATGACAAGAGGAACAACACAGCTGAGGCATGGATAGGTAGGTATTCAACTCACTGGAATAATACCAGTTTATATCAGCGAAAGATCTGGCCCCGAGTGTCAAGTAGCTTCACTGACAATTACCAGTATTCAACAACATGTTCCTTTATTTAATTCTGCTTTGCATAACGAATCAACGTAAAACAAATGGCTGGATTAACGGAGCAACTGCACTTCCCACTGAAGTTTGGTTCTCTTTGGGGTTAGGAAAAACAGGGCACCAAAAAATAAAATATAATCCAGGCCCATTCGACTGTAAGCAAATGACTGAGGCCTTAACATAAGAAGGCTGGAGAAATGGGGATGGTGAAATACTGCACGTATTTTTTCAGTGCAATAAAACAGAGCATTTTAACATTGATACACCTCACATCTGGTTCAGTGTGTGATGCATTTCCTATTACTATTCCACCCACAAATGGTGGTATTTGGTGGGCCAAATCCTCACTACAACCCGCTGGTTGCTTCTCCATGCTCTGTAGTGTTAGAGACTATCCCAGACATGGACAGAGAGCGTCTCCCTCCGGGGGAGGAAGTCGCAGATGATGACATACTACTTCAATGAGCAGCGTGTGGCTGGGCAAGTAGGAGCCATCTCACAAACACACTCGGTCTTTGTGCAAGTGCAAGTGTCAGGCAATAGGAGCCATGGCACACTCACTTCCTCAAGAGCCTGAATTTGGCCTTCGTGCTGCACCTTGCCCTCTGGAGGATTTGCTTCAGCCGAGCTGAGACTTATTTAGTATAGTTTCTTTGGCTCAAAACACGCTCAAGGAACAGAAATTGGCCACTCTCCCAGTACTGCCCCAAAACGAATGTGGATGAACATGCAGATCCCCCACAAACACCGTGCGTGAAGGAGGCCTCACAAGACATTCGTGCTCACAAACTGTGTGCGAGATGCGGGGACACTGTTCGAATGAGGTCTCTCGTGGCACTGCAGTGCCCAGGGATGTAGGACTTTGAAACATGGAGCCCTGGGATCAGGGTTTCCAGGGGCTTCTGCAAGACAGCTAAATAAAGCTGACTTGTGATATACCACCAGGGCTTCTGCCATGATCACAAAACGGTGCTTTAAAAAGAGGTAATGATGACTGGATAGCTTAGATTTCTTCTGTCGTAACTGGCAACGGTTGCAGGGTTGCGTTTGTTTTTCGGGAGGATGATTCACAGGTGCCTGAATGCACAGCATACGGCATAATCGTAACAGGCTTAGCCAAGGTGATATCCTCCCCCTCCTTTCCAGCCACATCAGAGCCTGATTACAGTCACATGCAAATCTAAGTAAATACACGCCACTGTGTTACTCATTTCCATGTTAACAGCAGCAAGGCATAAATAAGGATGAGTTTTCCTCTGCAGGAATCATGTCATGCCTTTTACTAAATCCAGCATAGACAGGAGCCTCCCCCCTGTTGATAAACCCCTGAACAGGATCAGAGTTTTGCTACATCCCACCCGAAATAGTGGCTTATGTGAATGATTCAGAGTAAGCGCAAGCCAACCACATGCACAAATAGCTTGGGGAGACAATAGCAGGATTCTCACAAAAGCAATGTTTATGTCTCTCTCAGATGCATGATATACAACAATAACAGACTGCCAGATTACCAAGGCTCCTTTCTAGAACAGCAAGCAATTTTAGCTGTTTGCAAAGTAGTCTTGAATGATTTTTCGGAGCCTTTGTTAATGCCAGTCTCCAGGGGCACGGGAGGTGATACAAGACTCCAGCCTGCCGCAGGTGCAGATCAATATTTTAGCATTCTTACTGCACGATTGTTGATGCAGCCTCCCAGAAGAGCCATCAGTAAAGTTAGCTACAATCCAATCTACGGTCTTCAACCACCTAACAGCAAGCTGCATGGTAACTTATTACTTAGGTTATTTTTGCCTAGATTTTTTCCTAGCGTGGCGCCTTTCTTGCTTTGGACTTGTAAAAACCTAGATCGGCCCAGCATGCAATGTCAGCAACAGGACCACCATGGACCAGATGATTCAACAGACTTCTCCCAAAGTTGGCATTTTAAAGGTTGTGCCTTTAAAAACAAGGCTTTCCAGTGACTGTAGGGCAGGCTGTGTTGCCCCAAATATATAAAGACACACCGTGTTTAATTGGAGCAGAACCGAAGTGGGACACCCGATCCACACCTACCCAGGTGCTAGGGGAGCCTGACGCTAAGCTTGGATCAGAAAGCATTTCCATGGCAAATCATAAAAGGCTTTTCAATTTGACTCATTTGCCTACTAAAAACAAAAAAATGAAGTGGCTTTCCCTGGATGTCATACCCAATAGAGGAGGAACAAAGAGGGTGCTGTGTAGGCTTTATTGCTATGCAAACTCAACAAGTCATTTATAAATTGCTAGTTTTATCACACCTGCAATCTGTTCTTACAGGGCCTGGCCCGGAAGTCCTCTCATGCGAATAGCCATATGGAAGACAACAGGTGTAAAGTTTGTACAGTCAGAGCCACAGGACTCATTGTCTCCTCTCCTTATGCAAGCTGAACTCCCCAAAAATGGGACATTTGCCTGCATATTGAGTGTGGGCCTGAAGCCATTCAGCACCGTTCCAAAAGCTGAATCATTACATTTCTAATCCATCACAATTCAACTTAGCAGGTCCCAGTTAGGGAAAAAGCCTTTTTCTTTTTGGTCTTGTACATTGGCTGAGGACTCCAAAACTATCTGACATGATGGTAGCTTCTGAGCCTACAAGTATGGGTACGTTTAAATTTTCCTCAGATAAATGATTTCCCAAATGTGAAAATGCTGGTTTTAATGAAATGAAATAGCCTTAATTGGTTGTGATGGGAAGTAAACTCTGAGATAAGCACTGAATAAATAATTCACATTTTTCCATCTGGGGAACTTCTTCCTGAATTGGAAAGCGAGTCTCCAAACTTAGATGTAATATGCATTATTTTAGCAGCGTCTCCCTAAATGAAGAGCTCTTAAAATGTGGAGCGGGGAGCAGCTGCCATTACTAATTTAATATTCTATAGCAAAATGAGCTAAAACTTTTGTGATCCAGTGCTCAGGTACCATTCGCTGTCTGGGCTCAGAACACCTCCCACTTAAAACTGGTCCACATGGTGTAACCTATACGAGAAGCTTGTGCTTCCTCAATCCAAGTCTTTATTAGGATGCTCAGCTCTTTCCTTACTGCCATTGCTACTCTCTGAAATGACCAGCAGTGAAAAGCAACGAAAGGGAGAATTACACAACTCTCAGGTCCCTGGCCCTAGGGGCCATTGGCTTGAGGTCCTGCTCATTATAAAGGAAAGGGGGCATCCAGAATGCCCCAGAACTGTGGGACTTGTTTATAGCACTGGTCCCCAGCTGTGAAAGGCCACCTAGTCATTCAGACTGGGGACTCAAAGGCATGCATCGCTTTGTGTCCCGTTGGCTACAGAAACGGCTGCACCTTAAACTCAATGGGCACCGAGACTCAGACAGACCTTTGGTTAATTTACTGACCAACTTCATACGTGCTGCCCACAACAACGAGGAGATGAAACGGAGTTTCTGTCGGTGGCTGGCTGAGCTCCTGTTGAAATTCATTGTTTTCAGTCCAGGAGGGATTTTATTGCATGTATAACAACATTTTATGGTGCTTTGGATATGCACCTTGGCCATTATCTACTTGCCTCTAAACTAAACAAATACCTGTTCTGCTGGCTCACATGACCATCCTAAACGCTCCCCAGTCTGGATCCTCCAAGCTACCACGCCACCTTCAAGTCGCAGGGTCATCTCTGTGGAACGGATATCTGTAGAAACCTCAACTGGATGCCCACACAAGTCAAAGACAAACTTGCCAAAGTCTTTAATGCAACTGAATCGAGTCCTTATGAGAGGAAGTATGGCCATGAATCTGATGAATTCAGAAGAAACAGACTTCTTCTCAGACTTCTTCATCCGATTTGCTAGTCCCTTGACAAGTGTTGAGATCACATCTCTTATTCAGGACAATTACTGAATTTCCTTCTGCGCCCAAAAGAAAGCCAGCCAATTCCATGTAAACAACTAAAAGTTGAGCTTTCATTTAAATGTAACACTCAGAAAAGATGGCCATCCTTTGATGGAAACCGTGTTGATTTAAAACATAAATGTGTGAAATGCATTCCTCCAAAAGGGAGAAATTATCTCCATATAAGAGTGTGTGTGTGCGTGTGTGCGCGCGTGTGTAGATATATAATCAAAACTACCATTTTAAAAAAAGAAACTGCTAGGGATATCTCTATTTTTTCTTGCTTATTATACAAAATAAATATAGAAGCATAATGGAAGAATATATTATGCTGCTTGTGTCCTCTGTCACGATTTTTATAGGACCAAATCAAACAGACAATGGAAATGAGTTTTGCAGTCTCACTATGCCTCCTGGTTATCAAGTGATAAGCTCGTAGCTGATGACCATTTTCACCATCCTTTTATGCAGACTCCGACATAAACAGATTCTCACACCTGAAAATAAAACTTTTAAAATAATTTTTTCTCCTCTCATTGCAGTGGCAATCTGGGTAATGTTGGGAGATGTTGGCTCTTGTAGCACTGGGCAGGATATAACTCTGTTTATACAGAATTCAATTGTGCCTTTTGCTTTTTCTCAGCCATACATAGAAACCACATGGGCAATAAATGTGTTTAATACATTTACCCAAGCACGCCATGCCTCTACACATATAATGCTACTCTGGTGTCTACTGACAGGTGTAAACAGACCGTGAGCCAGGGGTGGGCAATTATTTTGGCTAGTGGGCCACTTTAACCAGTTCTGGTGAGTTAGTGAGGGCCGCACACATGAAAGCTTTCAGAAGATATCATTTTAACAAATTATAGATAAAAAACAAACCATATACTAAAAATCAAACAGCTACTGTAACATATTTTAATTTATTCCCCCCAATTTTGGTTTTTTTGAGCAGTGTATATACAGGCAACTGCATAATAGCTCAAAATAAAATCTTACTCTTATATACAGAGTGTGTGTGTGTTGTGGGGGGGTGTTCACATGTGTCCAGGAGGCTTCCCATGTGCTAGGTCCCAGGAGCTGGCTGGGGATGGGAGGAGGAAGAGGGGTGCATGCAGCAGATCTCGCCTGGGCAGGGCGGTGAGGGGCAGGTGCAGTCCACCCCCACTCCTCAATCCGGTTCGTGGTGCTCCATGTGGGGCTGAGCCCTGCCTCCTCCCACCCAGGGCGGCTTGTGCCGCGCTCCCACCCACAGCTGCCCCCGGCCCTGGGCACAGCGCTACTGCTGCAGCTGCCCAGCGCGATGAGCAACCACCTGCAGCGCAGGCAGCCGAGTGGATGGAAGGTGGCCAGAAGCTGGATGGGGGCAGGAACCGCCCCGGGACAGCTTCCCCCTGCCTGGCTGGGCATGGGGTGCCCAGCCCACGTCCCTGCAGCCGCCTTGGCTTGCCTGTGCTACCTGCAGTGCAGCAGGACCTGGAGGACGAGGAGGAGCCAGGGGAGCCAAGCAGTACCCTGATGGCTGCAGCAGATGCTATCACTATCCAACCCACAGGCCGTATTTTGCCCGCCCCTGATTTAGGCTGACAAAGCAGCGAGGTCATGAAGCAGCCCAGCAACCAGCTGCAGGGCCAGAAAACCTAACTAAATTCAATTCAATCTCAACACTTTAATGAATTAGTTGAGTTCACAAATGGGACTACATAATGTGACCGTCTCCAAGAGCAATGGCTTAGGCTCGCTCACGCCGGAAGTCTCTTCCGGTCCTATGTTGCTAAAAGATGGACAGAAAGCAAGGACGTGTTACTTCCTCGCATAAGCCTCCATTGCTTTACGGCACTTCTCAGACTCTGGGCTCTAGTAAGGGGACAGGACACATGGGATTTTAAGCCACCTTAATGTCAACAGAATCAGCTCTCACAAAGTTTGCCAAGCCCACAGGAGTACTGCCACTGCATCATCGACGCCTAAAGCAGTACCACGGTGCCACCACAGAGAATATAGAGCTGAATATAACCTCCAGTACAAATGTTTAGACTGAGCTACCTAGAGGGTCAGCGTCTTTCCCACAGGCAGCTGGGGGCTGAGCTGGGAACAGAAGTTAGGAGATGTAACTCTCACTTATGTGGTCTGAGCACTGGACAAAATTGCTTTTAAAAGTTAAAGAATACATTTGGAGCTCCTGGAGTACCATATTTAGCGGAGGTGGGTGGGAAGGCAGGGGGAAAAAACCCCTAAAGAAATAAGAAAGCTGAAAGAAAAGGGTATGTGAGCCATCTGTTTCTTACGCCAGCTGAGTATGCTGCTACTATGCTTATTAAACTGAGAATTTATTCAGCCCAGTGAAACTTTAAAGCTACTTACAGGAGTATATGTGGGCTTGAGTGTAGGATATTAAATGTGTGTGTGCATGTGCACATCTGAGACTGCATGTATTTGTGCGTTCACAAACACACACAGAATATGTGCCCACACTACACCCAGATCCATAGATTTAAACCTCTGCACAAGCACAGAATAGTCCCCATATGTTATAAGGGCACAGGTGCTTATAAAGACAACTATGTCTCTGAAAACATTTACCTATTAGGTTAAGTAGACATGAGAGGGAAAAAATGGCGCAGTGGTTCCAGCTGGATTGGTTTCTACCTCTGCAAGGACTTTGTGCATTGTCCTTTTCACTCTTTCTCCCATGCAGTCTCAGCATCATTCCCAGCCTGGCACAGAGGCTGTGTGGGCAAGCTCTGGGTCAACCGGTTTCCTTGTCCTTGTACGGGCCTCTCTCATTAATGAGGCTGGGAGACAAACAATTTAAAAACGGGACTGCAGAACTACAACAAGGAGCATGAAGCACTTGGAGAAGCTCCCTTTTCTAGATGGTTCTTTGGAGCAGACCTGGATCCAGGTTCTGCATCCCTTTCGTGCCATAGGAGAGGTGGGGAATGCTGAGGCTTTGCTCAGCTAAGTAAAACCAAAGGAAAAGCTATTTCACAGAGCAGCACTCTGCAGCTGAGAAAGCAACTCTGAAAACACTGAACATTAAGACTTGCAGAGTAACTACCTCTAGAAACAGTTAATGCTGGGAGCCATCTGGAAAAAACACAATTTCTTAATAATTACGTTTAATGTTAAGAGCTGGTCAGGAAGTGGAATAAGTTTTAAAAATATTTAACCTTACAGCCATTCAGTCGCTGAGAAAGCATTTCTTATTAAACCTATTTAATGGTTACAGTTACTTTGATGCTGAAAAAGCAACTCCTTATAAAATATGCCTAATATTTATAGGCACTGTAGCTCAGGAAGGGACCTCTTTGCAAGATATGTTTAGAGGAGAAACTGCTGCATCTGAGTCATGTTACTGCACAAAGCAAGCTTTTATTAATGCACTTTGTTAACTGACAACATGCAAAGTTCATTTCTTTTGAGAGTAAGTGACAGTCAAGCAAGAAGCCCCATCTTGGGAGAAGCTGATGTCTGCTGGGCCCCTCCAGCAAGGTCAAGAAGTAGGAAACACTGCAAATAGCACAACTGCATCAGAGCCAATAGAGTTTACAGAACTGTATGAATAAAATAATGGTCTTCAAATATAAAAGTGGGTTGCTACGCAGAAAATAGCGGGTGATTGTTCTCTGTTTCCAGGGAACAGGACAAGCAGTAAATGGGCTAAAACTGCAACAAGGGAGATTTCGGTTAAACACACGGAAGAACTTCCTCGCTCTGAGGAGTTCAGCTCCTACCTACAGCAGGGGTAGGGAGGTCCTGGCCAGCCCTGGTTTTCTTTGTCTATTCTACGACTCCATGAATGGCTAAAGCGTGGTTACATCCCACTTCTAACTGGGACCTCTTGGTGTAAAATAACAATAGTAACTCCAAACCAAGATAGCTGGGAGAAAAACTGTTGCTTTCAAATGCCAAATGTGGAAGAGACAGATGGCATTTGGGAGGAGAGCTAGCCCCTGCGATTCTGCTGGTCCTGTGCTACAAACCACCAACAGGATTAAGGCAATGAGAACATGCACACATTCTCCCTGCCCAAACCCTGCCCCCTCCCATGCGCTGGGAAGAGCCCAGTGGTGTCCCCAGCCCCAGCCCACAGCTTTAGCCCACCCCACCTGATCCAGGGACACATGCCCCCCCCCCCCACTGTGCCCTCCCAGGGTGCTCACAGCAGCAGGAGCCCCCCAAATGAGTTGCAGCTCCATCCTGCATCCTGCCCCAGCTGGGCAGTCCCAGACCCACTCCCTCCCTCACCGTGGCAGCCTTGATCTGCCCCCCATGTCCCTTCCCCCTCTCCTGTCACCACAACAGACTTACTACTTGCACACAGCTCTCCAAGCTGCCGGCCTGTACTCCTCGCTTCGGCTGTGCGCCTGCATGGGAATTTATTGACCCAATTATCCGATATAATAAATAGTCTTTCTATTGGTGCCGATCCAATATTGGATCAATGTATCAGTGCACCTCCATTTATAAGCAATGCCTAACCTGGACGCACAAACACACTGCACACAAATGGATGGGACTGTGTTTTTGGCAGTTTGTTCTTGATGGCTACTTGACCACCTGGCCACAAAGGCAGCCTCTGAAGCCTCCACGCCCGAGAAGATCCTAGGTTTCATCTCTTAGGCCATGCCTAAAATGGAAGACCCTACTACAGCCCTACTAGGAAAAGTTAGCTTTCCAATGACATGGCCTGATGTGTAAAACCCAAGGTGTCAAGGTCAACTTTTTGTCCATACAGCCCGGGCAGAGTCCCCAAGATAATTTTCCCAAGCTGTATGCATTCAACAAAGCTGCGGTTTAGGGTTTAGCAGGCAAGCTGTTCCGTCTATCAGAATATCTTGCAGATGGTATGCATGTGACACAGCACATTCATCATGCTGTATTCTTAGTATATGCAATTTTCCCTATTGCTAGTTTTCCCTGAGTCAGGCAACAGCCATAAGAAATTGCTGGTAGCTCAGAAGGGATGCATTCCTGGGCACTGTCCCTTTTAAATTAACAGAACAAAGAAAGACTATAAAGGTTGAAGCGAATCACTGTCCTGTGATAAAACAGAGGGGATTTGATCTTGTACCTTAGGTACTAATTTTGAACTTCCATTTTGCAGCTAATGTTCGATTCCTCCTCCTAAGCTCTCAGCTTCTATTTTCTTTTCGCTTGAAGTGTGCCATATTGCCTTGGCTTTTGCTCTTGCTTCTGCTTATTTACAATCCTTTCTTGACCCAAATCTCAATGAAATTGCTTTAGGGGGATTTTTTATCTTTTTTTCCAGGTAGTTGCATACATAAGTGAACCATTAAAATTGAATCAGTTCAGTGAATCAAGCTGAATGACAACAAACTAAAAAGAGTAAAAACATGCCTAAAGCAACAGGCAGATTACTTATTTATTTTACTTATTTGTAATGTTTGTTTGAGACACCGCCCCCCACTAGTTATTTTGATGGAATATGCGACCAAAAAACTAAGCTCTATCTGGAGTGAATTTTCCAATTCTGCATGATAAAGAGATGGCATCAGTGGAAATGGATCCACAGCTACTCGTACAACTAGTCTGCAGGCAGTGCGGGGTGCTAGTCCAATTGCTCACTGACGTATTGAAGGCCTCAAGACCCAGCGCACAGAATTATTAGCACCAATGTACGAGTCAGAGCTCATGAAAATGAACTTCCAGCTTGCAACTTTCTCCAGTTCCTCTTGCATCCATCATTTCCCCCCTGTTTTATGTTCTTTTATTTTCAAGATATTTAAGAAAGCAACCTGTCCCTCCACCAGGCCTGCATTGTGTGCAGTGCTCCTGTGAGGCATCCTCCTCATTGAATCAGGCTGAACACTAAGATAAAAGAAATTGAAAATTAGGATCTCTGCATTGGAAAGAGCCAGCCAGCACCCGGCGCAGAAGCAACCAGGCTTTCCATTATAGAATGATAAATGTCACTGTCATATTCCAAATTTTTCTGTGGTTTTCAATGCTTGAGCTTTTATGCTGAAAGCCAAAACATTAATAAAGCAATTGAAGTAGTAGGCATATAAGTCTATGAATGTCAGTAGCAAGGTTTCACATATGTCACTTTGCAGTAATAAAAGACTTCATATATAGTGCTAGGGCTGAACGTTACTATTTTTATTTTTTATATGAGGTAGTGGGGACAGGAACGCGAGTAAATGGAGGAGAAAAATGAAGGCAATTCCAATTAATCATTTCCCCCAGTGACATTTTAATGCATTATTGTTACAATTATTCTAAAATGTCCTCGAAGGATCATCACACCAGCTTTTTTCTAAGTTCATTTTTCATTGAGTGAAAGTTTAACAAGCAACCTCCCTGATTAGTTCTGATCTCTGATGGTGCAATATCCTTTCATCCTAGTCCCTTTGTGGGAAACTGGGCTACTTCGCGCTCTGAAATATCAGGTACGCTAAGTGACAAGGGCCTCCCATTATCTCTGTACCTTGGTACTGCCCTTGGTTTGTTTTCTGCCCGCTCATCAGTGCTCTCCTTAAATTCTGCATTTACAGGAAGGTCTTGTAAGATCTGGAGGCACCAAGTGCAATACGGGCTTGTTTTTAAAACAATAAACAGCTTTTTGGGGCTCGCAATGGTTTCTCCTTTTCCAACTTGATAAAAATATCGGCCCACCTTGCCGCATAATTAGTCCCCCAATCCTGACAAGCCTCAGAGCTGTGAGCGGGTTGGGGTGTTCGCGCACCAGGGAATCCTTAATATTCTCATCCATCCCGTGAATCAATAAAATGCAACCCTGTTTTTCACAAGGTGGCAGTGTATTAGGAAGAGCCATATGGACTAAGTTAATTTAAAAGTAATAGAGTGAGATTGTTCACATTACTTTTATCGAACTGACAGTGCAGGCTCAGTGCTACTGGAGTAATTAATTCCATTTCATGGAATCATAGAGCAAGGCCAGCCACGTTATTGGGCTTATTTTGTGAAATACACTAAATCCAAGCTCTGCTATGCAAGTTGCACTGTATTTGGATTTTTAAAGATTATATTAAGGACACAGGGGAAGAATAAGCAGAGTAATCGCATCTTCCACTCTCACAGTGCAGGACCAGGAGGCTAAATTCAGGGCCAGCAGAAAGGCTCTCTGCTGAAGGGATAACGCTGAAACAAAACCAGTAAATAAGACCATAGGTGCAGATGTACGGCACATGCACAGCTGACTTTACTACGTTGTAAAGGAGGACAGGATACACAACACAGCCCCACTCTGTCATAAATCACTGGGATCCAGTATGAAGTCACCCTCTGAAAAATGCGTATGTGTAACGTGGTATCGTACGTACAATGTCACCTCGGGGACAGAGACGTGTCAGCGCCTGCCGTGGGCAGTCTGCTTGGAGGAATAAATCAACTGTAGAATAAATGTCACAATGATTCACTCTCTAGCAACTGTGTCATGTGTCTGCACCCCAGGTCCAAGACCCAGGACACGATCTATCAAGATGAGCCAGGCACTGGGAGGATCCACAGGACAGATCTGGAGATGCTCCACTATGGCTACATCAGATCCTTTACACCCCTGGCCCTGGGGGAGGAATGAGAGCAGCATGGATGCAGGGCAGGATCAGCTGCCTCCCCTCCCCTGCAGAGGTACAGAGCTGCTTGTGTAGCACATTGCCCTGAAGTGTCACCCTGCGATCTCCCACACGGTTGAGTCCTCAAACTGACAAATTCTCCTCCGATGCGAAATTAAAAACTTCAGGCCCCAAAATATATTTGCATCCAAGGATACATGTCATTTCTAAGATCTTGCTATTTAAATCATGTTAGACTTTGAGTGAGATATAGGCAAAATTTAAGTTTCAGTACATTTTAGTTTCCATCATGTCAAATTTACAGCCCTGGAGTAAATCACGCTGCCGAGACAAATGTCTTCACTTAAATCAGATTTGTTGCTTCCTTCCATACTTTAGGACATTAATAAAATTGGAGCCCTTCTTCATTATCACAGCCTCATCCTTACTGGGCAAGCAATTCAGCCTCCTCCTGCATACTTTGGTGGGTTTAACTCCATACACGCATCTGCTGCAGGCAAACACACGCTAGCTGCACATACGTGTGTACACAGCTGGGCCAGGCGTGCTAAAATTGGTCTTTCACTGTCTCATCACAGGACACTTGCACTTTGCAACTCTCTGTAGTGTGGGGTCCTATTGCAATCAATCAGTCAATGATTGTAGACAGAGGCAAGGACAAGTTGATTCAGGCAAAATGACACGCACCTTGTTTTTGTGTTTTGTGCTGTCCTCAGACACTGCACGCACAGCATCTGCTTTTTAGTGGGGCACAGGCATGGGGACCTCTGTCAGCACAGTGCTCACAAGACTCCAGTTTTTCAGCCCATTTAACATCTCTGCAGAGCCCCTGGAGAAAACAGGGGTGTTGCTGACTCCAATTCTAACGATATAACAGACCTCATTTCCAGATTTCACTGGCTTCTGATGCCGATTGAACTCCTGCCCACCCATCTCGCTTATCTAGGCTTGGCAGAATTAGATTTTTATTTTTTAAATAATTTTGATGGATAATATCAATGTTTATTTTTAAGCATTTATTTCGATTTTATCAACTTAAATTTTCAGGATTGCCCCAAAATAGAGTTGTGGGGGTAGACAATTTATCAATGACACATAACTAGTTTAGGTTTGCTACCAGCTGAGCGGCAGAGCTGCCCTGGAGCCTCTGAGTGGTTTGGGGTGCTTGCATACTGGGAAATCCTTAATATTCTCATCCATCCTGTGAATCAATAAAATGCAAGCCTGTTGTTCACAAGGTGGCAGTGTATTAGGAAGAGCCATATGGACTAAGTTAATTTAAAAGTAATAGAGTGAGACTGTTCACATTACTTTTATCGAACTGAAATCAGGCCCAGCTCTGCTCACCCGTAGCTCCCTCGTCAGCTTTGGCCCTTCCTCTTCCTCTGTTCCCAGTCCCGTGGGGTTTCCGGGAGATGCGGTCCACGTTACAAGTCAGCACAGCTCTGGAGATGCGCGCTCCATCAGCCACCATTTTTCTTACATCCCCCCTCTATAAATTTTGATCATTAACAATGGAAATATTTTTTGTGGGTCTGCGAGTGTGCGGTGAAATCGATGTTTATCAATGTTTCCCGATACAAGTCGAAGCCTGCCAAGCCCACACACCACAGAGAAGCCAGTGCCTGGATCAAGCTGAATCTGAGCAAGATGGGAAGGGGACAATAACGGGAAGGGTTTTAAGATCTGGCCAGTACTACAGCATCACCCTTTACTTCCAAGTAGCCCAGTCACTCCTGTACTACCTGCTGGGCACTCAGCCGGCCACATCACGCGTGCCCTGCCTGCCGTTGACTGAACCTCTTTTACTCCTGCTTCTTTTACGCTCCCATGAACTTCAAGTTAAGGAAAAACGAGCACGTGCCAAAGTGCTCAATGCACGTGGCCCAATGGACTGCAGGCCTCGGGCAGGGCTCCCGGATGCTGCTACCATCGCTGCCAACCAACAGCCATTCTGAGGGTAAACTGATGCTAGCGTTGGTGTTTGGATGTGACAGCGCTGCAGCCACGAAGGTTATCTTTCCCAATTTCTCCCCCAAGAGGGGAAGTCTCACAAAATCAGCTTTCCCATCAGATTTCCAGCAACAGGCTTCCTTTCTGGCGCTGAGCAGAGGTGCTGCTCCAGACCCAGTGTTTTAAAGCCAACCCCTCCCAAAATCTGAAGGATACTATCATTTTAAAACATCCCTGTTGTGGCTGCACCCAAGGACTCCAATAAGCGACTGGGGGCCCAGCGATGGCGTATGAAAATCGACCCACCGAGAAAACAACAAACTTAAAAATTGTACACAAATGTCCATAAGCAGACAGGAGTGGAAAGGAGGTGGGCGGGCAGGATTATACCAGAGCAGGGGTGTCTCCAACATATGTAACAGTGATTGTACGTGCTGAAGATGGGTGCGTGCCAGGAATTTGAAAGGGATGGGACTGGAGACCTCGGTTTGGGCCCGTGTCTTGTTTAATCACGGTCCCTAAACTCAATGCAAAGATCAGCACAGATGGGCTAGTAGATATATACCCAGATTTCCACTGTGGATGAGACAAAAAATGAACTTGTTATTCCACCGCGCCACCCCCTAAAAGCACTTCTGACATACGGGGCCAGAACTTCCCACGCTGCTTTGCAAGGGCGCTTGGTCACGGGTGTCAGCGGAAAGTTACCAGGCGCGCCGCGCGATCTGAACTGCTTAGTGCAGCATTATTACAGCAATCTTTCAGCACGCTTCTGGTTCCCACCCCCTCCCCACTTTGCCTAAACAGCCCTAAGACTGTATTAACAACAGGAGTTAATGAAAACCATACATTTCGTGATGAGCGTTCGGTCATGCATGGGAGATTTGTTTGGAATCAGGATCACTTCTTGCTAGGAATATGACAGGAGATTAAATCATTAAAAATGTATAGTCTGTAATTAGTTTATCATTGCGAGAACTGCAATATTTTCCAACGTAAAGCTGATGCCACCGGCAAGAGATCATTTTGACAGATCAGCATTCCTAAGGTATCAGGAAACAGAGTGATTAGGAGGCAACGCACACAGCGATTCTCCCCTACAAAGGCAAAAAGCACAAAAGAAAAACCTTTAAAACAAGAAGAAAAGGGAATCCTCCTCCGCAGGCCAGTTTCTGTGATGTGCCAACCTAGACTTCGCGGGAAACAGAGGGCGCTGGGCCTCGCGCAGAATCTGGCCCCAGAGCCAGCTGTGATGTCAGGCTATCCTGAAGCACCGTCTCTCCAGCCGGGAAAACGTATACTTACTGCAGACTCCTAGAGAAAGCAGCACAAAGCACTAGTAACAGGACCTCGGTATTAGTTAATTATGGCACTGCAATATTTTCACCTGAGGCATTTTAGAAATAAACTGCACTACAGTGATGCTATTTGTATTGCAATAGTTAAGGTGGTTTCAGGCCATAAATCAGAAACCCCTTTCTTCAGAACTTGGGACATGAGTGTTTAAAAAAAGAGAGAGGAAACAGCCTCAGCCAGCTTGCTTTTTACTACTTAAAAAAAAAAAAAAAAAAAAAAAAAAGCTATTTCTGACTATACACTTACAGAAGTGGTTTTCCTCCCCGCTTCCTCCTCTTACACAAACGCACACTCGCCGCCCCCACCGCCCAACTCCATCCTAAAACACATTGGGGTGTCCTGGGTCATTCCTCGGCTCGCCACACCCACCCTCTTCCAGCCATTCCTTGATTTGGGAGAATCTGCATGGGCAGGAATGAAAGCAAATGAGGACTGGAAGTGTTTCTAATGGCTAACGGTACGAACCGGCTTTCTCAGGGGGGCTGACAATCGCAGCGGGGCTGGTGGAGCTCCTGGGTGAGAACCCGTTCAGGTCCCGGTCCCCCTCTCCATTCCTCCCTCGTCGTGCCCTCGCTGTCCTCTCCACCCTCACCTCTGCGACTGCCCGGGAGACTCCAGCCGAGCTCTCAACTTTTTTGTTCCTTGCATATATGGGAATAACAAGAGGTAGAAGATGGGGCTTCTCCACTGATTCAGCCAAGCATTGCAGTGGGTTTTAAGGAGTGCAGAAGCATCTCCTTCTCTCTGTGCCTGTACTCACTCTACTGCCTCGCACACTCCTGGATCCAATTCAGCAGACTTGTAAGCCTATGGATCCAAATTTCACAGGTATTTCAGGGCCAGGCTTTTCATTGCATTTAGGCACCAGGGAGTCAGGCAGTGAAAATTCTTCTACAAATCTGAACTTTGGTGAAAAGTCACCTTGAAAATGACACTTGAGCTCTGAAGTCACTTCTGAAACGTGAACCATTAGTTCATTAATATTTGCAATATGCCCCATGGTCTTCAGATGCAAAATACAATATATGCACAATTCCCTAAAATAAATGGGCAAGAATTTTACAAGACTGTTTGGCTTTAAAGGGTGCTTTTTTCATGCTCTTGGTGTTTGTAGGCTCTAGGCAGTAATTAGGCTGTTAAAGATAAAACAGTGGGTAGCAGTGAAAACATAATCACCACTTTGTTCTGACCCGAGTGCTGCTCACAAAAGAAAACACGTTCAACCTGACACCGACACAATCCTCTTCACCTGCCCAGCACCAGAACGCAACACCTCTCTCTTTGCTGTAACTGCAGCCAACGCCATGCGCTCTCGCAATCGCAGCATGCTCAGGCTAAATTAATGCACCTGAAAACACGCAAGTGGGCACCAACACACAGGTCTGTCTCCTCGTCCATCCCACTGTTAATGGGGTAGTTTCAGGGTGCAGCAGGAAGTGTGATGCTGTGAATAAGCAAGGCAAACGCATCACCATGAGAATATGTCGCACCTCCTCACTGTAGCAGCAAAGGCTCATGTCGTCTTGCTTCATCTGCCTTTCTGTTCCCTGAAGACACTGAGGTTAATATGGGCACGGTGTACACTGGGAATGGCCAACACCCAGTCCACAAAGTCTGCCATGCACCGACAGACCCCTGTCTATCTGCCTGCAGCCCCAACACAGACAACAAGCACTGTGGGGGTGATGAGATCTGCTCACGCAGACCACTTACAGTCACAGATAACCAGGGTCGAAGCGAGGTCCGGAGGTCGCATCGAGTCCAACCCCCTGCTCCAAGCAGGACCAGCCCCAACTACATCGTCCCAGCTGAGGCTTTGTCCAGCTGGATCTTCAAAACCTCCAAGGATGGAGACTGCACCACCTCTCTGGGTAACTTGTTCCAGTGCTTTACTACCCTCCTAGTGAGAAAATTTTTCCTAATATCTAACCTAAACCTCCCACACTGCAACTTGAGCCCATTGCTCCTTGTCCTGTCATGTGCCCCCACCGAGAACAGTCCAGCTCCCTCCTCTTTGCAGCCCCCCTCCAGGGAGGTGAAGGCTGCTATCAAATCCCCCCTCGGTCTTCTCTTCTGCAGACTAAACCAGCCCATTTCCCTCAGCCTCTCCTCACCAGTCATGTCCCCCAGCCCTCCAACCATTTTCACTGTCCTCTGCTGGACCCTCTCCAACTTGTCCACATCCTTTCTGTAGTGGGGGGCCCACAACTGGACACAGCACTCCAGATGTGGCCTCACCGGTGCAAAACAGAGGGGAATAGGATCAAGGTCATAATCTCAATTTTCAAAAGCAGTCATGCTATTTCCACTCGCATAGAAATATCCTCACAATTTTCCAGGGAATGCACTAACAGAAACAATGGCTCTCCACAGCCAGCTGGAGGAAACCCTTGCAAGGAAGAAAAAGCATTATGCTCAGCAAGAAAATTATCTTCCCATTTCTGCACACGCACCACTGCCATTAGCACTAATGAGAGTCACGCACGCTTGGAGACAAGACTGGGCCCCCAAGCATTTCACAACAGCAACATCTTAATCTATAAAGACACAGAGCAGTCAAAGACCACCTCCCCCGCACCTTGAATACGCCCAAAGCTCACACTAAATTTAACAGGGCTCCCTGGGTACCCAGAACAACCTTAATGTAAAAGACACTCAGGACAGAGAGAAAAGTCGTAATTTTTCAGACATCAGTCAGGGCTCCTATAAAAAGCAATGATATTTCTCTCCGAATCAGTATTTTAAGTACCTTAAATTGAGATACAGAAACTTCTTCAACATCATTAACCTAGACTGAAAATAATCAATATATAATCATTTTATGTGTAAGTATGAAAGGCAAATGTCCAATACATTAATTGTCAAATCCCTTTCTGCACTAACGGCTGCCATCATCTGCAAGATCGATTCCATTATGGATATTTACACAGTGATCTATTAGGAATACACGGAAGTATCATTTATTATATTGATTATCCATCCTTAAAACAGATAGTAATGTATACTTAAATGCATGGATTGCAAAAACCATTTTTAACCTTTATAATGTACTCTTTGTTGAAAAGGAAATCATTTGGGCATCGCAGTATGAAGGACACAATCTCAATTTACGTCTTTTAAGAATGGAGGGCAGGCAACATGCTTATGGATGCACCCGGAGGGACAGAATCAGGAAGGGTTTAGCTTCTTTGAACACACAGGGTCACTGCTAAAATTCACAGCACCAGGTGCAAATCCTGAACACACACAAGCAATCTTCAGATCTGCGAGTCCAGAAAATCAATTCGGATCAAAAAGTGACGACAGGCCTCTCAGTTTACAAAGGGCTAAAGTGAAATCCTACTGCCGAATACTCCTGGGTGCTAACTTGTTGGCCAGGCAGGCATTTCCCAAGGGGAGAGCAGGTGGGACATAAGGCTGCCCAACTGGTTTGCAGTGTTATTAAGTGACTGGGGGTTGGCGCTGTGCTCAGCTTCCATTATGGCAACATGGAAGGGGATTGCTGGGAACTAGATATGGATTTCACTTTGTATATCCCCAGAGGCAGATTAGAATAGCCCAGGGGTTGCTCTGTATGTACTAGTAGGAAATGGTTTCTTAGAAGACTAGCTGGGGATTACCAGAGCATAGAGGCAGCCCCCAAAGTTTTCTCCAACCACTTGTACATGAGAAAATGGGGAAGGAGGTACAAGAGCTATTGCACATAACTGGTCCAGCTGCATCTCATGGAGGGTGGGGGCACCTTACTTATATGCAACAGGCTGAGATACAGGTGACAGAGGGATTCTGGGTGAACTGCTTGGGGCTCTATTTGATGATGTTTGCTAGACGTTTATGGCTGGTGAAGAAACAGGAATCATCGGAAATAGGAAAGAAGCACACGGCTCACCTGTGAGAAGAGGAAGTCAAAATGTACGCAGTGTAGTAGCTCACCGTGACTTGTAAAGGAGTTGGCGCAGAGGGAGAATGAGAACAGTGGGCGTTACCATATATCTTATTCAGTTGGGATGCACTAACTTATCCTTATGGTAGGCTCCCATCTGCATGTTTGCCCAGTATGGACCATGTGTTTTATAGTCATGCTCAGCACTGGCTGCATTTAATCAACTTCATAGTTGGTTTTCATTACTGAGCACATGCTGCCTGTGGCAGCAGTTTAATGACAAACAGTGTATTTAATGAGGTTTCCTTGTATGTGAATGCAAGACAAGGAGTTTTTTTCCCCCCCATGTTGATTTTTTTTTGGGGGGGGGGGACTTCATCTTATATTCAAGTAAATACTGTATCTTCTTTGCCACCAAATAGGCAGAAGGGAAGAGCCAAAAGATTCTCCTCTTTGAATAAGAATCACAGGAAAAGCAGTTGCCTACAAAAATAGATGGCAAAGGAGCAGGAAAGTAGAGCAAGTTTGTCAGTAACAGCTTCCGGTGAATCATAGGCTGCCAACAGAGTCAGTGCATTCAATTTATACAGCATGACAGTGATGAAATGCTACACCAATTTGTACGTTAAGGGAAAACAAGCACCATAGGTCTGGTTATTATAATTAGTCTTATTTGTTTGCATTAAGGCAACGTGCAGAAACTCTAACTGGGTCTACGGTCTCGCAGTGCTAGCACTGTACAAGCGCAGGCTGGCAACGTTCACATAACACTGACCTTTTCCCCACGCAAAGGGAAGCAAGAGGAGAATCTGGTCTCTCCGATTTTGACTCTACTCTGTGCAGAACCACTCAGAAAAATTCCTTCAACAAGAAGCAGGGGATACAACAAACTACTGCCACATTTTAAACAGGCTGCTGCTGGGTGAGTTAAATACTACAGAAGGTGTGTTGTATGGGCTTTTTGCAAATCAATTCACTGATTACCAAATCGCTTCCCTGATTCTTGGAAGTGACTATCATTGCTGAAGGAAATCTCCATACCTCTCATCACAAACCAGGGGTCCATCTCCAGTCATAAGAACATTACATGTGTCAAATGAATTGAAGGTCCTATTCAAATCACAGCTTCCTGCCAGCTCTGATCTCCCGTTCCATCTTTCACTCCATAATCTGTTTAAATTGAACAAAACCTACGACAGAAGAAGTGCTGAACTTTCCACCCTCTTGTGAGCCCCCGGGAGGTGACAGGGATCATACCTGCCACTCAGTAAGTCTCAGCACGGTACCTGTCAATAACAAGGGGGGGGGGGAATTATTCTCCACTCCTCCACCTGAAGCTGAATTTTTTAACAAGATAAATAGGCTTTTGTAAGCCTGAGCCTGAGCGGGAAGACAGGATGCATACACCGTATGTTAAACAGAAGGGAGATGAGCAGAGCATGCCAGCCTACTGCACCATGCTTGGAGTTCACAGCCATGCTCATTAAAAAAGGCATTTCCGCTACAGTTTCTATTGTTTTATATACTGGGGAACGCAATTCTCTGTAGTCCAAGCTAGTGATATAGCACGGCTCTAATACTATGCAACTATAGACGTATGGCCCAGCCATTGCTTCAGGTATGCAAACACCATTTCCAGAGTGGGGTGTGCCTCAGACCTCCATAAATAATTCCCTGTGATGAGGAGAATGATGTAGAAGAGGAAGGTATATTAACAGAAAGAAACAGGACTAGCTTTAACCCCAGAGCATGATTAGCAAGCTGGGCGCCTGGGCAAAATCTCAATTTCTAGAACTACACTGAATAACCAGCACACGTGGGCTGCCTGCTTTGCTTCCCTTCACAAGATTCGTGTCATTAGGATCTTGAGATCCTTAATGCTTAAAGCATCTCTTCAACACAACTTCTGCCCACAGTAAGCACCACTGAGTCAAATTTATCCTCCCTATGGCACTGATTGAAATCTTTTAAGTATTCTCTTTTTATGAGCAAAAAGCACAAGGGGAAACAACTCCGAAATTTAACTCTGTGAGAGTCCGCCACCAAATTAGAAGATGGATACGGATACATTAAAAGGCAGGAAAGAGAGGAAAGAACTGATACCTGCATTTTCACAGCAATTGTTTCATTTGCGTGACACTACCAAATGTACGGTCTCAAATTCTGGATTCCTGGAATTTCACAAGAGCAAAGAAATAAACTCAGGACCCATCTTCAAAGACCATTTCAAGGATAAGGCATCGATGTATTGATTTCTGAGTGCTATAATCAGAGGACTATCTCTGGTTGTCAGGCAAGGCTCTGTTTCTTGCAATAAGGACATGCCAGGTCTTTGCGGTCTGAAAATCATCCTCGTTAATTATGCCTCTCCCTCTTCCTCCTCCAAATCTACAGGTATATCTGATATCTAACTGTAGCCAAATTATGGCTCTCCCACAATCACAAAAGCCAGCCCACTTCTTGCAGCACTTTTCTCACTGGATCACACTGAACTACATTCCTGGATTAATTCTCCCAACAATGCAATAACATACCCCACCAGAGACCCACAATTGGGTTTTTTCTCTCCATCACAGCAGGTCAAAACTGAGAGAAAGCTTCATTGAATTTTCTTGGGGAAACAAATATTTCTGCAGAAAAAAATCCATTTCCTTCAGTACCTTCCAGTTTTCAACCTTCCAAACTAAATCATTTCTGGGTTTTGCTTCGCTTGGCTTTTCCACTTCTTCGTTTTTTGAAAACTAGATGGAAAACACTGGAGCTTCAATTAAAAAGTGAAAATACTCGGTGAATTTTTTTTGCAAGGCATATCTAATACTTTACATTTCTATGAAAGCCCTTTGTGGAGACAGCTGTTTGGTCGGCACCAACATCAGGAGCAATGGGAAAGCTCTGCTTTCAATCTCTGGAAAGGAAGGGTGATATACGCTGGTGTTGCACCTCGCACGCCATTTGTAGCAGGAACCTCCAAAGGTAACTGGGTTAGAAAATGTTACTGGAAGCCGATTTATGATGGAGAAAATGGCAGCGCAAGTTCACTGCAGGGCAGCTGTGTCTATATAGCTCTAATGATTATTTCAAAATCAGCCAGTGGCAGCTGACCCTACCAGCATTTGAAAGTACATGTGCCACATGATCTCTCCAAAATGCACAGCCAGAACGTTGCAAATGGCATTAATATAAAAATACCAATGGAAAAGGTCACCTTTCATCATGCGCGACAAATAAAACACCTCTGTCAAATGAAGAATGCTCATTTTTAACCCTCGGGTCTTGATCTTGCTTCTGTTTATAGAGGGTGAAAAATGAACAATGGCTTCAGCTGGAGAGGTACTCAAGCCACTGGTGACTAGACAGTGGCATGCAACTTCTAACGTTAATGAGCTGCAGCAGGTTATTTACATCAGAAGAAAGGTTTAAGGCAGCGTGCATGGGAGTTTGCTGGAAACAAACACTTCTCACATCCGTTTTCCCTAGCACCGTGGAGACATTGAAACGGGGGGAGGAGGGAGTCGCCACTGTGCAGTCATGGATGGGTAGTTCCATTTATGCTAAGGAAATAACCGTTTATATTTTTACTCACTTGAAGTTTCATTGTGTGAATGTGATGCGTCAAGCGAATGCACACATCTCTGCCTCTCAAACAGAACGACGCCTCTCAAGCAGAGCTTTCCAATGACTTCTGTATAAACCGCTATTATCTGCAGTCTTTTATTCTGAATGGGATGTAATGACATTTCTTTTTCTTATGGGATTTTATGGGACCTCCTGGTATTTGCTGCCGCAAGATTAGACGTGCCACGCTGGCGGCCCCCAGAAGCTGGTGGCAGTGCCTGCCTGAGCACAGGAGAGCTCTGCCCAGAGGAAGGCCAGGAAATACTACATCCCCCTGCGATGCAAGAGCGAAGGGCAACTTAGCAGAGATGACTCCAGCTTCTCTCTCCTTCCTGGATGATTTCACTGTCACCTTGGCACTCAAGGCCCTGCATACAGGTAGGTCTAAAAAGTCGAGGAACAATGCTTTAGAAGCGAGGCAAAAGGAGAAGACGACATGAGCATGCACGTCTTCCAGCACTGACCGCTCTGGTCCCGCCTCCCAGAGCTGCAGAGCAGAGGCAAACCTAATGCGGGAACAATAAATTTCGATGTGAGGATGGCGCAGAAGGATTCCCGCGTCTCATCCCAAGGTCGGCTCTTAAAAATCCCAAACAACCAGCAACTTACCTCGTGCATTTAGTGAGCTAGAAAATTCCTGGGACCAAGAACATGTTGCACATTGCAGGACCCAACTTTCCCCTTGCATGAGCTTTCTTTAAAAGCTGAATGCTGTATGTTTCCAAGCAAGTTCGTGGTTCGATTCTTTCATCATCTCTGAAATTCTTTCGAAACCACCGTTTCTTTCTCCTCCCCTCTGAAGATCCAGGCATCCTTGAAGGCCTTGGAAGCAGGGACATTGCCTTGGCATCTCCACTTTACCTGCACGGCAGCCCCGTCAACCCAGGACTGAATCCAGCCATTTAGTGATGCAGCAATATCACGAAAGTAAGCAGAACTGACACGCTGCACTCAAGACTCCCCAAAAGGTCACAGCTTGTAAATGAGAACACATTTTCACTCGCAGATGACTCAGTGCTCCTCAAATGACTTTTTACTTATACTTGGCTAGTTTGTCTATAGCTTGTGATGCATCCAAAGGCCATTTGCTCGCTCTGGGAGGATGAATATGCCACATCCTGCCTTGGGGTGATCTGTTTTAGGGCAACCGAACTGACAGTGCCAAAAAAGAACAGCTCATCAAATTACAGGAAAGTAGGGCTGGAAGGGACCTCATGAGGTCATCTAGTCCGGCCCAGCCTGCTCTTCCCCACTCAAGGCAGGACTGTCCTCAACTAAGCCGTCTCAGCCAAGTGTCCGTTTAACCCACTCTTGAAATTTTCCAGGGATGGAGATTTCACAATCTCCCTAGACAGCCTGTGCCAGTGCTTAACCACCCTCCTAGTGAAATCTCCAACCTAAATTTCCTCTGCTGCAGCTTGAGGCCACTGTTCTTAGTCCTGTTCCCCATGGGCACAGAGAATAATCTATTTCCATCCTCTTTATAATCATCCTTCAGGTATTTGAAGACTATTGGAGGCTTTAGTATCAGAATTTCTCTCTGTCACACAATGGCTAAGCAGTCCTCTGAACCAGGGTGCAAAAAAATTAATTAATAAAAAAACATGGGATGTGTGATTGAATGAATCCTCCTTTCAAAAAAAGAGCCCTATGAAATGAAAATTGAAATGATGGCAACCCGAAGGACTAAACTTGGTACTAAAGTACTATGTACTAAAACTTAGTACTAAAATAATTTAAGTTACATCAAAATAGTGACATCCAGGCAACATACTGGCAAGTTTGCTGTTTAAGTTTTACAGAAAGTCAACCCACTGGCTAAGCAGCTGAACCTAGAACTGCTGGGACACCAAAGCAGCTGTGGACACATCTTCTGCAGGACACAGAAAATACTGTCTTCATTTCAGTTTATTCAATTTATTGTGCCTAATGGCTATATCATTCAAAGCCAAGAAACCAAATGGAAGTTCAGAAGCAGAAACTTGTTTGTGTGTGTAATCTATGAACAGAAATTAGGTGCGAAGGGATGAAATGAACCACTTCCAGGATCTGGAAGGACATAATGATCAGAAACAATTAGCTCAGTTCACTTCCTTATGCTTTCTAATACCTCCTTTGTTTAGTAAATGAGTTTCAAATGCAAAACATGTTTTGATTAACCTATTTTTCCTTATTTATCGAGCACAGTTAACATATTTTTATTTAACAAATACAAACAGTTTAAGAAGCTGTTTTTGTGCATTTTAATTGAATTCCAATTTCCATCCAAACTCAGCTCAACACAAATTGCAGGAAATGTGTCTTTCAACATTTTCTAACATAATAAAAACAACATAAAAATTAAGAATCTGGGGGGAAAAAATATCTTCAGCTATACAACTGTTTAAGTAATGTCTGCAGATTATTTACAGTTGGTCCTCCTAGTTAGCAAATTATCAAGTTATACCACCTAGAAAGAATGAATTTTTTGTTTAGGAAGATAACTGAAAAGTATAAAAGCAAAAGAATAGTAAAATCAATTATTTCAATCAAGGTTTTTTGCCTAATCATTTAAATCATAGTTAAAATTGGTGGTGATTAAAAAAAAATCCCCAAACCTTGGATTTAAATCTACCCGGTTGAAAGCCCTAATAGGGCTGTTTCCATGGGAAATACCAGACATAAAGCCTCCAGAACCACCTATTCACCATGCTAAGCTTTTCACATAACAAGCATACCCCAGTTTATTCATATAATAGTGCCCTGCTTTCCTTGAACTGCCAAAAGCTATCGGTCTCTGGTATTGCTAGTGGCCCTCTCAGAGCAATAACCAAGCGCCATTACATTTGAAGAGGATAGAGTACCACAGCTGGACTATTTGAATTTCTACCTCATACCTATCTATTGGAAAGGAGCAATGCCAAGTGATAACTAAATACCAGATGTTTTTAACCCTTACACACGACCTGACCTCACTGCAATGTACCGGCTATATAAGCGCTTTAAAAGGTCCGCACCTATAACCTCTGACCATGACGACCAACGATGCCGTGACCATTGCAAATGCCCTGCATATGGCATGCAGCCAAACGCCCGCCCGCACTGGACAACTGCTGCAAGCCACAGGAATGTCCTGACTGGCAAACTGGAAGGCAAGCTCAGCACAGCTGCGCTTAGGTCTCTCTCTAAGAAAACTCCCTCCCCTCCGCCGGCCGTTTTTATTTTAAATGTGGAGGTTTAAATTACCAGCTGCTCGTTCTGGACTTCGCTGGTGAAATTCCAACCAGAAAGAGCAAGGAGAGCAGAGATGTCCTCCTGACCTGCCTCTTGGGACCTTACGTGCAGGCTTTGTCCTTAGCATTAGGGTAGGGAAGAAGACAGGAAGGATGCCCTTTCTCCCCAGCATTTCCTTTTAGATTCACTATTCCAGAACATGAAGACGGAGAATGCCGGCAAGCTGCTGGACCTACCAAAAAAGTCTGCCATTTTTTTAATTATCCTTGATGCTGTACTATTAATATACATAGCTTAACATAGGGACCGAGCAAAGTCCCCCTAACACTGCAAGCAAGATTTTCCCATTCCAGTTTTCTAGCTCCAGAGCATCAAGCAAGAGTCCCACTGAATCTGCCACCTTCCATTAAAACAGCTTTTATAACTCTGTCAAATTCTCCAACCTCTGTATTGATTTTTTGCCTATTCAAAATAACTCTCCTTTACAACAGGAGTTGGCTGTCAGCCTCTTATCTCTTACTTTCACCTCCACCTGATCCTTCTCCTCCTTGCCAGTCTTCCAGACTCCAATTAATCATGGAGAAAATCAGGGATTTATGTTAAGAGGGAATGTACAAGTCTTAGCCCATCATTAACATACTGTAATTGCAGTGTAGTGCTTCTGACTCAGACCTTTTCAATAAGCTAGGGAAAATCCTAACAGGCAAGCAGGACATTCCCAGCAAACCCTGAAGGAGCTGTATCTGTATCATGCCACTGGATGGCTCCTTTGAAATGAAACTCTGCGTGCATCTGTAAGCAACTGTGCATTGCTGGAGTCTGGCAGGCAGCAAATGCATAACACCATAAAACAGACTACTCATACTTCCCTAAATTTTGTCCTGGTCTCAGCACGAGCAGTCCCATGATGCATTAACACCTCCACCAAGCACATTTTAATTTCAGGCCATCTTCTCATGTTTCTTCTTAATTATCACAGGACATTCATAGAAAAGATCAGCCAGATGGAGATTAAATATTTCACTATGAGAGGAGGAAGCATTCTGCACTAAACTGGAACCTTTATTGCAATAAAGGCTTTAATTAATGACTCAAGCAATTCCCCTGTCACTATAAGGGAAGCACAAACAGTGATCGCAAGGGGAAAGTGCATCAGCTACACTATAGAATAGAAAAAACAATTGATTGCAAAAGGCTCTGCTCACACCGATCACGGGAGTGGCATTGCAATGCCAGGGAAACCCAGACAATCACACGCTCAATAAAGTCAATATTATGCCTTGAAACCAGGCCACGCTGCATTCCTGGTGATGACAAGCCCAATATACCATTAAAAACGGAGGAGGACTGAGGGGGAGAAGCAGAGAGGCTGGAAGGGTGCCGCGTCGCCGGCAGTTCCTGGTGTTGCACCTTTTCTCCATCATCTTGGGTCTGGGGGGTAACGTGGGGGAAGTGTAGGTTCGAGCTAACAAAAAAAAGCCTGCCTGTAAATATCTTGTTTGCCAAAAGAATGAGATGGGGCTTGGGAATACTTGAGCCATCTCCTCCTCGCCTGAAAGATGAAGTTGGACATGCCAAAGCAGATGCAGAGCGAGACAGCAACCAGCAGGTGAAAGTCCCCGAGAACTGCTTTGCACAACCAACACACAACGGGAGCCCTAAGCACCAGCCCACGACTACAATATCATCGTCCGAGAAACCGCTACAGAGGAATTCCCTTGCCCAGTTGAAGTCTCCTGCTGTGATATATTCCCAGTGGTCCTTTTTTTGGGTCCTGCTGTCATTTTACTGACTTCTACATCCTGCCTGACGAACACACAGAATTGGAAGAGCAACTGCCAAGTGACATATGAGCACATGAAACTGCTGCTGGCTCCCTGCGCCTAGAAATCTGCACATCTGCTGACAGCCCACTGCAAAGAAAACCTTAGCAAAATTACAGCTGCTCAACGACCAAGGCAGCTTTAGCATGGTGAAGTAGCCTAGGAGCTACCCCACTGGTCTCTAGAAAATATGTCATAATATGCTCTTCTCTGGGTAAGTGCAGAAAGCCTACAAACCCTGGACAAGTTCACCCAAAACCGTTACGGACCCAATATTAGCAGTAGACATGACAGTCAGAAATCAGAGCCAGAACCCAATGTTAAGTACAAAAAGAGACATCCCTTCCCCTCATTTCACTGAGAGGCTCCAAGACTTTAGAATCATTTTTGATAAATGACCTCAGGTATGGCAGAAGGCATTAATATTACTGGTAAAGAGAGACATGGATGATGGATTTCATTCATTTGCCATAAAAAAAAAAAATTCCATGCTTTCTTTTTTTTTTATTAGGAACATAATGCTTCCCAATGTATTGGTGCATGATATATGGTAGCACAATGTGCTGCACCAAGGTAAAGGGATCGTGTTCGCCAAGGAGCAACCCTCTACAGATCTGGGCATCTAGTGTTGGTCTCGCTCGGTACAACTGGCAACAGGAACTGCTCAAGACAGCTGAGCGGTGACACAAAGGATCATCTGAGATCCTGAAGAATGTCCTAGGTACTGGATTTCACGAGGAGCAAGAACTGCTTGTGCAAATGATTGTTTGCGAGGGTCCTTTAGGGAAACGGGTCAGTTGACATAGGGTGGAATATTTTTCCAGAGAATCAGGCTCATCCCCAGGGAGGGAGACTAGCTCTTCCATCACCCCTTGAGCTCTGTGCTGCTCAGCAACAGATCTCCTAAAACGCAAACCTAGGAGCTGATGTGCACAGAATTGCAGCTGCAATCTTAGAAGCCAAGTTGAAGTCCCAGTTACAAATTTGGCCCAGACAGTACGAGTTTCCTCATGTAAGTTTAAAGGGATTAGGTCTCCATGGCATGCAGCGGTACGGTCCTTGGAATAAAATTCTCATTTACTAAATAAATTACTGTATATTACTGTATAATGGTGTTCACATTATAACTGACAATTAGAGCCATTAAAAAGAAAGCTCATAAACAGCCGAAGCTCACATCAAATTAACACAGTCATGATTAAAATCACTCTTCTGATTTCTGCTCTTCACAGAAATAATCAGCATTTTGCATAAAAATGAATAGGAATCAACTTAAAATCACAGTGGTGCTGCAACAGAGGTGCTGCCTACGAGCTGCGGTAACGGTGTGCTTCCACCCTGTGCCTGCCTCCCATGTTCGACCCTCTTCATAGACAGGTCTATTACGTAATGCCGAGGCGCTAGGGATGAAACTGCTGTTGTTATTACTCTTGGCTCTAATGAGGAGAACCTGGGTTCTATACTGGCCTGGGGGAAGCTTTTTTCTTTTCCTTTTTTAATTTTTATCACTTCATAGTTTAAATGCCTTCCAGCTTTTGGGCGCAGACTCATTCTACTGTGATGCTAGAAAGGAAAAAAAAAAAAAATGAACTCATTACAACTGAACAGAATGAAAACAGCACAAAATGGGAGTCAGCCACTCATTACAATGGGGGAATGCAACACGAACAACTTTGGGGGAAAGGTGCGTGTGCGAGTGGAGAATCTGCAAGCAGGCATGGAGCCCGGATGCTCCTCACGAGAGTTAGTGCCACTCTCATTGTACTGATTTAATCCTTAGCATCACGGCACTGCTTAATAACCCAGCTCAGCCACAGGCGCTAGTATGTGGAAAGGAAGCAGAGAGAGGCAAGGCGACACGGTGCCAACCAATATTAGTGTCCTGGTATTAGCACATGGCCGTCGGCAGAGGCTCGAGGTCCAGTGGACAGCCGCCACTCAAGAAGGACAGTGGCTTCGGATACAGCCAAGCTCACAGTGCCTGGATAAGGATTGCTGTAACATCAGCAGAGAGCAGCGAATAGAGAGATGAGCTGTTGAGCTTGCATTGTGATGCTAACCATTTAAAATATTGTTGCGTGTGCTGTGTTTTGAAAAGGCATGACAATTATGCTATGTATAAATAAAAGTAGGGGAAGATAAAGGGCCTTTGATCTGATTTGCTTTTAAAGTATGAAGTGAAAGGACATTCTCATATATCTTATCCGCTAATTTAACATATAAATCACAAAAAAAATATGATCCAGATGGGCTTCAATGAAGGAAACCAATTAACATAGACAGCCTTACCATCTGACACATTAGTTGTAATAATAAAAAACAAACAACATGGTCAAACAATAAGGCTCAGTATTATAGCTGACATTTCTAATTAGTTCCTGCAAGCAGTGCATCCTCTTCAGCAAAAAGACTAACAGCAAGTATTTTGTTTTGCAGAGGAATACACGTCTAAACTCCGTGTTTACAGAGCGATGAAACAGATTTATCTGCATTCCCACGGGGTGTGCTTTGAAACTAATGGACTTCGTACAGTCCACATCTGGCTTCCCAATTAGGTTTGGAGAACATTTGCTTTCAAACACTTTGACATTAGCGTTGTGCCAAACCTGGAATACAAAGTGCACCTGAGTACGCCACAAATGCCTGACCTGTGCCCCTGGGCTCAGCTCAGTGGGGCCATCACTGTTGTGTTCTGGGCTATTTTCTTTTCTTGTTATAGCTTTCCTAGAAATGCCACCTCTCGCATGCAGCACGATGTTTCTGGCACACAGCTCCCAGCATCAGTCAATTAAGCTTACAGCAGGCACTTACAGGCTGAACTGCAATTAGTGTTACAAATCAAAGGCTCCATCCTGCAAATACATACGTAGTTGCACCTCGGAGGGGCCTGCTCCCCGGTGCATGAGTATGTGTATGCAGGTCTGAGCTGCAAGGACCCAAACTTGGAAGTGTCTGAGCAACCACAGCACCCCTGAAAATCAATGTGGCAGGAGTTTCAGTGAAGCGGTTCAAGTGTGCAGAGTGTACTTGCTAAAGGAATCTGCATCCCAAAAAGACAGACCAAGTTTTTATAACTGGTCTCTTGGAAGCAAGAAAGGAAGCAAGCAAGCAAGCATGGGAGTGAACTCTACTAGAATCAGGACATCCGTGTCCAGACACCCATGTGGTTATGATGAAAAAAGAAGGGGGCAGGGAATGACAGGGGCTAAGCTAAATATTTGAAAATGAAAGCTATTTGGAAAGAGCAGAAACACCGTAATATTCAGAAAATAAGCAGTGGCCTAAATTCTGAAACAGAGGGACTTGGTTGGGTTTTTTTCCCCCCCATGATAGGAAAGGGCTTCTGAAGTGGAAATCCAGTAAGTCCTTTCAGTGTCCACTGCCTCTACATCCTAAGGCCTGAAAAGAGAAGTAGGCTGACTCTAGGTATGTTACTCATATACTTTTGTCCAGTAAAAAACATAAAATAAAATAAAACAAAACCCACCTTTGCTCATCCCAGGACTGCCAACTGTAAAAGAGGGGTCAACACAGAAACTAGTACGATATTATCAGGGTAGATGTCCCAGAGATATCAAGGCCCGGATTGTGCAAGGTGCTGCCTAAACACATGGTTAGAGAGTATCCTTGCCTCAAAGGCCTTGCAACAAACACATACATTGGGCAGGCAGAAAAGCTGTTATTCTACAGATGAGAAACTGAGGTAGGAAGGGAGATCTTTAGAGGTGTGAATGCGAATTCAGTCCCTACCTCCCTTCAGACTTTTGGAAATCTCCCCTAAGCGACTTGCTCAAAGTTGTACCAGATAAACTGTGGCAGAGCCTGAGAACTGCACCCAGAGGCTCCCAAAACCGCCTTTCCTCTCTACCCTTGAGTGCTTAGCATAGGGACAGGATTCACAGCAATTCACCCTTTTGTGCTATTCATCTGCAATGCAGACCCTACTACATAAGCTGAGAGCTATCAGCAAAATTTCGTGGCAAGGAAAAGAAATGGCACAGGCACAACATTACTGAGTGCTGTGGTAGTGCTTATGAGCCGCAATCACGAGCCATGGTGCCCGGCACAATAGCAAGTCTGCTCCTGCCACACCAAGCTCACCATTAAAGAACAAGGCAGGAGAAAACGGGCAACTATGACAGAGACGGGGAGCGTAAGAAAACCGTGGGAGAACATGGAAGACAGGCAATGGTCTCTGCACTGCGCCTGCCTAACTGTTGTCAGAAATTAGCTGTAGACCTCACGGCAAAGGAGAGTTTCAAGCAGGGATCAGGAGGAGGGGATGACATCTTGACAGCACAAGCATGATAATCAGAGTACCAAGAGGTCACAAAAGCAGTAGATTAACCACAGGAAATAGGTTGGTGTTTCAGATCCCACACAAACTACTGCAGCACGTTCTTTTTTTTTTTGCAAGACCAGGAATGCACTTCTCTTCCACTTACCTCGACAGGGAATCTCTTGCCATTGATGCTGTGCTCCGAGCCAGCTGATCCATTGCTCTGACCCCAGTGAAACTCCACTTTTTCTGCTTTGAATCTGCCTGGCAGTCCGGCACCACTGACGAAATAATCATCCTTCAGGAGGATAGCGACTGCACACACAAGAAAGAAAGGGAGGAGAGGCTTAGTGCATTTGTGCCACTCTGTTCAAGGTTACTGAGGGACTCGTTGATCAGATTAGGTGATTTTATTGTATTAATATAGTATATTGCATTCATCTGAATGGGGGGAGTAGTTTATTTTCCTGGTACTACAGTTGCATTAGAAGAACAGCACAAATACAAGCAATGCCTGTGCATTCGCAGGACATCAGATCCCATGGAAACAACAGGATAATGTCATAAAAAAGGCCAGCCAAGGAGGAGTTTCCATGCATTCGCTTGCCAAGCAATGGCTAAATTATTACCTTTATTCAACCGTAGGCAACTCCCACCAGCATCTGTGAGACGAGTGAATACACTGAAGATGCCTTTGTGAATCTAACATTAATTTCTGCTGGATCTGCTAATGCCAACACGTGTGCAGTTTTACTTTATATTCCCACTATATTTTGTACCTGCCACATGTGAGGCTGAAGTCGTTGACTTGCACAGGCCCGGGGGCAAATACAACAGTGCCCACCACCCCACGTCAGCCAGCTCTGTGCCTGCCTAACCAGCGCTGGGAAGGTCTGGCCCAGGCGTGGAAGGGCCACGGGAAGGCTCTACGCCTGGCTGCACTCGGGACTAGCAGAAATGCTCAGACTGGAAGGGAAGCAAGGCTCTTGTACAAACGAGCTCCCTCCCACCTATTCGCAGGAACCACGCGGGGTCAGGGTCACTAAGTACAGCTCTGCAGTAGCTGACACCTCGCAGAGAAAGAGGAGCAAGGGAAAGTCCTCATTTTTCCCCACGGATTGCATAGGCGGCAGATGCACTCGCAGCTAGCCACATCCTGCGGTCCAGTCTGGTGTGGAGGGAGCCACCGCCGCCTGACGAGATCCAGCTCGTTTCAGAAGGGGCCAGCTGGAGGAGATGGCAGTTTAGGGGCTTTGCTAGCCCGGGGTAGGAGGACTCCCTTTCAGGCCACCTTGTTCGCAGTTCCCCTCCCCATCCAGGCAGCGTACTCTCCTTAGCTGCACGTAGCCGCATTAGGGTGCAAGATCAAACCCGGGAGTCTGTGTGGCAGCAGCGAAGGGCACGTGGCATGAACCGTATCCGGCTTCATTCAAGAAGGGCTCTTTGCAACGTCACGCGCTCCCGCGGCGTAAAGCCCAAACCGGTGGAGTCTGCTGCAGGCCCCGGCTCACGAAACGCTGCCGCGCCGCACAGCGGGGACAAACAGAAACTGCTCTGGCAGACTCGCCAAGGAGGCCTCACCCGATCCTGCCCATTTTATGCAGGCGAGGACAACTGGGCCTCTGCATATTCTCATCTCCCTGATCTATAAAGCACCCCTTGCCCTAGCCTGTGTGGGTCCCTGGTACTGAGCCCCTTTCACACGTGCAGGCTGGATAAAACTCTGCGCTTGGGAGAACCGAATTCGACTCCCGGTTCAACCGCTGCATTTGTTGAACCAATCCACTCCTGTCTCAGAGTCTGTTTTCACAGATTTCATAGACATTAGGGCTGAAAGGGCCCTTGCAAAATCACCGGGTCAAGCCCTGTGCCCCAGGGCCTGGAAGTTTTCCCACCGGGTGGTGACACTGGCTTTCCATGCAGCGACGAGAGGCACGGCATAAGCTGATATTATCATTATCGTTTACTAACAGGAACAGCACTAAGCAATGTGGCTGATATTTGTCGCTTGTCTCCTTGCCATGAAGGTATAATTGAATCCTTTCTGACTGGCAGCCACAGAAGTCAGGCTTCCATTGCAAGAGCCAGCTCCCACCCAGAAAACCTGCAACCTGAGCAGTCAGGGTGAAGAGCGAGAAACAGGAAAACTCAGTCCGACTGTACAGCTGGGGAACAGCACTTTTAAAAAGCCTGCCCAAGGTGAGCAGAGGAAGTTCACGGCTGAACTGGGAAGTGACCTCGGGTCTGCCACATCCCAGCTTGCAGCCTGACCACGACTGCCATCACTCCTTCCCACGCTCTCCCATGTTGCTCAGTATGGGAACCAAGACGGTGTCTTAGTCAATCCCTTCTTCCTCCCCCATCATAAAACTCTGCTTAAAAATAGGAGGGGACAGAATAATCCTGTACCGAACCGATTCTTCTAGGAGGAAGCGGGTTGGGATCTACTTTCATCTACTTTGGTTAGGATCTCATAGTAAAAAGTTTTAGCAAAAAGTATGCCCAGCTGGAATTCGAAGGCATTCTGGAAGTACGCCGTCCAACGGGAAGAGGAACTCAAATGGTACAGAGAGCAGGGAAGGAAAAGGTTTTTATTCGGTGCTGAGAAGCAAATACGTTCGTGGGGACACAGAAGCCGTTCCTCACTGAAGGAAGGAGTCATGGATAAAAGCACGGGCCAGCCTCTGCAGCACCACAGCTCTGCCCAGACGAGGAGCAAGGGAGCTAGCAACGGCCCTCCAGTCCTGAAGATCCGCTCCAGCTCGGCTGCAATTTAGAGCGACCATTGAGCTGCTCTATGTTGCACCCTGGCACGGAGGAGCTTCGTTTTACTGCCACTTCCCGTTGTTCTGGCACCCTCCTTCCACTGAGCCGGGGGCCTGCCAGGCAGAGGTGGGCAAATCCAGCTCTCAGGCACCACTTGTACTCACAGGGGAGTTTGTGTGTAAAGAGGCTCCATTTGGCCAGCAGCAATCTGCCTTGCTACCAAGCACCATTTCCTCCTCCTTTCCTTAAAAAAATTCTCAATGAGTCTGGTAGTATTTTAAATACTGCAGCCTGCGCTCGATCAGTTATAAATTCCATAGGTAAAAAAAAGGCACAAGATGATGAATACAGGAAAACAGATTTGTGTGCATCTGTTGCAATGTACCGTGGGGACTGAGTCGCATTTTATAAATATTTGATAGGACCTAAATCATTTATGGCTCTGTCAGGGGTCATTTTACTTGTTTTAGATGAATAATTAAAAGGATAATTAGGAGGATGTACAATCTGAAATGTTCACGTAATTGTTCATTTTACAGTATCTCCTACTACACAGTGTCATCCGAAACACCCCTGCCATCTTCCTGCCTCAGCTGCATTCTGCTACTGCCATCGGGTGTTTTTTCCGCCCCCCATGAAATTTCTAATATTACCTAGCATGGTAATACCCACGCACTTCACTGTTCAACCTCTGGATACGTGATGATTTAGCCACAGAGCATGGGGAAGAATCAACCCAGCAAAAGTTACATCTTGGTTCTGCCGAGGGCGACGCTTAGATTTTGGAGCAGAAAGCAACTGAGCATTAAGCTTGCAAAGCCTGAGCTGACCCCTACCCATTAGACACCTTCTCTTACAGGGATAGCAGGAGATCGCTTGGTGCAATCCCAACAAAACGGCCACAGGAAGGAAACATGAGAGTTGCAAGGTTCAGGGAGACCAAAGGAAGGAATACAGGGAGCAAGAGAACAACCAGCAAAGCTATCTTGGATACACAGCTAGTGGGGCGGCCTCGGCAGGGGAGATGTTGACTCTTATTCTGCGTGTTGAGAGTCCAGAAAGATGGTTTACCAGCACGTCTTTCCTACAAAGCGCTCCAGGGACACACTAGCATAAGATGGTCTTTACCTGTGAAGAGCCTAGTAGTGCCGGAAAGCTAATACAGCCATGGTAGCAACCTTCATTTCAACTTTTAACTTTTCAGTGCATAAAAAAGTAATTAATTTCTCTATCTCACTCAATTTTAAATTAGTAGTTTATCGGTAATAACAACATCCGAGTCAGGGATTTCCTGGAAGTTAATGAGTGTCTAGGTTAAAGGCCCCTGGCTTTCCCTTGGACCTGCATCTCCTCCAACCAGTTATTAACTGCTAAGAAATGCCCTCCCCATCCGTCATCATTGCTTAAATAGACGTTTAGTTTATTGAGTCTGTCAGTCTGTAGTAGAAAGGTCTCACGGGGCCATCTGCTCTGGAGACTCTTCTGCCAAAAAAGCAGAGTAATTTACTACAAAACCTGCCCCCGTGTTCTGCCCACAAGCCAGAACATCTGATGTGGTTTGCTACTCTATCAATGTCCAACTCAAAATTCATACCTGCAAAAAGGTCAAAATCCAGGGAAAGGTGGAGGGCCGGGGAGCAGTTATAGGTGCTCAGGCCGCTCGTGCACAAGCTCAGCATAACAGCTTAAAACAGAGAGCAGAGCAGAAGCAGTTTGGGTAAAAAAAACCTGGCAACCAGTTACCGTCATTGAGAGAGGCATGAACCTGTCGGGAAAAAATCCACCCCCGACCATGAACTCTTTGAACAGGGTAGCAGTATCAAAAGCACTCGGCAGATGTGAGAGAAGGCACGGCCTTCATTTCCAACCTCAAGACACTTGGAAAAGCTCCCAGTGCATTCCTGTGGACCGCGGCCTGCTAACACCCCTGGGCAGCGAGGCCGCAATCAGGATCTTCTGCAGCCGGGAATGTAGCATTTGGCTTATAACCTTGGTGTCACTAGTTACACCCATTCCTGCCATTATTTCCATGCAACTTGCACAGATTGTGGAAGCCGTAAACTTTTGTAGACTTCAAGAACTTTTTTCCTACAGAGGGAAGCATCTAGCACTTCTTTGAGTGAGTATTAAAGCAGATACCAACAATTCTAGCAAGGAAAACACACACCATGACTAGCGTTGATTTATTTTCCTAATAACTGAAAAGGATCCATATCCCGAATGACAGAATAACAACCCTTGGTTTTTGTCTTTTTTTAAGATGGAAACTATATTTTCTCCATTTTCCCCCTTTCTCAATTATAGAAGAGCAGTGATTTAGGAGGCAGGAGGTAGGCAGACAGCTGAGTGTCAGAAGATGCTCTCTTGCTCAAAATGGCACCGAGAAGAGCATTTGCAAAGTACCCGACATGAGCAGCCATCAAAAATGCAAACAGAATATACGGTACCAAAATGACCAGCTGCAGCTATGGGGTCAACACAGCACAGCTGTTCCATATCCAGCCTCATGCTTTCCAGGACTTTTCCCCCAGTGCTTTTGCTGGTCTCCTTCACACAGACAGTAATTCTTACAGTGATCTAACGTGCCTATCCAAGGATCACATTTACTTTGAATCTGAGCACTTGGCAATTTTGAACACATTTATCCAGATGCCACAAGCAGTCGAGGCAATCCTATTCTTCCCATTGTACAGCTGGCAACCTGAGACACAAAGCGCATGTGCCTCAGGGATGCCCTACGGCCCTAAAGCCATCTATGCAGCTTATTTTGCGAGCTGGTTTGCAGGTTGTGTAGGTGCAAGAGGGTGTGGGTCTGCATTCAGCTAGGAGATGGTACAGACATACCATAAGGGACCTTGTCGGGATCACACAGGAAGTCTGTAACAGGACTAAAAATGGTCCCCAGGCTTCATACAGTCCAGAATGGCACCCTCTCAAAAACCGAGTCATCTGTTCTCTCTGGAAATTCCCAAGATGTATGTGCTTGATTTTTAATTCATTAAGGCAGTTACAAGATCTGTGGCTGATCTCTTAGATCCCTATCCAAAGCCCACTGTAGGCCAAAAAAGTATTCTCCATGTACACATCAGGGTGCTCGGCGTACATGAAGGAGCTGTGGTGAGGTGAGAAATGTTGTACAAAGCACCTCAGAGACAGAAGCTGAATATTAATAAAGATATAAAAATAGATCCCCCTAAATAAAACATAATTAGAGATTTAATTCAATTACCTGAAAGTTCTTGACCTTGCAATTGAAAAGGCTCTTCTTATGATTTCCACTTTTTACTATTTCTGTATTAGAGTGTAATCAAACGCATGCAATTTTGCTTATACATCAGCCTTGACCTTTTGCTGAACTGTTTTGGTAAAAAATAAGCAATGTTTTCAGATGGTTCTTTTATCAAAGTGCTAGAACAAATAGACCCAAAGAGAGTTAATTTCAGCGTGGCGCTCAATATAGTAATGATATCGACGGTGCATTAATAAAACCACCGCTACTTTGCACAGCTACCGCCCTTTCTGCTTGAGATCCTTCTACATCTCTGCCTTTTTTTTAAATCCAGAAGGGCATCACTGCACTGGGACATATTTCACTGGAGACTAGCCTTTCACAGCCAATAATTAAAGAATGCATCTTGAAAGTCTCACACGAACCTTTATTGTGATGCACAATTAGTTGCTAAGAAAATGATTTTATATTGAGGAGGAACTCAGCAAACTGCTAATAACTGATGTGCAGCATTAGCTTTACAAGGAATGCAAAGAGAAACACCCAGCTGCTTTACCTGGGAAGGTCTCAGGTTAAAGCTAAACAGGGCAAGTGGGTGCCTGTGGGAGAGGAGGATGGTTTACACCTCATGGCTTGAGTTTTTAATGGATTGCAAACAGGCCTCCGGAGACCAGTGGGGCAGAACGTACCAGTTTTCCCAGTGTTTTTCATCCACGTCTTGTTAGAAGACTCGTTGTCAAAGCCATCGAGCTGTAATTCTTGATACTCATCTCCAACTTTTGCCTCGTGGTCCACAATGTCTATTGGAGACTGCTGGTTACCTGCACAATGCACGCTTGAAGTAACCCAGTGCTCAGGACCATATGTACCTGTTCAAAAGAAAGACCAACAACTTAATGCCCTGATGAGTCAATGGCCAACAGACTAATCTTAAGCAAGGCGATCAAGCATTTCAGTTCCCACAGTAACTATACAGCTGCTACATTTCCGGGACTTGAAAAAGGTTAAGACACGTAAACCTGTGAAAAGATTGAAATCTATTAGCTTCACGTACTACTCGAACTTTGCTTCTAGCTGTGAGGAAGAATGGCGTTATTTTAAGTTGTTGCTCTATAAAATGATCAACAATACGCCAACCCCTCCTCGACCGAGTTCTGAGTTAGCGCAGTGCTACAGGAATATCCAACTTGCTGTACGAGACTGCCTGGTTTACCTGTACGCACTAGGTAATTAGCACACAAATAACCCCTTGACTCTAGATTGTGTGACAGCTTGTTTAATTAATTAATTGCCTCTATTTTTTTTTTTAACTTCCTTACGTCGGCAGGCATAGGGAAAGAGGACTTAGTCAACTGAGAAATTAAATGTGAATAAATCTGCTATATGCAAGTCAAGAGAAAAAGCATGGAGGAAAATATTATCACTTGCTCCTCCTGCTTCTCCTTTCTCTAGCTTTTCTTTCCCTTTACTACCCAAATTTTATTCACATGTTATTTCTCAGTTGGTTTAAATCACTCTCCCAAAAGAAGATGAATAGGAGCTGTGTGATGCTCCACAGACAGATCAGCAGTGTTTTGCATAAACACATGGAGCAACAGCACTCCACGTTTATGTGATCGCTAGCCAAGAGTGGAAAGAGTGCCAGGCGCCGACACTTCCCTGTCACGCTCCCTCCCCCAGCACACTTTTGTTTCCACAGAGCAGCGTTTAAAGTTCAGAAGAGCAACGCAAGTCTGTTTGTGCAACTGTCTTCCTCCCAGCAGGTAATGAGCATTCACTGCTAAATCGTATGCATGCTCAGAAGCTGGCAAAAAAACCGAGACGCTACAAGGAATCCTCTGGACCCACTCAAGACCACAACTGTTCGCTCACAGTGATGCTCTTACGGACTTGTAAACATTTCAAAAAAGCAGCGGCATGAAGATGATGCTGATTCTAGGTTCTTCGGGCTTCAGCCTCACACTGGGCATGTTAAGCTAGGCCAGCAGGAGTGAGGGAAGAAGCTGGTCGCCCAGGATTTCAAACTACTCCAGGCAGGATGCGGATAAGATGCACGCACAACATGAATGGTTTCGGAGGAGTAAAACTGGAGGGACAGAGCGAATCTGATGCATGCTAACGCATCCTGATAAATTAGTGAGTTCCCCCCACAACAACATCCCTGAAGGTGTGCGTGTGCATACACAAATGTATCACACGTATGCGTCAAACGCACCACATACAGGGCAAACGCAGCATGAACCAGTGGACTGCACACTGCAGCCTGGCCTCCCTACATGCATTTTTTATCCTTCCAAATGAGCAAGTGATGTAAACAAGCAAATCACAGATACTCAAGAAAGTACCATTTTACTCCAGCGATGGTGATGGTTGCTCACTGGTGCTACCCAGTCTGGCTATACGGACATCCTCCTGCCTCCTCTGGCCTGGTCTAACGCAGGATGATCCCTAGGTTTCATACTCCATTAATCATCGCGCACAAATGCTACAACTTAAACTGGACGAAAAGCTTCATGTGTTGATGGCAATCAGGGAAAATTTAAAAGTCCTTTAAAAATCATCTGTGACATCTGCCTAATCTAGACTTAAATCTGATGTAGCTCTTGATTCTACGCATATTATTAGCAAAGGCCAGTTTAATTCCCAATGTACTATCACTAAAGAAAATGGAGTTATTAAATGCTATTCCAGGAAAACAGAAGATCTTTGTTTATATACAGACTTTCCCCACAATTTAGTAATTATTTTTGGTAAATTTGGGGTCAATTTAGATGAGCGTTTAAATGCAACCTTGCTTTTAGGCTGTGACACTTGCTAATCTCTTACATTTTAAAAGGTCCAGCCTCGAAGAGAAGTAGCAAGCCTGCCAGCTATCACCACCTGCTATTGTTCGAGTCTCCCAGTAGAGTCAATGGGAAATTTGTTTGAAGAGGGGCTTCAGGATCAGCTCCTTTCTGAAAATGGGCCAGTGACGTGCTTTCTGAAGATCAGAACTGTGAATTGTGGACCCATCTGAAGTGAAAACAGCTTGTTAACCTGACATAAAAAATACCAAATGTGTAATAATGCACAACACATGAAAAACTTCTGAGCACTTCAGGTTCCCCCAGTCCCGTTTTCGAACATGACTGAAGCACTTTGAGACCATGCGTCACCTTCCCCCTGTGCCATGGATAGCATCTGATGAAGCAGATGGTGGCCTATAAAAGCTCATGCCTCTGAACCAGTTAGTTTCTAAGTTGCCACCTACCTGACTTAAGACTAAGACCCCAACTACCTCTCCACATCATTTCTGAAACCAGGCTTTAAAGTCACTTGGCTGATCTTGGACACCTGACCCTATCAGCACTGCTTTGGTAATCCCCTCCCATACAGCTAGAAGTTCCCTTTAAATCTGAATCCAAGATTCACCTATGGAAGTGCTGAAGGATCTGCATGTGACAGTACGTATAAAATACTTCCAGACTAGCCCTGAATCGTTTAAAAATGCCGATGCAATAACACGCTCATGGGAGTTCAAAACTACAACTTACTACAGGTGCTTTGGCAACAGGTCCTGACACTGTATATTACTGTCATAAAGCTAAGCTTTGGTTTAGAAGTTCATGACCTGCTATGTAGAATCAGCATGAGATGTATATAGATATACAGATATAGATGTTTAAAGGGAGGAATTTGCATAAATTTTCTTTCAAAACTTCTGGCATGTAAACTCCCACTATTAAGTTTGCAGTTGTAGCTAGCTAGCAATGTAGGACCCGGTCCTCAGCAGGTGCGCAGGATAGCTGTGCTAATATATATATATACACATCTCCAAGCCCGTATTGTTTTCAGGGAGCAGTTTAAAACAAGAAAAATGCTGTGGGGAGGGGAGGAAAGCCTCATATTTTCATTTTAGAGTTTGAGAATCAAGGAAGATAAATAATATTTCATGCCCAGAAAAATTTAGCTAAATGCCTATAAAAATGTAATCAAGAAGAGCTGCATGGGATTCATTTATTTGCTGGTAACCATGAGAAGGTTTAAGCCTAACTGCTTGCTTTTTTTCCATGTACATTCAAGTGCAGTTTTAATTGAAACTGATCTTCCACTACAGATTTCAAATTAATTCTTCTTCTAAGTGTCTCATGCTCCAGACACCCTTGCCTTGCAAAAAACCTATATAATTAGTGGAGGAAATAGAACACTTTTTCTAAGCTTGCAGGTATTGATTACCTATTCCCTACATCAAAACACCATTGCCATTCTGCACTGTATAAATCTCTTCAGTCTTAGACATTTTATAAAGTACTGAGAATTATATCATTAATCATTTGCAGTTGCACCTGTCCTGCTATATCGAATTCTTTGTTTTTTAGAACTTTAAATAAATGCTTTTAAATAAAAACATGACACTAAATAAAGACTGCATTTAACTTAAACCTAGTATAAAATCCCTACATCTTGTGTGTGACATTTACACATCTGAAATAGAGTAACATAAAACGATTTGCATTTCATTTCAGCAGGAGCAAAGCATCATGGCTTTAATCGGGTGAAGTTTGGGATGATCTGAATTGAGCTTTGAATGGCTGACGTGGTTTTCAAACCCAGACAAACTTAAGGTCCCCGTCTATTGATGAATAATGCAAGGCTCCACTGAAAAGTGCAGGACCACATGTGAATTATGATAAATGTCAAACATGCCTGTCCTTGAGCTCTCATGCCAGATGGAATATCTGCAGAGAGAAATATTACGGACCTGTATAGTGGTGACCTTTAGTATCATTATTTATTAACGTTAGCTCACTCTGGCCTAAGCACAATCCCAAAACTGAAGAAGGACGGTCTCCGCTTTGAGGAGTTCCCAGCCTACCCTGAATGATTCCTCACCTAAGATGATGAAGACAAGTCCAATGAGCGATGTGCAGCAAAACAATGGTGCGTATCGTTGCACCAGAAAAACGGCACGTCTTGCTGCACTGCTCCCCTGCCAGTCAGGAGTGGGGCAGAGCGAGAACGGGATCAGGAAGCGCGGGTGTACCTGGACGCTGATCCTGGCCACCCGCAGCAAGCCCGGGAACTCCAGACCCTCAGATATCCACCCCCGGCTGAGAGGCCACGCTTGCAGTTGAACGCTCTGCTCTCACAGCCACGGCGTTTGCAGGGCGATGGAGGTTCATAGATCTTCCGTGGCCCAGCAACCTCAGAAGCTAATTGTGGATGATTGCTCTCTACGGACTTGCTCTTACTGAAATTAATGGCAAAACTGCCATTGATTGTCGCGAAGCGGGATCAGAGCTGCAGTCAATGATCTCAGCAGCGTACCCCTCTTCTCTGTCCATAAGATTTCAGATGCCTTAAGCTACATGCAAGAGTCAAAGCTTCTCTGACGCATGCACAGCGCAAACCACCTCTCACTCCTAGCTGGTTTCCATAACAAACAACCACATTTTCTTCAGGGTGAGAAAATATTCCTTATTCAACCAGCGTTCTAAAATCTTTTCTTATGCTAAAATTTTCTGTCAATTACTGCAGTATTTTTATTAATGGCTTGTTAATACATAAGCTGTTCTTTAAATAGAATCCAAAATTACCTTGTTTTTCTTCTTGCTACCGTACATCCCAAATAATGCCTATGCTTCACTAATAAAAAACCATTAAAATAATGAATTCAGCCAAAATCTAATTAAAGCTGATATAAAAATGTTTGTGAAATTTTTACTCATTCAAATGTATTTACTTTTCCTTCACAAGCTATTGTTTAAAAATATAACTTTTTAAAGCCACATTTGTACTCTTTCCCTTGTTTCAATTAATTTTCCAATTACCAATTTAGTTGCTTTTATATAAAAAGTGCTGTATTTCATACAGGTCTTTACACAATGCTCTTCATTTTGCAAAGGATTTGATGTACATTCACTATTCAAGAGCAAGCTCGGGGAAGAAAGTTGAAAATGCAGCATTTGTGTCTCTAAATTTCAATTTGCTTAGGCATTTGCATGAGCTGCCTCACTCTGGACCACAAAGGGCCAATTTTTGACAGCAGTTAGTAAAAGGGGACTAGTGATGGTGCAAGCCAGGAATGATAACCTAGGAGAAAGGCAGCTGCCTATGGCAGACATCAACAAAACTGTTAAAAAATGGACAATCTGGTGGCGGGTGAAGACGTGCATCTTCCATCCCTTCTTTAGCATCCTTTCCCTTGCTGTCTACACACTCTGCAGAAATTGTTCCCCCAGCTGAAAAAAGAACCTGACATCATCACAGTCTACAAGGGCTGAAGTGTCCAAGCCACGTGCTGAAAGTGAACAAAGGGCACAAAAAACAAGTGCTAATTGAATGAGTTATGCTGAGGCAGTGAGTGGGGGGCCAACCTTTTTGGCAGGGGTGCTGCAAATTGGTTTCAAGTTGCAACAAGAGAGGTTTAAGTATATTAGGAAAAAATCTCTCTCGTTAGGAGGGTGTTGAAGCATAGGAATGGGTTACTGAGAGAGGTGGTGGACTCTCCATCCTCGGAGGTTTTTAAAGGCCTGGCTGGGATGATGTAGTTGGGGCTGGTCCTGCTCTGAGCAGGGGGTTGGACTAGATGTGACCTCCCGAGGTCCCTTCCCACCCTCCTTTTCTATGATTCTATTAAATTACCCCATGCCGCTCCAATCCCTTCCCCTGCCTGATCTGCTGCTCTGCTTTCTGCTCCCGGCCCTATATGCTACTGCATTCCCTCCTCCCTTCCATGATCTACCACGTGCCGTGCGTGGAGGCTGCCCATGGTATATGTGGCCCACCTGCCACGGGTTGGCCACCCCTGCACTAGGGCACACGCTCACTCACGGCATGCACCTCCGGACCCAGCCAGCCGGTCCGAAACCCTCCCCAGGTCCCTCCCTTGGAAGGAAGAACAGAGGGAGCCTGTCGGATTGAATCACGAAGGCCGTGTTTAGACAGAAGTCAAGAAAGGACAATTTGAATGATCCTTTGCTGAGTCATTTGCCATGAGGCTGGAAGGGTAAAGGCACAAAAATCTCACGAAGCCTCAGTACAATCAGTAGCATTTTTCAGAGGCCTTTCCATCCCTGAAGAAAACAGCTGAGTTGTCTGAATCATTAGAGAGGGGGTGGGATTGTTGAAATGATGCTGCCTTGCTCTGAAAAGGATAACATCTCAAACTCAAAGAGACAGGGAAACCGGGCCAGTAGACAGAGTTCACAAAGATTCCAGGATTTCCTACCCTGAGGGAAACGGGCTTTTCATTTTATTATTCTCTGTCATCACTCTGTTTAACATGAGACGCTCATGCTTGCAGAAAATTCCAATTACAGCTTGAAAAATGAGAGGCCTCGTAGCAAGAGCAAGATCCCGGAGAGCCGTGCGCAGAGGCCCAGGCAGGTGAGAGGCACCGTCTCGTAAGCCCGAGCGCGCCGCGCAGAGCCGCGGGTGTACGAGCGGCCAGCCGCCGCGGACGGGCTTTCGGAGAAGAAAACCGCTCTCACAAGGACAACATCTGAGGAAAGGGATTTGAAAGAGCAGTGGTGGGCACAGAGCTCTACCGTGGTCCTTCCCTTTAGGAAACTGGCTGTAGAGTTGTTCAGATAGAAATGGGTCAGATTGATTAATTTTCAGAAAACAGCATTTATAAAAAAAAGTGTAGTGACCCTCCTCCCCCTTTACATTTTTATTCCAACAGACCTAGGGAAACATCTCGACGGTTGTTTAAAAAATAATCAAGGCATACCTAAAAAAAATATTAAATTTCCGTGATCCTGCTTCCACCATTTTTAGACGCATAAGCCCAGACGTTTCAAAAACAAAAGCTTTACACTACACTTAAATACCTAAATGAATGCTCTTTTTGTGCAACTCAAAACTTTTAAACTGGAAGCCAGATTGATGCACATTATTCTAGAACTTATATATCCTTAGTTACAGGTGCAGACAATTATTATTGTTGTATTCTTTAATTAGTTACAAATTAAATGAACTTTAAATTATCTGACAATTACCCATGGCAGAAAGTTTGCTAATGTTGTTTTCTCTTCCTCTGTATTCTTATTACAGATTTTATATTACATATTTTAGACACGCGATTAACACATTTTGCATTTGTTCTTGAAAATGTAGTACGAAGTTCCCCTGAACTCTGTAAGATGCTCCCACAGCATTCCTCTACCTGCCAACAGTTCAAATGAATGGTAGACAACAGGGCAGGGCAGGTTCTTATGGCAGAAAGTTTGTAATAAAGTGGAATAAATGTGATTACTAAACCTAGCTTTTTCTAAAATCATTTTGAGGTTCAGTATTTAAGTAATTTAAAACTACAAAAAACCAAAATGGCACTCAGTTTAGCTAGATGGCCTATATACACACACGTGTGTACACACACACACACACATTTTATTTATATATATAAAAAAAACTAGGGGACTGTCATTTGCAATAAGCTGTCAAAAAACGTTCTGGGGTGCACCATGCAGCACAGCAGCGTCAACACAGTTATTACGCAGAACATACTGAGCCGAAGCGTGACTTATGGCATCGACTGTGCCTACTGGTAGCAAGTGACTGGGACTCTAGAAATTTATATCCCCTATTTTTCATAATTTGCTGCATTTTTAACACAAATATCTGACATCTCCTGCAATTCATCACCGTCTGTCTCCATGGCCTTTTTAAAATGGCCCACCCCCGGAGCTGCATTTAATGAACGAGGTGATTACTTATAGAGCAAAGGGAAAATGCAAAGATTAATTTATATGAGGACAGTGTACATTAACTTGGACAAAAGTAAAGCAGTTAAGTAAAATGTCTTTGGAGGTCTTTAAAACCTGGCTAGACAAAGCCTTGGGTGGGCCGATTTAGCTGGGGATGATTCCAGCTTTGAGCAGGGGGGTGCACTCTGAAAGTCCCTTCCACACCTAATTTTCTATGAGCACCATCACTGCTGCCTCTGAAGGGCCTCCAAACCCCAGCCAGGTGAGGGCTCTGGTGCAGGTGCTGTAGAGAACAGAATAGCAGGCAGGCTCTGCCCCAAGCAGCTTACTGTCTGAAAACACAAGACAACCGCTCAAAAATGAATAATTAAATAAAACCACTCCAAAGGGAACTTCTAGTGCTTCAGGCTAACTCCTCCCAGTTGTCCCCTCTATGCAACTGCCTTGTCCAGTTATGAATGAATGAAATTTGGAAAAAAATGTCCAACTATTAAGCTGGTCTGTAAAAGATACCAGATTCACCCAAAGAACCTTGGCTGAATGCATGAATGAAGAGCAAGCCCCCAGGACCTGGAAGACCATCCTATGCCAGCTGCTCTCAGTATCCGGTGCAGCGTGGAAGGATGCCATCGGAGAAAAGGACCAAGGGGATGCCAGGGAGGAAGGACAGGCAAAGCGCTGGCAGTGCTGGGAGCAGACTGGACCTCGCCAGACTTCAAGGACATATGCTTGGAAGAAGAGGGCAGCAGGCCTTTTGAATCCCAGCCTGATGACAGCAGTGATCCTGTCTCCAGTTCCAAGAGCAGCCAGCAGGAAGGGAGCGGAGGTGTTGGGTTTCAGAGACTTTCCAAACCACGACGCTCATGTGGTCCTTGGAGGGCAGCTGGTCCACTAAAGGGGAGATGGCCCAGGTGTCAGTGCCACCTGTGACTGATGATCAGCACCTCATAGCCGAAGCCACAGGAGCTAGGTGTTGGTGCGAAGAACACCTGGTCCTGTGATGGCCAGCAGTGAGCCAAGAGGGTTTTCCAGCAGACCGCGGAGGAAGGGGAGAAACTGAGATCTCCGGTGACTCTCAGCCTGGTGCCCTTGGGGTGAGAGGGGTGGCGGGGTATGAGGCTGGGCTGCGAGGTGAGCCAAAAGCCCCCCTGGGAACCGCTGCTCATGGTGGGCAGAACCCCTTTGCATTTCTGCTTGGCCAAGAAACAGTGCCCTAAGGCATGCTAGATGGTAATGTGGACTGCTGAACGAGGACCGCTGGCTCACAAGAAGGAGCAGAGAACAGATTTAAAAATGAGAGAGTTTCAGCATAGATGCCAGGCACTCCCATGTCCTCCTCCTGCCTCCGACCCCTTCCTCACGCACGCAAAGAGAGGCTCTGCTTCACACCCTTCACCTTCACCTGGAGATGGAGAGCGCTCCTGCCTGGCTGGAGAGTTTGCAAGGGTTGGATAATGTTTGTGCAGTGCTATAAAGATGAAAAACACCGTCTCAGTGCAGAGAGCTCTATTGTTCCACCACGGGCCCCCGGCCCTCGGGTGCAATCGCTTGTTAGCTCACGTAAGGAAAACCAAATTTGTAATTATTTTTTAAAGCACTGGAACCATTGATTTGAAATCCTATTATCTCTAATGCATGCCCTCAGCCGCCTTGATCTCGCAGACGAAACTGCTAATGCAAATGGTACCTCACTGTAAATTAATTACTTCCAATAGAAGCTGGGTTATGGGAACAGGGAGCACGGAAGTTGATTCCCATCCACTTCTTGTAATTTGCTGGTTCAAGTCCCTTCCCTCCGCAGAGGCCTGCCTCTGGGAACCAGCACTAGAAAACTTTTTTTTGGAGAAAAACTTTTTATTTTATTGAATTTTTGCAGGATACAGATTAATAAAACATCCACTGAGAGCACAGAACAATATCTAAAGGGAGTGAAGGGAGGAAGGGGTTACATCAATAAAGCCTTTCCAAAGGCACTAGTGGAGTGGAAATGCTCATGATTTCAAAGGAAACCTACTAGAAAAAAAAAAAAATTATTTTCAGTTGTTGCTTTGGCTTCTTAACTTTAAAATTTACAAAAGCAGAAAAGCCTCCCTGCAGAGGGTGGGATTTAAAAAAGAGCAAGGAAGACAAAAATCGGCTGCTTGTTAAATGTTTGTCTTGCCTTGGGCTCTCAGCTACCCCTCGCTGGTCTTAATCGGACCGGCAGAAGCTCACGCTCTCTACTGCGGCCTCCTCGCTAAATACTGGGCAAGGCCCATGGCACCCTGAATAACCGCGTTTTGACGAACATCAGTTTGGCTGCAATCTTGGGTTTTGCTTTTTTTGTTTTTAAACAAAAACAACTTTAGCTTATCCTAGGACTTAATGGTATCCCTGTAACAACAACCGTCTCTATCTGATGTGCATACATTTAATAGTTCCCTGGATGACTTACATGTGATTGCCAACTTTTACTTAATGATGCTTAATACTCCCTGGTCTTACCTGTCATTAGCATTCAGCCCAGAGTGCCACCATTAATGGAACAGCAGCAGGAGTTAGAATAAATAATAAGACAATAAATAGCAAGAGATCCACCTCAGGTAATTTCAGGATTTCTTTAGTTTGATATCACTAGCAGATGTGGCTACAGCAGTATCCGATGTAAAAAACAGCAATGCTGATCCCTGGTTTCACACCTAATATTTTCCAAATGTCACTTCAAATAGCTTAAATGTTCAGAAGTTTGGGGGTTTGGGGTTGTGTTTTTTTGGAGGGGCTCTTACTTCTGGATGCCCAAAGTAAGACACCTCCAAAGGGTCTGGAGTCCTGGAAGGGGCACTGAACGTCCTCTCAAACTCCTCTAAGGTGTCTCAAGGTTGGTATCCAAGACCACTAGTCATTTTTTTTCCAATTTGAATCTCTCTCTCTCGATAGATAGATAGGTCCCCCCCTCCAAATACACACTTTAAAAAAAGAAAAAAAGCAGCAGCTACCAGTAGAGTGCAGCTGGGGTCATTAAAAAGCCTGAGGGAACAAAGGCTCTCAGCATAATCAAGCTGGGAGGGAAGGTGTTTGTTCCTCCAAGCTGTGGAGAAGTGCAAGAAAGCCTGATACAAATTAATCCCTGGGGCAAACTCCCCTTCCCAGGTGCGTGTCCTCTTGTCACGTGGACAAACTGAGCTGTTTGGGGCATAAGACTATGCATGCAGCGCAGACCACAGGAGGGCCCTGCTCCACCCTGCCAGCAGTATCAATAATAGCATTGCAATGCTCTCTGCTTAAGGCATGGCTTTGGAAAAGGAAAATCCACCCTCTCGCCCAGGGCATGCATGTGCCAGGAGCCAATAAAGAACGGTACGTTACAGCTTTTCACACCTCCCCAAGGCACCTTACCTTGTTTCTCGAAACACCTTATGCTGTTACCAGTTGCCTTGATACTGACCCCTCTTGGCCAGTTTAATTAGTCCTTCCATTAAACAGATGACAATTTCATTATAAAACAGACAGCAAGATCAAAGAGCTCCAATGCACTTAAATGGCTTATGCACCCGAGTGGTTTATGCAGATAACTCATGTCGACGACGATGCAAGCAATGGGCAAAAAATTGGGATTGGTATTCCTGTCATGCAGTGAAGCAAATTATGTACTCCTCCAATACGCATGTATGTGGAGGACACTGTAGTATTTGATAAAACTTAATTGGAAACTGATTTTTAAATGCACCATTTTGAAATCCAATCACTAACCAATACACTGGATCACCCAACGAGGGAAAAGGAAAAACTAAAAAGATCAAGCCCTTCTTACTGCATGAGGTCACAGTAAAACGGTATTACTTTGTATGGCACGGTGACTATTTTGGATCTGAACACCTATCCACATGACCCGGTGCCTAAATTAACACTGAGCTAGAGCTTTCTCCTTCTCTCTTTTAATTAATTTGTTTGAGGCTCTTGGTGGGTGAAGTGGTTTCCAAATATAAAGCAGCCAAGTGACCTGGGAGGCCTGAGGATGCAGAGAGCTTTGTAAATGTAGGTCATTCTCTTAAGTTCACTCTCAAAGCATCTTGCCCATCCAGGGCAGATGGCAGAGACAACGTCATAGCATGGGTACTTGGATAAGGGCTAGGCTTGGGTCTTTCTGCTGTTTTTTTTAGGTGACGTCCTGGTTTTGAACGCTTCGGATTAAAGAAACCTCTCAGAAACACTTGAATAAATCTGAAGAAACTCTACTGGCTTTCGCGAGACTGCAGCAACGCGCTTCCCTAAGGCAATAGGGACCGGTCGTCTTAGCCTGAGGACTCAATCTGTTACTTCAAGTAAGTCCAGGAGCCAGGATCAATAATTCTCAGCAGTCTCCCTTGTGCCACCGATGCAACGCACACGCTGAGCAGCAACTACATGCAAGGCACTGTCTGAGATTCAACCAGCCAGACAAAGAAGAGGAACAGCTGCAGTGAGCTGCACATGGGTAACACCCGCAGCTGCCTGGTCTGGAGGTAGCCTGCTGGGGCAGCCTGTGCTGGGGCAGCAGGGCTTGGAGATGTAACTGGTCCTTGACTTCCAGCATCTCCCGGGCTGCCTGGGGCAGGGAGCCCATTGCTAACACTCCCCTCGGCTCAGCGCGGCATCAGTCCGGCTCTCCAGGCATCTCTTACCTCCTCTGCAATGCAGCAGCTGGCAGGCATGGGTGCTGCTGAGCAAGGAAGGGGGAGAGCAGCTGCATATCCCCTTGGGGAAGCAACCTGGGGGTGTGTGCACACGTGTGTGAGTGCATGCACCAATTTCCCTAGCACAGGGAGACATGCTTTAATTCCTAAGCGATGAGACACTCCATCCTTGGGACCGCTGCCCAGGAGGGCCTCAGCAAGGCTGAGACAGATGCAGGCGCGAGCAAGCAGAAGACTCCCCCAGCTCCATCCCTTCCAAGCACAGCTGCATTAAGGCACGAGGCCAGCTGCTCTGAGGACCAGCGATCTCCTCCGCTAACAGGATGGACCGTCTTTGTGTACCGGCCTCCAAGGGCACAGCTGGGCAATGCCACAGGCTCTCAGCCCCAACTGGCCCAGCGTGTAAGAGCCAGTTATCCCTGAACACACCACTCCTGTGCTGTTTAATCACAGCGGCATCATGGCAGCCTGAATTGAAGCCCAGCTATAAATTGAAATCTATAGTGTATCAGTTAGCTGTGAAATCTGTAAGATATTGGATTTATATAGTGTTTGCCGAGCACATTAAAAGATCATCATCATCATGTCTTTTCAAGACAGCCATAATTATTCAGGCTGTCATTTCATCTCACCAGTGCTTTTGAAAAACTATTTAATATTAGCAAACCCTCGCTAAAAACAATGTTTTGGTTGAGGGACTAATCTTCATATCAGTACACAGCCATACCTGGTCTTATCTACATTACCAATTCCCTGCTGATTGAGCGGATTCATTAACAACACAATCTCTGGTGACTGAAATGAAGTCTCATTCTTCGTATCACTGGTGCCTTGCTGTTTGCTTTTGCTTCACAGTGTGCACACAAGTAATTAACTTACTATGCCCCACTAGCTTCTGACACATTACTTGGCATAGAAAAATTCACCAGCAGGTAGTTAAGCATGCAACACATTTTCAGTCAAACAAACTTCGTAACAAAGCACTCCTTAGGAAAAGTGCGGCTCTTTCTGATGCAATACGGAGAGGTTTGTTAACATACGCCATACTGACTGTGCTTATGGGAACTGCCTGTGGAATCAGCGCCATCAAAAAGCCCCGAACCCAACGACAAGATAGTTGGGGGGACAAATGGCAAAAGGATGAAAGCCCAAGTCTGACTCAAGCGGCACACAAAGGTGTGACATAACTAGGAGAGACACAAGATTCATACAGCAGAGAAGTAAAAGGACGAAAAGCTAAGCAGACAAGAGACTCACTTGAATGCAGAATTATTGACTTTATCGGTGTCTGGAGATGCAGACAACAGGACTTATCTGCTTTTATTTCAAATGAGAGGTAATTTGATATTTTAAGCTCCAAATGCTGTACAGTCTGCCTTCTGATTGACACCAAGACCTCCTTACACAAAGATATGCAATTTACCTACAGGCCTCAACCTTGCAAGCGGTTATCTGTGAGCATAACTTGAAACGCATGCCCGTTCCCGGTGCAATGGGAAGCCGCGCGGACAGCTGCTAACCTGTCTGCAGAATAAAAGGCTGAGGCAGGGATTCTCAACAGGGTGCCTTGCAATCCTTTCAAGGGTGTTGCGGGGTGCCATGCAATGTTGGCACTGTTAGGTGTGCAACATGATTCACGAAATAAACCCAGAGATTTCAAAGAGGAATCTATAGTGTTAAAAAAAAGCTGGACGCTGAGTTCTTCGCAACAGAAGAATTGCTCTAGTATTTTTCTTTAGTCAAAGAGTGAAAAGTAGGAGCTGGCATTTTCTGAGGGGTGCCTCGAGTCAAACGGGGGGCCCTTTGGCTCTAAAGAGGTTGAAAACCAGTGGTGTAAGGCACAGGCTCCAAGTCGAGGGCCCCTTGGGAGTTCACCGAGACCCACTTCATTATGGGTGGACACAGGCATCTCCAGGTGTGGTCCTCACTGCAGACGGAGAAGGGGAAGTGTGAAATTCCACTGAAGTCGACAAAATTCCCCTAAAAAAAGGTTGCCAAGGTTTCACCCAACAGATACAAAGAGACAAAAGGATTCAAGGGCCTCTGTTCTGATTCAGGCATACACCATCCTGACTCTTTCACCTATTTTCATCTTGGTATACGGAGCAGACTGCACCAATATGGCATAAAAGACGCACGCCAGCAATTGGGCGATTACCAGGAGAGAGAACGAGTATTTGCATTAGTGTCCTGGTCAACTCTAGAAACCTCTTGGAGGTTGAAAGAGTCGGCCTTTCAAATTATTAGTCTAAAAACAGAAACTTAGCCAATAACAGAAAGGCCAGGTGACACCATCATTCATTGCACATTCACCTTTGGGTGACAAAACTCATCCTGAATTTGCATCTGGAAAGATGTCCAAAACTGATGGGCTAATCAATGGAAGTCATTGTTTCTTGCAATAGCCTTTTACCTTCTGTATTTAAAAAAATCCACATACACTTAGTCCTTCAATTCATGGATATCCAGACTTCTTGTTCACTTCCTTTCTCCTCCACCTGAGTCTGGAACAGCTCTGTAATAGCTGCGGCTGGATTTTCTCCATAAAATATTCTGGTTTTTTTCTCCCCCACGTCATCGAGCACAGGACCTCCCCTACGGTGACGCTCTGCTTTGCTGAACTGGGATGCCCGTGGGTCCCGCTGGTTCTGTTACAAGAGAGCGCCTCGTGGACCCAGGGCTTCCCCCTCTACCTGCGAGGAAGGGATTAGATCTGAGAAGGATAGGATGCCCTGGGGTCTGTGTGCACAGTTTTCACCTGCTCTCCTGCCATTTTTCAGCGTTTCACTTTTATCCCTTCAAATCAGTTCATCTAAATACTTCTCCTCTGTCAAAACCTGCCATTTCCAGTTTCCTCCTTGTGAGGGACTCTGCATGCTCCTTTCACATACAATATTTCTCACTGTTGCAGTTTATGCAAATTCTATAATCCCATCTAAGCCAAATTTTAAATACTAATTCTATTTTTTTTTTTTAAACTTCAGTGCTATTCAGGGAAACCTCCCCTGGACTGACTCAGGAAACCAAAACCAGTGTTTCTCTTTAGTTTTGATTCTCATCAGGGAAAACTGAGCCTCCCTCGCCTAATGAAGGAAGTCTTACATTTGAAAGCTGGCCTAACTCTTTTAACTATGCAGATGGCCCCATAAAAGGTAACACTGTAAGAAAAATTTGCCTTTCAATTTCTGGGCCATCACAGCTACATCATGCTAACATGACCCCCTTACTAAAGGCAATATAGATGCCTCCACTCTCTGCCCCTGGGCAACACAGGATATCGGGCAAGGTGGACCTCTAGTCTGACCCAGTAAATGGCAATTCCCATGGTTTAGATCCTCAGGTCTCATTGACTGTTACATATGATGGATGGAAGATTACCAGGTCCGGGCGCAATCAGTGGACTAGGAGGGGTTTTTGTCTTCCCAGATGCCCTGCAGCTACCCAGTGGTTGGGGCATCTGGGTTATTTTAGCTCAGACTGGTTTGCTCCTAGAGAGATCTGCCCGCTCAGCACCAATGCCAGCACTCACCAGAGCTCTCATCCTCTTCTCTCTGGTTTTGTGTAATATCAACCTCTGGCTTTGACAAACACACTCATAGCTGCCCAGACTATTATTCGAAGGTCATTCTCCCACCTGTTACTTTGACAGCATTGTCCCTTCTCGTTGCATCGGACAGAAGCTATGTGGCCCCTTATGGTCTGTTCCCAACTTACCATGTCTTATTGAACTGAAAAGCCACCTGCCACCTTTTATGAGTGTGTGGCATCAACCTCCATCACCCACTGGTGAAATCTATTTTCTCCCATACCCCTTTTACACCAGCTGAAAAAGCTTTCCATGAATACCCACAAAGCCACTTCACTATTTGCCTTCATAATCCCACGTCTTTCATCTAGCGATGATGGCAAAAAACCTGAAAAGGGCTCAACTGCATGCCGAGACTCCTGCCAGTCATGCTGACCCTACTGTCTTGGTCTCTTCCCTTGCACACTTCGTCACCTGTGTCCATGTGTTGCCTGTTGTAAGCTTTGGCGTTTTGTTTTCAGAGTCTAAAAAAGGGCTCCTTGTCCCAGGGTTGTTGTTCCTGGACACTCTGGCAATACAAAGAAATAAATAAATCAAACCCAATGGCCAGGCACGGGAGTTTTACAAAGCGCATCTATGCAGCAGTCAGTCATCACAAGAAATAATTTAAGCCATTAGTAGTGTCACCAACCCATTCTTGCCGTTACAGTCACACCTCATCATATTTAACATTTTTATTAAAGCCTTAGTTCTGGAAATCAAGCATCTGCATGAGGATCTTGATCTCATGAGAAGCTCAACTTTCAACAAGATCCTAGATCCCTTACGTTTAGAGAAAAGCTTGAAAGTGAAGGAAGGAAGACTCAGAGAAGATAGAAGACAAACAATGACCTCAACATTTTTTTAAAAGCATCTCCTTTTGTTTTTTTAAACCTGACCATTTGCACAAGCAGTGCTCTGATGTGCATAACCTTTTTGATGAAGGCCAAGCAAAATCTAGGGCCGGGTGAAGAAAGCAAAACCAAAAATCTGGGCAAAAGCAATACATTTCCCACCACGCAAAAACCTGAACAAATGCAGGAGATGTGCACACGGTCCAACTGTCCACTGCTGTCCCCAGATTGGGAAGTTGGGCTGGGGACAGAAATTACACATAAACCAGTACATGTGATCAGAAACTGACTCAAAATCTGTCCAACAACTGAAGTTCAGTGAGCATAGACCACTTTCAAAATGGCCAAAACCAGTTTAAGATAAACCTGGATGGATGCAGTATCAGACTTAACTGATTCAGGTTAAATCAGTTTACTGAACTTCTGTCCCAGATCTTCTCCAGATTCAAGTCAACTCACAGTCTCCCAGCATCCCAGGATGCTTTGTACCCCCCTGCAAACCCCTGCCCCCCACCTTGCAGGGAGGGCAGGCTAGCCTTGGCCCAAGCTGTCTGCTCCAGCCCAGCAGGGATGTGCTCTAGCGCCCCCTGCTTCTGGCTTGGACCACTGCAGGCATGTGGTTGCATTTCTGGAATCAGAAGTGAATGTCTGTTCACTTGCTTATTGGTTCAATCTCTGCAGTTTAGACTAACTTGTGAAGACTGAATTGATTCAGAGTTGGCCTTTTCGACCGTCTGTCCTCAGCCTTGGAGATAATTTCTGCTGGATCAGATCCTTGTTGAGGTAGCTACCGAGAAGGCCCCTACATTAGATCATTTCTTGCTCTTGATCCCAGGCAGCACCCAAATACATTACACAACAATGGGAACACTTCTCTGCCTGGCAGAGCTATACGTATGTCTGAGAGGAGCAATCACATTGGGTGCTCATCTGCAGTCACATGGCAAGCAACTTTAGGCAAGAGGGATCTTTTGTGGGAGGTGGTGCTCACCAGCATCAGTAGTTTTATATCTGGGTGTTTTCAGCACTGCATCCTCTAATTGTGGGAGGCTTCTTATGCCATTAAAAAAATATCTTTATGTAGAAACAAGATCTACAAGAGGCACACAAAGGCTGATGAAAGAAACCTCGGCATAACATACCATGATGTCTCCCTGGTCTTGTCAGTTTTTCACAGTGGTGACAAAGAAAGAACAAACAGGGTTCGTTCGCTCCAAAGTAAATTTATCTAATCGGGCTGTAACTGTTTATACTCAGAACGCTACCGCAAGGAACCAAGTAAATCACTAAGCAGAAGTTTATTAAATTAGTAGTTACTGAAACGCATCTTATTGATCTGTTTTACTTACACCCAGCCTCCAGAGTTTCCTTCACAATTTCACATGAAGCTGCAAGAAAATCATTATTCAGGGGGAAAAAATAAAAATAAAAAAGCCCCCTGCATTATATTTTGCAGATCATGCGGTGTAATGTTTGTGGCATGATGGCTTGCAATCTTAGCAATGGGTGTATCATACTAGCTCAGACCCCAGTTTGCCTTACTAACAGGCCAGCACAAATATTCAAGAGACAAGCTAAAACGAGAAGGATCTGCTCAGAAACACGCACACGCTCTGACACATCACAGTACTGTCATACACATGGCTTCTCTTCTGCTACGGTTGTGACAGGACATTAGTCAGTGGTAGATTTGTTTTCCTTTTCAGGGTTTACATATTTTAGCGGCCAGGTCTCTTCCTATGTTCTCATTCAGCAAAGCATTTAAGCACACGTGTAACTTTAAGCATCTGAGTAAACCTGAAGAACTGAAGTGGATCTATGCCTATTCACTAAGCATTTAATCAGGTACCAGATTTTAATTATGCAAGTAATGCCAATCCAAGTAAAGGGGCCTACTCACTGCTACAAGTCAATCACTTGCAAGCGTGACTTGTTGAACAGGCACCGGATTATTTTTGCGCCTAATTTTAAGCATTTGCATAAGTGCTTTGCTGAGTCAGGGCCAAAAGCTCAGACCCCAGATTGGGAGCTAAATAATAGGGGAAAATTAAAGCGATTGAGGTTCCACAGTCATTTCTCTCACGCCCATGTCAGGGTTTGCTGCTTAGTAGATATACAGGAGGATGAATGCACACAGCCCAAGGAATTCTTCCACTCAAGTTCAAAGAGCCGTGCCTGGTCCAGCTCCCGCTAAACTAAAGCAAGATCCTTTTTCAAGTTTGGGCGAGTTATTTTCGTTGCCCACGGAGGGAGGGAGGGAACAGCATGGTGGGAAAACTGTTCATCTCTAGCATTGGGACTGGGACGCTTCTAATGAGACTCACCCTTTGGCTTACGGCATTAAAACCCCAAGATATTGCACATCTGTGGCCCTAAAACATCAGAAGTTATTTTTTTCCCTAAAGCAGAGGCCTTTTAAAAGAGCTGAATTCAGCTGGCATCAGAAGGCTTCACCTTTGGTCCATTTCCATCACCACTGGCTGCCTGCTGAACTGTACTGTGCAAGGCGCTGTATTATGCCCCTTACCAGTCTCACCTTCGCAGCAGCTTCAAAAGTTTCAACGAGTAGTGATTTAATTTGTTAGAAGAACATCCGCCAAACCAGGCAGCCACGCATATATAACCTTCGGAAAAGTGAGCTCTCTAAATCTGTTGGATACAAAGGCAAAAAAAAAAAAAAGAAAAAGAAAATTTGCAGATAATACACATCTGCTTTCAGAGCAGAAAGCCTCAGTTTTGGAGTCTAACTCCCATTGTTTCAGATGAAAGCCCCCATCACAGGCCTTCAGGTAAAGCAATTCAATACTTGGAAGCTGGCAGCGGAAGCTAAATTAAAAGGTATAAATGTAAATAGGAAAATCTTTCTTCACAAACAGATGCACCTGAAAAAACACTGAAACTTCCTCAGAGATAAAGGATTAAGCTCTTTCGGCCAGTAGTTGTAAAAATGCATAATGGATTTAGACATTTCTTTTCTGATGGAAGAAAGCTATTTAATGAGATAAGCACTATTAAGATAGAGCAGAATAAACCATAATGTAAAAGACTGTTCATTAGCTGATGCCTAATTGCTTTTGCGATTGGCAAAGAAGCAGTAATTACTACACTGGAAAGATCTATATTTAGAGGTTATATGTTTTTGTGCATTGCATAAAAATACTACTGTGATATTAAACAAAAATTTAGCCTCACATACAGAATATCATTCACTTAGAACTGAACACATCTAAGTCTATATAGCAGTCTGGGGAAAGGAGAAATATTGATTACGGTGAGGAATTTCACTGCAGACATTTCTGAAACCAGACTTCAATACGTTCATAGTTATTTATTCGCTGTGGTCTCACTGTTGACTGTTTTTGTTTATAAATATTTATTGTACACCATCTTCATAAAATAATTATTATTCAATGTTCACAGCAAAGGGAAGACATTAGATTCCTGCCCGTGTGCTCTCCTATTCTAATCTGTATGACAATATTTTAATTTAGCATTAGCTCTAAACTCCTTACAGTTGAACATCCAGGGCTTTCTTTGCCAGCTTTTTCATGCAAACGTTTACAGAAAAGCAATATCCCCATGGACGCGGCTGTCTATTTGACATGGCTTACAGGATGACGCAGCCATGTGTCCTTACTCTGGTTCAGCAATTACTATAAAACAGCTAAAGTTTGTGCATATTCAGTGATAGTGGAGCTGGAGCGAGTCATCACAGAGATGACCGCACCCCACAGTCCTGGGCCCTGGGGTCGGGCTTATTTATTACCCATCAGCCTACAGAGGCTTCACAGAGGAAGCTACAGACCTTCTCTGTGCTCTCCTTCAGGCCCCCAAGACTTTGGCACTGCTGGTTCAACTGGATTCATGGTGGATCCAACTACAACTAGTCCAACTTGGAGGTCACAAAGGCTTGGCTTAAGAGTGGCATGTCATTTAAGACCATTTGGACACTTCACTAGGGACAGCTTGCTTAAATCACACTCCTTCCAGCTAGTGCTACAAATAACATCCAAGCTCAGTACGGCTAAAAGGGAGAAAAGAACAATTGCTTTTCCTCACCAGCACTCCTCTCTCTCTCCTGCAGATTTACAATCACTATCTTGGAACAGTTGATTCCTGGCAAACAAGGTCCTGCAGTATCATAGAACCGTATTTTGGTGCTAAACACGTAAGTTCATCCCGTTATAACTCATGGGCAGCTGATGCTTTACTGTGCAACAACTCTGCATTTACCTTCCTGCACCAAGACTGTGACCCTGATCTACCAGAGCCAAAGGGAGAAAAAAGCAACTCGATGCAACTGTGAAATGTATGTTGTCATGGGAGTCAAGAACGGAAAGTGAAATTACTTAGCTAAAGTGTTTCTGTAACTTGCCTGGATGTCAAGCCTCTTACTTAGTGAGGTATGTTCCAGCTGGATGCCGATACAGGCTGCAGATGTTGACAATATCTACGACCCTGAAAACTAAGAGAGTTAGGCCTTCCTTCTCCGCTCCCTGGATGCCATGGATGAAAGCCGCCATGGCAGACAGGCCTATACAAGCCCTATGCACACATTATGCCACACAGTGGGCACGTCTACATGTTCATTAATGTGCTGAAATTACAGCACATTTAGTACCTGTAATGATAGGTACTAACTTAACGCATCATAATCGGCGTTACTGCGCATTAGCACAGATGAACGCTTTTTATGTGATGCTAATGTGCAGTAGAGTCACTCTACTGTGCATTAGCACGGTTTTTGCCAAACAGCAAGGTCCTAAATGAGACGTGAGCAGTACAGAGGTCTTCCCAAACTGCTGCAGGGGAGCAGATCTTATTCCACACGAACAAATGCGATGAGCACTGCTTGGGCCAATGCGCTCCCAGTAGAGCACTCGGGTCCTAACGACAGGGCTTTGTGTACACCCCTAACTTGGATCCACTTTTCTCAAGCAAAGCCCAAACTTGATGACCTTTCATATATGGCTCTGCCTTTTGCTCAGTGGAAAGAGCAGCGGGAAATCGGCTGAGCGTAGCTTGGTGAAATTAGGGGAGGGAGCTTATTTTGAACAGTGTTTCTCCCAATGTGGATCCAGTAGCTGCTGCTGCATGCATGCCATGGGTCTGCTCATCTCATCAAACAAAAGAATAAAATTAATTTTAGCAAAATGGAACCATGGAGATTTATTTTTGTGACAGCATGTAGAAAACACGTAACTACTGTGCATTATAAACACCATTAAAATAACTTTCAATGTAGATTTTGCAATTCCTTCAATAAAAAACTCCAAAGCTTTGATGCACAGAAAGATGAATTTTAATCCCCAGAGCACCATTCCATGATAATTACGCATCCCATGCTTCTGCGAAGGTAAACCTAAGGGAAAGGATATCTTAAAAGAATGGGTAACTGTGGGATAATCTGGTATTCTACTGTAACAGAACAGGAGGGGGTTGGGGGTGTTTGTTGTTTTTTTTGTTGTTTTTTTGTTTTTTTTTTTTTAAACTAAATGCGTCTTATATTCAGTATAAAAACTTACAAAAATATAACTTCCCAATTGAAAAGATTCTTGTAAGAGTCGCTTATTATTTTAGTCTATATCCGTAAGTCATACTGTCCCTTTCAAAAAAGGATTTTTAACCTAAAGCTTCATTAATAACATAGCATATTTAAATAAAGTTTATTCATTGCTGTAGTCATTAGCTAATGGTTTTATTTTCCTATGGGACAATGATAAACATTAAAATTCAATTTATTTAACATTTGCTTCTCAGAGAAGGAAAAATGGAAATCATTTCCTGGCAACAATAATACGCCCTCGAGGTCAGAAAACAGACAAGAATCAGGTCTAACAATCTTTGGATAATGATGAACTGAGAAAGTCGGTACATTTACACACACACACAGTAATTATATAACAAATGGTCCAACCAAAATTTGCAAATTTTCCCAATGCCTTGAATTCTGTTGGACGGTTCACAAGCAACGGTCGCAAGATGTATGAGAGCATCCCACCCATGATGTCATTGCCATTAAACAGAACTCGTGCTTACAGCGACCACAATTTATTACAGGTTGAATCACTCGGTTATTTGAAAAATGTCTAGTCTTCCCCATGATATGTTTGCATTGTTTAATCAAACCTCTGATAAATGCATTCTTTTCACTCAAATTGATTTCTTTTCAAAGCTCCCTTTGTCATTTGATTTCTTAAGTACTTGCGGACTTCACATCTTGCTGACTGGAGCTCCCCTGGGTATTCAGTCTCTTTAAACTTTCCCCTGCAGGGCTCCTTGATTTCACTGCAGATTATTTTTCAGCAGACAATTGTTAGAGGTTAGTTTAGTACTTATAAACGTATCGAATGGATTTCTTTTAATTATTCTGGTGGAGTCTGCTTTTACAGGGGTTCAACACCAATGGAAAAATATTACTGTGAAAAAGCATTAAAAAAATGTACACCCCAGTTTCACTGTGGCAGCTGAACCAATCAGGAATTTGATATGCCATGTGAATGTGTAAGCCTGTGCAAAGCACACACACAAATATTGTGTGTGTGTGTGTGTATGCTGGTAAACTGTATATGTATAAAAAAAGCAGAGCCCGCTAGTTCAGTTGGCTTTCTCTATTAGAAACACGCCTAACCAGCTTTTAAGAAAAGCCTTTAAAAGCTCGTTTGACCACTGGTCTACTTGCACTCCTTCAAGTCTTCCATTTTTTGCATTCATTTCTATTATTAAAGTAGTGGTAAATCAGCTTCTTGAACTGCATGAAAACGGAAAATATCAGGGCAGCCCAGAATAGCCACATTTTATCCACGTCCCTGCAGCAGGGTTCCTTCAAGAAATGTCATGACACTCTCAAAATATCCCCGATGAATATTCAGGCGGGCTTGATGACAACCCATCTGAAGGTTGATAAAGATGAAGACAATCTTCTTTCAACAGCCAGATCAATAAAGGGACGTGAATGGGAGGCCAAGGAGATGATATACAGAGAGGCCCGTCTCAAATTTTACACCAGGTCTATGGCCTGTAAAAAACATTACCTCCTTCTAATCCATTTGGAACCGCCACTAGTCCCTCAAGAATGGTTTAAATATTTGTGTTTTGCAGTTGTTCAGAATTACTGATCAAGAAAGACGGAGGGAGAGAGAGTAGTACCAATGTGGGGACTTAAATGCACCAAGTATTCAAGTGTGTACCTATTCATTTTATAAGTTAAGGACTTTATGATATACACACAAACCCAAAAAGTCAAAAAAGTGAATACCTAATCCTGAAGACAGTGTTATCCAGACTACAGCAATATGCAGAAACTGAGTCACTACTTCCTCTAATGTGCTATACAAATACTGGGGACATTTTTTTTTTTTACATACTTAATGAGTTTAATTCTCATATTTAAGCAAGAGACCTTTGTGAAAGAAGAAGGTTATGCATCTTCTGGATCAGTGAGATGTTTAATATCCACCAGCAAGGAAAGGAAACAGGTTGAAGACATATCATCATTATTATGTAAAAAAAAAAAACCCGCTAAGACATTTGGAAAATTGTCCCTCATGATGACAAATATGCTTCAGAGACATCGGACAAATACATCACTACTGATGAGTGGCTGAAATTTTTAACTGATTTCCTTCTCTGAAAAATTAAGTTTAATTGCAACCAAAACCTGTTTGATTTCAACTTCTTTTTCAAGTCTTGACAAATATTTAAACACAAATTGTTTCATTTTATTTGAAACTGGAAAAAAAGTTGTTTTGCTTAGAATTTTTCAGTAAAGAAAAGTTAAAATTGTTCCACAAAGAAAAATTAAGTGAAAACAATCTTTCCAAATTTTCAGGGAGATGAACCTGGACACGTTGAGCAATTCCTACCGTTCACATTGGTTGTACTTTCCCTGCCCGTCATTGCTGGCTTCTAACTTCCGGTGTTTTGTCCAATCCAGCTCCAAAGGGCTCAAAATTAGCCTCTCATCCTGCACATTTACTCACACACCAGGAGTAACTCTGATGAAAATCAACAAGGAAATCCCTCATGCACAAAATTAAGCTCAGGCATAAGACCCTACAGGACCAGGATCTTGGGAGTGCACTGCTGCGTTTACCAGGCTAGTCCAATGGTAAAAGTAGGAGCCTCTCCACCCTAACAGCATTTCCACTAATGAAGAATGAGGATTAGCTTCTCCCTGTGTGCAGGATGAGCTCCTTAAAACAGTTCAACTGGAGACTGAGCATGCCCTGGCCTCCTGCTCACTCACTGCCTAAAGCAAAAATGAATTAAGTGGGCTATTTTTCTTATCATCCTGGGCCAGTGGCAGGAATGTCACAAATTAGCCCTGACACTCCAAGTGCCACTTCCGATCCTCATCCCTCTGCCTCATCTGTTGCTCTGCTTTCTGCTCCCTGCCCTCTGCACCCTGCCCAATCTACTGCTCCGCTTTCTCCTCTCTGGGCAATCGTGTGCCACTTCCGGCACCCATGCGGCAAGTTGGTCAACCATGGTCTAGGGCTTGGTCCCACCCTTCCAGTTCAGCATCTCAAGAGGCATAGGAGCAGCTGAGGAGTGGATGCCCCATTTCATGGGCATCATTCCAGGTTGCAGCAGGCACAGCTAACATGTAACACACAACACACCCCATCCTGCTACTGCAGGTAACACGCAAGTTGTAACACGCTACTGCATCTGCAGGGTCTCTGGCTTTTTTGGCTTCTGTTGCTCTTGCAATATCGATCATCCATGGCAGAATTATACAGAGGGCTCCTTCAAGGGTGCGTGTCAATCAGGTTTATGAAGCCTATAAAATGTTTATAGTGCCTGTGCCATAACCAACCCCCTCCCCCCCCCCCATAAATCAAATTATTTCTGGCTTCTGTTCTCAAAACATTTCTCCAGGGGACAGTCTGAGATTACTGAATAGCACTTGGTTTCCTTGATCATGTTGCTGTAAGCTTTTAAAACTTCAGTGGCCATTAATGGACTCTCATTCCCTTCCCCCTCCACCTCGTTCACCTTTCCAAACTTTTATTTCATTGACACTAATGTGAAGACTTCCCTTAATAACCGGAGGAAATTCTTAACACCTCCCCAAATGTATTGACCTGGTTTAAAGTTCAAGCAAGCAGAAATCTGTGCTTTCTAATATGCCAATTCAGTAGAGCAGGAATCCAAGAAGCAAGCAAGTGTACCCGGAGGCAGGTCATACAAACAACCTGGGCAGCAAAGAGCTACCCAAGTCAGCTTTCTGATGGCATAACCACTACCATAAAGGTAGGCACCCCCAGCTCAGGCTAATCCAGGGGTGTGCAGGCCAGATTTTGTCCAGCCGTGGCACATCCTGACACCCCCGAGCATGCAGCAGCTCCACGGTGGGATCATGCAGTCACCTCTATGTAGACCACACACACACACACAAATCAGGACAAAAATATTTTTTTTAAGTAAAGTTATAGTATGTTTTTGTCGATGTTTGATTTTTAGTATATAATTTGTTTTTTTCCAGTTCCAAGATGGCAAACCCCCTTCCCAAAAGGAATACTTCCTGGGGTAAGCGAAGGGACTTCCAGTCCCAAAATAGCGACCGGGGCTGGGACACCTGTCAAGGGGCACGGCTACCCTTGTGGCCTGTGCCAGCTCACCAAAACTTGTTAAGTGGCCCTCCACCTGAAATAATTGCCCGCCCCGGGCTAATCCTTTCCTTTTTGCTAATCAGCAAAGTAACCAATAGCTTCAGCTGATTCCCTCTGCAAAATCATCAGGCAAGTGTTAAGCAGAGGAAAGCACTAACATGTTGTTGGGGAAACAAAGTGCATTCTCATCCCACGCTCATTAAGGCTCCTTTGCCTTAAACAATGCTAAACGATAATGCAGCCAGAACAGGATTCTGGATTCCTAGTAGCAACTAATCCTCACACAGGAGGACCCTGCACGGAGCATTTAGCATGGTTTTGGTCTGTCTGCTTCCACACAAGGTGCAATAAAGGTGGAAGAGACTTATGAGCTTTTGGAAGTCGCTCTAAGGGGAACATTTCTACACCCTCAGGGTAGAAACAGAAGTGGCTGCAGAAGCTGTGCCTACATGTGTCCTGGCAAAGCTGATCTCCTTCATGGGCATCTACAGACATTGCCAGGGCTGTTGTCCTCCAGAGTCGGATTCCTACCCCTCCCAGGACCCGGTCCTGGAAGACAATTGCCAGGGGTGCTGTGCTTCAAGTCAGGGTGATGCAGCGTGATGTGCGCCATGGGAATTTACCCCCTACACATGCAGACCATGCCCTGACTTGCAACAGGGCAGGCTCCAGGAATCCCCCTGCCTCCTGGGGTACGGCAGAAGCATGCCCTCCAAATACCCCTGCAGGGAGACTCCCGGGGCATGCAGGGTCAGCCCCGCGAGCCTGCCTGGGGCAGCCGGAGAGCGCGGGCAGGCCCAGGCTGCACACACTCTCCTGCCGTAAGTGAACAGCCGTCAGCCGTGAAAGGGCAGCACTAATGAGGACTAGGAACTGCCACACTCACAAATCAAGGACTAAGGCATCTGTTTGCTCAGATTTTGGCAGCAGCACAAGGGCGATGTCTGTTGGCCGGCTCTGATTCTGATGCTTCAGTGTTTAAGCTCTTTCACTTATTACCTGATTTCATTTCACTTCTTAGGCTTCTTCGTAAAGGCATTCCTTTATGACCTGTATTATCAACTATTCCTTCAAGCCTTTTTTTTCGGTTTTACTTCTGGAGCAACTGTCTCTTCCAGTCTAGTGCCCAAATTTTCATTTCTCTTACCGGAGCAGCAAAGCATTCCCCATAGAGTAACTTCAACAAGGCCTTTCGCCCTACACAGATGCTGTGAAAAATCATCTTGGAGAATTATGAGAGCTGAATTTACCCATGGTCCTGGAAAAGGAGGTTATGCTGCCTCCAACAAGGATACATCAGCTGCTTTTACACAGTGACAGGGGAAGGGAGCCCTCGCGTTGACATCAGCTGTAGGTTTGAACCTCCAATTTTGACAACGATAGCTATTCATGCCAATGATACCTGTCGTTATTGGCAGGAACAATTATATGCTCCAAAGCCAGCGGCAGCCTTTTTAGCAAGAGAAAATTATGAAGACATGTTTCTCAGAACAGTGCTTTGTTTTCCTGCTGTTCAAAGGCTCATATAATCTATCCTCACAAATCCACATCAAGTGTCTCCTTTAAGAGCTACTCTTCTTCTTCCCCTTTCACTGCCATCGTATCCTAAGGGATCTTTTGAGATCCAAAGGGTCATTCACATTACCATGCAGCTGATGTATTATGGTCCAGCCACTGAAAACAACAGAGCTGGAAAACAGATAGAAGCACATGTTCCCAAATGTGCACACACGTGGCAGGGCAGGCATGTGCTTGCCAGCATTCATAAACACCCGTTCTTTGCTCCTAGGACCTGGTTTATTGTTGCTGTCGATGGCGGTGCCTTTTACAGTCGCTCCGCACTGCTAGTCTGACATGTTTATGCCAAGGCATCTTTCTGTCAGGAGCAAAATCTGTTTTTAACGTTATGCCAAAACTTTTATATATGGAAGCGGCCAGCTGGCTGCCGGACAGGCCATGCGTCAAGAGACCTGACGGCTGCCGACTCCGAGCTCTGGATCGGTGCAGACTGCAGGAGCTAGGTTTGCAAGCAACTTCATTTTTAAGTGTTGATAAGGTGGCCAGCAGAAGGGATGGAGGGTTTTCTAAGCACCTCCATATAGTTGTGTCCTCTGGCAGAGAATCTGGGGACAGCGGCCGGCCCCCACCCACTGGTGGCACTGAGCTTTGTGCAGAGCCTGCCCGGCATTTCTTGCAGGTTTTTTGCTTGGTGCCACCCCAGCAGAAGCCTGGGAGAGGTGGGAGCCTGGCCCTTTGCATCCTGCAGGAGAGGAGGCAGGAAGCCAGAAGGGACCAGGAGTTAGGAGTGATGCCTGCAGAAAGCAAGGGGAGTGCCCTGCAGGCCATGAAGCCTGGTGGAGCGAGCCTGGGTGGGAAAGGTTTGGGACCCTTAGCAGGGCCTGTACCAACCTACCCATCCCTCCCAACCCCATTCTATGCCTCCTTTCGGCCCATCAGCTGCCTTTCACCCCCTGCGGGGAAACCCCTGGGCTGTCAGGTGCTACCACTTTCTCCTCCACTGCCACCTCCCTGCTCAACGGGTCAGAGAGCTTCTGGAGGGGCTGGACGTGTTCAGGTCAGCGGGTCGAGATGCTCTCCACCCCAGGGTGTTGAGGGAGCTAGCTGGGGTTATTGCAGGGCCCTTGGCATGGCTTTACAAGCGCTCATGGAGCTCGGACCAGGTGCTGGATGATTGGAAGATAGCTAATGTGGTCCCCATCTTCAAAAAAGGGAAGAGAGAGGACCTGGGCAACTACAGGCCCATCAGTCTTACCTCAATCCTTGGGAAACTCTTTGAGAAGATCCTCAAGGAGCACATCTGCGATGGGCTGGCTTCAGGGATGATGCTCAAGGGCAACAAGCATGGTTTCATTAGGGGCAGGTCATGTCAGACCAACCTGATTGCCTTTTATGATCAGGTCACAAAGGCAATGGATGCAGGTGCTGCCGTGGACGTAGTCTTTCCAGACTTCAGCAAAGCCTTTGACACCATCTCCCACCCCATCCTCATTTAAAAACTAGGTGACTGTGGCATTGATGCCTACACAGTCAGAGGGATTGCAGATTGGCTGCAGGGTCGCACTCAGAGGGTGGGGGTGGACGGCTCATATTCAACCTGGGGGGAAGTGGGCAGCGGAGTCCCCCAGGGCTCGGTCCTTGGGCCCGCGCTGTTCAATCTCTTTATCAGCAATTTGGAAGACGGGGTGAATCGCAACCTGTTTAAATTCGCTAATGATACCAAAATTTGGGGTGAGGAGAGCACGCTAGTAGGGAGGGAAAGATGCAGCAAGATCTGGATAGGTTACAGGAGTGGGCTGACATAAACAGGATGCATTTCAACACTGACAAGTGCAGGGTGCTGCACATGGGCAGTAGTAACCAGCAGCACACTTATAAGCTCCCTTCTTGAGAGCACGGAGGCAGAAAGGGATCTTGGAGTCATTATTGACTCCAAGATGAGCATGGGCTGACAATGCAAGGTCACGGTTGGCAGGGCTAACCACACCTTGTCGTGCATCCACAGGTGCATCTGAAGTAGAGCCAGGGAGGCGACCCTCCCCCTCTACATGACACTGGTCAGGCCACAGCTGGAGTACTGCGTCCAGTTCTGTGCAACCCATTTCAGGAGGGATGTGGACGACATTGAAAGGGTCCAGAGGAGGCCACCCGCATGATCCGGGGACAACAGGGCAGACCCTACAGTGAGACACTGCGGGACCTGAACCTGTTCAGCCTTCACAAGAGAAGGCTGAGGGGGGACCTGGTGACCGACTATAAACTCACTAGGGGGGACCAGAAGGGTTTGGGGGAGACACTGTTTCCCCTCGCGCCCCCCGGCATAACAAGGAACAATGGACACAAGTTATTAGAGAGGAGGTTTAGATTAGACATCCGCAAGAACTACTTCACGGTCAGGGCAGCTAGGATCTGGAACCAACTTCCTGGGGAAGTGGTGCTGGCTCCTACCCTGGGGGTATTTAAGAAGAGACTTGATGCCTACCTGGCTGGACTCATTTGAGTCCAGTCTTTTCTCCCGCCCAGGCGGGGGGTCGGACTTGAAGATCTACAAGGTCCCTCCGACTGGACTTCTGTGACTCTATGATTCACCGGGCTGCAGCAACGGCAGGGGCAGAGAGAGACAGGGGCATAAAGGGTGCCACGACCCTCAGCCTTCCCCAGCAGCCAGGGGGGAGGAAATCACTGCTGCATCTCTGAGGCAGCCATCATCTAGAACGTGCTCCACGGTGCCTAGAGCCAGACACCTCCACTTCTGGACACCAGTAGGACTCTGCCATCCACACAGAGCCAGTCTCTTTCCATGGGGCAGCCAGCCTACACGGTGCACTGGAGTACCAAGCGAAGCTAAGGAAGGGCGTCACCATGATTTTTAATCGACTTTGGGACAAAGGACACCTCATTTCTACTGCTGCCCACAAGTCAGGCTCTCCAAATGCACTGATGGGCAGCCCCAGCCTGGAGGCGTGGGGGAGAGATGCAATGGCTTGTGCGGACTTTCTTCCAGTGACAAGAACTAGACTTCTTGATGGGGCACCCCACCTGCAACCACTATATATATCTATCTATCGATAGATAGATATAGATATATAATAAAATATATATATTCTATATATTATACAATAGTGGACATATTATACAAATGGACACTGCAGCACTGTCTGGTCTGACATGCTCTGCAGAGCTAACACCCCATGCTGGCGGGCAGCAGCAGTCAGTGTTAGCTGTAGTTGGCAAGTGGTCCTATTTAGACCATCCAGCAGCCCTCTCATTTTGATGTCCTAATAGGGTGGATTCTTGTGTGTAAGTCCATGTTTGCAGCTACCTGGAAAAGTGGCGGTGGAAAAAGGGTGCACCCCTTCACTGATGCTGATGTCCAGGACGCACCAGAAGCATCGCAGACCACAAACCTGCAATGACAGCCCCCTAATAACCAGGTCAAACAGCAAACCCACCATACAGCCTGACATCACATACCTGCCTTCTCAGACCTGCAAAATACTGCTCACTTCCTGTGCTATGTTCTCACTCAAGCAGAGGGTATAAAGAAAGGTTTACACCACGGGGACCTGGGGATCCAAAGGCACTCAACCCGGTGCCACCCACATAGAAACGACACTGCACCACGTATCATCCGACTCTCTCCACCAGCTGCCTCGCACGCTCATCCCAAGAACGCGCGTGCCCCACCAGAGCCAGGCAGAGCCCTACGACAGGCTGAACGGGTCGAGCACATTCAGCTCGGAGCAAAGATTGGGAATCTTCTCGGAAACGTCCGCGTGGTTTGCATCGGCATTTTCAAAACAAAACATTCTGACTTTTGGTTTCAATAGTTGCCTGGATTTAATTGAGAAGATGTAGAAGACACAAATAACTTGCAATTGGGACCAAATGTTTTATGGAGGAGACCAGGGGGGCAGCGACTGAACCAGATGCAAGAGCTATGGCTACGCTGAATCAACAGACACTCCTCTCTGCTCTTCCAAACACACGATAAAACCCATCCATGTCTAGAATAGGAGATCCCAAATTCGCTCTAGGACACAGATCAAATTTGGCATGCAGAGTAACCTGGTGTAGGATGAAACAAAGAGAAAATACTAAAAATTAACACTCATGTCAAAATGAATCTGACTGAAGTAGCAAACCAATATGGGATGGTAAGCAGGAAGCAGCCCTGCACTTCAAGTTGCCATAAAGCACTTGTTGCAAAGAATTTGTTCTTCCTCCAGAATAAGACCAAGGGTGGTTCTGCTTTTATGGCATTGCCTAAAAGCGTGTCAGCAGCACCAGGCATTTGTAAAGATGAAAAATGTGTAACTGGGGTGGTTTGAGGTGGTTAATAAATACACTAAGAAGTTTGGGAGGGGAAAATTCATATATGGCCCCTAATGCCACAAACTGCAAGAGAGCACTCAGTTGTCCGGCATCATTTGTACCCAACATACAATCGAAGTACCTTGCTCTGAATCAGTTACTCTACCGAAAAGTCAATCTGTTGACATTTTTCAGGCTCCCAATGTTATAAATGGAGCTTGCAAGGCAGGACTATCTAGTGGGAAGATAAGATGAGAAATCTGGCATCAAATCTAAACTTTTCCATTTGATCATTTCTATGCTTCCAGTCAAACAACATTCTGGCTAATGCCACGGCAGAAGTCAACCCGATAAATGCATTCAGCACTAAATCCAGCTGTTGCCTCAAGAAGAGCTGCAATTCACAATGTTTATGAGTTGCATCAATTGTGTGACAAGATTCTCACCAAAGCTGAAGGTGGAAATGTATGCAGACAAACCAAAAGATGCTTCTTCAGGATTAAAAATGACATTTGGCAGCACAAGAAGTTGCTTTTTTGGAACTGTGAAAAGTACAAGAATGAACTACGCAACAAAACGCGTCAACAACAGCGACACAGCCCGTAGGGATTTTAGCTGTTTTTGCTCGGCCCCTGTTACTACACCTGGATGCCGTGAATTGGCTCAGGGTGGAAGAAGGGAGAAGGGGGTGGAGGGGGAGAGCAGTGTCTCATGTGATTACTGCCTGTTTAAAAGCCATGGAAAGAGAGTTAAAGCTGACATGGGCATGGCTTACAGTCAAGGACCATGAGCCTTTGCAACTCAACTCCATCCCATGCGAATGGAGTGGATGCTTGTGCTACCTGCCTTTTGAAAATATGACTCCCTGTTTCAGTTTAAAGACTAACGAACAGCAGATCTAGAGCAAATGGGCACCTGACTCCAGCTACTTAGCAAGCATACGATCCACTACCGAGTAACGCAATGATTGCCACGTGTGTATTCTGAAATAATTGGGGTTTGGGTTGTGTTGAACAGTTACAACCATTTCTCTGCAGCAATCTCACCAGCAACACTGCTCGCACAGGTGGATTTGAAGGAGGTAACAAAGAGGAAATGCAGGCACGACTCGGTAAGAAATGGTGGAATAAAACTGCAGGAAATCGGTGATCACACTAAGGACACCCAAAGGACAGGAGAGGGCAGGCGTGTCACCTTGACACTTGTACTTATGGCCCAGGAGAAATGATCCACGTTTGCTCAGTGGCATCCATGTGGCATCACTAGAGTTAAAATAGGTCTCGTGGAAAACCCATCTTAAACCCAGCCAGCTCATTCATTTTAGCAGTGTCAGAAACAATCTAGCTGTGTGGCATAGTTTTACGGTTCTTGTATCTCAGAGTTAATGCAATAATTTTAACTCCAGTAACTTATTTTTTCTGAAGGAAAAACAAATACATTTAATTAAAAAACGAAGGTGCCAGCTGTGTGTTGAGATTTGGCTCCTGTCCGCTGTATGAAAACTGAGACCCCATACCCACCCCCCTGGAAGAAAGGTGGCACTGACTTTTAAATTCACTTATGCCTGTTACTGAATGGATCAGTCAATCTACTGATTGCATATTTGGCCATGACACTGAACCAAATAAAGGCTGGTGCTGAAAACCTGGTTAAAAGACCAGAACAAACAGAGCGAGGAAGTTGTAAGACGTGTCCCTTCCCATCCTACGTAGCCCCACTCTGAAAACGGGAAACAACTTGGACTGAGACAGGCCCACCTTTCCCAGCGTACTGACCAAAACCAAATTCAGCTGTGGAGCCAATGCATTTTTGAAGTTACAATTTCTACTCCAGGCAGACCAGGCTCTTTGGGTAAATCTGATATATAGTTGGAAAAATTGTTCTTGGCAAGCTTTTGGGTACAAACACCCATCTTCAAGCAGCTCTACTGCCTTCATCTAGTCTTTTGAGAGTATCTATTTAGAGGAACCAAATATCATGCAGCATTAGCACTTCCCGTTGCTTCTGGGCTGCCTTAAATAAAAGCAATCGGAGCAGTTCTTAACACTGAATAACCTCCCCCAACTCGACACGTTGACGAGGTCACTAAATCCTACTGGGTAATCTCCGGGATCCATCTGTTCCTCTTCACTCCCATCCTGAAAACCCTCACACAGGCCCAAATTACTTGTCGAGCTGACTGAAGCAATATCTTTCCTTCTGGCTTCCCACACTCTTGCCACTCCCCGTTGGTTTGCTGACAAAGACAGCTGCTAAGATCATCCACACCGCCTGATGGTCAAGTCGGCCTCTCTCCAGTCCCTTCGCTGGGATTTGAAGTAAGAGGGGGAGTGGAAAACAGAGCAGTCTTTCAAAACACAGGGCTCCCCAACTCCATCTCAGGAAATGAGTTATAGATACACATATTGCCAGATACTGTTTGTTTCTGTAAAAACATTATTAGCCTCAGTGCGCCTTCAGTACACCTAATCAGCCTAATCTATCGTCTCTGTGCCCAATGAAGAATTATAAGATGAACTGCCATTGCGCTGGGTTGCAGTAAAACACGGTGCCGTACCACAAAGTATATTGATTGGCTGTCCAGTAGTGCAAGGCAACAGGAATACTTATCAAAGGTCACCATCAAATATCTGAAGTGAGCATAAAGAAGTGACATTTATCTAGTGGTCACATAGCATTACAAACATTGCACGAATGCACATCCCCTCATGCTGCGGTCAATACGGCCAGCGCGTGCGTGCATACAATGCACGAAACGCGCATACGCGCAACGTATACACGGATAGGCATAAAAGTGGTGGAGCAACACTACTGCTCTTTGCCCATGCAATGCAGTTGTGCTGATGCATAAAAATGGAATAAAAATCACTAAGGGCTTTAAATTTAATTATTCCCTTGTATTTCATTATTGCTTTATTTGTAACTTGAAGCCTCAACCGCATGACAGCTATAGTGCCTGGTATGGATTCCCAGCAGCTTTCTACAAGCTCCTATGCCATTAAAAGGTGCCAGAATCTGAACAGCAAAATATACCGTTCCAGAGCCTGCTTTTGGTACCTTAATGATTACAACATTTAGGTTTAACCCTAAGAAATATGGGAATGTCAAAGGGCTAACACTGCAAACAGCCAGGAACTGCCCGTTTGCTGTTAATCATTTCAAATAAGACAGGTATTGAATGAATTTACTGTACTCAAGAGTGACGGTCACAGACTGTCAACCAGGAGCCCTCTCTTTTGTTATCAAAATAGTTTTGTGTTAATCTCTGAGGTCACTACTCGAGTCAGTTTAACATCTAAATTTATCACATTTTGGGCAGGGATCCACACTGAAAAAAAATCACAAAGTATAATTTGGCTTAATTAATGGTCTTTTCTCAAAGGAATCAAACAATTAAAAGCATATGGAAATGGGCTAAGCCACGCTTTTCAAATAAATGTTTGTTCTACATCCTGGGAAATGCGTTTAGGATCAAACTGTGCTGAATTTAGTCAGTGGATTAAAAGAGAATTGAACAGCTCTTATGAATCAGTCTCTTCCCTTTCACAAATCACACATTTACTATTATAAATGTTTGTCAAACAGGGGATTATGCCCAACCCCGTTGGATAACCTGCAGGAAACTTGTTTTTACAAGGTTCATATTCAACCCATGATGTTTTCAAGATGCAGAGCTCTCTACACACTATAAACATTTGACATATTTAGGTGTCTGTATATGGTAATAGGAAATGCCAGGTTAAACAAGTAAAAGCATAAAGGCAAAAACAGTTTAAAACCTGTACATCAGTGTATACTGGCTCTGATTATAGTGGCAATCAATCATGGGTTTTTTTGGTAGAACTACGACATTTTATTATATCTGGAAAATGTCATGGTACAGTTGATTCCTTTACAGAAGCTTACAAAGCTTGAAAATATATATGGCATTTCAACATTTTTCTTTGACTGTTTTTATGAGAAGTGACAGTGCCTTGTACTGACTCACAGTTGGGTGGTGGGATGAGATCCACAGCTCGCCTGGGAGGCGTGCAAAGCCCTTAAAGAAGGGCCTATACCAGTAATGCTCATGGCACCCTGGGGTGCCTTGAGATCCTTTCAGGAAGGATGCAGGGAGCCACGCAGTGTTATCATTAAGTTCGCACACACGAGTCACAAGACAAACCCAGGGATTTTGCATAGAAATCCATCATTGGGGTCTTTCTATGTTCTTTGCAAAGAAAAACTGTCCAATTATTACTTGCCCTATGATTTTTGGTAGGCAAAGGAGTGAAAACTAAGAGCCGGTATTTTCCGAGGGGTGCCTTGAACGGTCTATCCAGGCGGGCCTCGAGTCAAAAAAGGTTGAGAGCCACTGGCCTATATATTCCCCTGTGTCCATACTCCCGCCTCATGCATTTCGCTTCATCACCCACACAATCACAGAGACTTGAACAGTTGCGTAGCTAGTTAGACACTGAACCCTCCCCCCCCCATCATTTTTCCATGCCCACACGGTGGGGGTTGCATGCTGTGGGAGTCTTCAGGATGAAAGGATAATACTGAACACTGGAAGGGCAGGTGGCTTTCCCGAGCTGGTAGCAAGCACAGTTCACACCGGGTACAACAGGTCAGACTTAACCGTTTTTGTGGGGTCGGCTTGATTTGCAAGACAGATTCAAAGCAAAATGCAATATCTAGCACCTCCAGCTTGGCAGCACCTAGAGACAGGGGGTCTTCCAGCATGCCCTTTAGCACGGTCAGGTTGTACATGGTCTCCCCTGGAGAACGCACCAGCCCTTCACCTCGGGCTTCATCAGCTGCATTAGCCCTTGAGAAACACAGCCGGCTCTTACGCCACTGCCGACATACGTGGATGCGGTCCGACTGCAACCTACAAGCCCCGGACCAGTCTTGAACTTGCAATAGGAGCCGATTGAGAACTAGTGGGCTATACATTTTTTCTCTCTGAATTCACATGGTTTCAGGTGCAGCTAATCATCTCTGCTAAAATATGAGAGGAAATTCATCATTTCAAATCTGTAAACAAGGTTCCCTGAGAGTTTTTCAAAAGTGCCTACATGACTTAGAAGAACGAATCCCACTGATCTACAATGAACTTGTATGTCTAAATTACGTCAGCTTTTGAAAACTCCACTATCATGTCCTCTGTGATTTTTTAGGCCTTTGCTCGGTACGCTGTCATCTGTATTTGAGGGTCTATCGCACTATTTTTAGACCCTAAACCACTGAAAAAAAGAAACTCAAAATCAGGATTCTCTCGTAACAACCTGCGTCTGCTTCACATTTCCAAATAAGAGTGGAAAGCTTTGCAGGTCATCAGCAAGGTTATGATTATCGTAAGGTGCCACTTACCAAAGTATTTACGAATAACCTGCTGGTCAGCTATTCCAACAGTGCAATATCGAGAACAAAGGTTTTGCTGTTTTATTTTTCAAGACCCTGAGCTGACATCTAGCCCCACTACAATGAACCAGGGGCCTCTACGCTACAGCTGTTAGAAGTCTGCATTGCCGTAACTCAAGATAAAGTGATTAATTAAGTCCGTGACGATTATACCCTCTGCAGACAAGGCACAGAGGAGGACCTATAACATGCTGACCAGTGGGTTAGACAAGTGCTGAGGTCTGTGGGTACCAGCAATTCCTGCTTAACGCCGTCTCACTTAGCGCTATTTCACTATAACGCTCATTTTAAATTGATACCCGATTCCACTTAGCCCTCGGCAAGTTTCGTTATAAGGCTCGCGGTCGCCATCTTGGGTTGTCAAATACTTTACGTTTCGCTTAATGCTCACGTTTTCAGGAACCAATTAAGAGCACTGAATGGGGTTGCCTGTATACCCTATTACTTCCAACTTTCAATGGTCTCAGTGCTGTCCCTCACTTGCAGCAGCTGTAAAGCTCTTGCATTCACATTGCCAACATCTGCCAGATTGTTTCTGCAGGATAGGTGCGACAGACTGTTCCTCCATAAAACTGTCTCAAGTTAACTGCATTTTAGGTTAAATCTACTTATTCCAGCACTGGGCATGGGAACTGTGAAAGCACCAGAGAGCAGGTTTCCAACCGTGAGGTGCAGGCACATTTATGTGAACAGCAAGCTCTGCTAAGAGAAGACCATATCCCGCCATACTTTGCACGCACAAATCCCAATGCAGTAACAAGAACCTGGAGCAAGACGAAATGACACAATTTGGCACCTTTGTTCTGCTAATGGAAGGCCTGAATTAGGCTTGCACTGATGCCAATCCATACCAACCTCCGTGGCCCATGGACCGCAAAGGGATTGCCTCACACATGCCCTACAGATCTTAATTGTTAACGACTGCTGAAACCAGGGGTTTCTAGAGCTAAAAATCATGTTACTGCAGCTATAACAGAACAATGACCTGTGTGCATCAGGCGCACAACTGAAAACACCTCGCACGCATGGACTGGTGGGTTACACCGATCATTTCTGTCTACAGCAATAGTCATTAACTACAGAAAATGTGCAATGAAGAAAGAGGAAAGGAACAGACAGCTTTTAAACGTTTCTACACTGTGCAGAGTCTTAGTATAATCTGTTTGATTAAATATGTAAAGTAAATAAAATTCAGGACCACCTCAGCTCATCTCCACTCCTTCCTTTCACATGTTGCCATCAGGCTTATTTGCAACTACAGATCTGTTTTCGCCTACAACAAAAGTCCTCAACATATCCTTTGTGCTTCTGTCTCTTAAATTAAAAGCTACTGAAAAGATCAATTAAGTGAAATGAGAAGAGAAACAGAACCCAGGATCTTGGTTCAGGAAGTCATCTGCTTACTACAGTTTCCATAAAGACCAAAAGGTTTGATGTTAATTTTCTCTGATGCATTTTCCAATAATCCATGACTGAACTTGAGTACTGACAAAAAAAAAATTGTTGTATTTCACAACCACATAGGAGCAGACAGTTTTAAGATCATTTATTTAATTATGCAAATACTGCTCTTGTGACAACAAGAAACCGGCTCAAGCTGAAACCTTACATTTGATAACAGTGTTCAAAGCAAATTGGAGATTCATTACCTGCTGCATCAACTCTAGCTATTGCCATATTATTATACCTTTGCAGGAGCCATGCTACTGTGTAGTTAAAGTTGGGATAGCACCTCCATTTGAAACCCCAATTTTTAAGATGTTTAAAACTAACTGTTCTTTGTGTGTTCCTTTAATTGACTATTCTATTCGAGAGCCCTGGAGGATACAAACTAAAAAAACCCCTCTGCTCTAAAATTAACGACTACTAACTAAACAGTGTTCTTGCCATTGCCCAGAAACTTCATTTACAGTAATGTATATGCAGCAAGAAAAATGCAGCATTTTCCTTATTTCTTGCCCCTGCCTGGTATCACCAACAGGTGCAAAAAAGGCCTAAATTGCACCTTGAGAGCCATCTTATAAAATTCTGCATATGAGGATCAAACCTGAAGACACGAGCTATGTAATATTAGATCAAACAGAATCTCTGCTAGCCAGTCATGTTGATGAGTGGGAAAAGAAGATTTTTAAAAGAGCTGAACACCAGGCTGATTTTCAAGCCAGCATTTGGCCTAACCTCTATTATCGCTTTGCCGCATTCCTGAGAACTGCACCAAGGTCAATGGCAAAGAATAGGCGAGGCATGTTTAGAAACTCCAGCTTTTCCTTGGGCTGAACAAATCCCTTTAGTAAAATGCTGGTCTAAAATCCACGTAGCAAGAAAGCAGATTTTGGTCCGTCAGTTCTTTGGAGCAGGGACTGAGCTTTTTCATACATATGTGCAGGACTGGGCACTAAGACCCAACTAGGCCAAGATCTCTAGACACCAAGGGAACATAAAGCTAATGGGAACAGACGCATCCTACTGCAACCAAAAGAGCAACAAGGAATATGAGGTAGACCTAGGGCCTCCCGTGACATTTCAGACACGAGACACAAGGCGCATAAATTAATGTAACAGGTACTGTATTTATTTTTCTACTAGTATATTAAAATATTACTTTGGGGAAAAATGCTGCAAATTACATATATGGCACATAGCCAGTTTTGCTTCTCTATACCTTGCAAAGAATGGAATTGATTTATCCAGCTGTTTTGGATAACATGCAACAGATTGCACGCAGGGGCAAAGAGACAGACTGGCTCAGGCTTCCTCCTGCAACTTCAAGGCTAAGTTTAAGACTGATGCCAGGCCTGCTTGCAGTGCAGTCAAATGGGCACCTTGTCATTTGGGCTGGAGAGTCACAAGCAGCAAGGACATAAATGCTACCACATCACTCCCTTGTGTGCTGCTGGCTAGGGCAACTGGCATGCCGTACCAGGTTGGCCTGATGGCCCTTCCAGGCTCAGGCAGACCACAACTCACTCAGTGATGCTGCGCATATGTAATAAATTTAACACATGGCCTTCACGCTGCAAAAGATGCCACACAACACTGGCATGGCCCGTATATATTATGCCTGTATTAGGGTTTTAGCTAGAGCCTGCACTCTCACCACAGCCCTTTGCAGACCAACCCCACATGCTCCTCCTGGAAACAGAGGGGTGCAGGATAGTCCTACCTGCCCAGCGCACCTCTGCTTCTGGCAGGAGCACGTGGGGTCAGACTGCAAAGGGTTGTGGCAGGAGTGGGGGCTCTGGCTACAGCTGTCTCCCAGTCTACCCCTTGATCTGCACAAGGCATATTACCCTGGATACAACGTCCCCCACGCCGTGGCACCCCTGAGCAGGGTCACAGCACGCTGGCTGAGGACCACCGACTTAGAGAGTGACTGTGAAATCCCTGTCGCTGGAAGTATTTAAGTGCAAAAATGTGTCTGTGATGGTTTAGACGTGGATGTCCCTGCACCGAGCAGGGTTTGATCGAGATGCCTTCTGACATCCTCTCCCTTGTCCGTGATGGTTTAGACATGGATGTTCCTGCACCGAGCAGGGTTTGGTCTTGATGACTTCTGGCATTCTCTCCCATCCCTGTTTTTTCTGATTCTACGCACCTAACATTACATGCCATGAGTAATTTCTCTGAAATAATGAACCTATTTCAAGTACGTCAACTTAAACCTATCTACAAGCTTCCGCACAAAAAGGGCCTGGTTTTTTAAAGGACTAGGACAATCTACACACAATTTTAGTTAGGAGGCACAATTTTTTTGATAAGAAAAACCTCATAAAGTGGAAAACTCACCTGATCTCTGCTCTATGCCCAAACAGCAATTTCAGGAGCGTCTCTGCATTAGCTCCCCTTTGTTTATTATGATGATTCCCTACCCCCCTGAACCCTACCTCTCGCAATTCAGTGTGACCCATCTAAGTGAGCTCACCCCGGCGAGCCAGGACATACACACACCCAGCCCCATCGAAGCCAGGAGGTCCTAGTGATGAAATTGGCTGTTATCTCCTATCTCTAAAGCATCGTGCCCATCAAGAACACTGTTAAAAGAAAAGTAATTAAAAAAAAATCACAATAAATCATTCTATTTTTCTCTCATCCTTTTAGCTAAGCATTTTCTTGTCTATGTATTTTTGCTATCTTATGCCTTAGATAAAGTATCTGAATATATGATCACTGCTTAGGTCATATTTTATTTCCACTGGCTTTTCAGCTCTTTTGACTGCACTTTTTCTACTGCATGATAAACTGAGATATTTTATTGCATTACTAAAAGCCACATGTTTGGTAATACTTTGCATCTTTAAAGTGCCTCACATCAGAGGATTTCAAGGTTATTAAAACATTAATGAATTAAACCTTACAACATCCCCAGGAAGCAGGGCAGATGGGGAAATTTAAGTAGAGAGCAGCTGAGAGTCAGATTTACAAAGGTATTTAGGCACAAAGATGCAGATGGGAGTCTAATGGGAACTGCAAAACTGCCTCAGCAGTTTAGGTGCCTAAGTCCCAATTAGGTCAATGAGATTTAAGCATCTAATTCACTCGGGCACTTCTGCAAATCCCACTAAGCTCTGTTCTGCATCTTTATGCAACCAAGTACCTTTGTAAATTCAGCCTGAAATGACTCGCACAAGGTGACCCAAGAGATCTGTGGCCAAGCGGAGAAGGGAGCCCCTGGCTCCTGACTTCTGATCCGGCACCAGACGGTCAGCCGGTCTAAGTCAGTGCCACTGAAATGAAGTCAGAGAGGGCCGCAACAATTCACACCAGCGAGAGATCTAGGCCCTTGCGTTTAAACCACAAGACTACCTTTGATTAAGATACAAGGTATGTTAACACTCCTGACCTTGACCAAAGGAAAAACACTAAGAGTTTTATATGTGAGCAGGCAAGAAGACAAAGAACTTCTGTTATCTCTTGCTCAGTACATCGATAGATGAAAAGATAGCTCTTCTTGGAAGGCAAGGCAGAAGCAGCTCTCATTGTTTGGGGGAACACTTAGTATCAGGCACCATTTCAGCACACGACAAGAAACCTGCAAGACTAAAGGGACGTTATAAGAAACACCACCGCCTGCATGGCACGCTCATCACTTAAACACTCCATTTCATTCCAAGGTACCAAAACGATAATAGACTTTATTCTAATTGGATTGTCTGCAATGAGCCAATTTAAGTGCTAAATGCTGCGAATTATTCAGCATGACATAGCAACGCAATGATCTGAGCCACTGCAGGGCAGGCGGCTTGTTGAAAGCTACAGCTCCTGAAGCATAATAAGGAGATGCAAGTCTTACTTGGCATGACTCCACTCACCAAATTCATATTGTTTCAACAGCTGCAATGTGCCTACAAAGCATTAACTAATGCTTTGACCTAGAATACAACTACTGTCAGCCAACACACCTGATTAAAAGATGATTTTTTCTCAACAACGTACCTTCAAGGTCTATGTCACCATAATTATTACTAGCTTTAGAGGAGCCTAGTGCTGACGATGCTCTGTAGAATATATCGAGTTTTCAAGCATCAAACTAACAACAAGCTCAAAATATTATTTTAAACAAAAAAAAATAAGGCACCAGACAGGGATGTTTAAAAGTTTTTTACATTTGATTCTGATGCAGTTATAATAGCCATGCTGGAGAAGTGCACTTTAGGTTTCTACTGCTGCTCGTAATACACAGAGCAAGAGAAAATACCTGTGCCGAGTCCACGTGCTGCATAACAGTCTACGGTACAGCTTTATGGACAGGCCTACAACTTCCTTATTCCACCTACTGGAGACTCACCCATTTATGCATTACCAAGCTCTTGTTGAGCTGCTCATGGGACCTGGCCAGCCTTTCATCTGAGCGAGGGCCTCTCAGACCAGAACCCACTCACCTGCGTTTTGTCACTCTAGAGGTACGTACATGTGTACCTTGGCTGTGCCTAGCTAGCCAAATGAGAAAGATGGCTGTGCATCAGTGACTAGTTTTCTAGTGTGCTAATCCACACTGGAAGCCAACATGACTGGTCCAGAAAGCTTCTGAGCCAGCTCTTTAAAAATTCTTGGATGCCAGTTATAAGGCCACACCGGTATTAAAAATGTTTCATGTTAGTATCGCCCAATTACCACGATGCGTTGTTACTCTGTTAAAACAGAAAGTATTCCATCATCAATATAGAATACAAATACATCATCTGGGGTATAAACCGGAAACGTGTATCAAATGCTTTGGCACTGGCTTAACTTGGTTTCTTGTGTCTTCAATTTATTAGAATTAACACCACTGGATGAACACTTTATTGTACTTTATTTCCCTGCGCATATTCTAATTCACATAGGCACAGGCATATTAATTCAGGAAGTGGCTGCAATCATTTTTGCTATTCAGCTAGGGGCAGTAAATGCAAACAAAATTGGCTGCAGTTCAGTGTCGTTGCATGGGACTTCCTCTATTGTTCCCTTAGATGCAGATGTTAGAGTATATAATGTTAAATCAAAATAGTGGCAATGTATTCCTCTTCAATTTCTAATTATTTCCCTACAGATTTATTTTCCTTGCTGGAAAATTAATTTCCTTTTACTTAAACTGCCTAAAAACAAGTGTCAATAGTAGCATTAAGACCACTTCTTCCGTTACCAAAATTCTCAAGAAACGAAAGCACGTCTCATTTTTCATACAGAGCTCAAGCAACAATCTCCACACTAAAATTAGCTAGCTTCATCTCCATCATGAAGGCAGCAAAAACAGTAAGATAACTAAGAGACTCCATAATGTCGTTTACACAATGACTCCTCTTGTCCTGAGCTCAAACTCCTTTTAGGTTGAGAAGGCTACAGAGGCCTGAAAAACTTGAGCATTAACCAAGACTGGAGAACCATTCTCAAGTCAACCATCAACAATTTGGTTACTCTCCTGAAATACGTATGGCCTCTGAAAGCAGAGAAGGCAGAGTGAAGGCAGCCTCTGTTCATCTGAATGGGGTCATTCTGGATTGTTATTTTGTTTTTATAAAACAAATGCAGATGTGCACCCAACTATCACTGCTTCCTCTGAATGGATTATTCACAGACTTGATATCATTGCTGTTTATCACACAAAGCTTGTTCTCCAAGGAGTAAACTGCATGGGACAATGAAGAGACTGAACGGATACCACCAGGCCTTCTGTTCACTACAAATGTAAGCACAATGGAAAATATCAATTTTCTTCCTGAGCAAAGCTGTCTCAACAGCTGTAACAGTCAGAAGACGGACACTGCTACAATACCCTTGAGGGTAGGTAGCCATTTTTTTTCTTTTTTTAATTTATTTATTTTTTTATAGCTGCCAGAGAGGAATTAGAAGAAGGAAACAACAGGATAAGAAATACTCTTTGGCTCCTTGCCCAATCCAAAAAAAAAAAATCTGCTTTCCATCCATTGTTGGTGAATGTCTGGCCAATTCATTTTGCGCCATCTTTTAAATACTATCACAGCCATAGGCCACTCTCAGGCTAAGAAAGGTAGGAAAAAGACTGCCGCGATTTTGTGTGAGACTAGATGCTACTTCTATATTCCAGTGGGCAGGGAACACCCTAAGACACATCACCAATGCAAAAAAGAAACCAATAAAGAGATGAGCACACTCAAGAGGTAATGAGCTCCACAGGGACAAATCAAGCATCCTAGTTTGAAAGAGGTCTCCAAAGAGTAAGCTTTTATTTACACTGGTTTTTAACGTTGGTAGTTTTATAGCCAATGGTTGCTACTTCTTGACGCTTTCCCTATGTCAACTCCCACCTCTTCTGGCCCCTCACTACTGACCTTCAGTGCTTCCTTAATTGCAACTGGCAGGCTTGACAAAATTAAAACTTAACATTTTAATGGACCAACTAGCTTCTTAAAGAGATACAAGGCTGCACCGTGCGATTGAGAATCATGGCTAGGCGGCCTTTTCCCATCTCCTTGGTAGTGATTTTCCACTACAGCAATGCAGAGCAGGCAAATGCTTTCAATAAACTTTTGCTGCTACCCAGGCTACTCCATTTGCAATTTATATTAAAAAAAATAAATAAATCTAGGCAAATGGCCTGCTAGTCCTTACATGCATGCTGCATGTGAGGGGGATGGAGAGAACATGGCAATTCCCTCTGGCCAAGGGAATACCAACATCTCTGCAAAGGCCACGTACTCAGCCTCACCTCAGCCCATGGTGGATGTACAATGGAGGAACGCAAGACCTGTCACTCCCCAGCACCTCATAGGAGGCTCCTGCCCACATAGGAAGGTGCATGTCATCTGTGCTGCATAATAATACTCATTTGTCAGTCAGGCTGCTCCTTGCAGCCAACGCTTTTCACTGGGGGTGCATTGATCAATTTTTTTTTTGCTGTGCTTAGGGCAGGCAGCAGCAGCACTGGGAGGAGAGGGCTACAGCCAACCCAAAATTCCCCGCAGCCCCCCCACAGCCCCTCTCCCAGAGCTGCTGCCTGCCCCAAGCGCAGCCCTGGACCAGCCCTCTCGCCAGGAACAGGCAGGCAAAGCCACCAGCCCCAGCCCACCCTTGCCCCATGCACAAATCCAGGGACACGTGCCCCCCATGCCTGCCTTGGGGATGCACATCGTGGGTCCCTGCCCCCCTGGATGAGCCACCCACGGCTCCATCCTGCACCTAACCCCACTCCAGCTAGACAGCACCTGCCCCAGCCCATTCCCTCCCTCACCACAGAGGCCTCGATCTGCCCCCCTCACCTCTTCTCCTCCCCCACACCCCTTCCCCCCACAGACTTACTGGCCAGGCGCTGCTCTACAAGCTGCTGGGCTGCATTTCTGGTCGCAGCATTTAAAAATCGGTAACATTATTGACTACAGAGGCCAAAAAAACCTAGAGCTAATAATGTTTTTTGGGTTTTTTTGTTTTTTTTTAAATCGGTGCCAATACAATATGGACTGATATATTGGTGCACCTCTACTTTTCACTAAGGCAACTTATCCAAACTAGGGGCTTGAAAGCTTTGCAATGCACCTTTCTACACACAGCACTCAGGTCTTTTCTTCAGCAGTGGACAAGTATGATCCTCCAAAGTAAAATATGCCATCACCCAGAAAGCAGTAAAATCACTAAGCAAAGAGACTGGTGCTTTTTTCATGACAAGTGCCAACTCCATTGTAGAAGCTTGCTGAGTTGGGTAGGGCACAACGAAGTGCCCACTTTCGGGATTAAGGGAATAAAGAAAAACAGTCAAACAGTAACTGAAGAGACAGACAGGACAAGAGTCACTCAAATACTGTGTTTCCAAGAAGCCTATATATGAAGCCCCTATGTCTGCGTCAGGAGTATGGGTATGTAGAGCATCTTCCATCTGGCTGAATATGCTGCTGGCTACTAAAAAAAAAAAAAAAAAACCAATAAGAACCAGAAGAAACTGCTACAGCAATAAAAAATGCAGCAGAGTTATTGAAAAACCAATGTTAATAAAAGGTATTTATTGAGTAAATGATAAAATAAGTGAGAGCTTAGCTAAATATGACTCCAACAGAAAACAGATCAATGTAGCCCTTCCAAAACTGAATATTTTTCTGAATACTTTTTCAGTTTAGTAGTTTTATTCCACCTTTTAGAAATACCACTGACCACAGCCTCTGCAGGCTTCTGTAATAATTCAAAACTTTGCAGTACTTAGATGGTATAAAAATGCATAATTATACTGTTCTATTTCTCTTTTATGACTTCCAGCCTTGATTTAATGTTAAGGGTATGAACAAAAGAATGAGAACTGCGTCTATTGTTTTATGTACCAGACAAAGAGAAGAGTCAAAAGATCAAAAAGCAAACATCAAAGTCTCTTGAAATCTCACTAGTCTTTAGTATATATAAAAATCAATCATGGTGACAAAATCTGTTATTTGACATTAAAGGGTAATTGTTTTGTGCTTACGTGAAATTTATGGTTACAGTTCAGTAAGCAAAAACTAATTCTAAAAGATGCCATAGCCTGTGGAATGTAAATCTATAATTAAATTTTAATTGGAGGGAGGAAAAAAAAAAAGGAGCAAGGAAAAGCTCTCCACAAAGTGTCAATTTTCTTTTCAGACAAATATTGTTTTAAAGAAGGAAAATTAAATATTTATATTTCTCTCCAGCAGTGGAGCAACGCCACTTATATATAATGATTATCCAGGAGGAAGTTAGAAGCATCACAAAATTCTGCGAGGCATGTTTTTCTCTCTTCTCAAGATAAAAATCCTTCCAGAAGTCTCCATTGAACCTGTCACCTGCTAATGCTGAAAAAAATCCTTCCAGGAGTATTACTAATGCATTCAAATTTCATGAACACCAGGAGATGTCTCTCGCACTGGGGCTGTGGTGCCTTAATATTGGATTACTGCTATTGTTATGCTCGGTTTCAGGTTTTGACACTTTGCAAAGTAAAAGTGGCCTGCCCTTTTACTAAGGGCAGAGGTCCGCTGGCGGAACGTATGGACGTCAGACATATTCTGCATGCTAACATTTTGTCTGCATCTCTTATTCCCAAAGGCAAGTATCCAAAGTCAGGGTCTTCAGGTCACCTTGCGGCGAACAGGTGATGACGTGACAAAGGTGTGCACACGCAAGCAAGCAAAGGATAACCTTGGCCCCAGAGAACATCTCCTCCTTGGGACAAACAAGCCTCGTATGACTCCTGTCACGTTCTTAACCTCTCGGACATGGGAAAACGGGAATGTTCAGAGGCTGCGACTTCCTGAAAGTCTCACCGAAATCAGCGGAAGCTGGAGGCGCCGAATGCCTTTGACGTGCTGGCCACATGCACTTGAATAAGAGGATTTGGACCCGGAAAGCAGGCTGTTACATAGGAAGAAAATTTAAATAAAAAAGGGAAAGCACAAATCTTATTAAAGAACATATTTCTTACTCTCTGGAGCAATGAGAACATTACCCCACATTTCCTGCTGGGGTTTGCTGGACTTGCAGGTTCCTGCTTTTTATCCGGGTGTTTTGCGTGTTGTTTTGTGGATCACACATGCTGTACAACTCACTTGTTTGCCATCGAATATTTGTACAGTTGCTGCTAAATTCTCTGATGAATTCCCCCATCGCTCCACCACCCCTGCTCGCACTCTGTAAATATGCTTTACACTGGCAGCATTTCCTTTTCTCCCAAGGTGAGTGGATACCATGGTATGACCTCATCTGGGGGTTCAATATTCAAGTCACATCAACATTACTAACATTATTTTTACATCAGTATCATTCATTTTTATGTAGATTAATGATAATAAATATGTGCCATATCAACAGACTTTTCATTATGGTCCATTTAACCTCATAAAACATAATTGATTCCTATTTGCTCTATCTGATCTATGCTTACGGCTCGTCGCTGAAGTGTGCGAGAGGAAGGAAAAAAAAAGGGGGCCAGCGAGGGAAGTGGAGTCTCTCTGTGGGAGAGATGAGCTGTTCAAATTACACCCCAGGACGTTCCAATTGGCTTCACAGATCCCTACATGTGGTTTTGGTTGCAGAGGGGCCATGGGGTCCAGATGCAAGCTTATGGATTTTAATCACTTCCAAGCCTACTTCCAGGAAGCCTATCATTTACAGTCTAGAATACTGTTGTATTATTCTTTCCTTTCTCCTATACCAGCAGTTCCCAAACTCTGACAGATTAGGCACCACCAATTTAAAATGATACAACCTTAAATACCACGAGCAAATTCTTTAGTTCAACTTTAACTACCACCAGCAAATTTGTCATATAAAGTAATTACAATATATCTGTTAACGTGTACCACTGACAGGCTGTCTGCGTACCACTGGTGGCACCCGTACCACAGATTGGAAACCACTGTCTTATAGCATCATGCAATGTTAGATCCAAGTAAATCTTCAGGAGTAGGCTGCGAGTGTCCAAGAAGTAGGCTTAGAGTCTGCTGGTTGCACAGGCTCGTTCCTGCAGAGCATGCTGAAGACAAGCCCTTCATGAGATGCAGTTCCCAGGAGGGACACTGCTGTCTACAGAGCTTCACTTGTTAATAAGGAAGGGTATGCTGACACCGTACCATGTGGCCCAATACAGAGCAGGCGTTGAACGACCTGGAGAGCAGGGTAAGTCTGCGTGAATGTGGCTAGGCGGACTCTAGTACCAGACCTAGTTCACGTTTCTCTACGCGCTGCTGCACCATGCAGTATAGACAAACCCTGAGGATCTGACTCGGTTTCTGGGGCTGCAATCTGCCACTGTTGTACTGGCAGAGTTTCTCCGGAGGTCAGGATCTATTCTGCATAGCATTAATGCCAGAAAACAACACTTATCCATCAAGCCCTTAATTCTAGGATTCTTTGAGACTATATAGAAAACTCTGCCTTTTAGTGGCTCGTGGTAAATCAGACTTCAGTACCTGTGCTAAAAACACCCATGCAATCAGATGGAAAGTGCGCTTTCAAAAAACACTAAGTAATAAACAAAACATTAACATCATCTCCTTAGAGCAGAAGATTTCAGTACTTGAGTAAATTTAAGATTCTGATTTGCAAAAAACAATCTTTAACAAAGAGTTTAGTGTTAGTACCTTTTAACTTTTTTGCTGTGACAAGAGAACTATAAATAAGCTCAACGGATTTGTTTTAGAAAGTGGGTAAATATTTTATTTTATTCTGCTTAACTTATGTACCCAACTACAAGATAACTCTATTTCATAATTTTTATTGAAAAATAATATTTAATACATCTGACAGATATAGATATATACATATATAGAGATTATTCTATATTATATTATATACATTTTTGCTGTATATAGGACTACATTGAACATCTGGACAGAATGAATGAACAATGCAGAGAAGGAAGGAAAATTTCAGTGTTAATTAAAGTTATTTGGGGCAGGGGAATGTGTGTTTTAAGAACAGAGATTTCTTGCTATATATATATATATATGAGAGGAATGGAGATTTGTTGTTTATTATAAACACACACACACACACAAAAAGAAATCTTCCTTCTTACACACACACATGCGGGTGTGTGGGCATGTGTTTTTATTAGATTTTTGCCTGCTCTGACAGTTAAACCAATTTAATTGAGTTTAAAATAATCTGGAAAACTTTACCTCTAGATACACGGCTAACAAAGGCTTTCAACTAACACACTGTGTGTTAACCAAATCACTTAAGGTGAATTTTATCATGTGGAAGTAATATCCTCTAGTGTACGTAAAAATCAATTTAATTTTTCTGGGAAAGGAATCCATTGTAATTTGAAAGTTCACCTGCCCTGCATTTCCCTTAACAGGTTTATCAATTTTTAACATACCCAGGGTATAATAATCTTCAATACCACATATGAAATGTTAACAGTGATGAAAAATGCCGAGAGAGACTTCAGGATTTGGGGATGCAGCGTCTTAACTGGGGAGCTAATCATCTCAGCAGGAGAAACAAATCAGGAGAGGAATAATGCAGGGGCTTTGCGTTTCACTTGACTCTTCCCAATAAGCATGTCCAGACGAAGGTCTGAAGACATAATTAAAGAAAACTGAAGCAGGATTTCCAAAGACTTCTCACTGTGAGGCAATGCTGGAAAAAATCCACCTTTTCCCACTGAGACAAAACAGTTCGATGGCAGAGCATTCGACAGGCAGGAGAGGCCAAACAAGCCAGCAAGGCTGGCTCAGAAGGAAGGGACCGACCACGAGCCTTTGCACTTTCTTTTCTTCTCTTGGCAGAGACGTTCCTTTTAGGAGAGACTTTGATGGCCTCTTCGGACCAGATGAAAAGCCAGCTTTTTCTCGAGGGATCTGAAACTCCACTCGCAGTAAGCCTGTTTGGAGCAGTAAGCTTTGGCAAGCTGCACATGTACTGGGTAGACACAGCTGGCCCAAAGGCTTCAGCTGAAGGATACAGGCAGGGTCCAGTTATACAGCAGCAGAAGCAACCAAACAGATGGAATCTGCTCCAATTATGACAACTCCTATGTTTGTCTCATCCTCGCAAACTGGAGGCATGAAAAACCCAAGCAGATGTCAGAAGGGCTATTTACAGAGGATGCTTTTCTTGCCAAGTGAGTGAGAAAGAGGCATCTTTCTAAAGCAAAAAGTTTAAACTACACTCACCACATGCAAAGATCAGACTGATGAACAAAGAAAGCAAAATAAGGGAAGTCAGAGTTTACCGCCACATTTCTGGGTTGTGAGCTCCAATTCCCCCGTTGAATCTATTCAAAGAGCCATCTTTTATTAGAAAGTAGGGGCTGGGAGACCCGACCATCTGCTGGACGTGTTCAGCTCCGATGCTAAGCTGTATCTGCTTGTGTGCATGTGTAAAATCCCCGGCACCAATACCCACACCTGCGCATTACAAATCTGCATAACTATAAGAGCTCTACGAAAATGTATTAACATCTATATGTGTGCTTCTAGGTTAACAACCACATGTTGAACATGTATATGTAATATATACATGTTATACACGTATATGTAAAAGCACTTCATCTGCAAGGAAAATATGAGCACAGATCAATGCCAACTGCTAAATGCTTAATAAATTGGTACCTTTTGCCCAAAAACTTCATCCATTTCCATCCCACTGCTGGCCCCCACACTATTTATGTCTGTACTTGTTTAAGTAGGACCAGGAGATCCATGGATGACAAGTGCTACATGAGGGCAAAGCATGATTACTAGATGGTCACCTTAGCCTTTCCTCCCCTCCACCCTCCCAGATGAGAATCACTGAGCCAGAAGCTAACTGCAGAAGAGACCTGGAGGGGCCTTAAGGATAAAAATGTTGAAAACCAGTGCTCCAGCTGGTGCCAAGTAAGGGCAGCTGGATGGGTAAATCCTAACCCCGGCATGCCCCGCGCTTCCCACGGTCTGCCGCCTTCCTGTCCCCGCAAGCTCCTTTGTACCTGATGGGGCAAGGGCAACCCCCACGAGTGAGACTGGTCCCGAGGGGTCTCATATGCTAGTCACAGCCACTCCAGCCAGCCCTGGGAGCATGGGAGGAGTGGAGAGATGAGCCAGGCTGCAAAACGTGGCTCCGACTCTGTGTCCACCAGCAACAGTACGCTGCTGGGAGCTGGCAAAGGGGGGCAGTGATGGCAGCAGTCAGTGGCAGCCACAGGGCACCGAACAGACGGGGCGGGCGGCGTGGCGCTCCGGTTCACAATCACTGCCCTGACACACTCGGTGCCTTCACATGGGGTCAGTGAGCTGAATAATAGTGCATGGGGTCATAGAGCTGGATTTATCTGAATCCGCACGTCTGTGCTGTCTGTTCGCCTTAATTGCAGCTTTGATGCTGGGATTTTCTGGCATTTGTCATTTTAAACAAAAACGGTTTGCGGCATTCGGATGAGTCTGGAAGTGCTCAGTAATATAATTCCCCGAAAATCTATTCCTATTGCTCCAAAAGAGCCCAGCAGAGGATTTACTTAAATTTATATAGGCACTGGTCAATTCACACATTATGTTCTTAATGCTCTTGTATAAGCAAAAGCACGTAACTGGGCCATGGAAGTTCAGCTTAATGATGCTTTACAAACAGCAGGAATTCGATAAAGGGATTTTTAAAAAGGAGAAACTTTGTAAACAATCTCCATTTTAAGCGAGAGCAGAAGAGGATCAAATGAGTTCCCTAAGCAAACGGTATTCTTCACAGAACATGGCTTGGCCAGCCCCTACGCTTCACCCATGCGTCCTGCCGTCAGAAAGACCCACAATTGCCCAAGAGCACAGAAATGTATTACTCTGGGTTTCCTGCCAATAATGTTAGCACAATCAACTCCAACACCAAGTCAGCTCTTAAAATAAAACACAGTCCAAATTTCAAGTCTTAAGGTTCTTTTCTTTGCTAACGTGCATGGCCATGGCCTGCCGCTTGATTCAGTCAATTAGTTACAGCACACATTAGAGTGCACTAGATCCAGTTGTCTCAAGTACATGCCGATTCATGTCTTAAAGCATTATGTACCCACTGCAAGAGGAACCAATGCAACATACAGTACACTTTTGCAGAATTTTCCGAGCACGCCTTTACTTGCAAACAGACAAGATTTTGCAGGGGGTCTGGGAAACATAAGGGGCACTGGGTTTTGCCAGACTTGCGGAGATCAGCTGTCACTACATAACATTTTCTAGTGCTAAAGCTTTCCGTAACTAGAGAAATACTACTAGTTCTAATAATCCAGATAACAGCTTTTAAATTTTTAACACACACAGATGTAAGCAGATTCCAATTAGGGCTTCTTCACCTCTACAACATCGTGTCCCTAGGGGATCAATATGCACTTCATCAACAGTTGTTGATAATGATGTGTCACCTATCAAGATAACAGTCTGGATGTAATAACATCTGTTACATTCCTGTGTTAGGAAACTGGGAACGTAGTTTTTGAACACATCAAATTTGACTTTTAATTACCCTATTACACCTTCTGTTCAGTTATTAGCCAGCATTAACCCATAAGGTCATTTCAAATATTAAGAACTACATAATTCATTCCTATGAAGTTATTATTCTCATGTGAACAAAAACAGAAAGGTTTTTTTCTCGAAAGTCATATCTCACAGAGAATTAATATTCTCTATCTGGTACTCTGAAGGCCACCTGTAAAGAATTCTCCTTTACACTACAAGAAAATTAAATACAGTACCTCAGGTCAAAGAGTTAAAAATAATTGGACTAAGGCAGTGTACTAAATTTTAATTGCTGTAATTTAAATACTAGCATATTCCAGTAATTTAAACAGCATAGATTCATTTTTTATATTGCATTCTTTAATATAGCAAGACCTTTTGGGCAACATATTAAGTAGGCCCATAACTAAAATACGGGTAAAAGTACCAATAGTACTATATTTCATATGATTTCTTACAGCAGATATTAGTCCACTGCCTTGTACTAGAGCTGTTTTTTCTGCTCGTAACTGGTAATGGGCCTATTCCAATCTTTTTAAAACAACCCACTGGTTATGTGTCTCACTACCTGCTCCAACAAAGCAACTCTTTGCTGATCAACAGCGCGCTACATTTGGTGACGAGCAGGCATGGGGTTACAATTGTGAGCTCATATTCCAAAAAAATCTCTGTAATTCTTTGGATAGGGAAGACCTATTGGGTCCTTTGTTTCCTGTTCCTGCCGACTGCAGGACCCTTCCCCATACCATGTTTTTCAAATGTGCTCTTCATCTGGGCTTTAAAATACCCCAAACATTGCGACTCCTACCTAGACCACAGAGGTTTTGACTCTGACTTTCAGAGCATGCACGTTGGCTTCTCAACTGCTGCCCATGCTACAACTGCACTTTTCACAGCTCTGCCAAATGCAGTCATATTGTTGAGCTAAACTCCCATGTACATGAAAGAGCAAAACCTGCAGCTTTTACTCAAGAAAAACTCGTATTGTTCGAAGAACCAGAAGACAAACATTTTGGCGCATACGTGGATATGGAAAAGACACTGTTATGGGATCATGTTCAGCCACACACCCCTTAAGCAAGTAATGAAATGACAATAGTAAATGCCTAAATACCTGTCTTTTCAAAGTACCATGTATTCACTAATCTATCAACACTGCTATGAGTAGGCAGGCATTTTCTATCCATTCGCACTCTTTAAAATAGGAAACAACCATCTCTGGGGAATGAAATCTATTCCTCTAAGTATTTACAAACCCTCAAAGTCTGAGCAACTCAAAGCCTTTCAAGTATTTATAGTCACTACACCCATCTAAGGTAGGGCAGCCCAAATACCTCCATTTCAGAGATGAGGAGCAGAGACTCCGAGAGGCTAAGTAACTTGCTCATGATTTCACAAGAAGGCTGTGGTGGAGCCAAGACTTAAACCCATGGCTCCAAACTCTCAGGTGCTAGCAATCAGCTGTTTTTCAACCCACAATCTGCTCCCAAGACCCTGCAGTGAGTAGATGACATTTAAAACCAAGTGCAGCTGGCTGAAAATTCAAAACAGAAAATGAAAAATAATCTTTAAAGGGTTTCCCTCACTTCACTCTTCAAAAAAGTTGTATCATATCAAGAGCAACCTAGCCTGGAAGAATTCGATCTACGAATGTTTCTTCCTGTCTGACTGGCAGCGTGCCGGACTATGATTTCTACATTTTTTATCCCAGGGTTATCCGACTTCACTTTGCTGATCTGAAGAGTAACGGGAAAGAAAAGATATTGCAAAATACCTAATTCCAGGAGTTTTAATGAGAAAAGTCATTGCACTAGGATCAAATGCCAAAGAAAAGATGCTCATGGGAAACATTTACCACCAGGGCTGTTACAGGGGACCACGGTGTCCATTACAGGACGATGGGCTGTGCAGTAAAGGAAATGTCACTTGGGCAGCCGTTAGAAACACAAATAGGAACAGCCACGAAACGTGTCCAACCAGCTTCTATAAACAAGGTACAAAACACAGGGAAAGTCACGCATGTTGCAGACTTAATTATATTTCCCTGAAAACTCCCGTAGAGAAAACAATGCATTTCAGCGATACCGTCGCATTTGATGTAGCGTAAAAATATGAGTTTCATAAAAATAATTTTTGAGCAAGCCAAAAACCAAGAAAAATGCTACTAGTGCATCGTTTTAAAATGATGATGTTTGCAATCCCCATAATACCAAGCTTCAGAAATTCCAAAACTGCAGATTCAGGCCTCCAAAACACATATGACTGACTTTAAAAAGAGGAGATGGATCTTCTTCATTAATGAACGTGGGCCTGTCTTTGTTTGCTTTCAGGAGCGCTCAAGATAAGATTACTGGAACGGACAACAGTAACTTACAAGACATTGTGAAAGAGTCATTCGAAAAGGAAAAAGGGCCTAGTCCATGTATTAACTCTTGCTTTTTTAGAACCGCTGCTTATTGATCTGTCCATTGTATGCCGGGAGAAATGCAAAAAACTAAGTAGAGCACAGAGCGAGAGTCTTCTCTTCAAATATTTGTTCTATTTCAATGCAACTTATCATAGGTAACTGAAGGTACAAACACCTGGTTTAAACTTAAAATAGGATACAGGTCCTTTTAATTCTCCCTAAGCAATACTGGACTGCACCCTATAATATACTGAGATGGTAGCCTGATACAGTCAAAATTTTTGATGTTGGAAACAAGATGATTAAAAACGTTGAGCTGTGAGGAGGTCCAATCTGAACTGCAACTTCTCTGTTGATCCCTTTACAAACTCCAACACCCGAATCAAATCTCAAACATATGTAAACCCTACTGGAGTTTTATGGACCTTGTCCAAAGGAGTCCACATTATCCAATGAAAACTACAATAGATACATTCTTCCAGCTCGCAATACATTTCAACTCCAGCTCCCAGCAATTTGGCCACGGGAAAGCTTGCATTCATCCAATTTCTCAAACAACTCCTTGTCTTTTTGGCAGAAGTACTTTATAACTCAATTTTGAGGAAAAGAAAGGGGGGGGGGGGGGGAAATGAAAGAAAGAAGAAAAAATGTGAAGGGATAACGAAAAAGTGACAGCTTCCTTCCAGATGCATAACTCCCAGAGAGATTTTAGAAAAATCGGAACCATATTTTGCCTTTTATTGGCAGGGTACACATAACACTTCATTAGTTTACTTGATCACCCATGAACTGCTTGCGTGCTTCAACTGCAGCTTCAATCAAACCGTCCCTTATTTAAAAAAGGCCAGCGCCTTCACAGATCAATTTTCTAGCGCCGACCAAAAGGCAAAATAAAAATAGATAAATAAATAAATAACCTGCAAAATCTAAGCTGCAAACCTGCAATCGCTTGTTTACACTCAATTAAGCAGAAAATAAAACCCCTCCTTTGAGAAGGTTATCTGCGAAACACGAATGGAAAGAGAAGTAGGAAAGGAAAAGCAGACAGGAACCCGCGTTCAAAGCAGCCTTACGCTATTTCACTAGTAAAAGGAGTGAGATAAGATTTAGTTGCCTGCAGCAGACAATTGTCTGAGCTAAAAAATGAGATTATATGTTCATACCTTCGGCCATCTCTGCTGTAGGTAAGCACACAGCCAAAACTTCACCTGCCACTATCAATCCCCAGGCCCCCTGGAGATGAAAGACAAAATCCAGCCCGACTCCAAATGTATTAATTTCAGCAGAGCAAGATTTGGGCTTAAGTCTTAAACTGACTTAAATGTGGCAAGGGTCAAAATTTAGCCGTCAGCACAAGAATGAAAGGGGTTTTCTAACTCCAGGTTTGCAGCGCTATAGGCCAGGTCCTCCTACAACAGACCCACCAGAGGGTTTTAGGAACTCTTCTAGCAGAACCCAAACTACCAGGTCTTGCCTGAAGCAGATCAGTTGTCCCGGATCTCGGCTCTCCTCCCTTCTTCTGCTAGGCCCCTTCATCACGCTGCAAACAAACCCCAGGTAAGAGAAGCACATCCTATAAAAAAGCAGGTGCACTGTCAAAACAACATCTTGCACCCTGGGGTCCCACATTTGCGTGCTTGGCTTTGGCTGGAGGCCGTTCTTCCCCATCAAACCCCTCCGAAACCTGCAAGAAAAGTTTCACCACAATATGCCCTTCCCCAGCTTAACATGACGGCTTCCAAGATGCACACAATCAAACGGTTCTGCAATTGTTTTTAGACACGAACAGCCACACACACAGTCTTTCCACTGACGGCTAGGTTACAAGCACTTCCTCGCACCAGCTGTTGCACTGAATCAGCAAGAAGCCTACTCAGATGAGGAAGCGCATCCAAAAGTTAGCATATTTGACCCCAAACTGCCGCATTTCTGCTGCCTCGGACGTTCCAGCCCTTCAGGGAGGTGCAAAGTTCAAGTTATTTGGTGGCGGGAGAAACCTCCCAAGGTTTCCGCTGGTCTTCCAAACTACAGACATCCTACAGGGATACTGGCTTCATTGCTTCCTTTTCCTTCCTCATTCAGGCCTTGAGGCTAAGTACATTCAGGAGCATTAAGGGGAGGTTGAATCGATTCAAAGTGGCTGCCTGATCTCAGGTAAGTCAGGATGGGGAGGGCTAGCCAGAGAGTTGGGGGTCCAGCTCATTTATTTTCCTTTTTGTTTTAAAGACAACGTGGTCCTCGGGCTGAAGTAGCATCTGCAAGCCGGCGCACAGATGAAGGTGTGTACCTTTCTCTTGGATTTGGGTAACGGTATATTCCACCGTTCTCTGGCATCTGTTTTCTGCAGTAGTTTGCAATGGTCAGCAGCACCTTGCCCTTAAAACAGAGTTCCTAGTTCATCATCTTTAATAACTAGTGAAAAACATGACTCACGCTCTCTGTGGCAGTTTGTCCCCCTTGAGAAATAATATATTGCAGATTTTTATTAAATCTTGAAATACTTACTTGCAATCGGTGACTCAGACAAATCTGGAGAGTATAAATTTAGAGTTGTATCTTTATATATTAAGCAGCTTCCTTAGGGCCCCGATTTGTTTGAAAAAATTAGAACTATTGATTTTTTGGCATGTGTGCAATGGAAAGGTCTCCCAGATCTACACCTTTGTATCAGAAAATGTCTTTGGTGGCCCAAGACCTCATCGAGGTCTCGCTGTTTTTAAACTGCTGTTAAATTTTAAATTCCTGGTTTTAACTGATTTAGTTATGTTGGTGCAGTTGTGTGGACACTCATGGTGATTTAGGTTAAACATGTTCCCCACTGATTTAAGCTAAACCAAAAGGCCTTCTCAAGTGAAACAAGTGCCCAAGCAGATGTCTGCAGCAGTACATGTAAACCGACACGCATTCACGTGCTAAATAATTAATGCAACTTCCTCATGTGGGCAAAACCAGAGAGAAATAATTACGAACCCAGGCGATTTCTCTACACATCGAATAGGCCTAAGACCACAGCTGCATCACGTGTGCCATATTTTAAATGATGGATCATGAAAAGAGCTGTTTCCTGTACAATGTATAATGTTTTACACATCCAGGACTCCACAAAGGACCTGTCTTCGCGGTATGGTAGGACCTAAAGCTCCCACTTGGCAAAGATCCTACCAGTGTGGTACACATACACACACGTGCTCTCTCTCTTTCAAAGAGGCAGTCCCTGCCCCAAAGAGCTTGCTGGAGGATGGAGACAGGAAATAAGAACCAAAAGCTGAACAACCTGTCCAAAATTGTGCAGAAGGTCACGGGCCAAGCCAAGAACAGCACCCAGGTCTCCTATGCCTCAGTCAACGCGGTTCCAGGCTGCCTTGTCCCCAAGGCGGATTCAGCTCATCCCGCAGTCTCCACAAGCAAGCGGTGGCCAACATGCAGGCCCAATACAAACATTTCCACTTCGGGCCCCTGAAGCATTTTGCCACTAAGTCTGAAGGAACTGGTCTCCAGCCCAGAATTTTTAGACACATCAACCTGTGACAAGCACGCGCAATCTTGCCCCTGTCTGTTACTGGCAATTTAAATGGAAAACTCTCCCCATTAGTCTCAGACCAGGACTGTGAAATCTCAGGAGATGGGAAACACAAGTCAGTATGAACAAAGTACAAGGGAGACGTGTCAAGTAATTTGGTAGAGCCTTTTTGAATTTCAGACTATGATGCTGAACAAAACAGGCCGTTTGCCATGTTTTATGTAGATTCAGGGTCTGATTCTCTCTCCGTTGCCTTTTATTGTCATTCTGTGTACTATAGGACACATCCCAGCTGAGTTGGGGACCTCACTGTTTGAGGTCCTGGGCACACAGAGGAAGAAACCACACCTGCCCTTTAGGGCCACGTCCACGTGAGCAGGGGCTTGCGTTTGCAGTAGCACAAACAGCAGCGGCACAAATCTGTGCTGCTGCTTTGTGCTGCAGTGCACGCGGGGACCAGCCCAGGACTGCCTGCTCCCTCATCTCCGTGCGCTGCGGAGCCCCGTGCTGAGCCACCCTGCACCCAGCCAGCTACCCCCTGGCTCGCTGGGGCTCAGCGTGCCCTGGGCTGGCGGGTCCCCCATCTCTGCATGCTTCAGCGCAACGGCTCCAGGGTGCCTCAGTGTGGGGACTACATCAGTCACGGCACGTGGCACTACAGAGCACTTTGCACTGCCTTTTTTTTTCTGGGGAGGGGGGATGCTATTGGGAGACCCCAGTAGCAAATTTTGCCCCAGCACTGCAAATCAGCAGTGCGGGGCACAGTTTAACGTGCACCATGTGCGGTCTATGGCAGGGCAAGGAGGTTTGCGGTGCCACAAACAACATGTTCCTACATTGCTGGATCTTGCCTAGGAGTCAGAGCAAGGACTGCAGGACAGGAATACAGCCTGGAAGCAGAGTGAAGAATGCAGTGCTGAACAGATGCATTTCGGGGAGGTTGCTCCCACCAGCACATTAGCTGTGTAACTCTTTTAACACCTTGCCAAGTGAGCATGGGACGCACGATGTTATAACAGCACCATTTTGCACTGTAAATGACTACATCAAGTACAGGGCGGTAGAAAAAACTCACCCACCACCTTTTAAGAAGAACAGAACGGCCTGGCTTTGGAGAGTCGCTCTTTCACTATCTAGCCGCAGTGTGGAGCAGCATAGCTGGCATCCTGAGCTGAACTGTGACTTCAGGACCCTGCAACCTACATTACTCTAATTTAGGTGACAGCAAACATGACTTTGTCATTTCAGTAAACACAATTCTCATGTAATCACCTAACTACCAGAAGTGGGGCTTCAATACTTGTGATAAAATTACAAACATGGCAACGCTGGGAATATGGGTCAGCAACCTACTTCCGAAGCCAGATATGTCAGATGGGACTAGCCGTCTGCAACATGAAGGAGACTGATAGAAATGGAGGGAGATAATCAGGCTCAGGAATTAACATTAAAATTGGAGTTAAGAGTGAGTATCTCCCTGATGAAAGAATTTTGCCATTACAGATAAATCATAATCACATTTGTAATTAAAGATTCCAAATCCCATAACTACAAGGTGGCACTGTATTACTATGATTCCCATTAAAAACCAAAAACAGACAGAAATGTTATATGATATATTATAGTTATAAAATATATATTATATACAAAAGATAATATGTTTATTTTATATATATATATATATATATATATATATATATATATATATACACACACACACGTACACATTTCATCCCACAAAAATATTGTTTTTATGTAGCTCAGTGTAACACTAATCGCCCATTGGTTTAGTCCCATTCAGCTTCAAAAAAATCCACAAGACAGCACGTACCCTCTGACCAAGTTGCACGGTTCAAGTTCTAGTATCTAATAGATGGATACATCAATATCTCTTTAAACTTTAAATATTTAGCTTGGTGTTTAAAATTAATGCTGGAAAATTAAAAGAACCTTGCAACACCTCCAGTGCAAATTCTCTCCTATAAAAGTCCCAATTTTAACAGCCCAGATCTCAGGAACTACTTCTCTAACTTAATGAGCCCTGGCAGCCATTCAAATTAAACACTCTATTGTGCAAGGAGCTAATTATGCTGAGATTAAACCCAGAGAGTAAGAGGGACATTTACTGTACTTCTAGCAATTAGAACAGCTCTCAGTACTGGAGAATACAACTTGTATTTTGTAATTTTGAAAGATGTCACTACTAATCCAATAAAAAAATTGCACAAGCATGCACATGCATACAAGATTGATTTAATTTTTATAACATTTTGCAACCGCTTCCATCCCTTTAGTCGCTCACAAAATATCCTCATCACTCCATGTCACTTGTTTTACACTATTTGTCCTATATCAGGCAGTTCAGACTATACTCATAGTTTCATAGTTTCTAGGGTCGGAAGGGACCTGAGCAAATCATCTAGTCCGACCCCCTGCCATGGCAGGAACGAATACTGGGGTCAAACGACCCCAGCAAGATGTTCATCTAACCTCCTCTTAAAGTCCCCCAGGGTAGGAGCCTGCACCACTTCTCTTGGAAGTTGGTCCCAGACCCTAGCCGCCCTGACCGGGAAGTCACGCCTCCTGATATCTAACCTAAACCTGCCCTCTGCCAGCTTGTGACCGTTGTTCCTGGTCACTCCTGGCAGTGCTCGGGGGAACAGGGACTCCCCCAGTGCCTGCTGGTCCCCCCTGACTAGTTTATAACAGGCCACTAGATCCCCCTCAGCCTTCTCGTGTGGAGGCTGAACAGGTTCAGGTCCCATTGCCTCTCCTCGTAGGGCCTGCCCTGCTGCCCCCAACCATGCCAGTGGCCTCCTCTGGACCCTCTCCATGCTGTCCACATCCCTCCTGAAGTGTGGCGCCCAGAACTGGACGCAGTACTCCAACTCAACGTATTCATGTCTTAATCCCTCAAATATTTTTCTGAAAGGCAATTAAGCGGTAAATTCTCTCGTCCCCTGGCAAAATATAAGGAAAGAAAGTATATTTGCTCATTCAGTGTCCTAATGCACGGTGGACGTAGTCTTTCTGGACTTTAGGAAGGTCTTTGACACTATCTCTCACCCCATTCTCATTAAAAAATTAGGAGATTGTGGTGTCAATGCCTACAGAGGTCAAATGGGTCGCCAATTGGCTGGAGGGCCACACCCAGAGCGTGGTGGTGGACGGGTCATTGTCGACCTAGAGGGACGTGGGCAGTGGGGTCCCCCAGGGCTCGTTCCTCAGGCCCGCACTGTTCAACATCTTCATCAGCGACTTGGACAAGGGGGTGAAAAACACCTTGGTCAAATTTGCAGACAAAGTTAAGATGTGGAGAAACGTGGGCACACTAGAAGGGAGGGACAGGCTGCAATTGGATCTAGACAGGTTACAGGGGTGGGCGGATGAGAACAGGATGGGTTTCAATATGGACAAGTGCAAGGTGCTGCACCTGGGGAGGAAGAACCAGCACCATACCTACAGGCTGGGGAACTCCCTTCTCGTCAGTGCAGAGGCAGAAAAGGATCTTGGAGTCATTATAGACTCCAAGATGAACATGGGCCAGCAGTGTGGGGACGCAGTCAGGGAAGCCAACCACACCTTGTCATGCATCCACAGATGCATCTCGAGCAGGTCCGAGGAGGTGATCCTCCCCCTCTATGCGGCACTGGTCAGGCTGCAGCTGGAGTACTGCGTCCAGTTCTGGTGCCGCACTTCAGGAGGGATGTGGACAGCATGGAGAGGGTCCGGAGGAGGCCGCTCGCATGGTCAGGGGCAGCAGGGCAGGCCCTACGAGGAGAAGCAATGGGACCTGAACCTGTTCAGCCTCCACAAGAGAAGGCTGAGAGGGGATCTGGTGGCTGTCTACAAACTGGCCAAGGGGGACCAGCAGGCACTGGGGGAGTCCCTGTTCCCCCAAGCACTACCGGGAGTAAAAAGGAATAACGACCGTAAGTTGACAGAGAGCAGATTCAAACTAGATATCAGGAGGCGCTACTTCACAGTCAGGGCGGCTAGGGTCTGGAACCAACTTCCAAGAGAAGTGGTGCTCTCCCCTACCCTGGGGGTCTTTAAAAGGAGGCAGGATAGACACCTTGCCAGGGTTGTTTGACCCTAGCATCCTTTCCTGCCACGGCAGAGGGAGGACTTGATGACCTGCTCAGGTCCCTTCTGACCCGACCTACTATGAAATACTGTACTTGCTCAATTCCTAGACAAGGTTCCTTCCCCCACGTCACACGGGCAGGCGGGTGGGCAAGCCTTTCATCTTGGAAGAGAGAGTGAGGCAGCTGGCGGGGGGGAGGACACGACACGCAGCTGCTGCAGCCTGGCCCCCCACTTCCTGCAGCCCCTGCTTCCCCACTGACCCCGCCTACAGCCCTTGCTCCCCCACCCCCACCCATTAGGGTAAGCAGCAGGAAACTGGAGGGTGGCAGGGGGTGTGGGGGGCCTGAGGCTGCAGCTGGGATATGTACTGGGTGTAGGGCTGACATGGTTTGGGGAAGTGGTGGGGGCAGACCAGCAGTAGAGAGCAAGGTGTGTGGGGGATGGACAAGGGGCAGGGGTCAAGCTCCACCGCTGAACGCACCCCCCACCTGCCCTGCACCTGCCCTCTCTGCTGCCTTCTCCACTGCCTGCCCCCTTGCCACTGCTTTCTCTGATGCAACAGTGGAGGGGTGGGGGGTGCAAGCTGAAGACAACCTTCCAGTAATTAGATTCCATACATGGAAAATTATAACAATTTATAGATATTCCATGTACAGAATCAGAATAGGAGGTGGGTCATATTGAATTCAGGGCATCTTGGCTTTGGGTAAATATGCCAGACCCTTCCTTGCTAATACCCCTTCCTTTCTTGACAAAAAAACCTAAACAAACAACTGGTCAGGCTCTTTTTAGTGTTGCCAATAATCTGCAAAGCCAATGCAAGCAGATATTTGGGGGCATAAACTGGAAGTAACTCCACAGAAGTCCCAGGGCTGTAAAATGTGCTAACACCCCTTCCTCTTTACTAAGACTTGCTCATCGTGGGTTCAATTTTGCACGGTCTGAGCAAAAGCTCATCTTTTCCTTAACTTCCGCTGAAGTCTGCTGGAGTTGCAAACATGCAGCTAAGATCACGCTCAATGGGAGCTCTCAGCGCTCCATTCGGTAGCACACCCAAGAGGGGGGACCTCACACATAAAGTTAGACCCAAATGAAGAAAGTTAGCCATAAAGTTAAGATGCAAATGAAAAAAGTTAAACTTAAGAGTTAGCCATCCCTCATGCTGCCTCACAGAAACTGTTTGAGGCTGACAAATATTGGGTCCCTAACAGTACAGTTTGCTGGCAGAAGTGTACCCTGCTCTTGGGAGTGCGTCATGGCAGGCAGCCTCCTAGGACATTCCCCAGCAAAGCCAGCAATCCCAGGGGCATTGTTTTGGCAGAAGTTTCACGGTACTTCTCTCCACCAACTCGCTGCTCCTTTAGCCTCACTGACCTCAGTGGAATTGCAGGAGTGCAAATCAGCCCAGAAACTAGCTCGGTTTTTGCAAGCAACATCTAGCTTAAGCAAGCTGCTACAGCAGTGGTTCGCAGCCATTGAGACTCAAGATACCCCCCGAGGTTGACTCGGGGCAGCCCTTAGACAATGTCAGCCAGGTCTTACTTTTCCCTTGTTTTTTTTTTGACTACAGAAAAACGATAGAACAATTCTTCTGTTGCAAAGAACGCAGAAAGACCACACTAGGTCAGAATACTTCTGACACTGTGGATTCCTATTTGAAAGCTCTGGGCTAATCCAGCGAATCATGCTTCCACACCTAATAGCATGCACACTGTATGGCACTCTGTGGCAGCCCTGAAAGGATCTCAAGGCGCCCCAGGGTGCCGCAGAGCGCCACACAGGACCGGTGTGTCCTGGTTCAGAATGACCGAGCTCAAGTATCTGGGGACAAACCGACACTGCCGTTATTAAATGGAACTTGCAGCAAACAAGATAATCAAAACACAGGCAGTTATTGGGGATTATTAGTATGGCACCCTGAGTCAATCAACAAACTACGTTTAAGCCCATTGTGCTACAGCCATTTCATAATTAACTGCTTAATGCAAATGCTTTTAGTAGGAGAAATCGGCACAGAGGGGTAATTGTTTTCATTAAAAAAAAAAAAAAGTAAATATTGCATGAGATGGCAAGGAATGGAATGGGGAAATGCAGCAACAAATTCATTTTAAGCACATTTTGCAAGTTCCTGAGTTGTTTTCTTTTCCTTGCACAGCTTTGTACTGGGTACTAAACAGATGTGTATCATTCAATTTACATAATCTCATTCCATTTATGAGAAAGATTCACCCCCTGAAGAAGTGGCCCTTTAGACTATGCTCTTCAGTAGCGTTTCCATGCCAAAAATTTAGCAATTTTCCTTTCATGTGTATGCATTTAGCAGCTTTCTGCAGTTTCAAATTTCTCTTAATACAATAGGTAGAATTCAGAATGATACATTCAAATACAACAGCATCCGCATAAAACAAAATCCTGATTTCTGTTCCACCAGTGGATCAGGCCAACAGAAGATAATGATGATTACAAATAATATTTTAGTTCTAGCTACATGTTGGCAGCATTTTAATTTAATGCATTTAAAAAACAATCCAAATGGATCTAGACCTGTTGGATGAAAAGCCCATTCCACTACCAAGGGCTTTTTCAAAATCTAGACAAAATGTTGTTGACTGCTTGACTAAATTGCAGTGATGAGAGAAAAAAAAAAAAATACTAAAAAATTCTTCCTTGTCCCAAAGTCTGTCAGGGAGGAACACAGCAGTTTTGTTAGTCCTCTCTCAATCACTAAATTAAACATTTTTATGAAAAGTTTATCATCTTGATTCAAGAAGAGAATAGGTATTTGACAAATGAATCTCACTGCATCTTTCTTTGATTTGAGAGAGTTCACAGATGAACAGAACGGTCCAGAAGAGTATTCGTTTTTTGATGATGTTGCAAAAGCTTTTGTAAATACAGGATGCTTTTGGTGAAAAAGGATTTGCAAAAGTCTCATAAGTTCTTCTAGCACAGGTGCTCTGCCTGCATAAATATACCATTTAACTCTGGAAACCTTCACAAATGTTCTGATATTTTTCCAAAGCTCCAGTTTTTCTTAAAATTTCTCACTGTTATGATTTAATCTTAACGGGATATTTTTTAATTACCAATATAGATACTCAGGATGAACTATATATATATATAGTACATGAAAAAAAGTTCTAAATCTTTTATTAAACTCCTTTGTGGATGTTATTAGTTTCCTTGTTTCATTCAATAATTCAACATTTGCACATTAACTCTCTTCTTAATTATCAAGCAAGAAACTTTTCTGTTTTATTCCCATACCAGCACCATTCATATGCACTTGCATTAATACATTTTAATGCTTTTTCTCTCTTTTCAAAAGTTAATTGTCTATCGTCTTGTGTGGTAGCATTTAAGTAATGAGTATTCTCATCTCTCTACTATTTTTTCTCTAATTTTGGGGAGAGGGCATAAAAAATTATCTAGTTCTCTTTCTTTTTCATTTCCCCCATATGAATATTCTATGCCACGCCTGATGACTAAATCGAATGCTACCCAATAAATTATGAGCGATTTTCCTATATTAGCATTTGTCTCTTCAAAGAGTTTAATTTTCCCTTTCATCATTTTTCTGACTTTTGTCTTTAAGGGAAAGGAAGTCAAAGCCCGCCTTCCCGCACAACTTATCCCTGGATCTATCCTCAGCTCTCCTGTTCAATCACATATCCAGTTCCAAGGAGGTAATGATATGACACAGGTGAGAGATGTGTGAGTTCATGCCGAATTATATAAGGACTGAATTAAGCACAGGCTCAGACCTGGATGTTCAATTTAAAACTTTTAGTGTTTCACAAAGTCATAAACTAAGGAGGTCTGTTGGTTCACAAGGTTCCCAAATCAGGCCCTTGCTTTCTAACCCGGAGGCTAGGTGCGGCTGCCTGATTCAGTAGTCTCAGAACTGGTCAACAGCTCATTTAAAAGGAGTCCCTTATCTTTTTTTAGACAAAAGATACAAAACTGTCCCCACTCTGCTCTGAGTGAGGCATCTAACATAACTTTACTATTACTTATATACAATAACCCATATACATATGCATTTCTAATTTTTACTTCTATTGGTTACTAGTTAACCCATCTACATCATAATATCAGGTGACACGCTCTTTATTATAATTTTTACGCTTTTTATGTTAATTCTTAATGACCTAACTACAACATTTACCAGACTTTGCTTGCATAATATGCGGTTATCTTTTGTTATCTTTCGTCATCGCGGTTTAGCCATGCGGTTTCCGTATTTCAAGATAGAAGCTGCTTGCTTGCAATTTTTATCATATCGATAGCATTCTTCTTCAGGGGTCAGATGGTGATCACCAGAACGTCAATCGCTGACTTCTCAACCTCCTTGAAGCATTCTGGGAGTTTTAGTGGCTTGTTAATTATGCTAGGCCTTGTTTAGCATAAGCGCCATCTCACAAGAGATGCTAGCCACGGCGCTCAATGCGAGACTGCAAGGTGCTCAGATACTACAGAGACAAGTACTACACGAGCATGTGGGTCAAACAAGAGTGCAGTACACTGAAACATGAATCAGAGAGGGCAGGACAGGGATATTGCATATTTGAAGGTCTTTGTCCTTTCTGCACACCAGCCTAAATGTAAGCCTTTGCCGAACGTTTCTATTGTCTCTCAGTTTTTTCTAAATGCCTAGGAGTCATCTGAGGAGTAATCTAAATGATATTGTGGAGCAAGGTTAAAGTCTTCTGCAAATAAATATTAGCTCAATAGCTCAGCAGACTGAGAGTATAAAATCACCAAAGATGCATGGTACCTCTCCCCGTTTGAGTATAAATATAATGTCCCCTGAATTTATTAGTGATATTAGGATGCACCGTCACATTGTAGCTATTATTTATTCATTTTTAATTTGAATAGGGCGGAAATTAATTTGCCAATAGTACCAACTCCTTGAACATTAGCTGATCTGCCTGCCAAAAGAACTCAAAGGACCCATCCTCTTTTCAGTCCATTAGCAAAGTCTTTATTTAGATGAATATCTTACCTGGAAATCATCTCCACACACTATATTGGCTCACGTTCTCCCTTCTCCAGAAGTGTTGTAAAGATAAAAAGTCAAGTGCACATACCGCTGCTGGGAAAACCCTCACTCCAAGGGCCTGATCTCATGAAGACTTCACCATAAATGAACCCTTCATCTGCTCAGAGACCCACAGCAAAATCTGTGGAAATCCTATGTGATTCAGGTCACCTCTACTGTTTCAACTAGCTCACTGAATCCTGTCTAGTACTACTTCTGGAAATATTCATTTTGTCACCCACTGTCATTAACAGTGGGTTTCCTGAGCTTTGGGGGGATTTTTGTTGGATGAATGAAGCAGAACAAATATTTATAGAGCAAATACCTTTACACATGTGTTTGTGCTGTGAAAAGCATCAGTCCTTTGTCCGCTTACAGTACTCTGATAAATTTAATCCACGCTGTTCGCGGTCCAAAATTTAAATGGAAAAACCCAAAGACTGTTCACAACACCATCAACACTTCCTGGCACACCAGCGCTCAGAACAGAGACATGTGCCCAATTCAAAAAATAAATGAGGAAAAAGGAACTTGACCAATAAAGCCCAAGCTGGGTGCACCAACAGATGGTTAAACCTTCCTTAATGGTTCCCATACAAGCAGGGGCACCTTGGGGAAGTGAAATATGGCTGAAACCTATTCAGCCCAGCCAAACTCATCTGCAGCAAAGGGTTTTGGCACACTGTAATCTCCCCTGAAGCAGAACAAATAGGTGTTCGCACCAGGTCTTAAAGCCCCTCTGTACAGCACATTTCCCATGCCAAGCGGCAGTGCGCTCACCCATGCCCTACTGCTGAGAGTCCGCACTAATCAGTCCGCCTGCCACGCCATGTGAACACAACCGCACTGCTGGTCCAGCAGGCAGCATGCAGGGAAGCGGCGTGGCGTGGCGTGGCGCGGCGCGGCGCAGCACATTGCTGCCTGGCATGTTATGCTACGGTGACAAAGGACATCTAGCGGATGAAAGATACAGTGATCAATTCAGGTTAAAAAGGGTTTGGGGTCTTTTTTAATAGATAAAAAAATAACACCAAGGTACTAATGAGACCTGGGAGATGGTGGAATCTCCTTCCTTTGAACTCTTTAAATCAAAACTCAGTATATGTTAACTCAAGCTATTGTGCTTGATGCAAGAGCAGGGGATTATATGACCTACGCAATGCAGGAAGTCAGGCTAGAGGATAGTACCTGTGGCCTTAACATCTGTTGAATCTGGGAGATGTTGTAGCCAACTCTTCACTGGCTGTTTTAACAACAGTGCTTCACCCACATTTCAGAGGAGCTACAACAGTGTACAACTCCAAAGAACCTTATTCATTCTTCCTGCTTTCAAACAATTACACTGGCAGGTGAACAAAAAAAATAGCTGCAAAAAAATGGCGCACAGCTCACCAGATGAATCGCAGAAAACAAACTAATGCACACGTGTTCTTGCTTTTGAGATACATGGTCATAATCCATTTACTGAAAGAAACTCCAGGACAAGGCTCTCTCATGCAACCACTGTCAAATGTCCAGATAAATCAACCCTTGCAAAATTTACCGTTCCATAGATGGAGACATTTAATTACCACCATGCCCTTGAATAGCATTCAGGTCCGAAGCATGCTTTGTTTTTAATTACTGATGAGATCAGGTACGACTTGCACAGACTGATTTTATATATAAGCCGTGCTGAACCCCTTCTGGCTTTTGACTGTTCCCATATATATAAAAGACATGCCAAGTCTTCCCACCCACCCTTTAATCAGAAATGCAACGGAAAAATACTTAACTAGTAGAAATCCCATCAAGAGACTCATTTTATAACTGAGTGTGTTGGGTTTTTTTACATAAACTAGACCATCATTTTAAGGAACATTTATCTATACTTCCTTGTTAAATAGTTTACCTGATCAGCATGCACCGTGCACAACATACACATGTAACCTAAATAAATCGTCAAACTGAAAGGAAATTATAAACTAGCAATATAATTGAAACACATCTTTAATTTAGGTCTCTGACTGAAAAATGTAGAGTTCACCACCCAGAGCACGCCTGTGGCTCTTTGGTGCCACGTAAAAGGGCTAGAGAAGTGCCACCTAGGAGAGGATTTGCTCAGCACAGCCACAACAGAAGATGTTTCTAAGGTAGCCGTCTAAGGACCCTCTCCAAAAAGGTGGTGGGAGAGAGTGGTCAGAGAGGAGGACGCAAGGTACGGTGCAGTGGAAATTCTGGGCAAGCTGTAGCCCACGGAGCAGCCACGAAAGGTTTCTATAACGCAAACAGGCTCCAAGAAACTTCCCTCGCTTTCCCTCTCTCCACTTCCCAAGACAACTGAGGAATGAAATGGCATCAACATGCTAAAAAGCCTCCTACGTTAGGCTTCGTACCTCTCCCACAGGCTGACAATGACCGTCTTGAAAGGTTGGTAGTGACCTGTAAATCAATATAACATTTGACTCTTGTTCTCTCTGTGCAGAGTATTATATTTTTTTGACTCTTGATGGCAAAAAAAAGTACAACAAAAGAAACTGAACAAACTCACCACGGAAAACCTCTAACGCTAGCAGTCCTGTCATTCTCTATGCACACCCAATGCTGCGTACACGCCCTCTCTATTGATACATATGCATGCAAATGCACAATGCATACACCCAATGCTGTGCAAAACGCCAGCTCCTGGTCTCCCACACCACATGAGCTCTCCAACCCGAATCCACGTCTCATTTTCTGTAAAAGGAAATCTATCGTGATTTCACTAGGCAACACATTGCTTTCTGTACACCATGCACTTATGGCTCTTGGCACAGCGTGCACCTGCAACACTGTACACCACTTCAGTATCGATGGGAGCAGCGGTGACTAGTGGACAAGGTAGTAGACAGGCCCCTGGCAGATGTTGCATTTGTCACACCCTGCATGCAAGTGCTGGGCGACAAATCGTAACATGCCAGATGTTAAGCCAGTTTATCCTGGATAAAAATGGAGGATCAACCACAAAGTACTTGCTTGTTGAAACAGCTGTATCTTTAACATTATCCCACAATAATTTTAATGTATGATCAGTCAACCTATTGAATTTGTTGTGCAATATTTGTTTATAGTGTGCAACAAGTACATCATCTGCCAGGAACCTATGGCACTCATATATAAAATACCCAGCTCTTCTGTCCTGTTGATCACAAAGAACTTCCTGTTGTAAGGTAAAAACCATTCTGTCCATTCTACAGATGGGAACAACAAGGTAGAAAACAGAGAAGTGAACTACCCAAGCGCTGCAACCAAGCTACTCCCAACCTACTGCCCTGTCCACTAGTCAACGCTGCTCCCATCAACATTTAAGTGGTGCACAGTTCACAGGCACACACTCTGCAGGCCAGTGATTTGCACCTCTATTGGACACCCTTTAATTCTTCCACTAAAAAGATACACTTTAAGAGATAGTCCAGCTTTTTCTAACTACAGAGCCTGCCTGTCAGAGTGTATTGCCTTATGGAAGCTATTTGTGCTTAGCAACCTAATATCTGGATTTGTACCTCGCTGACAGCAGCCAGTCAGCATGTTTTGCTTGGTTCACAGCAGTACTACCTTGCATGGCTAAATGAAGGTAGGTGCCACTGAGTAGAGCTAAAAATCTATTTTTCTCTTCAAAAGGAAGAGAACCCACATACCTGCTGCATCAAACAGATACAGAAACAACAAGGTTCCAGAAATGCAGACAGAGGTGCTAGAATATGTGATATATTATCATTCACCTCATTATTTCCCAGCAGCATGCACTTCTTTTTAATAGTTTGGGCATATTTGAAGAATCAGCACTTTTCTAGCTAAATTAATGAATAGAATAGGAAAGTACTTTGCACTTTGTTTCCTTCTATTAACTAAAACATATGATTGTTTTCATTTGCTTATTAAAATAAAAACTGTAGTACCCTCCAAATCCCATTTTTTTAAATTAAGTTATGAAACGATTAAAGTCCTTTCTTACAGGTTACTCTGTTAGAGCCAATATATTCTTGAAATACACAAACCTATGATAATCCAGTTAAAAAACAGAGCCACAAGTGTATGGTCATAAAAAATTACTGTCCATAAAGTATATGAGTACTGGCCTTTTATGCATGACCATGTTATCTGTATACACAGAGAAGGCAAAGATGAAATTTTACAGCTGGTCATACATATACTCTATCAATGATTAGCCAAAAAACTTAATATAAAAAGGCATTATATAAAATGCAAGCATGCATACATGCACACTTCATAAGCAGCCCTTTACAAGGTCATCAGTTATGACAAGGTTGTTGCACTACTGCACTACTAGTGCAACAACATACGATGTGATATCTTGAAAAAGTCCATTGCAAAAACAGAGGGACTTGCACCTTGCAAGGACACACTGGACCATTCAAAAAGGGGGGTGATTTGGGGTTATTTCCCAGACAAACAGCATCCCAACACTGTGCTAATGGCCTGGCTTGTCCAGCTACACATCCTTTCCATGGAGATTACAGATAAAGATGCATAACTTGTGCCTCATTTTTCACTTGACTCTGTACGACTATCCTCCTAATGCAAACTCTTGTTAGGTCTCTCAGTTCCCATAAACCTGTTAATGCCCAATTTTCATGTTCTCTCTTTTCCCCTGCCAGGAAAAAAAAATTGTGGTAGTGGATTACGGGGTGCTAGGAAAGCACTTCAAGGGGGCTAGAACAACAATTGTTTTAATATGAGCTATAGTAAGGATCACCAGGGCACAGCTAATACAGGCTGAAATTAAACCTTAAATTGAAGACAAAAAACATTTCAAATCCTTTATCCGCTCCCTGAATTGCCACCCAGTACACAATTTTGTCCCGAAAAACTGAGACTCGAAATTAACATTATTGTGTAATGAATCACAGTGAAGGCAGCACATGTCAGACGAGCCAGATTTTCCATCTCTGAAAAAAGGCAGCTGTCTTTGGGGCAAAACCCTTTGGGCAGAGGACAATAGCTTGACCAAAAAGCAGAGCTTCCGGGGGTGTTTGTCTAACTTAATTAGAAGAGTTAACTGAATTCTCAGTTATCCGAGTGTAATGATTTCACTTGTGTCCCCGCTTAGCTACTTAATGATTCAGATTATTCTGGCAAAAATATTCGGAGCAAAGGCTGACTAATTAATCCATTAGGTAGAAATTACTTAAATTGGTAACCTCGATGTTACTGGGTAATGGACGATGTCATCCTCTGACATAAGCACTAGGGTTATGTAGGATTGATTACAATGCTCGGGGTACTAGGAATAAACTATAGGCAACTTGTGGTCAACAAAGAAAGATTTTTTTTTCTAACTAGAACATGAGGAGGCAGACAAAAAAGTAGAAAAGTGTGTATGTGTATACGGCTGCGAAAGAAAGATCATGTTTTGCTCTAAGACACATTAATTATCCTCTGTGCAGTGGTGTGACAATCAGTGAGTCACGGGTACAAACCTTTGTATGCAAGATGAGATTATATATTAGTTATACTTCAACGGCTCTAAACTTTATTGACTCGTTGTTATTTATTTTTACGAGAGATCTTGAGGAAGCCCATGCAGCCGCTTCCAAGCCAGCCTGAGTCGGTGGGGCCACGCAGAAATTCGCAGTGGCTCGGAAACACTCCTCTACCCTCTGCTGGCAGCGAAGAGATCGCACCAGCTTGGTTTCACCCCTGCTCAGAGCTCAAGTTTATGAGAACCCAGGCAGCAAAGCTGCAATGCAAAGTTCATCCAATCTAGACAGTGCAAAACCCCTACCCTGGCTGGTCGCGGTAGGGTTTGGACAAAATCCACCACACAGAAATACATGCCTCTGCTGCTGTTCTTCTCATGTCCTCGTCATGAATTAGATGTTTTTTCAGAGTCCGAGATTGCGATGCAAAGGTATTTAGCAGATTTGCTGGAATCGGACAGGGCCGCAATGCGAACACTTCTGCTATGGCCATTACGACAGTCGACGGGTAATGCTTAGGCAGAGCTGACCTGCACAGGGTGAAAGGGCCGGGCCGTGTAGCTCTCTGCTCACATGTTCTCTTATGCTAGTTGAAACCCAGAGACTGAAACATCTGCAAACGCTTTCTAAATTACAGCGCTATTTCCACTATTGCAATCTACTTTCACAAATCCAACTTGGGGATTTGTTTGACTGTGCAAGTATTTAACTGCACACATATGCCTTCTAAGTCTCTCAAGGCTGGGTTAAGCTCAGTTTGACCTGAACCTTATCGGGTTTTTATTTGGCATTTTTAACCATAAGTCAGGGATAATTATCCTTTACAAACACCGTCCCGTTCAGATTGCTAAGCGTCAGTACAGCTGTCAAACTATATAAACAAACTAGATTTCCTGATCTTGGCTCCTATATATTCTAGCAGGCGTATTCGTGATTAAACGGCAAAAAAACAATCAAACCTCCAAAGCCTCAACTAAGCAAAGCAAGGGATAAAACCCATCTTATACACCATGAGTGAAAATGGGGAAAGCAGACAATGCCTGCTCACAACTTTAATTACTTTCAAGTAAAAGGCAATCCAGGATCTACTGTGTTGCCCCCTGCCCTTTCCTCATCCAACAAGTCTGGGGGGGGGGGGTGCAGATTGAGGCCCCCTCAGTGAGGGAGGGGGGCAGGGGTGAGTGGGGCCCCAGCCAGACAGCTCATCCAGGCATGCAGGGTGGGGGCTCCCCCCATGCCCCCCCAGGCCTCTGCCAGGGGGGCACTTGCTGAAGCCCCCCACACACACACACCTGGACAAGCCCCCTGAGCTCTGACCCTCCCCCAGCCCAGCCCAGCCCAGCCAGGACCCCACTCACCGGGGGGCGGGGGGGGGGGGCTGTCATGGCAGGGGATCAACCCACTCACCCAGCCCGGCCCCAACACAGGGAGCACAGTGCAGCCCAGCCACGTACATCCTGCCATTCTTATGTCCTGCCACTCCCGATCATGGAGCCTCTGACAGTCGATCTCAGTCTGGGGAAGTGGGTGGGGGACTAACCCCCCCAGACTGAGATTGACCACAGGGGCTCCCTGATCGACCGGTTGGTGGCCACTGCTTTAGTGCATCCTCTAGGATGAAACCTCAGTTCCTCATTTGACACAACAGAGAAAGCAGAGGTAGAAGCCCTATGCTCCCTGACCGTGAACGGCAAGAAGACTGGGAAGCGAAACAGCTTCGATGCCTGATGCTGAAATCAGGCTGCTGAACTTGCTCCAAATTGATAGTAGCATGACTAAGAGTGGAATTGGACCATTATCTCCATTTTTAGAGTTCTTGGAGTGGTGTAGTAGGTATTGGGCTGTCTGCCACAGACCTTATTTGTTAGGAAGGGCTTATTTCTCTCATAAACCATATGAACCAATTTTACTAGCCTGAAAAATAATTATACGGGTTTGCATACTTCTGAAGCCTAGGAGAAAATGATGTGTTTGCTGTCAATTTAGAAATTAGGCCTTTTGTTTTATTTTATTTTGCTTTGAGTATAAAGCCATTAGATGCCTAAAATTAAATAAAATGGGGTGTTTTTTTTCTGAGAGCTGTTTAAAATATTTTAATGTATTTGTCTTACTGCTTCATTAATCCATTTCTAATTCATTTTGCAGGTTTAGTCAACAGCTGTGTCTGATGTAAACTACAAATCTGGATAAAATTAAAGCCTCTAAACTAATAAATCAATGCGTTTTCAAAGACAAAAAAATATACACAGTCTTCTGATATTTTACACCACAGTGGCTTATCATTTATTTTAACTGAACACATGAAAGACAAGAACAGTAACTCTTCTATACCGCATTTAAAAGAACAAATATGGGACTATGGTATTAATATATCACACACAAAGTCACTTGCCACATACTGTCCTTTCTTTAGAGAGACAGGTCCTCACTTGCAAGCTTTTGCATGTGGTTTTGTGATTAAGCAGAAACTGCTGAATTAGTATTAGTATTATCAGTAGCATTAGAATTAGTATTAATCATAGCGCCTCCTGAAAGCCATTGATGAGCATACCCTGGATTTCAAAGGATAAACTAAAAATCTGCAATGAAAAGTAGATGGAGCCCGTGTAAGCATTGTTTTAATCAAAACCATGACAAGAAACAAATCTGTTCTTCTCTCAGCTTAAATAAAGCTATTAGAGGTAAGGCCCCCTTTGCACCTTGGTTGCTTCATGCCTGCGTACGCATTGGCACCCCACACATGCCATTTTTGTGCCTGAAGGTGCTCTGAAGTACAGTGCAGCCGTCCCCTTTGAGCGCACACTTTCCGAGTCAGGGCTGTCCTGGCGTGCTGGTTTTCATGCGCTGAGTTAAGATAGTTCAGTCGGAGCTGCATCGCCCACCCTCTGCTACAGGATTAACTGTGGAGCTGCACTATGGGCCAATTTAGGAAATGTTACACTAATTGAGTATGCAGGCACACGCTCTCCCCATCTCTGATTAATTAGCACCACTCTAGGTCTTCACATCAATCTTGTGAAAACCACTGTGACTGATCTTGTCTCACTTGGAGCTGAAAATTACTTTGCCAATAGCATAACATAATACTTTTGGTATAAACAACAACAAAGACAGGCCAGCCTCTTTATTGGCCCCATCATCATTTCTTTTATGTTGCACATTTCTCCAATGCTTTTGAAGACGAAAGGACAGGACTTTACAAACAGCAGCCAAATGCAAGGCAGTAAAATTAAGTTAGCATATATGTGGCCTAAAAGGCTTATTTTTCTAATGAAATCTTTGATCAAAGTGGCGATGGTGCTTTTTAGGATCACTTCAAGGATCACTTGTACCAAATTCTATTCTCCCCTGCGACTAGGAAAAGTCTGCTGCCACGAACAGCTTGGGAACAAAACTCGCAGGAGTTACTGTTCATATTTGGCTCCGATGGCTCTCGCAACATGCCCAAGGGCCACACTGGGTTATGTGAGATATCTGCTTCTCAGTTGTTCTATTATTGCTAATTTTTTTCTGGAAAAAGGCTTTTTCCTCTTGCCCTCCCCTGCAGCAGCTCTTAATGGGTTAATTAATGCCCCTCTCGCATATGGTCTTTTAGGCTAGGAACAGAAGTTACATGTAAACCAGTTTATGTGATCAGACCCCCTTGGAGTCGCCAGGAACAATGGCCACAAACTGAGGGAGGAGAGGTTTAGGTTAGATATTAGGAAGAACTACTTCACTGTAAGGGTGGCCAGAGCCTGGAATAGGCTTCCCAGGGAGGCGGTGCTCTCACCTTCCCTGGAGATCTTCAAGAGGAGACTGGATAGGCACCTGGCTGGGGTCTTATGACCCCTCCCACCCCCAGTGCTCATTTCTGCCCATGGCGAGGGGTCGGACTCGATGATCTGTCCAGGTCCCTCCTGACTCACTGATTCTATGAAACTGGTTTAAACCTGTAACAGAACAGAAGTTCAATGAAACACTGGTTTAAGATAAACTTGGTTGGATGCAGCATCAGACCTAACTGATCTGGGTCAAAGTGGTTCATGGAACTTCCATCCCAGACCCCTTCCTGGTTTTGGTCACAGTCAGGCCACCCCCATGCTAGCTAATGCTGAGAGGTGTCTATGTGCGTCTGTCTCCAATTTCACTGGAACAAAAACAGACAAAACAGTGTCTGCTTAGGGCTTTTTGGAGCTAATCAACAGGTCAACTGGTAACATCCCTCCATTCTTCCTTAAAAATGGTTTGCTAAAAGCCGTTTAAGAGAGTCTTGATCTAATGAGAGAGAGTCTTTGTTTTCTTGATGGGCTGATAAGCTGTATGTTCTGATGAGCTCCCTGCTGGCTGCTGGTTTGCTGTCAATGTTCAACAAGGGACAGAGAGAGGTGTGACAAATAACCTGGTTTGCAATGAATGCAGTGCCTGTCAGTTTGCTGCAGACAGTATGAAGAAGCAGGAAGAAAGAGACTGAAAAGCTCAGTATCATCAGATGCATGCAGTCCACACAAGCAACCTTCCCTTCCCCCAGCCCTTTGCCTCAGAGTGCTAGCCCGGGGCCACAGTCTGGCAACACTGCTTGCCCCATGAGAAGCAAGCAGGAGGGAAAAGCCTGGCAAGGGCTGCTTCCCCCTCCCACTCCAGGCACACCCTGGCTGGGGACTGTGGAGGCCAGGATGGGGGTTTAACCCCCTCCCTAATCATAATTAGGGAGCCTGCCAGGGCCTGGATATGCCCCCACCCTGGCTCAGCACAACAGAGGGGAAAGGAGGGCTTGCTCTAGCACCCTCCAGCTTCCAGCCTGATCTGCTACAGATATGTGCCTGCATTTCCTGAATCAAAAGTTAATGCCTATCCACTTGCAAATCTGTTCAATCTCTGCAGGTTAGACTCATCTGCAAAGACTGAATCAATTCAAGCTCGGGCTTTTTGAATGTCTGTCCCTAGCCTTACTGTTGACAAGTCCAATGACCAATCCAACAAATGTCAGTGAGATGGAGATGAAGAATGACAATGTCAGGCCACGTGTGAAATCTCCTGACTGGACATCCCTCCTGACCTAGTCTGCTTTTATCATGCCTACCGTGAAATTCTGCCTCACACCACACGCGGCATGCTTCTGTTCCCGTGATGTTACACATTTAGCTTTCTGAAAAAGTAATCAACCTAGATTTTAGAGGCCATGTAGCCTTCCTTCAAATTCATTTGCTGGTTTCACCCAAAGTACAAAGTTCCTTATACTGTGTGCTTCCAAGCAAGCCAGTAAGAAAGGTTTTGTCTCTCATACCAGGCTCTCTTTAAACTTTTGCAGTCCCTAAGCAAGTCCCTAAGCAAGAGAGGGAACCTGCACATGGATCTACCCTGCAAAAGGAAATGAAAGAGAAAGAACTGCAGAGCAGAAGGAAGTTTGTGGTTTCTCAGAGCAGAGGACCTGATTTCTTCCTGCAAAAGTGGATGCAGTTTTATTATGAAGAGGTGACAGCATCTCTTGTGAAAGTGCAACAAGTCCCGTTTTATGCCTGGTTTTGCTCCCCATGGCAACTCCAAGAAAAATCCTCACGTTTTCACCTTCCTATGGCCTCCTTGAGAATTTGAAAGGGTTTGTTTCCATTACGGTGAAATTGAAAAACCTTAAAATAAAGCAGCCACCCTTTGAAACTGCCTGAAAAGGTTGAGATTTTAAAAGGGCCTAAGGGGAGCCCAGAATCTATCAGAGATTAATAGGAATTAAGTGTCCAAAACCCACAGGCGGTTTTGAAAATCCTGCTGAAGTATTTAATACTTCTATCTGCCAAAGACACTAAAATTTAAAACAAAGGTGATTTTATCACTGGTCCAGCAGCAGTTTTCAAAGAAAAGTACAGCAAAATCTGAAAGCAACTGGCATTCTTTCAGAATCTGACATAATTCTTTGCAGTTGATGAAAAAGTAAAACCCTAGCATAAAATAATAAGATTGTGAAATTAAAAAAAAAAAGAATAGATGAGAAGCCTCAGAAATCTTTATGCCGCAGCTCACACTGTGTTATGATGAAATATGGATTTCTTTATATTTGATAGGAATAATGGTGGATATTTATTAAGTAGGCATGCAAGAGTCATGATGTCCTTAACTACTCATTAGCTTGCTTTTAAGTGCTTGGGTTTTGTAAGTGATGTGCTAGGCAGCTACCCCTTCGCCCCTCAACAGTTTTAATTGGCTTCTGAAACAAAGATTTCATTTTTGTAATACGCATATTAACAGTCACCCTGTATTGATCTTTTCTCCTGTACTTCAGGAGGAACCTAGTTTATAACCATAAAAGCACAAGCAGCTCCTTCCTTACGTGGGCAATCTTATCGAGGGAGAAGTGAAGACTATTCACTCGGGTCTTACAAGACCAGGCCCAGGGATGTTTCAGTGGCAAGGAAAATTAAAATTTAAGCTTCATTTTACATGGGAGAAAAGCACAATATTCGAGAGCTCTACAAAAGGTCACATCAGTAAACAGCAGGGACTCGGAGACACAAACTTAAGTGCTCCCTATGCAGTGCAGCACACGCAGCTTTGAAAACAAAACAAAAACAACGGTGGCATTAAGAAACACATTTCCTGCTACTTCAAATACCGTTGTTAAAAACATTCTTGCTTCCTTGTCTGACCCAACACCTTAAACTATGTACATTCATACCCAGATATCCAGATTTCCATAGCCAAGGTTAGCATGAAAACCGTTTTTGTTTGCTGTTAAGAATGACTTGCCTACAATTGGTTTCAATGGGACTTGAAGCAATATCATAACCAAGCCGCTCATCCAATGAGAAGATGCCAAAACAGCATTTTGCCACAATTCCCTAGACCTGTTTTCTACGACTGTGACATTCTAAGTAAGAAGATTCAATTAAACAGATTCTTTAGGCTTACTCATCCAGCATTTCATGAACCACCTCACCCCTTATCAGGCTAAACCAGATATTTATTATAACAATAAGGAATTTTTATACTAATGTTTCATGTTCTCTGAACCCTTGAGATATTAAATAAGATCATTTACCGCTCTACGCTGCCATCTGAAGAAGTGTACTTGGAAAATGCTAGGTGTTCAAAGGTTAATTTGGATTAATGTCAACGGATTTTGCTTGCTTTACCTAACCTCCGACGTCTGCAGTGCCTTCAGGCAGGGCTTCGCGCACCTTCTTTACACAGGAGGAAACAGAGCCTAGATATGTGGGTACGAAAAATATTCTGCCACTGCCCCATGTTTTATTCTCCCCCCCCCGCTCTGTGAAAACCTTTCCACTCCAGTAAGCACTAGGGTAACATGAAAAGAGGTATACAGTAGGCAGGGGAGACTTCTGGATCGCTTCCTCCAACCCCCTCACACCTGCAGAGGACACCCAAGAAATGACTACTACCTATTATACTGGCGAAGTGCTCCGGCTGCTCTCTGCATACGGGGAGGTGAGAGACTCAAGAGAAAACCTTTGGTCACGAGACCTGATGGAGCGCCCGCCGTTCGCTTCCAGGGAACAGACCTTGAGAAATGTATGGGTGAAAGCAGGGGGAGTCAAACAACCCCCTGCTAATTCTACATTAGGAGGCTCTTAGGGGCACAAAGGGTTAAGGCGTCAAAGAAATTTAGCTAGTCCACAAGCAAAGGGGACCCTGTATTCAGCGCGCACACTTCCCGAGTTCTGCTGTCACACCGAACCAGGAACCGCGAGCGGCAGCATAGGTGGAGAGGGCAGGACGGACAGACGGCTGGACCAGGCGTTCTCCAAAAGCGCTGCTAGTGGGCTCCACCCGAGGAGTAAAAAACTCTGCCCAAGGAAATTCAGAACTTCCTTTCCTGAAAACAGGGGGTTCTTCTCGAGCAGAGAGCAGGTGAGCGATATTTGAAGAGAGCCTGATGAGAAAACCAGCTGGCTTGATATTTGGGAAATGAGGGGCCAAGTGTGCAAAAAGCCAAACATGTATACATATACATACTTGTTTGCCTTTTTGCACACTTGGTTCCTCATTTCCCATATATCAAGCCAGCTGCTTTTCCACATATATTATATCCATGTATATATTTGGAGAGAGATTTAAAGAGATCCATATATGAATCGGGATCTCTTCAAATATCACTCACCTGTTCTCTACACAATTAAGGGCAGGAAGTGATGCCTTTTGAAAATAAAATATATAACTACATGTATTTAATATGGTATCAAGCCCCTGATCCTATATTGATCCATACAGGTTTTGGTATCAGCATGGCATCTATTGTTATAAATCATAGTTTACTTGCACCTTAATTGTATCAAAACAATGTCATCTTAAGCCAAGCCTTGCTCCTATATTTGTTCTTTTCCCTTAAACTTCTCTCATTCATGGACACTTTTTCTATTATACATGACAGTCAGCATCTGAATACTGTGTTTAGGAGTAGCATCCTGGTTGTCATTGCATCTTTAAATCAAGCCAACTCAATTCCTATACAGCAGTTTTAATAGGAATTAGCATTTTTGTCTCTTCCACCCCAGCCTCAAAAGCTCAGTGGCCATAATACTGAAAGCAGACCACAGAGACTATCTGTCTTCGTGAACTGAAGTTCAAGCAGGATTTACTAAGAACATGATAGAACTAAGTTAATACTAGCAAAAAAACAAAAAGGGCTTCAAAAGTTAAAAATAATGCAACATGGACCTAATCCAAAGTCACTGATTACAATGGACTTCAATCAGGCTCCATATAAAGTGGGTCAAGATCATGATTTCATAGCAGGCAAAAATGTGCTGCAACGCTCACATTGGATGTGGCAAGGTGGTCCCAAGCAGACTGCAGCCTTGACTGCACAACTGAGCTTGTGCAGGTGGACTCCAGCCAGGGCCCTTCTCGCTTCACGGGGATACGGCTGCAAACAGATATTCAGAGACAAGCGTGGCATGGAGGTGTAATGTCACATGTGACACAGCAGTGCAGCAACTGGGTAGGAGGTAAATCATGGAGCAAGCACGTGGGCGGCATTAATAAGACTGTGCCTTTTCTCAGCAAAATCTGCTGGGCGCAGCGAAGAATCAGCTTGGGTCATCTGATGCATCAACTGGTACAGCGCCGCCTAAAATGTTATGCTGCACCTGCGTGAGCTACCTGGAACGGCAGTGGGAGTAACGGGCACGCCAGCAGTACTCGTGCATTAAAAACCAAACAGTGCCATCAGATGTGGCACCTGTGGGCCAGACCAAGTTAATTTCCAGCTCATGCAACACCATGGCAATTGTGGAAGAGTTTCCCATTGGAGCCCAAATCCTGAGCTGTGCAACACAGGCAGCAACTGACCCAACCCCATGCATGCAACAGGAAAAAAGCAGAGGCCAGATTTTGTGCCCTACCACCTGACTAAGGGGGACTGCAGGCCTGCAACACAGGGACCCCATTCAGATGCAGTAATATAATTAAGCATCGCTGGCGTTCCACCGTACCGTTACAGCTCAGAGCGATCCCGAGTGCCTAGAGGCTGCACGCTTGGGATTGGGACCCCGCTGTGCTCGGAGCTGTACACACCTTCCACGATCCACTGGAAGACCCTGGCAGAGCGAGTCTACACAGGGAGAACAAAAGCAGTGAGCACAGTATGATGCGACCCTATAAACTTTGATTTGGGTTCCCTGCTTCTTTCTGTGCGTCAGTGCAACCATGACTGTGGTGGAGAGCAGGAACACAGCGAGTGCTTGAGAAGGCTCCATAACCAATGCAAAATGCTTTCCTTTTTTTGTCTGTTCCCCGATCTCTCACCAGGAGAGCAACTAGCTGGTAAAAGCTATGGGAAAAGAGCACAGGCACCAAGACACCCATTCATACACTAGTTCACTGCTTGGAGCCACCTCTAGACCTACACAAACTATGCTGCAGAAGTGGGGCCCAGAGCAGTCAGGTTGGCCCCCTAAGCTTGGGCTCAGGACAGTGGCTACACCTGTCCCCCCGGTAGCAGCGGCTTCCCTTCCAAACAGCCTCCTGGCTGCTGCTGTAAGCTCATTTTAAACAGGACATTTTATTAAGGCTATAGTCAGTTGACATCCTTCCTCCACAATACAAAGGCAAAACATACCGTATAATGGCAAAGTACCCACAATATAACTCTTCAATGCCAGAAAGAATCCTTTCCTGTGGCAATACTAGGAAAATAAGGGAGAAAAAAGTTGATGTTAACTTGAAGAATTTCAAATAAAAAGATGCTGCAGCCACGGTCTGCTAAAGCCATTCTTCTCACCATCGGGACGCAGTCCATTTTCATCCATGTCCGGAGTTACCATAATAACCAAGGCACCGAGACACGTGCGTCTGGGCATAAGAGGGGAACTTCAGCCAGAAAGCTAATCAATTGCTCCGTATTGCAAACCCACGTCTCTACTCCTTGACTTAACAATCAAATCCTTTCCTGGGCCAGAGAACAATTAAACCCAGAGAGTTATTTTTACTTAGTTCTCTTGTTCAAACAAACGAGAGAACAAACAAGGCAGAAAAGGGTTCTTGAGCTCGGAGAGCGAATATGAGGCTGCTTTGCCAGGTCTGAACCCACGTCCCTTATCTGAAAGCGGCAGCACATTCCAGTCGGCACTTACAGGACACTCCATCAGCCGTTCAAGGAATAGGATGTATTGTGACACAGTGCAAACAAAGGGCAAGGTATTCGGCTGCATCCCCTCCTTGGCCTGCTGCAAGAGGAACAGGGCTTGGCTCTTCAATCCAGGCAGCAGCTGTCTCGCGGCGCTGCAAGCTTGACCATTTTCTGCGAGAAGACTGTTGCTTCCAAACAATTCGCTAAAAGTTCCCGCCGTCTCAAGCTGAAGCATACGGACTCTGGAGTTCAAGGGCAACAACAGTGACCCGATCTCAAAATAAGAACTTGGCAGACTTTAAGGAGCCTGGCATCATTTGAGAAGACAAATGAATCACAGATGATGCTTTAGAGATTGAGGCAAAAAGACGGTATAAGTACTGCCCAACCAGTGGAAGTGGCAGTGAAGTTTTAGTGACCCTGGTCTTAGTTTTGCTCATTAGAAAGCATCACATCTCTTCCCCAACTGTCATCAGTCCCACCTCGTTTGTTTTACATGCGTACAATACGCGAAAGCTTTTTCTCTTCCCAAGATGCACTTGATTCCCATGTAATATATGCTCTTAGCACAGAGAGAGCAAACCCCTCGATTACTGAGATAGCAGCGCAAAGCCTCACACAGATTAATTAGATAAAAACTGGAGCTTCAGAGAGAAAGACAGCCATGTCTGACTACAGGGCATGGTTATGTGTGTCAAGAAAATCCAAACGAATTGGGTTTTTATCTCATAGCTAAGATCAGTTTGTATTCTTAAAATATACTCCATGCTCCACATTTATCAGCAGATTTAAAATGGAGAAATTTGAAACTTAATTTCAAAGTCTGTTGCACAATGCGGTTGTGAATGTTTCTCTCCCTAATCCTATCACTTCTCTTTCTCATAGGACTCATAATACCATCTCTAGCAGAAGATGATTGTACCTTCCCGCCGAACTATGGTTAATCCCGTTACTCTCATCATTGCTTCAATATCATACACGCTTCCAAGCTTGCTTCCTAGGAATGTTTTCTTTGAAATAGGGATGTAGTTTCATTTGCAATTATAGATTGCTTTGCATGCTGATGCTTTTGCCTAGCAGATCTATGTAACAGGAAACGATGACGTTCAACTACTGCACTTCCAAAAAAATCGAGCAGAATTTGAGTAAACTGCAAGAAAGCAGTAAATCAAATCCCAAGCATCATCATCATCATCTGAAATCATTAATTGAGGCTAGTGTTTTAAAACAGGAATGTTATCTATTTCCATCCTGAATAAAATTTAGGAGAAGCCAGACTTTCCTGTTCTAGGGTGTTGTCCAAAAGCCACTCAACACAAGTCTGCAAAAATAATCTTTGTAGTTTTGTTTGAAGAGAAATACTTGGAGGTTTTCCCATTACAGAAGGAAATGGGCCCGTCTGAACTGCAAAGCCTTTATATTCTTAAAAGAATATAAACAACTAAACAACTTCAAACTTTTTTCAGGGGAGGGAAGTGCACATAAAACTAAATGACTGGATTTTTATCTAGATGCCATAAATTAGGCTTAAGTACACAATCTTTGAATAATACTTGTTTAACTTGGATCTTGGCTGAAGTAATTAGTTTAATATATAGTATAGTTAGATGACAAAGCAGAAGGAATGCCCTGTTTTAAATAAAACAATGAACAGAAACTTTCTGAAATAACTTCTAACCCGTTAAGATAAAAATCGCAATTTAGAGTTGCACGAGCAGAATACTGAGCAGATTCCCTAGATATTCTGGAAAGTAAGTACTTGCTAGCAAGGAACTGCTAAAGGGGAACCATTTTTTATTCTAAATCACGCCTGCCAGACACCCTCCCCTGCATTTTGGATTTGTTTATTCGTTCTTCTGCTCGCCTCAAAAACCTGCTATGCTGCTGTAGGGAAATGGAGTATACTCCAAGCTGCCTGAACTCTTGAGTAATGAGCACTCCTCATATGGTTTTGTAGAGAAACTTGCTATTTCGCTGTAAAAGGGCTAGTGTATCTCTCTCAGACAGCAGATTCAACATCCAAGGCACGGAGGATGAAATATAACAATGCCATGTAAAACAATCCCAGGGCAAGGAGCGGGGATCATAGGATTGTACCCCTCATTTAAGGGCGAGTTGCAAAATTCGTGCTTCGTGTTCGGCACTTCAATTCATGGACTAACAGCAGCTGCTCCCCCTCTAAGCCCTAGGGAGCCTTGATCCAGGAATGATATAGCATGGTAGATCTTACCCCGATTTCCTACCCTTTATTTTAATCCACGCCTCCCACCCCAATCAGAGCCAGTGCACCCGGGTTATGCTGCCAAACAGATCCCTTTGCCAGTGGCAACTTTTGCACCACGGACAGGTAGTAGAGGTGCCACCTTTCGCAGTTGAGTAGTTTGAAAGGAAAACCACAACAACAGAAGAGACCTATTGTACCTCCATAGGGTGTAAAATGTCTAAAAGGAAAAGTAATCACTGACCAGGAAGAGGGCCAGCCATAGCCGAGAGGTATAATCTGGAACTTGGAATAAGGGGTAGTTTAGCTGCCAAACATATGCCACGAGCGGTTCCAATGGCTGTCTATTTGTTCCTCTATAGGAGCCAGCTAAAAAAGAAAAAGGCTGCTAGATTTCTGCAACAGACTTCTAAGCTTTGAACCAGAGCCTGCAAAGCGACGAGATTTCTCCATTTGCATGAAGGTTGTGCTCCAAACAGTTATGAAAAACTGCTGCAATGAAAGTTGAATCTGTTGATGTATTAGTAGCTGAAACAGCTTGCAAATAAGAGATTCAAAACATTAAAAAAAAAAGAGAGAGAGAGAGATAGTCTAGCAAAGAAGGACTATTTCTCACAGTTTATACAGATTCATAAAGATATAGCACCATAAAAACAAATCGTAAAAATTAGTGGCACAAAAGACCTATTCGTTTATCTTCTCCATTTCCTGCCACAGCACGATTCTTCTCCAGACTACATTCAGAAGTCGTTTTTGATTTCAGGAAAATCAGTTAACCCTGCAAGTGTGTGTTAAGGCTACTGAACAGCAAAAGTAACAAGCTTCTGCATATGACGATTCAAAAAAACAGTTTAAAAAGTCAAATGAAAGCCTCTCTCGCAGGTTTCTAGCCACCTCGAGGTCCCAGAATGCATTGTGCGGGGATGGCCCAGTTACCAGCAAGCTGCACGGGCAGGGCAACGAGCCCATCTGACCAAATGTGGAGCACTGAAACTGCAGACATGCGTCCCAAACAGCTTGAAATGGTATTTAAACACCTTCCACTCAAGGCAGCCAATTAATTTAAAAGTATGAAATTCTCCCTATCATCCGGCCTTTGTTTCCCCCTCATGTTGTTTCACCATACCGCTCCTTAGGGCGCTCGGCTCAGACTAAACAATGCCTCGTCCTGCCCCGTGTTGGGGATACCCATGCATCTCTGCATGTCCTGTGTCCCCCTCCAGCCCCAAACCCCGGAGACTGTGCCAGGCCCAAAGCTGTGCACGGCTCCTTAGCTCACATTGCAGAATCGCTGGTGGCGCGCAAGCCGGCACTGCTCACGTTTGCCCAGGCTGAAGGGCTTGCAAGTATGCTGGGTATGCACCTCGCTTCAGAAGACAGAAAAAGTGCCGTCATGTAGAGGCACAAGTAAAAATAACACATTGAAAGGACTTTTCCTCCCTCCAACCGACCCTTCAGGGTCTAGTACAGCATGCACTTGGTGCGAGTATGTCCTGCTCCTCCACTTTTTCCATCTGTTCCCCAACTCCCCATAGCCAGGGCTTTCTTGGTATGGAAGTACAGCCCCTAATAAAACAGGGCGTCAATCCAATTAGGTTTCTGGACACTCTGCTATATCATAGCTCTCCAAATAGCCAGGACTCATTAGCTTTCACATCTCTTTTTTAAATTGCTCGTGCCCTCTCAGCTGAACCGATATGACTGATGAATCATTATTTGTATTCGATAGCTCCCTCCTCAGGCAGCAGTGGAAAACACAAAGGGCCTCCATGTTGCCACAGCCATAATTAGGTTTTTTTTGGCTCCACAGCTTTTGCCAGTGTTTTCGCCCAGGGTTGTTTTCTAACACGCACAGAGGTGGGCAAGATGCTTCATTCAGAGGGTTCCCATGGAGGAAACACTTCCTGTCTGTTGGCTACCACCATGCAAAAACCAACCACAGAAGCCAGGCAAGAGATATTTACAGCAAAAGTAAGTCTGGGCTCTTTCTGTGGTTACCTTGAAGTCTCTAGGGCCCATTAAATAACAGGTGTTCTGGGGTGCAAGAAAGAAATATGGAGCAGATATGAATGTAGGTTTTTACCAAGCAGGCTGAGGGTGCTGGTGCATGCTACCTTTAAAGCATTATAAATCTGTGGACAGCTATACCATTAATGTTACAACAGTGGTGGAAAGAGGTGGGGTGCGTGGGAAGGGAAATAGCTGTCCCTGCTAAAAGCCAATTGACTGCGCTCATTAGCAGTTAATTAGCTTAACAGCTCCCCTTGCACCAAAGGCCAGCCAGCCAAGTGCAAGGGGTGCTAGAGCAAACAGGAAAGTGGCTCGATGTGGGTGCTTAGTGCATTCAGGATATGCCAGGGTGGCACCTGTGGGGGTAGCAGGGAGTGTTGGTTTGGGGCCAGCATCCTCCCCCCACCCAGCAATAGAGTTCAGGAGGTTTGAAAGTTTGCCCACAGAACAAAGGAGTGGGGAGAGCGGGGAACAGTGCATCCTGGGATGCTGGAAGAATGAAAATAAAGCATTTTGTCGTCCCCACCTTCCTCCTGGGCTAGCTAACAAAACCCTAGAACAACCTAGTCACGTGCAAGTTTGCCTGATAAATGGTATGTGTATTTGTGGGAAGCTCCATAGCTCTATGATTTGTTGAGGCACAGTTTGGAAACTCAACAAGAACACCCGTATACAATCACGTGCGTGGCAGTGTAAAAAATGAGTAACAGTGTTAAGGAGAAGAGGGGCTGAATACAAGGACTGAGTCTCCAGGGAGCATATGTACCAGATAGCTTATGAACCAAGCATCCTTCCTCTGTGCCAACACCCAGCTGCTGAAACATACCCAGGCTGAAATCCTAAATTCAAATGATGGCAAAGGCCAAACTCCACGGCAGTTTGACAGTGTGTGGGACTGCAACAGTGAGAAAGGCAAGGTACTGATCTCACTGGAAACGGAGACCAAATATAAGCCAAGTCCCTCCTAACTTTACTCCAAACCAACAGATCTAGGCTCTTTCCTGGAGGAGTCGCTTTAAAAATGGTGCAAGAGTAGTGCAGTCCTTGCGCGGTCTCGGCTTCTCTATGGCTGCGACGGGAAGGATCAGTTGGGGCCAGGTGGTTGACTAGGAGCTGAACGGAGATCATCCATCTATTTTCACTGCCCAGAAGTGGTTACAATCACCCTGTTCAACTAAGCAGTGGTGGCATGTGAAGACAGTGACCAAGAACAGAAAGACTTCATAAACAATTTGCCAGAGCAGTCCCTTCCCCACCCCGTGCAGTCTGAGGACCCAGGCCTCTCGCCGCGTGGATAAATACGGTGCAGCCTCACCTTTCAATTTGTGCAGCAGCAAGCGACTGTGACCCTGTTACGAGGAGCAAGCTCCTCCTCTTTCCTATTTCCTCAACCCCACCGAAATGAATGCATACCGTGCCACTATTTATTTTTAGCTGGTCATTTAGCATGAGAATGATCACAACATGTTTATTTGCATTTTTAGCTTAATTACCTCTAGTTTGAGGTTATAGTTGAGAGGGTTCTAATAAGATGTTAAGGAAGAAGCCATTCCCCATACACCCTGCCTCAGGTTAGTTCAATGCCCCATTAGCCAATTTAATGGCTTCTTGTCTGCAAGCTTTTGTGCGAGGGTGCCGGAGTCGATGCAGAAGGGGAGCTGAAGGAATACTGTCATAGTCCCAAACCAGACATATTCAGCCATGCACTTTTAACTGGCAGCAGCATTATCTGCCCAGGTTAAAAATATACCTCCTTAACATAGCCTGTTGAGAATGGGAACAGGGACAAATCTTTTCTTTGCTGATCAGAAAGCCAGAAAACAAGCAGGGTGCACTTGAACAATTGTATTTGGTCACTTGTTATTTCACTGTCTTTACAACATTTCTGGAGGTGCAGTTTATATTCAAGAAGGAATGTGCTACTTTTCCCCTGCGTCAGGAAAGAAACCTCTCTCTGTGCCTAACTTAGACAAAATGACTTTTTTTTGCAAAAATCTTGTTGGTCTAATAAAAGATATCACCTCTACCATGAGCCCTGATTGCTATTTCAAGCAGGAGAGTTTACCACACCTTCAGCTCTCCTGTGGAATACAAATTTTCATTTCTACCTCGGAGAACATTTACAACCTCTGCCCTCTCCTATGCCTGATGAAGGGTGAGTGCGCCTGAAAGCTTGCAAATAGATAGAATAAATTTGTTTGCAAATATCTAGTTGGTGCAATAAAAAGGTATTACTTCTTCCATGAGTTTTGATTCCTATTTTTTTCCTGGCCCTCCTGGCCAAGTAATCATTTGTCATTCCAGCGCGATAAAGGAACTCATGCCCAACACATGTTTCTGCTTCTTGTATCTACTATTCCTTGCTGAGAAAGACAGTTGAGTGACACCTTGGTCCGTCATCCAATCAGACTGCTTCCCAAAAAGTGGGCCTGTTCCCCATGGTCACAAATGTAGTCATGTTTCTGTTCATATTGAACAGGTGGGTTTTCAAATGCCAGAAATGCATCTTGCTTAAACGCCCATCGTCCCTCTGCCTGGAAGGCAAGACACACCTTTAACTCCTGAGCTCAGGTCAGGAACGCGGAAGGGGAAAGGGCTGCTCTGCATCATCTTTGTACCTCTTGAACTGGGGAGCCGGCGTGCAACTAGAAAGCCCCCGTGGTCCATTAGTCTATCCGAAGCAAATCTGCAGCAGCTGGACTCCACTGTGGCAGCCCTGAACAGCAACAGCTGTGTTGCTACCCCCCTCCTAGACCCATACCCAACTGTGAGCACGGCCCATCCCTATATAAAGGAGCTATGGGAAATGGCACAGGGCTGTGGCTGGATGTTCGATCTTCAACACAGAGCAGGACACAGAGAGGAAGCAAGTAATCCCAAAATCAGAGCCTAAGACTGAATGCTCACACACATGGTTGAGCAGGCAGCCCACAAAACTTCTGCCTTTCCAGGTGGGCTTCCTCATGTTGCACAGATTTAAACACCATGCACTGAACACATTTCAGCATCTCTACATACGGTTTTGTACTTAATTCAATGCCCAGCCAGACAGGTCAGGACCACGAGACAAGTCCCTCTTCTTCCTCTCTGGAGCAATCAGCACTTCTCTTTCATAGTTTCATAGATGTAGGGTCGGAAGGGACCTGAGCAGATCATCTAGTCCGACCCCCCGCCATGGCAGGAAAGAGTACTGGGGTCAAATGACCCCAGCTAGATGTTCATCTAACCTCCTCAACTGCTTTACACACCACTTAAGTCAAAATGGGTATTAAAAAGTAAGGCAAAAACAAACCACTTCCAGAATTAAACGTTTAAGCATCATCTGTAAGACAACCCAATTTATCCACATTAAAACACTTATTAACGCCTGTTAAGTTAACTGATGTATAAGCTTAGCAGTTCATTATTTGACTCAACAGGGAAAAAAAAAAGAAAAGATGCATTTATTCAGAGCACAATTACACATATAGGGTATGGTCTTGTGAATAACAGACATCCCTTTGTTTCAAGCGCCTGGGTGTGAGCATGAGCACTTCCTGTATTAGATCTGCAGGAGAGAAATAACAACACTTGTTCAGTCCCGGTAAGATCTCATTTCTCATGTTTAACTCATCACCTTGTAAACCCCTCTGGGAGCACTGATATTACACACTTGTCTCTCCTGAAGATCACCTGCTTTATTTTCCCCATGAATAGGCCACCATAAAACCCAGGAAGTATTGTTTATGATGCAAAAAAAAGGGCCCCTGACTTGGACTCCAAGTTGTTAGCAGTAGTGGTAGTCCTTTGATATGAGAAGGACAGACTTCCAATAAATAGAGACGTCAGCGGTGAGTCCGTAGATGACTGAGGAGGCCAAATCAAGACCCACACGTATCACTGCAGACATGGCAAATAGTTCTGAGAGGAAGGAGTAGATCCTGCCGATATCAATTCCCAGCTCTTTCCCTTTGTCTCATTCATTTATCCTCCTCCACAGTAAGACAAGTACAAGTAAGTTCTTGTAACGTTACTTGTTTTAATTAACAGTATGCTAAACTGCAACATCCGATGTCCTTATAGCACAACACGATAATGGGAAAGAAAACCGCCTTGTTCCATCCGTACCCCTTATTAATTCTGACCCAAGACTGCAGGGACTAGAGAGGGGAAAGCATGGCCAGTTCTAGACATCACAGCACCAGGCACCTCAAAATAACCCTATTAGCGCACCAGGTTTATATTACATACAATGCTTTTGCACAATAAAAAAAAGAGAGAGAGAGAAAAGTCCCTCAAAATGTTGAAAACAAAAAGACTAATAACATGCTATCTGTTTTATTTACTAAAACACAAGGCAAGAACTAATTCCAAATGACAGTTTGTCAAACGGGAAAATAAGCGAAGCATTAAAAGATGTACTGACAATACCAAATGTTGTAGCGTTCTCTTTTTTTGGACCAGACATGCCGTATGTTTTAGACTATTAGCTTCAGTATCGTGCAGCAGTCTTGCACATAGTAAAACGCTTGACTTTTTTGACAAAAGGAGGAAAAATGGTCTTGTACTTAATGCACTGGTCTGGAACATCAGAAGATCTGGGTTCAATACCTGGGTCATAGGTCTCCTGCATTGCTCGCGCAAGTCACTTAATCTCTCCGTGCCTTTCGTTCCTCCCCTGGAAAACGGAGATAATGCTACCCTTCTCTCACCATTTTTCTGTCGTGTCATTTCTAAGTTCTTCAAGAGCAGAGAGAGGCAGTTAATGGTATTATTCTGAAGTCAGGCAGAAGGCAAGGCAGGGCAGCACCTTGGAGACAAACTGGTTGAGGCATAAGCTTTCCTTTGGAGGCTGCTCCTTCAGATGCTCTCATGAGCATCTGCGGTCAGCATTTGAGGAAAGCTGATGTCTCCCTGCACTAGTTTGTCTCGAAGGTGCTGCTTTGCCCTGCCGAAGTTCTTCGGAGCGGAGACTGCCTCACGAGATGTTCAGCGCCTGGCACAATCAGGGCACAAGACACTACCGTTTTTAAACATTTAGTGTGGGATTTACTGTGGCTAGCAAGACCGCATGGGTGCAACTGAGAACAGTATCCGGATCTCTGTTTCTCAGGGCTAACCCAGACACTTTGGACTTAATGCAGAGCACCCTGGGGTACCTGAATGTCACGGAGACACTGGAGAAGTTAAGAGAGTCGAGGTTTTGGATAATCAAGGTAATTTTCAACGTAATTAACTAATGTCAGGGGACATGACCATGTTCAGCTAGCAGGGAGGGTAGGATAATTGAGGTTTGGATAATCGAATGTTGCTGTCTTGCCACTTATCTTACTGAATACAGTAAAGGTTTTCATTGAAAAGCTTTTACTGAAAAGAAGTTCAAGATCAAATGAGCACAGAGGCCATTAATTTCACATGTGAAAAGCACTGCTACAAGGTAGTTGGTGCCAAGCCACATACAGCTTGTCTGCCAAACAACAGAGAAGTGTTTTGTGTCTAGCACAGTGAACGCCTCCCTCTAAAGAGTATATTGTGAAGCTCATCACTTCAGCAGGGGAAGCGATAACAAAAGCACTCATCAGGTTCTCAGAACAGAGAGACAAGGTCTGGGGAGCAGAGCAGACGAGTAGCGAACAACAGTTTCATCTCTGGAAACTCAAATGCAGAACTTGCTTGAATCACATGCGAGATTGAACTAGATTGGGCTCAATCTTCGTCTTTTCCTCTGCAAAAAACACAGCCCCAACTGGAACAAAAGGTATTCACTGCTTGAAGGAAGTCCGGGGTCTGCAAGAGCGGGAGTTTCTTCGGGCCGGTGGGGAAGCTTCCCCACCACCTCCTTAAACGCTGCGTGGTTCCAACTAACAGGAGCATCAAAACATGAAACGCGGCAATGAAAAGCTTTTCTAACCAAATTCTCTTTGCAATGTTCAGTTCAGATGTCCCCTGCGTTCTCATTTCCTTAAAAGATGTGAATGCCTGTCGCGTTGTGTCCTTAATAAAAAAATCGAGAGGATGACAATAGTTTCACCGAGAGTTTGAGCAGCTCGGCTGACAGTACCAGCGAGAGGTTGCCTTGCTTTGCTCTTCCTCTTCAGCTTCCTGGCTAGTTCTTCTCTGCCGCTCACTACTTCTCTTGCTCTGTATTTCTGCAACCCTTAAAATACCCACAGCACAACAGTGCCAATACCATTGTGCTGTTTTACAAGGCAATAATCCCCTTCCCTCACTGAGATAAACTACTTTGATAAACGAGAACTAGGTTATTGGCTTGTAAAACAGTGCAATGATGGTATTATCATCTAAATTAATGTCATTTAACGCTTTATGCCACAGTTCGAAAGGTCCCACCTCAAGCATTAATAACGCAGTTTGCTTCTTAACGTGCCATATGGGAAAAGGTTGGCTCCTGGCACCCAGGGATTATGTCAGTAAAACATAACTAATTGAAGCAATCTGCAAGACCAAAACAGGAGAATCCAGCCTTGCTCACGCTGAGTCCCTCGTGCCCCTTCCCTAAAAAAGTTCAACTCTGGTATTTAATGCCATTATTAATATAGCGCGACTGGTTTAAAAAGAAAACTGTTTTATACACATCCTTTTCTTGTTCGAATGCAAGCAGAAGCTGCTTTCTCCAGCTGCGTTTCCATTCCCCCGTTCTCCCCCATTTATCCGTACAAGAAATTGAAGCTTTACAAAGGAATCACTGAAACAGGCAGCAAGGCAGGCCCTGCATTGCTAAGACATGGTAAACAAGCCCCTGGCTGATAAATTTGCTTATGACAATATTGCCAGTAATTTGATTCAAATACTAGCAAAGTCAACTTTGATCACAGCAACTAGGGTCAGAAAATAACTGCTTTGCTTCGCGATTACCCCATAAAAGCTCTCTTGTTGAATCATAACAGAAGTCCCAGATATTTCCCTCATGATGCTGCTTAAACCAGTGATCAGTCTAAGTGAAGCATGATAAATAGCTGCTGCACTGCACCCTCCGCAGCTGAAGGCTGTGCAGGTCTAGCTGTGGAAACAGAAAGGTCATTCATTACTCAGGGTGAACAAACAGACTGCTCATTTGTGATAAATAATGGTCATTACAGAAGTACACAGCACACTGAGGCTTTCTGCTCCATAGATGTAGATGACATGCTCCGTGTTGCTCCTTAAATACGTGCTGTTTAATCCTGGATAATCCAAAAAATGTTCCTACCTTTCTTCAGAAACTCAGAGCTAAGTCTGTGGCTGTCTGTACATTTCACAGTGCATATAGGGTCACGAGAGCCTTTCCTGTGCATATAGGGTCACGAGAGCCATGGAATAATCTGCCCAATTTCTTCAACCGTGGAAGAAACAGGATTCATTTTACACCTCTGCCCGTATTGATTTCTCTCCTCTGAGATTTTAACTGGAACCTTTAGGTGACACTAATATAAATGATTAGTAATAATTCATCCATGTCAAGGCAGACGAGGTTCTTTGGGTGAATCCAGTATCTTTTATTACACCAACTCAACTGGATGGAAAAAATTCTTCTTTGCAAGCTTTCGGGTACAAACACCAGAAACTCTTAAACTTCCAATCTTCTGTTTGGGCTTTAAAAATCCCCGTCACCTACCACAAAACTATCTTTATCTACCACCATCCCAAAATGGTGATTTGTGTCAAACGGGCTTTTCATGCGTTTGACAGACTTTTAAAAAGGAAAACAAAAAACAAAAAACACAAAAAAAACCCCACTTTTATTTTAGACACGCAAGGCCAGCAACACTCATTCAAAGCAGTGAACACTGTAAATGCAGTGTTTCCTTCTGACAGTAATGAGGCAAGCATTATAGCCAATTTTCACAATATAAACAGCTTCACAGCCCATATTTAGAGACGTTTATACTCTGCAAGTAGTCCCATTAAAATACAAGGGACAGATTACTTTTGCAGCAAGGTGCGACTCTACACAAATCAAAACCTGGCCTAGCAAAGAGCATTCATCATTAAATTTCTGTATTTCAGTACTGGAGTAACTGGCATGTGTTTGCAGCACATGCTGTCTACTTTCAAAAGTTTATGCCCTGAAGGGAAAACCCCTTCAATTTTCCGAGAGTTACACGAACATCACGTATGCATCTATTTCCTGCAATGGTCTAATCAACGCTCCGCCTTGCTGCGCTTCTGGTCCAACTTCTCTTTCCCCTGACAAGAATATATTCTAGTATAAAAATGTACTTCTTCCCCTGGTTTTGAAATTCTTGGATGATTTTAAACAAGCACTTAAGAGCAAGTCATCTTAACCAACCAACTCATGGACTGCGCCATTCAAACCCACATCTGCTCTCACAAGTGTGCATGAGGCCTCCTTTCACTGCCAGGCTCAGGTTTTGCAGAGGGACCTGTGTATTTAGGGCTCTGCAGATCCCATGGGGTTCACATGCAACTACCAGTCGTCTGGATGAGCGCAAAGGCCCACTTCATTCACTTGATTACAAGCTGAAGGCCTACGAAACCGCGTGGTACAGTATTCAGCAGCAGAGAAACGCCTTCACTTCCATTGTAATTCTCTCCAGCATATTCAGTAGAAGCCGCTGACCTTTTTGGGAAGAAGATAAAGGTGCTGAATGTTTTGAACCCTCAAACCTGCAGCTTTAATCACATTCTGTAAAGTTCAACATAAGAGACGAGGGAAGCAAATTATTTCCTGCAAATTTCAGTTCTTCATTTACATGTCAGATAGCAAACAGAGGTCATAACTCAGAGCAACTGGAGTGCAAACCATCAAATTAGTCCAATAGACTATGTCGCTAAACAGCTTTAGAAACAAACAACAACCGCAGACAAAACCACCTGAAAGTTAGAGATATTCAACTGAGCATACTGCACGCTGTGCAAGGTTGGGTGCAGCGATTACTGGGAGTACTGACATGAATAGCAAAGCAATACACAACGTTTAATGCAGCCACTGAAACCATGGCAGCCTAATACGGCTTACGTTTTACCTTTACACAGAGGCACGATGGATTCCATGAAAAATAAAACATTCCCGGTGCTTAAAAAAATGGCTTCTTAATTTTTACTTAGTTCTGGCTTTCTGGGGAAGTTTCATAACTGCTACAAAAATTCAAGCATGCTGCCTAGGTACAAACCATCCTGGTGGCCACATACTGAATTCTTTAGTTATGCTCAATAATAATACACACTGACCCCCTCAATTTATGTGCATTTATAAACATGATTTGAGCAACACTAGCTGATGGCCACGGTCAAAGAAGAGGTCTCTAAAATTCCTCATGTTCCTTTTTCTGTTCAGAGTCTCTCCTCTCACTCTTAATTGAGCAATGGTGTAACCAAAGGCATAAAGGAGACAAGAGCTTTGGCTGAGATTTGCAAACAAAGAGGAGAAAGGCTCACATTCATTTCAAACTGTGGCAGCAGGAGAAGGAGGGATGATGCCCCCCTTTAGAGGAATAGTCCTTGCCTAGGAAGCGAGAGACCTGGACTATGAATTCCCTTAGGCACAGGAGGGAATAAACGTGCATCTCCACGGGTTGAGGACAGTGCTCTCACCACATGGCTATAGGCTTTCTCCAGCCCTCCTGCTGAAGCTGCACCCCTGCATACTGTGCACAACCAAGATCCCCGGGCCTGGGCGAGAGAGCAGGTGTGTGGGGATGTGTAGGACTTCCATGCCAACTACATCATCCGAGCCAAGGCTTTCTCTAGTTGGATCTTGAACGCCTCCAAAGATGGAGACTCCAACATCTCTCTGGGTATCCTGTTCCAGTGCTTTACTACCTTCATGAAAGTTTTCCCAACCTCAACTTGCTGCAAATTCATGATTCATACGATATGATTCTATGAACTTGAGCCCACTGCTCCTTGTCCTGTCATCTTGCCCCACTGAGACCAGCCCAGCTCCGTCCTCTTCGCAGCCCCCCGGCAGGGAGGTGACGGCTGCTGTTCAATCCCCCCTCGGTCTTCCCTTCTGCAGACTCAATCAGCCCAGTCCCCTCAGCCTCTCCTCACCAGTCCCGTGCCCCAGTCCCCAAACCCTTCTCATCGCCCTCCGCTGGACTCTCTCCAATGTGTCCACAGCCTTTCTGCAGTGGGGGCCACGACTGCACACAAGACTCCAGATATGGCCTCCCCAGTGCAGAATATAGAGGGGAAGAAATCACTGCCCTCGATCTGCTGGCACTACTCCTACCAGTGCAGCCCAGGATGCCATTAGCCCTTCTTCATAGCAAGGGCACACTGCTGGCTCATCTCCATCTTACTATCCCCTGTCATCCCCAGGTCCTTTTCTGCAGAGCTTTTGCTTAGACAGTCTATCCCCAGCCTGTCCTGGTTCAGTCCTAAGTGCAGGACTTTCATGTGTCCTTGTTGAACCTCATGAGACTTCTTTTGGTCCAATCCTCCAACCTGCTGTGGTCTCTCTGAATCCTAGCCCGACCCTCCAGCATATTCACTACTCCCCCCAGCTTGGTGTCATCTGCAAATTTGCTGAGGGTGCAATCCAGCCCATCTTCCAGGTCACTGATGAAGATACTGAGCAAAACCAGCTCCTGGTACTCTCCACTTGATACCAGCTGCTATCTAGACATTCGACCATTGATTACTATCCTCTGAGCCCGATGATCCAGCCAGTTTTCTATCCACCTTACAGTCCATCCACCCAGCCTGGACTTGCCTGCAAGAATATTGTAGGAGACCGTATGAAAAGCCTTGCTGAAGTCAAGGTTTATCGTGTCCTCTGCTCTCCCAACATCCAATGAGCCAGTCATCAAGATAAAAGGCAATCAGGTTGGTCAGGCACAACTTGCCCTTGGTGAATCCAGGCTGATTCTTCCTAATCACTTTCCCTTTCAAGTGCTTAGAAATGGATTATTTGAGGACCTGCTCCAGGATCTTTCCATGGACTGAAGTGAGACTAGCCAGTCTGTAGTTCCCCCAATCACTCTCATCTTTAAGACAGGAACTATATTTGCCTTTTTCCAGTCATCCAAGACTGCCCTGATAACCACAAGTTTTCAGAGATCATGGCCAATGGCTCTGCAATCACATCAGCCAACTCCCTCAGCACCCTTGGGCACATCATGTCCAGCCCCATGGACTTGTACACGTTCAGGTTTTCCAAGTAGTCCCTAACCTGTCCTTTGCCATTGGTGCCTGCTCACCTCCTCAAACTGTGCTGCCAGGTGCGGTAGTCTGGGAGCTGACCTTGCCCGGGAAGGCTGAGGTAGAAGAGGCATTGAGCACTTCAGCCCTTTCTGCATCCTCTGTCACTAGGATGCCTCCCCATTCAGCAAGGGACCCACACTTCCCCTGAACCTCCTCTTGCTGCCAACCTACTTGTAGAAAGCCTTCACATCCCTTGCTGGCTGCAACTCCAGATGCACTTTGGCCTCCCTGACCTCATCCCTGCATGCCTGAGCAATACTTTCATACTCCTTCCAAGTTATCTGCCCAAGTTTCCACTTCTTGTAAGCTTCCTTTCTATGATTTAGTTTACCAAAGAGTTTCCTGCTAAGCCAAGCTGGTCTTCTGCCATGCTTGCTAGTCTTCGTGCCGATGGGGTTGGTTCATTCCTGTCTCCTCAGTAAGGTTAGTTTAAAATACAACCAGTTCTCCTGGACACACCAACAATACTCCTAACTTTCTGGCATCGTGCTAGCTGGCCATTTCCCATCTGTTTTTACAGCTGTTTTAGGCCTCTTGGAAACCCTCACCCTAACCATGTAATTTGAGCATCCACCTGAAACCAGTGTTGGAGCATCAATCAAGTTCTGGGCCTGTGATTTTTTGTAAAGCTTGAAGTATCCAAATCCAGAAGCTGAACTGTGAAGTGTCAGCAGCTTGCACTTTCGCAGATCGGTACTTCATACTACTAGCACCCACGATTTAATAAATCCAATTCCATCCAGGCTGGGTAACAGTTCAGAGGCCCTACGAGTTTCACAGCTCACCTCCTGTAATGCCGACAGGGTCAAGAGGCGAAAACTGTCTTGTTATCGCTGCAAGAGATGGTCACCTTTCACCCTCCACTTTGCCTCCAATACACTTCTTCCTGACAAGCAGATAAAGATATAGTGGTTTTCCCACAGCATCCTGTCAAATAAACTGAATGTCAGTAGGAACAGGCAGTCGCCAGCTGCAACAAAGACTTTCTTTATCTCGTGTGACCATGTTTTTCTGCAAGGGACAAGAAAACGGTTCAGTCCACATGGAAACAGGAGGCGCTAGTGAGTTGGTTTCACTAACCTCAACTCGTGTTGCTTTCTTAGCCCCGTGGACAATATGCCTTGTATATTCAAGATTCTCTCTCCTTTGAAATTCCTTCAAAAAAATTAACAAAATAAATATATTCCAAACAGAGGTGCTTCTGCCAGCAAAATGATAATACACCGCTCTGTCTTCACACGGTCAAATCTCAACTACCTAGTCACTGAGGATCAGAAAGGAGATTGGGTTTCCCAGTCTTTACTTTAAAGAATCAAGCCAAAATATGGTTTAGTATATTATCATAGTGAAGCCAGACCCCGCCCTCTTTACCATAAAAGATCTTTTTTTTTTTCCCTCTACCATGTTATGAAAATTTCTGCAGGGCAAAAAGAGGGTATTGGCTGAGTTGCATCCTAGGAAGGTGAGCCAAAAGGTGTTGTCACTGCCAGCACATTAAAGGTCACTATACAAAAGGGCTTCAAATGCTTGCATCACAGCTACTTGCAGGCTAGAGAAAAAAAGAAAAAATTCCATGGTTTGGAAAAATACTCCTCTGCCTAAATTAAGAGTGAAGTCTCTGGTCCATTAGCCCTAACAGCATATATACAATGTAGAATACCCTCAAGGATATTGCTCCTGAACCATCTCCTTTCCCTTAAATGCCTGATTTATATTTCTTGTCTGGTTGATCTTTGGAAAGATGGGGACGATTGCTTGGAGAAGACTAGATTTCTTCTCTTTCATTTCAAGGAAAAAAAGGCCCTGCTCTGCTGCAAGACAGAGGTGAAATTTGGAGCACTTCTTTTGCAAAACTACTCAAGCTACAAATTGAGGGTCCCCAGAGGAGCTGGGTCACACATTTTGCAGTGGCCTGGCAGTAAATCAGCATGGAGTTTGGGTTCATGTTACACTAACAATTTTCACCTGTTTTCAGTCTTATGTTTAAACACCCCTGGTGTGAAGGGCCTCAATGTGGGTGGAAACTACACACATATACAAAAATTATAAGGGTATCTAGGTGTCTCACAAGAAAGCCTCTTAGGAGGCTTATCAGCTAAGACAACCAGGCCATGCACTTGGATTCCAATAAATATCTAAACATTTGGATGGTTTATTTGAACTGCACTCCACATCTTGCCAAGTTGGCCTTGCCGTGTTTATACTATAAAATCATATTTTAAAACACTTCTAAGTTTTCATTGTTTCAGAAAGGACTGTGATGCACTTTACCACAAAAGATGCCAGAAGTCTCTGCACTGACTTAAGCCTTTTGTATTTTTCTGCATCAGATGAAACTTAATTAGTGATCAAACATGCTCCCTCATTTGCTTGCACACTTTGAAGGATATACACCCCCCCCTTTTTTTTTTTTTGTGGATACGAGACAAGACTACTACTACTAAAGGGGCTGGTCACTAGCATTGCCCTTCTCCCCCTCCCCTCCCACCCATTCAGAAAACCTGCAATGTGCTTCAACTTTCAGGTCCCACTGACTTCAACAGGACCAAAGCACACACTTCAGGGCTTTGCTTCCAAGGGATGCACCAAGTGTGGGCTCACACACTAGCAAGTAAGGCCCAGTCCGAGCAGCAACACCTCTGGACAAGGGGGTTGAGTTAATAAAACTGCATCAGGTTACGGGTTAACTTGATCTTGAAGATAGGGGCATCTAAGCACACCCAGCCATGGGAAAACAAACCACCCTGCCCCAACTAAAACCTGAAAATACATTTTCCCCAAAGAAAATGCACAACGTGAACTTTAAGTGGTGTGGGTTTGCCCACTTGTGAGCTCGCTCTCATTCAGAGATCAAATGTCTGCAGAAAAAGGAAAAGGATCCTTCCCTACCCCTGTTTGCCATTAGTGGGGCTGGTTTGTTTTAGGAGTAAAATAAATTACAATGTGAAAAGCCCTGCCAGGCCGGGAACTGGCAAGCCCCCAGTTCTTAATGGTGGCCTGAATGGCTAACACCCTTTCCATTCATTCCCATACTCCTGCTGGAGTTTGTTCGCAGGCATCTTTAAAAAAAAGCCTGAGGATTTCTGAAGTCTGCCATCTGAGTAACCCCTGCACGATCCGGGTGAGCGAGCTTGGAGAAAGTTACCAAACACCATCTTTTCCTTTTCAGCCTTTTAGAAATAAAAAACTCCCTTGCAGAAATTGCTCACTTTCTAAAGAAGCATTTGCCACTTGATCAGCTAGAGATGTGAGCACAAATGGAAGAGGAGGCCTCACATTGGCTAGCTGCCTCGCTTTCTGCTTGGGGTAATTGAGAGCTCAAAATCGGTGCTGAGAGGTGGAAGTGTTGGCTGGGGTTGAAGCACAAGTCTGGGAGCCAGCACTCCTGGGCTCAGTTCCCAGCTCAGCCAGTGAAGGACTGCGGCCCTGATTCAGCAAAGCATTTAGAAACATGAGAGACTAAAATCAGCCACTTGCTAAAAGTGATCCTGGCTTTTTATTTAACTTCTCTGTACCTCGGTCTTACTTAGTTTGTGCTGTCATTTGAGACTCTGGCACAAATACCTAAAACCACATAAATATTAACCGACCGCTGCATACCTGCTGCAGTTGGCCCTTACACACCCAGATGGACGAGTTCGGATGTTTTGATCATCAACAAGCAAACCTGTAAATTCAAGTGAAGCAGCTATGCAAGATGCTACCACTGGTATATTCTGTTGTGGTCCAGGCCCAGAACCTCCTCGTTGAAATGAGGAGAGAGAACGGAAACACGCATTCAGCACAAAAATCCCTTTCAATAAAAGACCGAGAAAAAGAAAGAAGAAAGAAAGAAATGCACATGCACCGAACTACCCATTTCATTACTGAGCATCCCAACCTACTGGCCTTCATTGCTGCGCCCAGCTCTCTCCGCTACCCCCATAGTCTAACAATATCTACAAATCCTTTCATCCTTATCACCTTTTGTAGCTTTCCATAACAACACGCTACTTTTGAGCAGCAGCGAGAGGGTTGTTGGACACAGATGCACTTTAAAAAGAGAGGACTGATCTCCTGAATGCTTACCTCTAGACATGCTCATTAGCTTCAGCCAAGACACGAGCTACAGGTTCCTAGAAGAGTTAACTCAAAGATTGACATAGGCCAATCTGTAATAACAAGGATAGTGGTGAGTATGGCCACTAACTCAAGGCTATTTCTGTTAGCTGCCCTGGTTGAACTCGGGTATCTTCCAAAGGTTACACAGTCAAAACAGATGCAGAACGAAGGCTATTTCCTAACTTCCGAAGTTCAGTGTCGCAAGTGCATGCAGACTGCATTAGTTCAGAAAAATCATTCATGGCAACCATATGCCTATAGAACAGTTGCCCTTACAAAATTACCAATTGCCTCTGGCAACTCAGGAACATCAGGAGGCAACACTGGGACAACACTGTCTAATTGCACAGGCCAAAAATAATATATATAAGGGCAACTACTGGGATACCCTGGTTACGATCTCCTGCTGAGATTGCTGCAATTAGAAAAATGACACCAGATAAAAAGTTGTAGAAATTCAATTTATTCCAATTGCAAAGTATGCTAGTAAAAACTTAAAGCAGATGAAAAGCGGGGTGGGGAGGTTAGGTTCTCATATTAATCAAAATTCATGTTTAAGAAAACAGTTAAGCAGCTTCTCTGGACTCCCAATCATAGCCATGAAGGAAGCAATTATTCCAGCTCTGATGTTAATCATTAAAATCAAGCTGAAATCTTATTCAGTATTACAGGCCTTAACAATAATAATAATAATAAATAATAATAATAATCTCCACTTCTGTTTTTTAAAGAATTTAAACTAAACCCCATCTGAGATAATCATGGACGTATGCAATGCAGCAGTCAGCATACAGGCACAAATCTATATCTCACTAATTTGAAGGCCAAGTAAACAATCCTATTGTTAAAATAATAAAATAACATGTCTTCTGGATAGGTCTACTGCCCTGTCAAGAAAACCTCCTATTGAATTGAAGGCACAGTTATAACAGGGTGCTCCACTAAAAGGTACATACCATTATATAAAAGGCTTTTTCCGAGAGATTGACCCAGCACTCAATTAAACCATTCAAGTTACGCAGAAACTAATAGAAAGGAGATCAAAAGCTCATATAGAGTGACAACTAGAAAAGTAAACCATTAGATCTGATTTTCAGTGTAACGATATTCTCATCCTGGCACAAGGAAAAAAAAAAAGCAAACACAAGCTGTAATAACAATCCAGGTGTATTAGCACTTTAGGAAGGGCCTTTCTGTTCTTTATTTTAACCAAGACACCATTTTACCACACCTGCTTGACACAGGTTGCTATACCTTTAATCAAATTTACTATCTATTGCACAGTGCTTTTGTTGGTTACAATATGGAATTCAAAATTAATTTTTAGAGAAAATGGCCCTCCTCATCATGAATGCATATGACTTTTAAAAATAAACACACACACACAGTATATGGCATGATTAACTGAGATAGCGCATATGGCATTTCCAGCACAGAACTAATCAGTGTTACCATGTGCTCCCTCATGTCTTGGTATTTGAATTTTTTCTGGATTCCTTCCACTGGAAGAAACGAATCTGAATAAGCGCTGAGATGAACGACCCCGACTACCAGGGGGATCACTCACCTGTAAGCAACGGGATCACACCATGGAAGCCTAAGTCCCCTTTCCCAGTACAGAAGCTCAGACAATGGCAATATGCTACCTAGCTAGCAAGATGGCCTCTTAGTGCAGCTGCAGAAGATCTTTCCCCAGGAGAGTTTGGTCTTTTATAAAAAAGGTGCGGGCATAAAAACAAAAACAAAAAGGGAGCACGGCTCCTTCATCAGCAGAAATGAGGAAATCCTATCCCTTCTGGCCACAGCGATCCTGCTGCAAGTCTCAGGACGCAGGGTGTTTTCCTTTAAGACTCAGCTCCTGGACTCCTGTGAAGGCATGCAAATGTCAACTGGCCTTTAAAAATAAAACAAAGCCATCAGAGCTGCAGAGAAGGATTTATCCCTGTAAAGGAGCTGGTGGAGACTCTTCCAGAATAACAGGAAACCAGGAGGAGGGCATGCCCACTGCTCATCTCCCCCATGTTGGCACTTACCTTCCTGGCCATCTATCCAGCACAAAAGGTGTCAAGCGACAGCTGCAGCCTCAGGGCTGTGAAACTTCTGCAGCCACAGTTGGGGAGAGGATGTCTTGTGGAAGGGCAGCACAAAAGTCTGGTGTCTGGATTGTGCTGGGGCTGGGTGAAATGCTCCCAGGAGCAATGACAAGTCCTCAGCAAGAGGCAAATAGACCCCTGAGAGTCAAATTAGCTATTCAAATGATGCAATAGAAGCACAGGGCCATCAACTTTGAGCAGAAAGTTCCCTGAGGCAAGTTCTGTGAGCTCTTGTGAGGCTTCACAGCATTATTTGCTGAATTTTATATCAAAGTACTGCTCTAGGGAAACTTCCTGAGGGTACATCAAATGCAAGCTTCCATCCACAAAATTGCTCTTAATAAATGATGGCAGTATGGCTGCATGTTCTATAAAACGAGATGCTTCTTAGCAAAGATGGAGAAAGAAAGAAACTGAACCCACAATTAATAGCCAGTATACCCAAGTAAGAAAGCACACCCCCTTTCCTCTTGCAGAGCAAAATGAGCCTATCCAACTAATCCATCCTAGGGTTTTCTGCTGAGTGCTTGTCATGCAATGAAGAACTGTAGCTGAAAAGTGCCCACTTGCTTCACAGAGCCACTGCCTCGCCTTCTGCAACTCATAATGCTCCGCTTTCCCCAGAAAGACCCTCTGGAATAGGGTCTTTTTGGCTAGCAGGGGGAGGGAAGAGGTCGAGTGCTGTAATGTTGTTCCAAGTACAGTAGAGAAGCGTGATTAAATAGGAAGGGTTTTTCCCCCCAGAGATTTTACCACTGGGCAAACTCTTGGTTTGTTTCATCTCCTCCTGAACCTTTAACACCAATTCCGTATTCGCTCCGAGATGGAAAGCCACAGGTCTGTTGGCTGGTGGCAACAAGAATGAACAAGGTTTAGCTAAAGAGGCTTACAGCACATCTGAAAATAAAATGTGGTCCTCAGCTGGAGGATGCAGAAGGCAAGCCCTTTTGTGGGAGGAGGCACATGAAAACACGTGGCTTGCAGTCCAATGGAGGCAGTGGGCATACTGTACTGCGAGGAGCTGAGCAACTTCTCTGCTGAGCTTGATGAATTTAAGAACTTGCTCGCCCAGCAGGCCTCTCCCGAAATTCTCGTCAGTGCAATTTATTAATCCTTGACAAACTAACTCATTTCCTATTTCTGCCTTGATCAATTGTGGAATGCCTCCTCTGTGATTCACAGCGAGCCTTAGATAGTCCCATAAATTGCTCTGTTATACATGAAAGCTGCCCAAATTCCCCCAAGAATGAAGAGCATAAGCATAGTATTTGTGCTTATTTCTATTATGTCCAGACACTTGCAATGGGAAAATTAGAAACTGCAAGGAAAGGATTAGGACTACAGTCTCAAATAAAGGACAGAGGGCTCAATTCTGCTTTGTCATACAGTGCGAATACCACCTTTTTACCCCCATTCACAGGGAGTAAATGCTGTGCTCTTCCTACTGGCACTGTAAAGCCTCCACTTTTCCATGGTTATTTTGTGTATAATGAACAGAGCTTATTTTAAATTCAAAGAGAGCTGATCACGCATTTCCGAAAGGGAACCTCGGAAGGGAAGCAGGTTACCAGCACAATGATGAAGAGCTGCCCGTCATTCACTTGCTTATTACGCAGAACTAAGAGATCTCACCAGTTCACACAGGTACCTCTAAATGGGAAGAACAAGCCTCCTTTTTTTTCGACTGCGCTGAAAGGATACTGTAAGCAGCATTTGACTTCAAAATATCAGAACTTACACTTGTGTAACCTGCATCTTCCAGGAGTCAGCCACCATATCTTCCCACTGATCTGACTGTCCATCTTCATATTATTCAATCAGGTATGCATAATATAATTGGATTCTCTCCAGTCTCTGGAGTGACTGTGCTGATAATGCTGATTCTCATTCCCAGAAGCGTACCAGTTTGCACACTACAGTGCACATCCAAGAATGCAGAAAGGTCGCTTGCAGAATCAGCACTGCTTTCAACACCTCTGGGCAACATCCTTCCTAGGGAAGCAAATGTTTTTTGGTGATATCTTACTGCACCAACTATCATGCAGAGAGATGTCAGACAAGCTCTTGGGCATAAAGCAGCCTTCTTCAGGCCAAGGCAGACTGGCCGTCCAATACGATAATGCATCAATACCATAAACAACAAGAACCAACATTTCTTTATTCAGCTTACGTGCGTTTTTGTAATGGACACAGTTCACAACCAACTCGGGGAGGTGTTATCCACTCACAGAAATGGTGCATGAAATAAAGGATGTGCCAGATCCTTAAATCCAGGTCAATCTGCAGTGTCATATTCCTGCGGTGTCATTTTTTCAGTGCCACTTTTCAAAAGCAAAAAACCAAACACACACACACACGCAAAACAACCCCCCAAAAACCCAACTGTAGAAATCTGTAGCTTCTTGCAGGCTTCTGATGCTCAGCTTCCCGAGCCCTGCCCCAGGTGCCGTCTGGGACGGGAACACAGCCCATGTCACGGCAAAGGTCATGTCATAGCAGCCTCCAAATTCTGGCGAACAGCTGGCCCAATTTCCTTCAGCACCCCCGGCAGTGCTCACCGTCACAGCGGTCTGGCCGAGTGTTAGAGCCGGGGCCCTCTGGCCCCCGCCGAATACAACCCCAGCTATATACACATACACAAGGAGGATATCTAGCACTCGAGGGACCCTCTACAACAGGAGCATTTTGCAAGGTGTTTGAGGCAGTTTTGCAAATAGCCCACAAGTAACGCTGGTTGTGTGCAGTCCCACAGTAACAGTAATTCACTTCAGGAAAGTCGCGCAAAGCCAGAGCCCCATGTCGGCAGACAGACAAGCTGGCATTTCCCATTTGTTTAGCAGCTGTCCTTACATTTCCTTGCTGTAACCTACACATGTATGACATTTGCAAATGAAGGGAGCGTTTTCTCACTGGTAAGACTCCAGCACCATGATTTGTTGTAGACAACTGGGCACCTCACGCAGCTTTAATGCCTTTTCCTAACGACTGACAGGCTTTGAATTTTGAAATCAAAAACTGTTAGTTTTCTGCCAAAAGTCCTTTGTGCACATGGAGGCAGCCAACGGGTCATTTAATTATTTATCTTCCTGAGGTCCTTTAAGGTGACTCATGAAACCTCCAAGGGTCTGAACTGGAGAAAGGTATTGATTAAGACAAAGTCATTAACAAGATCATGCACGGCCTCGCCAAGAACTTGGGGAAAGTCTGAAATGCAATGCTGAGGCATCAAAACACAGTCTAAGGGGTTTTAACATTTGCAAACAAATCCACCATTCTTTTGGTGCATGAAGGTAAAGTCTAGTTTTGTGATTTGCTTTGCTCAGAACTAAGGCTTTACCTTTTTTTAAACATCCTATCCACAGGTGTGCACTTACTTGCCCCAAAGTATCATGGAGACATGTATCCTGTGAGCATTGAAGTTATTTAAATCATCTGTCTAGGACTCTGTAATGATTTTGGGGTGGGGATTACCGAGTACCGTCTCTTTATTTCCTCTGAGCTATTGACAAATTTAAAATCAAGGGCATCTTTCAAGATGGGTCTCTGATATAACCCAAGGACAACAAGGTGTTCAGTTAGAAATTAAGATGCAGTTTGCATTTTTATATATATATATCTATATAAATAAATAAAAGTGGTGGGGTTTTTGTTTAAACCCTTAGCACTGTGGAAAACCAAAGCTAAGCACAGATGACAAGGAAGAAAATCTTCCAATGTGATGAACACCCAGACCCACAAATATATTTAAGATGCTGAACTTCTTTGCAAGCACCTAGCTCTCACTGAAATGGATGGGAGTTGAGTGCCTAAATCCCTTTGTGGCTCTCATGGGAAAGACGGACAAAGCCTTCTGGCAAACATCCAGCTCGAGTTTCACACAGCCACAGGTTGTAGGTGGGTTATTTGAGCTTCCTGCATTTCTGGCCGCAAGTTTTAAATCCCAAGCCTTGTATCACAGCTTGTAAACAAATCCTTACTTCTGAAGCTGTAAAGTGATAGAGAAAATTATCCCGTGTACCGAGATACAATGTCAAAGTCGCCCTGCTTGGCACGAGAAAGCGCGAGGAGGGGGAAGAGTTTCCACAGCTTGTTGTGGAGAGCTGCCAAGAGGCCAGGCTTAGGAAGTCGCGTCAGATGTAACGTGCCGCCCGGCGACCCAGCTGCTGGCTGCAGGTGTTTGGATGCGAGCGGCGGGGAGAGGACATCTGAGGAAGACGGCACTGTTCCTCCTTCAGGGGTGCAGAGGGAACTGTCAGGGAAAACGCTGGCAGTCTACAAGTCACAGCAGGCAAATATTAGAAATGAAGTCATCTCTGTAATTTCAAGCCCTTCAAACATCGGGTTTTGTTTCTTTTACCTGCGGCTTCATCCTGGCAGGCGAGCTCTGCCGGCATCAGGAGAAGGCAGCTAAAAGCCCTCCTCCGTGAAACCGCAGGCCTGTTCTAGAAACCCTGCGCTCGCGTGACGCCTCCAGTAACTTGGAGCACCCTGGTTCTGGGAAGTGGCCTGTCTGCAACTTTCAGCCCCGTGCCACTTGCTTTGCATCTTCCTTTTGCCTTTTGACTCATACTAAGCCTCCCCTTCCTGGCAAGGGAAAGACAAGCAAGTGGGTTTGCTGCACACATGAATCATGCGTGGTGCCTGCCGCCAGCAAGAGCCTTCCACGGAGGTTTTGATATAAAATATAATTAGCGACAGATTTTGAAAAGATCCTCTCCTCCCATCCAGTTTCCCTCGCAGATGATGTGCGTTTACCACCTTCTAAATTAACTGAAAATTGTCAGGGTCTTAACTACCCACACAGATGATCTTGCTTTTAGGGTACATGATGTTGCTACTTCATATGTCTCCTGAAAAGTCTGCCTGCGCTGTTAGTCAGCCCGGGAGGAGTGCCACGTGTTAGGGCAGTCTATTTCAGGAAGATTTATTTTATTGCACGTGGAGACAGCATACAAAAAGGTTCAAGAAGGCTCCTGACCCCATGGATCCAGAGGCCCCAGGCTAGCTCTGCCACTAAGCCTTCACTGGCACCTTGGGCAAGCCACCAAACCAATGGCTCTCTCAAAACGTGCTCTGTGAAGTGTTTGCTAGGGGTGTCCGTGCAATGCTGCCTCTTCCTCTTTCTAGGCAGACATCGTCTTAACCAAAAGCCAGCTAAGGATGCATTACAGCTTCTACGTAGGCAGATACTTTTTTTTTTTTTTTTTTTTTTTTTTTAACTGTAAAAGTTATACAACGGGCCATGGCAAAGGAGACGGCTTCTGCTCCATTATGGGTAGAGACTGGTTTTGCATGCCGAACTTCTGGTCTGTTACAGGTACAGGCCCGTTTCCGATCACTTATACCGGTAACAGCGATTTGTACCTGGCCTAAAGGAGCTAAGAACTGAATAATCCCTGCTTAACCAATCAAGCAACAACTAAAACATACCTGGAAAAAGAAATAAAGAGGAATCAAGCAAAGACAAGAGGGCAAGGATAGAAGAGACAAAAATAGTCCAGGAAGAGATGCCTAAAACCAGCACAAAGTAGGAAGAAGCAGACACGCACTTGGAAAGAAAACTTCTTCATATTCTTCGGGAGCAGTGCACTTGACAAGGGCTAAAAAGAGAAATATATGGAAAAGGCTTAGAGAAGGCCCTTGTCTAATTCTGGTCCTGAACTAATAGGTTTTCATCCAATATTAAAGCATGACAAACAATTTTATTCTTTTGCATTTAAAATGGGGAACAGCAGACCAATAAAATCACCATCTTGTCTCAGAACTGTGAAATTCAGGGTTCTGAAGAACAAGATTATTTCTGTATTAAAAGCTTTAATGATTTTGTTCCTAAGGCCTCTCTGTAGACCTATGGCCCTGAGGTTCTTTAGGCTAAATGCAATATTATTTCCTCTATTTATAGTTTTCTTAAATACAGCCCATTCCTGCAGGATTCATGGGAACAGCGACAAGACCAGAGCTTATTAACACCACAACAGCAAGTTTTTAAAGCCATTATTAGCATTTAACATCGGGCTTTGTGCAGGATCAGTCACTAGAACATGCAACAATTTGGAGAGTTTCCCATTCCTACACCCAGGATAAAATTTGTATGCACAGCCCCCAGTAACAGAAAGGAAAATGGAGCATAAGTGGATTTCATGCCAGTAAATCTTTACCTGTGCACACAAGCGATTGTGCCCGCTACAGCTGGCATAAAGGCTGAAATCCAAGCTCAGGTACTTCAGGAAACGTGAGCTGTGCTGCACTGGAGTTCAGTGAATACAACATGAAGACGGTGTTTAAAAACTATGCATACACAGTCACTGTGCTGAGCTGAAGAAGAAGGGATTTTACACATGTTGAACCTTAAGTTACCGATGCACCTAGGAAGAGTATCAGCATATCTGTCTGCAGCTGAGCTGGGTCTGAATCAAACAGCACATTCAGATGCAGCTGCTGATTGGGTAATTATATCAATCACAAAAACAAAGATAAATGGGAAGAACAAAGCAGCCTAGCATTCATTACCATACCCTAGCATAGGCGAACATCCAACGAGAAGGTGCTTCTCAACCCCTTCTTGCAGTCGCTTTCAAATTCTACTTCCTCTACAAGGCCATTTTCTTAAATGGGCCGCGAATCAGTGCAGAACTAAGCTCCCCAATTTGAAAGCAGCTTAAACAGCATGATAGACCGTGTTCTCTCATTATGCTTTATACTATATAGAAGTGAAACCCGCTCTACAACATCAATACACACCGCAAAGGAGGGCATGAAAGCCTTCTTCAGGGCCTAACTCGAGCAAGTCAAGTGATGGGGATGTAGGCTTTTGCACTTGGGTCCCCTTACTATTAAACTGCAGCATTGCAGGTTTAAAACACAACCCACTGCTCTGAGGCTCCTGGAAAAATGAGAACTAGCTGGGCTCACTGGGTTCACCCAGGCAAGACATCTACTTAACTGATCCCCCTCATTATTAAGCATTTGATTTCAAGTCCCAAGTTACTTTAACACTGCTGTGGTTCATCGGCTTTCTTTGACTAGAGTAAGGAACTAAAGCAACAGCCACCCGACTGCAATGCCCATGACTGCTTCAGACCCTGCCCAGGCTGCCTATGCTTCATTGGTAGGACACAGCATAATGCTGGCTGCTTTAAGGTCCATCAGCTCAAAGCTCAGCTGACTTCTTAAGAAGACAGCTCACCGGCTGCACGGTAACTAGTTTATGGCCCATTGTATCAATAACCTACGTCTTAAACCATCCCCAAGATCGACCCCAGAAGACCACACAACTGCACCTTGTCCCATGAACCAGATACTGAAGCACTATCATTAAAGACTGTATGAGCTCTAAAGGAACTATTGCAGTCCATGGTGTCAGTGATCTGGCATTATAAAGAGTTCCCATCCAAACCTTAATATAATAGCCTTTAATGAGCAAGTCGCAGGCTACTGTGTCAGTCTACTTAGGGACACTTTAGTTCATGGATCACTTGAACAGGAGACAGTAAAGGCTGCCCTTCAAAACTTTTATGGTCCATCACACCCACCCAGCCACGCATGAGGAGCACTAACTCCATCTGCCTTTTATAAGGGATGGGAAAATTTCTCTCCTGTTCCTGCTGGTAGGAAGAAGCTGACATTATAAATGAAATAACTAACTCCCCACCTTACTTTAGCCACCAATGCATGACAAGAAAGTAAAAATACCATTAATAACTAGCTTGTTCACGGTAATTAACACCTTTGCAACCACCTTAGCATGGAGGAGTTAGCACACTTAAATACAGCTCAGCAAGGTGTTGTTTACTTAAGGAAATAGAAAACATTAAAGCTTTAGTAAAAGAAAATTATCTGTTATCTCTCACAGTTCTCTTGAGTAGATTTATGGTGGTAATTTTTTCAGTGTAGATTAAAAAAAGCTTATAAAGAAAAAAAGAACCACTAAAAACTTCTCTACCATTTTGTCATGCTGTCTTTTCCAGAGTGCTTGTTAAGAAGCCACCAAGCTGAGTTTTTTGGGTTCTCTCCTGTGATCAAGTTAGGCACCAACGCTGGAAGCGCTCGATGACTTCAGGGTCTGGAACAGACCGAGGACTTCTGGGTAGACTTGGTTTATGAAAGAGCCTTTGCCGGTCAGGGTGTTGCGGGTGTATTAAGACTTGAGGTTCAGGTCAAGCTGGATGGGTGCAATGTTCAAAGTGGTGCACACGTTCAAGACTGGTGCCTTCTGCTCAGAGGAAGCAGACCAGTTTAAGGCTGGATGAGAAATCAGTGACAGTCCTTTGCACATACGTACCAGTCCTTGAACAGCGGTGGTCATAAGCTACAGGGGAGACCATGCCTTCCATCAGGGATTTTAACCCAAAACACGAATGTCTGGGGGAGGTACAAAGAGCAAACGCCCTTGGTGCTTGCCACGTCTAAAACCCAATAAAAACAGTGCTTCTTTCTAAGCCTGCAGACTTGCTGGTCTACCAAACTGGAACTCTCACTCCATAAGACCTTGGGCTCTTCATCTCTGCAAGATCTGCATGAAGTTTTAATTTATTGTTGGCCAATTGAGGCTGTGCATTTATTTCGTCTGGTAGAGAATAAATTAGTTGCATTAGTCATCTTAACTCATTAACCCTTAGCATTTTGATCTTTAACGAAGCACAGAACAAGCATTCATTACCTAGAAGACTGATTCATAAAACAACAACAAGGAATAAGTAGTAGTGGGCGAGTGGAGACGGGAATCGCATATCAGAGAGTCTCCATCCAGACAAAGCGACACAGTCATAAAAGGATATTTTAACATACTTTGTTTCCTCTTTTATTACAATTCAGTCTTCATTGTTAGAGAAAGGAACTTGAAAAATATGGATATTTATATGCATGTAAATCCAAACGATATTCCCCAAGAGAATATAAAAATTTCAAATAATAGCTCTAAAATATTTGGTAGTATCCTTCTTTCACTCAAAAAGAGAAAAAAAAACCCACAACCAATTACATTCAAAGTACAGGACACTGATTTTTTTCACTCTATTCGCACAAGTAAGGTAATTCCATACTAGACTTGGTAATGGCATGGGAGCATAAAAACAACTTTTCTCCTCCTCTTACTGCTGCACAATTACGAATGACAGGCGTTTGATGACTACTCCAAGTACCTGTCAAATAGCACAGTGCATTTTTCCTCCATCTCACTAGTTAAAAGGGCTGCAAACTACAAATCTGTGCAAAACAAAGCACATGCAAAAAAAAAAAATCAATATCTATTTAGATATTCTCTTAAGGAATTCTACTTTTGATTAATTTTCTTGACTTTTACAACATCTGTTAAAAGGAACAGAAAAAGAACATTTGTATTTATAAATTGGTTCACCCAAAATGCTTTAAGAATTTTTCAGATCCCAGTTTGTTTGAGGAACTCTGCTCCCTTCGGCAAAATAGCCAATACTTTATCCTGCTGAAATAAGGGACTGGGACCCCCGGGATGGACAGTTTTATTAAATAAATTCCATTTCCTATTCAGGGTAGGAACAAGCCAACATGATGCTTTGTCAGGACAGCACGAAGTCAAGTATCTTGTTCCTAGCACGGGAATGACCATGGTAGCAAGACGAGGCAGTGCCTGTATGGGAGTGACAAGCTGCCTGTGCAAACTGGGATTTTTAAGGAATTTCAGTGAGAGCCGGGAGCCTAATTGCTACCAACTATTTCTGAAGCCCCTTGCTATGCTTGATAGAAGCATGTCACCTTTTCTCCTGAATTGTTTAATAAAACTTTATAGCAAGCCAGCACTATCAAGCGCACTCCCTCCCCAAGTTTCTCCAGCAGGGTTTAGACCACCACAAGAGGTTCCTTTCTCAGCAGGCTGCACCCTTGCTTGGGAGCTGGAGGGAAGCACTCCTCTCTCAGCAGGATGGCACAAAGCACACATAAAGGGTCTGTGCAGCCTGCGAAGGGTTTTTCCATTATTCAGGAGTCTAAGGCGCTTGGCAAGTAAATTGCACTTATTTGTGAATGCATCTCAATTCCATGAATTCCTCCCCCAAAGTAAATATTTGCAAATCCTATTTTCCATGCTCTGCCCTGCCCGGGGCGAAATCGTTTTGCCCCACAACACACAGCTCCGTGCAGGCAAGAAGCTTGGATGATTTCCTGCCCCGCAGCCCCTCGCGGGATGTCTTTCCCTTCAGCGTTCTCAGCGCGTACAGTTTCTTCATGGCCCAGCTAGCTCTTTTCTCATACTCAAATGAAGGGATTTGAAGCTTCCTTTATCCAGCTGGCTGATGGTCTGTACAACCCATCACATTTTTTATTTTTATGGTGGAGAGGATAATCAGCGGGTTTTATCTATTATGAGCTAAAGAATCCCCTGGCATAGGCAATGCTGCATAAGTGAGGATGGGTAGAGACGCTGCCTGGTGCATCCTTAGGCCAAGAAATCCCTGTTAACATAGGGCAGAAATTCGGCTTTCATCCGACGAAGGGCAGGCTTGTTCCTGCTTCTTGGGGCAGTACGACTACCTGCAAGGGAGCTAGGACCAGCTGCTACTACAGCCTGGACAGACTGACCAGCCCCTTCTTGCGGACTTCATGATCAAAGTGATGCATGAAAACATTTAGAGGGTTTAAAAAAAATGAAAAAGAATCACCACTAATATTTTAAACTGTAGGATGGGAAAAAAGGGTAAACTCCTACTAAGAGTTGTACTGAAAGGGGATCCTTCTCCCTCCCGTCTTCCCCATCACCCCTGGAGGACTAAGCCTTACAACAAGGCACATCCTGGAGTCAAGGACTATCCCACTTTGAGCACATACGAGCCCTGCAGCCCCCAGCCAGGCTGGCTGCCTGTTAAGAGCAAAACATGATTTGGGGATATAGAGGTACTCTGGAGAACGAAGCGCCAGCCTGTCCTGCCTTCTGATGCATCGTGTGTCAAGTAGAGAGTACAAAGCAGAGTCCTCCCGTCTCCGAGGCGGACAATTCTGCAGTGGCAAATATTGACAGGGGTTAATACTCAAACAATATAGTTTACTTTATTCACAGCAGACAAATGGTGCAGTTGTTGATCTCCATTCTGTTAGGAACAGAAACCACTGAACTCCTCTATATATTTTGTGTGTGTAATACCCCCCTCCCCCATTTGCTCTCTTAGATATTTGTCAATGCACAAATGCACTTCTACCCTATATAATGATGGCAGACACCGACAACATATTGATATATAGTGCCACTTTGGAGCAAGATATGAATATTACATTAGCTGAGTTATCACTATAGGGTTCTGACCTTCAAGTATCCATTTTAAATTCATTCATTTTCAGCCTATTAAACTGTTCTCTATCACATCCTAAGAATTGACGGTACAAAGGGAAGCTTTCCTGCGTCTGAATCACAACAAACACAATGCTATATTAACAGAAATCCCAAAAATGTCTGTATTTGATCGGTTCAAGAGTGGGGAACGTTCTGTACCACGTGGACAGATCCTGAGCGGTTAGGTGGAGCTGACAGCATCTCCATTTCCCGTCCTAATACTACTTTATGACACCATTAGGGACCGAATCTTTAGCTGTTGTGAGAAGACAAAGTGTGAAACCTTCCCCCCACTGTTCTCCTGAAGACGCCTATAATTTAAGCAGTATATTCTCCAGCCAGCTCTCAAATGAAGAGCAATTTAAAGATAGACAAAAAGACCCAACGTTGTGGAAGCAGCTGGCTGGAAACTTTAAACTGAACTTCACGCAGGCCAAACACCACGAGGTTGAAGCCAACGCCTGTTTTCACTTTGCTGCCTCCAGGAGTTCCTAACCAGTTCCCAACCACGCAGTGTGTCATAACCTATATTTTCAACTCAAAATGATTTGCTCTGGGTAGTTTCACTACGCGAAGCTATCAAAACCAAAAACCCAAACCAAGAGAATCTCTCCTCCACAAGGAAGCGAGGCTATGGGACAGCTTTCAGGCCAGTGACGGATAGTCAGGCAACTGGGCGCAGGCAGAGATTGGTCTCCATTTACGCCAGCTACAGGAGTACATACCAAGAGAGTCTTATACAGAGGTCTGCACAGACCTTTCTCCTCATGCATGTCCCGTAAACTTCCAAGTCCTTGCATGACCACAGCTAAACGGTCTAATAACAGCAGGCTCTGGTAGCAGCGTTTCCGTGCCAGAAACTTGCCAAAAGAGCAAACTCCTCAAAGGGCTATGGGAGAGATCGACAAAGGTATATAGGCACCTAATGGGATTTTAAGGGAGCGAGACACCCCATTGCCAGAAAATCTGGCAATGCGAGCCTAGGACATATCACTGAAGCAAAAATTCAAGGAGGAAAGGATCAGGAAGGCACGACAAGCCACTTTTGGAAGCATCAGAAAAGCTGCAATAACCAAAATCAACCCCCTACCCCCCTGCTTCAAATCCAAAATATCCTGGACTTGAACTTGCGTTGTACGGGCCAAGCCACAGCTGGTTTCAATTGTCTTCTGTCGAGGGCCGTGTATTTTGATAATCATCCGTCTCCGTCCAACAGACAGAGCTTGAAAAAGAATATGAAGCGCTCCTTCCATAAAAGAGATAGATATATCCCCAAGGGAGCAGAAGCCATTATTACATAAAATGGATGATTGCCAAGACCTCTGAGTGCTAAACAAATCTGTACTGAAAGCCCTATTGGCACCTAGGTTAACAAATTGTTTCCTAACATGTTCTTTGGCTTCAGACGCACTGAAAGGAAGACCTCGCCAGATTAACATGGTCATCTAATTTATGTTATTAAAATAACCAAGAGAGACTTCTGGAACATTACTTATTGTATAAAATATCCAACAATAACTAACCTTGTTCTGAAGGGAAGTGTTAATAATACACATACTTGAAAAATATAAAATAAAGCCCAAGAATCCAAGTAGCAGAGAGTACTTCGATAATAAAAAGGACACAAAGCAGGGATATGCTGACAAATGGACTTGGGGACTAGGTAAATCCTGGAGCCCGTTCTTCTGTTTTAATCTTTCTGTATATATTTTGCACATTTATACTCTAAATAGGACATGTTCTTATTCTTAAATGCCACGGTGGCTTTTGACCGCAGGCTCATCATCTCATGGCACCTATCTGGAATTTCTCCATTCAAGCCTCGCAGGCTGGTGCCAAATCTCTGCTGCACCAGGATGATGGGATTCCCTCGCAATAGTAATACTAGCAGCTCCCCTCAACCCAGCAAACAGCAACTGAGATCCTGAATTTCCCAGCAAGAATTAGTACAAGTCTCCAGCTGAAGGGAGAAATTATCATGTTCCAAAAAACGAGAAAAACTGTCTTCCTAGTTTTTCTCTCCTCATTTCCTACAGTTTTCTCTCTCAACATCTCCTTCAGAAGGCAGAGTTCTCACCAGTTTCTAAAACAATTTTTTCTAAGGGGTCTTAATTTATGCCAAGAAAAACACTGCCTGTTAAATGGCATCATTAGACTCACATGGCTTCTTGTGGCGCATGTGAAGTTTTCGGTCTCCTGCATACCAAATGATCCTTAGAGTTGGAGAGAAACTAGAAGAAACAGCTGTTTTATTTTGTGCTCTGATAAGTAAAGAAAGAAAAAAAATGAAAACAAAAAAACCCCAAAAAACAACCCGCTGAAGAAGGCAGGCTTTGCTCAAGGGAAAAAAAAAAAAAAAAGGGCAAGAAATTTGTAAATGAGTGGCATTAGCATATTGTGTATGGTTTACCAGTGCAAGGATACACTGGGGAAAAAACCCATTCAGGTAGCTCTCTCTCTCCCACCTACTACTGCCATGCACAACACCCATCCCTAATACACCCCTGGCCAGAGAAAACCTCGCATGTCTGGAAAAGGGCCCATTAGACTTGGCTGCACATCATCATCTGGTGGCCGGGTATAATACCTACTACTGCCTGGCACATCCAATGACTTCTACATCCCAGAGTGCAAATGGGAAAGGAAGTATTCCCTTCTCTCCTTTCCATATCTCGCATGCATGAGAGAGGGAGAAGTGGAAAAGCAATAAGAAAAAGGGGGAAGAAATAGCAAAAGTTGATTTTTTTTATTTATTTATTTTTTTTAAAAGGACTGGGGAGATGACAGATCTCTGGCTGCTAACCTGCCCTGAACAGCTAAACCCAAGCCCGTTTAGCAAATATCTGAGCCACCCAAAGAACATACCTCTGTTTTCTCAAGAGATGAAACCAGACCTTTTGTGCTCCCTGCATCCGATCTAGTCACTGGAAAGACTCCCATTGATTACAGGTCCTCTGACAGCAGAGAACATATGGGCTAGAGGACTTAAGCCAACTTCCCCAAAGTATTCGTTCACCTTTGGACTGGGAGAAGGCATGAGATGCCAGGAAGCTAGAAAATGTCATCTGAACCCTCACTTCAGCCTGGCTACTACCAGGTTGTCATAGGTAGTCATTAAACAAGTTTTACAACAAAAATAGAAGCCTTGCCTCCCGTGCCAGAGACAAAGGGAGAGTCTTTCAAAGGCACAGGGGGCAGTTCAACACCTACAGAATCAGACTTCGTGGTGGAAGTGATATCTTGTATTAAACTAACTAGATTTTTGCACCTCACCACTAAGAAATTCCTGCCCAGAAGAGCAATCCATCCTTTTTCCCCCTCCCCTTCATCTGTGAAATATGAAACACGGTAACCAGAAGGAAATATGTCTACATCCTGCTTGCCAAGCTACTTGGAGCATATAAACAGACTATTCCAGCTCGCCTCTGAGCCTAACCTGCATAAAATAAACTGTGCCAAACAGGAGATTTTACCACACCTTTAACTCTCCTCTGAAATATGAGCTTTCATTTCTACCAGGGAGAACTTTTTCAATCTTTTCTACTCTGCCTGAGGAAGGGTGCTTGTGCCCGAAAGCTTGCAATTCAAGAATTTTTCTGCAAAAATCTAGTTGGTCTAATAAAAGATATCACCTCTACCACGAGTTGCGATTCCTTTTGCTTCTAGACCAATACGGCTAGGACCTTACCATTCAGCACCCAATACACTTTCAAAAGGGAGTGAAAATGCTTTGCAAATCTCCTCCAAAAGCAGCTGCTAAATGGGAGTTTGGGGGAAAAAAAAAAAATGATAGGAGGGGCCCTGCAATGTTAGCACTCATTAATTTCCAGGCTGCTGCAGAATTATTAGCGAGCTTTTCCCCATTTTCCTTTCCTCCACCTATTCAGCTATTCCAAGTGCCACACCTGCTGGGTGTCTTGCAATGTTAGCGCATGCATACGCACATACGTGCACACATGCTTCCACGTGTGGAGCTGTGCCCACACCAGGGGCTGATGCTGTCTGCAGCGGAGTCACACCCAGGAAGGGATTTGCTCCAGTGAATCACAGCCCTCCACAACTCGCCAGCAAAGACTGAAACAGAGACGGCTTTCACAATTCCCATGGCAACAGTTTGCTCCCTCTACAAACCCTGACATCACTGGCAGCATTAACACTGCATAAAGCAGCAGCCTTCAGAGGAGAGTCTGAACCTGGGATTCACGCGACGTTACTTTTATTTACTTATTTTTTTAAAGTCATAAGTGTGGAGGGACCCCCAGTGAAGCAGGACTGGACTATAACACTCAATGGCTGGATTTAGTGCAGACTCTTCCCTCTTCCTACTTCTTCCACAGTCATGGCTTTATCTCAAATAATGGAAACTGGATTTCTTTTTGCAGTCAGTCACAGCTGACCTTTAGAAAATCTTCAAATAGAGCCAAGGTCACGACTGCTTGCGGTCACTGACACTACGGCAATGTTCATAAATACAGGGATGTTAATCCCCGTCGTCTGACTTAATTTCAATTTAGATAATGCCACCCTGCCTACTTACAACTTCCCAGTCGTTTCAGCTGGGCTCGAGCACTCTTCACTTTGCGCCCTGAATTGTTCAGCAGGTTTTGCGTGCTGTTCAACCGCTGGTAGTCTTTCAGCTCTGCTTGAAGTGTACCCTGCATGCTGCACTGCAGTCCAGGTTTCTAAAGCACTTCAGGATCTTTACCTTTATGGGAGCCACAAAGCTGGAAAAGGCTACTGTCAAGTCGTACTAAAAGCACATTCTTCCTAAAGGCATGGCAAAATATTTGGAAAGGAATACAGGTATAAAATTTCACTGTGCCACATGGTTATTCAACTGAAAATGAAACCTGGAAAGGTGTGCTGCTCGAACACCTGTAGAAGTTACTGGGCTGCAGCCAGAGGTTTCCATGCAACACGCAGGGGATGTCGAACACTGAGCGCACACAGGATTTCCGTGCCAGATGGATTTTAAGGCCCTGGGTTTACCAGCAGCCTGTGCAAGCTTTATTTACATAAGCAAAGGAATGGGGCACCTAACGTGACCAGAGTGGCATGCATGTTTCAGCGGCCACAGGTTCAAATCCCACCTCTGGTTTTCCCCAACTAAAAAAGGTGCTGCTCTCTGGAGTTTTCTTTCCAAACATGGAAGGAAGAGCTGCCCAGAGCAAGGCACTGGGCTGAGTAAGAGGTGTCATCACCATAGTTAACAGCATCAGCCATCTGATCTCTGATGTCATGCTAAATATTTCACTCTTCAAACCGATAAAAATCCTGCCAAAAATACCTTGATCTGATAGAATGCCTGGGGAAAATTAATCAAAAGGAAACTTCATAGGCTCGCCATGCAAAAGTCCACCCACCCACCACCCACCCGAGAAAGTACAAGCCAGCTTTTTTAGAAGGTACAGAAACTGTGCTGTCATAGTCTAATGCTAATTGGCACAAAGGCTTGAAAAATACCTCTGGTTTACTGAACTGCTTTGATTTCAAGTCTTCAGAGCTGAATTTCCTAGCTTCTTTATAATCCTGTCTTAACTATCACTATGGGTTTGAAGTCAGAAAGAAGCTTACAGAAACAGATCGGTATCGATGTTCACTCATGCCAGACCACAGCCTTTTCATCCATCAAACCCTAAAAAAACCAAGATGACAGAAATATGGAGGGGACCTGTGGGTTTCTATTCTACAGCAGAGCTTGCAGAAGACAGCAGATGATCACCTGCTGGATGCCGCGGCAGTCACCGTCTTCCCTTCTCTTGCCTTATGTTGTTAATTGTTTGGACCTGGGAAACTCCACCGCCTAGAATCGACAGGTAAAACGCACAATTACCCGGCGTACGCAACTTGTACTAGAAACCCATCTTCCAGGTCCCACACCTTCCCTGCAACAAACTGCAGCCCCCTGTTAAATGAAGCAGGAACATTTGAGCGATAGGAACAAATCTGAGATGGAGATATATTCCTTGGAAAACAGGGGGCACCTGCTGTTTGCCACTGTCCACTTATTTTGTTCCTGTACCATTTTAATTTTCTGCCGTGGAGCTATGGCTTTCAGTTTAGTAATCACTAAAGGCTGTTTGGTTGCTGCAGTTCCCCATCCTACTGCATGGGCATTTGGCGGGTGGGTTCTCCTGTATTCTTCCTCACAAACATGCGACTGTGTGTGAATTTAAGCAAAACTGCCACCCCCTCCCTGTCCCCATCAAAAGGGAACGCAACAGAAAATAAGCATCCAGAACAGCTGTACTGAATACACACAGGTGCTTGCCATGGAGATGAATGGGCTTCTGCAAGAGCTGACGGTGACGGCAAAGGAGCCCCGCACTAGGCTGCAGCCAGAAGGAAGCGCTGCTACTTGAAAGCCGACGGATGCGATGGATGGTGGGACTGCGACCCCCCGGAAGCGGTCTGCGGGCCGCACCCAGAGAGCTCGGATTAGCGCATTTCTCATTGTAGCTACCTGCTTCAAAAAAGGTAGCTCCTGATACCTTCAGCTCGGTATAGGCATTTTAGACTATCATATCGTCTGTGCAGTTCCAAACGAGCTCATCTCGGTTCTCTGCCGATCCCCACACCTATGACTAATCATGCAAGATTTAAGCCGTCACTAGATCTAAGAATAGAATTTGTCATTTTCTTCAAATTGCTTCCCACAGGATTCGTTTTCTTTCTTCCTTCCTTTTCAAGTATCTGATCAAGAGCAGTTGCTTTCCCTACTTCAAGGAATTTACCTGCAGCCTTCCCCGAAGGTTACAGGTTCTCCTGCTTTTGCTTTGTTTTGCTTTAAACGTCCCATTAGAAGACTTAGTTTCTCTCCCTCTTGGTTTTATGCTTTCTTTGGAAACAGCATTTTACTAATAGAAATGCAAGCATTAGCCTTCCAGCCCTTGCTCATCAAATTGGAACTAATCACCTGGGTTAATGTCTAAACTCAATCTTCACTGAAAGACTTTACACCGTTCATGATGCTGTACACCTTTCCCTTAATATAGAGTTTTAAAAAATTGATGCCAAAAATCCTTTCAAAAACTGTCTGTATTACAACTGACAGCCTGCCATTTTCATCAACATTTATTTTACATTTACTTTAGGACTCATGCACCTTTCAGTGTCTACCAAGTAGCATCTCATCACACATAACCTTGCCATTTATCTAATCAGATATTTCTATTATGATTTCTGAGAAATTCTCTTTTCCACCAGCAGCTGTTCTTTCAAATCTCGCTGCAAGTACAGGCCAATCTGGCCTCCATATTATCATTTTCTATAAGAGCTTTGATTTCACTTTGGATTAAGCCAAGCAAAAAAACCCCACTAAGTCTACACAATTCATTTAAGCTTGAATATCTTGAAAAAACTTTCTTCGGTTATAAAATCCTCAATCTATTTTTTAAATTGCACAATATGCATTCCTGTCTTTCAGCAATAAGTTTTAAGTTTAATAAACATACTCACTACACCAAAATAATATGGGCAACTGGCTTACAGAAAGGTGTGGGAAGCCGACTATTATATGAGAACTCAACACTGAATTAATTTATAATGCACTTTTTAAATGGAGACAACAAACTTAAAACAAATATTAATTCTTACTGAACCACTGACATAGCACACACAACTCAGCTCATTTCACATTCATAGATGGCTGTTCACCAGCCAGTCACATAGCTAGGAAGCCCTAAATTAAACACTTTCATTAGTTTGCTACCCAGTGGCTTCCATGCACCGTATCAATGTTGCATTATTCTTGTGTCAATTCTATGAAGCACTAATTGATCTAACAAGCACTGTATTTCTGAAACCCCCATCAGCATTTTAAAAGGTAAGTGCCATTTCATAAATGAATCAAAATCCTTGACTCATTGTCCTCCAGTTCTGCGCATTATAAAACTTTGCTTATAAAACCTGCCTGCGTCAGAAGCCTTCTTGCGTTACCTACCCCTTATGTGTGATGGTGGACCAAGTTCATGACTTTCTTCAATTAGTGTGGTGCTTACATCTACATATTTAAGTCTGTTTCTTGTGTTCAGTCATTTACCACGCTGAGTGGTCCTCTCTGCCTCGTACCTCTTTCCATCTGCGCACAGCACAGCAATTAAGATACAGTACTCAGAAGAAAACCTTGTCAATGGGCCTCCTCTGTCTCTAGCCTAAGTTGGGATTCACAGGTCTCAGCTCTATAGGGTGGGGACGATGGCACTTCTATACCACGCTGGGGCACTGAGATGCTAAATAACGATCGTGAAGTGCCCATAGACAATGGAAAAAGGAGGCTGTATCAGCAACTCCGAAGGATATTACCTTTCTACTGAGTCCAGTTTACTGAAAACACCACCTGAGCCAGGGCATACTCAGTCTACTCTTCCTACCCCAGATCCGGTTCGTCGGCGTGGTCTTTACAACTATCCCTTCACTGGAAAAGGAGCACGCTGGCCTGTGCAAACACGCACAACAACAGAGTTCAACACCAGTTTGAACTTTGGCCATGCTTAATCCAGGCTACCTGGGTCAAAACCAACTGTGCAAAGATGCAATGAAGTCTCAGTGGTAGCCCGTGTTTTATGCTTGGCCTGAGCCTGTGCACAAGCATGCTCACTACGTTGGATTCAAAATGAGTAAAAGGCAGGTCTTTTCCATTCAAACGCTTCTTGTGCTCTTTTTATCACACTGAGCTGCTCGCTTGTCAACTTTGCTGTATTTAGTGCAAGTACAAATAATTTTTCTGTGCTCTTTCAGTGGTACGGTAACTAAGAGTTTCATTACAATAATGTATCAAATCTCCATCACAATTAGCTTTATTTGCTCTTGGTTCCTGTTCCCAAAAGGCACACTAGATACTAAAATAGATCAGATGGTTTTAAAATAAAACATTAACTCTTATCGACTGAATAATTCTCTCATCGACAGGGAAACCGATGCAAACTGTGCTAAACAGTAATGGCTTCACAGAAAAATTTCTGTTAAGTGAATATTGCTACTGTTAATTGCTATTAATTGTACCTCAGTTTTTGTTGCAAGTCCAATCATAGTTGTTTTTACTACATATATGCCAACTGACAGGGCTTTCCTATTAATGCCATCCTTGACAGAGCTTGGGCATGCACAGCAGAAGGCAAGTTACCTTCTCCCTGTCCAAGCTCAGAGAGTCACTGGATATGGGAGGCTAAGGACGACAACGAGGATCCTGGTCTCACCGCGGTTCTGCCTTCTCCATCTCTTAAAGGATCCACTGGGAATGTTGTAATTCCCTGGCCTTTGCCTGCCAGGCTTATAAGGGAGGAGACTGATCCTATGCAAGTGCCAGAAGCAAACTGGTTGGTAGTAGAGAAGGAACAAATAAGTTGTGGCATCGTCCTTCCTTGCCTTGCATGGGACTAGGGCACAATCTAGCCCTCGTTCTAAACAGTGATTTAAAATCAATATAAAATCGCAATGAACTTTGTCACCGCGGCTCCAGCAGAGTGGATTTTTCATTCCGTTTCCTTGCCATTTTTCTCCCCGTAAAAAAAGTTCTCTGGCGTGCAGCCTGCCTGGAGATGAAATAAAGCCATTCTGAGCTTCAGCACTGTGGGTAAGCACCCTCTCGAGGAATGCAAAGCACAAAGCAGGCTTCCATCATGCACATATCTCTACATCTAAATACAACCATTTCTATTAAATATTTAGGGCTCAAATATTTATTTCCAGTCAATTAAATTGAGCATTACATATCCTCCTGGGAAGCTGTACTCCTTCCCAATATGCAGCAGAGCAACAAGAGGGTAGTTTTGATATCTGCTCCTGACTATTAACTGCTCATGCTGCAGAGACACCTGAAGGTCTCGATTATGTCAGTGATGCAGTTAACCTGAGTGAATGCTACTGCTCCCCACAAAGACTTTACGGTCTATCGAGACGTAGCAGCAGGTGAAACAAGCACGCTTCTGAACTAAACCATGCCCTCGTATCAACACACACGTATGCAACGCATGAGTCTTTGGAGCTACAAACCACAATGAATTCTTTGCCCTGGTTTAATAGCAAAAAAGTCATTTTTTAAATAACAACCCCTGCAGAGGACACACCTGAAACAAAAGCATGGCTTCTACTAATAACATTTACAACCAGCATTTGGTGCACAACCCATCTTCAGGCGATTTATTTTTGTCATCATGGGACCATGCATCTTAATGCACAGATCTGCCCTATGGAAAACCTTTTTTATTATAAAATTAAAAAAAAAATACTTGAACTTTAATCTTTAATATGAACTCACATTTTACACCATTAAATTATCCAAGTAAAATGGACTTGAATGTGGGAAAAGACAATTTCCGCCATCATTTCATTAAAGTTGAAAGAACTTATTTAATAAGCTGAAATGTCCATATTCCAGGAAATTAACATCAAAGTGTTATATACACCCAGTATCACTTAAAAGCCTACAGAGCATTATGCTTTACTTTTTCCTTATTTTTTTTTTAAATAAAAAGGCATAACTCAGCAAAACTACCTTCAAAGCAGTTCTTTTTATTATAGGGTCCAATGGTGCTTTGATAAGAGAAATCAGAAGTCTCTTTTCTGTCCCTTGCAACACACAGCCTATCCTAAACTCCTATCTAGCAAGCAATTATACAAATTTCCCCAATGTAAGGTATTCAGGGGATGCCAACAAATGAGTTGTTTGGGCTCCACTATCGACAGGTCTGGTCAGAAAAAGAACTGGCCTGATGCCATCACGCTGCTGAGGGCTCCCAGGGAAAGGTCGAGGCAGAGCCGGGCATAGCCAAGAGAGTCACACGCAGGGGCCTGAAATTATAAGCAATGCAGCAACAGAGATAATGGATTACCAAATTCACAGTGATTTTTTTTGTGCAGCTTAAGGAAAAAAGAAGGTTTAATTGCATCTGCTCTCACTACCGTGCGCTTCCCTCTGTTTTGTTTTTTTAATCTGCCATTTGTCTTTGAATTTCTACTTCCACTGAAAGCATTTGGGGGCAGAGGCCGCTGAGCTGTGTTTGCATAATCCCTTGCACAACAGGGCCCTGACCTCTTTCGGGGCACCTGGCTACTACCTCAGCAGCACAAATAATCGTGTGCGCCACACAGACCAGAACTGCTGACACATTCCTGGATGTTAAAGTCCCCTCAATTTGCCGAGTGAAAGAGGTCCGTCTTCTGCACCAGTCAAATCACTCTGGGAAAATCGGTAGTAGCGCTGGGGTATACGATAGTTCAGGCCCTCCCACAACGGGAAGAAGAAAAAGTTGTGCAAAACTCTACAACTCTTGGTACCTTTCATTAGACCAACTAAGAAATCCCCAAAAAATATTTTTCTGCAAGCTTTCGGGCGCACACACCCTTCCTTAGGCTCAGGGTAAATTAAAGATGGTAAAAGTCTCTATAGGCAGAAAACACATTTTTTGTAGCCAAAAAATGAGCGAAGTATTTTCCAAGGGGTGCCTGTCTCGAGTCTAAAAAGGTTGAGAAACACTGTCATATGTAGAAAAAAAATACAGATTTTCTACCTATGGGGATTTCTACCATCTTTAATTTTCCCTGAGCCTGAGGAAGGGCATGTGTCCCCGAAAGCTTGCAAAAAAAGGAGTTGTTGTTTTGCAATTTCTTAGTTGGTCTAATAAAAAGCATCATCTCTGAACTAAGAGTTCTGGAGTTTTGCATTTCTTTTCGTGTAAGACCAACGAAATACATCTCTGAACAAGTTGTGGAAGCCTGGAAGTATAAGCTACCTGGGAAGTGAATGTCACCTTTAGTTAGCAGCAGATTGGCATCTGGGAAGTAAAAGCCCTTTAGGCACCCCCAGGGTGAGAAGGACCTAGGCTGCAACAGGAACCTGGCAGCTGAAAACACAAGACATCTTTGGAAGACAGAAAACAAGTGAACAGAATGGGAAGTGATTTAAACTCTGCGTGACTTCACAGTCACTAGCGCCTTCAGGGGATGAGCTTGTTTTGTACTGAAAAAGGGCACAGGAGGCAAACTGTAGTGCAATGGCTTCCAACCTGTGGTCCGCAGACCCCAGGGGGTCCGCGGACTATGTCTGAGGGGTCTGGGAAAGATGACTACAAAATCGATCAAAAGTATGTGAATACCCACCATTTTCAATTCAAACGGGTCTGCAACTCCATTCAAAATTATTAGGGGTGTGCAAATGAAGAGGGGGTTGAAAACCACTAGTGTTGTGCCCACAAATGCCATTCTTTCCTCCAAGACGGTGGTTCTCACCCCTTATGGACTCAAGACTTGGAAAATACTAGCTCTCAATTTCCTCTCTTTTTGACTAACAAATCACACTGCTACTTTGCAGTGCCGGGAGGTAGGGGTTGAAGGAGATCCTGGGGTCAAAAAAAAAAAAAATCTCACGCTGAAAAAGAAGCAGGGCAGCACATGCCACCCAAACCCAGGGACCAGAGCTACACTGCAGCTGCTGGCCAGGCTTCCTGCTGCAGGGCCCCATGCCTGCAACTCCCCAAGGCCCCCAGGACCCCAGGTAAGGCAGCACACTAGCTGGCTACAGCCTCCCCTACCACACTCGGGGTAACCTGCTGCCACACCAGAGTGCACACGGCACGGCATTCCTCGAGGACAAGTAGCAGCAGCACAAGATGTGCAGGTGCTGCTTCTCCCCAGGGAAACACGCTCCTGCTCGACTGGACATGGTCTCTGGGTTTATCTTGTGAATCACATTTGCACACCTAATTACGTAGAACTCCCTGACCCCCTTGAAAGGATCAAAGAGGTACAAAACCCCGGTTGAGAAGCACTGGCCTAGGAGCTCACCACCCCTCAGAACTGACCCTGAAGACTTAGCAGTGTGAAACAGAAGCATTCGAGGTCTCGATTCCAAAGAATCATACAGAGTACCAAAGTCAGTGGCATTTAAGGGCACTTGCCAACTCAAAGTGCATGAGTTACAAAGGAGGCAAGAAACTTCTTTGGCATTTCAAGCAGCAGAGGTTGTGGCAGCATCTCCGCCCTTCTGTTCTCAGCATTTTCTTCTCCTGTGTTGACATCTAAGGAAATTTATATGCTAGGGCAGATGACACCGTCTTGCAAAACAAGCCAAAAAAACAGGAGTGCCCAATGTGGATCTGCTCTTTCCAGTTCTTTTTGGTGTCCTAAGATTTGTATGCATGCCCGTGGCTTGTGCATCAGCAAGACTGCAGTAATAATTACAGCAAAAGTACAAGATGTACCAGGAAAAAAAAAAAAAAAACAACGCCAGCAGAACTTAACCATGCAAATGAAGCCTTTATTATGCAAGAGGAGACCAGAAGGCTGCTCCAGGGCACAGGTTCCAGTGCTAGCCTGGATTCAGTTCTCAGCTCTGCAACAGGCTTCCTAGGCGGCCTTAGGCAAATCACTTACAGCTACAGCCTACTCTATTAGGTGCCTAAATGGGCATAAGGACCTAAAAGCACTCCTATCCCACCCTGCTGGAGTCCTCCCAAAGTCATTAGCACAGCAGGTAGAAGGACTGCTGCATGTGGCCTAGTCTTCATGCTGAGGATGGGAGGAGCGTGCTACAGAAGTAAATGCATTAACATTTTTTGTGGGGAACTGAGCAGGGTAGAACAGGATTGCACCTAATAGGTGGAACAAGATCTGGTCCCAGGTATGTTTCCTGATCTTGAAAAGCAGTCCCCCTAACTTTAAGATGGGCATAATGCTACTGCACTAGCTCAGTGGTGCTGTAGAATAACTGTGTGCATACAGGACTACAGGACCAGACACTATGGTAATGTGAGGCAGATAAATACTCAGGATGAAGAGGGATCTTCACTTCTGAGTCTAATGCAGAGCAAGAAGCATGGTAAGTAATACGCAGACTGGGCCTGGGACTCTGGAAGAAATTTACAGTGCTGCCTAGAAGACTTGCATTCAGGATTTACTTTGAAATGGAGAAAGACAAAAAAAAAACGTTGTCCAGTGAAGTCAGTGGGAAGACTCGCACAGCAGGAAGGCTGCTTGCTATTATAAAGTCAGTCCACAGAAGAATGCTGAAGTAGCTGAACAGAGCCGGAGATGTCGTCTCAGCCATGGAGAATAACGAGGACCCCTCCCACCCCGGCCGTCAGTACCCCCAAAGCCAATAGCTCCCCTCACTTCTCACAGCCACAGCTGGAGTCAGGGGCCTTCACCCTCTGGCACAGCAAGTGAAGACCTGGGAGCCTTCACCAGGAATGAGACCGCTAAACCTTACTCATGATCATTAAGCAAATTAAACCGTGCGCGGTAAAAGCTGGGAGATGGGGAAGTCAGTGTCGGAAGACCGACTGCTGCTAGGAATCACGTGGACAGGGAACAGGCACCTCATCTGCATTAAACCCAATGCCTCACCAGCGCTTGACTTTACAAGTGTGCTGCAGACTTCCACGTCTCTCAAGCAAATCACCTTTTGCAAAGCCAGGGCCCACAGTCTCCAGCAGCCCAGGAAGGCACCCCGATGATATTTAACAGTTCAGGGCAGTTTCCAGACATTTAAAAACAAACCAAACAAAAAACAATATGCAGGTATTGTTTAGAGACATAGCTCATCTGCACAGCTCTACAGTCCATTGTGGGATTTCATATGCATTTAACTGGAAAGTGTCAAGCGTTGACTGTCTGATCCTGTGGGCACACACCGGCTTCAATAAAAACTGAGCAATTCAGAGCCAGCGTCTGGTGCACCGTACTCCTAGAGGGGCCAAATCCAAAACTCACCCTGGCCCAATCTGCTTAGTCCCTTCCCGCAAGGAAAGACTGGACCCTCATGGGAACACCCTGAAGCATGCCTTAAGGACCAAGAAAACCCAGATTTGCCAGGTGGTAGCGCAAACTGCACTGCACACCGAGGATCACCACAGAGAAGGTCTCTTGCCTCCAGTCCCATCACAAATATAACACCTAAAATACCCTATTAGCTCTTGAGCCTTGGCACATTGCAGCTGCCATGAAATCTCACAAACAGGTGGCCTGCAAAGTAACCAGGTCTCGGCAGTTACTACGATCATCTGGTACGGCTCCGAGACCGGGCACATCGCACTGAGATTCGGAAGGCTTGGGTCCAGCTTCCAGCTCAGCTGCAGTCTCTCCACGATGCTCTGGAGAAGCCACTTCAATTGCCCCGTTCTTACAGACCCCATCTATGAAATGGGATCATATGCCCTTGCCTCAGAGAAGGGATGAGGATTACAGCTCGCTGGTGGCGAGGTGCTTGGATGCCACGGTGACAGCGGACATGCAAGCACCTAGACAGATCGAGCTGACATTTATTAATTCCATCTTTCTGCAGAGGATAGGCATGTGATGTTCTGTGCAAAGGATCTGCGACAGTCCTACCCACCTCTTAAGAACTGCATCAAAGATTACAGTATTGGCAGTTGACAAGAAGACGGATGGTAACATCTTGTCAGGAGCCACTCACAGCAGTATTTTGCTTGCTTTTCCCATTGTCAAAAGATGCACTTGAACAGCAATATTCCCTCTGCATAGGCTGCCTTTTCAAGAATCACAAAGGCAGGAATCACAAGACTTTTGATGTCATATTGTGCCTCCTATCTTTAGGGCAATTCCTGGGGTAGAGACGCTAAGGAGAAGATTACCAGATAACAGCCTCTTATATCAACAAGATGTCACGCGGTGGCCAAACAAGGCCTCAAAAAATACAAGCAATACTTCTACCACCCCTTTGTCTAGTGAAGTACTAGCCCTGCTCAATCCATTTATGCAGCACAAAGATCCCCACTTTCTACTCCCAAATTAAAATCCCCATTCCCCCCTTGATTATTTCATGCTTCGACTATTGCAACAGCACTGATGCCCAATTACTACTTTTATCCACACTCCACAGTCTATTCCAACCCTTGCTGGTTGCTTTGTTTTCCAGCATGGTATCACTGCCACGCAGATACCACTCAGTCATTTATTCTGCAATATTTATTCAGCTATATATTAAACCGAAATTGGAAGTTGGGTGTATTGTTGCAATCTTTTAGGAACTGCAGGGCAACAACGCTTTCCCACCTTCTCTGTATTCTGCAGCATATTTGTTAAGCTTGTGTTACAGTTGGTATCTGATCTTTCCATCTTGCACTTGCACATTCAAGATCCGTAGGCTCTGTGTACTTATTTCCTTTCTAGAAAAGATCCAGGAATATTTCAAATTTGATATCTTATATAAAATAACTAGAAACAGAAGAGTCGCTGTTTTTTTTTAAAGGAGAATTTAACTCTGCTGTGTTTCGGCATACTTTCAATTCTTAAAGTAGAAGATATTAGCAGTCATCATGACGGTTTTCAGGAAATGACCCAGGATGGTCTCAAGGAAAGAGCAACAGCCATTGCACAGCTTAAGTTTTAAAGCAGGGAGGGCTTACTTTTGCCACTTGCACTGTTCTGTAGAGCCCCAGTTGTTCAGCGCTAAGTTGGGGAGTTTTGGAGGAATACTGGGACTGCAGCATCCAAGCCTTTCAGAACTTTATCTAATTCTCCAGCCTATTTAAGTTTATTGTATGGCGGTAGACGGAAACCTCATGGAAGTACTAAAGCTCGCACTAAGAGGTCACCCTCCCATTCTTTCCATCAGTACAGCACTGTTGCTGAACGCCTGCTCATTTTTTTTGCCTATAATACAGCCTGAAGAGTCGGACTCTGTAGCTCCAGTTGTCCAGCTGTTAGCATCCTACAGTCACAGAGGCCAAGTGTTCGAAGTTAAAAGGATATACATGCATTTTTAACTCCGGGGGGAGGGGGAAAAAAAATCAATCAGCTTGCAACTTCAATGAGAGGCACAGCACAAACCCAGAGCAACAAACACAATTCACATCACAACAATGCTATTACAGGAATGAGAATAAAACATGGATATTTTGCAGTAAGAGAAAGGAAAAGCCGGTATTATTGGTTTCCAATTAAAAAAATAAAATAAAATTCAGGTCTGTGACTATTTAAAAATAAAGTATCCTAAGAGACCTTTTTTAGAAGAGGACATGCTAATTTGTGCAATGGCTGAATAAGTAATTAAGGCATGAATGCTCCTCCAAGTGGATGCCTTGGCTGCACAGAAGTAGGAAATGGACTAAGTCCCATGCCAAGGGACTAAGGCACCTTTTGACACAAGAAGTTCCTTGGAGACGTTTCAGTGTTAAATATGCAATGCCTAGGTCTGAAGATCACCTTCTCTTTATAAACACTTGCCTTCTGGGTAAGCGAGATCAGATTAATATTCGACAGATAACTATGTGCCACTGTTACCACAGGTTTTTTCCCTGCTTTTGAAGATATGAACTTGATTCTTTCCCTCCTTTTTCTACTAAAAGGGAAGCAAAACTTTTCCCCCCTTTGTTACAGCAGAACAAGTGAGCACTTCTCCATGACACTTCCATATCAGCGGTGTACTCCTGTTCCCATGGCACATTGCAAGGGGGACAAAAAGAGAACCAGTGTTTGTACCCAGCCTGGTTTGCAAGTGGGGCTCCTGTATGTCATAAGCCAAACGCAAATCAGAGTTGACACTTCAAAGAGGAAGAAGTGGAATGGCCTATTTTATTTCTATGGACCAGCCTTGTGAAACAGGTGATTAGGAGACATCTGGAAGAACTGCTAAGTAATGAGACTCAATATGCAAGTGAACACATGGCTGCTAGTTTCAACAGAGTACTGCTGATCAGCGAAGGCAGGAGAATCTAGTCTCCATTAACTGATCAGTTCAGAGATTAAAGAGGAGTATTTTTCTGGTCCTCCAACTTCAATGCCCTTTAAACATGTTAGCTGAAAAAGAACGGGGGAGTGAGCCAAGCCAAGTCTGTCACTTCGGAAAGGCTGGACATGACACTGTTTGCTGTGTTAAGAGGCATTTCAGGACATTTTGAAGAATGTGTCCAGAAATACAATAATCAGTTCAGGCTTTCGACTTTATAATTTTGGTCCGCACCAAGAATTATCTTCCCAAGAGAGGAATACTGACCGAGGCAAACTGGTCACTAGCTACCTCTCAGTTCAGCTGGCATTAACACTCCCTTCCACAGAAGCTGCCACGTGCCCGCTGTTTCTTATTAAAAGCTCATCTAACGAGAACAAAAAGACTGAGGGGGATTGAATACCAGCCTTTACCTCCCTGCAGGAGGGCTGCAAAGAGGGTGGAGCTGGACTGTCCTCAGTGGGGGCAGACGACAGGACAAGGAGCAATGGGCTTCAGTTGCAGCAAGGGAAGCTGAGGTTAGATATGAGGAAACACTCTCACGAGGATAGTAAGGCACTGCAACAGGTTGCCCAGAGAGTGGTGCAGTCTCCATCCTTGGAGATTTTCAAGACCCAGGTAGAGAAAGCCTTGGCTGGGATGATGCATTTGGAGCTGGGCCAGCTGTGAGCAGGGGGCTGGACTGGAGACCTCCTGAGGTCCCTTCCAACCCTCATTTTCTATGTCTCTATGATCTCCGAGGACTGCTGTAATTGTCATTTGACAACAATGCATTCATACACAGCGCCGACTAACATGACAGCTCAAAGCTCCTTTTCTTAATGGGCTCCCCTCTCCCCTACAAGGTCGTTTCTAGACTAGTGGAGGTATTTTTCCTCTTCTGTTACCTTCCATCAGTGTTAGTGGTAGTTGTGTACAGATCCAGGGGAGAAAAAAAACACTAAAGTTTAGAGTTAGGAGAACACCACTCAGCAAGAGCCACCACCAAAAAGTAGAATTGAAAGTACCTCGAATAGTTTCACGCAGAAACAGGGGCAGCGAATCACGAACATCCAACTTCTGCAAGATGTCAGTGGTATTAAAGGAACAAAGAGAAAGAGTGAGATGTGCTGAATGCACTGCAAGGTTAAGTAGGACAGGAGCTCTGCCGGCACCTAAAGCTATGAGATTTTACTGGTTCTATTTACAAAGCTATGTTTAAAAACAAAAACACAAAACCCCCCAAAAACTCCAATCAAACAAGCAAATGTAAGCCTGTGCTAATCTATGTTTGCATAACTTCCCACAGAAGTCCAAACAGCTTTGACCGTCTCGATGCAAGTAAGCCTTGAATAAGACAATCACAATTCATCCCACGGAAAAGGGGCAAGTCAGTAAAAAGGACATCAATAAAAGGAAGAATGTAACCAACTCCAACTAAATTAATAGCAAAGTTTAAAATGGGTCCTTTATATTCTCAAGGCGCAAACCTTGACTACTACTGAAACTACAGCCCTCAAACGAGGGCAGGCACCTGGCTGCTACTGAAATAAAACCGTTCTGCAATCGATGGGAGTTAGCACCTAAATAAACCCAAGGGTCTGGGCCTGAGCCCTGCAGCTGGATGCTGCAGCAGTTAAGCTCCTATGGGGACCCATCACTACTGGGTGATGGCTCTCACACAGCCATCGCGGACTGCACAGGCCATACTAGGGAGACGGGTTGAAAGCCAGATACGCCGCACAGCTTTGGGTGTTTTCACAGATTCCAACAGGTTTCCCATTGTGACTAACGGAGCAAGGCTTTCTTCTTTGTGCAGCTACTTTCTGTATATAAAGAGATGATCTTACCATGCAACTAGGTAAAACATCCTTAACAGTGGCCTTCCCAATTAGTTGCAACCACTTCTCTGGTCAGTGCTTATTAATATGCCTATCATTTTTTTTTTTTTTTAAAAAATAAAAAAAGTGTGCGGCACCACTAACCTGCCATTCAAAATTACTGTCAGTTAAGAGAAGGCTGGTAGTAAACTAGATCCAAAAACCAAGTTCCAGAACTAGATCCAAAAACCTCATCTACCTTCACAATGCATTTCTTAGACTACAGAGTGATAAAACTGTCCAGTCAGGTCAGTGGCAAAGTACTCCAAGTCCTCCCTGATATAACGTTAAAAAAAGTCACTGAAGTTTTAAAATGGGGAATGTTTACTCTTCTGAACATTATTCTTTGTGAAATACTACCGATTGCCCAACGGAGAGTTGCTCAAAAAGCCCTAGACCTCCCAGATGTTTCCATGGTACATACTTGTGGGATTTGCTTTTTAAATTAAAGAAAGAAAAAGACAGAAAAAGATTTATGCACTTGTAAAGAATGTTCCACATTACCGACAAGCCATTTGAAGTGCTATTTGTCACCATTATGGATATTGGAAGCATGCTGCATTTAGCCTACTAAATATGGGAATTATACGGAAGCATTAAAGATATTTTAGATCTTGCAATTCGTTGACCTTGGGCAGACTGCTCATCTCTGGCTGTCGAAGTACTATACTCAGTGAACCTTCTCGTGGAGCTTGGCAGGGCTGCTTCTGTGCATGAGGGATCAAGTGCTGGATCAGGCACTTAAACAGTCAGGCTCTTTTGTGCCCGTTAATTATTTGCTCACTGAAACAGTATACCGTGACTATGCTGAGATAGGTTCTTAACCCAAAAGCTACTTTTTCTTCCCGCCGCGCAATAATATCTGTACCCTGTCTCTGTTTGCAAGCTCTCTTTTCCAGTCAGATGTACAATAGGGCGTAGGCTGTATTGCCAATGCACCCAAAAGTACTTCCCACTGAAATGTGCCCATGTACTTCCTCCAAGACATCAGGCAGAGTTTCCACAGAGATCTCACTCCATGCACTTTTTCAGCTTTTGTTTGAAAATGAGCTCCTTCCTATTTTTTTTCCTCCCTTTGCCAGTGTCCTTCCACCCTGAGGTTAGTTTGATCAGGCTGCTGCTGTACATTTTACCAAGTTTCCTTTGATAAGCCACATGGTTTTGCTCTGTAGTTATGAAAGAAGCAGTTTAAAACAGACCTCGATTTCTCACTTCATTTAATTATCTTTTCTTTATTTTCTCCTCCCGTTGTGAGTCCTATTAATTGCAGATTGGCTAAATCTGGCTGACTAAGTGCAAATACTGCAGTCAGACAAGGGCTGTGTTGGTAGACAATAGACTTTGTTATTTTACAAAGCTTAAAAATTCTGACGCTTGCGTTTGGAGGTTAATAAAGCTTCCTTGGGTTAAACCCCCGGCTGCACGGGACTGGAACATGCAGACAGGACACAGAGGATTCGCTGGTGTCCACAAAACGCAGAACTAAGATACAGAGTCCCCATTGCCATGTTAGCAGAGCACTTGACATATGACATGGGAGTAAATGCCCATTACTAAGTTGGAAACTGAGGCAGAGGAGATGTCAAGCCACTTGCAGACAGGCTCTCAATGAAGCCCGAGACCATGCTTCCTTTGGCAGGGCTGTGGAGCAGGTACTCGCACTACCCAGGGAAAGCTTGGGCTGAAGGACCCCAGGGTTTAAGAGTCTCTGCTCATCGGCTCTGCCCTCGCTCCCCTGGGTAGCCGAGCTGCAACGGCCCAGCTGTGCCCAGAGCCCTTCACTCCTGCTGTAAATTTATCCCTGCATGTTTAAGCTGGAAAACTGAAGCACTCCATATGCCCCCGGGGACATAAGCAGCCAAATCCTCAGCTGCTGTAAACCAGCAGCGCTCCATCAAAAATCAATGCACTGAGCTAGTGTTGCTGCTATCCCTGTTGCTGCACCGTTTCTGTTTCAGGTGAGGTCAACAGTTGTCGCACCGTGACTTGCACGCCACCGGTGCCTGGTGGAAGCTGGCAGGCCACCACGTGCCGGCTCCGTCTCCAGCTGCTCAGTGACGCTAGACGCAGCTTAAAAAGATACACCCCAATATATGTGCCTTCCCCATTGCCAACTGCTGCGGGTTGCACCGGGGGGGGGGCCAGATAGGAAGGGAGGAGGTCCAGAAAGCCAGACTACGGAAGGGAGGCAGCCCATCAGATCAACTTGATGAAAACGCTGACAGGTTGTCACTTACTGAAGCATAAACTTTCCGGCGCTAGCCAGCTTCCTTGATGTAACCTTCCCATCCCATCCAGAGCCTCTCCCCAGGACGGACATCATTCACACACAAATTGTTCTGCCGCAGCCTGGCCAAGGGCGTAGCCAGGAAACGTTCCAAGGAGAGGGGAGGAGGAGAGGAGAAGGCGTCCAATCTCTGCCCGATTATACTCAGTCTGGGACAAACATATGTCCAGCATCTGTCCCCTGCTGGCTGACATTTGCAGACTCCCTCAACCTCCTGTGGAAACTAGACATTCTCGCAGCATCTGGCCCCTAAATCAACAAGGATAAATATGGAGATGAGGTCGTCAGATAAGAGCAGCTGAGCTGGCTGCAAAGCCCCACATGCAACTGCAAGGGAGAGCAGCAGGGAGTGGAGGAGAGGGGAGAAGCTCCTCTGGAAAGGAAAGACAGACTCCAGGAGCATTCAAATGCTGAGACTATAGTGACATCCTTCCTCTCTCCTACATTTTACGTCCGAGGGCTGGTATGGCTGGGATCCCTTCTAGCACACCTGTCTAATGCTCTCTCCTGCGAGAGACAAGGATCCCTCTCTCTTTCCTACCCTAAAATCTACTTGCTTCACCTTCCATATTCCTCTCCACCTTCTCTCATAAATAATACCCTTACTTGCTGTGCACGTACGTTATTCTCTCCTCTACCTGTTCTCCCACTGATGCATGGACCTGTCACTGAGCAGCTTGGCTGGATGCAATTCCTCCTGCTTTGAGGTGTCGGGGTGTTCCAGCACGACGCTCCCCTGCGAGGTGTTGGATGCCACCAAGCGGCGTCAACTGGGCCGACCTCTGCGGTGGCTCACAGCCTTGGTTTCTGTGTTTCTAGCATTCGCAGGAGTTACTGTGGAGACCCGTACTTTTGTCTCTGGATCAGAGCTGCCAAATTCCAAAAGGTGTTTCTGCTGGAATGCAATCTGAAATTATACTGTTCAAACAACTTTCAGGGTGCCATGCACGCAACGTGATAACAAATCCTCCTTCAGCTCCTTGACAAGTACTGGTAAATATATCATTTCTGCCTCCTCCATCTCCCAATTTACTTCTTTTATCAGAAGTAGTGACAAAAAAGGTTCTAATTAGATAACACTAATCAGGTAGAACTGCCTCTGATTGACGACTGAGAAGTCACTATCTGTTCTCTGCAAAACAAAACAGATTGGCTATTTTCCTTGTAGAAGCAGGAGATTTATCAATAGACAAAAGGATGCAAAAAGCCAATAGATAAAGTGTAATTACAGATCAGGGCTATACATTTTACTCTGACAAATCTAAAAGGATTAGTGGGTGGTAAAAAGCTTTTTGGGGCAAACCAGTGATATTACTCACCAAGGAAAAACAGAACTGTCACTAAAATAAATTAAGAAAATTATCACATGCAGATAAGTTTAATAAACTTCAGGAAAGATTAGAAAATATCCAATAACTCAAGCAAAGAGTTTTGACATATATGACAGACTAATTCCAATAGTGTTTTATTTATCTCCTTGTAGCATTCTCCTTTAATAGGCAGCAATGAATATTCTCAATGTTTTTTAGTAATGCAAACAAAATAAACATGCCAAGTACCACTTAATTTGCAGTTTGTATGTAGGATAGCAGATATCAGTAGACCATCCATTTTAACATACAGAATAATCCTGAATTTGTTTCCTTTTACCCTCAGTGTTTACTGTTCCTTAACGTTTAATAAAGTTACTTTAAACTACAGTAGAGAAATAAAAACTTCTCCAAATAAAAGAGAGGCCTGGAAGCTTCTCGACCTGCAACTACCAGAGAACTGAAGGTTTCTATGGGATTCTTATAGTTACTTTGATTAATCAGATCACAAAACCAGTCTAAGCAATGAGGTTCCCCTTAGAGACTAGTCCTCCCGGGCCAAAAGGACAAACTACAAAACATCCATCAGTCCCTCCCTGATCTGCATCATATGCCACCTGTTGTGACACCACATCAATAGAGCTCATCATCACCATTATGCAAAATGATAACAATAAATACAGGCAAAACAGTAACGGGGGAGGATGTTGAAACTTGTATTCTGGTACCTATAGCAGCAAATAACAGGCTGGGAAATTATTAGGTATGAGGGAAGACAAGGGAAAGCAATAAAGGGTGGAAAGATTATGCAGATACTAAGGAAACAGCTGGCTTGGGAACATGATGTTTGAGAGGGAAGGGATTTTCTGACCAGGATTGAGGAGCATGGAGGGAAAAAAAAAAAAAAAAGAAACAATGCAAGTGCAATCTGAAAGAAGGCAGAAGTGGTGACAAGCCCGCTTAGAAGGCATGATGCTCTCTACAGGATGGGATTGATGAGCAAATAGAAAATGCACTGGCTTTTAAAGCAACACCTGAGCACCTGCTGTGAAAACACTGGTGTTTCATGCAAAAAGCAAGCACCAGGACAGGGCACCCAAGCTACTGCATTTGCATGGACGAGTCAGTAGAAGAGAACACGGTTGCAAAACTTCCTGAAAACCCAGGCTCCATGTCAGGATCCCAAGCAGTAAGTAGCAGCAGAATTCAACAATTGGCACTTCAAACACGTTACCTCTCACGTCTCATCCCCGTCTGGCAGGACTCAACTCACCTGAGTATGCCCAGTAAGGGTCCCCCGATGCTTTACGGCGCCGTATTTGCACAGAGCTCCCATGCCTGCTTTCATGCAGTGAGCCAACATAACCTTCAGTCAGAGCTGGGAGGAGAAGAGAACAGCAGCAATTAGGAAAACGGCATTCGCTCCCTAGATGTTAAAATCTCCGAGAGAGTTATTTGCCAAGCAGAGACAAACAGCATGGTGCTGTTTAAGAAACAGGCACAGAGAAATGCTTTGTACCCTGGAGAGTGCACAACATATGAAGGAGAGGCACTAGCAGGACCACAGCCTCATCTGGAAGACCTGTCCCTAGCACCCAGCACCTCAGTGGAACAGTTCAAGATCAGGCCATCAGCACAGGCTCCAACCCAGGGCATTTAACAAGACCCTTTCTAGCTAGCTACACCCAGAGTCAAAGTGCACCTTTTTCTTTAACTTTTTTATTTTTGACTAAACACCCACAGAACAACAGAAGACAATGCTACCGAAAAGAAAAATAAGTCACTGGGGTGCTCATGAACCATGCATACCAAAAACGCAGCACGTGCTCAAGCAATGGTAAACACCGGGCAGTGCCACTGCTGTGGAAGCAGATTTAGTGGCCTGGGGTGGCAGAGTCGTCACCTTCCTCCAGGCAGGCTCTAGCAGTTCATTCACCAAGTACATGATGAAGGCTCAAGAACTCCAGGAGGTCTTGCTATCGCATATCCAGAGCCACAACCCGGCATTTCAGCACTCGGTGCACGTCATAGGCAGAAAGCCCCACTACGCACTACCGCGTGGTATCTGACGTGGCACTGTCCTTGCTCTGGTACTGACATATCAATACCATTCATTCCAGCAAGGAGGACACCTACGCTGCCTTCAAAACTAGGGGCAAAGTATGAGCAGTGTCAGACAACCACCCCAGATACCTCATCACACCCACAACATGAGGAAAAAAAGGGGGGGAGGAATCTTAGTCTGACACTATAAATTAAAGAAAGCAAATAACATAAACCATCAACCAAAACAGAAAAAAAAAGGAAAAAGACTCCCTATGATGCATCCTGGAGTCCTTTCATGGACTTATTATTACACTCAACATTGGCGTTTTTTTCCTTTTAGAGAAACGCACAGCTTTCATGAGTGCAACTTTTACATGCAAATTTTGTTTATTGCCTCTGTACACTTGACTGTACCAAATCCGAAGCGTATGAATTCACAAATGTCAGAAAAACTAGTCTGAAATGGAATGCAACTACCCTTCACAATACACCACAGCTGAAAACCTTTGTATTATAATAGATGCACACAAACAAAAAATAAAACCTGCTTTTAAAACCAAAGGGAGCTGTATATGCACCATCTGAAAAACAGGCAACTGCAGTCTGACTCAACAGCAATTTGAGCCCAATTGTTCTCAATTGAATCAATAAGCTAACTGAAAAAAAAATTACAAAACTTTTTAGCAAAGTGTCTAAAGTTACTCTCTGCAGCCATACGAGAACTGGAGTATTCCCATCTCAAGCCACATGTTGCAAACAGACATCCTGCCTAGCCACAGTACTGGCAATGCTGGAGATGGCACCCATCCCACTAAAACAGTCCTTAAATAATTAAGGGTCTGGCATTAGGGCGCACCAGGGAGACTGCTGCATTTCAGTGTGGGGGGTGAACCAAGGTGCCCTGCATACAGAAGTACACACACACGCTTTGTGGGAAGGCCCTTTGGTTTCTATGGCAGGACGATGGAAAGCTGGAAGCAAGAACGGCTGAGAAAATTCCTCAAGCCATAAAGAAGGGGGAAAGGGTTGGGGGGTTTTTGTTCCACATGAACAACATGAACAAATTATGTAATTTAGTAAGACCTCTGGTTTTGAATATTTTCCCAGACATTTCAGGCAGCTGCCGATTTCCTGGTTCACTGCAGGCTCTAGTCTTAGAGGCGACAAGAAGTAGTCAGGGGCCGCACTGAAGGGTTTGGGGTAAAAACAGCCATATTTCCTCGTGCCAGTCTGCTGCCTTAGGCTCCACTGCTTCTCTCTGGGTGCAAAGGGGAGAACGTGCACACTGGCAGGGGAAACAGAAGCCAGACAAGGGTAGGAAAACTGCTCTTCCTCCAGTCTATCAAATGGCTTTTCACCATCCTTCTGCAGACAACACGGGGTACTGAAAAGCTGCAGGAGGAAGAGGAGCTAGTTTCTTACTTTGAGAGCTCATATGCTGGGACACATGCACTGTCAATGTAGGTAACTGCCCCATGGGGTGGAAAACCAAGGGGGAAGACAGGCAATGGCTCACTGATCATGCTCTAGGTAGGTGAGGGAAGGCCAAATGGGTCCAGACATTCGAGGAAATCTGGATTCCTGCAGCCAAACAAGAGATTTTTTACATAGCCCCTTTGCTGGCAGATGAAATCCAGCAAATCACTGCAGTCGCTGGGCCTGCCTTACCAGCAACATGGGAACAAGGCTAGGTCTGAAGAATTTATAGGTTTCAAGAGGAGACTGCTTACAGCAAGCACACTTAACTTGGGCAAAGAATAGCAACGTGGCAAATGTGGTATGGCTATGAATCATGCTATTGATTTTCAGTATCTTTTGTGCAGAAAATTAAGTTATGTAAATCCAGGCCTTTATGAATCCTAGCTTTAATGTGGAATGGAGTACTTGCTTAAGTCAGCAGCTTATTTATGCAATTAATGCACATTTCCTTATGGAAATATGCTGCTTTAGTCTTCTGTGTAGACACCAATATAATTACAAGTTTATCTAGATTTATAATTGGTGAGAAGCCATGTCATACAAGGATAATTCCCCTGTTTTAATGTGACGATGTAAACCAAGAAAGAAACTCGGGCACTTGTCAAGAGGACCATGCAGGTACTGTAATGTTAACTATATTGGGTACGATAGAAAAAGGTAAGCATGATAACAAAGCAAGACATTCAAACCAAAATCCAACGTCATCAAATGGCACCTGAAGTGTCATTTGATGCAGTTACACTGGTGCTATAGCTCCACTGCAGACAATAAGGAGAAAAGCTTTATGTTCTCTTTCTTCTCATTTTAATCTGCACAAGCTCTCTGCTCCTGTATAACACACTAAATGAATCGATCCATGAAGTGCAGTTGCCATACATACAATATGCCGATTCTTGAATTTCAGATAATTGACAAAGGTAAGTGCAAGTTTGCAGGCTGTACCAACGGAGGACAAGAAGGCTGGATTTTGAACCCGAGACTCTGGGCATTTAGGATGTTTGTGGCAAAGCTGTTTATTGAACCAAACTTCCTGCATAATGGTCATGTCTACACATGATGCTTTTCTATACTAATCTACTGCACAGTAAAGGGTCACCTACACTACCCATATGTAGGCACTAAATTTACTCCACAGTAAAGCCAAACAGCATTAACTGCATGTGTAGACACACATGCCCAATGTTTCACAAACTATATCCTCTCATCAGCCACTGTTCTCCAGCATCTCACGGGGTTCATAATGCTTCCTTCCTTCAAAAAAAGGCTACAAGTAGATATGGGAAGTTTGTTTACTTGATTTTTTTTTTTTTTTTGAATCACATTTCAAGCCAAACAGAAAATAAGTCTATTACTTTCTAAAAACAGAACTGCTCTCATCCCCAAAACAAGCGTTTCATTTCAATTCACATAACTATAATCAATTCCAGGGGCAAATTTTAAAATATAAATTAAAAAGGAAATTTCAAAACAAAAAAGTTGTTTCTAAAAAAAATGCGCATGCTTTTCTCTCAAACAAGTATTTCCGCTACAACACTGATGAATCTGTATCTTTTGTTAATAAATAATAAAATTTTGATCAAGAAGTTCTGCCCAGCTCTGAAAGGATATTTATTCATATTTCTGTGGCCTAGCAACGCGAGCATAAGCAAATAGGATGGTCAAGATGCAGTGAGTAGAAAAAAGACAAACAAATATTGATGGAACTAGACTTATTAGCACTAATCACAGATCTGCAGGTGACGGACAGTGAACTTGTGAATGTTTAGGTTCAGACAGGTCAGCAACGGGCAGCAACTTACTCCCCAGCGTTTTCCCTGAGAACTGGATTGTGACATGAAAAGCCAGCAGTCGGAGGTGCCAGTTGGACACACACAGAGGCCTTGGGAAAGTTAGGTAGCAAAGGGACAGAAAGAGCAGGAAGGGAAGGGCATGAAGAGCTGCAGTAGGAGAAGCCTAGGAAAGAAAGGAAATGAGAGAAAAATCTACCTGTCTGGAAGGTGAGCAAGAAAGAGGGGAAAGGATGAGACACAAAAGACAGCAGAGGCAGTGAGACGGGTATGCATTTCATTGCGCACACTGGAGTGGATACACCACACCAGTGATAACCAGGGTCAGACATTTGCAAGGATGTGGTGAAACGGCTCAGGTCCCAGGTCGGAGCTCGAATGTACCAGCGCACCCTTGAATCCAGAACAACTCCAGCCACTGGTATAGTATTGCTGTCATGGGCAGGAGGGAGTAAAGTCAATGCAGTTACACTGGTGCTATAGCTCCACTGCAGACAATAAGGAGAAAAGCTTTCATGTTCTCTTTCTTCTCATTTTAATCTGCACAAGCTCTCTGCTCCTGTATAACACACTAAATGAATCGATCCATGTCACACACCTCCAGCCAGCAAAGGCAAGGGGATGTTGCGCTGTTTGTTTAATATTCTGATCAGCTCTCCATTTCCTCTGTCTTGATATATTTAATTTGCTATAAACATTATTTGATAAGTACTCACAAAGGCACAATAAGACATTTTCCCCCTCCTCATACCTTAGTGATACATGCGGTTCACGTGAAAAACACAGATTTTTATCCCCAATCTACCATAAATATGAAACTATTATAATATTTGGAGGGAGTAGACTCTAAGCATAGTATTTGATATCATTTAAACAATCATCTGTGTAAAGGGGAGGGAGTGGAGAACCCTTTAAGGCTGCTATTTCCTAACTAATGATTTCATCATTCATTCATAACATTAGATTAACTCAAACTAGATTGTGCGCAAAACTGATCCTTTTAGGCCTTGTCTGTATTACAAGAGTTACATGGGTATAAGTAAATCCTTTTCAAATTGTTCTGATTAAACCAGTACAAATCCCCATCGTACACAGGACATGTTCCAGTTCATCTTCATTTGGTAATTTACCCACGCAAGCTAAACTGATTTGGGCAATGGTTGAAATCAGTTCTGGTGCAAATCCCTCATGTAGACACACTTCTTAAAACTAAATCGATTTACTTACACCAGTCCTACTTCTGTAAAGTGTGCAAGCCCTTAGGGACTATTTGTGAGATCCAGACTATCAGGGCTTGGCGCTCTTATCACATGAAAAACCTTGTTAGTGTTTAGCCATAAAGGGACTTGATTATCGAGATGTTTGGTAATTAGCTTTGTGTGTAATGTCGGCTGTGGAAAGAGGGTTGGTTTCCTCCCCCTCCCCCCCTTTTGAGCTGAAATGGTATTTTATTCAAAATCATAGAGCTTTTCAGGCAGTGAGGTAGTACACATTTTAGCAGGGAAAACAGCATACGTATGCACACACCTGGGGCTTTTGTTTAGTCTTTTAAGGGCAGTACATGATCAGCCACCCATACACATAAACCTTCAAGCAAGCCTCTTTTTAAAAAACTCTGCATCCTTGATGAGGTGCATTTTCAATATTTAACTGGATTGTACTGAAGAGAGAGGGGTAAAATCCTGAAGCCACAAAACGATTCCCTTTGCCACATGTTCAGCTGGCACTGGGTTTGAATTCCAGAGCAACTTCTTATGATAAATGTACACAATGGGCCAGAAAAGGGAGGGGGCAAAGAGAGAACAACTGATAGAAAACAGATTTATAATACTTAGCATTATATTTGTGCAATTAAAATAAAAAATGGTCAAATCCATCTCCCTAGTATCTCTCACAGGCAACTTCCTAAACAGAACTAGGCCGTTTGCCTCAAATATTTTATCAGCCTCTGACAGCAAATAAATCTCCAAACATTCGAGGCACAGCCAGTCCATTTTAATACTCTACTGCTTTTAAACAGACTTCTCAACCAGAGCCCCACGTTTTGTCCAGATTATTTTATATCATGCCAAAAAGAGGATGAAAGTTAAACAACATATGGTGGTCAGACAGCACCAACAAATTATATTCTGAATGAGCCTTCTTCCTTTGACTACTACAGCGATTTCTCTCTGATTACCAGATAAAAGACTGAATCTGTTCTCCCAAGGATGCGCTGGCCATTTTGGGGCTAGTTCTCACTATCGAGAAAGGGAGGGTTCAGCTCATAGGTTTCTCGTGCTTCCATGGGAAAGTAGACCCCCACCCTGCCTTCCAGATGTGCATCTGCCAAGCAATGCACACAGCTTTTCCACCCCCAACTCCAGCAGATCCTTTCATTCGCATGGTGAACGATCTCCACGCCTGCTCCTGGAAGTGGCGTGGGACTCTGCTCCATTCGTTCTCTGCTGCTGTGGACCTGATGTATGAGGTGGCAGCAGTGCAGAGGCTGGGAACAAGAACATGAATGCAGAGCACAGCAGGCCTTACAGGAACTAACCAGCAGACTGCAATGTGAAGATGAAAAATCGCTCGGGGAATGCAGTGTCACACTGTGGGAAAATAAATTAACCAGTGGAATTAAAGCTCTGGGTACCAAGCGAGAGGAATGCAGCAGCTTCTAGGTGCATTAACCCCCCACAACTGGGAGCAGCTCAAAACCACGATAAAAGCTCTGGTGCATTCTCCGTTATCCTGACACAGCAGCCCCACAAGCATCAGTGCTGCTGTGAACAAACCATGAAAAACCCCTTCCCATGACACAAGCTTTCATGCATATTGTGACTGGATACAGAGTGAAGATGGCTGGGGAAGTCCCTGTGCGGGGCCAGGCACGTGCAAAGGCACCAGCCACCCTCACCAGCGCGTGGGAGTTTGGAGGAAGGGCTGCAAGGCGCTGCCAGGGAAGACTTGGTGTGCTCCCAAGGGAGGGCAGATCCAAATCCCCAACATCTGAGCCAGACCCTTCTCCCAGCTGGTCTGGGCTGCAGCAAGGCAGGCAAGTCTCATTAGTGAAACAGCCAGGCAGCCTCAACTTATACTAATGACACCATTAAGAGGGTTTAGAAAAGAGAAACAGGGAGGTCAGGAAGAGGCCGAGGCTGCTGGATGATTACAAGGGGTTTAGGGTTGTATTATGCAGGCTACAGACTGCTGGCATCAGCTGTGCAAGACAATGTCACAGGTGAATTTGGACCCATGGAGTAAATTGAAAGCGCCGCAGGACTTGCGCTGGGCAGATGCAAAGCTGGCCAGACACTCAGCAGTGCCAAGCAATTCCTTTGCCAGCCTCCATGAGCAAAGATTAAACTGGCTGGAGAAGCAGGCTCACTAGGGGGACATACATTGCAGCTGGGCTTCAGCCTGACCCTAGACTATATCCCCAGTCACTGCCATCTAAGTGGAGAAGGAAGCATCTTCGTCATCATCACTGTCTGCCTCCTCCCCCAGTTGGATCCAGAAGTGAAGTCTCCAGGCTGAGATCCTGACATCAGTTTTGTCCACAGCACTGCTGAATATAAACAGCGTCAGGGCTTGAAAGCGGAGTCCAGTGAGCAAGGCCAACTTCCCAGAGGCCAGGTGACACCAGCAGAGTGAATGAATGACCGCAAACGGGGCCATTTCTCCCCACGCTGAGAACAGGTAACAGCAAAAGTTTAATGAGTGCAAGCAATGGAGCTCTGTGGCTCAAAGCACGGCCTCTGTCCTGAACTCACCCTGCTGCAATTAGATGCTGCAGCACATATGGTATTGCAAGAACAACCTCTGAACAGCAAATAAGTGTTGCCTTAATGGAGCGTTTTGTGGCTTTGCTTCCTTGCCTTCATACTGCAGCAGAATCGCACTAATTCTCACTTCGCTAATCTACAAACCTAATAATTCTCACAAAAGAAAAACCCCAAACTGAAACAAAAACATCAGTTTAAGCTCTCCATCTCAGCAAAGACTAAGCAGCTAAGAGCCCTGTAGGACTCCTTATATTTGCAAAACATACTGTGGTACACGAAAGCATCTCGATTGAAGACAAGCTAACAGTCCAGCATGCTTCATTACAGATGCAAGACACTTCCACAGCCATCGCACACAATCCCGCTTACTTGTGCAATCATCCCCCTGAAGTCCCATTTACTACTCACCTGAGCACTGTTGAGCCCCTGTGTGTGTACAAGGATAAGGGCCTTAATTGCTAATGCACGAACTGCAAAGTCCCGATCAAAAGGGATCAGGATTTCACTCAGAATTTGATCATCCCCAAGGGGCATCTCAGCCATTGGTAGAGGATTGCTTCATTGTCTGAGGAGCTCCTTAAGGACTGGTCTCCCTTCCCATCACTATGAACAACATGAGATGATAAAAGATCTGCCGTACCAGTGAATCAAAACCCATTCTCTTGATGCAGAGCTAGCATGTCTAATATAAACTTAATGCCACAATTAATCTTCACTAGTGCCTACCTACTTTTCTCTCCCCTACTGAATCCCCAATTCTGCAACAACAGCCAAACAACTCAATGAGAAAGAAGAACAGAACTTCATCAAGTTATAAAATCCCCATACTATTAAAAATGGGCCAAAAAAATTAAGCATTTTGGCCCATTTTTCCAATTTGCTCTGTGAGCAAACTGAAGCTGTATCAATCTCCATCTAGTTAGTCAGGTTCAGTTTCAGATATTAATGAGGAACGTGGAAAACACCAAAAAGTGCTTCTAAGAGTAAAGTATTTTTTTCCCTTTAATTTGCAGCCAGGTCTCCAGATTGGAGTACAAAATGAAAACAAATTAAAGGACAAAGACTTTAAAAAAAATCGTTTAGAGGCTAGTTAATAAGCCTTCATTTTTGTCTGCCTAAAAATGCATTACATGTTTCTGATGTTATGCAGAGCAACGGTCTCCAAGTCCTTTTATGCTGACAGTCTGTCACCCATGCACATATTGACACCAAAGAACTTCAATAGAAAAATCCACTTAAAAGTTACTTAAAAGTGAATTGCAAAGCAAAAATCGAGAACTCAGTTAGATGCAGATGTTTGGGTTGCCTGACCCTATTAAAAATCAGGCTGCTGGAATTATTTGCCAGAAAAAATACATTCGATCTGCCCCGAACACAGTTCTCTGCTCTCAAAGCCCATCCTCTGGGTGCGCTGCTTGTTGTTTCAGGGCAGAAGCCAGTGACCAGGAGGAGTTAGGAAGAAGTTTCCCCTATCAGTAGATTACTCCCAAATTCTCTCCAGTGGGACTTCTTGCACCTTTCTCTGCAACAAGTGATGCTGAACAAAACGGACCCCATCGATAGTGACAATTCATCAACTAAACCTCTCTTCTTCCCTACCCGCCTCGGCAGGCTGGTTTATGGGACATCCGTTACAAGCCTGAGCTTCAACAAATTTTCATCTGAGCTTTGCAGATCATAGTTATTGCTGTATTCAGGGGGCAGGTCTAGCCTGGCAATCAAGCAGACCTAGGGCATCGTGCACACGGGCCATTGCGTGTTACTGGACACCGCCGTGTCCCCCAAGGGGTGGGATTGACTCATTCTTCCTGACCAATTCAAAGCCCACTGAGCCAGGACTGGCTGGCAGGTTATTCTGCATGCAGCAAGCTCTTTGGCAGCAGGCTGGAAGAGTAAAAATGGTGCTCAGAGGAACCAAACAGACAAGAACAACATTCGTTACAATAAGTGCTTTGTAACCAGGTATAGGTGCCACGTAGCTACCTACAGCATCTTCTGAAAATGGAAGGAGGCATCAAGTGGGTCCCCACAGCAATTCATTTTAGGACTTCATTCCCATACATCCACATAACAGTCTGGAGGACAACATTACCTCCACGTTCATTAAATCTGTGGATGATGCCAAACTGGGAGGAATAGCAGACACTAGAGGGGATGCATCAAAAATATAAAATGATCTGGCAAGCTCAGAGAGATGGGCAGATGTAAGAGAGATGTTCTGTTACAGATAAATGTAAGGTAATGTACCTGGGGAGAAATAATAATCAGTGGAGACATAAAGAGGAAGACTGCTGTTTAGAAAGCAGTAATGCAGAAAGACTTGGGGGTGAGAGTGGATAATGAATTGGAAGAAAATTCACACCGCAATACCACTGCAGCACAAGGTAATTGCCATCCTGGGGTGCATGCAGAGGCACAGGAGGCAATAAGTCTGTTCCAGACAGACTTTGGCAGGACTGACATTTTTGCAATACTGCCTGCCACTTCCAGCCCATTATAAAAAGACAGGGAGCTTCACAGGCTTAGAAAATGCTTCTTGCTGGTAGGACATGGTGCACCATCCACAAAAAGATCTTAAAGCTTTTTGTAGACTGAACCAACACTGGGGAAGCACTGCCATCCTAATGCCATGTCAGGGAGATGGGCAAAAGCAGTACCCTGGGGCAATGTGCTATCTGTACCAGAGGCAGGAACTGGAGCGATGAAGCCTCCTGCATCCCAAATCTCTGAATCATGTTGCTTCCCTATACAAGAGGATTATAGGAGGATATAGTAATGAAGCAGTTTATTATTCTCCTCCGAGTCTTTAAGAAATCAAAGACGGAAAAACAAATTTAAGGTTGCCCATCTGTATCTTTTGTCCTGCCTGAACATCAAATTCAGCTCGACTCAAACCTCCAAAAACTAGGAAGTGAAGAGATCAAAGGTACATGACCATGTCAGCTTAACTCTGGCCCTAAGCCATGCCTCCACAGGCTCACAACACATCTGCGCTCACTCCATTTCTGCATCGCATCGAGCAGGAGCTGCCTGCACCTGCCGTGAAGCTGAATGCCGAAAGCAGGTCGGCTTGCAGCAGGGCCCATCTGCGTTGCACAGCCCAAGCCCAGAGGCACAGCTGTGAAGCTGCTCAGGGGATGCCCCCACTGTGGCTGCTCTCAAGACCTTGCTCTCTTGTGTGCTCAAGATCAGCCACCAAGGCCTTCCCCAAGGCGGCTTCATCTCCACATTCATAGCTTTGGTGCATGGAAGCAGAGCATCCCACCTGGGTCACATCAGGCGTGCAGCCTGCTACACACCACCCTACCCACACCTGAACTCTGTATATTCTCCTGCTTGTGCCAGCCTCTCTCGTCTCATGCCACCCCCTTCCTTGCCAGCATTCCCACGGGCAGCTTGTCTTCTAGCCGAGACCACTTGTTGAATCCCCTGCTGCAAGCACAAGGCAGCTCCCCAAAGAAAACACTTTGCCAGGTGAAGAGGATAGCACATCTAAAGGTGAAGGAGAAAAAGGGACTAGAGCTAGAGAGAGAGGGATGCTTTCAGCTCTGTGGAGGCAGCATACCAACTAGGAAGCAGCAAGCAGTTAGCATATAGCCCGCTGGTCAGTGCAAGGGAACAGGGTGGGGATATGGGGGTGCTTTGCTTCAATTACCACATGCATTAGCTCTCAGCCGGGGTTTCCAAGCTGCCATCTGAATGGGATGGGTCTGTGTGCACGAGGAGGAGGGCAGTGCCAGGCTCCACACCAGGAGCACCCAGCCCAGCTCCACTGTAGCGCAATGACCCAGACCAGTCACAAGCATCCATGGAGGTTTTGCAAAGTGGGTGACTGCACACTAGCCATGGGGAAAAGCACATCTTCCTGCTAGTTCAACCTTAATCATAGAAATCATAGAGAAGTGGGGCTGAAGGAAACCTCCGGAGGTCATCTGGCTTCAGGCAGGATCACCCCTGTCCAAACTATCTTATACAATCCCCAACTTTTTGTAAGACTACAATCATCCTACATATATAACGCTAAGAATCCAGGACTTGCTTGGAGCACTTAATTAAATGAACTTTACCCATATAATAATACCAAATCTAGTGCATGATTCACAATCGTCCTTGAGACAGCACAGTCCTTTTATTAGGGCTCAGGTCGTGAGAATACAGCAATGGCTCTCTACTGCAGAGCCCCATAGAAACAACGTGAAGAGAGCCTCTGCCCATGGGAAAGTGGCTCAGCTCTTCCAGCTTGCAAGAAATAAAGTATGTTGACTGTGGCAGGTTTCTCCCTTCAAAGAAAGCTTGGGCTAGAGGTTTCAATTATCGTGCCAGATTGTACTGCCCCCCATTTAATCCACAAGACCTCCAAAATGGTCCTCAGGACCCACAGGCAGTTTAATTGCTCAAGAAAACGACCTTCCCCAAAGATCAGTGTTTCTGTACCTAGCTGCCCCAAGCACAGGAGTGCTGGGGACCGAGTGTCCTTGTGCCGAGTCCTCTGCACTGGTCCAGCACAAATGCAGCGTGTGCACGTGTCATATTCATGCTTTTCTGTTCATTGTAAACTACAACAATATTTCTTCCTCTTATACATCTGGTCTCAGTGTTAAAAATAAATTCATTTTTATACCATGCCATAAAAAGAAGTCTTTTAGGAAACATCCTGCATTCAGGTTTGGCTAAAAAAGCAGCAATTAACACCACAACAATTATTCGGCTTTGTTGCAGCCAATTTTAAAAAGCCATTGCAAAAAAAGTAAATGATTTCCTTAAAAAAAAAAAATGGCTGTGTTAGATTGACAGCGTGTCAACTGACAGCTAGAGAAGCATTCATATTCATTTCAAGGATCTGAAGATGGGACTTGCTGCAATAAAATGGGATGGTTACCCAAACCCTGCATCTCTGCTGCAATAAAATGGGATGGTTACCCAAACCCTGGATCTCCTTGAAGAAATTTACTACCACCCTGAAAGACCTTCCTGCCATTCTGCACCAAAATCATGGGCTTTGCCAGGGAAGCCCCACCTAAGGCCATTATTATGCGACCAGATATCTCCATCTAAAATTGAAAGCTGCAGCTTCTCTCTCTCTTAACCCCCTCCACACCTATTTTGTAAACTAGAAGCCAAGTGAAATCAGTTCCAGTCAGGCTTTCAGGCTTTGAATTTAAATCCTTTTATAACGCCTTCAAAAACATGCGAATCAAATTTCCAGGGAGAAGAAAATAAAAGTGAAAACTCCTGAAGTGTAATTTTCTTTGATGAACAAACTGATGCAGCACAAAGGAAGTACCTTTACATGCCAACTATGGACACAGGGATGGCCACATCACATTTAGAACAAGCAGGTTTTAAGCAACGATAAGGGGAAAAAAACCAAAAACTATAAATTGCTCATTAGTATACTATCATCCACTCTAATTAAAGTTTGCAAGAAAAAGCAAACTATTTGGGGCATGCATCTCAAATGTGGGCACCAAATAACAGCATGTTAAATAACCTATAAACCAAGTGCTATACAAGGCTGCCTGCGCGACACCAGTCCCAACGGAGCATCCATCTTATTACTGTACAACCCCGAAGGGAATAGGACTTGGTGATCTACCCACCAGCTGTGAAGTCAGTTTAACTAGACCTGCAGAAACTGCAAGCTCAGCTCCCAACAGGGCTGACTATTCCTTAGATGTGGGCGCTAGCATTCATCCCAGAATTGTAATTTTTTTTTTTTTTAATATCAACAGAAAAAGGGGATTTTTTTTAAACACAATTTTTTTTTTTTTTTTAAAAAGAAAAAACACTCTCTCCCTGCTTTCCTACCAGGGCTGATGGAGATCTGCTGCTTGGCAGGAGCAGGCAGCAGAGGTTATTTGTAGTCTTGCTCGTCTGTATTACCACAGAACCTTAGTCACGAGCTCCTGGCATGGCACAAACCCAGAATTAAACTCAAGTTGCAGGAAATGAATGGGTGAAGGCCGTGGGGTATTCAGGGAAGGGGTCAAATCAGTCAAACGTGGAAGGCCACGTCCCTGAGGGAAACAGAAGGAAGGAGCGGGCCAGGAGTTGAAGTCAGAGGAAGGTCGTTGCTAGTAAAGATCCCATGGGCCTTGCTGCAAAAGAACATCCTCTTCCCTCCCTGCGCTTCTTGGGTGCATTCCTGTCTGCTTGGCTCCGGCATCAACACCCCTGAGGTATTAAGCTTGCCAAGTGCCACTGCTTCCTGTGGCTTAAAAGATGCTCTGGTCCAAGGTAAGATATTGTTCCTACTTTATCCCGAGGGTCAAGATTGTGCAGATGCTGGCCACAGTTCCCTCCGGGAGGGAGAACATAAGCATCAGTGGACCCTGCAGGATGTGGCCAGCCATGATTCTTGGGCTTCCCCAAAGCAAAAGACCGTTCCCAACGAGGAGCATTTGCTCCCCAGCACCCCAGTCCGCGTGCCACCTTCTTGTGAGCAGCCAGGTTTAAATGAGACTGAGCAGGAGCGGGCCAGGCAATTTACAGCCACTCCATTCCCAAAGGATGGCCACGACTTGCAAATGAGCCAAGCCCCACCTTCACTTGGAAACCTTTCCTTTGAAATTGGGATGGGAAGTACAGATTTATTTTACTTCATTAACCAATGGGCAATCAATAACCACTGGGTCCTTTATCTGCACAGGATTGTAAAATGGCAGGGAGAGAGAAAAAAGGACCGCGCTCCAACACGGTGCTATGGAGTGGTTCACATTGCCCACGCTGCCAGGAGCGGCCACCTTTTGAGACTCAAAAAGCTCGTAGGACATTTAAGCCTGTGGGGACACGATATTCTCAAAGCTTTCCAGGACAGTGCCCATGCAGATGAGGGGCCAGAGACAGGTATTGCCCCCTGTGCCAAGTCATTCATATGCTGATCCCATAGCCAATCTTTTATAATCATGCTTCATTTGTATCATCTCAAATTTAAAAGTGACACAGTCAAATTAAATCACCTGATTAAAAATTTGGTTCCTACTAGATAATTGCCTAGAATGAAGATTACAATTACTGAAGGCAAGGAACAAACAAAAAAAATCCATTTGTTTATTCAGTACATGTGACAGCACAATTGTAATTTAAAGCTTTTTAAAATACATATAAAAGCATCAGAACAGGCTAGTGAAAGGCTGTGTTGTTTGACAACAGACTTCTTTAAAAGCATGTCAAGTCAATTTGTGTCCCTGCAAGATGAAATGTTCACTTTTTTAAATAAGTTACCTTCATATTTCACTTCATTAAATTATCCTTTGAAAAATTATGTAATAAATTACAACTTTCCGTGTGTCTTTTAATAAGATTACATTTATATTTATGATAATAAGTTGTAATAAAAACAAAAAGAAAGATTGGTATGTTAGAAAGAGGATGTCTTCCTTAATTTTAAAATGTAATTGAAAGTGGAGCAGCTTTTTTTTTTTTTTTTTTTTTTTAATTAAACCCTTGCAATGTTGAGGATCCTAACAGCCGCTCCTAAATGAGAATGAAGGAGGTGAAGACTGACCAATTTTACTCATGCTCTGTATAATACCAAAAAAAATAAATAAATAAAAGAAGCAAGTGAGAAGGCTGGGGGTAAAAAAAAGTGCAACTTAAATCATTTCAGCTTTACAAACCTAAATGGCCAAATTCCTCCCTAGGCATGCACAGGGCTCCCACTAAGGTACAGGCCTTCTCCCATTCATTTCAGTGTTGAGCTCTGCATGCCAGCCAGGAGGATCCCAAGTTAAAAGAGGCCCGGTTACAGCATCCATCTCTGGATGCTACAGTCCCTTCCCCTGCTCAGCAAGGACGAGAGCGAGAGCACAAAATCCAGAAACACCACGCAGATGGTCAGGCAGTCCCACAACCTGGCTGCAGCTCCAGCCCTACAGATCCTCCTGTTGAGTGCAACTAGCCTCAGGCTTATTCCAGTGCCCACCTGCAAGCTGCTCTCCAACAAGGGAGAAGTGCCCCATGCATCGTGCTCCCACAGAGGAATGGGAGTTGTGCCGGTTGAACGATACTCAGCTCTTGCACCCCCTTTTCAACAAGAGCGCTCTGTGCCTTGCAACAGAAGGTCAGCGTCGATGTCCCATTTTACTGAGGGGGAAAAGAGAAGCAGAGAAGAGAAGCGATGGCCCAAGACCACCCAGCAGGTCAGCCGCAGGGTTGGGGTTAGGACCCAGTGCAGCTCCATCCAAAGGCACCATTGCAAAACAGCACAGAGCCCGAACGGGCGAGCGGAGGTCATTACAGCAAACGGAGATGTGGGTGCAAGAAAGCACGAGCTGATTATGGAGGAGCACCGAATGGCTGCCGAGGTAGACATGCAGCCCAAGTCCTCAACCAGCCCCAGAAACAAAACTCCCCCCTTGCCCCATTCCTCTGCAAGGAAAAATGCTCCATGGGAGCTCTTTGGGGTTACCGTGACGTCCTCCTGCAAGCAGGGGCTAACATCTGAACCCTTTCTTTACTAAAAATACTATGTGAGGCCTTCCGGTTCCTGAACCTCCCCGTTCAGACTTTTCTACAGGAATCCCCATGCTGACCAATGGGTTGGCCACCAAGTCCGGCCCAGCCCCAGCAAAAAGGGTGTATGCACCAACTTACCCACCTAGGATTTGGAAAAGCAGCCTCCAAAAACAAATCAACCAAACCCTCCCACCCAGACCGTTCTAGAAACTAACTTCCCAGAATAAAAACAGCAACTGAAGCCAGGCCCCATTCATCATCGTTTAGTCACTGCAGTGCATTCCTGATTAAATCAATGCTCATAATATACATCATACTGTTCGAGCAGACTTTAAGAAGTCATCTCTTGGGCAGCAGCTCACTCCCATGCTTAAGAGCCCAGGGAAAAAAATGGATATTACAAGGGATGTTTTCCAGCGAGGTCTTTACTGGCCCTTGAAGGTCAGCAAATTTATAACAGATGTGCCCTGTTTTGAGCACAGAGGGCTGAGTGCTGATAGCCATTATTGTCAAGACACATCAATTGGAGCCATATGTCGGCAATGGCTGACAGCATCAGAAAAACCTCAAGTAACAGGCGTGTTAGGATTTTGCTGAAGATACAGGTTTTCCTGTCATGGTAAGGCTCTTAGGGAGCTGCCTTTCTCTTTGTTTTAGAGATTTGTTGCAATCAGCTCACATATTTTGATTCTTGGAAAAGCACAACACTGTTTGATTCTTTGCCCTTTCTTGCCGATTTCTCAGATACTGGGTTATAATTAACGTGACGCGAGACGCTACAAATTAATCATAAGGCGCGTCTAGCAAAGAGTCTAACTTTATCTAGATCACCGAAAAGGCTGTCACGTCAAAGAATGGAGAAGCCTCTTACCCCAGCTACGGTGCTCTCCCCGTCTCACTCTATCAAATGTCAGCCTTTATCCTCATTTATAGAGCCCAAGAGAAATGCACAAGCTTACAGTAAAATCATGATGGATGGAACATAAGCTGTCACAGCCAAATAAAAAAAAATAAAAATGCTAAGATCAGACTGTTATAAACAAAAGTTGTGGCCTTAAAAGGTGTTTCTTCCTAGAGTACATCTTCCATTTTCTGGGAGCTAACAGTGTCGGCTGCAGAGAGCTGTGATGTCCAACAGCAAGTGCCAGAGCAGACCAGGCTTGTGGTCCATCTAGCCCAACGTAATGGCCAAGCAGAACAGAAGTTTGTATTACTAGCACAGGAAATAGCTAAGCATGCAAAAGGAAGTGTGTGGAGTTACAAGATTTCTATCCTGATGCTCCAATTGTACAGGCAAGCTGCTGCCCCTGGGCAGAGCAGCCTGACCATTGTAACCATGGAAAGTCACAGGGCTTTTCTGCAGGTGAAAATAAATGTAAGAGCAGAAGCCAGAATTATCCATAGTGAATGAATAGATTGCTGCTCCTAAATTCATGCTTCAATCCTTAAACTGAAAAATATCATTGCAACCTGATGGAAAATACATCAGGTATCAACAGCTATTTACAACAACTATTCTTCTCTTTGGACAATAAGGTTTCAATTTGTCTCCTCCCACCTCCCCAAAAAACAGTTTCTTTTACAAATGCTCGTGATCAAAACTGCCAAAACATCAGTTCTCCCAGTGCTCGTTTTCTGCACAAAAACCCGCATAGAAACCAAAAAGGAATAAACATTTTTATCTATCTATATCTATGTAGATATATATAAAATTAAAAATGTTTATATAAATATATACAGAAAAGTGTAATTTTCAGAAAGTGATAGCCAGCAGACAAATATCCAAAAGCCATTTGTGGACACTAAAAAGTGAAGGGTAACTTGGAGTGTCAGGATAGCAATTGTGTCAATATTTGTGATCGACTTAAAAAAAAAAACGGACCCCTGCCACCCCCATCCTCCTCTTATACCTCCACAGCTTCTTGCATCTAAGTCACCATTTCAGACTCCACCGGGGTCCATATGGCCAGTAGTCATTACCACTGGGGGACCGTTCAGCAGCACCATATCATCCATATACCCTCATCAAGACTCTCTGCAGACAGGCTAAGCATGCAAGGCTTGATTTTTACCCAGAGCCAAGACAAGTTTTATCATGGGCTTTGCTGGGTGCAGGATAGAGACAACATGAGCACAGAGCATCTTCTCCAAAGCCGTGTCTTCTGAAACACACTAGCAAGACGCCGATTTTGGTGGGGGCAACATGAAGAAGAGGCACCGAAGATTCTTCTTTCTGCTCGCAAAGGCAGGACTTGGATGCTACGTTGCTCAGTCCGGCATCTTTCAACAATGCTAAATCTCTACAGATCTAAAAGCAAAATAACTGGCAGTGTAAGAAGATATCAAACAGTCATCCAGGAGAGCAAACCTGTGCCCACGAGGCTTGTGGCATCAGGACCATGGTAAAGAAGTTTTTTTTGTGAGTGACTTACCACTGAAGAGTTGAGAGATAAATCTAGCAGGAGCTGGACAATAACAGCCAGGCACCAGAGAAATAAAGAAGTCTTCATGCAAGAGGCCAAGAGCACAGACAGAAAAAAGCAGGAGACTGCAGAGCCCCCTGTATGGTCCATCAAAACCTACCATAAGGAGTGAAAGCCCCTCACTACAGCAGGTTAGCCTGAAGCTGAACTCAAGCTGGGTGGGTGATGCAGGGGGTTAAAAAGTTTAAAGGATTTGAAGTGTAAAACGGTAATCTTTGTTATTCCGTGTTTGCAATAGAAGTCAGCCTGGGTGCAGATAAACATTAACTGGAGAAAACGGAGGCTGACATCTCAAACCTGGGAGCTCTGATAACCACGCGAGAGTCGAGAGCCGAAAGGAAACAACAAGAGGACATCTCTCCTGGCCTTGCATCGTATTAGTTAGCAGGGGGGTTACATTAGTATGAAGACTTGGTTGGGTTGTTTTTTCTAGAAGACCATACTTTGCATTTGACCCGTGTCTGCAAACCAGAGACACTTGACCAAGTCGCCTCTGTTGAAGACCTGTGGACGGAGCTCTAGGTCCAGGCTTGGTTAAAATGAATTCTATGTGTGCTCTCATCCACCTACATCTCTATCAGGCTGACTGCAGCAAAATGCACTGCATGGCTTCACCCCCTCATTAAGCAGTGATAGGGTCAAAAGCGTGACCACCGCATGCAGCAAAATCCTTCCGAAAACTTGAAGCAACTAAAAATACAGATTTTGTTTCAGGCATCAGGCCCATATAGTACAGGGGCAAATGTATGAAATACAGTGGTTGGTATTGTAGAAGAGGTCAGACTAGGTCGTCTGATAGGCTCTTTTGGCCTAAAAAGGATCATTAGAAAAACAAAAAGAAAACTTAACACAATAGATTCACGGAAGTTAACGAAGGGGAAAAAAGTCACCAATTAAACATTCTGTAAGGAATTGATCTGTGCAACTGCACCTTCAGCCTGGGAAAAGCCATCATATGTCTGGCAAGAACCAGCAAAGATGAACTCTAACCCTGGCCTAGACATCCTCTTGAGAAGTCCTCCTATGCGAGGAGAAAGGTGTTTCTACTGTCCGGACTTGCTGGGGCTGCTAAGGAAGTTAATCTGCCACGATGTTCTTTTGTTGACATATGGTTTCGATGCTTCACTGCTGCATTAATCCTATTTTGTCTTTAGGATAATAAGGATATTGTTGTTACTAAGTAGAACGCTAATTGTTTTTTGTCTAGTATTAGAAATATGCTACATTGCCTTATTCTAATTAACTTGAGATTATTATTGAAATAATGGTTTATTATTTTACCATAGGCACTTTACTGCTGCAAGTATTAGTTGCACTCAAACTGCTATTACGACTTTGTAGCAATTGACTAACTACTATTGTTCTGCTATCCAGATTCTAACTCTTAATTGGGTGAACACAACTTTCCCATTACAAGATCTTTACTTTCTGATTTATTAGAAATAACCTTCAGAAACAGAGAATTCAGATTTAGTCCATTTTCCCTCTTCTCCAGAGAGTCCCATGAGGCTCACCACGAGTGTAGCCTGTTTTAATTAGCAGGGGAAATTTTAAAAATATGTGATGAGATTTGTATTGACGCCCTCTGGCATACTGTCTCCATTTCAGACTCGGTGGAAGGTTTGAGCGGCCAATATCCTACCCTGCTCCCCCAACAAATCCAGGAGCCGCTTCAGGGCAGGACTGTTAAATGTCATTAGCATGAACTATTTTTTTATATTGATTTTCAGTGCTCCACTTCATCTCCTTCCATTAGATGCGTTGCAGGATTCCGACTTCAGTTTTTAACTGAAGTAATGTCTTATAAATCTTTACGCTGCGGTGGACTAAATTCTCTTCTCAGTGGCAGTGGCAGAAACCCACCGAGTTGTACCGCATTGCTCTGGTGGAATCTGGCTCAGAAAAATCTTCAAAAAGGCGGTGAAGAAACAGGCAGAGCCTACTAAAATACAGACACCCCAATGTGAAATATGTTCATTTAGGGGCTGCCACGCCAAGTCAGGCGGAAGAGATGGGTACATTAAAAAAAGAGGCAGCTGGATCACTCTCTCCCCCAGGTACGGGGGGGGGGGAAATCAGCCTCCTGGTAAAGGTGGCAGGAGGGGCAAAGCACAGTATTTAGGTGCTCAGGACTGCCTGGCTCTAATCTAGCCAATTGCAGGAAATTTCCCGTTTGCTAATTTATGAATAGTTATTCTGGGATCTGAGCATAGTGCTTATTCTGCATATGGACTGGTGCAATGCATAGGTAAAAAACAGCAACACCACAACATGACTGAATGCTCAAGTGCTACATTTTAAGCTTCCTGGTTTGGCTGGCCCCAAGTCAGAGCATTTTATCAATATATCATGTATACATAATATTATTTAGATCAATGGACAGGGGCAATGCTTTTTTCAAGGCAGTCAGAAGTCTATAATAAGTTATGCAGTTGCTCTTCTAATTACCAGCTGAGTTGCATGGACCCCAATATACAGATTTTTTTTGATTTTTTTTTTTTAAAGAAGGGCTGGGGCAGGACATAACTATGCAGCAGAGGGACTTTTAAAACAAGTTAAGCCGGTTTTGTATGCTGTTCCTCACAGCTGAAATTCTGGGTCTATCGAGTAATTCAGACCTCAGTATACATTCCCAGTCAATATGTATTGAATTCCCAGCTTTTACTGCAGTTGAGTAAGGACAAACAAAGGACACCCTACTCGGACACAGGAATTAAATATACCTTGATAAAACCATTTTAAATAGAAATGGTAAGCCGTTTTCACCAAGATTTAATTAAGCCTTTTTTGTTGTTCTTGTGACTCAGCTATTCAGTTCCTAGTTAGCTTTATTTGCTACACGGCTTCTTTTAAACCTGAAAAACATAACCTATATTGTCACTACCCTGCTCTACTCTCATTAGACCCTGCTGATCAATATATATTTAGTTACACAAATTCTGCTCAAAGAAAAGCAAGGCAGGAAGACTCGAGCTTATTCCCTTTGCTCTCCTCTACGTGTCAAGTGTTCCCACGAAATCTTTTTAAATGTTATCATTAAGACACAACACAGTAACCAGGGGTTATACTTTGACACCGAATGCCAACAACGAAACGGTGAGGTATGAAAGAACGCAATAGCTTTGGTTGGATTCACGAATGACGCCACACTGACGCCATCCGTGAGCTCTTCTCCACGCGATCTTCCTTCCTGAGCCCGGAGCTGTGCTTCAAAACCTCCATTTACTGCCAGATAGCACAGGGGAAACCTCATGCAGCAGCAGAGATGAGCAAGATCACTTCAACTGTGAACACTCGCTGAGTGAGACGGAGATGCCGTCACAAACTCCTGCCTTGCACCTTTAGAAGTCCCAAAGACTCCTTTCAGAGATTAAAAAACTGCTTCTGCTTTCTCCTGCTCTGCTCCCCTTCAGTGGTATTTGGGGTCAAAGCCATGAACCAGCCTTGAATGCTCAGCAACAAAAGATAAGTTAATCAGAGCTTTAATTGGAAAAAATAAAAGTTTCTCGTTGTCCTCGCTTGGCCTTGGGCTCCTTTCTTTCAAACCACATTTACTTCCTGAACAAAAAGAAGAAAGAGATGAAGAGAAAGCAGACAACTGCTTGCTCTGCGCTGGTACTTGCCTTCCGACACACCACAAAACAATTAAAAACTAGCTGTATAAATATTTGGGAGAAACAGGAAGAAAGAACAAGGAAGCAAGTTCCACCTTTGATGCTTGCAGCTTGGCTGCCGTAAACCCAAAGCAAACGACCAGCCATCTCGTGAGATACCACGAACTGGTGTCATAACCGTGCCAACCAGTCTGTATCTTGTAGGCAGCTTCTATTTCATCCATCACTAAAAGACCCATTTTATGGGAATCCTACGCTGCAGGAGGGCAGCTGTAGCCATCAGGTTAATTAAACAGTCAAATCAACGGCAAGAGAAAGATGGACTTCTTTTTATTGCTGTGACAACCACCCTATCACATCCCCATAATAATGCCCCTTTCAACTACCACCCTGATTCAGAAACCAAATCCCCCAACATGAATCACCTGGGATAACAAAGATGCCAGGGCTGACTCACATGGTTTCAGAGAGGTAGTTTCCCCCCTCAGCAGGTTTCAAATAGCACTCTATTTTTGCACGTATGATAAATTAGGGGTGTGAGAGAAAATTAAGATTGCTTAGTTTGACTCCACCAACAAGTCAGACACTTTGGCATCTCAAGCCTATAATCTGCACCCACTATCATGCCCACCATCCTGCGCCTGGAATCAGCTGTGGGCACCAGAATAGCATCCAGGTGTAGGCAGCTTTTCAAAGTTATATCATCTAAAAGTTACATAACCTGAAAAGCTAGAGAGGCATGTTCAGAATGGCTCCTGCAGTGCTAGAGCTAGTCCTTGAAACACAGTCCATTTCCAATACACCAGAAAAATTTGGTATGGTGGATCTGGACACCAGAACAACAAAATGAAAGCAGTCATTTAGCGTTATGCTAATTCAGTGCAACGGACTTAGTGTTCACAGTCCCAAAGAATCAACCTCCATATTCTCTCTCTAATACTGCACCCAGCTCCCCAAATATAGCGGGGAAGTTCACTAGGACCTGGGGCTGCAGGCAATAGCTTGACACGTCTCCAGCCCACTTTCCATTCACTGTTGTGAATTTCCTGTTTCGAGACAGCTGGGGTTAAACACGAAAAAGATTAGTCCACGTTCACAGCAGCATCCCTCTCCTCAAATCACAAGTTCACGCTGCATCTCTAGCCCGGGGACCACAGTGCTGCTGCACTCCAAAAACAGCCCCAACACACACTGGTCCTGGCACCTGCCAGCAGCCAGACACCTTCCATTCATCTTGCACACTTCGAAACGATAGGCATCTGTTTTGTATCCGACTGTGCCCTACTGCATGCTGTAACTTCCGGGAGAATTAAAGAGTTCACGCAATGGACTTGTGGGACCATGTTGCAAATATCCCAAGTCTCCTGATGAACAAAAGGGCCACCTCGAAAAAACAGAATAAAACTTTTCTGAAGTCTACAGAATTAACACCAGCAAGAGCAGAACAGAGCCCAAACATTTCTGCATCTCCATTTCTGCCAAATGCCTCTCTGTTTATGAACATTTTTTTCCTACAGCTTTTTCCTGCATAGAACAGTTAGCCTCCCACAACTCCTTTTTCACACGCGTGTACACACGCACACAAGCCCCTCCACCTCTGCCACCCCCTACAGATTCGTGCAGTCTCCACTTCAAATGAATCGGACTATTCTGCCTCGAGTGACCGTGTCAAGGGAGGTGGGAAGAGGGGAACAACACGGAGCAAAGTTTTCCATTAAATAATGCAGCCCCTCTGTCACCTAATATATTACAACCAGTGGCGGCTTTGTTTCTCTCACACCTGCGTGCGGTGCGACATACTGCTTAATGTCTGGAGCTTGCTGTCTGGCAGATCCAGACCCAACACCTCTTTCAATGACCGCAGTCGTCTGTGCAAAAGGGCTGTGAAAGTAAACACACCTAATTTACTGGCACATAACACTCGCTCTCCTTAAATATAGAGCACCAGCTGGTTGAGAAACTGCTGCGTGACACAGCAGCTCTAGATAAGGAATAACCTTTGGACTGTAATGTTCTGCAATTTTTTGGTTTGAAAAAGTCCATGACAGCCATGGATTTAGATGCGCTCTAGTCTTCCCGCAAGGTTTGTAAAGATCGCCAATTTGGTGCCTGCAATATAGTCACGGTTCAAAGGGAACTCAGCTAACATAAAAGGAAATCCAAAACACCTGCACGCTCCAGCGTACTCCCGGCTGTTCCCATGCATGGCCATGCCTGAACCTGTATTTGACATAACGGGAACCTCGGATACAGACGGAAAGTACGTGCGATAGCACCCGAGGATCCCTCCTCCTCATATGCAGGAACCGTCATCGCTACTCCTCTTGCGAGCAGTATATCTGTTCTCTTCCTACTTCTTCTCTCTGCTTCCCACACACGCTGGACTCGATGCACCCGACTTGACACAGCAAAGCACAGGCAGTTTGAAGCAGCGCGTGATAATGTAATATGGCCCTTCCCAAAAGCACATGCCGAGCCTCACAGGTCAGATGAAACATAGTGAAGGCTCTTGTGTCCGGCCACAGCTTCCTCCACCCTCAACCTCCCAACATGATTCATCCGTGCTATAAAAGACCTAAGTTGCTGCAGCTGCTGAATTACCATCTCTGTGGACTTCGGCAAATGAAGCCAGCTGTCCTTTGTACAAAATAAAGTCCCATTCCCCACTCCCTTTAAAACTCCAGATTTTACCAACCAGACCTCGTAGTAAAGATGATATCTTCTATGAGACCAGCAAGATTTGTTTTTCTCCCCCCCCAAAAAATCTTTAATTGCAAACATTCAAGCACAAACATCCATCAGACATAGGAGAAAGGATTGTAAAAGTTTTCCTGAGTGGAAATGGAAGTTCGTATTTCACAGGCTTTCACAGAGGAGTCAATAGATGGCAAACTATTTTTCCAACAGCTGTTTTACCAACAGCTCTTGCCAGCACAGAGTGTGGCTTGTCTGAATTCCCAGGTCATTTACCTTCCTATTCACTGTCACTTGTCCAAGAGGCCAAAAGCTACTGTGCTATGATTTTATGATGGCCTACCAGCATTTCCAATCCAACTCATCACACATCCCATTTGTGCGCTGAGGCGTGCGGTTTTCATGGTTACAGGACTGTCACTACAATTCATCCCATTTCCAGTTTCAGGACATCCACTTCATCTTGGCTCCTCTGGCCTTGGGACGGTACCTTGCATCCTAGCGTCCCAAGACTGGGTCCCAGCAACGCCTCCCCATTGATTCCAGCTTCTGAGCACCCTGCCCCTCCAAGCAGGTTTTGGGCGCTTGCATTTCTTCCCCATGGGAATTGGTGACAAGGGACAGAGTGACCAACAAACTTCTGACCAAAGCCCACATGCCTCCATATTCTCACCTAGTCTGGGACAGAGTTAGACTTCCCACTGACAGTGCAGGAGTAACAGAGATTTAGGGAAATAAAAAGCAGCAGGGACCTGGCTTGAGCCTAGTTGGTTTCCCAGTGAGGGTCTCTCTCCCCGAGTCTATCTTCCCCTTGGTATGAGAGAAGTTTTCCTCAAACCCCTCCTCCCATAATTACCATCCTCCAAGATAAGTCTGCTAGTACAGAACTCGAATGTGAAATTCTCCTGGTGCCTGGAAAAAACCAGCCAAGACAAGGAGGAGAATGCTGCCCAAAAGTTTCCCCAGGCAGCCAGACCCATTCAGGCTTACCACCACTGGTGCTATGCCCATTTATCTTGGGGGTAGCAAGCGACAACCATCCATTCCCTTCGCAGTCCAACACATCTTCAAAACGCAATACGTAAACAGCATCTGAAGTGACATATCGACAGTCAACTTTGATAACACCGGCTTTCCTCATAGCAACGTGCCAAGCAGCCCGCGGCAATGCCAACGTAGCCTTACCGCGAGACCGCCATGAGCGCTCCGAGGTGTGTGAACAGGTATAATTGTTCTTCCCTCGTTAAGCGCATTTCCTCGCTCTTGTCAATGCTGAATTTCACCTCCCATCACGCTGCCCACCCGCCTACCTTGGTGAGGGCCTTTTGAAGTTTCTCACACTGCTCTCAAGTCTCAACTAACCTAAATAATTCTGTCTCATCTTTCAACCCTGCCACTGTTTGTTCAATTTTCTAGGTCATCATCAATACATATTGAATTAGCCCTAAAGCGCAACACTGGATCACCCACTATTCGCCTGGCTCCCCAGGTTGAAGTCTGATCAAATACCTGTGGCCTTTGTTGCCTACCTCTTAGCCAGTTTCTGCTTCACAAGAGTGCTTGAAAATTAGTCACAGGGGAAGAAACCATGGAGTTTCAAATCACTTGGAATATTTAATGAGGCTGAGTTAAGAACTGTAAGCCGATTAGAAAGAGACTTAAGAAAAATACAATAAAATAAAAATAAAAATTAAAAAGATCTGCCACCTTTTAGCACAGCCATTGCTGGATAAAGGGGTTAGGCAAAGCAGTGCTTTCTTTGATGTTCTGTTTGATAACACCGAGAAAAAAGTTATTTTCCTTTAAAATAAAAGTAAAGTTAAGCATGTTTGTTTTCGGGTAGCAAGAGTGCTGCTGAAAGCTACAGATGATCTCAAACAGCTCCAGCTTGCTCCTTGCTCCAAAGCGCAGCAGGGGCCCCTACCCAGCATGGGGCTTCAGCAGGCACCCTCCTCCTCCAGGAAAGCCACGGGGCCCTGCCTGGACACGTGAGAGCCTACAGGACTGTCAATGCGAAGGGAACATGTGAATTTACACTCTTATCGTTATAATGGCATAACCTCCTGCACAGGCACCTTTATTCCAGGATAAAAAAAAAGTGCCTACATGAAAAGTTAGACCAATATAATGACAGCAGTAGAATAACTCTGATTTAAGTTTTACTGCATCACCTAAGAAGCCCTTAGAAGAAGGGCAAGAGGCTTCTTGCCTGGCAGAAGTAAGACTAGGACCTGAAGTCTTTTTAATCACACAACACAAAATCTCTCTTTTGAGTTTGGATGCATGGACAGAGAGAGGGAGACAGCCTATTACAAAAGCTACATAGCACCACAGAGAGAGAATATTTAGAGTAGCATGGGACTTTAATGCGCATTTCTCCCTGGGACAATATGCACCTCATATGCAGGTAATACACCTGGCTATAAAAACACGTTACAACACTGCAATGCCAGGAGGAAAGCTAATCTACAGCCTAAACTTGTTTATCACAGAATGAAAGTGCTCACCCGGTGCAGGGAGAGAGGCAGAGAAAAAAAAAAAAAAATCAGGGAATAAAAGGACAAAGTTAGGGTTGAGGGGGGGAGAGGGGACCCAGCAAATGGCTAAGTCTTTCAAACCAGCTCCATAAATGCCAAAGGACCTTGGTGCCGGTCATCACTGGCGCAAGCGATGGGACATGTCAAGGAGGGGGACCGTCACATGCGAAGTGCGAGTAAGTCGTGTGGTGGAAGGGGATGCAAGACGACCCCCCAACTCGCACACCAAGCAACCAGGCCCAAGATTAACCGGTACAGCCCCAATTTGCTTGCTCGCCATTTGATATTGCCGTGCAAGGGGGAGTTACAAGAGCAACTGCCCCATCTCCAAATGTTCCAGTAACGTTCAGTCTCGGTGCACCCGCCTCCCTTCCAACCACAGCAATTCAGCCGAACAGGTGACCATTTGAACAAACTTCCTGCCTGTTTTATTTACTTGCCAAAATTATCCCCCTCCCTCATCCAGCTAGTCAGGCCAACAGGGACATGCCAGGGCCTTGCTGTTGGAACAATCCTTCCCCGCAGTGCCACAGCTTTTCTGCTTTAGCTGATGTTACTCTCTGGTCATTACCTCTGTCAGACCACATCAACATTTTTAACAGTAAGAGCAGCATCCTTTGTACCCAAACGCACTGTGGCCAGAGGTCTGGTTAATCGGCCCAGCAGGCGCATCCACAGAAATGCACATGGCCCCCTTGGCAGCCGGTGTTCAAAGTGCATCTGTGAAGGATGCTGCAAATTTTGAACTTGTTCTGTGTATTCACAGTTGTAGGGGGGCGGCAGCAGCCTTTGGCATTTACCCTTGAAAATGCCAAGTTGCCCATCGTCCAGAAGGTACAGTGACCAGAGTCTGCTTGGAGGCCACCTTGGAGCTGTACCTTGGGCTCCTAGTCTTTAGGTCCCATGGAGGAGGATACACCTACGTCACCACCTGAGCCATAGGTACGATTCCAATGGCAGACTTTTCTTCGGTGCACCCGATGAACAGAGGGGCTCATCCTGTGGCAAGAGCCATGACTCTCAAGCAGACCTACAGAAATTATCACACGTAATAGGACCATCATCCCCATCGCTGTAGTTAGATAAGCTCCTATCGCCACCTCCTTCCTCTGAACCTATTGATTTGTACCGACAGAACCGTATACTTGAACAGTTTCACCCAACCATTAAGACATTATAATGTTCAGCGCAGGGAAACCCTCCTGCTCTCCCTTCCCTTACGACATGAAGATTTTAGCACTTTTTTAGGATGCAAAAGGCTTTTAAACTCTGGGAGGTTTTTTCCTACAGCATTAAACTCTACCAGGACTAGGTATTCCACCATTCTCGTTTAGAAAATTAAGTTGTATTTTCCAACAGTAGTACTGCCATTGTGTAAACCCAGGATAAGTTTTGGGTTCAACACCCCACATATGCACACAGCAAGAGGCAATACATCCGTCTCAAACAGGTTACAGTCTAAAACAGGCATTTACAAGAAACAAGGTAGGGAGTGATTAGATGGCTTGCTCAAAGTTAAATTGAGCCAAGGACTAACCCCACATCTTCTCATTGCCATTTTGATGCTTTAACCATGACCTGCCTTCCTCTCAAATCTTTTCCACTTGAATCTTAAATCGAATGGTCCAAGGCACAACAATAGGAGCCTCCCTATACTGACCCCGGCCTGCCTTTGGTCCAGTTCACCCGTGAGAATCCATAAGACGCATGCGCACACAAACTTACAAGTGTATTAATGGTGCTTGGTGCCACCAGCCAGGCATGCACAAACCAAACTGCATTGTGAAGGTGATCAAGGTTCTTGGGGTAGATGTGCTCTTTCATTAGACCAACTAAATAGTTGGGGGGCAGGGGAAAAAAGTGTTCTTTGCAAGCCTTTGGGCACAAAACACCCTTCTTCAGGCAGAGGGAGAGCCTGTTGGACCAACTATTCTGTTGGTCTAATAAAAAGATAATCACATCTACCCAAAGAACCTCGTCTGCCTGTGTCCTTGGACCAAAAACGGCTCCAACCAACAACCCCCCTTGTGAAGGTGATGGCACTCCGCTGCCACCCTCCTCAGAGCCTCCTGCACTTGGGTCTCCCACAATTCATCGCTGCTCCGCTCCTGCCAAGCCGAGTGAAGAATTAGGGGAATGAAATTGTGCACAGCCACTTTCAATTGTCATAAAACCAGGCACCAGCAGGGTAGTAAGATGGGATAATTCAGACAAAATTTGTTCTCTGAAAAGGTGCCCTATCCTTCTCATCTATTTTACAAGTGAGCATCTTCCTGGAAATGAACTGCAAATACTCTGCTTAAAATGCTTCACTGCTTATATAAATGGAGTAAAGAAACACTGCTTAACACCAGTGTGCTTTTGTTCAATCCTGATGGTTCACAGAAAAAGCTCAGTGCTATTTACACTCTCCCCTTCCCCATTACTGTGTTAATCTGTTCAATTTTAGTAACCTGAAACTTTATTGTTTCTAAAATACTGACTGCCATATACCTCAACCCTTAAACACAAAGGAAAGTGACTATAAATAATTTGCTTGGAAGTACATTTGCCAAGAAACCGATTACATGCATCCATGAAACCTGCATCCAGCCATAAAAACTAGTTCTAGAAAATGACCTATGCAACTTGAAAAGCAGATGTGCGCTGCAGCTCTGAAAGTTGCACACACACGCATACACACTTGATCTCTTCTTAACTCCTGTACTATTATGTTGTTATGCTGTCATTGGTGTAACTTGTCATTTGGTGGGCAGAAGTGTGAGAAATCTCAGGCTGGAATGCCACGTGTTCTGACAAGACCACAAGCAAAAATATAGTCCCCAAAGATTCAGGAGCCTTTGCGTGCAATCTTATTAATCGCTAGAGGAAGACAGCCATATGGTGCGATGGCTGACTTCTCTGCGAGCACACAGTAGGAAATACAGCGCTGACTGTGAACATTACAAAGGGCATTGGAGAGAAGACAGCAGCTACTAAATTGTACAACACGTATATCTATAGATTATTCATTAGAAATTCAGTTATAGACTGGTGCATTTCTAATTACTGAGGTTCATTAAAGGACAGGACTTTCTCTGGCTAAACTAGAAAACTTTCATCCCTATCATTACAAGAATAATTGGAATCTTGTTTCCATTAAAGTTTAGATGGCTTTAAATATCCTCCTTCAAGAATATAACAGCATGTAATTTGCTCTTACATAAGCAAGGGAATACAAATTATGGGTTATACCTAGGTATATACCCGTGTGGCACATGCGGTCTTCACGTGGCACCCCCAGTCGGACCCTCGCCAGGCTGTTGTGTTTAGGCCTCTCAAGCTGGGTCCATGTGTTCTTCAGCAACCTTTGGTTTCCCCTCAAATTTCTTTGACTCTGTCCGTGGGCACAAGCATAGCGCTCACATTCTTGCCAGGACCCCCCTGCTTTGGAAAAATGCCAGTCCCTCGCTCTGCCAAGCATCCCACGTTATCAGCATCCCTCCGAGCTTCCCAGGCCTCTTAACCTCTGTGGTTTCTAAGACACAGCATGGATACTGGTGCGATATTGGGCGAGCGGGAATTGAGGGATTGCATTTTCCCCTCTCCCAGCAAACAAACATGGTTAGACTGGTATCCCTAGGAACTTCACTTGTATGGCTTTAATGACCCTCCACTGCTTCTGGTTCAAGAGAGGCACAACAGAGCCTCAGCAGTAACCGGTGGTGTCCAAGCACGCTTAGATGGTGATTCAAGAATTTCGGGACTTCAGCCATAAGCCACAAGGTGTACACACAGGCAGCTTCCTCCATTACTCATGCTATGGAGACCAAGTCATCTTGCAGCTCCCCATCAGTTCCTACACACTGTGCAAGTTGTCCTAAGAAGAGAAAAATGCTATGGGCAAAGAAATTCTTCCAAGCTAGGCTGAATCCAGTTTAAATCCATGCTTGTTATCAAGTTATGCTAAAGTTGGGGGAAGACAAGAGGTAAATTATCAGTGCATAAAAATACCAAGCATGACGCCCAGCCACGCAGTGCTCCTGCCTGCAGCAAAGCCTCCATTTGACTTCAGTAGGAATTACAGGCATGAAAAGGCTCTAGGATTAGCAGGAGCTTTTTGTTCATACATTTTAGCAATTTCTCATTCATCTCTTTATACTTTTCAGAGAAGCTAAAAAAAGCATATAACCAAGTAAACAAACATTGCCAGGCGGCCTTTAAAGCTCTTAAGCAATATATTCTTATTTTCAGTTTTCACTAATACTCTTTAGCATACCGCAACACCGTACCAGCAAACCAGCTCCTTGCTTTGGCATGAAACGACTGCAGCTTTCCTCGAGTGCAGAAAATACTTAAGAGCTCAAATCATGAGCTCAAATCATTCTTGAGAAGCTCAAGAATGCATGTATTTAAGTGTCTGCAAGATCTTAGCCTAACTTTCAGAAGCTAAGAAAAAGAGAGCTCAGACTCAGAGGCAGCAACTCTAGCTTGTTAGGTCCAAATCATCCTGTGGATTTGGACAGAAACCAAATGGTTCATCCACCTTGGTTTGCTTACTGGCAAAACTGGGATAACACTTGCAAAGGTCAGAGAGGCAGAACTGCATTTTGGCAGGCGCTCGAAGGCGGCAAGCGCTAGAGCAGATCAAAACATTGCAAGCGGTCATTTTGCTAGAGATGGTGCCCCACAACAGGACTGTGCTTCCTATGCAACAGACTCCCCTGAAAAATAAGTAGATCTCCTCCAATGCAACCAAACTCGGTGACCTGCTTTTCACTGGCTTTCTTGATTTTTTTTGGTTGAAGTTGTGCCTTTTGTACAGGCGCAACAGAAAAAGCACAGAATTAGCTAGAAACCCTAGCTTCTAGTAGTGGACAAGAGTAGGGACTCAAAGTAGCAATGAAGAGAACTTGCAGCGGCCAGAATATTGGCTTGGGCCACTTTCAAGTCACAAGTTTTGTTTTTCATCTTATTCGGGGATTTTTGTTTCATTCTGTCCATCAAGCTTTTGGACAGACTCTAGTAAAGGGACCTCTGCCTGCTCTCTTCCAAGCCTCATCCACAAGACAAGGCTCGGCTCTTGGGAGTTCAGGAACACAGCATGCTGCTTTAGCTACTGCCCCAACCAAGACCTACCACTGAAATGAGAAGTGTATTGGGAAGGCAAAAACCTTTTAAAAATGTTTGGTGCTTTAACCTCATTTTGAGAGGCCTTTTCAAATTATTGCTTTTGCATGGAAATCACCGTCTCCTTGTCCTCAGCAAGACTTCACTTGTTCTGATGTTTTTTCCCTCCCTTGTTCTCTTTTTGTTTCAATGAGTTAAGCTTATCTTCTACTTTTGTTTCTCTACAGCAGTAAAACTCTATTATGATGCCTGGCAGACAATTTAAGCTACTGTGACAATCATCTTTGGAAAGGGAATCTGCTTTCATAAACCCTTTCTACATGACTAAATAGTCACTTCTGAGCAAGAGGCAGGGTAAGAGTCCACCCTCGTCACGATCTAGTTCATTATTAAAATGCTGCTTTTAAAAAATGAGAGGCATGAGCAGCTTCTTCTTGCAACAGAACATTTTTCACGAGGCAGAAGGTCTCCTGCAGTAGTACTCTGTGCAGCAGGGCATTTTAAATGGAACGGGGAAAAGCATTAGACAGACAATACAAAACCTGGGACGTATGCTTCTGGATGGATACATGTCACCTGGCATCACTCCATTTTATCCACATAATTGGACTGCCAACCCCAAGAACTCAAAAATCCCAAATCAGCATGCCAAAGAGTCATAGCCTTGGTTTAAACCATCATGAGAATTTTTTTCCTCTTTGAAATAAAAACTGGGCTCTGAATTCCCTTGCAGAGTTTTGAGCCTTTCTGGATTGTGTGTTCAAGCTTTTCTCCACAACTCTGAAGGCCAGAAACACTTTTTATGTAATTAAATCAATCAATCAGTCAGGATGCTCATACAATTCCATGAATCCAGGAAGGGGGACATCACTTAGGACCTAATTACATGGGAGCTCTTAACCCGTGGACTGTCCACACATTAACACCTCAGAGTGGTTTAAGCGCTTGTTATGCAGCTCAAAGTTACGCCACTCCACACAAGGCAGGATTATCTTGGATCCCCATGATCCTGTTGCATTAAGATGTGACCACTCCCCACAGACATGCCACCCAAGCTGAGCAGGGATAGAGGCCTACCCTGGCTCACCAGCCCTGTAGTTGCAGCTCACAGGTACAGCTCCTAGTCCTGCCCCTGCTCCCCAGGCCTCCAGGGGCAAGTCACAGCTATGCAGGTGGAGGATGGACAGTGGGAGAGTATCTAGACTAAGGGGGCAACCTGTGCAAACTCCAAGCTAGACTAACACCGATCCGCAGTTGTGTAGCTCACAGCATAAGGCGCACCACACCCCTTAGAGATTTGCAGTAAAACCACAAGAGTTCACAACATTGGGATAAACACAAATCAATCCACTGCAGGTTACTAAATCTCTTGCAGCTCATACTGTTGCTCTGCCCAGTTGTTCTGCACAGGTGCATGGGAATGGCACTAAATATCAGAATAAACCATACCTCAGGGATCTTGAAAGGAGATGCAGGTGGCAAGTAGGAGGCACTCTGGTCTTGCTCTTGGCTGCATGGAATATGCATTGAAAAGTGCAGAAACTGAAAGGCAAATCCTTTCATAAGAAAAACGGGTGAGGTGGAGGAAAGAGGGAGAGGAAAGGAAGGTAAATGGCTCAAAGCAGATGCTTCCAAAAAAAGAAAGTTGCCAGCAACGCAGGGGAGATGACAATTCAAGCACGGATAAACAGGAAGGTTCAGCGCTCTGAAAGGTGCTGAAGCAGGTGAAGACACCCGACTTGTCTACAGCACTGTGGAAGTGTTTGCGGTGATAAACACCGCCTCATCCTCAACTAAATCAAACTGTACAATTTTATAGAGCAATTTGAGACGGTTTTCCTACGAGTAGCTGGACACTGCACATTGAGCACTCATGCTGATTATTGAAAACCTTGGTGCCTTGAAATTTCCACATGTTTATTCAGCCATTCTCTCCCCCTGGAGTGAATAAATATCTTGAAGAAAGGTTTGATGTGAAATCAAACAGCATGTTGTTTGGCTTTGGTTTATGCTTCCTTTTAAGAGTGATATTTCCCAAAAGCCATTTCTAAACGCACAGCTCTGCCAGGGCATCTAAAAAATAACTGACCAGAGGTGGACAGGACTCCTGCCACCCACCCAACTCCCCCCCTGCCTCTTTTCCAGGATGCCCCCAACCAGTGCTCTCCAGCCCACCAAAGAAAGTCTGTTTTCTCCTCCGGACCAACAAGAGGTAGAACCATACAAACAGCATCTGGGGGGGATGATGAGCAGCTCAAGCAAAATAGTTGGTTTAGCTGGATTTAAATTTTGGATGGACACCTGGCTGGAGTCACTTAACCCCAGCGCTCTTTCCTGCCCAAAGGAGGGAGTCGGACCTGATGATCTGCCAGGTCCCTTCTGACCCTAGAAATATATGACATCTATGAAATCACCTTACGGAGGCGCCCTTAAAACGATGCACTTCCAGTTCTAGACATTTCAGTGAAAGCTGCATAGTGCCAGCAACCAGGACCCAGGTGTGCAAGAGGTACACATCTTAAAGCACCTCAGAAAGCCGGTCAGGAAGGGAGAAGCCTGAGCTTGTCCTCATGCGTGATCAAGCAAGAGCACAGGTATGTTCTGTTAGCAGGGCAAGGGGTCTGTACACGCATAATAGAGGCTTGAATATTCAAAGCCACTTTCTCTGGCAAGAGAACTGCATTTCTCAGCTACTAGTATTTCCTTTGACTTTACCCACCGCAGGTAGGGAGCATGATGTATGCATGCCATGTTCTCCTGTCCACCCGACTCCTCAGAGGAGCAAGCTATTGAACAAAGACAAGAGAGAAGATTTGGAAACACCAGAAATTGTTGCAGGGTATACAAGGCCATGTCCCATGCACCCTCTATCAAATCTCAGCCCAAAGCGGGGGGTCAGAGACCAAGCTGCCAAGTGGTGCCTCTAGTTCCCAGTTCTGCGCCCCTGGATTTTTCTTAGTGCTATTCCAACACCGGCATGCTCTGCTGCTGACAGCCCCAAGGCCTTTACCACAGATGAAGAAGTTAAACTGCCCCCTTTGCAGAGCCATTTTATAAAATGATTTGCCAGCAAGTAGTATATATTGTTGCATATTAATATAATACCTCAAAAATGTTTCTCTAATGCTCTCGTTTGTCATGTAATAGAGTGCTAAGTGCATGCAAATGTAGTCTCTGTGAAGTGTTCTTATAATGTATTAATAAGGAACTCCAAACAAGCTTCCTACAAGCACTGATATAAAAAAATTCTTCCCACGTCTATCTAAAAAGGTTCCCAATTAAAAAAATCTTACCAAACATCTAGTTTTGAGATAAACACACGCATCTTGCCAGTTGCATGCACCGTGGTTTTTCATGCACACAACTCCACACTCTTTATTCAGCCAGGTTGGGTGAACACACATTTTCCAGAGCATAGGAAGAGAGCGGGGACCTTTTGTTCGAACCCTGCTGATCGCATAAAAAGAGTTATGTTCTTCTGTATGAACATCCTCTTTAAATGACTGACATGTCTGAACCACTGGTTTCAAAATCAGGAAGCTGCAGAAAGAGCTATAGGATTGCTGGACGGATACTGTTTCCTCTATATTTGGTGAAGACAGACTTCTCTCCATGGAGGCACAGGCTCACCACTGCTAACAATTTTCATCCCACCTCCATTCGAGGAAATACGCACATGCGTACACCAATGACTGACTTGGTCTTTTTGCTGAAAGGCAGTAAGAGAAGATAACAGGTTTCATTCCTGGAAATCTAGGAGTTTGTGGAGAGGAAGCCACAAGACACTACTACCCAAATTGCCTATAGGGGAAGAAGAATGAAGACTGGCATCAAAGGCAAACAAGTTTCTTATTTAGATTGAAATATTCTCCCAAAGCAAGCAACACCATGACCTTTTACACAGCACGACTGCCCAGTGGACCCGTCACTGAGCATCTTCAGCTTATACAGGTAGGAGAGGGTGGGGGTAAGCGCACACTTTGGTTTCCCTTTGAGCAAAAAGATTTTCTAAGCCAAGTTTCATAACGCACACATCAGCATTGGCCCAAGAACAGGCGACTGTCGAGTGGCGGGTATTAAAGACCACCTAGAATTTAGAACAAGAAGATAATGCTATAAAACAGAACTAGTTTGAGGCAAAAGAAATACAGAGACTGACTCCATCACCATGAAGCCTGAGCTTGCCAGCACACATTAAGCAAAATGCCTAAAAACCCAACGTATATGGTCAGCTGAGTCTCATCCTCCCTGCAGGGGAAGGATTTGGAGTGCAGTCATTCAATCTCATGGGGGGTGGGGGGGGTTGTTTTTTAAAAGGTCTGCATTAAATATTTAATTTGCACAAAACGGCACAGCTTCAACAGGAAGCACCAAGAGTCGCTGAGCCCAGCTCACGTTGCTGAAGAACTGCCTTGCAATGTTCTGCACTAGTTGGCATTCCCATGGCTTTTTGCCTGGATTGATCGAGAGCCGTCACAGTCATTCAGACTAAAACAAAATGACAGACGCTCCAAAAAGTGGTACAGCCGTCTAATATTGTGAGAGTCCTGAGATGAACAAATAGCCAAGATGAAATAGTGCCAGCTCCTACTGCTGGTAGAGTCCAACTGTGTCCCACGCAACTTCCCCGTAATCTGAACAGAGACCACGCAGACGGGCAGCAAGAAGAAATCGCACGGGTGTTAGGAGAAGAACTGGAACAGAAGAGGAACGCGCTTGGATTTCAACCTTCTCACCACCACTTCAGTGGAAGAAAGCCCATGCTTCAGCTCCCGATTTGCAAAACCAAACAAAAACGTGCACAATTAATCAAGCGTTAACCTTGCTGGCAGATCCCTTTGTTTTTCAGGCCACCCCTTTCCAAGTTACTTATATACATTTAAAAAGCTTGTGCTCTGATGCCTGTCTCCTAAAAGGCTGAAGGTGGGGGAAGAGAGAGAAGACGAAATTGTTCTTTGCTTTCACTAAAGTTTCTACTTTGTATTGCTGCTTGAGGAAAGGCTGCTGCTGCCCTAGGACAGCTTAGCAAACTGGGTTAACCAGTTTACAGGAACTTGGATTTTCTTTTCAAAACTAGAAGGCAGAGCCATTTTCTAAAGAAGTTCCAAGTCCCTATGTTTCAGGGATGTATTTGGTAGCTGTGCTGGTCTGAAACAGAAAAAGGAAGTTTATTTCCTACACGTGGGGGCTTCTTACCATCTTTGACTTCCGCTGAGCCTGATGAAGGGCATGAGAGCCCAAAAGCTTGCAGAATTTAATTTTTTTTTTTAATTTCTCAGTTGTTCTAATAAAAAGGTATCATCTCTGAACCAAGAGTTCTAGATGTTTGTATTTCGAAGTCCCCATGGTAATACAGCGAGCTGCCTAACACAAGTCCCTTCACAGCCAAACAACTGTGTGCAGCTGCACTTCTTTTCTTGTTAATACTAATTTTTCCAAGTTCATACAATAAGAGGAGGATTTATTCCAAAAGACTGAGTCAGTAGAATCAAAAACACGACACTGGGATGGATTTTCATAATACCTGGTTGCTATGGAGAGAGATAGGAACACCTCCATGCAGCTACACATTTAAAAGACAAAAGACACAACTGCAACCGTCTTCTAAAGTTGTCATCCTGGTTCTTCTATTAGAGAAATACAGCCATTAACGTTGCCTTGAACAGCCACTGGTGCCCCAAGGAAGACTTTGGAAAAAAACAACTGTATTTAAAAGACAAGCCTGTTAATGTGTCATATCCAATATGTTTCTCATTTACGGCTAGGGGAATTTGTATGAAAACAGGATTGTTACTGTGCTCGAGTTCAGATGCTCCTGTTGCTTTAATCCTTGCTGAAAAAGTCTTCCTGCCCCGTAAACCCAAGCCCAGAGCTCCTGTGCTTACCATCTCTCACCGAATCCAAGGGTTTAGGTTCATTTGCACTGCAGTGTTCAGCTTATGCTGGCAACCTTCTGGTTATGGTTGCAGGGGAGCACGGAGATGCCAAGGGAAACAGATGTTATAAAGCCAATAAAAACAAACAGCATATAAATAAATACAAGCATTGTCACCACTAGCAAAGGTTTGCGAGCATGTGAGGAATATGCAGGGGGACGGATAAATTTCTAACCAGCAAGGGTCTTTAATGCAAAGTGTGCCCAACGTAATAAAAATGCAAGTCCGGTGTTCTCTACCCAGAACACTTGCTCACGTTTTACGTGAAGTATTAGCACGTTAAGGGTGTACCAACATTGGACAAAGAGGAAACCAGTCCAATTTGAAGCTGATATTCCATAAGTGACTTTGTGCATCATCAGCTTTGTGTAATAAATAAAATACAAGTTCCTAACATGGCAAACCTCGAAGGGGAGCGGATCAGCCTTTAATTTCTTTGCTTAGTTTGCGTTGGTCTCAGTTTCACTTTTGTATGTTAATTTTGTTGCCTTTCAATAGACATACATTTAAAATTTAAAAGGATCACAGTAGGGTTTATTCACGATCTCACATAAAACAGACTGATCCACAGCGTCGGCGCAGCTGCCTCATACGCAGTGTTGCATTCTAAAAATCCTTATGACATTTCTCTTTAGACATGAATCAGCAGACTAACAGATGTCTCATTCACACCATGTTTTGAATTTCAGTTTTACCAATGAAATTAATTTAGGGCCAAATTGCTTCTTGAGTCACACAGTGAGAAGGCTCATCGACTTCCGTGGCAGCCAAAACACTTCTAGAGGAAAGAGGAATTTTGACCTTAATTTCGGTGTGATCTTTGCAACAGATTGCTAACTGAGAGACACGCTGCAACATCCCTCTCTCGTGTTATATCACAAGCAGATCCTATTGAACCAGCCAACCTGCTCATGGACCAAGCTACTGGTCAACGTGAGCATGGGTTTTGCAATCTGGCTGTCAAAGATGCAATACCTGAACCCACAAAAAGACACTGTGTTACACCTAGTCTTCTCTGTTGTTTTCCTTAAGTGCTGATACGTCACATAAAACTTAAAAAAGTGTGAGAACTCAGCCTTAAAAGTGTGAGTACTCAGTACTCAGGAAGGCATGCTCCATTGCTGCTACCTTTTGTAATGCAAGATGCTGGAGAGGCAGGAGCCCTCGGAAAGCAAGCTGAACAAGCAGGGAAGGTTGCTCTCTGCCTTTGTCTCTTACTGGAGTCAGTTCTTAAGGCAGAGTATTTCCACGATGGACGCTTGCGTTGGGCTGAGATTCCTAAAGAGGTAACTGTTTGCACTGAAGGCCGCTGGTAACCATCTAGGTTTGAAGACTGGTGTGTGTGCATGAAAGCAAGAGAATAACACAAGTTTTATCTCAGCCTCTGCTGCAACATGAACATGGGATATCCAGATAGCTTGTCCCATGGCAGAAAGCCCAGGTGCCTAGTGACATAAGGTACAATGGTGTGTATAAACAGTGGGTGTAATTTTCAGATAGCCAAGCAACTCAGGATCCCGAGCTTCCTTGCATTTCTAAATCATAGAAAATAAGGGTTGAAAAGGACCTCAGGAGGTCACGTGTAGTCCAATCCCCTGCTCCAAGCAGGACCATGCCCCAGCTACAATCATCCCAGTCAAGGCTCTGTCTAACTGGATCTTAAAAGACCTCCAAGGATGGAGACTCCACCACCTCTCTAGGTAACCTGTCCCAATGCTTTACTACCCTCCTTGTGAGAAAATCCTAATATCCTAATATTAGAAAATTCTAATTTCTTAATATCCAACCTCAACTTCCCTTGCTGCAACTTGAGCCCATTGCTCCTTGCTCTGTCACCTGCCCCCACGGAGAACAGTCCAGCTCCATCCTCTTTGGGAGTTGAAAGCTCCTATTCAATCTCCCTCAGTCTTCTCTTCTGCAAACTCAATCAGCCCATTTCCTTCCACCTCTCCTCATAAATCGTGTACCTCTGCCCCCCAACCATTTTCCTTGCCCTGCACTGGACTCTTTCCAATTTGTCCACATCATAAACACTTAAAAACCCCGTCATATCCAACCGTATTAGATTTGTCTGTTGTTAGTTTGTGGGTGTCCGATTGTTATTTTAAAAGCAGATTTATGGTAGAAACTTAAAACATTCATTGTTTAAAATACATGGATCTGACACTTGGAGTCTGCCCGATCTTTCATGAGTGTCTCAACATGATTAATAAAAACAGAGTCCTGAAATAGCAGGGAGGCAATGAGAACCGAACTGAAAGACTACACCTTGATGGCAATGGGCCATGAAAAATCACTGACCCAGCCAAAGATAATAAGCAGTTAAAGCACAAGGTCCGTGAACCTGAAGCATATCCCTGGTTCTTTTATCGAAGACTGGTGATCAGATGTTATTTCTATACTTTTCTAATGGATTCGCTGCTCCTGGGCTTCCTTCCTGTCTAGCAGCTACCCAACATTTAGCGAAAAAGGAAATATCCGTCTCCTGTTTTGGCAAGCTGTATGAAACACTGCTACAAGAAACCAATACTGAAATTAGCAGGAGAGCACAAGCGAGAGAAATTCCTGATTTGTGTATTTGTCAGTATGGACTGATTCATTAGCATTACTTCAACTAAAACGCTGTTCGTCTCTCTTCCTGCAAAGATCACTGAGCTGTGCCAGTGCTCCTTTCTTTCAAAATGGAGGCTATATAATACTTAGAGGCTTAATTCAGCCATGACCGACTTTATGATGTACAACCTAAAAAAAGGAACGGCACCTTGAATTCATGGTACGCTATCAGTTTCTCCAGCAAATCCATTACTTTTGTTATTGTGATTTTAAAAGATTTGGAGTAGATTGCCTAACATTCTCCTTGATTTATTTTCATCATCGACTATTCCTCTGGAACAGTGGTTCTCAGCCTTTTTATTCCCAGGCACCCCTCTGAAAATGTCAGCTCTTAGGTTCTCACTCTTCTGACTACAGAAAAAGTCAGGCACTCAGACTAAAGCAATCAAAATTTTTAACATAATTAAACCCAAAGATGTCAAATAGGAATGGTCTTGTGAATTATATCTGCACATCTAACGATGCTAACATGGTGTGGTACCTAGCAGCCTTGAAAGGGTCTCAATGCTCCCCAGGGTGATGCAGCACCCCAGCTGAGTTACTGCTCTAAACAAACGTTGCCATCTTCAGGAAGACCAACTTGGATGGCTCCTTTTAGCTCTCCCCTTGGGGTGGAAAATCTTGTTTGGGAACTTCCAGATTGCCTTACTGCAATGTTTTCCACGGACTACTAGACCAAAGCAAGGCTCACCCACACCCCAAAAAGATTTCCATTTGTATAAAAGTCTGCCGTCATCATTCTTCAATGTACTCCTATTCTGCTTATGCTACAGTCTTCCCATCGTCTTTCTATTCCATTTCTTACTACATTCTGAATTGCTGCATTCATATTTAAAAACTCATCCTCAAATGGTCCCAATACATCTGTGACCTCTTAATAATTCAGGTATTAGCTGAGGCCCCAAGGTCTAGCCGCACAAGAAATTCATGCGGTAACTGTTGGGCATAAAAGGTCAAGACTTCTGGAGCTTTATCTCCTAGGCTCCCAGACCTTCATGCCTTTGCTTGGCTCATACTATTATTTCACTAAGATGGCATAGGGCTAGCAACTACATGTGCCTTCTTTAAACATGGAAGAGCTTTGCTCAAATTTAAAACAATATATTGTTCAAAAGTGTTCAGATAAAGTTATTCCTTCAACTGCACTTATGCAAACCCAATAAAACCCACATTAGCTTGCAAGATTGGCAGTTGCTACGTGTCATTACCTGCCAGCCACTGGTTTGGGACAAAAGTACTTTCCCAAAGCACCCATGAGGCCATCCACACATTACCTTAGCATATAGCACCAACGTAAGTGCAGACATCTATATAAATGTTTGTGAAGTATTCAATCCATAGTTTGATATTTGTGTAATCGTCTTAGATCTGTAAATAAATTGATACCCACACACAGCCCCCCCACACGCATCTTCTTCTGTGATTTAAAAGTTGAAGAGGTCAGCTTCTCCTCCTCAATTTGAAAGGAGCAGACATACACTGGGTAGCACCACTCAAAGTGACAGATGTCTATAACAGAAGTCCGCTCTCCGCTGTGGTATGCATCAATCAGCAAGGAATTGCTTCCATTTATTTTAATCTTCTGCTTAATTAAACATACGAAAAGAACCAACATGGGGCTGAGAATCTAAACCAAATTCTTAATACAACTTTATTTTCAAAAAGACATAATATAAGCTTTCATCTTCATGGCGATTTAGGAGACAGTTTACAAACATGAAGTTCACATCAAGTAACAGCAGCAGACACCTTTCTGACAATTCAGAGATTCCTACAGGCGTTTCTTGAAGTTAAAAAAAGCTGCTTCACCCTCTTATTAAACAGACGTCTGCCAATACTAAGGAAAAGGAAGGGAAAAAAAAAACAAAATTATCCTGGGGGAAAGGTATATCAATGTCAAAAGTACAATGTAGTGTTAAGAAAGAATGGGCACATTTCACAAAACAGTCTAGAGAACAACACTCAAATAAAATCCTCCTTTTTCAAGCTTAGTTAGCCACAGACAATCCCAGAAGTATCCTGACCCTGGAGTGTGCCTAGCTATAGAAGCTCCTGGTTAAAATAAAGGAGTTTGTTTCTTAAAAAGAAAGACACAATTCTTGTATTTGAGGGACCAGAGCAAGTAACACATTTTTTGCCAAGGACTAAAGTAAAATTTAAATATTTGATTTGCTGACCTGCTACAGAAACACCTGTGCCTCTTCTGTGGATGCCACACAGAATTTCTGGAAAGCATCTTTGAGGGCCTGAAAATTCACTTCATGCGCCAGGATCCCAGCCCCCAAAATATTAATAATAAAATAAAAATCAATGGGAAATTTTGCCAAAGTCAAAAGGGAAGGTTGGCCTCAAGCAGAGTATTGAAGATGTCAGACTTCAAGCTTGTATTGTGTGGCAGAGCTAAAGCACACTTCCTCACCCCTCTTGATGCAGCTCCAAAGCAAGGAAACCACAGGTAGACCCCACAACTCATCAAGCCTAGATCTGGATTTAAATTTAACTCGCTGCCACCACCCCACTTCTGCTCAGTAGTTAAGAGGGAGAGAAACAAGACACCATGAACAGCAGTTCTCAGTCACCATCCCCAGTCGTGTTAGACGTAGTTCTGGTTTTCAGTATGCCTGTTCCCCTGCATCGTGTCTGCCCAGGCTCATCCTGCCTCCTACTTCTCTTCCTGGACACTTGGGGACACTCTCACAAAGCCCCCGGGTTAGGTGCAAGAGGAAGAGTGGTAGACATCGAAGTACTGAAAGCCACACAGCTCACGCCCTCCTCATAGCTTTAAATATGAACTGAACAAGAGAAATAACGTCAAAACTCTGGAAACTTTTTGCAAGGGGCCTTATGGTAAAGTGAACATTGGCCAAAACCGTTCCTTCAGTTCTTAGGCTAACAAGCAAAACTCTCCTCGACTGCCACTGGGGTATGGATATAAGTAAGCACAACATCACCATTAATTGATATTCGTATTCACAGGGCATGAAGTACTGTATTCGCCTCTGAAATTCCATGTCCCCCTTATTAGGGCTACATTAACAGTTTATATTCCTAGCCAATAAAAAAATCCAATATTCATTTATACTTTGGTGTTTCAACATGTAATTGACAAAATCTTAACTTTTTGTTAACAATCATAATTTATACTACCTTGCTGTCAAATGCATTTAACAAGGTTTGGAAGGAGCTACTGATAGAAATCAGCAATGGCAAGTTTCTATTAACCTCATCATACGAATGAAAGATGTTTTTAAAAACTTTCTTCTTGGAAGTACCAAGATTCAAAGTAATAAATATTCCTTCAAAAACTAGGCCAGTTTGAATTTAATATGCACCAAATAAATATTCTGTCAATTAGATGTGTGCAAGTAAAAAGCTTTATGTTATAGCTTATAGCAATTTCAGATAAAGAGCTTGTGTGGCGGAGTGAATCCAACTAAGAAATGATGGCAGGAGTGCAACGGATTTTTAGCCCAAGATAGCACACATCTTATACATACTTCAGAGGACAAGTTCAGTGATTTTCTTTTGAGATCTTGTGAAACTGCACATAAGAAATGACAACCTTCTACAGCAACCAATATTCTTAAAGTAGGCTTTTAAAAGTAGTGATAAAGCCAATTAAGATTCTTCAACACTTTTAACAAATAGTGCAACTTCACATTTGGCAATACCACTCTTTTCTTTTCAAAGAGAAATATCACTTATGTCGAAGTTACTCTATTAGCCACAAGACTGGATAAAAAAAAGTGAAGGCTGCCTGTTGCACAGAGATAAAACTTGTGTTACAATTACTCTGCCAAAATTTGCTCCTATTTGACTGAAATATTACAACTGACTTGGTAACTAATTGGACAGCAAATCGTTAACGTAACAGAACATGCATAAAATATGAATTTACTAATGTCATTTTTTTCCCACTAAAGGGTGTGAAGGAGCCTGGCTATTTTGCTGCTGTTGTAAATTCACAAGCACTTTTGAGATGTGGAAGACTATGTTCAAAGCAAACTTGAATGAAGGAAATTTTCATAATTCCCAAAATCAGAGGCATTTGGCATGTCACCCCCTCTTAAATCCTCCCAGCCAATCAGCAGAGTGAGTACGCCACCAGGCATCAACACGTGCCAGACACTGTTCGCCTTAAACACAGGTTGAAGCCAACCTAAACAGCTGTAGCATTTCATGGGTATGGTGTGCATGTGCCCACGAGGACAGATCCCACGAACGATAAGGAGCTTCAGCAGCAGCTATGAAACGCCTTGCCAGGGTGGAGCGAGACTGCAACAGGATTAAGACCTTCATGCGAGTACACAGCAGAACGCCCACCAAGGCATGCAAGTGAGCGTGAAAGTTTTGCAGCACTTTAGCCTGTAACTGCTGCTGTCCCACTGACTCCCGTGAATGCACGCGCAGGTGACCAGCTGAAGAGAGCTCTCCGTCGGACTGCACGTTGGCAGAGGCAGGAGTGGAAGCAGCAGATCCCCAGAGAAGATTAAGGATCAAGGCCAGGAGGCCTGTGTAGCAAGGAGGAAAAAAAACAGTGCCAGAATCCTTCAAAGCTCAAAACTCAGTCCCTGAACAAAGAGATCTTTATGGGCAGAAAGAGAGGAAGTATATTTATAAGGCCTTTACAAGGGCTCTGCCGTTGCTGTGACCAGCTTATTCAGCTTGCAATTTCAAATGGTGCCACACAGGTGGGTTTATGTGGTGGTTTGGGGGGGCATTATTTTGTCATGCAAGAAATATCTGCAGTCTTCTGGGGGGGTTTTGTTTGTTTTTTTGTTTTGGTTTCTTTTGGTTTTTTACATGCGACAAAGATCAGCAGGCCTCAGCAAACACGGACTTTGACAGAAGGGTGCTGAAGACAAAGTGGGCATGGATCCCTCCCGTAGTTCAAACGTGTTAGCTGCTTTGGGAGATCGGAAGAATCTGGACTGGTATTCACGAGTCCAAGGGAAAGCTCTCCTTCCCTGAAAATCATCCTCTCTCCTTCCCCAAGAGTTCACAAACCAGCCCAAAACCCCCTCCCTAGCATCTGCATTAATTTTTGTTTGCAAAAATTTAATGCAGAATCCGCAAGATCTTTGGCTTGCGTACAGCTGTCACTAGTGGCCGAAATGATCATTTACTTATGCATTTGGTTCTACTTTTGAAGTGCTCACCTGAAGTCTGAGAGGTCATTAAAACCTGAATAATTCCTAGCACTCCTTCCCTCAGGAGTACTGAGAAAGATGGGTAGTTATCTGTCCTGGAGAAGGGAAAAAATTATATATATATTTCTCATCTCTGGCAGCTCCTTTCACTCTGCTGTGTTAAGGGGCAAAGCCGAAATCCTGGATTAAAGCCCAAAGACGCTTCAGAACCCACCACTATAAAACAGGGACACTATCATAGAAGTAGGGTCAGAAAGGACCTTATACATCTTCAAGTCTGACCCCCTGCCAGACTATGATCTTGATCAGGTTACAGTTCCTGTTGAAATCATCCCCAAATTTAAAATGGGATCCATTACTTATCTTCTTCACAAGCAGAATATTTTGTGCTGAATGGTTATATGCACGTAGCATTATTTTCTTATTCCTGAAATAGTAATCACTTCTTCCTCTCTTTCTAAATTCGTATGGTATTGTCCCAGCACCTGTGACATGCTTCCTCCGATTCAGTGTCTTGTCCTGGACATGGCCAGCATGTCAAAGGTGCAGCTGTGATGGAAATGACAAGTGGATTTGACATTACTTTCGACCATGCATTCTGAGGAGAGGCAGGAGATGAATCTCAGACGATGCTTTTCAGTCTCTTAACAGCCCTTTGTTCTAGAGGATCACCGACTGTTATTAGCCTAATGCAAAAAATTCAGCTGTGTCTCATTTACCCTTAAATGATTTAAAATTCATCTTATAAATGGAGTGAAGCCTGCTGTGATTCAGAGCTGCAAGTCTACTCCTATGACAATAAGAAGGATGTGACACAAAGTTCAATCTTAGGCCTACTCATAGCTTCACTTTTTGTACATTATTTACCATCTGTTCACAGTACTGCCTATGTAGACGAAGATGATTCAGCCATCCGTACGGGAAGTTACAAGTGGAGAAGCTGAACCAAAAAGTCAAACCCATGTCCACTCCAAGTATCACTGCTCAGCAAGTGATATGATAAATACATGCACAGGGCATCTTCCCTGTCCTAAGGAGCTGAGAGAAAGAGGGAAGCAAACAGCCCACCTGCATACGTGTCCACTTGTATAGAAGGCATCTAAACCTATGAAGGGCTTCAGGAGACTTCAAATGAGAACCAGAAAGGAGAGGAGAGAGGAGAGGCAAGGTCTGGTGGATTAGATCAGGGAGATGGCAGCTTACATAAGGAGCAGCACCGGAGGCGGCGTGAAGATGGTTACAAAAGCATCTGACAAAACGAAGACGAAGGCAGAAGAAGGGCTGGTGAAGATGAAGTGGTCAAGAGCATTGCAAAACTGACTAGAACAACCATGTGGCAAGGGTTGATGTTGCACACTTAAATCACAGTTAGATACTGCACTGAATGGGAAGCCTGGAGGGGGGACACAAAAGGGAGCTGGAGACAAGGGGGATTAGGTCAGCAGCAGCATTTTGCGCAGACAGAAGGGAACAAAGAGTTCGGTCAGGAAGTTAGAGTTAAAAAGAGGCAGCATTAAATCTATGTGGGATATTGAGAAGCCTTGGCTGCAGTGGTGGAAAGGGAAGGCCTGAGGTGCTGAGGACTGAGCAATGCAATCCAGTGCTGGCCACAGGGCATGGAGAAATAAGAAAGGGAAGATTCAAAGAGTCCCCAGATGGTGGCCCTGAGCAGTAGTGTAAACTGAACACACCAAAGGCTTCCTGATGGGTCAGGAACGAAAGAGATGCAGATAACCCAAGGAGTCTTGCAGAATTGCAAAGGGACCGCAAAGAAGAGGCAGTCTACTGGCACAGATAGATTTATTTTTTTATTTTTTTACCAAAGAGACCATGGCTCCCATGAGCTGCTGGAATCACCTACAGGTGGGGTAGAGCAGAAGTAGGAGACCAGAGGAGCCAAGAAGACAGTCGTGGAATAACCTCTGTAGAGGGTGGGATAAGAGAGGACCCCCTGAAACACAGCCATTGACCTCAGGTGAGATGTCAGTGGGAATGCCAACCACATACCTGGACATACAATGCTGATAAACTGCGCACAGGGTATTACTGGGTGAAACTAAATGGTCCATGCAATGCAAACAATGAAATCTACAGAGTAAGTCAGCCTCTTCTGTCCTTAAAAATATCTGAAAGCCCTAGTAGCAGCTGTCTCTAAAAGCTCAGCTAGTAGTTATCGTAACTACCTGCCCTTCAGACAGTCTCCATCAGTTTCCAGCCGAGGATGTACTTTTGCTCACTGGAGGCATCTTCATTTCCCCCGTACACCTGTGGTAGGCAGGTACCTGGTGCTCCCATCCTCTCCCCCCAACCCGTGGCCTAACAAACAGCAGTCTGGATGCTGGTAAAACTAGCCAGCACATGCTCAAACAGCATGGATTTTAGTTTTAGGTGTTATTAAGCTATATGATATATAGCTACAACCACCATTTATTGTAGACTTGATTTCTGTGTTGATAGAAAGCAAACACACAAGTATCTTACAGGTTTTTTTTACTCAATAATTAGTATAGGGAGAAGCATAAAAAAGAAGAGAGAGAACATTTCTCAGCAAGGGTGTGCTATCCCACTCATACATTATAGATGGTGGGGAGCAGTCATCAGCATCCCAAGTTTTCTGCAGGCAAGGAAAGCACCTAATGCAAGGAATCACGCCCACTCCCGATACGGAAAGCAGACAGAAGCCTCCTCAAATCAAACAAACAAAGACTCTTACTGAGCTCAGAAGAAGTTTCTGTTGTCACATACGGGTCCAGGAACCCATACTCTTGAAACACCAACACAGAAATGTCTGAGAGTCTGCACACACGCAAAAAAAGTGACAAGCTGCAATTGCACAGAAAAACAGAACATGACAAACTGCTGCATATTTTAAATGCCTTGGGGACACTGAACAAATGAGTAGGGATATACATAAAAAACAAGGAATTCTACCTCTCTCGGCTGGAAGAAAAGTCAATATCAGCAAGAAGTTAAAACCACAGCCACAGCTTAATAACCTGAGCCTGCAAATAAAAATTAAGCAGGAATGATTTCTCAACATGACTCAGTTTCTTTTTCTTGACGCAGTGATCACTTACGATGAGAATGTGAAAAATTCCCAGAACAGAAATCAAGTGAGCATGCAAAACAAGAAAAGGTCAGCACAAAAGTATGCAAATTCATGTTACCCCCAAGATGAGGAAAAAATAAAGTTGGTATTCTGACTGAAATCACTTCTGTGGACCTTCTAGGAGTCCCATCCTCCACCACTGCTTTGGAGGGGTGTGGGGGGGGAAGGAATATGATAGGATGACATTCCTGTCATGAAGAAATTACTCAGCAGTGCTCCCTTCCAGCAGCAGTATACTTTCAGCCCCTCTGGAGACCAAAGCTGATGGAAAGTACAGTGAACTCGCTTCTCGCAGGGTGTAGATTCTGGATCAAAAGTTTAAGAAAAAACTACCACATTTACTTGAATACAAGACAAGAGTTTCCCCCCACCAATTGAGCACAGGGAAAAATGCTCCTCATCCTACATTCACATACAAGGAAACCTCATTAAATACACTGCACATTATTACACTGCTGACACAAGGGGCATGCGCTCAGTAATGGAAACCAACTATGAAGCTGATTAAATGCAGCCAACACTGAGGTCAGCTATAAGACATGACCCATACTGGGCAAACATATGGATGGGAACCTACCACGAGGAGAAGTTAGTGCAACCCAACTGAACAAGATATATGGTAATTCCCATTGTTCTCAGTCTCCCTCAGTGCCAGCTCCTTTACAAGTCATGGTGAGCCACTACACTGCATACATTTCAACTTCATCTTCACTTCTACAGTCAACCTGTGCCTGCCTTTCTCATTCCTAATTATTGTTTCTTCACCAGCCTTAAATATCTGGCAAACACCACCAAACAGGAACTAGGCTGCAAACAGTTCACCCAGAATCCTTCTGTTACCTGCTCTCTCAGCATGTCACATATGATTAGGGTACCCCTGGCTTCTATAAGGTGCTGCTAGGCCAGGTTGTCCTGCGCTTTAGCTGCACATAAAATTTTGGAGGATCCCAGGGCTCATGACAAGAACACCCAGTTCCATTCATGGGTGGGGTCTAATTAGCTCATAGATTTTTTTTTTTTTTTTTGGGGGGGGGGGCGCGAATTATATATGAAGTACACATACATACTAAGTAGTGCTACGCTGTTCGGTCACCATGGCTTGAAACACTGTTGACTCTGCTGGGGACTAGCCCAATGAACTATAGGGAAAATCATGAGCCTTTTCGTTTTAGGTTAATATCATGCACCGTTTGTACTATAAGAAGGTACAAACGTGCTGCTTAAAGTACGTTTATGCAGTGCCTGTGCTAAAACCTGACACAGGTTTGGATTTGTTTGTTTTTTTTAAGAGGTAAAAGGCATCAATTCTGGATGAACTATTTTACAGGCATGCTTATTTCAAGTCAGTGTTTTCAAATTTACCCCTCACTTCCACATGCTCAGGGAGAACAGGGTCTGACAGTAAGGGGTGAGGAGGAGGGGCTGAAAGGGGAAAGACATTGCAGGGGACAGAGGGCAGGTGGGCCACTTAACCTCCCCAGATCCCATTTTCCATGCTGTAGCAGAGGAAAGGAGACGTATTCAAGGCAAACCTTCAATAAAATTAGATTCGATACCTGGAAAATTATAACAAATTTAAGTTTTCCATTAGAACCTAATTATTGGGGGGATCATCATATATTAAAGTTAATCTCATGTTTGAGCAAATGTGATATTTCAAAATTATAGGGAATGCATCATAAAACTAAGACAGATAAATGATCATCATAAATAGACTCATCAACACTTTATCACATCAGGAACCAAGAATCGTATCAAAAGGGCACAGGTAAGGTGGTGTACAAAACAATTAAAAAACCCAGTACTTCCTTGCTCAACTGTTCCCAAGTTCCTGCTTTGGAAAGGACCTTATCTACATGGCAGATAGGTCACAGCCAGTCGACAGACAGGGTTAGGAAGCTTTGGGAGGATGGGGAAATAAGAAGGGAAATGGGAGTTTAAACAAAAGAATACATGCTAGAGAGAAAGAGTCATATTGTAGTAACATCAGTGATCAAAGTCTATTTCTGCTCTTACACAAAATTATGACAAATATCCCTAAGGGAAATAACAGTTCCTGCCACCCCACCCACACAATTATGTTCAACCATTAGAATTTTCTGGCTGCTCAAAGTCATTCTACTTTTAAAGAGAAACAACAGGAATAAGACTCAAAATGGGCCTAAAAAAAAAAAAAAACTTTCCAGTGCTATTTCTGCCCCCGCAACTCTAGCCAGTTTCTGTGGTTAGATACTTATGCCTTCCTACTTTTGAAGGAGTTTCTCTGTTACTGTGCAAAAGGCAAACCATGGCTGCTTCACGATATGGGAGAATAAATTACAAAGCTGTCTAGTCCGTGTCAAGTTGAGCGCATAAACTAAATACAGGAAGAGCTCCCCCCCATTCCCATACTTCCAGTATTTTTTTTTTCTTAGCTGTTCCTTCTGAATGTTAGCAGATAAAACATCTGACTGACGCATCATTTTTAAAAATCAGTGGCACCCATTAGCAGCAAATCTGACAGCAGAGCCAGAGTCTTGGTTCAGCCTAATGTTTTAGCTTTGCCCTTCCTAGGCAGCAAACCAGTTGCACTAATGCTTGACCTGGAAGCTCAGACTCGCACAGATAACACAAAGTCCATCCCATGTTCCAGGCAGTCCTTACAGTACAGTGACACAACGTTTTCAAAAGCAGTTAGTGATTTTTGGGGGGCCAAGCTTGAACCCCCAACTTCTGAAAGACAACCCCTGAACAAGGTATTTTCAAAATTTAGCACCCAAAAAGGAGTCATTTAATCTGGAAACTTCCAGTCTCTTTAGCTTGGTATATTACAAGGAAGACAAAAATGCAACGAAAATCCAAACCCTTTAAATCAACTCCTTTCAACAAAGGTTGTTCAATCCTTCTGATTAATGAGCTGGGCAAGAGGTATGCCAGGGTCACAGATGTGCAAGAATTTAGCATTTGTTTTAGTCTGGGCAATATTTTTGCATGTGCAAGGATGGTAAAAGTTGGAATGGTTTTTGATCCTCCCCAATCCATCTATTTTCAATTGTCTGAAAAAAAAATGGAAGTCCAGTTTCAGCATGCTGTGTTTATAGACGAAGCCCAATTTGAAAAGACAAAAAAAAGGAAAAGAAAAAAAGAAACCTTCCATGGCTCAAGAAAATAAGAATTCATGCTTTATCTAATGTACTGAAACAATATGAATTAACTTAGATTTCACACCCCACAGTTTGCATGTAACTATAACCAACTTTATTATGGCTCTTTTGTTAGTGTACACTACCTGAATACTTTACCATGCATGAAAGTCAGAGCTACAACTTAAAATCCTATACACATGCTAATAAGTCTGTCCTTTGTAACCCATGCAGAAAATCTGTATTCGCGCACATGCGTCTCTTGATGAGTAATGGGACAGAAAGCCGGAGTAATTTCAGAATCAGGCAGCAAGTTTTAAAAGGAAGAGAAAGCTATAGCACATATTTTTAAAAGGACAGAGAATAATTAGCAGCACCCCAAAAAAACCCACAAAAAAAAATAAAGAAAAACACAAAACAAATATATAGCGAATCAAAAAGGAGGAAGGGGAAATCTGACAACAGATATCAGAGCATACGTGGCAATATCCCGCAATTGCTTCACCAAGGCAGTAACTACCACCAATTCTATCAAACACTGGATTTGGATGAGGCACAGGACCCCCCAAAAAAACCAGTTCTTGACACTAGCACACGAAATATCCTCCTCTTTCCCTGTACTACAAACTTTGTCCATTTCCCATTTTGTTCCATCTCATGGCCTCTCCATGAATGGCGCTCCCAGCAAGGCAAGTGAAAGCACGTACAATGCAAGAGCTGAAGATGGGAATCGCCAAACAGCAGGGAAATGAAGACTAATTTTCTGAATGTGTATTCTATAGGATACCATATTTCTAGTTTCCCTGCAAAACCTCCTTGCCCTACAGTAACTGTTCAATATATTCCATAACTCTGGTATTTAAGAGATAAATGCCTGGAAAGGAACTTTTGCCTCAGTTCAAACTGATAAAGATATTCTTGTATGCCCTTTTGGGCAAATAAATGCAAGAGACTGGATGTGATGGCCCAAGAGATGCCTTCCAGTCCCCATTTGCTACGATCCAGCACAACGTGCACTAGACTGGAATTTGGGGCCCTAAAAATCTATACTGAACTCTGCCACTGACTTACTGTGTGACCTGGCCCATTTCTCCCATCGTTAAAGCAGAAGCCATGCTTGCTTACCATCACACGGCCTCGTGGGCTACAAATGAAAACCTATAGTCATGGCTGAAGTGGATGGCGGAGAATTTCACCGAACTGGCATGTAAAGACACGAGGTCCCATTCGTCTCTTACATAAGCCAATTTTACTTCATCGACTTACTGAAGGGGCTCCTGATGACAGCTACTAAAAAGAGAGTTTGGCAGAAACTGCGACAGATTCTGACACGCTGTTCATTCTCACCTGTACGTGTCTTCTCTCAATGTTCAGCAACAAGCTTAAAATGAATGTTTTTGTAAAACCCATCCAGCTGACATGCAGTCATTACTAGTGTAGGCAGGACTTCTTGAGCACTAAAATAAAAGTTGCTGTAAGTACAGGTAATGCCATCTCCCACAGCACTCTTGCAAGCAAGCCGAGGACGTCTGGGTTGGATGAATGGACCATAAGTTGGATAGAAAGCTGGCTGGATCGTCGGGCTCAACAGGAAACAATTAATGGCTCAATATCTAGCTGGCAGCCAGTATCAAGAGGAGTGCCCCAACGGTCAGTCCTGGGGCCGGTTTTGTTCAATATTTTCATTAACAAACTGGAAGATGGGATGGAGTGCACCCTCAGCAAGTTCCTGGATGACACCAAGCTGGGGGGTGCAACAGATGCACTGGAAGGTAGGACTCCGAGTCAGAGTGACCTAGACAAATTGGAGGACTGGGCCAAAAGAAATCTCATGAGGTTCAACAAGTGCAAAGTCCTGCACTTAGGACAAAGCAATCCCATGCACTAGGACTGGCTGCAGGCTGACTGGCTGGGCAGCAGCTCTGCAGAAAAGGACCTGGGGGTGACAGTGGACAATAAGAGCCAGCAGTGTGCTCTTGTTGCCAAGTAAGTTAACAGCATCCTGGGCTGCATCAGTAAGAGCTTTGCCAGCAGATCAAGGGAAGTGATTATTCAGCACTGGTGAGGCCACATCTGGAGCCCTGTGTCCAGTTTTGGCCCCCCACTACAGAAGGGATGTGGACAAATTGGAGAGTCCAGAGAAGAGCAATGAACATGGTTGTGGAGCACATAGCTTGTTAGGAGGGGCTGAGGAAACTGGACTTATTTAGTCTGGAAAAGAGAAGACCAAGGGGGGATTTGATAGCAGCCTTCACCTCCCTGCCGGGGGTTGCAAAGAGGACGGAGCTGGGCTGCTCTCAGTGGGGGCACGTGACAGGCCAAGGAGCAACAGGCTCAAGTTGCAGTAAGGGAAGCTAAGGCTGGATATTAGGAAAAACTCTCACTAGGAGAGTGGTGAATCGCTGGAACAGGTTACCCAGAGAGATTGTGGGCTCTCCATCCAGCTCAACAAACGTGGACTAGAATAATCTACCTGAGCAGGGGGTTGCACTCCTGAGGTCCCTTCCAACCCAAATCGTTTATGATTTTATGTAATTGCTCATTTAAAAAAACCCAACAAAAACAAACTAGAACTTTTTTCCCTGCACAAACACTTAGGGTGCAATGGTCTATACGATTTAATGACTATGTAGTCATACTTTCAACTACAAGAAGTCTGATCACCTGAAGAGCTCTGCATCCAACCATCTCCCATTTAAACAACTAAGAGATAATTGACAGATTTCCAAGTGTTCCACACCCAGCAATTCCAAATGAGTGCAATGCAATAGCTATACATGAACCTAAATCAGGGTTTCCCAGTAGGCTAATAAAGCCTGTATTGAACTGATGTTACCACATCTTCACCCCTACTGATATCCAAGCTAACTAGATTAAACAGAGCTCAGCACACTAGCACAAGGCTACAAGGGCACCTCCGATTCCCCTAAACAAAGAACTTTAGGAGCCACTCAGTACTCAGCACTTTTGCAGACTGGCCCCTAAATTTTCAAATCATGTCTTTCTTTATTCTTCAATACCTTGCAAGATTTTCTGCATCCAACACACACCTATTTTTCAGAATGGAGACAAAAATACAAATTCATATTAAAAGCCCAGGAAAGGTTGTGCTCTTTGCATAAATCTGGAGTCTCGGCTTGCTTCTGCAGTCACCAAACCCAACAGATTCCAGATGGGCTGCTAAACACTTTCAGATTTTTATTTTTATATATAAATATTACAGCCAATGCACATATATATATATTACAGCCAATGCACCCATCTGGTTGCATACAGGAGTCATGTGGAATTAAAAAAAAAAAAAAAAAAAAAAAAGAAAAAGCTAGATATACCCATGTAGTTGAGGTTGATGAATTGGGTGCTAAATCTGTGCACAGTAGGAAAGAAATATAAAATGCATATACACAGACAAGTGCAAGTATAATTTATCTGCATCATTAGAATCTATGTTACCATAGAGTGATTGTGACCATATTCTTCACACAAAGAAGTGGCTTTAGATTGCCAAATCATTGTTCTCATACAAATGAGGTCTCTCTACAATTGTACCATTACTTTAAGATGTCTTGCGATATACACTGCAAGTTCAGACATGCAAAGTTACTACATCAGCACAGAGCCAAGTAGCAGCCAGCACTAGTGCTAGAATTTATAGCCTGGAAGAGGTCTCAGGAACTGACTCTTTGCACAACACAGCCATTCACACCACTAAGTGTAAGCTAATGCTTCTGTCACTTGCACTGAGCAACGCTTGCAAGTGTAAGCAACTCCATGATCTCTTGTGTACTAGTTTGACCCGCAAGGCTGGATTCTCCACTGCCAAGGCAAAGAATTGAGCCCTGAATGTCCAGCCAAACATGCATGAACTCATTTGGACAAACACTGACACGATTCACTTTATGATCTGAAGGATATATAGAGATTAAACCCAATGTCCACCCCAGCTACAGGCATAACAGGTCTGAATGTGACTCAGCCCAGAGAAATAAAACAACAACTCGCTTGAACTTGCAAATTTTCATGTGAAAACTAATCCCCTGAAGTCCAAAACTCTACCTTCAGCTTCAAATGGCCTCTCTCAGGGGAACTGTCATTTAATCCCAAAAAGCTCAAACAGTTAACATGCTCCTGCAGCAACGACAAGCCTAGCTCCAGGACCCCATCTCATATAAACTGGCAAGCAGCAGCTAAGGCCAAACACTCATTTTCTTAGAAAAGAAGCACTCTCATCACCCCAAGGCATGTTCTTGTACAGGTACCAGAGTCTGAGGGGACTCTCTTTAGGGAATATTTAAGGTGTTGGTTGGCTATATACTCCCCCCACCCCCCAATTCACAACTGGGCAGCAACATAAATTATGCTAGTTAGAGTCTGTTGCCCTTGACCTCCAATCTAGATCAGACTCTATTTCACCCTCCTTTAGGGCAGATTTTGAACGATTTCAAGTCAGTTTTAAGAGGAAAATTCCTATTCTTCATTGCAAGCAATTCCAAGACTTGCCATCATTCCAGAAACACTATAAAAATTTTAAGGTGTTTATATACTACACTTTTTACAAAATAAAACCCAAGAACTATCAAAGTCTATTCTCACTTAACCACAGGTTAGTTGCATGGGCTTCAGTGACCAATTTTTAATTTACACTGCACAAATGGGAAGGATGATGACTGAGCCCTTTCTCAAGGTGGTCCCCCAAATGCAAATTCACCACCCTGATGTAGGACTACAGCAAAGTAATGTGATGTGCCTTCACCTGCTATACAGGGAGATTAAGGGATAGTTATACTTACATGGCTTATGCTTTTCTTTTCTTCGGACAGTTAATTACAGTGCAGAAGAGCTTAGAAAAGTAGGGGATGGAGGCATACGGGGAGAAATCCTGGTCCTAGCAAAGTCAGCAAGAGTTTTGCTACAGCATTTGAGAGCCAGAATTTCACACTTTGTCTCCTCCTATTGATATTAAATCACTAATGAGTATACATTTACACAAAATGGCATTCCATTCAAATCCATAGAAAGCTGACTTGCCTAGATTGTCAGCCAGATGTGCTTTTGGGAACGTGTCCTCTGCATCCTAAAGAATGGAGCCATTCTGTGCAGCACCCAAGCTATATGGTTTGCACAGAACAAAATGTTTTCTGTCTCACTAAAATGAGTTTGCTTTGTTTGAGGCTCCATGTGCAGGAATACAATGCAGCTTCATGCCCATCAGGCAGTAAGAAATATTCTCAGTCCTTTCCATATGGCATTTCAACACAATAAGAAGAAGTGAAAGACTGCAAAAGCCTGGTTTTTATTTATGCTAAAAACAAGAGCTCCCATAAATTTAATCAGATCCAGGATTTTATTCTTTTATATTTGAAAAGGGTTTTGGATACTGAAGTCATACCTATTTTCTAGCACCATTATAATTAGGGTTAACCAGGCTGTAAATGAATGGGAAGGCAAGCCCCAAATCAAACCGACTGTTGTCGCAATTTAAAGCAGGCTTTGTCCTTCGTTAGCAGTACTTTTATCATGCTTACACCCTGCTATAGTCTGTGCGTGTTATCCTCTTTACCCAAAAAGAGACAACTAAGAACTACAGGCTCTTAGGTACACATTAGATAATGGTGTCTATCCACACTGTAGAGATATTTCCTTCATAAGGCAAAGTTTGGGAAAAAGATAGAGTCTCTGCTCAATTACACTTCACTTGAACAAAGGGATTTTTGACAATTTTCTTCTTGTTTGCCAGAATCCAAGAGGAAAAGAAATTGTTTCTGCAACCAAGTGCGCTAAAGATAGCCTGCTCTTCTTGCTACAAACAAAGGCTTGGCTGTGTTGAGTCTACAGTCATTCTAACAATTGAAAGCATCCTTCCTACTTCTGACCAGAAGACTCAAAACTAGGACAGTGCACAGTTAGAGAGCTGAAGCTTAAAAGCAGCATTTGAGTTTTGCTAAGTGTCCGTTTCAGAAGTCTCCCAGACAAAGGGTCACATTTGGCACATGCTGTGCTTAGCCTGTCTGTTCCTACCTGGCTTTTTTCCCTTATATTAATAGTACCTAAAAGCTCTTTCCTATCCTCCGCAGATCATGGCATTCATTATACTTTGTAGCCAGATGTTGCTTCCAAAAATTTCAGATCTCTGTATAAATCTCTCTCTCGCATCCATACTCGACCAAGATGAAAACGCAATTAATTCAATTATTGCTCAGTCTTTTCTGCCTCTTTAAGCAAGTCACAAACACATGTGCAGAAAGCCCCTTTTAAACTGTATTTCAGATTTTCTTGAGCCGAGCTGTTTAGTTTCTGTGGGCCCCCAACAGTTCAGAAGTACGTTAGTCACCTTCCAGCCAAACTTTAATTGAAGCCCGTCAGAGTACACTGGGTAAAACTGCACAAAATCCAGATGCATTGGCTCGGCAGGCACATCCTGCTTATAGCCCTGCTGCGGGTTGCTGCTACATGGAGGCGCATGGCTGGTGCAAGAATTTGATGGGGAAGGAGAGGGTGGAGAGGCACAGGGGAAGTTCAATGCGATTCATGATTTTCTGAAATTCTGGGCTTAAATGGAGGGACAAGAGCTAAACTTCAGTCTCCATCCTGACAAGTGAACATCTATGCACCAGTGCACTCGCACCACCCTCACCGACGTGCCCCCATGCTCTCTGGGAAGGTGCCTAGAGGTTTCCTTGTCTAGGACTCCACAATAACACTGATTTCATTTCCATGACAGCACGCTGACACCAAAGCCATCTTTCAAGTTAATAAATACAAAAAGGAAAACATCCATATTTTTCTTAATGCCCTGCAGGAATCAACAGGTTTATGTACAGGGAAGGTACTTAAATTTATGAACATAATTGGTGGGCTCCTCTCTGGTTTGTGTGAAGTCTCCTGGGGTTACGGCTCAAAGAAATAACCTGCCCTGGAAGCTCCCCAGCTGCTGACCGAGAAGCAGGCAGATACAAACTTCGACGTCCGCCGGGCAATTATGGAACGAGGCTTTTGAGATCTTGCCCTTCCTCAGGACAGTCCACGTATCCAAAATAGTAATGGTTTAGAGCACCAGGAGAAAAAGAAACTTATGGTAGCACCACTTCCTTTCCTTTGTAGACTGTTTGGTTGACCTCAATGGTGTTTTTGAATGGGAGGACGAGGAGCAGGGAGCGCACACGGAGAAGGACGAGAATCTGGTCAGCTCCCTCTGCTTTGGAAGTTAAGCCATGGGTCCAATCCACTACTGTAATGCCTCGGTTCTCACTTAAAACATACCAGCAGGGTCCCAAACAATTAGCAGGCAGTCAGCAGAAAGCGCTCTAAACAACAGCAGCGATTCATTGTGCGCATCTCCTGCCGAGTGCTGCAGCTGCGTGGCCTGGCAGCACTGCTCCGCTTTCATCGGAAAACCCGAAGGAGCATCTCTTGGCTGCTGTCTGAAGGAGCTGCCATTCTGCCACCGAATGACGAGCCCACGTAACGGAGGGGCCGCACACTTGAAGTGCTCTGCAACCGCCCTCCTCTCGGCAATGCCGCTCTGCTATAGAAATTCAGAGACTCCTCAAAACTGGCCTTGAGCTGCCAGACAATCCCAGTGTGCCCCCCAGAAGGCATCCGTGAAAACATGCACGGCACCCCTCCGGGCCAGCAGAGAAAGATCCTGGTGCGAGGACAGCCAGGCACAGAGAACTGACATGCTGCATGACGGCAGGAGCCGAACGAACCCACGAACGAGGCCGAACAATGGTTTACAAATTGAAGACTGAAAAGCCAGAGGCAAAGAAAGGCGTGTACTATAGCACCGGGGTCAAAAGTAGCCTGATGTCAGGAGATGCTACTGTGTCTGCGCACAGGACAAATATGCAAAGACAAAAAAAAAAAAAAAAACACAAAATCTCGTCTCCAAAGCATCTAACAACTCAACAGGCCTTCACAGACTTAAAAACAAAACAAAACACACAAACAAACCAACCAACCCACCCCATCTGACAACATGCAAGCACATCAAATTTGGCCCAGCCAGGAAAATACTGTGGAAAGCAAGTTCTCTCACACTGAGTCCCTTTAGAGTGGTTTAATTTTTGTGGAGGTTACCAGACTCGTGGATCAAGCCACCCGCTCACAATTAACAACAAACTCGACTTTGAAGAAGACTTGCTGCCCCGTTAAACATCTATCTATCTTCCCAAATGTTCCATATTGCATTTGGGAGGGGGAGGAGAGAGGAGTCAACAGCTAGTCAGATTTACTCATAACATCTGCTAAGAACTCCAACCCTGGATTCAGTCCCAACAAAAATAACCTTTAGAAAAGAATTTTAAAAACCCATCCAAATGCAGTAAAATAAAACCTAGTTGAAGTTATTTAATGTCAAAGCATTGATGCATTTAAGATAAAAGGTTAGGCTGTCTTAGTATCTCCATCAGACAGTTTGAGTGAGTTGGTAGATTGACATCTTTAGAGAACCAAAGATTGTGTCATACTATAGTGCGGTGGGCAAGGAGGAAACTTTTCCAATACACCAGTATAGACCAACTATAATACCCAGAGGTTAGGCCTGGCTTTTGCCAAGAGTGCTCTCTTCAGCTGTGAAGGGCCTACACCCAATCAGCTTCCACACAGGCGAGTCCCGTTAGCATTCAGTAAACGTGGGAAACAATTCAAGCTCTGAAGATACAGCAGTGGAAAACGGGGGCTATAATCCACGGCCTGCAGGAAGGGACACTGACCATTTCCTCCAAGACAAACTGTTCTGAGGCCACGATTCGGACGTGCCAGCAAGCTTTGCACCGTGCAGAAACCTCAACCCTCAGTTCCACTCTGCGCAGGGGTAGAGCCGACGCTCAGGTATGCAACCACCCCTCCGCTGGACTCCTGCAGCTCAGCCAAAATGATCTGAATGAAGTAGAGTGCACTAGGTCACCTGAACATGTGAAAAAGCTGTAAAACTAGCTAAATAAACAAAAGGAAGTTAAAAACAACAACACACACACACCTCTAAAAGGTGGCAAGTAAGACTGTTTAAAACTACCTTGAGCTTCAGAGGCAAATCCTATACCACCAGAAGCAAGCCTACTGCAAGAATTTTCTATCTATAACCCCAGCTATGTATTGTTTTGGATGCTACTCAATACAGGAAGAGAGAGCAAAAAGAACTGGGTCTAATGAAAATACAGCAAAGAATAGGCCCTTGTCTATGCCAACCTAGCTCTGATATAGATCACAGGCTCTTTTAACTAGAGAAAGCTGGTTCTTTAACACTGGATTGTCTTTGGGGAAGAAACCGGACTTAAATTACAGAGGAAGACATCTGCAGGCACAGAAGAGTTTAGCAATCCTAGAAGTATATAGTATATCCTAGACGCATTCTGCCTCACCCCCCTGAAAAGCCACAACCTTTTAACCCAAGTCTTGGCAACAAGTCACCACCCAGGATACCCAAGTCAAGTCCATTAGACAGGTGTGAGGATCAATCAAGGGTCTATCGCAATAAGCCAATCTAAGAGAGCAACATCGATGGCAAGAGTACTCTTCTGGCCCTTTAGTAAGGTGTTGGAAGCAGATGATGCCTGCAGGAGGGCTAATCTGCTGTGAACAACTCCTCCTCCCCTGCACCCACTCACCCACAGCCAGCCCCGTACAATAAAACCCTTTATCCTCAAAGGATTGTCTTGGGGTTTATTTGCTTCCACCACAACACTAAAATTTCCAGTTTAATTTTTTGTACTAACAAAATACTTCCAATGAACTGAAATATGACACTTGATTTTTGACATCATGTCTTAGAGAAGGCTTGATCTGTTAAAAGGGTTATTCATTTACAAGCTACTGGGTGGGCTCTGGGTTGGCCTATGCAAAACCCAAGATACCCCGACTCCATGCTCCCTTAAACACACAGCTTGTTTTAGAAAGTTAGTAAATTGTATTTTATGGCCCAGAATGCCCTGGAGTGAGCCACTGGACCCCATTTGGAGCTTAACAAAGATAAAGGAACTGGGGTTTTGGTTGTAGCCATGTTGGTCTAAGGACTTAGGCAGGCCAGGTTCTTTGGGTAGATGTGCTCTCTTTTTATAAGACCCGCTGAGTAGTTGGAAAAAAGTCTGTTGCAAGAAGGAACTGGATATTTATTCTTTTTTAAGCCCAACATCAGCTAATTCCATTCACAACAGGCTGCTGTTTATTCTGACGCTTTGTCAATTTAGTAATCCAGCAAGACCATATACATAACCGTTATCTTGCATATGCAAGCAACAGATTATTAGGAGAGAAAAAGAATTTAAATTGTCTGTAAAAACAAACCTTCAGCCTTCAAGGAGGAAAAAACAACACGCAGTTAACATGAGGCTGACATCACCATTTGCTGTTTCTTTGCGTGTTTTTAACAAAACCTCGTGTGTTTGGAAGTCACTTTACCTCTTTGCTACTTCAGGTTTTCTTGAGGGGTTTCCTTTTTTTTTTTTCTAAGCAAAATTACACCACACTTTCAAACAGAAGGACTTCTGCTACACTCCTCACTCAATCCGTTGGCTAAAAACTCCCTTATAGGCAAGGACAGGATTGGAATTCAAGCAAGATGAATGTATGTTGTGATTTCCTTTAGGGTTTTCTGCATTTCTTTACTTGTTATTTCTAACCTTTCATGTTAATTTGAACTTCCATTTGCTTGGGAAAACGCACATGAATTCTAAAATAAAGTCTTTAATCATGCCATGGTACCATGGAGAAATGCATGTAAGCTTGACACTTAAATAAATCAAGTATTGTTTTGTGTTAGAAGCTCATCTGGGAAGGAAATGCTAGATACAGCCATCCTATATTCTCACTTTGCAGCTTCTCAGTTGCACTGGAAGGAGGTTTTTTTCCCCTTCCTCGGGTGGGATGGAGAGGGAGCATGTATATTTAATCTACCACTGCACTAAAAAAGCAGTATTACAAGACTAATAAGGCTGTACGGGGGGGGGGGAACGACTACACACAAGTCAGGAAGGGACAAATGTGAAGGGTGCTCCAAGCACCTCAACTCTTCAAACTTGCATGTTATAGTCTTTAGCTACAGTCAAATAAATGATTTCCAGAGGAGCTGTACACTATTCAGTACATGTCTGAGGATTGGCAGTGGAAAAGGAATAGCCATGTACTGAATGACTTGAAAGTTATACACCTGTCTGAAGATATGCATTCAGGACAGTGCTTAAAAAAAAAAAAAAAAAAATCAAAAAAAAAATCAATGTTCATTCAATAGCTGATTTTGGGCTACACAAAGCACTCAAGAGATTGCACCTCAAGAAAATTCAAGCCTCCGCTTTTCAATTGTCTTTTATGGCCAACTCAGTTAAATTCTGACCTATTTGGAGATAAGACCAGGAGTGCTCTTGAAAGAAGTTACTGAAAAACCTGTAGCTAGAATTTAAAAAACCACCATTACTGCAGTTACGTTTTTGATGACAGTGGCTTTGATGGAGAAATGACCCATTTGCAGGAATCAAATGCAATGTTCCACTCCCTTCAAATACTGGAAGTTTCACCCAGCACGCTGGGCCGGGAGAAAGTCAAAGCAATTCTTGGCTCTCACGTGAGCACAACTCCCTGTCTGTGCAAGCCACTCAGGAGGTCTTGGCTCCTTCTTCCAAAGTGAAAATATGCTATTTTCATTTCCTCACTCCATTCAGTAGCTAATCTCTGGTCAATTTGCTCAGTTCTAGGCTCATAATATCTGCTAAATTAACCCATTGTTTGGCATTCTTTCAATGTTAATTGCTTTGCCTGCACTGTTGAGCAGCAGCTTTCACATGCATTATTCTTAGATGAGAAACTATCACCTGAACCGTTTTCCCTGGCGCTCAATCTCCAGTTCACCACACATACCACTCATCAGTATACGACCCACCAGCCCCAATTCCAGAAATCCCCTGTTTGAGGCGTCTGGACTGTTTGCTGTCTGCTTTACTGTTTTCCAAGAGGCCTAAAAAAGCATAAACAAAAGCCCAGATGGTCTCATTAACAAGTCCACAAAGTTATAAGGGAAATAAAATTTTAATTCACAGACTGAAAATAAACACTGATGGTTCAAGTATTGAAAAGGTTTTCAAATAGTTATGCTCATGTAAGTTCCTCAGGAATGAAAGTAGTTAAAAAAAAAAACAAAAAAACACAACAACAAAAACAGAAGTTGTGGCCTGGGGAAAGAAACACAGTAAAACCCACCGGTTTGCGCAGAGAGAAGGTAGCCCACATCTGTGTCAGGAGTAGATCCCCACCAAAGTCTTATTAAAAAGGGAAGAAATAATACTTATCTGGAGGGAGCTTAGTTATTCATAACTAAGGCTTCAAGACCTTGTTTGTATTTGCTAAAAGGGATTTCTTTTTCTTTTCTTGAAATATAGTTACTAGTATTCTTTGCTCAAAATCAGAATAAACTTCTCCTGGACTAATGACAAACATACTAAAACATAACCTAAAAGAAGAAGTTAAAACATCTGAAAGCGATCTTTTAAAATGAAAAAAAAATACTTATATGACCCTAACCACAGGAGTCAAACTACACTCCATCTTTGAAGGGTAAAGTTGCATAGAAACATGAGTACACCTTAGAAATTTTAAAATCAGAAATGTATTCTTGGATTTTTATAATTGCAAATGTTTGCTTCCTTGGATTTCCTATATTCTGGTATGAAGTAATATTAGCTGGCTAGGGGTGAAAAAAAACAAACAAAAACCAAACATTAAAATATCAATTAAATCCATTTCCAGTAAGCAAATTATGTTCTCTCCCATCACCACCCCACCAAACATAAATCACTTACTGCCTTTCTGCTAGGCAGAGTTTTTCAGTTTAGATGTGAACACTGTTGTGACCAACAGAAGAGGCAGAAGGCCAGTTATTTCACACACTGTTAAAATGATTAAACCTTCACTGTATCCAAACGATACTCAACTTTGGTTGCTGAAACCTGTCAAACAGCAGGGTTAAGATTTCACTGCATATTCAAAAAAGTCCAGGTGTGTATTTTACAAGGTCTCTGCACTCCTATGAACCTTGTCTATTATAAATACAGGCTTTAGATATATTCTCACTTTGAGATAACTTACACAGTTGACTATTTGCAGGGCAAACGAATGCAATCAAACACTAAAGCTTCAAGGAGATTAGAGAGCTGCCAAGGTCTGAACTATATCAACAGCTTGAAATCAGCTCATTCAACAAAGCTCTGACAGTATTACACTGGCAAAACAAACATGCCAGTGATATTCACCTCTGATGTGGTTCCCCATTTCAGCAGCTCTTTTTTACGAGTTTCAGGAAAAAGCTTCAGGCCTTGTGACCATTTCCAAGAAGAAATGCATCCTCTTCTCACTTGCAACACCACTCCCTCAGAGCTACCAGGCCGATTTTTACCTCTGGTATTACCCAGCAGTGTTGCTGGAGTTAAAACCTGTGCTTTATTTTTCATCTGCATTTGTCTAACTGCACCTGCCAACATCTTCTTCCCTCCTCCTCCATCTGTTAAGTCAAATTTATTACAAAAGTCCAAGTTATGCCTCACTCTTTCAATAACCTTGTAATTTCATTTTTTAAAAACATACTAGGTTTGTTTGGACAAGACTTATTCCCCACAGAATCATGCTGATTGGCATTAATTATGCTCCTGGCCTTTTAATTCTTTTACTGATTGTATCCCATGTCATGTTTTCATTATTTTGCCTGGGATCAACATCAAGCCAGCAGACCCATCCCCAGTTCACTGTTTTTTAACCTTTTAAATTATTTTTACATCAGCTTTTCTCCTGAGAGATTTTTAGAGGATTGGAGCCCTGAAAATTTATCCAAAAAAAAAAAAAAATCAACATTTTTTTGAGAGCTTCTTAGATTTTTTTTTTTATTTTATTTTTATTTCTCTGGGGGTGTAAATGCCTGATCCATCTGTCTTAAAATATTTAAACTTGAATAGTACCTGTTCTAGTTGGAATAAAAAGCATTTCATTACCACTAGACTGTCTGAATACATTGTCCTCCTTCCTTCATTATATAGAGAATAGAAATACTTATTTTTACCATCCTCTAAAGCAATGATCTAAATCATCACTAATTATTTAATCTATTCCCAATATAATTTAAAGAATATTTTATTGTCCATAAATCTAATAGCCAATAGATTTTCATTCAGAGCCTTAGCTTTCCTTATCAATTAACAGTGATGACAAAGGGCTGATTTATATTCATTGCTATTAACTTCCTATTTCTATTTTACACAATTGCTAGTCTCTTTTCTTCTTGACTAGCTTTTTATTTTTAAGCAAAGATTGCTCATTCAAACAGAACTGTGCTTGAGGGGCTACCTAATAAATCATTCTAAACAACTTCTAATGAATATTGTTTTTTAAAATGCAACTTTTCCTAAAGCAAAAAAATCGAGTAGAATGGCTCTTTCAAACTACTAAGAATAAGCTGGTTTGGACTGTATGCTGTCTGCACAAAAGTGATTTACTCATTCTAAAGTTAACATTGAATTCCCCCCACCCAATACAAAGACATCTTTTTCTTTGCAGCAAAGGAGACCAGATTTTTTTTATTTGGGAGAAGGGCTTACACATCTATTTTTTTTTTAAAAAGTCAAAAAAAAATCCAACAAGTAACTACAGATACCATATTTACTTGATTTTATGATCAGCTCCCTCCTTCTCCCCAAACAGCATGGAAAGAAAGTTCCTCTTTTCACATTCGCATACAAGGAAACCTCATTAAATACACTGCTCATCATTAAACTGCTGCCACAAGCAGTACATGCTCAGTAATGGAAATTATGAAGATGAGTAAATGCAGCCAACGCTGAGCATGACTATAAAACAGGTTACCAATACTGGGAAAATGTACTGGTAGGAACCTACCACAAGAAAAGGTTAGAAAATCCCAACTGAACAAGATTGAGAACAGTGGGCACTACTATATGTCCCCCTCAGCAACAACTCCTTTTCAAGTCATGGTGAGCCACTATACTGCATACATTTCAATTTCCTCCTCACTCCCACACATGAGCTGTGCCTTTCTTTCCCATTTTCAATTATTCCCATTACTTCACCCACCTTAAATGTCTTGGCAAACATCACCAAACAGTGCCCCAAATGCAGAATCTCTGTCACCTCCGTCTCTCAGCACGTTATATAGGATTAGGATGGTCCTGCCCTCCATGAGATGCAGCCAGGTCCAGTTGTCCTGCACTTCATCTGCACATAAATTCAGGAGGATCCCAGGGCTCACGACAGAACCCCTGGTTTCACTCATGGGTGGGCGGTTAATTAGCAAATAGATTTTGGGGGGGGGGCAAATACATGTAGTGCTGAGCTGTGGGGTCACCCAACTTGAAACACTTAACTCTGCTGGGGACCAGCCCAATGAGCTATATGGCAAATCATGAGCCTTCTGGCCTTGAACTACATCATGTATAGTTTGTACTATATATAAAGTGCTGCTTAGAAGCATGCTTATGGCTTACCTGTGCTAAAACTTGCCACAGTTTCCAAAAAAAGGAAAAACACATCAATTCTGGATTAACTAAATTAGTAGGCAACTGTCAATTATTCCAGATCATGGTGCACGCATGAGAGGCCCCCAGGACCTTTAATGTGTACCCCTAGGCAGGAGTATAAAGGAGTGAAATGGAAGCTGGTCAAACCTTCTGTCCCTCTTTTAAACCATTGAGACAGAATCCAAGGGCCAATCTAATTTAGGATATTCAGCACCTCAGTGCCTGTACTTATATAAAATATCTGGGAATTGAACCTGGGTCTCCTATATGGCAAACAAGGATTCTACCACTTAACCACATCAGCAGGCAAATTGACTAAATTATTACAAGCATGCTTATTTCAAGGTTAATGTTTTCAAATTTGCCCCTCACATCCATGCGCTAAAGGAAAGCCGGGTCTGACAGTAAGTAAGGGGGATGGAGCATCCCTACCTCAGCCACTATTTCCCCTGCCGTGGCAGGGAAATTCAAAGCAAGCCCGCAATTATTAGATTCTCTACCTGGAAAATTATGACAAATGTATACATTTTCCATATACAGAATCTAGTTATGGGGAGGTTGCCTTATATTCAAATAAGTGCAATAATTACAAATAAATCCATCGGATTCCTTGACAAGTACAGGGTAAACATGCATCATGCAACCTCATTCAAGTTACATACCATACCTGCAGTACTAGTCTGGTGGGAAAAATAGGGAATTTTCTTCAATGAAGACTTATAAATAAAACAATCCTAAAGACCTACCCTTGGTGAGGACATCAGTGAGCCCTTCTGGACCACAGACAAAGCATTTTAAATGTTTTGGGGGTGGGGTACAAATTCCCTCACTAAGTAAGAATAAGGGGGGGCAAAAAGCATGTCTGTCCCACAAAGCAACAGAGCTGCACTGAGATGTCAGCTTATTAAACATCTGCATATAATTATAAAGCCCAATTCTTGAGTGACAGTGCCTTCTGCAGGTATCACATGTGAAGTTCAAATCCAGTAGTCCTGAAGGTGGTGAGGGGTTCTTCCTGAGGTTTCTTGTTGTGTGTATGTTTCTTCCTTCTGCATATTGGGCTCTCATCGTTTCAGTAGCCTTCATTCCACACTCGGTACTATTCCCAAGCAATCTGATCCTCAACAATCTTCTCCCAGTTGTTTGGCTCAAAGTTTGTTGCCTTATCTCACCTGCAAACATCTCTGAAGTGGAGATAAGAATGCTCATCTCTTCATGTAAAAAAAGCTCTCCTAGATCCTTGGGTAAACAGCCATCATCCATTCTCCACATACAACCAGGATAAAGTCACCACTGAGGTGAGGACAGATGTACACAATGCTGGCATGTTCCAAGACTTCAGCATGGGCAATTTTGCCCCCAGGAAATTCCTAGAAGGCAGTGAAGACAACGCCCTTGAGTAAAACGTGATCCAGGATTCACGGCCATACAAGACGGTTGATGACGCAAGCACGATACACTTTGACCTTGCTCTTAACAGTCAAGTTTGTTGTTGTTCCACACTCGTTGGCTCAGCATGCTCATAATACCAGATGCTGTAACCAATAGTTTTTCAGTTCATCACCAAAATCACAGGCTGTTGGTAGCTATGGAGCCAAGGTACGCAAGAATTACTTAAAACGTCCAATACATTTTTACCCATTGTGATCACTAGTGGTGAATCCATGTTTTGGCCCATAACTCTGGTCATCTTGATGCTGATTGTAAGACCAAACTCTTGGCAGGCATAAAGGAAACAACTGATGAGGCTTTGAAGGTTGCGCTGTGTGGGCTATCGCTTCCCTTGCTACCCACGCACAAACACACAAGCTTCTGTTCGGCTCTAGCGCTGCGCTACAGAGGTCAGCAAAATATTGAACGTAAATAAATACATGGCACTTCCGTACCAGCTTTCATTCAGAGTTCTCCAAGCAGTCGACAAGCAACTAGATTACGTTTTAGAGCCTCCCTGCCAGGGAGGAAAGTATCGCTCTTGGAAACTGAGCCCAAGAGATAATGTAATAGCACTGAGCAGAACGGACTAAAAACTCACTAATAAACTGCTCATGGGCCAAATAAGGAACAAATAAAACATTCCCTCTGAAAATGAGGGCCCCTCCATCTTACTCTGACAGTGCCTCATGTCACTGTTGGACTGATAAGCCTTTTGGCCTTGGCCTAACATCATGCACAGTTTGTATTATGTAGTGGGTAGGTACAAAAGTGTTGCTTTAAAGTGTTTATGGAGTGCCTGTGCTAAAAACTTGCAGCAATTTCACAAAAAAAGGTAAAATGCATCAATTCGGGATGAACTGAATTACGACAAGTGTGTTTATTTCAAACTAAGTAACACTTCAGCAGACAGATATCAAAACAGGCACAAATATTCTCCATGTACACAGACATTTAGATGTTTGCAGGAGAAAGGGCTTTAGATTCGGCTCTGGAAACTAACAGCCAGTTTCACCGGCAGTAAAAAGAAGCAAAATAGCACTGGCTTCAGCTGTCAGGGTCGCACTTCCTCCACCTCTTACCTGTGTAGTCTAATATACAAAGGGAAATGGGGTCAGGGAGGACAAACAAAAATCTCACTGCTTTCCAAAAGCGAGTTTGACAGCATTTCCAGGCTCTACAACCGCCTCCAGCTCCTTCCATCAACTACCCTAGGCAATGCTAATTCTGCCATTTTCTAAAGTTTTCTACTAGTTTGTATTCCAGCCCAAGGTAACGCTCACCTTGAAGAACAGCTTCTAATGTCTCCATGAACCATAAACAGTATTTCTGATTTAAATGCTCCTTGATTATTAACTGCTGCTGTGGCTCTTCAAGAATATTAACCTTTTCCATTTCAAATAAAGAAAAATCCCACTCCCCGCCGCAAAAGTATCACTTAATGGTTCACTGTAGTGTTAAATAACTGTTCCAGAGCTGGACTAGAAAGGTTTTTCAAAGGCCTTTATGTAGCTGGATTTTTCAGGTAAGGTAGTTTCTTGACAGCACGATATGGCATGACCTGTTTGATGAAGCAGCCAAAAAGCTAAAATCATTTACTTTCATAACACTGGTTAACATCGGAAGTCTCACTGAGATCAATTTTAATCTGCCATTTATTACTACTTCAAGAACTCTACATGCCTTCAAGAGAATCTACAGTAAACCCTTGCCCTTTTTATCTCCTTCATACCTGAGATCACAAAAGTAATATAAGTCACAAGCTTTAAGAAGATATTGCTTTCCTGTTGACTCGGATTGCTTCCAAGCAGCTTTGCACACAAAGGTATCACTGCATTACATCACATGGACCTTTTCAACTTCCAGTAAGAAGCAGTGGTAATGCATACAGAACAGCTGGAGACCAGGCTTCATTTCGACAAAACATGTTGGCAATTCTCTTCAGACCAGAACCTTTGTTTTGCTGTTAATGGATTGCCACCATAAATGTTTCATGAACATAATGTTTTATGCAGGTGCTAAATAGGGAAGGCAAAAAAAAAAAAAAAAAAAATATTGACTACCTCTAGTAAAGTAACTGAACCTTGAGACATTATATAAAAATTTCCAGAACAAATGTCTGCATATTGCGGCACATACTGTAAAAGAAATAAATTTTCCTGATCAACTAGAGCAAATGGCAAATACTAGGTTACACTTGAAGAATTTCTTATTAATTCAACATTAGTAAATTACTGCTGCAATGGAAATGGTAGCAATACACTCCTCCACTGACTTGCACAGAACCGAAGATGGCAGAAAAAAGCCAACCGGAGACCACACAAGCAATCTATGCGTGTTTCATTTAGATGAAAGTTCAAGTTTTTCCCTTCACAGTATGCGATAAAACATATGCAGCGTACATGTTGCAAGTTATTAGAGCAACAGATGTACATTTTGCCAAAACAGAAGGCTAACGCCAAGCAGTAGTCACCTACATTGTTTCCAGAAGAGCTTGCATGTATTTTAACGAGAACAATAATCTACTTATTTAGTGAAAGCAGCATGGTTCATCACTTGGCTCCAATTCAGGAAATTATTTGAGCACGAGCTCAACTTTAAGCAGTTATTTTAAACAGATGAACGCTGCTTATAGGCAGAGAATTCAACAAGGTGCATACAACTGTGCAATATTTCTGGTGGGCAGATGAGAAGCAACCAAAACTACACTGGGAATCTCTGCATCTTAAATGCAAAGAGTCTCCATTGCCCAAGCCAAGAGAAACAGCACCATTAGCCAAGGCTTGGCTACCATATCACATGGCCAAGCCACCAACAGGTGGGGATGGAAGAGCCTAGGAAATGCTTGTGGGTTACATGAATTCATATAATGGAAATCACCGATTCCATTTACACCTGGACCAGCATCCTTTCTAGACAAACCCCCAGAAGTGGTGGTGTCAGGATGTCAACAGCATATCCCACCAACAGTGTTTTAGGGCAGCCTGGCAACTTCCATTATACCTGTAGTAGCCTCAAGTGAAATGGGTAGTTTGAAAACACACAAGTTTTCCCTAAAGGAAAACACGTGTTAATTAAGGGAGACAATTAAACCCTTGTGCCTTGTTAACTACAATGCTGGGTCAAGTCACTTCTCAGGTTTCCAGCACTCAATCAGCAGAGCAGACAGCTGTAAAAATTGTGTAGCTTTATGCCAATATCTATTCAAGAGAGTCTTTGACTATACATAAGTGTTTGTCATTCACCTGCTTTCCCTAGGAGCCTTAAGGACCACAGGATTCAGCCCTTGGAGATTAAAACTCTGGGGCAAAGGAGATCAAGTTCAAGAAGCTCACTTTTGGGATGAAAAAGGTAACCAAATCTGAACAGGAAGTTTCATATCTGTGTCATATTAACCTGCAGTCACAGCAGGGGTGTCAGCCATGGGCAGACAGCAGAGCAGAGCACTTCTATCCCTGCAGAGCTGCTGGCATTCTAGCATCCCAGGCAATTTTATTTTAATTGCAATGTCTGCCCATGAAAAAGGTCACCTGCTACAATGCATGGAGAACCTTGTTCAATAGCAGCTTCTGACTTTTAAACAAGCAGCAAACAGTAAGTTATGCCACGTTGGCATGACGTTTTACACACATTTGGAGGAGTGTGTTAACTAGGAACGACACAGCTTTATTTGGTTTTTTTCCTTTCAGTTATGTGCACATTAAGTCACAGCAGAAACAATTTTCACTAGACTCGGGATGTAATAGGAGACCCTGATTCCACCCACAATGCCAGTTCTGACTTCTCGTATCTCTTTTTTGACGCTTACAGCTTAGCAGATAAAATATCTGTGCCCATGCCCAGTTCAAAGAGGGTTCAGAGCACCGTGAACTCCCACGGACTTCAATGGGAGATGGGCTCAGGTGTCATACCACATAAGACCCTGAGCCAGTTTAATTCAATAAAAGCATAAACAAAATTTAACAAAAAAACCCCCCAAATAATCAATGAACTCTCCAGTCTTTGAGAATTATTTCAGGTCATTAAAAAATTGAAGCCACACTGACTTCTAGACCAAAGCAAGTTTTTAAAATACAGCCATGCCACAAAAAAAAAAAAAAAAAGGAGAGAAGAAATAGTTACTTGAAAGTAATTGTAAAGAAGCAATAAGTGGGAACTGAGCTTTTTGGATCTGAATGAACAAGTGTATATTTACTTAAAGCTCTACCAAATGCATCCTATCAGCCTAAGCAGGACACACAAAGCCACATGGGTCTCCTCACCAGCCATAATTAGGGGTGGGAGAGTAGAGCACCAGCCCCGGGCATCATCTTAAGAGGGGCTGAAAGAATGGCAGCTACTGCCCAGGGCAGAGCACTTCCCAGTTATGCTTCGCTGCTCCTTACCCTTGTCCAGGACGACCACGTACGTGCGTGCTGGGAAGAGAGAAAGGAGGGAGTGGTAGCAGAAAGGAAGTACCGCAAGCAGCGGAAGGACCAGCTTAGGCAATCCTATTTTAATGTTTCCATCTTGAGAGCAAACCCTTCATTAACATGAGTGATTCCTGGTTTCATTTGGCTCAAGGACCAAACAGCTCTTTTATGCAAAAATATCCTGGATCCTATTCAGTTTCAGCCCCACGGAGAACACCAGCAAACATGGACTTTAGGCGTGCAGACTGGTGCCACGTTACCAGTTCTACAGGGAGGCAGAAACTCACGTTTCCCTCCTGTCCCCCACCCCCTTCTCTCATTTCTCCAAAACGGGCCCATGAATTAGGCCATAATGCAGCTTCATCTGCACCTATTGACACTCCAATGTTAGCATAAAATGTATATACACTACATACTAGTCACCCAAAACATACACAACTTAAGTGGCAGATAAGATAGAGGGGACTCTCTTCACCCAGAGAGAGGAAGCAGAGTTAGAAAAGATGCTGTAGTATTGGATGCTCTGAAATCCCAACCAGATGTAGAATACCAGCCATTTGCTAGTAGAGATTAACTGCACAACCTTTCCTTTCAGTGCTTCCATCTTTTTCTTTCAAGACAGGCAAGCCCATTGCAGCTATCACCAGCAACACAGGTTCAATTTGCTTAAGCCACTGCCAATATCCCCTGCTCAATCCCAAGCCCCTTCCTCCCGACACATGCACACATTTGTCCAACTTCACTGCTCTGCAAAAAGAACCAATAATGGAACTGCGAAATGGATTTTTCCTAAAGCCCTAAACAGGGGGAATGAGCCATAACGAAACACTCGTTACCAACTATTCTTACTGATTAAGAATTTGGAGCCCCAGTCATGGTCCAAGACTTAATCGTGCTGGGTACTGAATAGACAATGGACAGAGAAGAGAGCCCCTGCCTCGAAGACGGGATGCTCTAGAAAGCAGGGCAGGACGTAGCAAGGGAACCAGGGTGGACTTCAGCTCCAACCAGTTCCATATTAGTTATGTATTGTTTGGATGATGGCAACAAGATCCCGTACAATCACTTAAAAAAAAAAAAAATCATCAACTGAAGCTTGCTACTGCTCACTTGTTAGGATCCCAAAGCCTCCTGAACTAAACAGATTTCTGTGCTGCTTCTAGCATTTCTAAATCTGGACCTCCATTTCCAAACCGAGGGGAAGAAAAAAAGAAAACCCTGAAAAACAGAACAATCCACGACCAAAATAGTGCAGGAAGCTTAGGTTATTCTGCCATCACAATAGGTTATTTCCTGGCAAGCATTAACATCCACGTATAGGTGACTGTTGCTAACCAGAAAAAGCCCTAAAAGTTTGCATCACCGCTTTCCTTTATAACATTACAGTTCTTTCAGAAAGTTTATAATTTAATCAATAGTCAGAGGTGGCTAGGGGCAACATCAGTAACATATAAACCAGCGCTGCCCTCTTTGTACTCACTTAATACAGTTTCAGCTTGTCGTTAAAATGGACAGACACACACAAGTTATATTAATTTTAAATGGGGGAAAAAAATCTTTTCCATTTATGATACAGAATACATTTATAAAGCCAGAAGCACATTTTACATACTCCATTATAATTTCTATTGAATTTTAAAAACAACATGGTGTTTAACAAGGATTATGCTCCAACTAAAATAGGAGATAACTATCTAATGTGCAATTCTGGATCTACCAATAAGCCAGAATATCAAACAGATGCTTCATTTTGACATCAAGATTTGCCAGCTGCGACCACATACACACTGGACACAGGTCTTCCCTCACTTTCACAGGAACATGGGGAGCGACTCCACTGAAGTTGCACTGGTGTTAAATCCCGTGCGAGGTACAGGAGATTTGGAGCCAACAGATACAGGTGGTACAGAAAATGATTCTACAATCCTCCAGCAGCCAAAGCTCCCAGCTAAGTCAGCAATTTTTTACTTTTATTTAAAAAAAATGAGTTGAATTCATGCATCTCTGCACCATCTTCACTATACTGCACATCAGAGCTGGACTCCAAGCTCACCAGAGCATGGACCTTTTTCTACCTAGACATTTGGTGAAGTACCTGGTGTCTTTACACAGAGGTGTAAATTCTCAAGATCAATACAACAAATCTATACAAAAGCATATGACAAGACATTTTATTCTCTTTGGAAGATTTAGTAAATAAGTACCAACCCTTGACTACTTTTCGTGCTCCAGCATAAGCAAGTCCCTGGATCCTCTCTGACATCTAATAAAGTCAGTGGAAACAGGCTTGAGCTCAGGGTTTGCATACCTATTATTTGCCATTAGCTATTAACTCCTACTCACAGAGCTAAACCTATGCTACTTTCATAGTCACCTGCATAAATATTTCTTGTCAAACTACACAGTTGGAGAAAACAATGAATGAATGACCATTACAAATCCATTTGGGCTACATCATTATCATTTCAGACTGCAACCAAATCCCATTTTCCCTTTGCAAATTCAATTCCCATCAATAGCCCCATACATCACTAGCCGCTCATGTTTCCTGCCTCATTTTTTACATTAAAAAAACTGAAAGATTACTGCCAGCATATAATAGGCAAACTGCATTTCTGATTCCCAACACATGTGCTTCAGGGAAAAAAACCACAAGGTAAGGGGAAGAAATGCAAATGAATCTGCTCTTATCAGCTGTATATTACCCTAGTGACATTACCATACTTTATAGCTCTGGTCACGTACCTGTGAGAAAAATAAATACGGTTGTCATTCAAGTAAGTCCTTTCTTCATCCTGCTAAATATTAGTTCACTTCCCTTAATTTTCAGCTACTGACATGTCACACAACAAAAATTTAGCTGCAGAGAAAGAGGACATGCACAGCTTATCTCCTTTGGCAAAAAGGACTGACTTAAGTCTAGAAGGTGTGGCACGTATCTTAAAACACTGCTACTCCATACTACAGCACCCAAAGGAGGCGGGGGGGGAGGGGGGACTTTCCAAAGGCAGCAGCCACCTAGTATAATATGGAAGATGGGAAGGTGGGGTAGGACAGTGGAGGGGAACAAATACAGGGCTTGGCAGACAAACCAATGACACTTCCAGGAATACAAATTTTAAACTGTCCGAAGAAAAACCCAGTGCCTCCCTGCTAGGGCAAAGGAAGCAGCAGAGCTGCTCTGTCTGGTGTAGTCCTTACAAGCATTCATTTCAATACCAGTACCATGCTGATCTCTCAGCTGCATTAGCTGGCTCTTGCCAGTAAACACTAGTTTTATTCACAGTACACTACAACTCTGGAAAACAGGTGACACCACTGATCAAATGATCAAGGGAGGATTCCAGATTACTCTTCTATAGGGAATTGAAGTAGCGAGACAATACCTGCCAATCACTGAGAACATCCATTCTCACACCAGTGTACAGAAGATTTGCACAGATTTACTGTTAGCGCTAATTGGATCTCTCTCTGAAGGCCCTTTGCATCTAAGGAATAACAGCATCCTTGGGTAGACAGCAGTGCCATCTAATCTCGCTCAACTTCAAAATGCCTTTTGGATGCATGTGTATATGTGCAATAAATACATTGTGCTGCTCTCTCAAATGGCTGAGCAGGTGGCCATTTCTAGTAATGGTCTAAAAAACAGTATTTCCCCCCACTACCTCAAATGAAATGCCTATTTCAGCACGGCACAGGTTTTAAACAAACTGAACCCATCATATTAGTCCACAGAAGGAGTTAACAACTACAACTGCTTTCTTCCTGAAGGAAGGCAAGTATGTTTAATGGCACTGAACCCCAAAATGAAAGATGCACCTGCCATATGCAAAAAAGTCTGACACAAGCAATCTAAGGCCAGTTTTGAGACAATCCTGCAAATATATCCATGCATAACTTCTCCCCCCATGAAAAGCCCCATTCAAATCAGTTGGGCAACTCACACTTAAATTACATGCATTTAAGCATTTGAAGTATTAAGGACTTAGTCATGTAATGACTAAACTTGAGGATTCATATGTCATTATTTCCCTGTACTGCAAACTTAAAAAAAAACAAAAAACCAAAATTTTAAACAATTAATGAAACCAGTTCCCATAAGCTCAATTTCCATCTGCAATTATAATCATTTCCAATTTAAAATATCCACCACTTTTTATTCTTAATTAAAAATGACACATCCTTGCAATGCAGTGCAATGTGAATTAACAATTCAAATGTTATCTATGCAAATTTGTTAGTCCTTTGATTTCTTCCTCCTTTATGCAAAGTCATGCGTGGGATTTTTGGTCTCTTTCTTTCTTCTCATTAAGTTTGTATAACTTCATGATGTCCAGCTCATAATGTCAGCTCAAAAATACATAAATGTTTTCAATCCAAGGAGGACTGAACAGTAAGATACAAAAGATGCAGCCACAGCTATTCATTTAAAACTGTGTCACTCACTTTACATGTAACCCATTTGCAAGTGGGTGCCTCTCAAGCAGGTTTAAAAGGAAGTTCAAACAACATGCAAGGTGGGACATAGAGAAGCGCTTGCTCCACACCGCTGAAGTAGGGCATGCACTCCAAGGGGAGCACCCCAACTAGTCCCGCCAACCATAAGAATATAAACAGTGAGATAGTATTGGGTCCAACTGAAACCTGCTCTTTGGCTCAAGTCTGCTCGACTACTCTGACCAGCCTAACTACTGGACTAAATGCACTCATCATTCTTGGACCCAGAGCTCCTGAAGACCACCATCTCCCTTTATAGTCCTTCTGCACCTAAAAGGTGCCTACCCTAGGCTTAATGTTAATTTGCCCTGCCCTGTATCACTTGCCTTCCTGTGACATCTCTCAAGCAACTTATTACCTTCTGTGCAGTCTGTCCACCGCCTACCCACTGCCCAAACTCCCAAGATCCAAATCACAGTTCATTAGCCTAAGCTTTCTATTGATTTTCAAGTTATTCTACAAAGAAGCAGTGTTAAAATGGTAACTACATCAGTAGATGAGCTTTTCACAAGTGTCTTTACATCATTAAATACTAGTTTCCTATTAAGGAGTTTTCAGTTTTAGAAGCCACTAAGTAAGTATGGGTTTTCCATTCCCACCCCCCACAGGGTATGACACTTTTCCCCATTTATATCCCATAACATCGGGCTCGGTCATATTCTTCCACAAGAACATACTTGAGTATGTGGCTACCTTGCCTGTCACATCAGAGGAAAGGTCTGGCATTCCTATTCTACCAGCCATAGCGAAGACAGACACCATGATACCACACAGCTCCTATGCATCCTATGAAATCCTCTATTAGCTGTAATTTTCTACCTAAAGAAATGCTCCCTCAGATCTGCTTTGTTCTGCTTTTTTCTGCTGGAGCAAGGCCTCTGGCAGCAAGAGAAAAACAGGACTGCAGGCAGACAATAAGCTTTCTTCCAGTGTAAGCTTGCAAATCAAGTCTCTCAGAAGGGCAATTAGCTGTGTATACCTAGTCAGGAAGCAAGCAAAGGGGGCCATCTGCTTCACAGATAAGATCCATATAGTGATTATCACTGCAAACCTGAAGGTGAATTTCTCTGGTTCAAAAGGGCAGCTCAGAGTTTCAATCTAGGCATATACTTATACTACTACACCTTAACAGTGTCCCTATCAGGCACAAGACGACACTCAGTATCAAGACAATATCTGTAGCTTACCAAATGGCAAGCACATACCTTGAAGTTAAATTACACAAAAAAAAGACTATTATCTTCAAAGAAAAAGTCTTTTATAATAGTAAAAAATGAAGTCTTACTCCACTTTATTAATAAAACCTAGCAGCATTAAGATATGCACTCACTTTTGTGGGTATTTTAAGAACTCTTTATTCAGTGATCTTTCACTGTCATACACTGCTTATCTAATTTAAACAGCATGTTCTCTTGAATCACATGTATAACTTCCATTCAACTTACCTTCTTGTGTGCAAAAGTCCTAGTATGTCACTTGGATTTTGCAGCAGAAATGCACTCTGCCTTGCTACGCTGGAGCAAAGAGTCAGAAGCAACACGTCAAGCCTTGCACCAGGTGGGAAATAGCATCACCACCACATACATGTCTGCTCTTCCTCTGCAAGGAGCCTTTGTAAGTCCATCCGCAAGAAGAGGAGCTTCTGGGGCAATATGATGCTGGGTAACAACCCTATGCTGGAATAAGCCCATCTCTCCCCAGACATGGTGGGATTTTTTTTTCCTGGATGAGTAATAATCAGACAGTTACCAGCAGAAACGCAGGCCACTAAAAGCCACTAACTTTGGTCCCTTACTGCCAGAGAATGCAAGAGCAGCCACAGGGATGGATGTGCACGTGCTTACATTGCCCCCAGAAATGAGGAAGGCAGCACTCCTGTGCAGATGAGATGAAATCCATAGGGCTTCTATTCTGGGTACCACTTCCTTTCCAGGGCCTTGGCTTCCCCCTCCCACCTCAGCAAGGTCAGGCACACCTCACTCCAACTGAAAAGAGCCCATCTCTGCTAGGGTGTTAGAGTCAGCTAGTTTACCTTCAATATGCAAGACATGTTCAGCACTGAACTGGGGAGGGAGGGTTGCAGCAGCTTAAAAATGGAGGAGAGGGGAAGCAAAATGCATCCCTTACCTGGGCTAGTGACATGGTCCCAAGCTGGAGAGAAATTAGCTACTGGCCGCTCACACTGTCAGAGAGCCTGTCCGTTACGTAGGCAGGAGCAGCTGGCAAACACTCCTTCCTCCTAGTAATGCAAGTCCAGCCTCAAAGGGACTTTAAGGGAAAAGGAGGTCACAAGCAGCTTTTATGCAGGTGTACATTGTCCCCAGGACTGCAGGCAGGCAGCCCAGGCTGCCACCCTCACGGCAGCTCCCAGGGGATGGGCAGGACCTGCCCAAGACCTCTATCAGCATGTTAGGCTCTACATCCCACCTTCAACCTGGCTGCCTGAGCAGCAAAACCTGACCGACCGCTTCCACAGGGGAGAAACAGCAAGCGCCCATCTTACAAGTCTCTTCCTGACCCTCAACCGTACTCCTGCCATTTGCTCGTCTTATGATCACCTGGTTGCTGATCCAGCCTAGCGTTTCGGCCTGGACAACCACCAGAGCGCATGGGATTCATGCCACTGGCAGTTTTACAAGGAGCATGCTTGGGGGCAGGAAAGCAACGGCACAACCTTATCGCCCTCCTAGAGCCGGCCAAAAAAGCAATGAGTGCAGGATGTGCCCACTGAAGGGGGTGGGAAGAAGCAGTCAGGTGCCAAGTCCCTCTCCCACCCCCACCCCCTTCCAATTAAGTTTCCTGTTCTCTGCTAAACCCCACAGAAAGAGAAAACACTCCTCTACCTGGCCTTGTAATTGGAAGGGTTTAAATAGATAATTTAACCTTGGGATGATATTCATTCTCACCAGGCACAATCCTTCTAATCTACAAAACAGACATTCCCTTTCACCTCAGCACATCTCACTTTAATTGTGACAGCAGCGTGAGATAATTCATTTCAAATAGCTGATCAAGCCATGGGGGAATATATTAATACCTAAATATTAACAGACAGTGATGCCTAGTTAAATCAAAACTCAGGTTACAGAGACAGCAACTCCCTGCCTGACTTGGAAGTAGCACTGCTGCCCTGGAAAGCTTTGCTCTTCACAAATCACAAGCCTTTCAGAAGGGCTGCTTGGTCACAAATGGGTGCAAGGCTGCTCGTCTCCCTCCCCTGACATTATACCCCAAATGCCTGAAATGCACCAGTACTGCCTCTAGTTAATGCAGAAGTAGCCTGAAGGATGCGTCCTGGTGGTCTCCTTTCTAGCCCATCTCCCTTCCCAAGATCCAGTCACCGACTAGGGTCAAAGTGGACAGAGCAGTAGTTCTCAACTACATACCATGGACTTAGCACTGCACAGACCTATGCAAAACCTAAAGCAGCTCCCAATCCAAGTTCAGGTCAGGCCAGGGGAGATACTAACGGGATCCAATTTTCACCCAGACGATCACGAGTCTCCCCCAGCTGTTTTATAACTTGGGCAAATCACCTACAATCCAGTATAGCATCTAATTGCTATGTTATCTCCACTTGTAGCCTTCTAAAGTGTTGTACTGAGAGACTGCTAAGCTTCACAGACGCACCTGCACCAAGTGAAAACTGGCTCAAATTGGAAACAAGTGGTGAAGACAGACATCTGAGGTTTATTTTAAAATGCAGTCTAGAATTAAACTGATTTTAGTGCAGCAATATGTATTTTACACAACCTGCCATCGCAGCTCTCTTTTCTCTTTCAGTCTTTAAAATGCCTTACTCTAAAATAAAAATGTAGGTGGTAAAATGGAATAGGGAGAGGACAAGAGAGCAGTCTCTGACTACCTACATAATTGTGCCAATAGAGTCTCTCTCCTCCAACTGGTTTTACTCATTAAATATAATGGCTTTAGTATTTGAAAGCAAGCAATCTCCAAACGTTTCCCTTCCATACACAAACTGCCAAAGCTTATGAAACACCATGTAAGCAATGAGGCTATCTGTACCACATAACTTTCCAGGGAAGCAGCTGTAAAGTATCATTGCCCTTTATCAACACATCCTGGAGTTGATAGATGTTTTTTTCCTTGTCAACATGGCAATAACTCACTTCACTAATCAGATTTTGCTCCATATTGTACCATCAGGCTTTAAGCAGAAGTTCCCACTGCATTCAGCAAGAAATTTTACTGAACAAGAAAAAAAAAACCATAATTACCCTGCTAGAGTTGGGGCATCCTTACAGAAAATACCTTAATAAAGCCCTCCCCCCAGCCTGAGCCTGATGCCATACTACATCTGCCAACCCTTACAGGCAAGCATGCCTTTATTATGACAAGTTCAAGTGCAGAGTGCTGCACCAAGGGCATAAAAATATCCAACCCAGCACTCCTGCTGGCTGGGAAGCGACCCTCTCAGCAGCACAGAAGCGGAAAGGGATCTTGGAGTCACAGTGGACCCCAAGATTAACACGAGTCGGTGTGACGAAATCATCAGCAAAGTTGACTGCAGTTTATCAAGCATCAGCAGATGCATCACGAATAGATCCAAGCAGGTGATACTTCCCCTCTATGCGGCATTGGTCAGACCACAGTTGGAGTACTGCGTCCAGCTTTGGGCACCGTATTTTAAGAAGGATGTGGATAACCTTGAGAGGGTCCCGAGGGTCCCCTCCGACCCTAGCATCTATGATTCCTGCCGCCTACTGTCACCAGCTTCAACCAGATGCTATTTAAAAATTATATGCAAATGCTTCCCCCCACCCCATTCTTCATCATCTCTGGTCCTTTCACAAAGAGGTCCTCAAGTTTCCACATGGGCATCATCTCACACTAAGTGTGTGCACCAGCCACTGGACTACTGAACATGTTGGACTGGGTGTCATGCTAACCTTGGAAACGGTTGCATAGCGAAGAATCAGGAGAGAGGTGCACCCAATTAACTTGGAAAGGGAAGGGACTCATTTTCCCCGACCTGTTGGCCTGATAACCAGTGGTTACCTAGAGCAATTCCTTGGTTATGCTGCCATCCCACGCAACACCCTCAAGCAACTCCTCACTTACGCTGCTGTGCACCCCAAGCATCACCTTCAAATCAGACAACATCAAGAGTCACCCTCCTCCTCCTCCGTACCTTACCAAGCTTCCTGTTCCTTCAGCAGACCTCTGCTAGGAAGCCACCTGTACATGACTTCTCTGACTATGGGCGCAGAGATGAATTAGGCGATTACAAGCAGTAGAGGCAGAAAACAGTGGGCATAAGCCTGGCAGCTAGTAGCCATGCAGGCACATCCTGCAAGTGTCCGAGACGTTCTAGCTCAGATACCACGGCACTCACGGCTCTGTACTGCAATGGAGAGCCCGGTTCCTAATTCAGCACTGAAGACTGCGCTAAGCAGCAGGAAGAGCACCTAAGAATTAAATACAGCAAAGCCCAAAGTCGCTTTTCCAATGTGGCATCCGAGGGCAATAAACCAATCTATACATAACAGACTATTACTACAAAATTGTGAAGGCTGCAGATCACCAAGGAAAAGAGATAACCAAAACACAACAGGCAAAAGGATTGATTAAAAACCTCCTGACAATACAGGCAGATAGGAATAACATCTATTTCTCCAGCCCAGGTAAGTTGTTTCTGATAAAATATTATTTTAAATACCATTAAGCAATATTGTATTACTACAGTCCCAAGAAAAAAGCTCTCCAGAGCAGTCTTTTCAGCATATGCAAATGGTACCACCGATTCATTCTTCACCGGGCTTAGAAATCCAGCTACCCTTATAAGGCCACATGGAAAGTTAAGATAAGCTGGTAATGACAAAGGAGGACTGAAAGAGGTGAGCAGGGCCTCAGTGCTGCACTCTATAAATACATGTAGGAAAAGAAATGGCTTTAAAAAAAAAAAAAATAATACACACCGTTGTCTTTGCTCTACTCCGAGGCAGGAGAGCTACTGCAAGGGTGTGCTTTTTGTTTACACTACTTATTTTTCCCCTGACACAAGTCACTAAATAGACTCCAGGGGGAATATGGACCAATTCATCAATGTTCCCACATAGACAGTGAGGTGCTAATGACTTTATTGATTCCTTCTTTTGTTCAGCACTTTACGGTATCCTGGATGAACAGTCCATACAGCAAAAGAAAATTGAGATGGTGCAGGCAAGAATAGCATACTTCATTTTTAGCTTGTTGGAAAGACCAGACAAGTCTCAGCAACCCAATAAGCTTCAGTATTTGCTTAATATCACACAATGTTGTGGTCCAATCTCCATTTGCTTCTTATGAAAGCAAAAAGACATATCCCATATGCTATTTTATGTGCCCAGTTTTAAGGAAGCAGCTTTCTCCTGGGCACTCAAGCCGTTATCAGTTTGACAGAAAACACAACTGGCAGGCAGACTAAAAGTTGAGGTTTAGGACCACAAAAATATTTAGCTGGGTACTAATAAAGTAGAAATGAAATTAGCTGGAGTAGCTAGTTAGCCACGGATAGTGCACATCCTACAAGCACTTATGTGGCTCTACAGATGCGCTGCGTGCTCATCTCTCATGGCGAGAAGAGGGTTTCTATCCACTGGGATTGTGGATGTGAAAAGCTGGGCCATCAGAGCCCCGAATGTACAATGTCCGTGGTAATTCAATGTTCATCCACAGAAGCGAGAGGCCTGGCAGTCAAAAGAATTACCAGAAACCAGACACACCACGATCCAGGTGGAAAGAGAGAGAGAGAGATGAAAGTGAACTTTCATTTTCAAAGCCAATTTAAAAATTATAAATCATATCACTTCGTAGTATCATATGGCAGAGCACATAACCAGTGTTTGAAATGGGGCATTAACTTTTGCAAAGAGCCAAAGCATTTGAACTAGAATATGCATTACTCCTTTTGCTCTATTACCATTTTGGATTCATAGAGGAAAGATGGGACTAAAGTATGGTAAAGACACCATTTCCTCAGATTCAGTGGTACATCATGCACCAGAACTACTTGATATTTCTTATTTTTAAATAAAGCTGGCCATCTGGTGCCAAGACAAATTCCTATATGGTTCTGAATGGTTAGCTAAAAAGAAATGGCTTGCTGTTTTGACATTAAAATCTAAGCAGCTGACGTGCTTCTCTCCAGTTGCCTTCAAGGATGAATGAAACGAGCTCTTCATCAGTGCCAGCTAGTTATTAATTAGGTTTTGTTCGTACAAAATATTGCTTTCTTAGCAGTTTTAGGTCAACAGAAGCTTGCTTCAATAGCTGCTTCTGCCTCACCATGCCCTTTCCCCCCAAAACCTCAACATAGCTGAATCAGTAAGGTAAATGGTAGCAAAGCAAGAGCCACAAGGAAACACAAGAGACTATTAAACAGTTAACAACTTCAAATACAGATGGAAATTTAATACTTACACGCACATATTTAATATCTTCCTTTGTGTGTACACATGTATATATGCATATACACACACATCTATACAAAAATGTGCATGTATGTGTACATGCACACGTGTGTACATATGTACACACTTTTTTTTTATTATTATTTAGAACAAACCAGACCTCTGTCCTTACGTTTACCTGAGCAAACAGATATTCTTTAGAAAAGGTCTGAAGAAAGGAGTTTTGCCATTGCCCTTAGTTTACCAAGATTTCATCTGCTAAACTTTGTTTTACATGGGAGATTCAGGGCCCAGACATACAATACATTTAGTTCCAGCTTAACTGGCTGTGGGACCAATAGCGTGCATGTACTGAGCAAATAAAATAAGCTGCAAGCAAATATCTACACTGGAGTAACTTATGCCAATGTGATTTTTACACTGCTCCTTTAAAGTGATATTCTGCTCTGGATTGGACTAAATTATGCCAGCATAGGGTTTAAGTTGCCTGCCCATTCCCCGTTTACCCAAGAGCAAAGGTCAATTAAACTACTGTAAACATTTCATGTATAAAAGGCCCACGGGGGAATTTGAAACCTCATTAAAGAGACACTGAAAACCCCAGAGATGGAATTTTTCTTGAGGCTGCAGCAGTACAGCATCAACAGCAATGCAAACTTGCCCACAAGCATACACCCTGTCAGCAGGGCCATCTGGAAGTTGCGTCTCTAAAATGGGAATGAAGTCTCCATACCCAGTCAGCTCTCGGCTTCTCTTCGGAGGCTGCCTGAATTGGGGGAAGGTAGCGGTCCCTGGTAGTTGAGTGGTCTTAGTCCAGCTACCAGGGAAATGGGCATAAAGTGGTAACGAGTTCATCATTGTGAAGTTGAGCAAAGTTTAAAATCATAAATCTAAAGATGGTTCTTGTCCCTTCCAACCCAATCCAATCCCTGAGACAAGAGGCAGCAATCCATCCAGTGTTAGCAGCTTCCAGAGAGCATTACTTTAAGAAGATATGTAACCTAATAGGAGGGAGAATCTGAACTAGAGAAATAAAGAAGCAGTGCCAAAATGTTCTCAATCTGAGCATCAAATTCAATTTGATCCAGGTCACAAGCTGTAACAGGCAACTGAGTTGCCTAGGTGGAGAAAAGCAATGGGCAACACCTTCTCACAGGGGTTCATGCGGGTGGCATGTGACATCCAAGAAACAGCGCAAGATTTTCCAAAAAAGACAGGAATTGAATACACGTGAAGTTGTAAGGCCCCTACCTTTGCACTGGACATCCCTGCAGAATAGCATTCAAATGCAATGGTGGGTGCCCTTGCACTGTGAGTGTCAGTAGTGCAAGTCCTGCAGTCAAGATCTGTCTGTCCAGCACCAGTCCACAAGTGTTCATGTTTTTACAAATATGCTTTCAAAAATCACTTCTACAGACCAAGAGCAGAGCTCTCATTGCAGTGTGCACTTCCCACCGACAATTTTAAGAAAATGTTTATTTTAAAATCATATCTGACCTTTTATTAGGTGCACTGGAAAATTAATCCATTCCTATACACACACAAAAAAATTAAGAATTCATGAGATTTGGCAATTATCTTGGTAGAATGAACCAGAAGACTCAGTTTCTACACAGTTTTACTGAAAAAGCCTGCCCTCATAGTTAAAAACAAATGAAATTGCTTCTTATTGATTTTAATTTAGGTTGAAATGCTTGCTGTCTCTCCAACAATGCCAGAAATGGAAACAACTATAAATGAGTACAAGATGAGATAAGATAGATTGACTCTTAAGCAATCAAGAATAGGATGACCTCTAATTTAAACAGTAGTTAAAATATGATATTATGTGTATGGATCAATAAATAAGTTCATATTAATCACGTCCTTGAGCACCCAAACGCTACATAACTCGGGGGTTTTTTGTTTTATTTTTTAATTTGGGCTCTGAAATGTTGTCCAGTTAAGTGCTACTAGTTTTTCTTGCAGATCCTCTGGATTCTAATTTACAAATAACATTTAATTGCTTCTCTTGATTTTAAGTGCTATCAGCATGTTTCTCCAAGTGATGCTAACATCACACATGCCACAGAACAGAAGTAGTCCAATCTTGACACAAGAGGCTAGGTTACAAATTAAAATGCATTTGCGTTGCCATTTCTCAGAGGCAAAGTGTTGTAGCAGGTAACGATACTGGGCATTACACATACCTTCTCCATAACAGCACAGAGGAAGACAGTCCAGTATCATCACAGGCCTGTAACATACTACAATGGTTGTATTTAAGCTGTGCTCTCTCTTTCCCCATCCCCATTCTGCAGGGCTAGCAGGAGAGCAGCAGGGGCAGCCAAAAGCCAAGGACCTGCAGAGATAAATCCCCGAGTCTCCAGTTGCCCAGGGCCCTCCCATCAAAAGGATCAACACCAACGCTTCTGGTACCTGCACACAGTGCCAATGTTTGCTTGGCTCTGATCTGCCCCGTCTTCTGTAAGTGAAGCAAAGGCATTGACGGGTTTCAAATTCAATTTCACTTTAGGCCCCTTTTCCCCCCCCATGATGTGGGACACTCTTCCTCCCACTTGGAAAGGCTGAGCCCCAGACTCCCTTAGCCATATTGTCCCCTTACCCTACATGTACCACTTCTCTATAAATGGGATAATTACCCACTGGTAGTGTTTCTCCTATTGAGTTTTTTGCACCCCTACACTAGCAGCAAGGCAAAGAGTCAGAGGAAACACAGAGGCTGGGATTTCTGAAGTCCCTTGGATAGTCAAGGAATGGAGGGATACATAAAATGGAGGTGACCCCCCCACCAACAGATTAAATCACTTAAGAGGGCTGATCATATGATCACAGCTGGAAATGCTGGGTCCTGACCCGATAGGGAATTTTTCACTGCCAACAGTGAAAGCCTCTGCAATTATGCAAATATGCAAATAAGAAATGCCATGTTACATGCATTTCACCTATTCTTTACCAGCCACCTCAGCTAATTAGCGCATGATTTAACAGAATGCAAAAGAAAGCAGGATTAACTTGATCAAAAAGACTAAGCTGAACATCTCATGTTTACCAACAACATTAAATAATCTTGTGACCCTGAGACGACAGTACAGATACAGCAACTAGCCTGGTAACTCTGTTAGAAATCCTGTTAACTGCACATTAATGGCCTGATCCCAAACGGCATCGAGCGCTTGTAACTGCCACAAAAGTGAATGAGTGAGCGGGAGCTGTATGTGCTCAGCATCAAGTACTAAGTCAGTGGCCCAAGATGCATCCTCTCCTGACAGCGAGAACAATTAACTAGTATAAGTGGATGAGGTCGGTTCCCTTAAGAAGACCATATTAAAATCAACCAGTTACCTTTTGGATACACACAAGTTTCTGCCAGGTACAGCACATTACTGAATTCAAGCCTTGGTCTGACAACAGCATGGATAACCTTGGAGTACAGAAAGGGAGAAATCTCTCGGTCAGCTGAAGAGATGCTGTTGGCAGCCGCTCCTTTACAGAAAGTGCGATGGTCCAAATCACAGTAACAAAATCACATTATTTTCAGGCTATTAACTGCAGAACACTATAGCAGTCTAAGTGGGTCTAACTTTGCAATAAAGGAGCAAACAGAAGCATCTTACAGGACTCTGATATTGCAAATCATTTTGCTTCTAGACAGGCAACACCTTTAGACTTGTATTCAAAATTGCAAGGGGTCTCATTCAAACAAAACATGCTTTAATACAGCCACGTACAAAATTACAGCTCAACCCAAGCTTCCAGCATGGTGCTGCAGCATAATCCTTAGATATACAGGCAGGGGAGAAATGAATATAGGGTACGTGGCACTGACAAGAGCAACAGCATGTCCAATTTCAGTGTCTACTTTTAAAGAGAGACCTGGAGAAAATTTAAATAAGCATAGAAAACAGCTATAAGAGTCACTACAGGACTGGAGAATGTGTCAACCCGCTTACAGAGCTTGGACTGTGTAGCTTATCAGGAAAAACGATGGATTATTTGTACTCAGTAATCATGTTATTTCCTAGGAAGAAGCAGCTAGGTAATAGGGGGCTCCTTAATGTGGCAGAGAAAGGCTTAAATAAGAACCAATGGTTACAATCAGAAGCCAAACAAATTAAGACTGGAAACAGGGCAAGCTTAAAAATAAGTGAATAGTCTGGTTAATTAGCCACCGAACAAACTTCCAAAGGAAGTGGTAGATCGGTCATCTAGCCATTTTTAAAATCAAGGTTTGAAGCCCATAAATCCAACAAGTCATTGGGCTAAATTCAAGGATAGATGGATGAATTATAATGGTCAGTCCCAATGGTCCTCCCTCAGGCTTGACCTCTGCATGAAAGTATCCCCTGCCACCACGTCAGCTCTCCACAAATGCCACAACAGGATGCCCATCCAGAACACCAAGATCCCTTAACACACAGTGCAACAGGAAAGGGCAAAGCAAATACAAAGTAAGACGTCCTGGGTGAGGCAGGGGCGGAGGAATCTTCAGCCACGCTTCATCTAGCCACCCACCCTCTCAAAACATAATTTGATTTTTAGTCACATGATCAGACTCTCTGAAGATTTATTCAGGATATGGGACTCCCACTATTAGTAGCATAGCCAGCAATGCCTTCTCATAGGCAAGCAAATATGCATCTCCCTCCAAAACTCACAGACCTAAAATATCTCCTTGTAGCCATCACCTGGTGTTAAGAAACATCAGTTACTAATCCAAAAAAGGAAGACTCAGCAAACAAAATACTTACTGGGAAAGACAATATTTCATTCATCATTACAATGAACGAGAGCTCTCTGCTGTTTTCCCCAACACTGTAGTGATTTCCCTCCTTGTAGGATGGGCATCCCTTCAAAACATCCCTTTACACCAAATGGTTTTCTTTAAAGCCTGTGTAACAGCTGTCAACAGCAGAACAGGACACTTCAGAGATGTCAGGAAAGCATGCTGTATGCCTCTATCAAGACACAAACTTAGGATAAGAAAAAGTCATGCTAAGATGCTCCTCTGCATTTCACTACACAAGTAATAGAAAAATATCCTCCAAACAGCACAGAGTTGACAAAAAGAGATGGAGCACTCCTGACGCAGCAAGGAGAAGCAGTGGGGAATAAAAGTGCACTTTTTTTTTTTTTTTTTTTTAAATAAAAGAGCATATTGGCAAAGCTCAAGTTTGGGCATGGGACCTTTGGAAGAAAAAACAAACAAACCCTCAAGAATAGGACAAAGATATACAGAATCCTACCACATGTTCAGTGGACTGAAGTTATATGAACATTAAGAAAAACCGTGGGTTTTTTATTAAGACTACCTGTATTCACACCATCATAAAGTGACAGAACAGACCTTCGGCTAACTAAAACTGTCTTCATGCTACTACAGCCAGGGGAGCCATGACAATTCACAGCAGCTGAAGACTTGCCTCTATGTTAAGACAACAGTATATGCTCACACGTTTTTGTAACCAGGCTTTACAAAGATAACAATGAATTTATTCACAGTAAACAAAAGAGAAGCACTTTACTATGCATAAACAATGTAGTAAGAAACAATTAAAACAATCACAGCTTCTGAAACTGCTATCACTGAGCCTATACGTTTAACACTTACTTAAATAGCTAAAAATCCAGGAAGGTGACGCTTTGGAATACAAACAGTTATACAGAAGCCATATAATCTGATGCAAAACCCTTGGGCGCAGAAGAAAAGAAAAATAAACAACTAATTTTAGAACTCGAGTACTCCATTAGCGATTCTCACCAATTAAGATATGATGCAACTGCCATCAACTTGACAAATTTTACTTTTAATTTTAAAGGTGGGTTTAGACTATTAAAACCCAAGTTCTTCTGCTATGAAAGGAATATTAAAAGGTAATTAATTTGTTAGCAATAGGAGACTGATAAGTAAAAGCCAGTGTGCTGGCTTCCTTATTTCTCCTATCAAACAAATGCATCCTTTGAGAGGTTTTTGTGCGTCACAAGTCCCCAGAGGAAGGACTTCTTGGTCCTAGCTTGCCTCCATGGTAATTCTAGAGTAAAAGTTGCAGAAGCGATTAAATGACTTTGAAGCCAAAGTCCCACTGAAAGTCAACTGGGCTCTGGCACTTGGGGAAATCCCAGCCGTAACACTACTTTTGAGCTCAATGTAGATCTGCACTTACATTTTCAAAAAGCAACTCACCATTTGGGATGCCTCAATTTCCAGGTGAGCACCTGGAGGAAATCCTAATGACGCCCAGTTGTTAGAAAGGGAGATGGGAGGGGAGGGGGAATTCAGCCAAGAGGCCATCCCTTAAGTTGCCTGGATTGCAAGGTGGGCCCACAAAACAAAAAACAAAAAACAAACCAACCCAAAACAAGCGAACAAAAACCAAACAACGGAGGCATTCAAAAGCAACTTCAAGAGATGCCTCTTCCTACTTCCAGGACTTCTTACTAGCAGTTGTTCTACCTCTTAGGAGCTCAAATTTTTTTTTTAGCTCAGGGGATAGGAAGTAACAGGAACACATCCCCAGCAGCGCAGGACTGGGTTCAAAACATCCCTAGAAAGCACGACGGACCAACCAGCGGTCATTTTAGTAGCATTAAAGGGCCATCCTTGCTGGAAGCTTTTTGATAAGCCCCAGTGGGTCCAGTCTGGCACAGCTCTGCCCCTTGCAGAGTCACTAGCACCCAGGCTGAGTGAGTGTAGAGCAGTCCAAAGTTAAGACGCAGGTGTTTTCACCAAGCTCTTGGCAGGGGTAGGAAGGAGCACCCGGCATGCAGGGCCAAGGTGAACCTGGCCTCTCTCTCATGCGTTCACTAGTCACCGCTTCTCCAGTGTAAACCCTTCCATGTTCTCCTTCGGAGAGAGTAGGCTGAAAAACTATTGTTGCCTTTAAAAGCCAAATTCCAGGGTCATCTTGTGGGCAGGGGCCTAGCCAGGGAATGCCAAGCTTATGACAGAGGAAAGTGCTTTTAAACACCGGGGTATTGTATTGGTGTCTCCGACACCTTCCCAAAAGGGATGGGAACAGACAGACAGACTCGAGTACTGGCCATTTTGCCTGCAAAGATCAGATAGCTTTCCTCTTTGTCACCAGAATAAACTGGCTGACAGCAGGAGAGCTTTAAAAGCAGTCTGTCAAAAAGACAGGCAAGCTCTTTATCAGAGAGAGAGAGATAGAGGGAGAACCACACAGCTGCCACATGACCAAATAATGCCCAACATTTTGCTCTTAAATACCAAGGCAGATCTTTCTGGCTCAAGGTCCATTCATTAAGTATCAGCAAGCACAGAAAAGGATTTTTAAATGCAATCTTTGCTTAGCTAAGCATCCAAGTCTCAAAACACCTAGATGATTTTTTTTTTTTTTTTTTTTTACATAGGTTTCCATGCTATGAATGCACAGTCCCCCAAAGCAGCAACTGGTGGTGGATAAACACTCAGGCATTACTGCAACACTTATGCGCAGAATAACCACAGCACCCACACCAATTGAGATTTCATGTGTCATTGCTGCTGGCAGGTGTATGTTGCAGCCAAGTTCTATAAAATGGTCCATCATTATTCAAATTACTTGATTATTAATACTCCTACTCCCAAACACATCTAAATATGCATAATGGCACCACATTAAAAAAAGCAAAAGAAAACCCAAAGCCACATGTATTACCCAGCTTTACCTTCAGCCACAGTTTACTTGACAGTTAATTTGAGTAGCTGTAAGGTGACCCCATTCACTATAATAAAAAATAAATCTTGCATTGATTGCATGGCTTCTTCATTCCATTACTATAAAGCCTCCTCACCCTTTTCTCCACTATTTACTCACCCCCTGGCATTCCCCTTGCCACCTATAATAATAAAAAGGAATAATACTAAAAGGACAAAGAGGACATCAGTGTCTATATAACCCCTCACTGCTTTCATCTCCTGGCTTGCATGTTGAATTTCTTTTAAGTTTTTATAAGTTGATGGAAAGAGTTCTCTTCTTACACTACGCTCTAGAGCAGTGGTCTCCAAACTTTTTTGACTGCGCACCCCTATCAGTAAAAAAATTTTGAGCACGCACTCCCAATATAGGTATACAAATATAAATATAAATAGAAGTTCTACTATTTTCTTCCCACACCGCAGTGGATCATCTTGCGCACCCCCTGGGGTGCGCACACCCCACTGTGGAGACCACTGCTCTAGAGGGCAGGCCCTGTGCTTTCCCATAGGCATGTACAGACCCAACATAGTGGTTCTCCACCTTATCAGCCTTGAGGCACCCCTCAAAGGTGATAGCTCTCAACTTTCACGTTATTTTTTTACTAGAAAAAAACAAAACAAAACAAAAACAGAGCAATTCTTCTGCTGCAACTCAGAAAGCCCACACTCTGAAAGTGTCAGAGTGTTTTCAGCACTATGGATTCCAGTTGGAAATCTCTGGGTTTATCTTGTGAATCTTGTTTGCATGCCAGACTGTGCCAACATTGTGCAGCACCCCAGAAAGGATCTCAAGGCACGCTAGGTACTGCCATACCCTGCCCAAGGATCCCTGACCTGGCACAATGGAGTCCCCCCAATGCTATTATGACATTAGATAACATGCACCAGTACTAACAACAGAGTCGGGAAGCATTGCTCCTGTTAGTAAGTTTATAAACATACCAATATAAAAAGTTTGGGCTCCCAATCAGAACTAGACCTTACTTAGGCTTTTCAGGACCTTGATACAGACGTTTCCCATCAGCGTGACGTAAGTGCATGTTAATCAACCTTTCCTGCTATACACTGCTTCCCACGCCTGCACTTCTCCAGAAAGTTCACATTCTGCCAGTATTATCCAGAAATAACTCCAAGGAAGTTAATGGAGTTACAACTATGTCAATTTGATACAAGAAGTGGACTCTGTTGTACTCGGACACCAAGGCAACGCAAGTTTTCCCAAGTTACAAATGAGCTAAGAACTTAATTTTGTAGACATTTATGTACCTGAAAACACAGGTAAGTGCCCCAGAACATTTTCAATGCATCCGAGAATCCCATTAGTCTCTTGGCTGCCGCAGGGGCCCAAATACCTTTCAGATCTGCCCTGGAGGATCTCTGGATATGCCCCACTGACAGCAGAATAAGTCATTTAAAACACTGATAATTAATCCTTAAGAATGACTGCACAAGTATGAAGTATCACAATTTGGTCAAAACAGAACAGCAACGGTGCTGGATGCTTTGCAATAAAATGAAGACACAGTAACTTAAGAGCAAACAGAAATTAGTCTTGTCCATTTGTAATTTCTCATATTAAAGTTTTATCTTGGATAAAGTGCAATTTTATTACTATACCCTTAGGCTCCAGAGCACACATCATGCCACACATTCATTGGCACCTAAAAAGTAGAAAAATTATTAGCATTTTTTCCAAGGATAGTTGAGATTAATCATTTACAGTCATTTCTTTAATTTAACCATAAAACTCAAACATTTAAATTACAGCTAACTTTAACAGTGTTTTATTTGAGAAAGCGCCCAGCATGCGAATCCTTCAATGCTAATCGAGAAGGATAGGCCTTTCAGTGTTTGCTGTTGCAGAAAACTATAGAAGATGCAAAAACTTAGAAGTTCACAGCTGAAAATAAAGGGAAAAAAAACCTTTAAGTGCAAGTACATCAGACAAAAACCAGTCAACAAAAGCCATACTACAGAAAGTTTATACTCTGCACAGATGTCACATCAGGTTGTTGGCAAGTAAGATTTCTTACAACGCAATGAAATCCGCCATTCCCTGATGGCACACATCTCGCAGGCAGACCGTGCTCTGTTCCACCTCTGTTCAACAGCAAGGAAGCCAGAATGTCCCCATACCAGGATTAGTGGAAAAGCCTCCATAAAAAAAAAAAAAAAAAAAAAACTAAGAAAACTTTCCCTCCCCCCCGAACTGGAATAGAAAGCTATTTGGCTCCAGTTTCCTACAACTAGTGTATACAAAAAAAAATAATAATAATCAAACTCCACCTTGAGAAGTGGGGCAGGAAGAGAGAAAGGAGGGGGAAAAACAACTCTACATGCCCCATCCCAACACATTTGTTCAGCCCTCAAACAGGAGACCCTGAACAGCACCAGAGCCCAACAGTGGAGACTAAGAGCTTCTGTCTGAGCACGTTTACAGACCATGGAACAGAAAAGAAGTTGAACCTGTTCCTGTATTTCTCTGACACCCAGCCTCAATTCTCTGGCAAGCCCACTCCACTTCCTCTAGGAACGGATCCCTCCTCCCTCCCCTCCAAGGTATTACATTTCCCCTTTCGTCCAAATTGCACTTGCTCTGGCTGTTAGGATATCAAGCTTCCAGGACTGCCTGAAGTTTGTTTTCAAAGCTGCATCCTGGTCCTCTCAGCTGTGAATCGGCTTGTATATACCTGCGACAGGATATCAAAGCTCTCTCCCTCAGGAGCAAAGCAGCAAGCTCAGCTCCTCCGGCATGGGGAGGAAGGAGAGAGGTACATTTGACACTCTTTATCTGCAAGGACTCCATTAGCCACTTCCTGGAACGTAAAGCATATTTAAAAAGGCATTGAACGGAAGAGATAATTAAAACGTAAGAAGTGTCATCTTCATAAAAGCCACAGGACTAAATAAAGTCTTGGAGGGCCCTCTCCTGTACATTTCCTCTCTCTATTCGCACACACCTTGCTCGGGGAAATCTCGGATAAGCTACAACACCTTTAAAAGTGGCAGTCCGCCTGCCCGCAGGAACACGCTTTTAGGAAAGGGATGCACACAATACTGAGGATCCCCCCTCCCCAACAGCAAGAAAGGGTGGAGAGATTAACTCGCATCTCAGAAGTGTGAAAACCGTCACCTCCACCCCCCAGATACCCTGTATTAAAACAAAACCAAAAAAAAATGAAGTTGTAAGGTAGTGTGCATTAGGTAATAGTATCCGACCCGCTAACAAGTGAGGCAAATTTGATAAAACGGGCTACCTTCTTTTACACATCTATCCTAATAAATAGAAAGCAAGCTATGGCTCCATAAATGCCACGTTTACTGCTAGACTAGTTAAGAAATGTGTAATGGAATACATAATTTTTCTTCGGGTAGCGTGCAGTGTTTATCACATCTTCTCTTGGAGAAGCACAGCGAAACTATTTATTAGGGATGTTATTGTATTGTTAATATTTAGGCCTCATTCACGGACACAATGAATTTAGCTGCCTGGTTGAACAGACCCCATCGAAACAATTGCTTTTACCCTTATCTTAGCTTGATTTATTAAACAATGCAATTACCTGTGACAGTGCCACAGCTGAATGCACTGCGCCAGCCTTTCAGGGAGAGCCGGAGAGCTTCCCATCTCTTTTTGGATAAGGATGACTCTCTGTCCTCCTTGCTACAGCAGAGAGCAAGGCACCCATTCACAAGGTACAAAATCCATTACAATTCTCTTCACAAAAGGAAAGCTGCAAAGATTTATTTTCTAGGTGGTGTCATACTTTACCTTCGAACAAAGCCAATTTAGCCTTGCCTGCCACTTTGCTAACTAACGAGTTGGGGGGGGTGAGATGGGGGGAATGACTACTTGCTTGTGTTTATAGAACAAAAGGGTTTATTGCATGAAATTCTTTTTTTGATTACATCTACTTGCAATCCCTGCTTTTCTTCTTTCACAACTTTTTTTTTTTGGGGGGGGGGGGAATCTACTGAAGGATGGCCTAACCGTTCACTCATTTTTTGACAGGGATTCCCTACCGACATCCATTTTGACAATTTGGCACCGGAGGTTGTTGGCATGGATGCCCACGGAGAACCTCCCTCCCCAGGGCAGCGCTCCTGCACCGCAGAGAAGGGCGCAGCGTCTGTGCTCGTTTAACGAAACCGGCCCACGTGCATTACTCTTGGCGTTTCCCTCGGAAAAGTGACAACGAAGTCAGGCCTGAACAAGGAAACAGCCTCTCTGCACGCAAACCCGTGCGCGATGAACAACCTCCAAATCCTCTCAAGTATGATGCAGCTATTTCCCAGCCGCTCGGGGTTGCCGGATGGTTTCACTAACACGGCGCACATCCACGCAGACACATCCATGCACCCTTTGCCTTCCCCAGCACCCGCCGCGAACGCGGCGCGGTCCAAACTCCGCCACTATAAATCACGGATTCCTACGATCCTGTCCTATTAAACCCGCATCAGAGCTCGTTTTCGCCAAGTGCTCCTAGAGCCTCCCTTCCAGATGTAATTACTGTACAACATACATCAGAACCAGAGAGAAAGGCTTCACTCGGAGGGCTGAAATCGAGAAGAAATCAATACAAAGAAGATAAACGTTTCTCCTCAAGAGCTGCAGAATTTCAAATGGATGGAGCTTTTAACCCTTGCTCCGGCTTATTTCATTTCTGCCTGAAATCACTGAACAGCCTGGGGGGACCGGGACGTGAAAGGACCGGTTGCTTATCCCCACGACTGAACAATGACTCCAGAGAGATGGATCCTTTACCCTGCAAAGGGTCCCTGCTACTAGGGGGTCAGCTGGAAACAGCCCTGCCTCTGAACCACCACTTCTCTTTTAAGGGGTGGGGGGGGGCGGACACACATAAATAAAACCATGCCAAGAGGAAAAGGGTTTGCAAAATACCGGAGCAGTCATATGGTTTCAGTGCCAGACAGAAGTTTGCCACCCCCGAAACAACAATAACATTTGGCTGGAAGGCCGGCAAGTTTACTGCCCCCCAAGGAAGTTTGTTTTTTTTTTTTAAAGAAAATAAATATATTTCAACTCCAGGTTTGATTCTTGTATCTCCCCCTTCTAGACTTGACAGCGCAGCACCCTGCCTGCAGTTTCGCCACCTCCCTCTGGGAAGTCGCTGCTCCCCTTCAGGAGAGGGGCTGGGGGAAGAGGGCGAGGGAAAAACCCGCCCGTATTTTTTTAGAATTTTTTTTTTTTTTAATACAAAAGAAGAGGCGGAGGCTGTGCGGAGCACGGAGAAGGGGTGGTGCCAGGGCTGGAAGGCAGCGGCAGGGCGCGGGCCCCCGCAGGAGCGGAGCGGAGCGGAGCGGAGCGGGCGCGGAGGCTCCGGGCGGCGGCCGCCAGCTCGGCAGCGCCTCTGCCGGGGCGCGGGGGCAGCGCGAGGGATGCCGCCCCGCCGAGCCGAGCCGAGCCGAGCCGAGCCGAGCCTCTGACATTTTAACTTTCCTTCGCCCCGGGCTCCGGAGGCGGCGGCGGCGGCGGCGGCGCGGCGCAGCCCGAGCCTGGCCCCCGGCTGCAGCCGGGCGGAGCCCGCGGGGGCACCCCGGCCCCGCACGGGCAGGCGCGGCGAGAGAAGGCGCCAAGCCCCGGGGGAGCGTGCACGCACCGACACCCCCTACGCCCCCCCGATGGGCGTGTGCAGACACGCGGGGCCGGGGGTGAAGGGCGCGCGCACACACGGAGTGACACACGTACACACGCGCGGGGCCCGGGGACGAGGGGCGCACACTGACCCCCCCCCCCCGATACGCGTGCACAGACGCGCGGGGCCGGCGGGTGAAGGACACACACACACGTACACACGCGCGGGCCGGGGGTTGAGGGGCGTGCGCACACACACACACAGAGTGACACCGCTACGGCCACGCGCGGGCTCAGGGACGAGGGGCACGCACGCACAAGCGGGGCCGGGGGATAAGGCACTCGCTCGCACGCGCGCTCACCTCACACCGGCGCGCGCGGGTCGGGGCCGAAGGGCGCCCCCCCCCGGAGACCCGCGGGCCCGGGACACGCGCGGGACGCCCTCCCACCCCCGCGCGCGGCCGGCGCGGGGCACTGACCGGGCAGGCAGAGCGCGGCGCGGAGCAGGGCGGCGGCGAGGTGCGCGCACAGGCTCCAGGCGCAGGGCTGCAGGAGTGCCCGCATGTCCGGCGCCGCACATCGAGGGGGGCGGACGAAGGCGCCGCGCCGCTCCTTCCTCGCGCTCCCGCTCCTCGCTCCTCCTCACGCGGAAAGTTTGCGGGGCCCGGCCGGGCCGCCGAGGCTCAGGGGCGCGGGGCGGGCGGGGCCGGGCCGGGTCGCTGGCGGAGGCGGAGGCGGAGGCGCGGGCGGCGGCCCCGCTCCATGCCGCCGCGCGGGAAGTGCGGGCCCGGCGCCGCCCGAGACTTTAAAGCGGCGCGGAGCGGAGCCGGGGGCAGGCGGCGGCGGCGGCGGCGGCGGGAGCGGGAGCGGGAGAGGCAGCGGCGCGGGGGGAGGGGCGGGGCGGGGAGGGGGAGGGGCGCGCTGCCGCCGCTCTTAAAGGGGCCACGCCGCCCGGGGGCGGGGGGAGGGGGCGCGGGGTGGTGCGTGCCCGCGTGGGACGGCGTGCGTGCGCCTGCATGTCCGCGCGGGGGCACGCCCGGCACGGTGCCCGCGCGCGCGGGCCTGCCGGGCTGTGCGTCCAACGGTGCCCACGCGTGGGCACGCGGGGGGCCGGAGTGCGTGCGCGATGGGGCGCGCGCGGTCGTGTCCGCGTGCCTGTGTGTGATCGCCTCGCTGTGTCCACGCGTGCCCGTGTGCGCGTGGGCGCGAGCGCGAGTGTGCCCGCGCGTGCCCGTGGGCGCGGCGGGGCGGGCGTGGGTGGCGGTGCCTGCGCGCGCATGCCCGCGGGGCTGCGTGTCACGGTGTCCACGCGGCACGCGACTTGTGCATCGGTGCCCGCGGGAGGCGGGGGTCCAGCCCCTGCTGCGTCCCCAGCCGCGGCTTTGCGGGGGTCTGAAACACCTGCAGGGACAGACTGCCCCGCGGCTGCGGGTCACCTGTCCCAGCGCTTCACCCCCTCCTAGGGAATTTCTCCTAAAATCCAGCCTCAACTTCCCTTGCTGCAGCCTGAGCCCATTGCCCCTTGGCCTGTATCTGCCCCCCTGAGACCAGCCGGCTCCGTCCTCTCTGCAGCGCCCGGCAGGGAGGTGGCGGCTGCCGTTCAGCCCCCTCGGTCTTCCCTTCCGCAGACTCAGTCAGCCCAGGCCCCTCAGCCGCTCCTCAAGCCACGTCCCCCAGACCCCAGCCATTTTCCTTGCCCTCCACCGGACTCTCTCCAGCGCGGCCACATCCTTTCTGTCCCAAGTGGACCCAGGACCCCAGATGTGGCCTCCCCAGTGCCGAATGGAGGGGAGGCATCACGGCCTCCACCGGGCAACGCCTCAGCCGTCTTCGCAGGGGCACCGTGCTGGCCAGAGAGCTGCCTCTGAGGAGGACGCCGCAGGGCGGGCCGATGCAGCACCTCCGACTGAGAACAGGACCAGCAGAAACGGGTCTCGACTCAAAACAGTGACGCCGTCGCTCGAGGGGCCGTGGCTCCGCTGCCGTCTCTCCAGGCTCCAGACGCACCTGTCCGGCTGCTGCTTCCCCTCGTTTTTCACCCGCGTCACTCGCTACCATCGTTACTAGAGATGGTTTTCCCCGCATCGCCCGACTGCCCTGGGGTGGGGTGGTCAGATCGGGTCCTGTCCCCTTACCGTTATTTACCGGCAGGCTCTCTCACACCTTGGAAGTCTCTCCCAGCAGGAGCTTTAGGAAGAAGGAAGGAGGCACAGGCAGGCAAAACAAATAGTACTTTCCCCAGAGTCTGGAACAAGTCTGTCCGTCCCCTGGGACACAGTCTTCCTATAACTTAAATCCTTGTTATCTCAGCCTGTTCGGCGTGGGTGGCTCGCAGTCGCCAGAGCGATGGTTTGCACGGTGCGGGGAGATTTATTGCGTCTGCCTGGTGGAAGCCCTGCAGCCAAGGTCACTTGGGACCTCCGCAAGGTCACTCCTCCAGCCCCCGACTGCAGTGGAGACTGGGCCCTTCCCACCAGCCACGCATCGCAAAGGAGCCCCACGATCCTGCGTGCCGAAGCCAAAGCCTGCGTTCGCCAGCCGTGCCCGAGCACACGATCCAGGGTGCAAGAACAATGGGGTGCGGATTAGGATGCGGCGCAGATTTTTGCCCCTAAAGTAGACGGCGCAGAGGTGCCCGAGGCCTGCCTTTGCCCACCCAAAACTATGCCTGCTAAGAAGCACAGCACCAAAATAGAGAGGGCAAAGTGCCTAGGCAAAGCCTCTACTTCCATGGAGAAACGTTTCACCCAGTGAAATTCTGCAATCCTTGCACACTCAGCGCTGCTCTGGGAGCGTAGGAGGTCGGTGCTGGGAAAGCAGAACCGAGGCCCGACGCAGGGCCCGACAAAAGCTGTGGCCCACCTTACAGTTCACTAAACCCGCTTGCAGAGCGGTTCTGCTTCAGCGCCTTGCAACACGAGGGGAGGCCGGACAAAATCGATCCATTTTCCCTCCCCGTGCAAAAGAAGAAATAAAAAAATCCTGTTTTGACCTTAAAGGCTGCAGTGACACAGATGTCTGGTCAGTCAGCTCACGTGGGACTACTGCGGAGCAAGTGCAGAACGTGCTCCTGTAACAAAGCCCCGGGGAGGGCGGGGGGCTCCCAAGGATGCACCCTGGGTGTGTGCCAGCTCACCCGCCTCCTGCTCCACCAAATGGGCACACCCAGGTTATTAATTTTCCCAGAAATCACCATTTCCTACTGGCACTGCAGTCCAACAGCAGAAAAAACCTAAGGGATTTTTTACACAGAAAGAAAAAGTGATGAAGTGGTTTTTTTGTTTTACTATATGTTGTTAAAAAAACTGACCCAAATTGACACAATCCTTATCTGGTATTCAGACTACCATCCAGCCCTTATAACATCTCTAGGAAAATCCCTGGGGTCAACCTCCCCTTGGTCGCAGCCACCTCCCTCCACTGGGGGGGGAAAGCAATTAGACATTATTGCAATCTCAGAACCCTTTTTTTAATGTAATTTGCATGAATACTTCTCTCACTGTTGCAAAATCATGAATGAAACGTACTGAGTCTACAATGTTTTATTTATTTTTTTAAATCTATTGATTGTATTAAGCAGTCTGTGCTTCCCCAAACCGGTACGGTAAAATCCTGAAACTTGAGTCCGCGTCTGCAACCCGGAGTTTGGATTTCGATTTTTCCATCCTTAAAACAAAACAAGCACAAATGAGATACAGGGGTGCAACCATGTGGCCCCGTTCCCTACGGTCCCCGTCCCCTTGGTTCGTACAGCCTGTAAAAAGTCAACCCCCACATATCTTTGTAGGGAACATTAATATACAACGGAGGAGCTCAGGTGTGTCCCCCTCAGGTCCTTCTACATTCGACAAATAAAAAAGCCGCACAAGCAGGGGGCAGAGATCCTGGCACGGGATGCGACGGGGACAGCTTCCCTGCAACCTCAGATCAGCCGATACATCATCTTAGTGATAGAAGTTGCTTTTTTTTTTTCTTCCTGTTTAGTGATTTGGGTGGGCAGGAGAACCGCGAAGATGTATGACCGAGGCCTGGAGAAATGGGATTAAACAAGGTTAAATGTGAACACATTTCCTGCGGTATCTCTTTGCCTATGGCACATTGTCTGTCAACAAAATGTAGGTACAAATCGTTCTGTAGATGTCCCTTAACCATCCAAATAGAGAAAACTGCATCAGCAGCATGCTGCTCTAACATACTTAGGCCACGTGACTGTGCATTAGAGAGGACAGTCTATTCTTTCCCGGTGATTAAAGTAACTATTTCTATTGTGTGTGATTAAAATAAGTGCTACTGTATGAAGAGATAAGACTGGACTGTAAGGGGACATTATAATATAGTGCAACAAAGACCAGATTGATGGGGGTTCTGCAAACCTTGCAATATTTACCATTAAACAGGGTGGGCACTGTCAAGGTGAAAGGAACAGGATCAGCATCTCTGTCTGGTTTGCATGGAAGAGTGAATAATGCATGATAACGTTTATCTTTTATTTTCTCCTGTTTGAACAGGTAATATTTTTATGCCGCCTCTGTCGACATATGGGCATCACTCGCAGGAGGGGAATGAAAGTCTGTTAATTTATTTGATCAGACAAGGGAAATAATAGAAAACTGAAACCAAGACCCACATTTGTCATATATTTGAATTAGTGGAAAGCTGAAGAAAGCAGGAAAATATTGCAAGTAGTTCAAAAGATGAGAAGGTTTATTGAATTAGAAAAATATTAATAGCATTAATCATTCCCAAACCAGACTTAACATGTGTAATGACTACTCATGGGGAGATAAAAATGAAGGGGAAAATCCTCGTGTAACAAATCACAAGGTGTAAAGAGCAGCAAGCTAGATCTTCATCTGGCATAAAGCAACCCAGCTTCACCGGTGTTCCCAATACTAATTTGCACCGCTGAGAGACTAAATCAGCACCGAGTACCTGAGAGGCTAAAATTCGGATTACGACAAGTCATACAACTTCCAGGTTAATTCAGCAGCCATTATTTCTGTCTAGCATTGTGTGGAAAGATTGGAGGATGCTGAATTTGGCATTTCATAAATTATTGCATCAGCAGAGTTACTTTCTGATAGCCTCAGGACAGATTCATTCTTCTTTGACTGTGTTGTGAGGCTTTAAAAGACTTACATGGCATCTGAGAACCTGCTGAGGAAGACGTGGCAGGCAAGCTAAGTAGCTGGAAGACAAAAAAAAGGCGGGGGGGCGCTTTATTTCAATATAATCGTAGCAACATGCTGTGTTCTTTGATTCAGGAAGACATAAAAATAGATTAACCCACAAAGATGGGAGAAGCAAAGTGGGATGAAAAATGTTGATGGGTAGTGTGAACTCTTAAGTAAAGGCGGATCAGGCCGTAGGTCATAGATTACAACGCACATTGTTTGCTAGGCCACCTAGCAGTGGCGTCAACGAATGAAAGGACCTCAGCACGTTTACCTGTCTGATCCTCCAAAGATGTCCTGATGATTGCCCCGTCTCACGTTTGCTTGGGAGACCAACAGACCTCTTTCCTTCTGTTCTGCAAAGACACCCACCACTGACGGGCTATTCTGAGAAGTGAGCAGACACCAGCTCATAAGCCAGAAAGCCTCCTGCTGATCTTGAAGTCACGTGAGCCTTTGCTTAAAAAAAGGAAGAGCCTCCCAAAACGCCCTTGTTCAGGAGCCGGCACAGCAGAGAGTCAGAAGTATCTCTCGAGAGTTGAGTTCGCTCCTGAAGGCCTCAGATTTATGGCACAGCGCTAACTCACGTGCAAGGAACCCACTGCAGCTGTGTTGCCGCTGTGCGGCTCTTCGGTGCACACATTCCCCCGTTTGAAAAAGAAAGAAGGTGACTAGGGTCAGTGCAACGGTGAGCAAAAGCAAGCACGCTAGCAAAAGAGCTGGTATAGTAAAAAAGAAAGCCTGGTGAACTGCTGCTCGCTTATACTAGGGTCTCACAACTGGAAAAGGCACCATCTCAGCAGGGCGAGGCTTTGCACCTAATTTCCCCTGCTGTAAATACCCAAGGGAGGAGCAGGGACACGAGGCATTGAGTGAGCGTGTTGAAGCAGCATCCTTTTATAATGGAAACTGCCACTAAGCTGTGGGTAACGTAACCTTTCAAAGCTCTTTGAAGACCGTAAAGCTGCAACCTGGTCAGGTTCCTTCGTGGTAGAAATTTCTCAAGCGGCTTCAGCCATACTTCGTGTGCATGTAAGCAAATACATCATTTCTGGAAAACCAAGAATCCCCTTGAGTGGGAAAGGCCATGTAGGCATAGGGAGGACAGAGCCGTCGATAAGGAGATGATGAGGAAGACCAGCTTGGGAGACTGCTCTTAAATATCCTTCTAGCAAAGCTTGACAGCTGAGATATTTACAGAAGACACGAGGAAAGGGCAATGCCAGGAACTTCTGCTGACCTCTTAAGAGCATGGTTGGTTCTGCATTTCACAAAATGACCTGAAGGAGTTTCCATGGCCGAGATAATAATCATAATAAATAATAATCACATTTATTAGGCATCTATCAGGTGATTCCCTAGGCACTCTGAACAATAAAAATGTAAAAGGCATGAAAGTACAGGAACATAAAAACGAATCAATAAGCTGTGCTGAAGGCCCTTGACATAAAAATAGTTTTAAACTTGGATCAGTGGGGGCTTTTAAAAAGTAATTTTAAGGTTCAAAGGAAGGGCATGCCACAGAAGAAGCTACTGAGGCAGAGATCAGAACAATACTTATGTCTAAAGAAACTCACTTTCCAGCGCCTCTTCCTCTCCAACAAGGGGGTGGCGCGGAGAAGGAGAGAAGGATGGTGGGACAGCAAGCACGCTAAGTGCCCAAAGCGCTGCAACCAACATATTAGATTCAATCTTTGCCCATGCAAACAGCCAGAGAGGGAATGCAAAAGCAGATGGCCACAATGCCCCTGTGTTGGAGCAGCCGGGTCTGGATGTCACAGGAAGATGCAATCCACCTGCAAATGGCAAGGGTCCAGCCTCTCCATATTTTCAGAAAGGAAAGCAGCCCCACAACCCAGAATCATAGAAAACAAGGGCTGGAGGGGACCTCAGGAGGTCACATCTAGTCCAACCCCTGCTCCAAGCAGGCCCAGCCCCAACTACATCATCCCAGCCACGGCTTTGTCTAGCCGGGTCTTAAACACCTCCCAGGATGGACAGTCCACAACCTTGCTGGGTAATGCGTTCCAGTGTTTTATTACCCTCCTAGCGAGAAAGTATTTCCTAATATCCAACTCCAAGTTCCCTTGCTGCAATTTGAGCCCATTGCTCCTTGTCCTGTCGTCTGCCCCCGCTGAGACCAGCCCAGCTCCAGACTGTTATCGTCTAACAGAAGCGCTGGGTATGAACCCAGACTCCAGCCCAAGGCAGGCTTCTCTAGTGGCCAAAAGCTGTGTAGAGTCCCGGGGTGGCTGGCCTAATGGAGGTTGTTTAAGAAGTTGTGATGTGCGTCGAGGACGGCAAGGTCTGTACCCCACCCCTCAGGGGAGAAGGGCAAGCAAAAAAGGTGCATTGACTCAAACCACACTCTTTTAGAGGCACTTCCACCCCCCCACCCCACACAGACATAAGACGTGGTATTGGCACGGCCAGTCTTGTTTACAGCTGTTCAAACTGGGTAGGAAATGCCACTCTTCTACCTTGGTAGCCTCTTACTCGCTCGCACAGGCGTAAATGATGGTGCAGCAGGAGTGAATCAGGTCCCGCAGCAGGCAGGTAGTGCAAGTCTCGTGCTGAACCACAGAAATGACATCTGTCTCGCAGCCACGATAAGCACATATTTTGTATTTGCCCTGTGGGCCCGGGTAGAGGAGCTAGCCCTCAGCAGTAGAGAAACGCACGCTGCTGAACACAGCTGAGCCCAGGTGCAGCTTCGACGCTCCTGCCTCCGTTGCAGCCAGGGAGCACTTCCCGACATCCGAGATGGCTCTTAGAACATTACTACTGACTTAGATATAGATTTGGGTGAATTTCTCCAGGTTTGCATGTTACAAACTTGCTGTTGAAATAGATCTTTTTGATAGACAGCACATCAGCTAACAATGTCCCATTAGAAAGGAAAGAGATACCACACGAATGCGTCTTAAACGAATGAGTCAATACTAACAAAACCTCCACAGAGGAGAGTAAAATCAGATACCCACAGTAACCCACAGACTTCAGTGCCATTCAATAGTCAATACATCCCCGCAGGCACCAGTGGAAACAGCTAGCTAACACATCTACTGCGCTCAGGGAACAGCATTTGACAGGTTTGCACATCCATTAAGCAATGATCCTCAACCGGGGTGCCGCAGCAGCCTGGGGTGCCTTTAGATCCTGTCAAGCGTGGCACAGAGTACTGCACGGCGTTAGCGCTGTTAGGTGTGCAGACACGATTCATGAGATAAACCCAGAGATTTCACATAGGGATTTATTGTGTTCAAACCATTCTGACCTGCTGTGGTCTTTCTGAGTTCTTTGCAGCAGCAGAATTGCTCTATTATTTTTCTACTGTCAAAAATAGAGTGAAAACTAAGCGCCAGAATTTTCCAAAGGGTGCTTTGAGCCTAAAGTAGTTGAGAGCCACTGCCATAAAGTGTCCTTCGGATGCCCTGATTTGGGGAGTTCTTTTTACATTTTTTTATTTTTTAATATCGTGGTCCCCAGCGAGTGTCATAGGCCTGATCCACCCTGCAGAGGACTGCACATAGCTTCTGCTGGAGTACACACCTCACTCCACGTCCGATCTGGAGAGCGACAAGGCGCTGCCCTTGGCAGGGGGGTAGTGGGAAGTAATCCCAGCTTCTGCCAGCATACCTCTGTAACACAATCCCATTGATTTTCATTCATCTTTTTGGCTGCCTTATAACCAGAGGCCAAATATAGACCAGCTATGCCTGGGCACCTCTCCATGGAGCTAAATGGCTGGACATTAACTTCCCTGTAAGCAACACCCACTTACACCAGCTCTTTCAATGGGCCTGAATGTCACCGACTCAAATAGGGATGTAACCAACATCGGACAATGTAGGGTTTTGCTTGTACGGCAAGGCTGTGTCCTTATCTTTCACCTGCAGATTGTGTTCATGCCGCATGCCTAGGTGGCAGCAAGGTCCGACTGCCACAGTGCACTGTGCGCAGCGCGAGCGCGCTCCCGGGGATTCACCGGTTTCCAAAAGGTTGCATCTATTTTATTTTGATTAGGGGGCACAGGGGTGGCAGGAAACGTCTTAGGCCAAACTCTGCCTTCCCTAATGTAACTTCACCCAAGCCAAAGTCCTATCAGTTTAAGGAAGCGCAGAATCCAACCTTTTGAAGACCAGAGCTGCCTACTTTTCCTCTAAAACGGAGCAGAAATTATTGAAAAGAGGAGAGAATTACTTAATGTACTTTTTCAGTTTCAGGAGGGAAATAGTCCCATCAAGGCTGATAACTAGGCTTCCAGGTCTGAGTCCATAGGGGGGGAAAAAAATAGTACAAAATGCCTGCTCAAGGAATATAATTGACGTGTGGAAGAATCTCGAATTGTCCTATTATTCAAAGTAATTTTTTAAGATCTAGGTTTTAATCCAGCAAATGTAAAAATATCGTTATTTTATCATCTGTTAAAGATGCCAGCTTAAAAATTAAGAGTATTTGGGATAAAACAAAAAGGCAGCTCCAATTCAGTTGTAAGATTAATACATGCAAATGGCCTATGAGGCATCACGACTCTCCTCAGAGATCCGTATAGTGAAAGGTCTCACTTTTAAAATGTATTTTTACTGCATAAAACAAAAATATAAATCATCAGCCTCCCATGGGAAAAAAGTCATTTCAAAATGTCGGCTGCTTCTGAACACTGGTGTGCTTGCTCTCAGGTCCACATTTAGGTGCAAGTCTGGTAGTTTTGGGCAGCTGAGATCAGGAGCCTGTTGAACCTGCCATAGCACATGTACCACAAGGGGGAGTCTCCTGGCTTGAATGAAAGAGATCCTTGGTTTCATAAATCATTCTCTCCTTAACTTCATTTCTCTATAAAAGTGCAGCTATTTCAGTTTGTCTAGGAGATAACACAGCATCTGTGATAATAAGTGCAAAAAAAAAAAAATGGAAGGAAACCTATATTCTAAACCACACTTTCTTTTATGAAACAATCATTTTTAAAAGAGGAGCTGACCGGGAATTTTTGAATGGGAGTTGTTGGGAGGATCTGTTTATCCAAAGAGGCTCTTTTTATTAAGCACTGCAAATTGCTGATTTCCGAGATAGTTTCCTGAGTAACAGTTATACCTGTTAGAGGAAGGTCAGCCATGCTCTACTAATAATAGCAGCTATTTTATTATTGTTATTACTCCTACTACTATTGTTGCTGTTATTGTTATTATTATTCATTTAGAATATTTTAGGCTGTGGCAGGTTCATTGCATGACAGTAGATTATCACAGCACAGAAAACAAAGAATACCACTGTCTGAATAGGGGGGTGTCATTTTGCTCCCATATTTCTCAGCACAAGGGATGGTATATATTCTTATTTACCCTGGTCTCTCATGGTGGCAATATGCTGAAGCCCTTCTAGATACGTTTTTCTTGGGATTGACTAAGGATGATGTTTCATGAGTTGTAGTGGACTATAGCGCATGGATTAGTGTGCAGTCTATCACAAACTTCATCAGTTAAAATGTTCACTTATCTCCTGCATTCTCATGAAGACGAATACAACTAGTGGAGGAGGCTGCTAATTTGGAGTTAGAGGTTGATAAATTGTGTGTAACGGGGATGAGCTTCTCTTCCCAAGTTTCTCTGAATCTGGTCTGAGTATTTGATTTCTCATACAGCATCTCAGAAGATAGCAATGTCAGTTTGCTCATGCATTTTATAAACTATTTCATGTCCTAGCTAGGTCACATGGAAGGCTCATTTTCCCAGGCAGTTGCTGCAATGCACTAGTATAAACCAAAGTTATTACACTGGGATATTATCCAACAAAACAACGTGTACTGACAAACAATGTTCAGCAAGTACTGGCTGCCAGTATAAGAAAACCAAGGTTAGTATGAACAATAGCAAAGAGTCTTCTCCAGCTTTCCCCCCTCCTCTCCTCCACGAGCTATTAATAGGCAAGTTGTTATAAAGAAAGAGAACTAAATAATTTACAAGTGTTACAGTTGACAATCCTGAGAATCACAAAACTCGAGCCAGCTGAATAATAGCCAAAGCAATCTTCCACCTAGTTGTGCAGAAGAGTAGGAAGAGTGACAGTAGGGCATTGGCAGGGAAAGGAAGAACAACACGGTGACCAAGTCGGCTGCATGCAAAAATAGAGAGTTTGAGTTGCCAGCATCAAAAGTTTCAGCAAGCTACACAGTGTTGTGAGCAGCGTTAGCAAGCTATCCATGTAGTGGCCCATAACGGTTTGCTGGGAAATGGAAGAAATATGCAAACGAAAACGTGTCCGTGCTGGGTACAAAGCAAAATACTATTTCCATGTTTGTGGATTTTTCTTCTTAATGTTTTTGTTTTTATGTTTCTGATCTTTCATTCTTCCTATCCCTTCTCTTAGTGGTGAAAACATGAACGAAGCCCAGAGCTGGGTGTGGACTTTATTTGTCCTTTTGTTTCAAAACCTCCTTAGCTGTCAAAACTGGTACAGAGCAAATGAACTGAGTTCCAGTTTGCCTTTTGTCGTTCTGAATTTTCCAGAGTTGAGGAAGTTTAGAAAAGTTCCAAAATGAAAAAGGGGGAAGAGGAAAAAAAGGGAAGGAAAATTTGAAAGAAAAATTTAAAAGCCCTGTCTATTAATTGTATTGCCTAGAGTAGCCAACAAGAATAAAGGAAAGAGGAAAAAGAGGAAGAAAGGGAAAAACAAAGATAAACGACCATTTCATGTTCTGATTACCACAGAGAACTTAAAACAAACCAACCTGAAAGCTTTTCGTGCCAAACTGTTTTGGATTAAAGGTCATTAAAAGAAGTTTCAAAGGAAAAAAAATCATCCATTTTCACTTTTCTATGATCTTAACATTTTGGTTCAGTCCTGGGTTAGAAAGCCAAGTGTAATGTCTTCTAACTCCTGCTGTAACGACAGTGTTTGAGTTCTGTGGTAAAAGCCCAGGCTGAGGCTAGCGCGTTTAATGCAGCACTTATCAACAATTGGTGGAGATCAAGAGATTGCCGTGAAGATATCCAGTGAAGGACAGAAATTCCCCACTAATGGGTAACTCTCTTTGATAGCTCATTTACAGTTCAGTTAAACTAGATGAAGCACAAATAGGAAGCACAATTTTGCCTTTTAAAAAAAAATAGATTTCTCGGTACATTATCATATAAGTCGCTCAAAGTGGGACTAACCTGGATCAGTGATCCAGATAACAGCTTTTTTTAGTCTTAAGCTTTGCCCATTAAACTTTGTTTTACAATTTCTTTACCACGGAGAACATTTCTAGCACCATAGGTGTAAGACACCAGGTCCCTATGGCTTACACCTGAAGGAAAACACATTTGCTTCACTCAAAGGACCAAGGACAGGATTAGCATCGTTGCACAGAGGCCGGGGAAGGGAGAAATCCTGGCTCCAGTGAAGTCAGTGATAAAACTCCCAAGGCCTCCAAAGCACCAAGATTTCCCCTGGTGTGCTGCATGCTTGCCCCCTACCCCTGTCCTGCAGTCACAAATGGTCAAGACAGGTCAGCTCTTGGGCCTTGCATTCAACCAAGAGGAGACCAGAAGCTGAGCTTTCCCAGTTCAGACTCCCCAGTTTTAGGACCCTTCCCAAGGTAAGGTCTCCTGTCCTCCCCTCTTGATAATTTCCCCATCACCATCATCTCTCTTCTCCCTAATTTTTGTGGGTCAGATGCTAAGGCCCCATCTGGCAGACACAAATCCCCCTCCAAGACTTGCTCAATCGTGGCTTCAAGGACAATGTGCTTCAGTGTAAATTGAGTGCAAACTGCGTGAAGACCAAAAGATTTGGCCCCTGGAAACTTGGAAATTGTCCCCATCTTGTTTTGGTGAGTTCATTTGCCAGAGAACTATTAAGTTTGCCTCTCGTGCCAGATCCTTTGGTTCTGGCTGGTCGCTTATTCAGGTTGGCTGATCTTTATTTCCGATTTTAATGTTCTGTATTGATTTTAGTGTACTGCACTTAGATGCTGTCCAACAGGCACCTTATTACTGTAAATAAAATGAGATAAATAACTTGGCTTTATTTCTGCTTTTTAAGTATCTGGCAGCAGCCGCCTCCATACTTAGCAGCGGATCTGCTGGTATCACTGCTGGTCTCCAGCAGGGCAGCTGTCCAGATCTTCACGTCTTATGCGTCGGTGCCCAAATGGCGTACGATTTATCCCCAGTGGGTGTGAAAGCAGGAGTTTCCCTCCCAGTGGGGGCTTTAGGGTTGTTGGGGCCCTGGGCAAGAGAGCCATTCAGGGCCCCTTAGAGGTTTAATCATGATGACCTATAAGCAAGTCGGACATTTTCAATTTTAATTTCATTTTGTCCTCTCCATGAAACTGCAATGAAAGTATCTTAATACAACATTGATAATACAAATATTCAGTGTAATTTTTATTTTTACACAGTGTGGGGCAGTGGCAGTAGCAGTAAGGACATGCCCTTCTCAGAGATCACTGCCCTGTATCTTTGAGGGATGTGTCTACACTGCAACGACAAGGTCTGACTGTAGCACAGGGAGCCAGGTTTCACCTTGCTAGCTTTGGTGCCAATATAACATTCATCTATTCATCTCCTGAAAAAGTACCCAAGGTCCCAGGCCAGCCTGTACAGGCTGTGCTGCAGCTTGTACATCTGCACTGCTACCCTTATCCAGGCGAGGTGAATTCAATCTAGCACATCCCTGCTGCAACAGCATCCTAATTGTGGTATAGGTGCACCTTTTCCACAGGGCTCAAGCAGCCGGCATAAGGACAGCCCAAGACAGATTTCCTGTAGAGAGCTAGAACTAGCAATGTGGTGCAAGGCAATTACAGCAGCCTGCTTACATGGAGCTCGTTATAAAAACGAGGCCCACAGGGGATCTTTGCCATGGGGTGCGTTACTTGAGCACCCCTCGTATCCAGCTCGTTCCATCATGTCTTCAACCCTTTTATTGCCAAAGGTAGACTTACCGCCTGTCGGCCCCGAATGCTTTCCTTGAATGTCACAACATGGCTGGGGGTCATTATCAACTGCACCAACCCTCAGCACCCATCAAGAGTAAAAATCTCACAGTGGCATCAGGAGGTACCTACTGCCCTGGGTATTTTATGAAGCATAGGTACCTACCACCCTGAGCTGCACAACTCTAGTAATATCCAAACTAGAAAGAAAAGACCTCTTTCAAGTTTGAGATCCAAACCAGAGCAAAAGCTAGACGTCTGTAAAAAAATAACTCACCCCCCCCCCGCCTCTTCCCAGTATTGCAACACGCGAAGGACAGATTTGGAGGCAGTTTTTGACCTGTTGTTGCTTCCAAGTACGCATGTAAAATACAAACATTAAATTTGTTAAATTTGGTTTTGCAAAAATAAACTAATTAATTTCAATTATGTAATCCAAGCTATCTTGAACAGAGCTACAGAATATTACTATGAATATATTTATGTAAATAAGTAATTAAAATAGTCAATGAGTAAAAATAATTTAACTCAGAAAAACACATAAAGAGTAATCAGTCAGAGAGAAACTGAGTAAGATAAATTCAAGTCAGAAGCTCATATACCAGGCATTGTATTTTTTGGTTTGAACAGAAATGCATGCTGTGAGAGGGTGTCTGAACTTCATTACAGAGTAATCTATGTACACAACAGTGCTACTGTGCAAATAAATGTAGTGGAGCAAAATAAATAAGTTTTGAGAAACGAATGACTCTAGCAGGAGTTTGCTAATTAATCAGAACAAAGATAAGTTTAGTAGGCAGCCCAAAGCAAGAAATAAGAAAAGACAAAACTTCCTTATCGTCATCTAAGGGTCTTTCTATTTTTACTCTTTGACATTTCTTCTAACAGGTTCTGGTTTTTGAGGCAAGCATTTCTAACTCTTGGGATTCTAGCTCAGGGAAAAAAGAAAAGGTTAATTGTGAACAGATACTTAATGTGATTAATTTGACCAAGGGAAAGGAGTATAGGCCAGAGGAGGAAAGGAAGAGGTTAAAGAAAGTTTAGATAAGTTAGACCTACTTGAGTCACAAGGCCTGACAAAATTCACCCTAAATACTTAAGGAAGGAGCTGATACCATCTCAGAACTATCAGTAATTATCTCTGAGAACCTGCAAAGGGCAAATGAGGTCCTGGAGGACTGAAGAAGGACAAACAGAGCACCTAGCTACAAAAAGAGAAAGAGGTGGAGCTAAGGAACTGTGGACGGGTCAGCCTAACTTCTATGCCCTGAATGGTGCTAGAACAAATTATTAAAAAACAATCAATTTATTAGCACATAAAGGTTAATAAAAAGTGATAAAAACCAGGCAACATGGATTAGATAAGAACTAATCTAATTTCCTTTCTCAGCAAGACGTCTGTGTAAGGGGGAAGCAGAAGATGCGGTATATCTGTTCCACGGAGCAGTTTTTAATAAGCAAACAAGGGAAATGAGGTGCAGATGAAATCACCATCAGGCGTATACACAACTGGTTGGGACAAGATGCTCTCTAGGAGTACAGTCAGTGGTCTGGCATCAAGCTGGCAAAGGGGGTCCTGCAGGGATCTGTCCTGGGCTCAGTTCTGTTCATTCAATCTCTTCATTAGAGGATGGACTGGAGGGTACTTTTGTACACCCGGGGCATGACACCAACCTGGGAGGGGCTGTCAGGCTTTGGAGAACAGGAGCACCATTCAACACCGTGTTGCGAAAACAGACAGCTGGTCCAAACTCAACAAGAAGCAGTTCATGAAACAAAGCATGTTCCACCTATTTTAAAGACAGAGGAAGGGGGACATGTGGGTAGGCAGCACTATGGCAGAAAAAGATCTGGGGGTTACAGCAGACAGCAGCCTGACTGAGCAAAGAGTGTGATGGCGCGGCACATCTCGCCCTGGGATGCACTAACAGAAATACCGTGTGCAGGACACCACTCTTAAATCATCCCAGAGAAGATGCCTCCCTTGAAAACCTCCTGGAAAGGACGTGCCACAACTTCCCTAGCCAGACTGATCTACTTCTCCTACACTTGGGAAGTTTTTCCTGAGATTTGATGTTAAATTGGTCTTTCCGCAGCTTGAACCCATTGCCTCGCAGGCTGCCTCCTGCGGCAAAAGAGAGCAACGTTTCTCCCCTTTTCTTTACAGCAGCCTTCCAAATATTTGAAAGCCACAGTGTCAAAACCGTTCAGCCCTGCTGTAATCTGAGTCCCTTGCAGCAGAGGTAGCAGCTTTCCAACACCTGCTTTGCAATCGAAGGCCTTCCACCCTTCGGCCAACAGTGTCTATTGTGTGCTAAATCCAGTCCCATCACTCTTCGCTAGGGCTTTACCTATGTGCCTGTTTGCACTGGTCTTCTTAGGTCCTTACCCATTCCCATGGCACTTGTTGGTAATGACCATGCACCAATAACAAGAGAGATTGGCCACGCCAGCCTCTATCGTACGCCTTGAAGCTGCCGGTATCTATTTCTGGAAGGAGCCTCCAGCAAACTCCCTAGGGAATGACGGATGGGTGGGACAGCAGCAACAGCCTCCCTTCCCTCTGGTGGGGTTTTCTGAGAGAGATGGCATCCTCTTAGGTTTTCACACAAAGCCTTTTCATTTTAAAAACTGATGCAGCTGCCGTTCGTTCTTAGATGCTGGCCTCGTTTCGGCAGGCAGAGGCAACGAGCCACCAGAGATGAAGCCTAAATCATACTTTTCTGTTTAGTTAAAGCCAACACATTGCAGGTGCATTACTGAGGAAGTGGGGGGCAGAGGCTGGGCATTGTCTTAGATTTTCTTACCTGTTCCTGGCAGCTCCCAAAGCTTTTAACTCTCAGAGCAGAAATATGCACATGCTTTTGGCGGAGAGAGAGACATTCCCCACCATTCCCCTACATTTCTCCATTCTTTCTCCCTGAACAGCAACACTATTCCCACCCAAAAACAGCTCTTTTCCCTAAGTCAGAAAGGATATTGCACAGTCTCCAAGTCTAGGCTGAAATCCCAAACTGCTCTCCCATCCAAGCAGGCCAACCATCTCCCCCCACCTCCTCTCGCCTGTTGGCCCTGCAACAGTTGTCCGTGTGATATCATGCAACTGTGGTCTGGAAGGTTCGAAACCACTCCTCTATTGTCCATCCCATGTCCTTGCTTTCCCATGCTCCTCTACCCTGTCCCCCACCACACAATTTTACATCTTTTCCCCAGCAAGACCCATCTCCCCCGTGCTGTTTCTACTCCCAAGAAATTTGGGGATTTTTAGGTGGGAGAAGAAGGAGATAGCATGGGCAGAGAGAGATCTGCCTGTTACAACCCCGCCCCCCACACACACACGTATTGCCCCAGCAGTCAAGAAGTAAGCTCATTTCCAAGAGCACTTGCTGATGACCTTGCTTACAACTTAAAGCAATCCCCAGTCTCTGCAGTAGGCTACACCTGGAACGAAGCTCTTTTCCTAAGAGTTACTGAACAAGATTTCCAAGCCTTAAATGTGTCTGGTTTAGCAAGGCAGGTACCCAAAGAGGGGCACCCAATCCCTAAATCAGCATGTTGATTCCTTAGTATAAACCGGCTTGCCTTTCACTTTCATTTGGGGTTATATCTTATATTACTTTAAAATAAGTTTTGAAGTATTCAAATCAGCTGGGGCTCACATCATTTAGATATCCAGGAATTTAACCCCACGGGTCTATAATCCTCCTTTCTGCTTGTATTTCCCCCACCTGTTTAAATGTAGACCACTTTCCTCCATTGCAATGCTGCAACCTATTTCAATATCTTACTTGGCACAAGAAGTAATTTTACTCCAGAGGGGTGAGCAGTCTGGATTTTCAGGTTTGGGCAACAATTGTTTTAAAGCAGCATATGGTCTGGCCAGCTGGGCCTCCTCCCAGGAATCAGACTCTCAAACATACAGGTCAGGCCTTTTGCAGGATCTATGTGTGTCTCGTTAAACTTGACCATGAAAGCTAGAATTCGTCTGTACAAATACAATAGGCGCTTAACCCATTAGCGTGTCCATGATTCACAGGCAAGTTTCTTAAACAACTCTTCCAGCTATCTAAGTTGGTCTCAAAAAAGATATCAGATTCACCCAAAGAACCTTGTCTTCCTTAAACAAAAGCACCAACACTTGAAGAAAGGGACATCAAGCATTCAGGCAAAATATCTGTGACTGCACGGCATAGGGGTGATCTCAGAGCACCCCCCAGACTCCCACCGTTTTGGCTCTGCAGCTGGTGGGTTCAGTGATTTCCCTGGGGATGCTTTTCTTTAGCCTTTCCAAAGACCTGGGATCAAAAGGACGTTGTTACAGTGCTCTTCCGGGACTGCTTAATTGACATGCCAAATCCTTACTTGGGGTAGTAATCCCGTTGAAAACTATGGGACTCCTCACATGAGTATGAAGACTGTGGGATCAGGCCCAACTTCAGCACAGGCTTTGGAGAGAGCACGTCGTGCACGAGCCAGTGAGCAAGCTAAGTGCCGTTATTTCTACTACAATATTTTATACCACTATAGGCTTGTGAGGAGCCTCTAGGAACATTTTTGGGTGGACAGAAATGAATGCCTAGGTCCTTCAGATAGTAACCAGGGCAACACCTGATATTTGGGCCGAATTGGAGAAAGAGTCAACAGCCTATTTTGGAATATAAACAAACCAGCTTAAAATGTAATGTCTCTCTCGAGCAGCTAAACCAGTGGCCCTGCCGATAGCCGGGCAGGGAGATTACTATGCTTATCAGAGCTCTTGGAGGTTTTCTTTTCTGTGTGTTTTTAAAAGCAACTCAGCCAAGTTATTTTCCTTTAAAAACAGGCCATTGGTTTGAATTTCAAGCCAGCCACTGCCAATCAGACCCAAAGGTAATGTCTGTTCTTTAACCAGCCAGGGCATGGAGTGGATTTTTCTTTTGTAGAGGGAAGGCGAGAAGGAAGACAACAAGAAAATGGGAATGGAAAAGGACTTTTCTGCAGGAAAGGGGGTGTTTTGGTCACCAGTGAAACAGAAGGAAGGGACCGTCTTGGGGACGTTGTGTACGTCGCGGAGGATTAACGCTCGCAGTCGAGGAGCGGGCTTCGCCGAGCGTTGTGACAGCTCTGCAGGATGTTCGTGCTCTGTTCTTGGAAGCGACGCTGTCATTTAGGACGTCGCCCAGCATTTAGTCATCGCTCTCCGATCAGGAAATGCTGCACGGTATCCAAACACACCGTTGGTGTGTCACTAGGAGCTGCTGAAGGAGGAAGCTGGTATGTTCAATGGCATTAAGGATGGCTCCCATCTTGTGCCCATTAAACTCCCACGGAAACCAGCTGGAAGAGGGAGCCACCAGACACGAGAGCTTTTCCCGGTTTCTGTTCTTACTAGGTGCTCATTATGCCCCCACAGCAAAATCCTCCCCATCACAGGTGGCCTCTCTTACTTGACACCCAATTAAGCCTTAAAAACCAGGGTTTATTTTGCCCATAGTGAGGGCAGAGTGGCTCATTTCCACCAGGATCAAGGTGATCCTGGTCTTTGTCTTCGAGATGGGCAGATTCTTTCTGAGCCCAGAGAATTAGTTTTTGCCAATATCTAACCTTTCTCCCTGGGCGGGTAGTGAAGCACTGGAACAGGTTACTTTGTCCTAAAGGCTGCAAGGTGCTTGGGTACTCTGACAGGAGGGCATTTGGCATAAGCAAATTTTCTTGTATGGCAGAAAGAAAACACACTGTCCGCCAGCATTTGCCATACCCAGATACCGCTCTCCATTATTTGTGCATCTTTGTGTACAGTTAAATCTTTTACAGTATTCCCCTTTGTCACGGCGCGGGACCCTAGGAGCAGCCGTGATCTCTCCTATGCCCCCCACCGTGCCAAGTTGGCACTAAAGCACCCTTGTCTCGCCTGCCACATCTTTGATGTCATATAATTTTATAATGGAAGCTGCCTTTGTCCCCTTGGACACGGTGCTCTGTTTATCCTGGCCCCTATGCTGTATGGAGTGAGCTGGTGCACCCCAGCCCTACGGGCTACGCGCGGCTCCAACCTCCCCTCTACCACGCCCAAGCCTCGCTGACGTACCGGACGTTGTCTGGCCAGCTTCCTTTCTGCGCCCTGACTGGTGCCCCCCACTGGTGCCCCCGGGCTTGTCATGCAACCGGCGCCCCCCACCGGCGCCCCCGGGCTTGTCACGCAACCGGCGCCCCCCACCGGCGCCCCCGGGCTTGTCACGCAACCGGCGCCCCCCACCGGCGCCCCCCACCGGCGCCCCCGGGCTTGTCACGCAACCGGCGCCCCCCACCGGTGCCCCCGGGCTTGTCACGCAACCGGCGCCCCCGGGCTTGTCACGCAACTGGCACCCCCCACCGGCGCCCCTCTGCTCGCTAGCCCTCTCGGGGCTTCTCTCTGCGCGCTCTCCCCTTCGGGGCCTCTCTCTGTGCACCCGCATGTATAGGATCGCCCTCCCCTAGGGCTCGTCTCTATAGCAGCACCCTACCCTGGGCTTCTATTCATGTGTGCCCACCCTGGGGCTTAACACAAGCACCCTCTGGTCTTCTTGCTGGTGCCCACACTGGTGCCCCTTGCAGTTGGGGCGCCATTGGCCTTAGCCGTGCCTGCCCCAAAATCCACCGTGCCCCTTTCACAGGGCTGGGGTCAGTGCCCCCTGAACGTTGTGCCCTCACTGGGCTTCTTGCCTGCACGCCCTTCCCTGGGGCTCAGCCCACACTAGGGCCTTTCTCTGTGCTTGGGGCTCAGGTGGCCGTAGCCGTGTGCGCCCCTAACTCCCCTGCTTGGATCGACAATTCCTGTGGGGGCTCAGGCAGCCTCGTCCTTCCCTGGCCCCCATCCTCTGTGCCCCTTCCCAGGGCTGGGGTAGTGCACTCCTAAATGCAGTGCCCTCGCTGGCACCGGGGTCCCCACCACTGTGGAGCCCCCCGAGGCCTCCTCCAACCCCTGTTAGCCTCGTCCTCCGGTGTTACTCAGACTACCGAACAGAAAATACAAAGCCATAAGCCAACCGGCTATAACACAAAATAAGCTTCCTGGCTATAACATAAGTTCTGCGGCACCGTGGCTCTCCTTCATACCTCCCGGTCGGGGGTCTCTCCACCCCGTGCCATCACGCAGGCGCTCAGGCTGCGCTGCAGCAGGGCTCCCGCTGCTCCGGCTGCCAGAGGGGACTGCCTGCCAGGCTTCAGCCTGGGCTGTTTATATACTCCAGGCCCTGCCCCCTCCTGGTCAGCTGACCCCTGTGGTTGCCCCGGCAACTGGCACCTGTATCCCCTCATAGAGTGCCCCCGCGACACCCTCCTCCGATGTACTTTATCCCACCACAAGACCTGACCCCCACAAGCAGATAGCACGTACTGGATGAGCCTTAATTGGCAGCAAGTCTTTACCAGTGGAAAACGCCGTTAAAATGCATCTTATTGAACGGGTCCCTTGCTGTGCTGAGATCAATGAAGCTTATACCTGGCTCAGGCCTGATCTTAAGATGATGCAACAACTGAATCTCCCTGAGTTCAGTTCCTGGCCCTGTTTCACGACATACATTTGTACCTCCTGATTATCTTTGGTTTGTGCGCAACATGAAATACAAAGAAGAAAGAAAATATTTTTAAAATAGGTGGGTGGAGATAATGGGAAGGGCAAAGGCAAAGAGTAAGAAGCAACCCTGAATATTTTAAGAAACTGAGAGATTTCTCCATCTTTTCATAGACTATGCTCAGGACAGCCATGCTCAAGACCTGGCCAATGGGTGTTTTGGACCAGTTTGAGCATTTGGACTGGTTCATTTAAATTAATCTGAGGGAATGGATCAGCAGCCAGTGAGTTATCTCAAAAAAAAAAAAAAAAAAGTTTTCCTAGGAAAAATGTATGGAGCAAAGACAAAACTTCCTTCTTTAGCCCAATAAATTACATTTTTACCCAAAGAAACTATTTCTGAGCTCCATGGTTTGCAATGTGGGGTGTGTGTACGTACGTGTGCATGTACGTCTACACCCATAAAAGCTCCTGAGCTGGTGGTCTTTATCCATCAAATGCAGGTGTGGTGCAGGCCAGGCGGTGGTAGTGAAAGTGCGGCACCCCCCCCCGGGAGGACGAACCCCCGGGTAGCTGAGTCTCCAGTACCTCTTGGAAGAAAACCAAGTTACACTCTGGATGACTAGGTTTTATCTTTTTGGGTGCTTTCCCACAAACTACTAAACCTGCAATTGATATTCCTTCTTCAGTATCCCATGGGGAGAATGTATTTAATTCACTGCTCGATACCGACCCCCATCTCTTCCAGCATTACGGCTCTCTAAAAATGCCTGTCCCATTCGCTTCCTGTACTTCAGGAGATTTTCTCCCAGGGGAGAGAATTGCTTGATTCTTCTTTTATTATTTTCTGTCTGTGATTATACATTCTCCAGACCCATTTGTTTTTATTGATTCATTTATCTTGGAGACCTCCACTGTGTTCTCAGTCCTGCCTCATTTAGGCTGCGTCTCCAACACTCGAAACCCCCCTGCTGTCACTTCCACTATGTCCCCACTTAAACACTCTTCTTTCCCAGGATAACCAGGATCAAGAATAAAGTTTCCTGCTGTGAAATCCACACAGCTGGATCACAACGCGAGAGGGCTTCCTCAGAAGCCATTATCCTGTCGGTTAAAACTTCATTACAAAACTTGAACTCGAGTTGAACTCGACGTCTCCTGGACTCCCCACCTCCCCATCCTGTTGACATTAGAAAATCAGACTTTTATCCTGTCCAGGACAAATCTTCCATGCCTTGCTTACACTGCACTGATTTGCTGCTGACTTCCCACTGCTCAAAGTATAGCTTCTCTGGTTCACTGCCAGAAAAAATCTCCCTTGGTATAAAAGTCATGTTTGTAATCTAGTGGCACACAACCAGAAAAAAAGGGTTTGATTTTCCAAGTTATTTCATGGTACTGCTTATGCTCACTGCTTAATCAATGCAGCTTTACAGCATCCATGACTCCCCGGCATTTTTTCCCGGTTGTTGTTGTTGTTATTGTTGCAAGTAGCAAGAAAATCCTGCTTTTCCAACCCAAGGGAGAAAAATGTTTAAATACCACCAAGAAGTCATGTAGAAGGCTGTAAAGGTGTTAACGCGGTAATAAGCCAGGCAGGCCATAAGCAGAAAAAGAAGATATTTCCTACTTGTGCTGGAAAAGAGCCGCGAGTGAAGCTCTTGTGTATGAGATTGAAGCATAGATCTTATTCTCTTGGATTCAGAGCTCCTCTAGGACCCCTCCCAAGCTGGGTGGTTTCCTAGACAGATTGTGCAGCAACACTGAAAAAAAAAGTGATTACAATATCACAAAACACCCCCCCGGTCTTCAGATCTCCCCAGGTATCAGCTGTCTGAAATGACCCATTTTAACCAAGGTGTCATGTCTGTCTATTTGCAGTTTAGCGAAGATCCGCTTCCCAGCACAAGCCTAATGGACTCGCTCGAACTTGAAATCATGAATGAGCTGGGCAGTGCGGTCTGACAACTCTCCGCAGCAGGGACATGACTTAGCAGCATTGCCACCTTTCGAATATGAGCGTCGTTCCTTGCACATCAGCGATTACTGCACCATACACACTGCTCTTCCCTCCGCAGCGGAGCCGTTTGCGCACACGTGCGTGAAAGGACAACACCGTTATCAGTCGATATAAACTACATATGCACCCAAAACAGTTCATTAAAAACTGCGTTATGCCAAGACATGAAGTGCCATGTACCTTTCCTTTAATGAGCAAAGACTAATTCTTTGTGCTGTTTAATAACCTTCCTTTTTTTTTTTTTTTTCAATTAACTGCTGCAGTCTCTGTTTAAACATGGGCATCTTGGTTATCATGAACTGTTGTTATCCCAGCAGAAAGGGAGGCAGCCATTTCAGCTCCAGGCTGCTCTCTAGTTGCTGGCTTAATCTGTGTAACAGCGTGAAACTGGTGCAGTGACTCAGCACAGCTAGGAAAGACAGGTGCTGCCAGCACAGGTCTCTCCTTAGCGGGTAGCATTTATAGCCAGGAAGCCAGGAGAGACAAAGAGATCAGCAGAAAGTCTCAGCATGGGGCTCTTTGCAGGGCACTGACCATCCAAAAGCAAAACAAAGCATCCTCCCTTTTCTGCCTCTAAAGGGGCTAGTTTCATATGCCATTAGACCTGGGTTGTGCCCAGTACACAGTCTGACCACAGTTAGGAATGACATATTGTAGTAAAGAGTCAGCTGGGGGAGTCCAACACCCTGAATCAGGATCCCAAAGACAAGCCAGAAGCTGGAGCCGGAGCTGGAGCTGGAGCAGGAGTGAATCCAGGCCAGGGGCAACACCTCTAAGGCAAGGCCCCAGACGGGAACCGGAAGACGACGCTTGCAACTACCTGCTTCCTCTTGTCAGGGTTTGGTGGCTCTCAGACCCAGTCAGGTTGTAGGGTGCAGTCGACCGCTCCGGTTATGGCTCAAACTAGATCCAGCCGCAGCTAATTGTCAGGCCCCTTCACCGATCCATCTGCGCTAGTCCAAGCTGAAGTGGCCTTGGCCCCTTGCTCACCAGTAACCCCTCTCTCTGCCCTTTCCACAGCTGTGCTCGGTACCTGTGCAGCGTGCCTCTCGCTGTGCAATGCTGCTGCCCCCTGCATTCACCATGCAACTGTCAACATCGCCTTTGGTCCAGACAGCAACACAGGTCATGGAGATGCAGAGGCATTGGGAATTAGGGGCCTCCAGAGCTCATCTAATCCAACCCCCAGTTTAAATTCTTATTTACTGCCCACAAAATGTTTTGCCATGAGAGGCTAGCATTGCTTGACTGTGCTTATTTTTAAGCCTGTGACATCTATGGGCTAAATCCGTAAACATATCAGCTCTTAGCCTCCAAGATGACTTAGTCCAGGACACAGTTGTAGCTCTATAACCCTCAAGTTACCTACCTCATTTGATTTTGGGAATTAAGCATCCGTGCGTTCGTGTCATTCTTACTTCTTAGCCGCCTCTTTCAACTTTATTTATTTTTATTGTTTTGAATGACTCATTTTGTCAGAGTCATAGTTTCATAGTTTCTAGGGTCGGAAGGGACCTGAGCAGATCGACTCCGACCCCCTGCCATGGCAGGAAAGAGTACTGGGGTCAAACAACCCCGGCAAGGTGTTCATCTAAACTCCTCTCAAAGACAAGCACGCAGAGCGCTGGAAGTGACCTCTTCCTAATGTGACAAGGTGCAGGGAGGCTTACCCAACTAAGTAATCAAGGTGCTTAATTTTAAAGGAGAAAGTGGGACCAGGTGGCAAGTGCAGAGACGGGTCCTTGGCTGGGACTTAGAGAGCCGTCTCCTTGCCCTACTCTTTGCTCTTCTCTCTGCTTTTGTTTTCCTTTGCTTGTCTCGTCTATTTAGGCCGGAAGCCCCTCGGGGCTGGGGCTGTCTCACAATGGGCTTATACAGCGCCTGGCATGAAAGGGACCCTGATCTCACTCAGGGCCTCCAGGCACTATTGTAACAGGAATAGCAAATGATAGTGATGAATAATGAATAAGGCAGAGTACTAGGATCCATTCCTCCTGGGTTTTGTTCCTGGCTCTCACTTGCTGGATCACAGCATGACCCTGGGTAAGTCACTTAACCTCTTGGAGCTAAATTCATCCTTAGTGACACTCCATTCCCTGCCTCAGCCTTACATTGGGGGTTGAATCTGCCTCTGTATCTTAATTTTCTCATCAGTAATGCACATGCAGAAGTTCTTATCTGTTTCCCAGGGGTGATATTAGGTTCAATACATAAATGTTTATAAGCACTTTTATATGCTTGGAAGAAAGATGCTATATATATAATAATGCTTAGCATTAATGGCAAGGTCTACAGTCCAGAGACATAGAGAGAGGGTGGAGATCACACAAGGGGCTGATTCTGCCTGGTGACCGAGTATGTCGAAAGAAAGATTAAGCCAGACGGAGCATGATCTCCTGGGGTGGTGCAGAATAGGCTGCTAAACACTCAGCAAAACTGGCCACAGGTGGTGAGCGTGGTTGCCAATTTGAGCTAGAGGTGTGCCATGCCTGACTGCCCCTGCGTTCACAGAGCTGTAATCAGAGAACCACTCAGCTTCCACAGTAAGGGGAAGTCTAAAGAGATTTAATTGCTCCAGTTTTAGAACTGGGTAATTGTAGCTGGTCAGAGTGTTTCAACATTGAAGTAATAAGCAACTATAGAAGTGTACAGGTTCTTGCTGAAATGCTGCAGTCAGCCCTTGCAGAGCGGATGCTCTGCTTCTGCTTGAACATGCTTTTGCAGCAAAATGTTTGTTGCTACCTTCATGTGCTAATAAGTGTTGCGGGGGGAACAGTCCCAAGATTAAGCATGCTCATTGCTCGCCTCATTGCACAGTGGAGATACAGTTGTAGTATTACCAACTCTCATGATTTTTGACATTGTTCTTAAAGTCTATGCTTCCAGAATGTGAAAAATGTGTCTTTTTCTTTTATACATACATACACACACACACATATGTATATGCACACACACACACGTATATTCACACATACATACACAGATACATATATGTATATACACACATAAATAGCTATATAGAGATATATATAGACATAGATATAGATACAAAAGAAAGAGCTATGTTATTCACATTCCTGAAGCGTAGACTTTAAAAACAATGTAAAAAATCTTTAGTCGGCAACACTGAGTTTGGGCTGGCGAACCTGCTTCAATTAATTCTTGAGAAAGAAAACTTACCCTTAGCTGATCCTGGGATTAGATTATTTAGAAAACCTCTCTTAGAAAAGGTCTTGAGAGAGAGGCTACGTCTGGGGTCCTGCTGCCTCATCCCATTCATGAATATTTTGAAAACTAAGCGCAGGGTTGGAAGTGCAGTCACAGATCTTCAGGCAGCCCTGGTTTGCACATTTTTGTTGTTGTTGGTTTACTGCTCTTGCCTTGTATCTGTGCGCGCACCGAGCTCTAGCTGCTGCCACTGCATGTGTTGATGGTCCTCCTGGAGGACTATCGACCTTCTCACTCCTGCACCTAGGCTGTTCCAGCCATTCCTTAGACGTAGCCAATTCCAGCCTCATGAAGATGATCCCTAAAGCATGCAGATCTCCTCTGTGGTCTGAAAGTGGCAGAAGAGGAGACACAGCTGAAGATGCTGCAATGGGTGAGGTGCTTTTCAGGAGCGGGATGAGGCTTGAACATTCCCCACTGTGCAATGGGCACAGGTGGTGACAGACGACAGAACAAGGAACAACCGTCTCAAGTTGCAGCAAGGGAGGTTTAGGTAGGATATTAGGAAAAACTTTGTCACTTGGAGGGTGGTGAAACACTGGAATGGGTTACCTAGGGAGGTGCTGGACTCTCCATCCTTGGAGGTTTTTAAGATCTGGCTCGACAAAGCCTTGGTTGGGATGAAGTAGGTGGGGCTGGTCCTGCTTGGAGCAGGGGGTTGGATTAGGTCCCTTCCAATCCTCCTGAAGTTCCTTTCAACCCTAATTTTCTATGATTCACTAGTCAATACATTTTTCCTTCTTCCGGCTTTCTCTTAGCTTTAGGCAATGGCCATAATTGACATATAGGAAGTCTATTAGTCAGCTGCCATCTGAACATGTACACTTCTCATCGGCCCATGATAACAGGGGAGAAGTAAAGAGAAGGGAGGAAAACCCTTGGGGAGGTGGGGAACTGCCTTCATGAATAGTGTAAGTGCAAAGATTTCAGCAGCATCTTTTAATGAATTGGCTGTTTTGAGGCCCTTATGATAGGCAAGGGATGGGTAGAGGAGTCAGTTATGGCTTGGTGGGGGCTACCGGGTCTGGCTACTGAGGGCACCAGAGGAGGGTCTTGAAGCTGCTAAATATTTCCACCATGTAAAGGTCATGTACATAGAAACCTCACCATTTTCCAAGAGACAGGATTGTATTTTGATTGCAACACTCATTCAGTATAAATACATCACCATTCACGCTGAACAGTAACTTGTGTGTTATTGAATGTATGGGCAGTGGCATGTAACTGTGAGCCAAGACATCTCTTCAGAGAACTGGGCTTCAGCTTTTACAGAAGGAAGAAAATGTCCTGATTGCATTACATCCAGACTGATCTTCTACCCTGTATAAATTAAATATCTGAAATGTATCGGCTTTGGATAGGGAGCTTGGCAAAGATGCGCACCTGAAGAGAGAGACTCGTTTGACGCGTGGAATTGCCGTCAAAACCCAAGGCCACCTGAAATTTCCTAACGAAGGCTGAACTATAGAACCGCAGATTTGATTTGATTTTTTTAAACTCAACCATGTGTATTTTAAGTAAATTGATGTCGAATTTGTGTAGGCTGCCTCCCAAATTTATACGTTTGGCTGCTTTGATTACAAATAAATATATCTCTGGAGCAGGAAGGGTTGAAACACCGCTATACTTCAGTGTACTGTTTGTATTGAGGAAAAAGCATCTCTGTAATTAAAGTAAATGGACTGATTCTAGCATGTTTGGGAGCTATTTCTGGACAATACTAAGTGGAGGATAAAAACGTGCTTTTCTAAAGAATCGTAGTAAACATCTTCCCTGACGGCCGACTTTAAGCATTTGAAGATGAATAGTCTGTCTCTTAAGGAAATTGTTCCCCAAAACATGATTATAAGATACTTCAGCAAATATTTATATCTAATTTAGCTTTACTACCAATGTCCTAAGTTAACGAAGAGCATTCCTCATGCAGCTGCGGATTTCTTTCTTCATACATTGTCCTAGTGCAGATCTCCTGGGATAAGCCTCAAGAATATTAAAAAGGAAATGTTACAAGAACATATAGCACTTGCGGACTGCGGGAAGGAAAACCGTCTCTTAAACCAGTCTGTTCGCACGGTCCGATGTGGTCCCCCAGCAGCCGGTACATCAACAGGAGATGGTGAGCGGGGCTGTTGATGGCACATTATTTGCGTACTTCTTCGCTACCAAGTTTTTAAAAAAGTCAACTTTGGCATCCCAAGAAATGTTCTGAAGTCATGGAAATATATTTGACTCTAACGTCATTCTGATGCTTGTTGCGTGGAATCAAATGGGGTGCACTTTGCTCAGCCTCAAAAGGGGACAATGAACAGTTCAGGTGATCACTGGTGTATTAATCAAAGATAAGACATTATTTGAGATCTTACAATACATCTTGTTACAATTACATCTCCCTTAAATGAATATAGGAAGCTCACACTAGTGAGTCGATTTAGCAGCAAAAATCTACCAAGTGGTTATCTGTTACAGCATAGAGAAATGTCAATCTTGATTAAAAGGTGAAGTTCACCACCTGGGCAGAATTGACAAAACAATAAAATTCCAGCTGATCTAATTCTCTGTGGTCTGGGATCCCTCTGTTTTCCTTAACTAAACTTCTGCTATCATAATTTGGGTATATAATGCAGTTGTCTGCCATGCAGAGCTGAACTTCTATATTTTGAGGTATTTTAAAATTTAATTTTGATTTCAAATCCTTACTGGAAAGCCCAATGATCTGGCATTACATTCAGGAGACATATGTACCATATTATGAAACTTTCAAGTCCAAAGAGATAGGTGTTAAAAATGCTTAAGGTGCTAATACCACAAATTCCCTAGTCTCTGACTTCTGCACATGCTTTTCCACTAGATTTCCCTGAAGACTTTGCACTAGAATTGAGTGCAAGTTCCTGAGGGTAACTTGTGCTCACTGCTAAGTTTCCAATCATGAGCCATGCAATAAACTCTCTATACCACCTATAACCATGCTGAAGTGAATGAAGCACCAACTCTTTTAGTTGTGTATGTCTCAAACCTCTGTGCCACCATACTGTCCTCTCTGGTCAAAGCAAGCCCTGTGCAAACCTTCCGAAACGGTATTAGAAGTGGCTTATCCACTCTACATAGCCCTTAAACTATTTAAAATGCCAACTGACTGGTTACCCAAAATTTTAGCAGAAGTGTGATTAACTACTACTGCCAGGAAGGAAATCCACCTCTTGCTATTGTAATTTAAGATAATAAAAAAGTTAAGAAATAATAATAAGTAAAAGGCAAAGCTATGCTTACAGTTCAGGAAAGCATCAATTCAGGACAACGTCAACAGTATAATTCCCAATGAATTAAGTGCTTTCCTGAATTGGGACTTCTATGTCGAAAACTTAAAAGCAGAAGAGCTCATTTTACTGATCTTTTCTACATGGACAGGAACCAATAATGCAACCAGAATTACCTCTTACTGTTTCATTAGATTTGTTGCATTAATGTTTAGTTACTTGCAATTGCCCATACAGAATAAAATAGAATAGATCTTTACATTTAGCTAGAGGTTTTCCTATCTCTTTGGCAAAAGCATATATTTTTACAAAAATGAGTGGCCCAATACTTAAATGTAATAAATAGCCAATGGTTTTGCTAAATTATAGCTTGTATCCTCTTAAAAGGTAAGGTAAGTGGGCAGAGGGACCAGATGCAGCTGAGCCGGATCCGGAGGGGAAGCCCCCCGGATCCCTCCTGAGCTGCGCCGTGTGAACGGAGCACGCGAACGGAGCACGGTCTGTAAGAGCGCGCCAGAGTTTGCGTCGGCATTTGCACCAGCAGGCGAGCACGAAGGGCCAGGAGGAAGGCTCCTGCTAGGGCAGGGCGAAGGCACTGCACTAAGCTAGAAACAAGCAGCAACTCCTACGATGGTATCAATGCGACGTGCTGCCAGGGCCCCTGCACGGGGGACGCAACCTACCTGGGGCTTGTCTAAGGCCTCCACCCAGACAGAGCCCATGGGGGAGCTTGTGTCCCCCCACCCCCTGGCCTGCGGGAGTTGCCCAGCAAGGCCCGGGGGGGCAGGGATTGGGGACCCCCACACCTGTCCTGCAGGTGCCCGCCTTAGGGCCCTGGAGGCGCAGGTGAGGGAGCTCCAGGAGGAGGTCAGCAGGCTGAGGGGGATCAGGGAGGCGGAGGAAGAAATCGATGGCTATTTCCTTTCCCTGCAGGGCCACGCACCCAAGGAAGAAGCACCCTGGGAGGTGCCCTCCACTGCAGAGTGGCAGACAGTCACCTCCAGAACTAGGGCTCCTTGTAACACAGCAGTACCAGCTCCTCCAGTCCGGCTGGAGAAGAAGTACGAGGCCCTGGCAACTCTGGAGGAGAAGGAAGGAGAGGAGGCAACCGGAGAGGAGGCAACTCCGCACTCCCTATGATCCGAACAGGCCGAAGGAGCTAAGCAGTCCCAGAGAAGAAAGCGTTGAGTGATAGTCATGGGCGACTCCATCCTGAGAGGTACAGAGGCCCCATCTGTCGCCAGGACCCCTCGACACGTGTGGTCTACTGCCTACCCAGACCAAAGATTCAGGATGTGATGGGGATGATCCAGACCATGATCCAGCCCACCGATTACTACCCCATGGTCCTAGTCCATGTGGGTACTAATGATGCGGCCCGGAGAAGCCCTGATCGCCTGATGGTGGACTACCACGCTCTGGGGGCGTGCTGAAGGAGACGGGCGCACAGGTGGTTTTCTCTTCTGTCCTACCAGTGAGCGGACGTGGAAGACGGCATGCGACGTGCATCGCAGAGACCAACTGGCGGCTTCGGGAATGGTGTCTCGAGGTGGGCTTTGGTTTCCTCAACAACGACCTGCACATCACGATGAGAGACGTGCTCAGGTGGGACGGGCTCCACCTTTCCCCCAAAGGTAAGCGTGTGTTTTCTTCCAGGTTGGCGGATCTCCTCCGGCGGGATTTAAACTAGGCTTGTTGGGGGAAGGGTAAGACGAGGGCGGAGGAAGTCTTGGACTGCTAAACCAAGCAGCACTCACAAGTACACAAGTGATCCTCCCGCTCTAGGCAGCACTGGTCAGGCCACAGCTGGAGTACTGCGTCCAGGTCTGGGCGCCGCACTTCAGGAGGGATGTGGACAGCATGGAGAGGGTCCAGAGGAGGCCACTCGCATGATCGGGGGCAGCAGGGCAGGCCCTACAATGAGACACTGAGGGACCTGAACCTGTTCAGCCTTCACATGACAAGGCTGAGGGGGGATCTAGTGGCCTGTTACAAACTAGTCAGGGGGGACCAGCAGGCACTGGGGGAGTCCCTGTTCCCCCGAGCACCGCCAGGAGTGACCAGGAATAGCGGTCACAAGCTGGCAGAGGGGAGATTCAGACTCGACATCAGGAGGTGCGACTTCACAGTCAGGGCAGCTAGGGTCTGGGACCAACTTCCAAGAGAAGTGGTGCTGGCTCCTACCCCGGCCCCTACCCTGGGGGTCTTTAAGTCAACGCTTGACAAACACCAGCAGGGGTCGGACTTGGTGATCTGCTCAGGTCCCTTCCAACCCGACCAACTATGAAGCTATGAAAATGTGTGATGAAAATTCTTGAGCTATTTCCTCGGTTGATACAAGTCAGTGCAGCTCTGCTGAAGTCAATGCTGCTACACTGAATTACACCAACCGAAAAATCTTGGGCCTTATCTTCAATCTTAAAGCAGACTTCCCAGGTAATAAAGCTTTCCTGGCCTTTAACACAGTATTCGTGGTGGCATCCAGCTGAACTAATTATGGCTATGAAAACAGTACAAATCAATCACCATAGAAGAAAGACATGTTCCTTACAGAGACAGACCTACATAAAATATGAACAAATCATGGTCTGAGACAGGAAAAACATTCCCAAAACCTTGTTCAACTGGAACAAAGCAAAGCATATACATATCTCTGTTTTCCACTGCACAGAGTAAGGCATTCAAGCTATTTTCTGGATTACCTTCCATGACCAGAAACCTTAGTTCTATTCTTAATCTAACAATTTGGTCTCATGCTTTAAAAAAATTAGTTTGCAATGTGGCATTTGCAGTTGGCTGGTCAAAGAAAAGGATTTGTAGTAGAACAGTCATTTCTAATTGATTTATTGATGGTAGTCCCTTAGTTTACTCTATAAGGATGGATTACATTTCAGTAAAAAAGGGCCAAACCAAGATGATATTTGGAAAAAAAATCTAGTCTTGGGCTCTGACTTATGCATATGCCTGAGGCCTATTGACTCCATCATTCATCCATTGAGGAAGTAGAGACCTCTGTGAAAGAAGATCTCAGGAGACTGCTCAATGCATATGCAAGCATGCTTACATACAAAGTGTGCACGCTTTGATCTCATTTTGATCTTTGGTCTTGTATTCCTAACACACCCGAAATTATATATCCTGACTCACCCCAGGAAGATAAGATATGGTCCTGAATCAATGGCCGGAGTCAAGAAATGTGGGACAAAAGTAAAGATTAAAAGGATGGATAGTGTCAAAGGACACCAAATAAATATTTGTATTTTTCGTAGGCTGCACGTAGAAGTTAGAAGCTTCTTAAGTCTATGGCATATTGAGGAGACAGAAGAAACCATAGGTGTAATTTTAAGTGGGATTTACTTTGAAGTTGAACAATTAAATGTATTACTACTGAGCCAGGGAGAGGCAGTATTTTAAAATATCCTTTCTCATTCTTCCAGATGCAAAGAATAACCCATGACTGCCAAATCCATGGCCCAAGTAATGGGAGTTAAATGGTTGCAAGCTGTGTACAGATCAAATAAAACCTCTACAGTGATGTTCTTGCATTACAGAATCCAGTAAAGCCAAAGCTGAATATGTTTATGAAACAGAGAAAAGTCATGATGCCTCTTGCAGAGTTATGTGTAAAAATGATTGTTGGGAAAGGAGGTGAGATGCAAGGAAAACTTAAAAGCTGCCTCATGCAGTAAGTAACACTAGCTGTGATCCACATTTTAAGATCACCTTCAAAAAGAACCAAGTCTAAACAAGGATTATCAATACAAAAGACTCACCACGGCTGAATTTTATGAGCCTCCTTCCATGCCTCAACAAAGAGGAATAAACTTCCTGTTAGGAGGCTGAAAGAAGATTATCATGTAGAAGGGATGATTTTGCTCTCTTCACACGTATGTGGAAACAAAAACCATTCACACCCTCCGAATCCTCTGCTCTTCTCTCCTCGCAGCTTTATCTGTGCAGATGAAGGAAACTTCACTTTGGCTCTTCAGCATCCTGCTTTCCCAAATGCAGTCTGCAAAACAATTTAGAAACATTTAGCCCATTATTGCTCATTTATTTACTGAGATGGGGAGAGCACCCAAAACCCCGCTCCCCATCTGATCAAACCTGCACTGTGCAAACACAAAAGAAGAGACAGTCCCTGCCCCAAAAGGTTTAGCGCCAAAGTGGTAAAGACGAACGGAGAGGGAGAAGGGGATCAAATGTATATGTGAAATCCCAATTAACAGAATAATAACGAAGGTGGTGATGATAATGAGGGCTCCTATCCTCTTGTTATTGTTATATGTAACCTTCAAGCCAGGCGTTTCCTTGAGATGCTTCTCTGTTCAAACCGAGCTTTGTTCTGCGTCTCTTAGCGCTTAAGTGCTTAACTCATTTGAAAATGACAAGGGCTTTTGAAAATTTTACCTCAAGTCTTTTCTCGTGTGCTTATTGCAGTCTTAGTAGGTTTTTGCTTTTAAAATAACAATAGATTCACAGATAATGAGGGGCTGGAAGGGACCTTGGGAGATCATCGGATCCAGCCCCCTGCACTGGGCAGGAAAGACACCTGGGGCCAGGTGACCCCAGCAAGGTGACCGTCCAGTCTCCTCTTAGGGTTTTTGCATTTCTCTGTTTTCATATGAAAACCTAGTTTTGGTCTTCTCTTGTATGCACCATACACAATTTATTTTCTATATTTAACCTAAGCCCTCGCATTCTTATAAAATTTTATTTCCGTTTAACCTTTTATTTCATTAACATTAAAATAACAAGGAGCATTTGCATTATAAAAAGGATGCAGTAATTTCAATCAGATTGACTCTGCTACAGCTTGTCTTTCAATTTCTTAATTAAAAGGGTAAGATTTAGTCCATACAAAGCACCTAAGGAAGATGAAATACTAAGCCAAAAATATATTAAACCTCTTCCAAAATTCTTAACACATTTCAGTGTGAAAGGTCAATGATTCACTGCCTCTTACTAATTATATTTAATTTGAAAAACAGAATGTTTCTTACACTCGCTGTTGCTATTCTTATTACTGTAGGAATAAAGGTCTTGGACAAAACAAGAAAGATTATAAATACACAACCTTATTTTCTTCTTCTTGGGTATGTATACATGTGCACTAATGCACCATAATTATGGTGCATTAAGTTTAGTACTGGTACTAACTTAATGAGCTGTAATTGGCACTACCGAGCAGTGCACATCTTTTATGTCATGCTAACGCACAGTAGACTAATTCTACTCCACATTAGTGCATTAGCACGGTTTTTGCCATGACGCACTAATGCACACTAGAATTAGTCTATAGCACTTTTAGCATCTCATGTAGACATGCCCCTTGAGAGCCTGTTTAAGGCCCCAGTGCAGTAAAAGCCTTTGACCACATCTTTGAGTCTACTTCTATTCAGCTAAGCACTTAACCATGTACCTAAATCCACTGACTAGCTTAAAGTCTTTGTTGAACTGGAGATGAGGAGTGACTAGTAGGACACAGTGGACACTCCAGTTGAGCTTTCTTATACCAAACGAGTCTTAACGGCAATTATTTGTTGACCCTATTACATAGGGAAGAAAATAAAACGTGTATATACATTCTGAAAATGCATCTCTAGTGCTGGTGCTTTCAGCTAAGGGCCTCTCACTGAAACACGGAGGACCTGTCCAGAATTTAATGGTATAAAGACCTCATTCAGGTCTGATAGACCATTCGACAATCACTTATTATTACCTGTGATTTTCCATTCATAAGAAAGATGCCTACCCTTTGAAGGTGCCTGTCAAGTCTCTTATCAAAATGATAACAACAGCATGAAGAGAACCAAGGGATTTGCCTGTCTGCACAGTTCCTTTAATGAGCCTGGCAGGGGCCAGTCCCTGAAGCCACAGAGACAGGTGTTATCAGAAGTGTTTTTACCCAGCCCACTGGGAACGGGCGAGTTTGTGCAGATAATGTCACCAGCTGACTACAGGAAGTGATGCAAGAGATCAAGTATTGTAATTGTTAAAAATAAAAAAAAGGGGCTGAAGTCTGTACTGTTTTTTGTTGCCCATGGGTGGTAATGGTAACAATGGAAGTTCAAGTCAAGCAACCATCGTGCTTCATGGCATGCGGTGATGACGGACTTGGTCCAAATCCCACAGAAATCAGTGCAAGTGTCTTCTGGCTTCAGTGCTCCTTGGATCAGATTGAAATGTGTTTTGCTCTTTTTTTTCTCACATAATTCAATAGCTGCATTACAGCATTTTTAATTTTCTTTGGTTAATGATGAATGCTAGGAGAAGGACTCTGCATATGGAAGAAAAAATTCCTTTCTCGATTCTCTTAGGTAATTACTGATTTAATTACCCATATCATTAGCTTACAGTGCTACAAATGTTAGTAGTTTATAATTATGTCAATCTCTGTTTAAAGTCCAGCCATAAATATTTGTCTGTAAATAATGAACAGAGAAGGTATCAAAAGGTGGTACTCAAGAGTATGCAGTAGCATGGTTCCCGGGTTCCTATAGAACTTGTTTTTGTTCACGGCAAATGGCTTCTTTTTTGCAGCTCTTAACAAAGAAATGATCTTTTTAAGGCAACAAATACTATAAATGAATGATGCGAGACTTCTGCACTTGGCGTTAGGTTAATCGCTTGGAAGTATAATATTTATGTCCAGTGTGTTGAGCCAGCCACAGCTATTCAACCGGGTCCTATTCATCCTCGCCACCAGATGGCAGGACAACAGCACACATCATTAACAAGATCATTATTTTGCTATCTGTTAAGAATTCCTAGGCAAGGCGACTTTAGGAAAGAAGTTGAAGATTAGCCAAATGCCAAGAAAAGAAGACAGGAGAAGTCAGTTTCCCACTGAGCCTTTGAGTGTTGTTATCCCACATGAGCGATGAGAAGAAACTGGAGTTTGACGTGTGTAACTCCTGTTTTGCTGCAAGTTGGTGATTCTAGTGAGCGACCTGCTTCTCCTCTTCCCAGTGGTTTCTCCCTGCTCAGGAAGATAAAGGAGAAAAGGCTGAGGATTCAATGGCTAACCACTCTTCACAAGACAAAAATAACTTCCAAATGCAAGACGCTAAGGAAGCTGTCCAATATGAAAGGAATGTATGCATGATGTCCCCTTGGGATCAGATGATTTATGATGTTTAAAGTTTAACAATCACTTTCTCAGTGTCTGGCTGGTGACTCCAGGGATACAGAGCATCGTTAAGTGTACTTACGAGAAGACGGGAACGGTCTGATGGTGATAGACACTTCTGATTGGAATATCCCATTAATTCCGCCCTTATCGTAGGCTCTTTTTTGTAACGCTCAGCATTTTGGCTTCCCAAAGGAAAGTCCCACTTAAAGAGCACATCTGAATGAAGAGTATTTCAATCTAACCTCAAACATACTTTGAATTATTCCAAGAGTGAAAATGCATAAAAAGAAAACACAGGTCCCAGTAGAAACTTTCCATGAGGTATGATATCTTACTGGAAGTCTGGGTTGGGTACTTACTCTGTCTATCAAATATTCCTTCCCAAGATCTAGTTGAACTGATTCCTCACTTTGCTATTTTAAAACAAATAATTGTGACCATTGGATTTCACTCCCACGAAGTGGCTGATGTAGACAACCTATGATCTGGAAAGCAGTTTAGGATCCTTCTCAATGAAGGGATACCTGTAAATATATCCATACTAATAAGTAGAGACGGTTTTGGAAGCAGACTAATATGACAGTAGTGTCCAGGGTCTAAAGACATAGAGGGTTTCATCAGTCCTCCTAGGTCTACTCTGTCTTCACCTATATTAGTGGCAGTACTAATGTGGAAGGCAGGGTAGATTTGCTCCATAGTTTAGATTAACTAAATCAGACATGCATAACATAAGCTTTCATAAGCAGGGGGCTAATTTCATCAGATGCTGTGAAGGGACTGCAGGAAACAGAGCTGCTAAATAGAAAGCAATGATTAGGATTCAACGGGTGGAGCAGGGCGAAGGAAAAAAAAGGGCTTTGCTGAGAGAGGCAAGGTGCGCAGCAAGAGAAAAAGGAGGCAGTTCACTCATGGAGGGACACGGGGGTTATAAAAGCTAATCCACATAACGGGATAAGAATCTGTAATCTCTGTTTAGACCATGCTTTAACCAATCCAGTCTGCGGACAGTTTCTTGTTCTGCAATTTCTCATTTGGTTTATTTTTACATTTTGGTTGTCTAAGAACAGCCTCTCTGAGGTCAACGATGGGCAATTAAGGGTTCTGCCATGGGCTCGTGTGTCTTTCTGGTGCTCATGGCAGATCGGCGTTCATTCAATAGTATTGGCTGCAGAGTTTTAATAGACATTGTGCTACAAGTGTAGGTGAGCCACAGGAGCCTTGTCTGGATAGGCCTTCCCCTTGCAGCAGTGATAGTGCTGCCCAGTTCCCATGGGGAGAAAAAGCCTGCGACGCCTGTAACGGCACATGGTTGGCAAGCTCCCGTACAGCAGCGGTGACTTTGTCTTGCTCTTTGCCGTCATTAACTCATTTCATTGCAGCCAACAACACTGCCATAAGCAAATGACTTGGGGAAACAGAAGAAGATGGGAACTGCGATTTACCTTCAGTGTCACAATCTCGCCATGAGGATAACGAGCTCAGAAAAGCAACCGAGGCAGGGAAGAGAGGCGGTGACCCCACCACCCCTGCTCATTTTCCCTAGGTATAAGTCTGTGCTGGTGCGAAAAGGGAAACAGTGCAACGCGGAGGGAAAGGAAAGGCACAAGAGGAGCCAAGACATTTCCCACCGAGGATTACAACTTCGAATCCAATCTTGTTGCCCACCGGTGCTTTCTGACTGCAAGTTTAATGTCCTTGCACAGAGTCTATCATCCTTACAGACTTTGCTCCAGTATGAGCAGAGATAAAAGGGAAGAAAAATCTCACTGTGATTCTCTTAAAAAAAGGGGGAAAAAAGAAAAGGAAAAATGAAACCCCTTAATAGAAGACATCTGTCCAATATCTTGATTACTTATTAATTTGTAGTCTGTGTTTTGGGCTTTATTTCCTTTTCAGCTTAGCAGACTCCTGGGAGACCAGTTACAAATAATGATCCTACTGAAAATAAATGAGTCAGGAGGCTAGCATGATGTCCCAAGTCTTTTGAAATGTAGGATTTGACTAGATAAATAAGAGATGAAGTCCTTAAACTTTGGTGACTGTGTTCAAAGCTGAGCTTAACATCGGAGCAAGACTTAAGTGAAATCAGATTCCTGTCATTTTCCCTGATGCAAAATAAATAGAGAAAGGGGAAAGATACACATATATTTTTTAAAAGAAAGAGACCTGCAATTTGTGTGAGTTCATAAGTATTACTTATCAAAATCCTTTACAGATTTATGAATGAATGTCTGATAATCCTCCCAAATTACATGCATGCTGTTGGGGGTGTTATACAAACAGGGGCCTTTCTCCAACTCATCTTATTCAGTCCCCTTGGCACAGGGGAGGTCCACACGAGCCCTTTAGGTGCCTTCCATCCCTCCATTGCCAAAACTCAGCCTTTTTTGGCTTTAACAAGATGTAACTACGCTTTGTCCAGGCTTCTTTCCTAAGCTCTGCTCAGGCCAGGCAGTGCATCAAGCAGTATCTCTTTCATCCAACATTTTTCTGCCAGGACAAAAGCACTCTGAAGCCTGATTCCTTCTTGTTACCCTTCTCCAGTTGAACAATTGTCCTTATCAGCTTGATACTGCCACAGGTGATCTGGGATGGAGCATCTCTGTCCTGTCCCTGTGGTAGGCTAGTCATCCTTCCTTTCCCTAAGCCTGCGTGAGAATCAGGCACCCAGTTACAGTCTTGTTTAATGGGTCTCTACTTGCCTACATTCACTTCTGTCATTTGGTGGGGCAGCCCTCTTCCAGCTTGAACCAGGCAGGAAGCAGTTTTTCTGTTTCACCCACCCACATCTCTATATATATCTCTTCTTGTTTCACGTTAAGCAAAAACCTAAGATTTTTTTCTGAATACCAGCTCATCACAACCTGGGGGCTGGGGCAGGCTCCCGAGAGGTAGGAGGCCTAGGTCCAAGCTTGTGCTCTCTCATTTCTTCTAGGCAACTACTTTCCCCACCCAGGAGTTGTCAAAGATCCACTGTAACAGGGGTTTGACCCTGGCTCTTCATTTTCCTATGCGAGTGGTCTGACCTCTAGGCCATTTTGCAGCCCCTCTTTCTCCGGTTTTGAGCAGAGCTTTCTGGATCTGTCAAAGCTTTCCTGCTGAGACGTTTTGGTTTAGATGAATCAATGTTTTCTTGTCCACCCCTGCCCGCCCCCCCACAAAAAAAGGTTAAAAAAATGCCAACCAACAGCTCTACATGGGACCCACCACAGAGCGACTTCAGTTGGCCTTTCTCATCCATCCCTTCTTCAGACTGTAGGAATTAGGAGAGAAATCTGGCAAAGTTTCCCATGTGTACATTGCTTCCTGCCACTTTCAATTAAAGGTCCCCCACTCCTTGATTCTACCCTGCAAATATCCCCTCCATCCAGAGCTGGGATATTATACAATAGGAATGTAATACAGTAGCATTTGACTACAATTTTTAAACATGTTGATAATTTTCTTGGTAAGTTTTCTTTCTTCCAAAGGGTAAGGAGGAAATTACAGTAGAATGAGGAGGAGGAAAGAGGGGCTTTGTGTAGGTGGAAAATAACTGCAATCTGAGCTACTGAGGCTTTTCTCTTTCATCTGTTTCTTTCTATTTGAGAAAATAGCTTGTGGTTACAGTACGTCAGAGAGCACTTTATCACAGGCAAAATGTGTAGGAGAGAAGAAACACAAGTGTGTAATTAATTTCTTATAAATATAAACTCTCAACTTTTAGCAATCAGATTTGAGGATTTCTAGTCTTCTCACAGTTGTTCTTAAGTCCTTCATATGACTAAGACTGCTTTTGCTTTTCATTTGCTTATGGCAGTGTCACTCCAGCACAACTAAATGTCATGCATGCAGGTGAATAATATCCAAATGAGAAGGGGTTGCCCATTCTGAAATACCTGGTGATATTGTGTGTACATGCTTTCAGAGAAAGAGCATTACTTACAGCAATATAGCACCAGCTTTCCAAAAGCTCAGGACCAGCGTTTCAACCTGCTGCTTTCCTAGTGAGACTTCTGGTCAGATTTTTTGGGAGAGTTTAATACCCAACATGCTGAGCTCTTCTAAAAAATTCAGCCACAAAGATTAAGGAGCTCAGTCATAGGTTGTTATTTCTTATCTAGTAAGGCTTATGTTTTAAAAGTGAATAAGAAGAAAAAAAAGTCTTTCATCCTGGAGAAAGCTTTTCCTTCTGAGTATCATGCCTTGAATACAAATAATTGTACCCACAAAATATTACCTTCATGTTGTGGAGTCATGAAGAAAACCTGATCGTAACAGTATTTTTTTTTCAGAAACCACTGCTACATTTCCCCCTACCAAAACATTGCAATCTTTTCAATCTGCTTTTATTTTCCTGGACTTATTACTTTCCATAGCTCCTTATTTCCACCTACAGAGGATCAAGCAACCAGAATGGCTAAGACTGAAAATAGAATAAAGGTTCCCTCAAATTTTATGATTTGACATTGTTCTGAAATTGCAACAATAAGTGAGAAAATTAAGTGCCTGGAATGTAAGATGAAATGGAGAGAGAAGCATATGGCTGATGGTTGTAAAGGAACTATCCTAATCTTGTTGATTGATAATTTGGGGGGGATGGAAAGCACTTTCGTGGAAGTACTTGCACTTTTCAATTAGCAGTTGATTGTGAGCCTTTTTCTCTTCACTGGGCTGTTTTTACTTTGGTCTAACTCCATTGGCAGCAATGGCATTGCCACCGATTGGCATCAGTGTGAGTGAGAGGAGAGGGAAGCTGTCTCTGTCCACATACGATTCAGCTGATCTTTTACCTTAGAAAGTCTCTAACTTTCTCTTGCAGCTGGCAGGGAGCTCCTGGTTCTGTTGGGTCATGATCCTTAATATACGGCTGTTGCTGATCTTGCAGGTAAAGCTGTCAATCAAACATTTCTAGATATTATATAGGTCCAGCTATGGGCCCCTCGGGCTGGTGTGCAGAGAAATGCTGTGTTGTTATATTTTCCTCGGCATTCTTCAGTCAACAAAAGCAGAAGTTTATCATGTTAATAAGATTACTGTAAAACAAATGTTATTGAGACATGACAACCACTAATGGCCGTGTGACGCACGCTGCTAAGTAGTTTATTGTTGTTGCTGTTGTGTCTACAACTATGCCACTGTTATACTAGTGCCTGGAGGCCCATTATACTGTGTGCGATACAAGAACAGGCGTCTGCCCCATCTAAATAGACAAGCCTGGCAAAGGGGGGCTGGAAGGTAGGATTATCACTTCCATTTAGAGACTCTGAGGCCTGGAGAGATGATGATTTACCCAAAGCCACGCTGAGACTCTATGGCAGAGCTAAGTGTTGAGTTCACGCAGGGTTTTTACCATTTACAATGCACTGTCTGTAAGCATTTTCCAGTTGCCTATGCCGTGACTATAACAACACACGGTCATTTGAAAGTTCCCTGAGACTTCTGTATAGGCGTTGTACCTTCCTTTGGTTGTTAGTCACTGAACCAGATTGCACTGATTAGGCCCTGCAATGAAGTAAGTGCTTTTGAAGACTTCTAAAAGGCTGCAACCAGGCTAGGTTCATCTGGCTCGGTACAGTAAGGTGCAAACTAGATGTCTCATTAACCAGCAGTCAACAGCAAAGCTCTGGGAAGATTCAAGTGTGGGGAGGGCAAGCAACTTTTGGACCGCAGCTGTGCCTACCATCTTACTGCTGCTGGTCTCTGTGCTGGTTGCTGACAGAGCCAGCTGGGAGGCCTTTGTAGGGTTTTCCTTGGCATTGGCAGTAGAGCTTTCAAGCTAAGTTTTCCTTATTTTGCACTAGGGGCTTGATAAAGGAATAAAGTTGTTCAAGGCAGAAAGTAGGATAAAGTCCAGAGAATTCCCTTAGCAGTCTTTCTTGGGCAGTTTCTCTGCTGGTCCTCTTCCACAGAAGTTCACGTGGCTTGAGGCATCTCAGAAAAAGCTGCTGGACTTGGAAGCTATCTCAAAAGGTGCAGATGGGTGCGAGCAGAAGCTGACTGGCTGAAATCAGACCTTTTTCTCAACATGTCAAGTAGTGGTACTAGAAAGAAAGGACAGGAAAGGAAAGAAAAAGAAATGGTATATGTTGTAACATTCCTTTGATAAACTAGACTTGTCCAGTAGGGCTTAGTAGGGAAACTGGTTGAGAAGATTTGGAAAGAATGGTTAATAGTTATGGAGACAGTTGTAAGCTATTAGTAGTGAACTTCTAGGTACTTGTTAAAGCCATTGTTTTAGCTTTATGAGACGATAAAATATATGGCATTACTTTACAGATGGAGAATAATTAAATCATTATTATTTTTCTTAAAAATTGCTGTTCAATATCGGCAGATATGACTTAGGCTTCACAAAGGCTTCAAGTCTCTTGGGCCCCTGGCAAAGATTCAGATAAAGGCACAATAGGATCTGTACTGCAGTCCCAACTGTTGCACCAGCTGCCATCCTACATATGCTGGAGGTGTGACTGTGGGCTTGAGGATCATATCCCAATCACGTCCTATTGCCAGTGCAGGGGGAGCCTGAGGTCATCATGCATCATCATGCATCATGCACCAGCAAGTAGCAAGCTGGGGGTTCAGTACACCTGGCTCAGAGAGCCAGTCTACTGGTTGGTGCTGCCTGTATGGTCAGTTTTAGGTGCAATGGGAACCAGCCACAAAGTTATTCCACACACTTTGTGTAATCATTTGTGGCTTCTGCCCTGTTTTATCTCACCATTAACTGCATGCATATGTGGCCAGGTTACTGCTTACCACGTGATTAACCAGCTAATCACAGCTTAGGTGAAACGTCTGCCAGGGGCATGAATATAAATTTATTCTTGCCTTGTGCATCTCAGGAGCAAGTTCCCTTTGGCTCTTTTGAATCCCACCTTTAACACCTATCCTCTAGATAAGTCTTTGAAGCAGATCACTAGTATATTGTTTATTTTTGTCAGGGCTTCTGACACAGACCAGTTGCTTGAGGTGTTTTTTCGCAACTGTAAAATAAAGTTGTTTTGTGGTGAAAAGATTTCATTGTTCCTATGCTTTCCCAGGGGAAATCAGTCCTTCGGCTGTCAGGTTCAGCACTTCTCAGCTCTTCAGGCAAAATTTTGCATTTCTATGTCACGAATTACCCAAGCAAGTAATATATTTTGCTATGTATTTTAATATTTTTTTATTAAAAATTAACCAAAGCAAAGTGGGAGAGTCACCTGTTCTTACTCGAGCAGTACCGAGGGCTTCATCTTCCCAGGGTTATGACTTTGGCATGGGGTTAAAGGTCCTACCTTTTTGGCCTTCCACTGGACCTTCTAGCTGTCTACTAGGCTGGCTATGAAATTAATTTAAAAAAATAATTGGCGAAGCACGGGCTCACAACAAGCCAGCATGCTGAGCAGGATGCTGCCTAAGATAACCCATAGGAAATGCATGTCTTAGACCTCCCACCTTTGCAGGACTTGTGCATCTCCTTCCATGGGGGAACACATAGACATGCAGCTTCTCTCTATCAGTCCTCAACACAGCACCGCTATTTGCCTGTTTCCTAATAGTTCATGCGTAATGGAAAATTAAATGAAATAAACAATTTTAACTAACAACAAAGGGCTAGACCTTTCCCCTCTTCATCTTACAGAGTGGTACCTTCATTCCCAAGCAGTCTGGAGGAAATCAGCAGTACCATAGGGTACAGCTCAACAAAATCAGGGCCTGCAATCTTTTCAATTCTTTCATTCCATAAAAATGGAAGTGTCTGGTGTGGTCCTTAATAGCCATTTTTAAAAGGAGCATTAAAATGTAATCCTCCTCCAAAGAGGTTTGAAATGTATTAGAAATGCTCGCTGGCCTGCTGGCAAATCAAAAGTAGGAGTGCTGTGTGCGAACACTGTGCGAAAGGTTGAAAATCATTAACCCTTTTCTGGACTGCCAGACAAATTAATTTGAAGAGGATATATTCCCACAGTTTCTAAATGCCTATAAAGGGACTGGAGAAGATTTTAAAGAGCTCTTGGACTCTGGTCAATTACAGAGTCAATCACTGGATCCATGAAATTATTAACAATTTGGAGACTCGAGAGGTTTCCTGCTTTCCAAGCTACTGGGAACAGGACTGTTTTTTTCCTCTGTATCTGGAGCCCAGAGACTCCACTTTTCTGTTGGTCAATAAATGGCTTGAATTCCAAGCCAAATGCGCACAGTCTGCTACGCAAAGGATAACTGATCTCTTTCTGGACGCTCTAAAGAGACCACATCAAGCTGTTTGTTGCTGTGCCGGCTTCTGCTTGAAAGCAGAAGGCAGGTTATTTTGCAGACCTCTCCGGAGTATTTTATGCCTGAAAAGGTGGTTAAGCAAGGAAGGGCTAAGCTGTGAGTCCTATCAGTGCAATGCATAGAAAAGACCTTAAAAAAATGAAGAACAATGAACCATCCTAGAATACGTGAATGCCTCTTCTGATGGGAAAGTCTGCATTAATAGCGTTTCCAGGCGTTGAATTTTCTATGCAAGAGAGAGACAGCATTTGAACTTAAAGTGGTCTATTCTCTCCTTGTAAGCCCCTGACTCTCATTATCCCACTTGGTGGTACAAGCGTATCTCTGGATAATGGGCATTAAACCTTAAAAGTGCACTTTCCAGAACTTGTACTTAAATTTCTTCAGTGCATGTGAGGTGGAAAAGTACTTTAGAGAAAGTTAAAAAGGCTGATCTCTGTATGGAATAGATTTCTCTTGTCACATAACTAGAAAACTATTAATTAGGAACTTGGGGGTACACTGGGGAACCAGGCAAAATAAAGATATAGATTTCATAGACATCAGGGCTGGAAGGGACCTCGGGAGATCATCAAGTCCAGCCCCCTGCCCAAAGGGCAGGAAGTCAGCTGGGGTCATAGGATCCCAGCAAGATAAGCATCCAATTTACTCTTGAAGGTGTTCAATGTAGGTGCTTGAACCACCTCCGCTGGCAGGCTGCTCCAGACCTTGGGGGCTCGGACAGTAAAGAAATTCTTCTTATGTCCAGCCTGAAACGGTCTTGCAGTAGTTTATGACTGTTTGACTTTGTTATCCCTTGGGGCGCTCTGGTGAACAAACATTCCCCCAGATCCCGGTGGTCACCCCTGATAAACTTATAGGTGGCCATCAGATCACCCCTGAGCCTACGCTTTTCCAGGCTAAAGAGTCCCATGGCTCTCAGCCTGTCATCGTAAGATCTGTTTTCCTGACCTCTGATCATGCGCGTGGCTCTCCTCTGGACTCTCTCGAGCTTCTCCACATCCTTTTTGAACTGTGGAGCCCAAAACTGGACACAGTACTCCAGCTGCGGCCTCACCAAGGCCGAGTACAAGGGGAGAATGACGTCCCGGGATTTGCTCGAGAAGCATCTATGGATGCACGCCAGCATTTTGGTCGCTTTACTAGCCGCAGCATCGCATTGCAGGCTCATGTTCATCTTGTGGTCAATGATGACCCCCAAGTCTTTTTCTTCTGTAGTGCTAGCCAACGTAGCGCTGCTGATCCTATAAGGAAGCTGCAGGTTTTTCCTCCCAAGGTGGAGGACCTTGCATTTTTCGGTGTTAAACACCATCAGGTTCTCGTCTGCCCCTTTGCTGAGCCTGTCCAGGTCAGCCGGGATCACCCGCCTGTCTTCTGGTGTGAATGCTTTGCCCCAAAGTTTGGTGTCAAAATCGAACTTGGCAAGTCCACTCCTGACTCCAATGTGCACATCATTAATGAAGATGTTGAATAATATGGGTCCAAGGACGGAGCCTTGGGGGACCCCACTGGTCACAGGACACCATGATGAGTGAAATATCTGTGCCCCCAAACGTTTGCTGGCACATAAGCAACAGCAAGTAACACATGCAAGGTAACACCATACTTTTCTCTTCCTGTTTTTAACTTTTTCATTCACTGTCGCTATAAGCAAAGCTCCATTCATGAGCAGTGGGTTGGGGGGTCCCTGGCATTAATGACCAGAGAGCAAAGAAGCAGGGAAAAATGCAGTGAATGGAAAGCTGAGGAAAAAGAGAAAGGATTGCAAAAATAATTCCCTGATCTGAGGGATATTTTAAAGAGGAGGTGAAAAGTAGTATCTTCAGGGCAAGAATGATCCAATTTTGCATTCCAGCGAGAAGATTGACATGTCACAACCTGTTAGCCACAATAAGAGCAGATTTATTTAGCAGAAAAAAAGACTATCCATAGAGCATCTGTTTGTTATATGTAGCTACCATTTTGGGCTTGAGGGAGGCTGTTTGTAGGGGAAAATCTAGAGATAATCCTTATTTCAGGCCAAAGACTTGAGTAATGTTTTTTAGAAATGGTACTCAAAATCTATTCCAGCTGTGGTTTATCAGTTCTGCCATATCCAAAGGCCGGCTCAGACACACTCCTTAAATGAGGGTGACAGTCCAACTTGATGTTCAGCCACCAGATATTAACAGGGACAGATTCCCAAGCAGCTCAGCACAGAAGGCAGAGTCTGAGGAAAGACTGCCTGGATGTTGGCTTTACATCTCCCAGACTCTTGGCTGGTCCGTGGCGCAGGGGGAGCTCCCCAGAACAAATGACACTAGCTTGCAGCCAGCTTGCATGACTGCCCCATGGCTTGGCATAGCTGGACACAGAGCATCGAAACAATCCTCTCCATCCGCTGGCTATGCTCCTCTGCCAGGCAATATAAGGAGCATGGAGAGGGGCTATTGAGCTTCAAATGCTGGCACAGGACAGCTCATAGTTCATAGTTTCATAGTTTCTAGGGTCGGAAGGGACCTGAGTAGATCATCTAGTCCGATCCCCTGCCATGGCAGGAAAGAGTACTGGGGTTAAACAATCCCGGCAAGGTGTTCATCTAGCCTCCTCTTAAAGACCCCCAGGGTCGGAGCTCCTGCATGCAAAGATTTTCCCTGGGAGACTTTAACCACTTATTGGACAATATCTGGCTCTGAATCTGTGAAGGACACCCCTATGTACAATGGGTTAGAAACATCTTAGAGTTGTCTCTGTATTTCCTATCCTTTGGACTGCGCCCTAGCTACAGAGCTCTTCAACGGTGGGCATCTGGTTGAGTCCTGCTAAGTACATGCCTCACTTTAAACTCTTCTCTTGTCACCTTGCAATTTATTCTATTAAGTCTGCTCCAAATCTTCCAGTGAAACTAAGCCTAACTCTTTATAATTGCCTGTATCAAAGACTTACAACTTGGAAGCATCCTGGCTCCCTACACTGCACCAGTCCCAGGTAGATAGTGTCTGTGCTATGATAAGGTAATCAGAGCTGACTGGAGTATTGCAGACAGGGCCAGATTTTATATATTAAAAATAGCACATCTTTTGATTAGTATTCTCTGTCTCTGCATTTTCCTGCTTTCATTTCAGCTAGTTTTTCCCCTGATATGCTGGGCTGATGACTTCAAGGACTTTTTGACAATAGACCTTAAATATTTTTTTTTTCTGGTCAGTACTCCAAATGACTGTTCTATTTAACACACATTTCCTGCTTTAGGGCCTCACAAATCCAAACTGTGTGCATTGTGGATTTTCTGGGGACAGCTGCTCCTGGTTCTAAGGCAATATATGTCCCTTTGTGGAACCCATTAAATGTCCCTCTACCACCCACTAAGTGACAACCGAGTCAGAAGAATTGCTTGCTGCAGAATCCCCTGTGTCTCTATTAATCGGCATATGAAGGCAAGGAGGAAAGCATCCTTCCTTACCTGGCTGATTGACTGATAATAAGGTGGTAGTAAATCCCCTAGACGCGCCATAACCAAGAGACTCCAGCCAACGTAAGTCAATGTAAGTGTCTAGCAATATGCTTAGCGAGAGACCATTTCTGCCCTGAACCACTTATAATCTAAATAGACAAGCCAAAGAAAAGGAGGAAGAAAGGAAGGATTATTATCTCCAGTTAAAGTTGGGGACCTGCGGGACAGAAAGATTAAGTGATCTGCCCAGAAACACACAGGAAACCTTTGGCGGAGTTAGGAAATTAAAAAAAACACTCTTCAAATCCCTGTCTAGCTTCTTTGACTCGGGAGAAAGCAAGCACTTAGAATTGGGAGTTGCGAGGAACATATTTCTAATGTGAGTATCCCCATGCACACACCCGTGTAACCCAGCTCTTTATTGCCATAATTCGCTTTCAGCCCAGTTAGCATTATTATAACGGCAACAAGGAACCAAGGACTCCACGGAGCCGTGCGCAGTTCAAGCAGAGAACAAAAAGACAGTCCTTGCCCCCAAGGAGTTTACAACCAAAGACAAGAGCAGAGAGATACAGACAGAGGAATGCAAGGAAACAACGAGACGTTAGCGCCCACTTCTATAACAACTGTGAATTACTATGCCTTACGGTGGTTGATCAGACCCATTGCATTGCTTCAGCATGTTTGTTTTGGCTCCATCTTCTCTGTTTGGTTGGTTTTCATGACGCAGAATGGTGAGGGGCGAGTTTCTCGTAAGAAACAGGAAATGCAACCGTGGGAAAACCCCCCCTTTGTTTACAAGTGTGTCAGGCCCGACACGAGTGCATCATCCATGGATCATTGGCACAATCAACTATAATGGCTGGAAAAGAGCCACTGTGTTAATGTAGCTGATGAGCTTAGACATTGCCTTCGCATACTAAAAACCCTTATGAAAATTTTAACGCAGCATAGATACTATGTAAGTGCATCAGGCAGTTGTTTCTAAAAGAAAGAAAACTGATTGTAAGTTTTGTCAGCAGTGCAGAAAAGATCAGACTAAAATATGAAAAACTCATTGCCAGCAAGATGAAATCTGATTTGTATCTTGGGCAAGATAACTGATTCCTTTAGATAAGGGAAATATGTAGGTATCATCTATCTGGACTTCAGTAAAACATGTAATATGGTGCCATATGGGAAGGTGTTAGTTAAGCTGATGAAAATAGGGATCGTGACAAGAACTGTGAAGTGGGTAAGGGGGGACTACACTGGATCGTGCTTAAAGGGAAACTTGTCATAGTGGAAGGTGACAAGTGGAGATCCTCAAAGACCAATCTTAGGGCTGATCGCATTTTAGTATTTTTTCATGACCGTGATATAATAAGCAGGAGTGGGCAAGTGGGATTTGTTGATGACACAGCTGAACAGTCTTGCTCGGCACCAGTTTCAGTTTTTAATTAGTCTTCCCTGTGTGCGAGTGGCCAGAGCTGTCCCCAGTTTCTGTTTCTGTTTCTGACCTAAACCCGATGTGCAGTGTTATAAAATGTTGTGTTGATATTGTGGTAGGCTTGGGTATTTGACAGGTCTAATAAAATCTGGTCAATTGACTGGTCAAATGTCAGTCAAAAATTGTCAAAAAACTGCCATTGCCATCAAATAATACACAGAAAAAACACATATTTTCCAGTAAGAAATGTGTCAAAAACAATTAAAATCATATTTCTGTCAAGAAAACTACAAAATAATTAACTCTCCAGAAAAGTGCTATAATCTTTGACTGGTCAACATGCAGTCAATTAACAGGTCAATTGACGATATTGGACCGGTCAATTGACCAGCTTGCCAAGCCTATATTATGGTAATGGATAACTGTATACAAGAAAAACAACATTTAAAACATTGGCCGAAGTGTTGTGATAAGGATTGTCAGAAATTGAAAGATTTCTTTTCTTGAAATAAAAGAGTGGGTAAAAAAAAAAAATCAAAGATTTAGTTATGATAAAAAGAGAAATACATTTGAACCATTGTGAGCCATGTTCTTTTTTTATTTCTACTTCTCCCACTCTACCAGAGGGAAAAATATAGTGCTACAAACCTAGAGCCAAGCTGATACACAAGTGAAGTTACCCCGGGGCTCATAGGCCCTTGCCTTGTGGTCTTCCTTTTCCAGCCCTACCTGCCCCCCAGCCTGGATTGTCCCTCTCAAAGGCCCTTCCTTCCTCCTTTTGCCTTCTCATCTTTATAACGGGGGAGAAATAAGGGTCCCTTTACAGTGGGGAGAGGAGAGAGGAGACAAGCGCCTCCAGGAATGCATCCAGGACATGTCTTAGCAGAGTAAATAGTCGTCTTGGAGGAAACTCCATGTAACATTTAATGAAGCCTCAGGCTGCACACAAGCTTCAGAGGCATTTGTATCTGATGGCTGACTCTTCCCTGAATCCAAAGCCTGGCCCCGTCAGCACTGGCACAAAACAGGCATGTCTTTCACTGACTTCTCTGGGGCCAGCGGGAGTAGTGTATATTTACACCGAGTCCAAACTTGGTTCTCTCAAACACAAAATAAAGATCAGCACTCCCGCTTTTTCTAAGGAATGTAATACTACATTAAAACACTTTGTGTATTTTAACGCTTCAATGGCTGTTCCATGTCTCTGTCCTTTAATCTTTCTGGTTTTTTAAAGTTTTTTTCTCCAAAGAGTCTTTTTCCTTTTGAAACCTGTAACTTGGAGTTTGTCCAGGGGCAAAAAGATTGAGTAGTGGTAAAATGCAAAAGAGACCGGCTGTGTACACCTGGTCCTTGTAAAGTGGCGTTGCTAGATGCAAGATAAGTTCAGTACCTTAGCAGACTATTTTAACACTGCTTTGTACTGAATTACAAAATGTTAATTACATACAAAGCCATTAGCACCACAAAATGATTTTTGAACATATCAAATGCAAATATGTGTAAATGTGGAATTCAACAATACAAGTTTTTGCATCGTATTTTTACACCTGTCAACAAGTCCCTTATTATGTGCGTTTCTTATTTTATTTTAGAAAAAAAAAAGAACCAAGTATTTATTATGCATGATGTGTTATATTGCTTTTTATTTGTATCCATTACCATTTAACTCCTTTTGTGATTGGTATAACTGCTTTCAGTTAAGTCTACCTTGTCTTTCACTGCTGAAATGAAAAATCCTGTCTCCCAACAAAAAAAAAAAGGGTTAATGGCCAAAGTAAATCTCTAGACCATTTTTTTTAAAGTTGTGTTGGAAATGCGCAAGCCAATTACCTCTGGAGTTTTACTAACTCAGCTAGCTAGCACAGCATCTGAATGTTTAGGAGGGGCAGATGAAATACGCTAAAAGCATTCTTCCAGCAATGAGGTTCCTAAGACTTTTATAAACCGTGGATCAAAACAGACTGAGATTTGGGCAGGTGGAATTGGAACACAGATTTCAGGGCTGGCTCCTTTATCAAAAAAAGGCCAGACCAAAACCCTGCATTGAATGCACACAGATATCTCAAATTGTGGGTGTTCAAAATCTGCCAAACTGCAGCTGTGGGGCATCTCTAATATGCTTTTTTGCTTGGTAATGAGGAGAGAGAACTCTGCCGCTTTCCCCTTTTTCTGCTGCTTAAGATTGGTGCCATTATTCACCCTCCTCCAAGCCCTCTGATACCTCACCTGTTCTTCATGAGGTCTGACTGACGGCTACCCGTATTTCAGGTACTTCTCAGCCAATTCCTTAAGAATTTTTGGATGAATGTGATTACATCCTCCTGCATCATAAATATTTAAATTATCTAAATATTCTTTTACCTGCCTCTTATTAATTCTGCTGCTAGATATTCCCAGAGCCTCATTAATATTTATCTCACTAAGCTTCATGCTTCCTTCATCTTCTATATTAAAGACTGAAAAAATGTAGGCATTCAACACTGCTGCCTTTCATGTGGCCGGTATAATTTGACCTTTCTACTGAGTTAGGACGGGGCTTTGTTTTCCCTTTGCTGAAAATGTATTTTCAAAACAACAACTCCTTACCCCCATTTACTACCTGAACGTATATCCCATTTTGCCCTTGCTTCCTTCATTGATTTCCTTACTGCCCATACTGCAGGTGTAACTCCCTGGAGCTTTCCCTCTTGCCCATTGTCTGTGTTAGGCTTTGCCTCCTCCTGCAGTTAAAAAGTTGGGTGTTTGTCATGTTTATGGCTAAGGGATGTTTTGAGGTAGAATTTTGTAGATTAAAGTATGTTGGATGTCATCACGAAACATATTGCATTATCTACTTCATATATTTTTCATGAATACTTGAATGTAGGGATTTCACCCAGAGTCTGCAAGCATTTATGCCTGGGCTTAACTGTAAGCATATGAAGAGACCTATCGACTTCCCTAGACCTTTTCCAGTACTTAAAGATAAGTCCAGGCATAAATGTGCGCTGGATCAGAGCCAGTGTCAGCATCATGCAAGGGAAAATTAATTCCAGGCGGACAGAAAACTGGTATAAAATTAAGATGAAGGATGTCCTATTTTTGATTTCATGAACAAAATCCTTTATGCATATCTTGTCAAAAACTCATTGTCAAAATACCTGTGGGCATTGTACCCTTTTCTAATATCCAAGTTCTTTATAGTCTGATTCATAGAGATGCTGTTTCACAAAATGTTCTGTACATAAGGTTATTCAGAGGCCACCATAGCCTCTCTAAGCCAACTCTTGCCACATATATGCAGGTTAAACTCCTTTAGATGTCATTAAAAGTCTTGTCTGAGAAAGGACTGCAAGATTTGACTCCAAGTCAGCAGAGCTGTAGTTTTTTTGAGCTTGCTGTGGGCGGTTTAGAGAAAAATATCCTTAAAAAACAGAGGTTTGAAGAGTTTGATACAGGAAGTGAGCGCACATGTAAAAGATACCCTTCCTTTGTGCATTTTCTTTTCCAGGTTTAATCATGTTTGTTTTGAGTACACTTTGAGACTTATTAATATTTAAAGAATTGCATTAATAGAAACCAGTTTTAAAATGGCTATGCCCCTTTTTCTAGTCATCTCTTTCCTTAGTTGCTGAGATTTTTGGCTGTGCTCTAATGTATAACAAGGGTTTATGTGTGTATGAGTGCGCGTGTGTGTGAATTTTGTTATAAAATTAACACTTTGTGAAACAGCATCTCTATAAATGAGACTGTACAGGGTTTGTTTACTAGAAAAGGGTACATTGCCCTAGGTATTTAGACAATAAGTTTCAACCTAGATGTACACACAGGATTCTCTTATTTTTGTCCATTAAGTAAAAAATAGGAATAGTCTTAATCTTACATAGACACACACATACACAAATATATCTAGCTGTACATAAATGTTCATATATGCTGTGTATATACGTGTATATATGTAAATACATTATATATGTGTATAGGTAACATACATTTTATAATCTAAAAGAACAAAAATGTAAGGACCGTGCACCTTGAGAAAAGCTTGCATCTTGTGGTTTGTTAGAAAAGCATCTAAATGTAGATCCAGAGAGGTTTGCTGATTGTAAGGCATTCTGGAGAAGGTCATGCAATTGATGCTGGTATTTACAAGTGTGGCTGAAAGCTAAGGTGTGAGAATATGTCACATCATCTGTCTGCAGACTTGTCATTTAAGAAGACTGGGCCAAGATTATAGCATCTCTCCCCTGCCTGGCAGTTTAATGACTATTTCTTGGTTGGTGTAGCTCTTTGAGCATATCTCATTCCTGCTTAGTTTTCATCAGAAAATGTTTTCCTATGTTGTGCAGCTAGGACTCTCCCCATGCATTTGGTAAAAACCACTCATAAATCTAAGTTCTTTGTGTTGATTCTTAGTGTAATATGAGTATGTGTGGGAGTTATACCTTCCTGAGAAATTAGGTTTAACTTGGAAATATAGCCATAAGATTAGCTACACTGGAGCTAAAGTATGCTGTACCCTGCTTTAGCCTGAATACAGTGGAAATATCCTGTGCTTAACTCCTTTATTCAGAATCGATAGTGATAAATAAAACAAAAGCCTTCAAACACTCCATAAATGGACTATATGTTGACTATATTTCAAAGGCTTAGTCTACTCTTACAGGTTACTAATATGAATTAAGCAAACTATACTTTGAGTTAACTCAGTTTTTATCTGGCATTACCACGTGCTCTAGAAAGCACACAAGGTTGGAGAAAGATCTTAAGTATGTATCACACAGGCTGGGTTGCTAGAAACTGTAGTGCCAAAAGAAACTCTGCAAACACTGGCAAATTGTGAAGGGGTGATAAACAGAGTTAGAATAGCATGAAAATTATGGTTATGAATAAAAGATTTACCTTCCAAAACATGCTTTTTAAATAGCTTGTATCATCACAGTATACAATTTCCCTCTGCCACTTGCTCCCCAGTAGTGAGGTTCTCCAGAGAAAAGGAACCTGAGTCTTGCAAATCAAGAAAATCAGCAATTGTTCAATAACTGAAAAAGGAAGCTGCATGAAAAATGGCCATAATGATCTGAAGCTGTTCATACAGTATCATTTTATTTATATTGATCTCTATACAGTGTTTGCATACAATAAAATATCTTAGTCATTTTGCAGCATAGAAATAAATGTAAGTGTCTAACAATATGCTGTCTGTATCCTTTTCCCAAATGTGTGCTTGCCAGCAGAATATTTTCCAATTTGTTTGCCTTCTTTCTCAAGCAAATAGAAATATTTTTCTACCAAGGACAATTAAATCTGTAAACAGAACAACTATTTGGAATCCAACTAAATATACAAAGGAATATTTCTAGATATTTATGAAAATACAGCTGCAAAATGCTATAGTGATATAAAAATAAATAAAGATGGTTGCCACCATTAACAAATCAACAAACAAACCAAAATTCTCTTATTCTTCCACTTTTATGCAGATGTATCTCCGGTGATGGCACTGGTATGAGACCGTAATACGATGGCTCCAGTACTAAAGTAAGCCTTGTTCATCTATACCCACTCACTTGTACCATGAAGCATAAAAATGCATCCTTTAACAGTCAGAGATGATAGCTGCTATCGTATCTGATTCTCAGATCTGTTTCATTGATTTTATACCAGTGTAATCCCATGGAATTACAGGTAATCTATGCAGGGTGAGGGAAGGATGCAGCCCACCACCATTGCTAGTGGGACAGAGGTGGGTACATAACATGTCTCAAAAAGAATTAGCTGTCTTCCCGGGACCACATCTTTATTAGAAAATAGTGTTTATAAATCTCTGGCCAGGCACTGTGTGCTGGCATTGTGCCATGGCATCTTGGGTGGATTTTTTTACACATCTCTGGAAAGAAGGATGGCTTATTATTGCTATGCAATTAAGAGGAGCCCTTGACACAGGCTAATAATTGTAGCAAATGTCTTGCAGACCCATACCATACCTTACTGTGCATTAAATATATAGCTGATACTATATATATTAGGAAGCAAGAAAGACATCCACCATCATGCCAGATATAAAAACATTACTTGTTTTCAGTATCATATATTTGTCTGAGAGCAGAATATTTCACCATGATAATAGTTTTCCGTTATTTAACACTTTTCATTTTCCAGTGTAGATTATGCTTTCCAGGTAGTGACCTTATGACTGAGGATTTTATACTGCTCAGGTTCTTATACCCTGCTCCCCAGTGCAGTATCTCATGGGGCTTGCTTTTTGTTGCTTATCTGATCATTATGCCCTGTCACTTTAAGAGGGGAAAACCCCACCTTTCTTTCATAGATTTCATAGACATCAGGGCTGGAAGGGACCTCGGGAGATCATCGAGTCCAGCCCCCTGCCCAAAGGGCAGGAAGTCAGCGGGGGTCATAGGATCCCAGCAAGATAAGCATCCAATTTACTCTTGAAGGTGTTCAGTGTAGGCGCTTGAACCACCTCCGATGGCAGACTGCTCCAGACCTTGGGGGCTCGGACAGTAAAGAAATTCTTCCTTATGTCCAGCCTGAAACGGTCTTGCAGGAGTTTGTGACCGTTCGACCTCGTCATCCCATGGGGCGCTCTGGTGAACAGACGTTCCCCCAGATCCTGGTGGTCACCCCTGATAAACTTATAGGTGGCCATCAGATCACCCCTGAGCCTGCGCTTTTCCAGGCTAAAGAGTCCTATGGCTCTCAGCCTGTCATCGTAAGATCTGTTTTCCTGACCTCTGATCATGCGCGTGGCTCTCCTCTGGACTCTCTCAAGCTTCTCCACATCCTTTTTGAATTGTGGAGCCCAAAACTGGACGCAGTACTCTTGCATGAAGATTATCAAATGTCTTATCTAGCAAGTAGAATTGTTCTGCAAATTCATGGCTGATTTGACAAGGTGTTTCATTAAAAGGGAATTTCCCGCAATGAGATGCAATTTACTTTCTAAAAGTCTTCCAAGTGTTCTTTACAGGTTCTTTGTACAAAACAGATCTCAAACAAAGCTTGGACTAGAAACTTCAAGTCTGATTTATCTTTGGGTCCTAAATGACATTTTGTGCACAGGCCTGTTCTTCAGAAGGTAGGGTACAAATATTAGAACTTGCTCCCTATGGGCTGTTAAACCTTAGAATTGTCCATCAGGTTCTGTCAGACTTCATAAAGTTTGCTACAGACCGGCTCGCCAGCAGAGTTTGCAAGCACATTGCTGTAGTTCAAGGAGGTTACAGTCTGTGAAGATGCTGTAAGAGGCTTGCTTATGATTTCTGTATAAATTTTGTATATTGATTTTAAGCCTACAAGGTATACTGCCATGTTTCTTTCATCAGTGTAGCTGTTCTGAGGTTAGTAATGCTTAACGGTAAATTGGCAACAATGCCTTGCATTTGATCTTGGTCTTCTTGTAAACAGGCGTGTTTTTGGTGTTCAGTGTAGTAGCTTTAACCATTAATCATTTGTCTAATTAACGTCATCATACCTGGACCATGCTATTGAAGTAAGGAGTAAAAACAGCTGTCTGGTTGGTTCCATTCTATCTCGTATTTGGTGTTTGTTGCAAATTGATTTTGTATGGACACTGGCCCAAGTTTGAATGCTGGTTCTTGCTTTTTCCCAGAGGAGCAGAATGGGTTTAATACAGCAGTGAAAACATTGATGCTCTGCTGTGTGATGTTAACCTTCCAGCAACTGATGACAAATTTTAGTTCCAATTCCCAAGGAACCATGCTTTTTTTTAATAGTGCTTTCTTCTTAGCAGACATCTCTCTTAATGAATGAGAACCAAAGACTATCTGGGAGGAACTCTTCAGGTTCCTAGAATGACCAATGGATAGCTATCCAAGTCCTCAAAGGTCCTGAATCTAAATTGTGTACTGAAAGAAATGGGAGAATTTTAATAAAACATTTAAAATAATTAAGAAATTGTATCACCAAAGCTAAGCCATTACTAATAACACTAGACTAAAGGGAAAATGGAGCATCACAACAAGCAAATCAAAATCAAATCAACAAATTAGTTTCAACATCAGAGTTAAATAATCAAATTAATTTTAAATTTAAATTAATTATAATAACGCTAAGAATAATCAATCTTGATAAATTCTAAAGGGATTCGGAGAAGGTGGCTGCCTGCTTGGTTATACATGCCATCTAAAGAACTTGCCAAAGTTAATTAATGTATTATTTAAACTGGTCAAAAACATGATACCAGGACCAAGTAATTTAATGTCTAAATGACAACCCTTGAGCCAATTACAGAGCTGCCTTCTGAGAATTCAGTGTGTATGCAGTAGATATTCTCTCCCTTCTCCCTCCAGACAGGAGTATAACAGAACAGACTTGAACAAAACCCTCCCCATAATTAGAAATTTGTCAGCTCTCACTTACTGGAAACGAGAGAGGACAGTTTTCAGTTTTTTAGGACTTTTAAACACAAAACACAGCATACTTTTGAAATAGTATTTAGAAATGCATAAACCAAATTTTTTAAGCACCTTCCCTATTTAGACTTTTTGGGTGTTTACTTGCAGGCATGTAATTAACTTTCACAACTTGTGAGTGGATCACAGGAGAAAGAAAGAAATAATCTGAAAAGGCCTCTCTTACCTAATGAAAAGCACAGAAGAAAAACTAAAGGAATTAAGAGAAAAAGAGTTTGCAAACTTTTCAGCACTCCTAGACCTGTGCACTTTGCAAAATACATGCCGTGACTGTCATCAAGAAATCAGATGGCAACGGTCAGCCGACAGCTCTTTCTATGGATGGATTTCCTTAGGTGGTCAAAGGCTGTGGGGCCAATTGGCTTATGTCTGTCCCCAAAGAGACATTGAGGATTGCCAGCTTTCCTTCAGGTGGCTTGCTGACTGCAAAAGTTGAGGCTTCCTGACCAGATATCATTGGCTCCTGTAATTTGTAAAGTCAGCCTTACTGTGCCTCCCTCCAAAGTCTTTGGACAAATCGGGTGTCTGACCTACCTTGGAGGCAAGTGACATATGAAAGTTTGAAGTTGGTCATCTCTTCACAATCTTGCGTATGGAAAAGTCCTGCAGCGATTTTAAGTCTGTAACCTTCCTCACCCTACTCCCCTCCTTCTCCAAAGTATCAGAAATCTGAATACAGGAGACTATGTCTGAGGAAGATGGCATAGTCTTACTTGGTGAGAAAAGTCATTTGATGACTTTGTGTCACCTCAGTTTATGAAGTAATGTTCAGTCTAAAAATCCTGTAAGAATAGTGGCTTGAAATAGAAACCTAGGAAAATGCAGTCACTCAGCATTCAGCCACCAGCCAAATTAAAAATAAGTTTGAACAGACTTACGATCAGTTTTATCACCTCCAGTTTCCTCTCAAAAACTTACAGAAGGAATTTATAGCAATCTTTCTATTTTGGAACAAGTCTATAAGTCAAGCAACTTATCTTCTGGAATCTTTACAGAGGAAAGCTACTTTGAAGCCTGTCAAGATGAAACCCACTTGAAATACAACATTTTAAATATGCTCTATATATCCATATCACTATTCCTCTCACATAGGCTTGCAACGTACATTGTTTGCATGGAGCGGCTGCTGCTGGATCAAGGGAGACTAAGCATGAAGCAACCATTAATAGGTCCACCTCCCACCCCCTTTGCAGTGCTGTTTCTCTCTACCTGGAGGAAGAGCCAGAAGACAATGGAAAGGATATAATTCACTAACTCTGATTGAAAACCTCTTCTTAAGCTTTTCTGAAAAGCCAAGACACACATCAAGAGAAAAACAATTTCCCCCTAGATTGTGCAGTAAGATCTCCAGTTTGATGCATGCCCTTGGTAACATCACAAAATGAGCATTCATTTTTTGACTATTTCAATGTCTTGCTTAATAATTTTGAAGATAACATGTACTATATTGGTCCAAATCCACCTTTTTTCCTTCAGAGGAACCAGAAAAATTGAACTTATATGCAGGTTGACCTATAATTGGGCACCTGACAGTCTTGACTTATGTGCTGTCAGTATTTACATGCACACAATGAAAATACTAAGTCAGAATTTTCTAGCGCACATTTATTTTAGTATTCTACTTCACTTTTAATCCTTTGGGTCCTTTCTGTGGTTATCTGATTGTCCTGTGGGATTTTATAAGGGAAATAGCAGTTCAAGGTCTTTATCTGCTGTTATTGACTTATTCTTGGAAAACACTATTTTCTCCTAAAAGTGAACCTGAAAATGTGGATTGAACTTACAAGCAAGGCAAACCATCATCAGAATAACATGGTGTGCTCTTCTGGGTTATCATCTCATCCTGCTTTTATATTCAGTTGTGATACCTATTTTATTTTCCTGGGCTCCATATAATATTGTTGATACTTTACCTGTCAAATTTTGTTGCTCAAGTATTTTCCATTTTTTTTTTGTCTATTTAGTCCTAAGACCTGCTGTATTTCATAGTAAGATGATCTTGTTTAATATTTTAGGCTTTTTGCTTTTGCAAAGTAGGAATCCTACATTATCTTTTAGTTTCCCTTTTTTTTTGCTCCCTGGAATGCATTGCAACTTGCTTTCTAAAGGGAAAAAAATCCCCTTGATCTGGAGGTTGGTGGCAGTTTGCATCAAGAGGGGCAGCTGCCCCAGACACTAAGTTAGGAGGTGTACTGGAATAGCCTCCTACCCCTGTGGAGTCCTTGCTGTCACAGCAAGAGGAGCCATGAGATTTACCCATGCCACGAGCTCCCTGGCTGCTGCTGGTCCTTTGAGAACAAGGGCCTGGCTGGCAGAGCATATAGCAGCAGCAGCCTGTGTGCCTCCCACTCTGGGAACCCATATGCCTCCCACCTCCCTGCTCTCACACCTGTGCCCCCTCCCATGCTTAGAAGCGTGCATGTCCCCTCTCACTCTCCCTCAGGGTATGTGCAGGGCACCAACTCTGCTTGTTACAACTCTGCAATTGGCTATGATAAGATTAAGGTACGAGGTGACACCGTTATCCCCAAATGTGTTTGAGAGCAGACATTTTGCTGCCTTTTATGCTGTGAGGCCATCAATCAGCACTTTGCTACAATCTATTTTGAGAGATTTTTACCTGTATTCTTGTTCTGAAATGCCCTTCTGTCCATCAGGGAAGTTAGGTATTTATCCCAGCAGAAATATGTATAAGGACAAAATGGATTGACAGGTACCTGTGTTAGCAACATTGTTTACTAATATAAATAATACAGGAATTTCCCCTGTGGTTGGTCCACCAGTATTACTGTTCCATTTGATAAAATTGGTGACAGAAATTACTCTGGAAACTATCAAGTAATTAGCCTTTTAAATATGGCTTTTAAAATCCATACAGCTGTCTCCTATGGAGATTAGATGATGGGGTAGTTGTAGTTTATTTGCTGAGAAACAAGCCATTTTCAGGAAAAGTTGCTCTACCACTGATAGTTGTTCCTTCCTTTTCTTACTTGATTTATAAATATTGCTTCTGCAAGGTGACAAAAATGAACTAGGTGAGGATGGGAAAGGGGGCTAACTGACCGTATTTCCATCTGAAGGATGGAACATCAAGGTTGTTTAGCACTCCCTTCCATTTTTAACCTTCATTTTAATGAGGCTCTGTTGCATATAGATAGGGTATAGTGCTCTCACCTAAAAATTTCAGACCTATTTGTATCAGTGCGTCTTTATGCAGATTTCATGATTTTGATGTTCCAAATTCCTCTGGGCGTGAAGTACATATTAAGGAATTTTCATTCTTTTTGCCAGCAGAAATGCCTGACTGTAAACTACTAGACAACTAAATTAGTTTCTTCTGGCTGCAGATCTGGGCTGCACATGTGGATAATTGATGGCCATACTATGGAACAGGCCAGGTTTTTCCCCTATTTGGGTATGTGTTTTATAAGTAATGGTCAATAGGATAAACTTAACAGTGGAGGTAAAGAGAAATGTTGTAAATTCCATGCAAGCCATGCCTCATTTCACTTCATAGATTTCATGGACATCAGGGCTGGAAGGGACCTCGGAAGAGAATTGAGTCCAGCCCCCTGCCCAAAGGGCAGGAAGTCAGCTGGGGTCATAGGATCCCAGCAAGATAAGCATCCAATTTGCTCTTTAAGATGTTCAATGTAGGTGCTTGAACTACCTCCAGTGGCAGGCTGTTCCAGACCTTGGGGGCTCAGACAGTAAAGAAATTCTTCTTATGTCCAGCCTGAAACAGTCTCGCAGTAGTTTGTGACTGTTCGACCTCGTCATCCCTCGGGGCGCTCTGGTAAACAAACATTCCCCCAGGTACTGGTGGTCACCCGTGATAAACTTATAGGTGGCCATCAGATCACCCCTGAGCCTGCGCTTTTCCAGGCTAAAGAGTCCCATGGCTCTCAGCCTGTCATCGTAAGATCTGTTTTCCTGACCTCTGATCATGCGCGTGGCTCTCCTCTGCACTCTCTCAAGCTTCTCCACATCCTTTTTGAACTGTGGAGCCCAAAACTGGACACAGTACTCCAGCTGCAGCCTCACCAAGGCTGAGTACAAGGGGAGAATGACATCCCAGGATTTGCTTGAGAAGCATCTATGGATGCAAGCCAGCGTTTTGGTCGCTTTACTAGCTGTAGCATCACATTGCAGGCTCATGTTCATCTTGTGGTCAATCATGACCACCAAGTCTCTTTCTTCCGTAGCGCTAGCCAGCATAGCACTGCCGAGCCTATAGGACAGGTTTTTCTTCCCAAGGTGGAGAACCTGGCATTTTTCGGTGTTAAACACCATCAGGTTCTCATCCGTCCATTAGCTAAGCCTGTCCAGGTCAGCCTGGATCACCCGCCTGTCTTCTGGCATGGATGCTTTGCCCCAAAGTTTGGTGTCATGGGTGAACTTGGCCAGTCCGCTCCTGACTCCAATGTGCACATCATTAATGAAGATGTTGAATAATATGGGTCCAAGGACAGAGCCTTGGGGGACCCCACTGGTCACAGGACACCATGATGAGTGACTGCCATCATTTGACCATGGAGCCAATTTCCCAGCCAGCGGATCATGGTGGCCCCAAGGCCACAGTTAGTTAGTTTCGCCAAGAGGTGATCATGGGATACCAGATAGAAGGCTTTTTTGATGTCAAGATATATGACATCACTCTTTTATCCCTTCTCCAGGTGATAGGTCACCTGGTCGCAGAAGGAAATGAGATCGGTCGAGCAAGACCTACCCGCAACAAACCCGTGCTGGCTATCCCTCAGGATGTTGGCGTCGGCCAGTCCATTAAGGGTGGTCTCTTTAATAAACTTTTCTAAGATCTTCCCCAGGATAGAGGTCAGGCTGATGGGCCTGTAGTTAGCTGGATCCACTTCCCTCCCCTTCTTGAAGATAGGCACCACATTGGCCTTCTTCCAGTCTTCGGGCACTTCACCAGAGCACCAGGAGTCTTCAAAGAGCCGTGCCAGGGGCTGGGCTATGACGCTCGCCAGCTCCTGGAGTACCCTGGGTGTAGATTGTCAGGGCCGGCTGACTTGAAGGTATCCAGCTTCTCAAGATGTTCCTTCACGAGGTCAGCATTAATGGAGGGCAGGGGATCTCCTTCACCCGGACCTCCCTGTCCTGTACCGGGCATTGGTGTCCCATGGGACTGATGAAAGACCAATGCAAAATACCCTTTTAATAGGTTGGCTTTTTCCTGGGCGTCAGTTGCCCCATCTGGTTCAGCAGGGGTCCAATGTTACCCTTGCTTTTCCTCTAGCTCCCCACACATGTAAAAAAGGACTTTTTATTGTCCTTGATGCCTGAAGCTAGTTGGAGTTCAGTTGCAGCCTTGGCTTTTCTGGTTTGCTCCCTGCAGGACCGGCCCAGTGCAGAATAATCCTCCTTGGAGGTGAATCCCATCCTCCATTCTTTGTAGGCCTTTCTTTTTTGCCTCAGGAGGTCTGCTAGGTCCCTGGAGAGCCAGGGGGGCTGCTGTGCCCTCTTGCCACCTTTCCTCTGAGACGGAATACGCTTAGCTTGTGCATTGAGGATCGCTCCCTTTAGGAGCAACCACTCTTCTTAAACTCCCCTCTCCCTGGGGTCATGGTCCCTTAGGGCCTGACTGACAAGCTTCCTGAGCTTGTCAAAGTCGGCTTTCCTGAAGTCAAGGACTTTCGTGTTGCTGACTGACTTGCCAGCTTTACAGCAGATGGTGAAGGTGATCAGCTCATGGTTGCTGTCACCCAGCTTCCCATCGATCACTAGGTCGCTGATTAGGTCATCCCCTGTAGCCAGTACCAGGTCGAGCAGTGCTTTGCCTCCTGTTGGCCCATAGACTTCTTGAATCCAGTAGAGGTCATTCTCCCACAAGATGTCCGGGTAATTGAAGTCACCCATGACCACCATGGTCCTGGAGCATGCGGCCTCAGCCAGTTCCCGGTCGAACTCCTGGTCAAGCCCAGGACTTTGGGTGGGAGGTCTGTAGTAGACTCCCACCGTTGTGTCCCCTATGCCGTGTTCCCCATGGATTTTAACCCAGAGGGTCTCCAGTCATCTACCCTGGTCGCCAACATCAGCTTGCAGGGACATGTAGCTTACCTTAACATAGAGAGCTACACCCCCACCCCTTTTTATCTACTCGATCCCTCCTGTACAGGGTATAGCCATCAATACCTGAGGTCCAGTCATGAGTGGAGTCCCAACAGGTCTCTGTTATCCCGATGACATCAATAGGGCCATGGGGCCATTTAACTGCACTGGCTACTACCATCGGTGTCTAGATATTACATTAGGTGTTACAAAAGTCTGGGGGTTGCAAGATGAAAGATGTTGTGCAAAACAAACTTTAAAGGAGACTGGTTGGCCTTCCCAGACTAGCACCCCACCTGCTTTACTTAGAGCAGAGATAGAGGAGCACGCTACTTAAACTAGGGCCAGATCTCTGCTATGAAGTTTAGTAGGCACAGCTACATTGGGTAGAAGTCTGACAACATCCTACCTGGCAAACCCCCTGGTGCAGATACATCTATGCCTAGAGAAGAAGTGGCATAGCTATGCCACCAGAAATCCCTCTTCTGCTAGTATATGGTATATCTTTACTGTGAGGCTCTATTGACATAGCTATAATGTAAAGCCAGTCCTGAACCTTGATGCCGTTGTACTAATTACAGGCTGTGTCTTCAGAATCTGAATCTACCGTGCTTTCCAAAGTTATGTCTGGAGGACCTGCTTAACAAGATACAAATCCTAAAGATGCTGGGACTCTTGCAATCCATTGTTCTCTCCATTCCTTGGTCTTCTCAGAACTTGTCTTTGCTAGAACTGTAGGCAGGAATGTAAAATAATTACGTTTAGACCATAAGAGGTCTGCAAAACACTGTATCTGGCAGTTGTCCAATGTCCATACAACAAACATAGGCCCTTGGCTCCCTCTTCTAAAGAATGTCACAGTTACAAGAAATATTTGGATTTTTTTTAATAACAGCACAGTTAAAGGATAGTTTTGAGGCTCTCTGACCTCAAGGTATGAAGTTGGCATATTTGGAAGGGAAATATACTGGTATTTATGAGACACAATTGTTTTGGCTTCATTTAGCTCTGTCCAGGCTTAAGATCTACTATGTTATCTACTTACCTGTAAAATGTACTTTTATCAGAGAAATACATGATTAGGACTGTTTCTGACTCACCCCTTTTTTTTAATTGGACCAATTCAAAAACTAGAATACACGCTGTGTAACAAGAGTATTTTGATTATATAGGCTCTTTCTATATTTGTCTAATAGCTGCACAAGCAAGAAAAATCGTATAGAAGAAAGACTTACGATCCAAATGAAGTACTGTGTTTTGAACTCTTGTTATTTCATTTCTGTATTGTCTTAGAGTTTATAACAAAGTTGCTTTTATGGGGGAGGGCATTTTTAATGTGTAATCATTTTATCAAACTATGCAGTTTTAAAACAAAATTGTTTAAATTCTATTTTTTGTGCTATTGTCTATGATAGAGGGCCCAATATTAATAAACTAAGCTAGTTTATTTTTCACAATATAAGTGAAAAAGACTTTATTACCCCCTTAACATTGTGTCTGTGCCATGCTATAGTTATACTTTGCCCACATACTTTTTTAAGTTTCCCATTGTACTAAGAAACTATGCATTCATAAAAAAAAAAAAGGTCTGTGTATTCACTATATTAAGCACAGTATGAAAGCTTGTCCCTTGTGCTCAAAATGTAAATTGGACATAGCTAATTGGATCCACTGCGGGTGGTCAGGTTCAGTGAGTGCAGGTTTCTGGAGGGAAGTGTGCCTACGTTTGTCTTCATTCTTAGACAGGAATGAAGCTGTGAGTCCTTAGCTGTGAGTCCTCCTCCAGATGTGTGTTGCTGTTGGCAGGCTTGTATTCATTGCCAGTATTTGTTAAAAGAAACAAAAACATTATACTCTAAGTGTGCGTGCAAGCCTCAAAGTATTCTTTTGTGTTGGACTCAACACCCACCATCGAGATTTTATGAAAAACATTGTTGTTGAAAACTGTTTACAAAACCCTCTGCTTCCAGTAAAAGTTCTAGTAGGCTTTTATACTATCAGTAGATTCTTTCAGTCTTGGGAGATGTAAAAGGCATAACTCTGAGAGCGGCTGCAGTTCTGTGGTCAGCAGCTGCAGCTGCCGAGGTAGTGAAGAGGAAGGCGCATAAAAGGATGTGGTGCTGTTACTGAAAATACAGAGCCATTTGTGGATGCGTTGTGGGTGCAGTCATGGGAAATGCACAGGGTATAACTCAGTAGGCATCTGGTGATGATGAACTACTGGGGAGGAATAAATGATTGGCTTCACAGAAGAGGCTGTTTTGGTTAGATGTGGGGCTGTTGTTTCTGTGCCAAAAGCATGAATACTGTTGCCGTTTTTGAGGAAAAGTGAAATGGCTGGTGATGCATTAGGAGAAATGATCAACTAGTTTTACAGATCGTGCTTCTGCATTGACCGGTTTATGATGTACAGCAGCCTTAGGAAAATGTTTAGGGGAAAAAACAGAGCTGCACTGCAATATAAATAATGTTAAAAAAAGCAGTAGCCACAAAAAATATCTTGTAAAGCAAGTTGGGTCTTATCTGGCTTATCATAGTCACAATCCAGTGGAGAGTAGCCTTTGGATTGCACATGTCCACCCTGGGGGAGAGGGCACCAACAAAAGATAGTTTTACAGTTGAGCACTGAACATAAAACAATAGTAACTGTTTAAGTAGCTTTTACAATGCTTTTCTGCTCTCTGAGCACTATGCTCATTTCTCAGAGCTATTTAGGGATTGTAAAAGATATTAGTCAACAAGGAATAAACAGAAATAATCTCGAGCCTAGTAGAAATGTGGTGATACAGAGAAGAATGAGAGTTTGCCATATGGATGGTGATGGAAGTTGTAAGGAACTGATTTTTGTTTTTAGAGTCTACCGAGACTGCTGCTTATGCTGCTATTATTTCTCCAAAGTTAGTGCATAGCCACTTCTTGGCCACCAAGAAAATGCTACGACAAAAGATGGAAGAACAGTTTGTCTGCATTTGCTGTATAATATATGTTATGCAACACCACTGGTTCTAGGATTTGTAGTTTCAGATTAAAGCAGTTTTATATTGAAAATATGGGGTTTTGCTAAAGAATAAACTACAATTCCCATGCAACACGGTGCCAGATAACTTCTCAAATTTCACTTGGCAGGAAAGGAGCTTTTATAAGAACTTGGCTCACAGAAGCAGTGAGGCTGGCAAGGATGAGATATTAAAAATTGTGTTATCGCTAAGGATTAGAGAAAGTTTTTGTATTTTCTTGCGTCTTAACCAGGAAGATGAGTATAAATGAGGAAAGTGTAGTATCACACTGAACACACAAGCAGCACTGAGTTAAAAGAATGTATTCTCCTCGGCTCCTTTTCAAGAGGAGATTTCATGCTCAATTGAATTTTAGAAACAGATTATCTAGAAATATGCATCATGTTTTGCTTCATGTGTCTGCATTTGTTTTCCTTCCTTAATAGCAGAGTATTAAAGCTGTTTTTTGGTAAACAAAGGCTTTTGCTCCAGCCGTAACCCACCTCTTCATCTGTTTTGTGCAAATTTTAGCAGTTAAAGGTTTTTATGAAAAGCTTCGTCTCTGGTTATGGCGGTTATAGCATTAGAAACGGAGAGTTATGAGCAGAGCTATTGGAAAACTTTAGGTTTCATAGTTTGTTTTAATGTTATACAGTAATATTCAGGGTTCCCCCCCTTTATTTGTTTTGCAACTTTTTCTGGTAAATTTAACCACATTCTAAGAATGTGCCGTTTCACTGAACTTTGGATTGTTCGCCATCTATTTCAGTACAATGTTTGCATTGTACAGTGCCGCAACTGTACACTGGAAGCTGAGGGAGACAAAAAATACCCTTATTCTTACACTAAATGCATCTTCCTACATTGGTGAATGCCCAATATCTGAACGGAGGAAGAAATACTTTTTAAAGTGCCAAGTGCAAAAAGCGGGAGAAGAAGGATGAAAGGTTAAAGAAATATACCTGCAGGGTGTATAACTGCAGGGTGTAAATACCTGATTGAACCCGCTTTGATGGCAAGTTTATGGGTGCACATGCCTTGAGGGAAAGACAAGGCTCTAATGACTGAGAGCACAGGTGGATGGGAAGATGAAATGTCTCAGGATGAGGGAGATAATTACGATATGGACTGGACTGTGTGAAGGAGCCCTACATCCCAGAGTTTTCATATGCATGGTCTGTTCAGGTGGGTTTGCTTTTAGGGGAAGAGGTGTGGTGGTGTCTTCATTTCAGATCACGTGATACGGGGCTGCAGAGGTTCAGTCTGTCAGAAAAGCTACAGAACCACTGGCGGGGACTAGAACGTCAGCCTACAGTAAGATATTTGCGACCTCTTGTACTCCATGTAGAAGACCATTTGTGCGCCTCACCAGAACTTCAGCACTGGGGAGGCCACACATGGAGTGCGTGTCCAGCTGTGGCCCCCACTACAGAAAGGATGTGGGCACACTGGAGAGAGTCCAGGGGAGGGCAATGAAACTGGTTGTGGGGCTGGAGGACAGGACTGGTGAGGAGAGGCTGAGGGAACTGGGCTGATTCAGTCTGCAGAAGGGAAGACCGAGGGGGATTGAATAGCAGCCGTCACCTCCCTGCCGGGGGGTTGCAAAGAGGATGGAGCTGGACTGGTCTCATGGGGGCAGATGGCAGGACAAGGAGCAATGGGCTCAGGCTGCAGCAAGGGAAGTTGAGGTTGGACATTAGGAAAAACTCTCTCCCTAGGAGGGTGGTGAAGCAGTGGAACGGGTCACCCAGAGAGGTGCTGCAGTCTCCATCCCTGGAGGTTTATAAGCCCCAGGTAGACAAAGCCGTGGCTGGGATGACGCAGTTGGGGCTGGTCCTGCTTGAAGCAGGGGTTGGACTAGATGTGACCCCGAGCTCCCTCCCGGCCCTCCTTGTCTCTGGTCGTATGAATACTGGGGGCCTCGCCAAAGAGTGGGGACCCCTCTGGTGCCGCTCCTAGCTATCCCACACAGGGGAAGGTACGATGCTGAGGCATCCTTTGCCTAGAGCAGCCTCAGCGGCTCCATTAACCAAGTGGTCCAGAGTGATGCCGCTAGTCCGTGGAGGAACTGCAGCCCCCGGCATCGCCTGCCCACGGCTCATGGTGTCGAGCTCCACGTCCCGGTCTCTACTGAGGTACATCACAGCCCCGGCTCAGCGAGCCCCAGGGACGCAGCTGCCGAGAGTCCCTTGGGTTGTGCAGCCACTATGCTCCTCAAAAAGGATGGTAAGTTTTGATCACTGCTCTGATGATTGGTCGTACAAGGGGAGAAATTGTTGCCCAAATACGATGATTATTGCACAAATATGGTTATAGCACAAATAGGGCTACACAACAATGACAAATACGGTAATTATTGCACAAATATGAGGACTGTTGTACAAATACGATAATTGTTCCACAGATACGATGATTATTGCGCGTGCCTGCGCGCACACCGGTGCTGTGAGGGAAGCGCGGGAGGTGACAGTCGGCGGGGCATACCCCCTCGCGCATGCGCGCGAACCAGCCGGCACGGCCTGGGGGAGGGGAATGCCTCTTCTCCCGCGGCGTGGGCGTCATCAGGACGCGACGCGGATGTCATCCCGGCGCGACGCCGACGCTGACCCCGCCGCCGAGTGACGTGACACGCTGCCGGCGTGAGTTTCCATTGTGCGGCCGTTGCGGGGGCGGTGGGGAGGGAGCGGGGGCCGAGCCGGGCTCCTCAGCCCCGCCTCGCTTGCTCGGCCTCCCCTCGCGTGAGGGGGGCGTCGTGCTGTAGGGTACTAGCCGATGCAGTCCGCAGCACGCGTGCACGATCAGGCACGGGGAGAGACGAGGGGGTACTGCGCCTGAAAGCTTGCTAAGAACTTTTTAATCCAGCTACTCAGCTGCTGTAACGAAAGATACCGCGTCTCCCCAAAGCACTTGGCCTGCCTGTGCCCTTACGCCAACACGGCTACAGCCAAAAACACAGCATACAACAGCGTGCAGCTACCGTGCAGTAAGAAGAGAAACAGTATGTGGTGGTAGGCAGCAAGCCTGCAGTGTTAATAAACACTAATTAATATGCACTATTATGCAGCACATGCAATAATAAGAGAAACAATATGTGATAGTAAGCATGCAGTGTTAATAAACATTAATTAATATGCACTAGCTTGCAGCCCTGGTGTAATAATAAGAGAAACAATGTGTAATAGTATGCGGCAAGCATGCGGTGTTAATAAACATTAATTAACATGCAATAGCATGCAGCATATGGAATAATAGGAGAAGCAGTATGTGATAGTATGCAACAAATATGCCAGGTTAATAGAAATAATGACATCAGCAACAGGAACAATCTCTAAAGCTCTGTTTAGGATCTCGGGATTTGCCAGACTTAGAAGCAAAAGCACACCCAACTTTGATGCACTACCTAGAAACCAGAGGGTCCTCTTCCTCATACAAACTTGGAAAATAAAAGGTGGGTGTAAAATGCTTTTTTTGCCCCTTGAGACCATGTGGTTGGCTTTGGCTCATTTGGGAAACTCAACACCGTTCCTTCATAAAAATTGTGAAGAATTCAACTGCTCGAAGTCTAAGGAGTGTAGATTGAATGACAGCTCACAAATGCAGGCAGCAGTACTAATGCAGAGCTCATGCTGCTGCCAGCCACCGCCCTGCACTGTTGCTGCTGCTGCTGCTCTACGTGTGGCCACTGCCACCCCCCAGCATCCCCCACTTCTGACAAAGGTTGAAAACCCCCACCTCAGATAACCAGAATTTTTATATACCTGGCACCTTCCTTACCTCACTCATGTTGGTTAACACAGCTTGTGCTGTATGTACATTTTTACACAGCAGGGATGTGCGTCTGGAGTACAAATTCCTATTTGTGTAAATTCTTATCCTTTATAAGTTATTTTCCATCCATTTAGGTAAGAGACAGAGTAGGGTGGCACCTTTGGATGGAAACATATCTTATTTGTGCTGCCATAATATTTTTTTTATGGCAACACAAATTGTGAACAAATAGACATTGCTGCACTTTGTCACGGTGCGTTAAAGGAGAATCAGTGGTGGTACAAAAGGTAATAATAGACTCTGCCTCTTTATTGTGGTTGATGTCTGTTTAGCTCTGGCAGGAGAATACGGGTAGCCTGAGCTGCTTACACTCTCTAGCCATCCTGGGCAGGTACTCTGGAGGCTTGATGGCCTCTCAACCCCCAGAACCTGTACCTGGCTTTCCCCATGTAGAGAGACAGCCTGGGGAATTTTGGGGCCTGTCTCCTTAAGTGGAGTTACCTGCCCTGCCAGACCAATCCCCCACAATTGCAGGAGTGAGTCTGTCTGAGTGGGGAAAGCTGATTTTGGGGTAGTCTGGCTGAGAAAGTAGGGCTTTCCTACTTTGGTCATTTTGACCTTGTTTCTGTGATGGGATTAATTTAAATAACATAGTTAACTTGTATGTCTGGTGACATTCTGTTTAAAGTGATGGTTACTGGGAAGAAAAGAAAGAGGCTTAGGTATAACGAACTCACGGCACAGTTAGTTATATAGTGCATAATAAAATTGAAAACTTTACATTGTAAGATTCTTAAGCAGGTACCTATAAAGTTCACTTGAAAGAATAATTACACACAATGTGTCTTACCTGTAGGCAGATTCTTAGTAATTTATTTTCAAATATTTGATGTCAGTGATTCAAATAAGACATTCTGAAATATTATTTCTATGTGCTAGTTCTTGGCCACTTAATTTTAAATTGAATCATTGAAATGTCTAATGGAAAAATTGCATTAAGTACTTCACCTCTCTTCCCTAGAGCAAGATGTCTGCTATGTCCAACATATCGTAGTTCCTTTGATTTCATAACCTGCTTTCATATTCCCCTCCAATACATTTTAAGATATTCAGAGTAGTTTTAAATCTTCTTTGAGTGACAGTTGAGCAGTATTCCTATCTTTAAAAGTTCCATTCTGTGTGCTGAAAAGAAATTCCACGTACACATGGCTTTTTTCATTTGAAGGGTAGGCTTGGAGTGCTCATAAAGGCTGAATTTAGTTCACTTGTCAATTCTGCCACTTTCTGTGAAATCTTTAGTTGTTGCTGCTTTAAGCTTGAGTATTTTTTTTTCCTGTGGAGAGCAGTTGGTATTGTTTAGACCGATCTATCCCATTGGATGTTGTTAATTTCAGTCAGTGCTACCGTGTATGTTTCAGTGCGTGGAACTTTTGAAGTAAAGTATAATAGAGTCCCTTCACATACTCTTTTTAAAACATGGTGTTTATAATAATACTATTTTTAATTGAGTAAATGTCAGACAATAAAGGTAAAACAACACTGGAACATGGAAGTCGGATACTAACTAAGCAAGTTATTTGCCTGCTCTGCTCGGCATTGGTGAGGCCATAGCTTGAGTACTGTGTCTAGTTCTGGGTGCTGCACTTCAAGAAGGATGTGGAGAAGCTTGAGAGTCCAGAGAAGAGCCACTCATATGATTAGAGGTCTGAAGAGCAAGCCATATATGAGGAAAGGCTGACAGATGTGGGACTGTTTAGCCTAGAAAAGAGAAGACTTCAGGGGGATTTGGTGGCAGCTTACAGATATGTCAAGGGCTAGGCGAACAACTATTTGCCAAAGCACCCCAGGGGAAAACCAGGAGCAATGGCCATAAACTTTTAGAAGGAGTTTTCGGACTGAATATAAGGAAAAACTTCTTTATGGTTCATGGGCCAGACTCTGGAATAGACTCCCAGCCGGGGTAGTGCAGGCACCAACCCTGGAGATCTTCAGAAGCAGAAGGCTGCGCACCTTGGTGGGGTTATTTGACCCCAGTAGTTTTTGCTGCCCAGAGCAGGGTGGCTGGACCCAGTGATCTCACAAGGTCCCTTCCAGCCCTAAACTTCTGTGAATCTGTGTAAGTAGATGTTGTTTTAAGGGGACCATTGTTTCAGTTGGGGGAGCCAGATGTAGGCTTTTCAGATGTTTTGAACATTACTACTTAATGCAGAAGTATAGAAATGAGCAGGTAACTTTTAACTTTTATGTTAGGATTACTTTCATAATTCCCAATACATATAAAAAGAATGTGCGCCTAAATCTGTGGTAAAGAGAATTTCTTTTATAATCCCTGGATTTGGACAAACATCTGTTTTAAAAGGAGAGGGGAAGCTGCTGCTATATCACAATATAACAGGTGATGTGCTCCTGTTAAGTCCGCTTGATTCTGTTAAATTGCCCTACTTTTAACCTTGAAGGAAACAGAGTTAAAGTTGCAGTGGTTTTGCTACACTTGCATCTTTACAGAATAATAGGTAATTCAGTAGTTGCATCCTCTCTCTTCATATAGGTATCCTTTGATACTGATACCATTGTTGTACCTGTCTATAACCCCTGGAAAGTATGATTGTAGTCTCCAGTGTTTTTGTTAATGCAACAGCTAATACTGTTTTTACATGCTTGTTCTTCCTTTCATGTTACTGAGGAAATGAAAAGTCTACTTTAAATATTTAAAGTATTTGAATATGCAGAATAATATTTATATTTAACTATATTCCTGCTATACCCCCATCCTTTTATTGACTTTACTGCATTCACCCTTCGTTAGAATTATCATGCAGTTTTTCTAAGTGAAAATTGCAGAATGCATACATGACAGGGCAATATAACAATGACCTGGGTCAGCTAGCATAACTTCTTGCATACAGCAGGATTATCTACCCATCTCACATGTGATAACCCTGTGTGTATATGAAGGGATTTGTCTTTTCTGAAGCTGTATTGTATAATAAGCTCATGCCCTCTCTTACCCAGCTCTGTTTCTGCATTGCATTAGATATATTTCCTCTCTTTTGGAAGTGAACTGGTAAGTCTTTCTCCTACAATGGGTAGCTGTACATTCATTTAAACTTATTTTAAATCTGTCTGTTTCTCCAAACCTCAAAATATATAATTGCTTGGCTAGTTTAACAGCAACTTTTTTTTTATATTACAGTAGCGTCAGGAGGCCCCAAATATATTGGGCCTCCCTTTCATTTGGCACCTGCAAAAAGAGCTTATAGTCTATAAAGACAAGATAGAACAGGTGCATGAGAATGAGGTGACAGTGTAACAAAAAAAGAAAAAAAAACAAGCATATTCTATGTAAGCTTGCTATTGACATGATTGGTCTGTCTTTTAAATCAGTAGAATTTCCTGTGCCTTAGGCCAAATTTACCTGGCCGAAGTCAGTAGAAAAACTACTATATGCTTTATTAGAATGAGGACTTACCTCATAGAAGGGCTACAAAATCTAGCCTACCTGTGATGTGCTTACAGTTCCTTTTATTTTCTGTCCTGAATACATTTATTTATTGGACCTGTCCAATAGTTATCTCCTCAGTGCCATTCTTTTTTCTTTTTCTAATTTAATGTGCCTTTTATTTATTACTTTTGTTTGCATTGTTCAGAACTTTTGTAGCCAGTTTTACATTACTCCTAACAGGGTGGCATACTTTTTATTTCATTGTTAGTTTTCCAATTTCGAGGAGAGCCTGTATAATAATCTTGATTAAAGTCTTAATAAATTACATTCTTTCTTGTCCTTTTCCCAAACGTTCCTTGTAAAGAAGCATATCAGGTTGCTTTAGCATGCCATGTTTTTCATGTGTCCCTGTTGTTTTTCACTTGCCATGTTCTGTGTGCGTAAACATTACATTTTTAATCTAATACGAACTTTTCAAAAATAAAACAAAACACTAAATCCAGACCTAGGTAATTTTGGGATAAGGTTGCAATTACACATCTTTGCAGAATTGATGGCTGGTCCGGTATGTTAGAAATACATAGAATTCTGATGATCAGTAATAAATACACAGTGTCAGAGTTTGGACCCTTTGAATTTTCTTAATTAAGTTATCCAATAGTATTTTTAAATATTTTTTGAAATTGCATACTAACACAACCAGGTACAATTGTATTGCATAACAAAACAGCTCTGCAGCAGCATTTCCATTGTTAGGGACATAAGAAATCTTTAAATTTATTTGAAGAAAACCTGATTCTAATAAACTCTGTATCATAGAACAGCTTTCTGGTTAGGGGGAGTTGAATCTTGCCCCACCTGTGTCTAATACGCTGCCAGTTAGCTGATACTCTGATGGCAGGCTTCAGATGAGAGCTAGAGGCTTGGTCACCCTAAAAGCCCTTGAGGTCCTGGAAGGGGGATTGCTCCTACACAAGTCTTTGTGGCAAGGTGAAGACCCCAGCTGATATGCGGTCTTAGTTGGAAGACTAGGTGGCAAGAAACAGATTGCAGAACTTCAGGGAAGTAGGAAGGCTTTTGCAGGAGCCTTTTAGTCAGAGGAAGGGATCGGTTTATGTAAGGAACTCAGCACATAATTGGGAAAGAGAATTCCTGAAGGGATCTGCCAAGGAAGAAGAAAGCAGCTTTTGACTTTTAAGCAAACTGCTTTCAGAGAGTGTAACCCTGTAATGCCAGTGGCACTCAGTCCCGACTAGCTTAGGAGCCACCCAACGAGGCTCTTAACCAAAAAGCCAAGATGACATATGCACTTCTGAGTGAATTGTGACAGGTTCTGATTCAAAAGGAAAAAAATGGGAGTACATTAGCTAATATTTAAGTGAGGGAAAAGACTTTAAAAAATGATAACTAAGTCACTTCCTGGTTACTAAATTGATGTACATTTTGTATTAATGCATGCAGTAGAATGAAACAAAGAACAGCTTCTCCCTCCACAACTTTGATAACATTTTCTACAAAGTCGCAGTGATACATTGAAGAGCGTCTTGACAGGATCTTCTGTGGGAGCCTGGAGCAACGGGAAAAGGACATCTGACATGCTGAATTGGTATTTTGAAGAAACAACAGGATTCTAAAGAAAGGGGGGCCTGACATCCTGTGGCTGAAGAATGGTCTTTGGTGCAGAGGCCAGTGAATTTGCCCCTCTGGTTTTTGCATTGCTAGTGAAGGAGAGAGAGTCTCAAACTACTTGAGTGGATTCCAGTAGGCCTTTATTCTTTGATGTGAACCTTAAAACATTTAAAGTTCCTTTCCCTTTTAAGTAGAAATCAGTATAGGCTGGGGTGATGTGGGTACTAAGTTGCATGGTTGACAGCTCAGAGGTTGCAAGTTCAAGGCCCCAGAAGAAATGCTTACAGTGTGGCCTGTTTACATTCAGCAAATCTGTGAACTCTGCTAAGTACCTTTGTCACAAAGACATGAAAAAGGGAAAGGAAAGTGGAGAGCTGTGTACATAATCCTATGAATGTAGCCATTACCAAATATTGTGTTAGAATGTGCCAAACAATTTTATCATCTTGCATTACTCAATGAGAAAAGTTGGCTCGGGCAGTAGGAGGATGGTTAAAGACAAACTTGAGCCTTTGGGGCCTACAAAGTTCTGCCTGTGCATGTGCTCTTGAGTCCTTTTGACGGTACCGAATTTCTACGAAGTACAGGAACTTGTGTAGACGGGCAGCAGCCAGCTAAAGACAAAACCATGTTCACTGTCAGCCAAGTGCTGTGAATATAGCAGTGGGTGCCTTCCCTAGAGAGGGCTTTGCAATCTTACTGGCATGACTAGTTTAGCAGAGCTCCCAGAAGCTTGCAAGCATCTGCATGTTGCTAGACCAGTTAAATGTAGTTATAGTCTTGATCTGGTTTGCTCTTCAGCTTCATAGGGAGAGCAGCTTTTGAGTCAAATTTACTACTGTTTCTCCTTGCTGTCTGTGAGGATGTGGCCTTTGAGAGGCATGCCTCACAGCAGTCAACCCTTTGAAAGTATAGGTAGCGCAGACAGGTACGGTTTGAAATCCTATGAAAAAACACTTTGCCAACAGCCACCCTTGCTTCAGTGTTTACAAGGTAACACAACTGCAGAAAGAGTGTAATCTTTTTACTGAAGATAATACAACCATGGTCAAACGTAGTACGAAAAGAAGACAGTATTGGAGACAGTGGCTGATGCTGTTGCACCTTTGCATGCTATTTTGAGCTGATATCAGTAATAACAATATTGAGGTCCTTTGGCTTTCACATAGCTCCCTCTCTCTCTTTCAGACCTTTTGCTTAAAATGTTTTCCCTTGTTTCTAGTATCCATTGTGGTTAGTGTCTCAAGGGAAGAGTTAGAGTGGTGTGATACTTAGCTCTCCTAGTTTAACTCAGACGTATAGCATTCATACTTGTGTATAATAAGGGCTAAGTACATGTTAAAAAGATTAAAACTGTATTAAAAAACTTTTAAATCTAAGGAACAAAAGGTAAGTGTAACCACTAAAGCAATGTTCTGAAAAGGATGAAAAACCTTAAATTGGGTATAAATGTATATAAATAAATAGTGGTGCATGTTTACTAGTTACATTCTGCTTTTCCAGCAGAACCTCCTCCACCACTCTGATTTACAGCCTGTAAAAATTTTATGTGTAGTTGTACACACTGGAGAAAAATTACCATGAGCAATGTATAAATTTATATGAGGGTACCGCACTACAGAACAAAAACACCAGTTTCTTTCATAAAAATGGCAGTGGTTCTGGCAAAATTGGTTAGGCAATATTGTATTGTCCAAGTATCGAATTGTTGGTGTCGTGGAAAAACACTTTTATTTAGACAGTCTCACATAGAAGCAGCCTGGTAGCTTTAATGTTCTGTTTTCCCATGGAAGGACTGTGGAAAGAACCATTACTTCTTTATGGGAAAGTTCATAGTTCTGTTGACAATATATAGACAAGTAGAAGGTAGATGTCAGATAGATCATACTTGGACAGTTCATTAAATCCTGATGGTAGTGCCTGATTTTCATAGGCTATAAGATAAATTTGCTGCCTACAAAGTATCTTCTGGGGGACCAGGATTATATTTCAGTTTGTACTCTGTAACAGAAGTGACACTGTTAGGGAAACAACAAATAAGCCATGCTTTTGTACCTACAAAAACAAGCCCTTATTTCTGAATCTTCATTTACTATTGGTGTTGTAGCTGGCAAAATTATAACATTTTTAAGGCTGTGCCTTTCTGGAAGTTGCATGATTATTTAATTAATTTTTTACTGTTAACTTTAAAAAAAACAAAAGAAAAAAATGACAATAGGTGATGGAAGAACAGTATCTGAATCAAAGAGGGAAAACACGAACATGTAGTTACAAAGGCTGCAGGCGTCTTTGTTTTAGCTCTATTTCATCTCCTCTTGGCAATCTCATTGAGAAATGCAATCTTGTCTTTTTAGGGTTTCAGATAGTCTCAGATTTTCTGACTTTGAGGTGCTATGAAGCCAACTCAGTGACTAAGTAGATTATCACCTTTATGCTTCTGTCAGTATCTGAAACTACTGATTCATTTAATGATGGTTACACAGCACTGCTGCCTGTAGCCTCATCGAATTAATACTGAGGCTGTGTCAGTAGTTCAGAGAATATGCTGATTCTTCTTTCACATGGTCTTATTTTCATAAATAGTTTTAATATTGGTACAGAGGTCACAATATTTAAATACTGTATATTTAAAATTTAAGTGGCCAATGTACACTAGCCTTAGAAAGTGTTCTGGGCCTAATAACCTATTGGACTGAGTCTGAGTCTAGGGACTTGGTACAGCAGTGTGGATATGTCAGTTCCACTTAGTTTCCAAATTTGCCTTTTTGAAATACTAAATTTAAAGTCCTAAACAAGCAGATTATTTAAACCAGATTACCTCTGTGGTCATTATTTTTCTCATTCGGTTAACAGACTACATGTGATGAGATCTAAGTATGCATTTTACTCTGTTTTGTTAGTTTAAGGCCTAAATTCATATAAAATAAATTATTTTACTTGGTTGTAAACAAACTGAGACAGTAAAGAGATTTTAAAAGTTAGATGCAATGTCAGGTCTTAATTTGGTTTTAGTTTGCAATGTAATTGGAAGTTGATATTTTATGTAAACAAATGATATAATTGTTCCATAAAGTGGAACTGATCTGTGAATTATTCCAGCTGTATTTTCTAGTTTAGAAAAAATATTTTAAAAGTAATAATACATGAGCGGCAGCTTTGCAATGCTCACTGATATTTCCGTTGTGGCTGGACTTTCTGCTTTTACTCACTCTTCCAACCACATGTTGCTTCTGCTCTGCCACCTGATTCTTATTAACCCACATGGTATCTAGAATTCAAATTCATTATTTTTAGATACTTTACCAAGTTGTTTGGTATCCTGCGAGTCAAAACAACTAATTTAATTGCATACGTAGTTAATATACAGTAGCAAAACAACTAAGCTGACAGATTTTAGATCCTATCTAAGGGGAATTGGAAATCACAGGTACAGAGAAACGTATGTTTCTTTTCATTTGTTGTTCTGGAACATTTCCTAATGATTTCAGGCTTTAAGTCTCTCTACTGCATGTTTCATTATTAAATATTTAAGAATTTTATGGCTGTAATGAACACCATTTCAGAATGGCAGACTATTCTTCATTATATAGACATATTCAGGTCAAATTTGGTTTTAAAATAATTCTGGTTTTGTTTTAAGAAAAAATCTACAAGTCTAATAAACTTGAGATTCAGAAATATTTTCAATTAGTTTTTCTGCTGAGGTGGAAATACCACATGGAAAATATGTTCTACTTACTGTATGGACACTAGGTGACTTATTTACGCAATAGAAAAGGTAGTGAAAACAAGTTGGAGGGTAGGTGAGTAGATCTCAAGCCAATAATGTGCAGTCTGCATTGCATAATAAATACATAGGACTCTTCTGGTTTAAAGCCTGCATTGGTTGTGTGTACTTGTGTAGGCATGTTCAAGTATAAATCACCATAAAAACTGTCACATGGAATAATTAAGCCATACATTAGGAGACAGATAGTAGGTTAAAAATGAGTTGGTGGCTTTATAATGAAAATCTGTGTTATCTCCTAACAGTTAGGAGATAACAGGATGGCAACTGTTAGATTTAAAACTTGGAACATATTTAATATTGATTGAATTTTCAGATAGCCTGATTGGATGTATAGATACCAGTGGTACATGAAATCTGATTGCATGTTCTCTATTAACTCGGTACTCAAGAGAGCATTTTAGTACTTCCCCGTTTCCCTCTCTATAGGTAGGAGAATTGATGAAGAGCTTGTTTTGATAGGGTTCTACTTTTAGTATATATTTACCTTGAAACTTCCTTTAGTATATATTTACCTTGGAACCTGGATAAATTTCCTCTACATTTGAAGTAAATAACAGGACCAAGAGAGAATACCCAAATGGAAAAAGGTTTTGATTCTATGTAGCCTACTGAAATGTACTTTTCAATTACCCTGAAGATGACTGTTTTTTCAAATTTTTCCTTAATATATTATATATTAGGGGGTTTTTAAATTGTAAGTGCCTTTGCAGGAACATTTTTTACAACATCAGATGCGTGTAAGCATACTGTGTAAACTGAAAGTATTCATATCACTAAGATAACCTGCAATGAGATACTTAGTCGAAAGAAGCATCTCTCATTACCAGTTGAATGTAGCCTGTTTATTATGAGGCCAGAGTCTTCAAGATGCCACAGTGTGTTGTATTAGGAGGGTATGACTAGAATTCCAATAATGGTCAACATGTAAGCTGTTCTGCTGTCACTTTTTTCTAATAAGTGATCTGTTTTGGAATTTGTGGCCTAATCTGTAATTTTGTACCAGTCTATACCAGTTAAGTTTGACCAGTATATAGCATGCAGTGGTCAAGCATTGTTTGGTCTCTACATTTTGTTGCTATAGTAAATAGGGAGCCCTCTTAGCCTCACTAGCATAAGCCAGAGTACAACAACACAAGGGAATGAGAAGGAAAATAAGTAATGAGAAGAAAAATAAGTAACATTCATGTTACTTATATAATCTTTTGAGGGAATACCCAAAGTAGGTATGAGAAGTTGATGCTTCCCTAGATAGCAGACAGTAGACATCCTGATATTTTCTCTCCTCATTGGCACTATGAAGAATCATTGCATATTTTTGTTATGTTGACTCCCCTTTGATTTATACATACTTACTTTGGGAACATATTCCCTCTGTTTTATTTAGCATTCTATGGCCCACTTGTCATAGATTAACCATTACATAGCTTAGTCGCTATTACATTATTGTGATTGGCATTTGTGACTGGCAGTTATATCCACCTCCCCATGTGGCTAGAACTCTTACTACTGTTTTTTTTTGCTTTGTATTAGTTCACTGACTTTTATTTGTTGTCACTCAATCCTTTGATTAAGGTTACCTGGTAATCAGCTAATTATATTAAGCTAGGTGCAAGCCTTTACTATATCTGTGTAATGCATCAGAAATTATAGGCTGCCTGGTTCACTACTTGCGGGACAGCAAATGCTATGCTAAATGTTACCAAAATCTTAAAAAGAACAAGTCAAACATGCCCAAGTGTCCATACAAAGTGCAGATACATTGAGAAGAGAGTGACCAGAACAGATTGATCACACATTCATTGCCTTAAGTTATTGCATATGGTCACTATTACATGCATCTTTTGACCATGTCCAGACAAGCATGGACTTTTGGTTCCCCAGAGATGAGTAGTAGTGGTGCATCTTGTGCTGCTGCTGCTTGTCCCTGGGCAACACCTGTGTCATGTACACTCTGGCATGTGGCAGATTACTCTGGGTGGGGTAGGGGAGGCTGAGGCCAACTACTGTGCATTTCCTGGGGGCCTTAGTGAGCTACAGCCATAGTGCTTCTGCAGCTGGGAGTCTGGCTCGCAGCTGGAGTGTGGCTCTGGCTAGCCAGGCTCCAGTTTTGGGCAGTGTGAGCTGCCATCACATGTGCTGCTCTGCTTTTCTTCCATGCACCCAGGGTCAAACCCCCTTCCCTTGCAAGGTAGCGGCATGGGGAATGCCTAAATGTGCAGCGTGTGGCACCACGGATGGGTCTGCAGTGCCACATACCGAACAGCCACGCTCGTCTGGATGCACAGCCATGCTCGGCCTGGGAGGTAACCGGCCTCTGCCATTTGAGCAAGAGGAGAACTGCTTTAACTGGTAGCAGCAGAATGTACCTCTATGTTTTCTGCGAATCAGCCACTAGGGGGCTATAGCTCTAGGTCCAGACAGACCTCCATCTCAAAAAATACCGATATAAGCTGTTATAATGGATGTTACATTTGTGTGATCCTGTAGTGATGCAAGTGTAGCAAAAACCCTGCAGCTTTAACCTTATTACTTCTAGGGTTAAAGTTAAGGTGACATAGCTAACTTGCATCATTCTGTGATTACAGTTTTATTGTAACTTGAGCAGCAACCTTCCCTCCTCTTTTAAAGCACTTACCAGGTGAGTTTGTCCATATCTTCTGTTACTCGAGCAGAGTATGTTAAAATATTTTCTGTACGTTGGATTTCACATCCCCTTAACTGTCAAGATTTTAAATTCCCTGAGGGTTCAAAATATTGCATTTTTCCCCTTTTAGGATGCAGGAGATGTAACATATTCCAGTTAACAGTGAGCAAATATAGTAACTTGATAAATGTGTTTTATGAATAGTTATTTCATGCTCTTGTGAGATCTTGACCAAGTTCATGAGATGTTTGACCATGTAATAAGAAAGCTGCATATATATGTGGACCACATTTTAAAAGATGAGCAAAATGCATTTAGTGGCTTTTAACTGTCTTGCTAAGATATTGTCATGGAATATTCCATATTGAAACAATTAAACACTTGTTACATGAAAAAGGAAGTAGTTTAATCCTGTATATATTTATTAATGTTTATCATTAATAGGTTGTGCCATATATACTTGCAAAGGAATATCAGTTGATAAATAGGTATCAGGTATTCCTCATTTGGTGCAAAATGTCACAACATCTGACATATTTAGAATGACAAAGATTCTGCTTCTATATAAAAGAAGTGGGAATGTAACAGACTGGGAAGCAGCAGAGGAAAAGTTATGGCATGGCCTGGAAATTACTCTATTGTTTTTCCTATTTAGATTTTTATAGTCAAGTGGTCATTATATTTTTATTTTATATAAAACTAAGAAAAGGAGGGGAAAATATATTTGTTAGTGAAATGGGCGGTGCTGAGAGAGAAAATCAGTATGGCATCACTGATAGCAGCTAGAAAAGCTCTGCTTGTGGCAGAGGTTTCAAAGTAATCTCATAATAGTAACAGCAGGGATCTAACTAAAGTCAAAATTATGGTTACCCACATAGGAATTCTCTCCCCTTCTGCAAAGGGCAGCCATGCTATAATTTCCTGACCATTCAAAGCTTTTAAACCCATATTTGAAACTCAACAGCTCTATGAGTTTAGTAGCTGTTGCTGGCCAGTGTTCGTCCTTACACCTGTAATACATTAGAGATTTGTGTCTACTTATGTGTCAAGCTTCCCTGTTCTCTCGTGTCTTCTCTCAGTAGATGTATAGATACCACAAATGTAGTGAAAACGTTTCCCTACTTAATGTATTTTTACATTTACTGCAATGCACATTTTATACTAAGGAACTTCAAAACTTGGAGTAGCTTTGATTGGTGCGCTTTTCAAGCTCCGGGCCCGTATGCATTGTCAGAGCTTACTCTGTCTTAACTGCAGCATTAGCATCTTTAAAAAACTGTCACTAGTGGTTAATTTTTTTTAGAAATATATAGTGTTCCAATAAAAAAACCCAGAAACATCTTATTAAAAACTTTCTTTAAATGACCGATTATAAGAATTACAACGAGGTTAAAGTGGTATACCTAAATATGTGTGTGTAAATAATTTTTGCTAACAAGATAACATTGTACTCTTTCATGTCACTCCTCTTGCAGATTAATGTTGTTACCTGGTAAAAGCTGGTGAAATATGTTTAAATGCCAGTTCTGACTTGTCAGAATTACAGGAGATTTAAAAAAAGGAAAAAGCAATTTTGACTACTAACTAGGCAAGCATGGGTCTCTTCAGTCTTAATTGACTGATAGATCATATTGAAGGAAGCAAATCTTGACAGAAGGAACTGCTATTGACTGAACTTGGTCTTCATTCAACACAGTACTGTAGCTCATTTTTTAAATTACCTGAGACATCTTTTTTTATAGAAACATTCTTTTTTTCTTTAATGATATGGATGACTGAACTAATTTTTCCTGGAATATGCTAAGCATTTAATAGCCTTGAATCATATTTTTAAAAAGCCAGATTAGTAACCAATGGTACCATCAGGCTTGTAATGCAAAAATACATAATGGGAGAAAAAGTTCTAACTTTAAATAAGAGTAGGAGCTTCAACTTCATGTTGATATATTCAAATGTGATAACATACATTCAGAAATCATGTAAACTGATGATTAAATTGCAGTAAATCTTAAATTGATATTTACAGCCTTGTTAGCCACTGACTTGCAAACGTCAAGACTATATTTAGAAAAGCACAAGATGCGCACTTAGCCTATGTCTATGCTACAGAAAAATGATGTGTTGTTAACTTGGGTTAAAATACCCGTGAAGACAAAGTAACTTGTATATTAAATTAGGTTAGCAGTCTCAGTTCAGCTCCAGGCTCCCTTATATATTTAAAGGCAAGCTCTTCAACTCCAGTTAAAATCCAATTTACCTTGCCCTCACTGCTGTTTTCACTCAAGTTAACTAATTCAAGTTGGCCAACTTAAGTTCAGAACACACCAAAACACATTTTCCTCCATATGGGCATATCCTTAATTAACTCCAATTCCTGAAGGATAATGATAATAACCTCTTACTCTTATTGAAGCTTATAAAAGTTCTGAGTGCTTAGGTCCAAATAGAAAGCATTTTGTAGTTTACAGGGTCAGGCCTTCCTTCAGCTACCAGACCCTTTAGAAACAGCTATTTCTGTGCCTTCAGATTGCACTATTTTCTCTCCTTATGCCAGTTCAAATAAATCAGGTCTGGGCTGAATCTGTTAAGACTGCTCCCCCTGAAAATGGCCACTCTCCTTCCAGGGAGTTTAGAAGGCATGTAGAGCAGTGGTCTCCAAACTTTTTTGATTGCACACCCCTATCATTAAAAAAATTTTGAGCACGCACCCCCAATACATGTATACTTATAGAAATAGAAGTTCTAATATTTTCTTCCTGCACCCCAGTGGATCATATTGCGCACCCCCTGGGGTGTGTGCACCCCACTTTGGAGACCACTGATGTAGACGAGGGGGAAAGACATAATATTGGGAGGGTGGAGAATAAATTGTACAGAGGATACGTTGTGAGGGACAGGAAGGATAGGGAATGAAGTAGGGGAATGATTGGTCCCATATGATAGGTTCAGATGGGATCTAGACAAAGTCCCCACCACACATAGCCTGCCATGATTTCATGTGCATTAATATTGAATTTTCTTTCTGACAATATGATGATTTGACACTGGGAGAGTTCCCTTTACATATTGAAATGTTAGAAGAGAGACCAAAACCCACTTCTCTGTGTTTAATTTTAAAATCTCATTTTTTGGAGGGGATCTGATATGAGATTTTTGAACTAGGGTCATCCTTCCTAGCACCAAAATTATTCATAGTTCTGTAGAAATCAAGGCCAGAAAGAACAACTAGATCATTTGGTTTTTCTCTCGGTCTGACTCTCACTGTGTTTCTAAAGTTTTCTCTGATAACCCCAGGAGCTTTTAGTTGCACAGTATTCCAAAGACATGAAATGCATGCCATAGATAGAGAACCAGAGAGAAAAGAGCCATCAGTGTCTAAAGCACTGACTTTTTAAGCTATGAACAGATGATTCCAGCATCCCTAAAGGTCCTTTGCAGTCTGACTTGGATTAGATGAAACCTTATGTATAAGGCACACCAGCCAGGCACTTGAGAAACTTTGCAGTACCATGTCTTAGTACTGGCCAGCCATGCTCTATATCCTATCTCTAGCCATGGCCTAACTTTCATACTGCAGAGGAAAGTAGTGGTGATAGGGAGATGCACAGAAGCGGGTTTATGCAGTGGGGAAGAAACTTCTTCCTGGCCCCACAGGTGACTGACTAATGCCCTACAGCCTGAGATTTGCTTATACAAGTTACTGTAGAGTTGCAAAGTGTTATAAGCATGTTGGGGAACAAAGCAACAGCAGATGAACAGGGGGCTTGGGTCCACAGATTTCAAATCCAGAAATGACCACCACACCTGTTTGCTCTGATTCTTCCCCTGCACTCTAGACAGTCCTGTAATACAAATAGTAAATGTTACTACCACTAATTTTTATGCCTTTTGGAAATGAAAGGTATAAGCTGATGACCAAATGCTGTTAGTCCGTGTTATCAGGTTGGAGTTTAGTTCCAGTCTGTTATACTAGACACCAGCACTAACGAGCTGGAATTGTTATTCACCAGTAACCCTTGCTGTTTTTTGCAGATGTTAGTCATCACTTCCTGAAGATTAATGTTCCCTTTAGTTTCAAAATCAAGATGTGTGAAAGTTGTGGACACAAGTTGAGGAAATACAAACAGAGGAGTTTGACAGGTGGAAGGATTGCCCTAGGTTGCAACAGAAATGTGGAGGAGTTGAAGTCCGGGATGTGGGGAATTAAAAGGAATGTCTTTAGCCTTTTTTTCCAAATGTATATGTGTAGCTGTAGATTTAGATGCATTGCCTGCAGTACAGCATGAAATGAATGCTTTGGCCAATGAAATGTGGAATTCTTATCTGGATACTGGCATAAAGGCTTACAAGAAACATGAATGAGTCAGACTATCATGCCATCTTTTTTTTCAGTTGTTGCAAAGCATTTACTATATCTTGTATGATTTACCTTAAAGCATGTTACCTGCCACTTGTATTCAGATTCAAACAATGCATGCATTTTGGTCTCTTGCTTTTGTTCTGAAGCTGATGTCAAGAAAATGTATCAGTTCTCAGGCCCTCTAGATTGCACGGCTACATTTTACCTTACATGCACTCAGCTCCTATTGATGTCCATAGGAATGGCCATTGGAGTACACATGCATGCATTTATGTACCTTCAATTGATTCTGTTTTTGGCAGTGCTCTTTTTTAGTCTTATTTGGTACCATCTTGAAGGAAGGAATGAAGAAAGATTGTATGTTTTAAGATCAAATACAGGGTATGTAAAAGTACAGTTCAGAAAATAAGGGCTTTCATCCAGCCTCATTTTATAATGTAATTGGCTGAATGTGTCTTGAAATGCCATCTTTCATCTTACATCCAGATTTAAATCAAGGCAAACTACTGTTCTAAAAATAATCACAAACAAGTGAAAATTGCTAGTAAAAGGAAATAATATATAAAATTGAATTTTGTGACAAATCTGTACTTACAACTTAGTGTAGCTAAAACCATTGCTTTTGTTTTTTCCTCAAGGTTACTTTAAAAGGATAACTGATTTTAGAGCGTTAATCTCCTTGGACAGTAGGGTCAAATAACTTATAGGCTTAGAATGGTGAAGCCTTTAAGTCATTTGAACTAAAGAGCACTATGAGACCAAAGAGGACTTTCATCCAATTGCGACCACCAAAATTACAACTTTGTCTTAAATTCCTACTGATGCTTTGGAGCTTCAGTCACCTTCTTCCTCTGAAGTCACTCACTGAGCACTTGCATGCTTTGAAAAAGCCCTTGGTTAGTTACGTGTATTTTACCCTGCCCAACATTTTACTTGCTATTTCTACTAAATCAGGATCCTACTGTCACACAACTAGATCTTCAGTAATGCAGGAACACATTTGCTCTGAATCTTTGCAGCTAAACTTGCCATTTTATGTTCTTCACTTCCCTTCCCTATCTTGTCATTGAATATCAGTAATATCAATCATATGGCAGAATTTACTTGGTGGCCCAAACTGCTTTTGTCCTAGGCTGATCTCTAACACTTTAGCGACTGACTTTCAAAGCATTGTGCAAACAGAAATGACCTTTGGCTGAAAAGATGTCTGCTCATGACTGCTTAAGATCACAATTAACTGTTTTACTGCATCTGCTCCCTGCACCTTCATCTGAAGGTATATTCTGTATAGAAAGTGATTGTTTCTGTAGCTAATTCAGATTTGTTTTGGTAGGTTTTTTTTCCCCTTCTCTTCTTGAATTGCACGGAGGGAGAGCAAACAACTTCCTCTGCGGCCAGTGCCTGCTCTTTGGCTCTCCTGACAGAAGTATGCTTGTCATCACCTTTTCTCTGGAGCCCAGTTGCCTAATCTCTGCCAGATGCCTAGAGAGATTCTGTATTTACGCTTTGACCCAGGACTCAGACTTCTGTACTGACTCTAAAAATATATCAAAATAACTTTTTATTTAATGTTGTGGGTTTTTTCCTTAAACAGCTTTTTTGGTATTGCTCGTCTTCATGATATTTAAAAATGTATGTGGCTAGGTGGAGATGGAAACAGATTAACGTTGTACAAATCTGATTAAAATTATCTGTGCTGTTTCAAAGGTCAGGTGCACTCAATGAATTTGCTTTGAAATTATTTTGTTTATTCTGTATACATATGCATCTCCCTCTCTAAAGGTCAGGAGAGGTGCTAGTTTGTAGAATTTAAAGTAATAAAAGGTTTGCATTGTTGGTAACCCTTATTAATTACTCTTAAACTAATAAAAAATAAATTCCCAGTGTTTACTTACTGGTTTGTTTTTCTCTGAAATTTCTCAGGTAAAATTAAAACCCTGAGACTTTTTCTAGATTAAAAATGCATTGATGATATACATATATAATATACATTATTATGTATGTTTACTTTTTAAATTACGTTTATAGCATCAGTGAGTAACATTTTTTTCCAGCCAAAATAACTTATTGGGAAGATATACAATATTTAACTGGCTTGAGCCACATGTGGCTTAGTAAGGTAGGAAAGAAACCCCTAGAATTTCCAATAGTCCTGTTCATTAACATTCAGGAGGAATACTAATCAAAACCACAAAAGGATTCATGTCTGAGTCAGTGAAGCATGGCTAATTACAGTTTTCAGCTGCACAACCAATAACAATCAGTAAGAAACTGGGCCTCTATTAAATACATATTTCTGGAGATTTGGGGAGGGGAGGAAAAAAACTGCACTTGAAACGTGTCTAAGTAGTTTTGTCATAAAAACAATGACTCTGTCACCCAAGGCCTTTTCCATTACATTGACATTGTGTTAGCATTACAGAGTGGTTGAGATCATATTTGCATTGATTTTTTTTTTTAAATGATGAAAACAGGTCAGAGAAATGAAGCGATTTTCAAGACAACAGTAATGGCTTCTTACTTAAATGTTAATACATTTGGTAAAGTTTACATTTACTTTGAAAATTGCATCTGTTGCTGAACCTAATCAGCAGATTTTGCTCTGTTTATAGATCAAAACAATTTTGACATTACATCTTTTCCCTTGAGCTGACTTTGCCTATTGGGAGATGAAATCTGAATGAGCTAGCATGTGGAGTTGTATTACCTGAATGTGCAGAAAGTGAGGGCCTTATTGAAAGACAATATTTTAACACACATTTTATAGGAAGTTTGGGCTCTTCTCCCTGTCTCTGCCCAATAATGTCAATATTAGATAATTATTCTGTGTCCTGTTTATGAGTAAGAGGATATTAATCCCCTTTAAAGAACTGCAACTCTTTCTCTGGTAAATAACACGTGTTTTTTAGCTGGAGGGTTAGACCCACTCACAAGAGATGGATTCAGAATATGTCCACATGGCAGTAGCAGGAGTGACTGAAGCACTCATAGAAATATCTAAACTAGCTTAAAATTACCTAGCCTGGGTATTGCAGGCAACATTTCCATGCTTTTGGAGGATTTGTGATGAGCTGTAAAACCTTACTTAGGAGCTGGGTGCTTGACTAGTCCATTCACACTCATGTTGTGGCTACCCAATCATTACTGATAAAGCTTGCTAGTTTAAAGCTAGCAAGAGTATGTCTGCTATTATTTTTATCTCGCTGTTAGTGTTTGCATTGCTCATGAATATCTGCAGTGCCTACGTTTTGCTGCTCTTCACAGTTTTTTCCATGCATCAACAGTAACACTTAACTGACACGAATCTGGTAGGTTTCTTAATAGCACTAAAACTGTCCGGAGTCTCACAGAACCTACCTCAGTGCTGTTTGGCAAAATTAGCAGCAGCGGAGGCATTGGTGCTGTCTTTCTGCAGGCTCAGGAGGATGATACTGAGTAATTTTGGGATTACGTTTGGTAAGTTGCCCTTGTATCTGGGGAAGAAGAGATGGATTTTTTTTTATGTGAAATCTTAAATTTTGCAGAAGTTGATGTTTTAGTTACCAGTAGCCACCATGAAAAGCTTCTGGTTGACACGAAAGCAGTTGCTTGGCAATCTGATAAAAGGATTTAATGAAATTTACAAATGGCGTAGAATACCTTAAAATGCTTAGAAACAAAATACAGCTTATAGTATGAAAAATGCTTGCGTGCCTTATGTAGGTTAGCCTCTAACGTGTAACAAGGCTTATACCATTCTTCATTTTTCACAAGTTTCATAAATAACTTATTGTACCGTATTGTGATATCAGCATGCTTTATGTCAGCATCACTTAATGTGACGTGTTGATGTGACGTTTTATAAGGGGGTGGGTGAGGACAGCCGTATGTTTCTGTCAGATATATACCGTGATGGCATGTGTATACACTTAGCACTGAATATCAGAATCAGCAGTTAGAGCTTTAGACCTAACCTACTAGGGGAAAACCAGAGTATTAACCTACCTTGATCTTTGGGAGAAGATAAGAAATAGTCATTCTCAGGAGCGGGGCAGGTTTATGCTTCCCTGGTCCAAATAATCAGGCTTAGTAAGAATTGGATGCTTTGGCCCATCATTCAGCTCTCATTTTCAGATGGCTTTGCTGGGAGACTGCACCATGTCAGCTCTTTGCATCACAATGTTTAGTATATTATACAGCTACCATGATAATACTTGGAGGCTTCTAAAATTGATTAGTTAAAATTTACCTCTTTCTCCCTAAGGCCTGTAACGTACAACTGGACTTGTGTTTGATTGTCTGACTTCAGAACTTAAAGAACAGAAAAAATGGCACTCATGAAGAAAAGTTTGAAAATCCCAGAAATCTTTTCTTTTTGCAATCATGTCTTTGTCACTGGCGTCCAATCCTGTGTGGTGCTGAGCACCTCTTGAGACATGATGAGAGCCCTTGATTTAAGGACATTTTGTGCTTAACAGGGTCTCTCCAGTTAGGAGTTTAGTAGCTATTTTAAAGTCAGGCCGGTGACATCTTTATATTTCTCCTTGTCTTTTGACATATGTGCACATGCATGTTTATGCCAGTGTGTGTGCATCCTGGCACTCATGGCTGAATTTGTACTGCTTAGTATCATAACTCACTTTTCTGACATATCTTGCACTGAGGAGTTCATCAGAAGGTTACTTTATAATGTTGTAAATTCATTTTTCAGCATGGTGAATCCTTGGGGAGATTGTTCTGCTGGACAGTTTCAAATTGGTATAGCTTTATATTTTGAAAGAACAAAAAGATAGAAAGGAGCTTAAGATACGTTATCTTTGAGACCTCAAAACTTGAAGTAGAAATGACATTGAAAGCTCAGAATATAAATCCATTACTTGAACATTGTGTTTATGGTTATTCTTACTGTACGACAAATTTGGGTACCACTAAAGGTAGTGAGAATTTTGTGCCATTAACCACTCGTATTAGGGTTTTGCGCAGTTCATTTTCTGCTTTAATCAGTTATGATATTGCCACAAAGTATCCTTCCAATTATTCAGATAAGTAAAATTACTAAAGCGGCCTTCATAGAAGCTTACTTCTGAAGTAGCAGTATATCTTTGAGTTTTAATATATGCATATTTTAATTATCTTTGCATATGCATTAGATGTAGTAAGATGGAACTTCACTCCTTAAATTGCTTCTGCAATAAATCAGCATTTTTTTTAAGGCTCAGTCCTGTTTCCATTGAAATCAGTGGCAAAACTCTTAACAAGAGTAAAAGTGGACCTACATTCTGTATTAGGTAATTAAATTATATGAACATACCAAAGAGACGGTGACTGTTCTGTGCAGTACAGTCCTGCCCAAACCTCCCACCAGACACCTTCACCCTTGTGAAGATGAAGGTAGTGTATAGCATCCCGTTTAATGATAGAGTCCAGAAAAATGTCACAGTCTTGTGGAACAGAACTCATTGAATCACTTAATAAGCACAGTATGAGAGTGTACACACAGGAATGAAATACTGCATGTTTTATGAAAAGGAAACAGCATGTCTTCTCAATATACCAGGCTCATTACAGCTTAATAGGAAAAGAAAAAGGAGAAAAAAAATCGAAATGAAGTTGTCACCTAACAGCCCAAGAATTAGATAGGCAACACTGCTTCCACGTGTTAGATTGTGTATCTTCAGTACCTGGTTATCCCTAAGGTGCACATGTTGGTACCTGTGTTCCTTTGCCACAGCAGTCCTGGATCTATTAGTGGATGGCTGGTGAGCTATTATGAAAATAGTCTTTAAATAAAGAGTGCTGCCTCAGTTTTATGAACCCTAACAAACGCAAATTATTGGGTGTGTGCTTGCATAGCTGTTGAATCTCGGTGGACTAGTATTCAGTTCTGGTGAAGTAGGAATGCTTTTTTTCCTGAAGGTTGCCTGTGAACTCTGCGAGTAAAAAGTTTGCAGATTCACCACGTTTCCCCTTGTTTGCTTCTGAGGTATCTTACCATAAACTTTAATCATGTATGTTATGTAATATAGAGGAAGTAAACAAGACTCTTCAAATAATCATTACTCATTCTGTTCCCATGCATTACCTATTTGTTCTGTTCTCTACTTTGGACAACACAGTGATGGTGGTATATGATGCCAGATAGAACAGAGCTTTAGTTGCATTTCAGTTGGTCACTTTGTTCACTGTGTGTGCAGTATATCTTTGAGAGTTTTAACAAAAATACTGAAGAATTCAGATATAGAGTAAATTGATGATAATATTGAAGATAAACATATCAATCAGAAAAATATCTTTAATAGTGTAGTGTTTAAATTACTTCTTATAAGCACTTAAGATTCTCATTAGTCCAACATCAGAAGACTAATGAATATTAATGTATAAGATCAAAGAAATATTGAAAAATCAAAGGAAGTAAACAACAATTATACTTTTAAGTATTACATAATGGACAAGTTTTTAGCTATCCCAAACTTTCATAGAGTTGGTCACTTAAGATGCTGACTGTTCTCAGTGGTGGTGGGGTGGGGGGGGCTTTGTTACAGTATACAGGAGAGGCAATTGTGTAATGCAAACAAAACAGTACAATGAATAAATGCCTCAAAACCTACAATATATAGATTATGCACCTAGGATATGAATTCATGATACTATCAATGAGTCAGAGATTAATTTTAATATTTTAAATACTTACAGACGCATTCAATAATCCCTCACTCTGCTTCTAAAATGGCACATTCTTTGCGATTATCGATGACAAATGGAAGTTTTAGCTAAGTAGATTGCATTAAATACTTTCTCAAAGTAGATTTTAGCCTTTTGGGTAAGTTGGTAGCTTCATAGTTAGCGATTAGAAATGTTTGAATGGAAACTGAATTCTGCTTTATATGGTTAAATGTAAAAATAAGAGTGACTTTGCAAATAATAGATTCAGTAACAAAACAAACGTTTTTTGAAAAGAATAACATGCAGAGTTTGAATGGTAAAATTTAATACTGTATTATTTAAAATATTATATTGTTGTTACAGCTATCCTTTGGAAACTGGAATTCTGCTTTCTCATTTTGTCTGTGGGGTGTGCATGCTAAACTGCCCTTGTAAACATTTTGGAAAGAAGTGGCAGTGACATTGGCAGTGCTGTAGTTATGGTTGAGATGGCACTCCCACTTTCATTTTCTGTTTCCAGCAATATATTGTTGAGGTATGGTGATCCTTAGACTATCCTCTTTTGTGGGGCAAAGTGGCATGCCATGATATGCAAATGAAATATATTTTTTCAGTTTGGGGTGGAGAACTATGGCTGCATAATATCTTAATCTCCTGGTGCTAGTGCAGTAGGCCTGAAGCCTCTAAGGAGGCCCTTTGTACCTTCCTGATTGGTGTTACAGAAAATTTTATGGCCGAGTTTAGAGAAAAATATTGCCTGCTCCAGATTGAATAGTAGGTTAGGATGGTGTTAGGGAGCACAAGCAGAAAAGTACCTCCTGTTCTGCACATGTGCAGAAAACAGCTCTGCACATGCTGAAAAACACTATGTAGATGCTGTTGCAAGAATGATGCATCATGAAGTGTGTGTGTCACTATTTGGCCTTTTTTCTAGCAAAGGGAAGACAGTTTATTTATGGAGCTGTGTTCACTCCAGCCAGGGGGGGTGTCTTATTGGCTTGACTAGAAGGCTAATTTAAATTAACATACAGAAAGGAGGTGAAATCTGAGATGCTTCTATGGGCATAGCTGTATTGTGTTGGATGGTGCTAAGGAGCACAGCTGGGAAAACATGTCCTCTCTCTGCCCCCGTCCCTCGCACGTACACATATTCGATTCTGTTCTGCATAGAGCATTGGCCACGTACAACTTAATAGCCCAGGAACCTTGGGGTTCACTTATGTACACATTTTCAGTAAATGTATAATGTTCAAGACTGTGGATTTTGAAGAAAAGCAATTTTAGATGTGAATGAATAAGGGCTTTTATGATCACATATCAGAGCAGGGTCAGAACCATCTTCATCTTAACGTCCTTTGTTAGAGAAATAATTTACAAGTCATGATTCTCAGCTGCCTGTACAAAATGACTCGGAGGTGAACAAATGCAAACCAGTAATGTTATGGGGTAGAATAGTTTGCTCTTGCTGTAGTAGTGTAATGGAAATACCACCTGTAAGGTGAATTGATGTCGTTGGAATAAAGTTGATCTTTCAAATAAAATTTATCAGTCCTTCTTGTGCATGTATTATAATGCAATCAGTAATTCCACTGTAACGTAATAAAAAAAAGTCATAGGAAGTACTCATTTCTATATGAAACACTGGACTATAAAAGAATCATTTTGTGGTCATAAAATAAAAATGAGTAATTCTGGGAATTAATATGGATTTTTGTTGTCTTAAGTCCATCACGTTTCTTTTAGTGTGTATACCTGGATAATACTTTTTGCCATCATCCGTATCCATTTAATTCCCATGGTTCAAAACAAGAAAATTGCTCTCAAGAAAAGGCTCAGATCCAATGGTACAACACATTACATTGTTATGGGCACGACGTACCTGATGTCTCTAGGGGACAGTGACAGCACCTGACAGTCATCTGGAGAGTCCTGCGAACTTTTTAATGGCAAGTTTAAGGCTCACAAGAGGATTCTTCTAATATTGTTGTGACATGATCTAGATTTTGAACCTAGATACGAAGCTAATAGTACGTAATGGTTTTCAGAGCGCCAGCGAATCAAATTCCTGAAGTACAAAGAGCAGTTGACGTCCCATTTCAAAGTGACCAGATGTTTGACCCAGTTCTGCTGCAGTTGTGCCGTCACAATTGTGTCTCATTGCTGTTGGTTCTTGGAGGCTGACAAGCGGAACAAGTTGCTTCAGCTCACGTTGCTCATCTGTTGCATACAACAGCTTGCACATTCTTATTATGTGAATGAAATGCGGAAAGAGACTTTTTTTCCCCCTGGGCTATCAACATAATTGAATCCTCCCCCCACCCAAAACACCAGTATCAGGGTGAGGGGAAATTCTAAAAGAGTAAGGGAAATTTCTATCAGCTTTCAGAGATGGAAGTGTAAGCCTCTTCTAATAAACTCAAAAGGTTAGTGAAAACACTGCAAATGGAGAACAGCCCTCTGCTAATGAGAAAAGCTCATTAGCAGCGAATGACTGTAATTATCTTTATAGTACCTGAACAGAAAGATGACATGTTACTAACTTTGTAAGATGTATTGGCATGATGTGTCTGATGGTTCAGGGAAGGGCAGGGATGCTGCCTTTTTATATTTTTCACTGGGGATGAACACACTCGACATTTGAAATGAATGAATTTTTATGGAGATTTAAATATTGTGCAACAGAGAATTCTACACTTTGTGCCATGTCCCAGCATCGCTCATATGTCAAGCTCTTGAGAGTGTCGTCCATAGACTGAGGACAGGGTATGGGCTTGTGTGTTTGAAGAAGGAAGGTGTATGAGCTGCTGTTATATTTTATATCCTGTTGCTTTGACTGCTTTTCTAACCGTGGCGTTGATTCATTCCACGCTGTGACATTCTGACTTTTGCGCTGTTTAGATATTGTGTTGCTTATTTTAGTTAATGATTTTTTTTCTTAACAGTGGAGGAAAACTAAGATTTATCAGTGCTTAAAGTCATAACTTTGCTAGGTTTTGAAATGCCTATGAAAACACTTAGTAGAATAAGACTCCCAAGTACTGTAACTGTCACATTGTTTTATCTAATTTATGAAAGAGAGGCATAAGGAATGAACAGTAACACTTTAGTTAATGTTTCTGGATTAGCCGTTATAGAAGCCACAGAAAATATGTAACCCTTCACTTTGTGTTCACTTTAATTTGGTTATAAAGCTTTGATGGAAGTGTCATTTAACAAAATATCTTTGTTTATACCATTAAACTGGTTAACTTTATCTGAATTACATATAGCATTTTAAATATAGGTCTACCTCAAATTGGTCTTTAAAGTTACATAATCTATTCATTTGTGTTTTATTCTAATATAATTTCCCCAAATTGATTTATTCTAACCCCAAATTGAGTTACCAGGATTTTTGGATATAATTTTTTCTTGAAAGTGATAAAAGCAACTTTCTGTCAAAGCTCTATTATATAGCCAGTTGTGTCAAATTAGCATCAGAAGATTTTTAAAGAGTTTATTTGTGACTGGTGAAATATACTTGCATTTCCATCTGCAGAAGTTTTCCTACTTACATTGCTAATAATGAATTTCTACCATATGCATAACGAAATGCATTAAAACTCTGGAGTCTTTCATTTTTCCAGTCCCTAATTTGGCATAATCCTAGTGTAGACCACTATAGATCAGACTGGATGGAAGCCTTCTACCATGATGGTAATAGTAGTACCCGAAGCTAGTTGGTGCTTAAGTAATTTGTCAATTCTCAGGAAAAAACAGTGACTTTGGGTGGATGAGCTTACCTTTCCTCAAGGAGATGCCGTTGAAAGTCAAATGATCTGATTTAACAATGACCACAAACTAAAAGGCAGGCAGTGGGACACTGCCGCCCCCCCACCCCGCATTCCTCCCAAGAACTGCATGGTTGAATAAAGGGAACACATTTCATGTTAGGTGCTGGATGATGAGACCTCCAAGCTAAAAGTTGAGACATAACATATGTGGGAAGGGATAGGGACCATTAGGTGTACTGGTTCCATACTGAACAGTGCTGTCCCAAATCCTGTAATAAATTCAGAGCCAGTCTTAGATTCCATGGGAAAAGAATGACCTGAGCCCTTACAAGTGAATCATCACAGATGTGCAGAGTATTTACAAATTAGGAAGATACAAGACGGATGTGTGTGGAATCCCACCGCCGTGGTGGAATAGTAGAGGTCGTTTCATGACAGTGGTAGGCAGTCTATGACTGGGGATCTCAGAAGATGAGAGAAAATGACAGAAGCTGGCCACAATACAGTTGGAGAGTTCTTTGCATGGCTTGAAAAGATGCTTATTAAAACACCAAGCAAAGATATTACCCTTTTAACTGGGGACTGAATGCAACATTGTTCTCATTAGATGTCATGGGAAGCAGTGGACCTGGCCTGGGTTTGCACAATGAGAGATGAAGGCTTTTAGTTGTACTACATCTGTTATTAGGACAGAAGAATTCAAGTACTACATTCACTCATCCTCCTATGTGTTTATACAAATACTGGTCGTGATAATCTGAAAATCCAGCTTGGATGTCAGCCATATTCAGACATGAATAAATCGCCTTTTTTCTTTATTGCAGTGTACAGCCATTTTACTCCTGAATAAGAAAGTTCACATGGAATTTAGTCTGCCTCTTTTTTTCCCTTGAATAGTCTATTGGCATTAAGTATTTGAATCATGTATGACTATTAAATTAATCTATATTTGCAAATCACTGGAAAAGTGAGGACAACTTGGCAATAGCTGAGGGGAAAAAAGCCTGTCTGAATTGCATCTGGATCCTTTTGAAAGATAGTTTAGAATTTTAGGTCAAAACTAAGCTATTTTGATAGGTGTTTTCATTATCTTATTTTCTCAAAAATCAGTTTATATGTTTAAAAGTATACATTTGATTTTAGCTGAAAAACACAAGCACAAAACAGCCATAGAATTTACCTTTGAGTCATAAGTAACACATTTGTCAGGCGTGGTCTGTTATGGAGTTGAATAGGCATGTTACTTTGATGTCATTTGCACCATGTATGATATTTTATAATCAGATGGAAGAGTATATCAAGATTAAATAAAATAGTATTGTGAAACACCAGCACAAATGCAGAGCCAATATTACCTAAAAACTTATATAGAACATCAGAAGGGACTCAAGTAAAAGATATTCATACTTTTTTTTATTTTGTAGGAGCTGCAGTCATTGTTAAAGTTATACACTACAGCCTGACTAGCTGTCTTCAAAAAATGCACTCCTGTTAAATCCATATTGCTTTGGTGCATATTGAGTAAATATTGTATCAGGTATACCATAATGAGGGATTTACTAAATGGAGTTAAATAGTTAAAATAATTAGAATAGTTAACATGCTAGGTGTCATTAAGTTTGTACAGAAATCCTGCATTTCTGTTGACAGCTAGTTGCAGCCCACAGCCCTGAAGTTCAAAAGTCCAATCTTCTGTGTACCAGGGTGGTGGAAACTGGCCAGAATTATTACATTCCACATGAAAATTTGGTCAAAGGGATGAGTTGGTCCGTTTTCTGTTTCGCACTCCCTTGGCAGGGGTATCGTGTCTGATAACTCTAGGGCAGAAATGAGAAGTTTAACTGTGGAGAAGGGAAGAGCCCAGCTTTCCCACAAGGAGCACGCTGTGGGTTGTGAGGTGACTGATATTAAAGAGAAAAGCAGTTGCAGTATACTCACAGTACACTCACAAATAGGAAAGTAAGACTGGAAGGGACCTCAAGACATCATCTAGTCTGCCCTTCTACAAGGCAGGCTCAGCCCCCAGCTAAGCTGTCTCAGCCAAGTGTCTGTCCAACCTGCTCCTGAAAATTTGCAGCGATGGAGATTGCACAACTTCTCTAGCAGCTTGTTCCAATGTTTGGCCATTCTCAGAGTCAGAAACTTCCTCCTAATCGGCAACCTTTTTTTTTTTTTTTTTTGCTGCAGTTTGAGGCCGTTGCTCCTTGTCCTGTCCACTACCCCCATAGAAGAAAATCCATCTCCAGCTTCTCTATAATCACCCTTCAGGTATTTGAAGACGTTATCAAATCCTACCCCCGTCTTTTTTCCCCCCAGACTCTCAACTTTTCCTCATAGGTCATGCGTCCCAGGCTTCTAATCATTTTTGTTGCTCTCCACTGGCCTCTTTCCCTTCTGTCCCCATCCTTCTTGAAGCATGGGGCCTAAAACTGGACGCAGGCTGAATAGAGGGGAGGAATCACTTCCCTTCATTTGTCCTGTTAATATAACACACTATGCTGTTGGCATCTTTTTTTGCTATGGGACGACATTGTTGGCTCTCAATCAGCTTCTAGTTGACTGTGACCCCGAAGTTCCTGTCTGCAGTGCTGCAGCTTAGCCAGTTGTTCCCCAATCTGTATCTGGGCATGCAATTGTTCCATCCCAAGTGCAGGACATTGCACTTGACCTCCTTGAATTTCTTCTGCTTGATTTCAGGCCGTATCTGCAGTTTACCAAGGTAATTCCAGAATACATTCTGCTATAATTCTAGTACAATTTTTTAAAACCTGTGAATGAAAGACTTTTAAACTGTCACATACTATTAGCATAGATAGTATAGGAGATGATGTTGTTTAAAAGCTTTATTGGCACGTATTGAGATGAATTTCATTATTTGTTAGTGGGTTATGTGCGTGTTGCAGGCTCATGTTAGTAAATCCTTTCACTCCGCAGAAAGTTACGCTGTATTTCATGTATCTGGGAATATCATATAGTGTATGAAAAACATACGTTCTGATTTGATTGAGGAGAATGCTCTTAATACATGTCTTCCAACCTGAAAACTGCTTTTATGCAGCAAGGTTGTTGGTTATAGCTGTATTGGTCTAAGGACACAGGTGTTTATGCCCGAAAGCTTGCAAAGAACAGTTTTTGAGAGAGCTGATATTGGCACACATTATTTTTGTCCTGGCTTCTCTCTGTATTTTGTTGGTGTATGCCTGTGTGCCAGTGGCACTGATACTTTGGGCTGTGAAATAACTATGGGGTTTTATTAAAAGTTTCTTCAGTTACTGTTGCTGTGACAATAAAAGTTAAACATGGTTACTAATGTATAGAGCACGCATTCTCTTTTCAGTGGCAGCAGGTCAATGATTTGTTTTTTTTATCCCTATGTAGCTTTGAAGTGCAGCAAAGAAGTGAAATCCATTGAGAATAGTCTGTTAAGGTAAGTGTATTTATTACAGGGCATTGACAAACATTGCCTTACAACATTGATTTTCCTTATATTCAGGGATTTAAACACATGGATTAGAGATATAGCTGACAGGGCAACTTTAACCACTTGGTTGTCCCATCACACACAATGCTGAGCAATAGTGAGAAGGAAAGTATCAGGGAAGAAGTTGATGTGCTGAGTTTGGCCAAATCTTCAAGCATGATTGCTGACTTATGCTTTGTTCACAGTGCTTAAGATATTTCAACGTAGCTATGTTTATTAAGATTAATGCTAGGCATAATAAAAATGCATTGGTACTGCTTCTGGTCAATAGCTGAATAAAGCCAGCTGGCAAAATAAAACATTTAAAACAGAATGCAGAGTGGCATTTTAATCTGCTTCTAATAAATGTATTGTGATAGTCAGGTGTGTAATAGTATGCAGCAGACACCATCCTGCTTTGTGCAGAGTTAGCTGAGAGAGATTTCCAAACACGGGTATTTTTGTTTGGTTGGTTCATTGGTTTTGTTTGATTTTCATCACATGGTTTTAAGTGGGTAAAAAAGCTAAATTTGAACTAATAGGTAGCCGCCTGTGTGGTGTTACAATAGCTTTAGTTTTAAAGAAAATCTTTTCCCATTCAGCAGAAGTATCAAGAAGTGTGCAACTTAAATTGTTCTTGATTCAGGTTTAAAAACTGAAATACTTCATGGAGAGAAGAAATTGGGTAATAAATTGTGGACTATGATGGGGATCTACTTCCATTAAAAGGCAGGTTAAAATATCCTATAATCCTATATTTGGCTTTGACAACAGTTATCTTTTTATTTTGAGATTTTTCTGCCATCATTTTCGTAAGAGTTGAAGTTGAGAACTGTGGTAATTAAAGCAGCCTGAAACATAAAAGGCAGATTTAGAAATTCAAGATGGTCACATTATGCAGTGAGATTTTAAATTATAGTCTTGCAGTGTCATCAATTGTAAACCATTGTGATCAACTGTTAAAACATTTGTTAAACAACAGATTTGTGTAGCATAGAAGCAATGAATGTATGGTATGGTATAGTATATGAGCTTAAATTTTATTTTTTTCTAGGCACGTTTGCATTTTATGACATGGTAAATCGATTTTTAATGTTTATATGGATAGTTAAGCTGTTTATAGGTAGAATAAAGCCAAAACAGAAATTGGAACAAATATTTATGTAGTTGATAGAAGGAAAACTTTTAGGGGAGGGAAAAAGTATACCTTTAATTTATGTGGCAGCACCAATTTATATGTTTATAGCTGTTTGCACCTGCTTAATTATCTGTTTGTTAAGGAAATGTTGTATATAGTTTCCTTGGTGGCAGCTGTTATATCACAAGGTGATAAGTGACCTCGAACATGAACCTCACAGCTGTGCTTTAACCCCTAGTATGCTAATTCTAAGGCTTGTGTTAAAAAAAATCTGGAGAAAAGATAACCTGGTGATAAAGATCACTCTTCCCATACTTCTTTCCCAGTTACAGTGCAATCTGCACGTTAGTCCATCTCAAGGGGACGGGTTGCGTGGCATGCTTGGGTATGTGCACCTCTCGGGGTGCGATTCTTCAGTCCAACTATTTTTGCATGGGTTCTCTGGGTAGCAGTCTCCTTTTAGCCACCATGTTAACATGACAAGCCTAACTGTTCTTGGCACCTGTGAGCCTATTTTCTCCTGAGACCTGTGGCCATCAGCTGAATAAAGCAACTAAAAAAAAAAAAGATTCTTCAAAACAAAGCATTATTTATTCACCCCCAGGTGCACAGCAAGCAGAACAAAGGATAAAAACAACAGCTATTTATAGGTGTATTTCCACCTCCCTAAATATTCAGCTCTCCTGAAAGCTTTGGTGAGCTCTGTTCCATCGAGTCACCTTATTCACCCCCAAACCAGTACCTTTTAAGGCTTCAATCCTAGATCATTCAGTCTGGGAAAATGAACTCTGAAAGTTTGCTTATAATCAGATGCAGGATATTCCCCAATTAAAAGCTCCTTCACTGTTAAAATAAATTATAACCTATTTCAGAAGGACTGAGTGAACAAAGTGAGTAGAGTGGCACTGTATATCAGAAATGGCATGACCTGTTTCTGAGTCGCTTACGATTTGAAAACGAATGCTCTCAACTAGGAGTGGATCCATGTTCTAATGGATAAAGCACAACCTTGGGCACCCACTAGTTGGTATCATCTACAGGTCACAAAGTCATGGTAGAAACAGGGTGACCAGATCTTTAATCACCTATCTATAAGGTATAGGAGGAAACCCCCTGTTATTGTAGAGGACTTGGTCTCGGAAGTGTCATGCTGTTGGTACCAAAACTTCTTGTAGTTCTAAAAATTCTAGATGAGTGTCCTAAATCAAAAAGTATTATGTCCATACAGGGTAAGCCTACATTAGGCCTCATGTTGACCGCTAACGAGGATCATAGAACTAACAATTCATGGCTGCTTAGGTGCACATGATCATAACTTGACTACATTTCTGTAGAAAGAGAATAAAATGCAAGAGTCACTAATGTGTACGTTCGGTGCTTTGAAAGGACCAGGTACTCAAAGCTGAAAACAATTGAGACAAATGAGCTGAGAAAAATAACTGTGTAAACAGAAAAATGTGAATCCTGATTGGACTAGTTAAGAATATTTTACCAGATTCTCAAAAGATTACACTTATCAAAAAAATCTAACAACCTGCCTTAGAGAGGAAGTAAAAGGTACGACCCCTTCCTCTTCCCACCTCTTTCTCCCCCCAGTATGTATCAAGGGGGTGTAAGGTGATTGTGATTACTATAAATCAGAAATTAGAATAGAAGCAAATTGAGAAAGGAAACAAGAGGATATGAAGCAAATTAAATGATCAGCAGAGATGAGGACAGTCAGTACTATTTGTAAAAGTGTATTAGGAAGAAGAAAATTCTGAACAAGTTGGCCTTTCACTAGATGGAAATGGTACAGCTGTCATTCAAGCAGAAAGGCACATGTATGCAGAAAATATTTCTTTTCTGGAAACAATAGATTGCATATTACTGGTTTCTGCAGTACAGTATATCCAGGCTCGATGGAGTTCCCTTTTCTCTAAGAGTTGGCCAACGTGTAACTATTTTTCCCCAGTAAATCGTCCCTAATGCATTTCATATTTGTAGTTTAAAGAGGAAATTGATAGTTGGAAGCACTCATGATTCCTGGAATACCCCAAGAGAGGAGGTGCATTTTTGCCATGATTTGAAGTCCACTCCCTGGAGTGAGAGTTGTGTTTCTCTAGAAATGAAAATATTTTCAGAGAAGAATTAGGGTATACTGTTAAATGAAAAACTGCAGCGAGGACTCCTTCTAAAAGGCTTCCTTAACCAATGTCTAAAGTATCAACAGGGTTTCCAAGGCAATTTTCTTTAACCTTTGTTTAAAGGCGTTTTGCCTGATTTTTGTGGCTCTCCCGAGGTAGTTGCTTAAGATATGAATCACTTTGTTTATGGTACCGCACTCAACTGAATAAAAAGGACTGCAGTCAACCTACACAAGAAACGTGCTCAGGTATGCCCAGATACCTATTGTATTTTAATCACTCACTTCACTGTATACTCTGCTTTCTGAGTATCCTTTCTGAGCATCTCATGAAGTGAACTTTGGGTCACAAAAGTTTGTGATCTATCTGTCTGTCTGTCTGTCTGTCAATCTCTCTTTCTATCTATCTATCTAACGATCTTATTTAGTTTGTCTATAAAGGTGCATACCTACCCTGGCTTCTGACAGACTAACATGGCTAACTACCTCTCTGTATATTCTTGTACATAGTTGTGTTAAACACATTGATTTTAAAATATTTACTTATTCTCTTGAGTGCAGTAGTTGCCTTTACCAGAGGGTCAGTTTGGTCTCCGTACGTGAAAGACTTGTATTAACAAGTCCTTTTTTCAAGTCATAGTTGGTCATATGATTGGCATTCATTAAATATAATTGAAACATCAGTGGATTTCAGAAGAGATTCCTTGAATAGGAGCAATGTGCTGCTGATCAAACTGAGGTTCCATCTTTCTAAATGCAATACGTAAGCCGTTAGTATCTGAAATAAATGCTAGCACTTTAAGGTCAGTACAGACCTTGTGGACTGTTTTTGCTTTCCCTGGTAAAGTATGCCAAATTTTTTAGCTCCAGCTTAACACTAGTTCTGTATGAATCCATAAGTGCTACAAAAGAAAAGCTTTAAAACATGCACACTGGAGTGAAAGAAAGTTGTCTACTTAATCCTATTCATGAGAGAGAAAGTTGGTTCTTGTGATGTGAATTGAGGAGTACACTATGTGAAGAATGGGCATCAGGCTCATAATCAAGAATTCGCTTTTATATTCCCAGAGGAAAAAATAAAGTCAAATGTTTGTGTTTTGCCTTTTCCAGTTTATGGTCTGTGAAATGGACAGTAGGGAGCCCTGCCTTTCTCAGACTCAATCAGAATAGTGTCCTTGGGCATTTATTGATGTGCTCTGGGAGGTGATTTGAGAGTGCCTTAAACAGCACAGCTCCAAGAGCCATGCTAATTTAAAGCACCTGGAACGTCATGTATATCAGTATCCCTGCACTGAAAAATGGTGGTGGGGTGCTTTGAACCAAAGCTCATTGAACAAACTTCAGTTTTAAGCACCCCACTGCCATTTTTCATTTTTCAGCACAGGGATGCTGATGCACGTGATGCCAGAGTCTGCTGGAGCATGGTAATTACAGTGCATTGGAGCAGCCTCCTTGCATGTGTATAGGAGCCCATAGTGTTGAAATACTTTTTTCTCCTTCCTGTTCATTGGCAGTAGTGTTTTTTGAAAAAAATCTTGTTTTCCCAAAGGCCTTACTTTAAGGATGAAATATCCAAAGACCATGAGTAAATGAAATGGATAGTTTTGCCACTAAAAACTATTCTGCCTTAGTCCACAGCAGTATCAATAATGATGTCAGTGGGAATTTTGCTTTGAATTCAGAGCTTGTAGTTGTCTCTAAATAGCATGCAGAGGGAAAAAAACAATTCTAAAATAAAGTTCAAATGTTACAGTTGTCGGAGAAAAGCAGGTTTTCATCACCATAACTACATTCTTTCAGAAATCAAGAAAGCAATATTTCATGCCCTACTCCCAGGCCAGAGGTTTTTTAGTCATAGCATGGTGCCTGGCAAAAAAGAAATTAGACAACATTAGCAGTAGTTAGTTGTCTTGGCAAGAGTCCTTTGTACAGTAACTTAGAGCATTACATCCTAAGAGCTCCTGCCATTCTTAGCGGGTATTTTTCCAGGCGTCAGAAACATGGAGCCCCTGTGAAAGAAAGTGTAAAAACAAAGGGAAGAGGGGTTAAGGTTCAATAATTCACATGTTGCTACTATATGTTCACCTCCACACATGTACACTGTGCATAATGAATTAAACTGCTCAGTGACATAATGTTTTCCTTTTCATCATTTACAGTGGTTGGTTATATGTGTTCCTGTTCTTAAACCTTTAGATATGTTGGGGATGATGTTGCAGTCGCACTGCATGGGTGTGTGTGTGCGCATGTGTGTGCACACACGTGTAGATTGGTGAGTCTTGATTCATTTTTCCTGAGCTAACTAATAGGGGTGTGTGAAGCAGGCCCTATTCGATTCAGATTTGGAGTTAGCCCAAATCAGGTACAGTGATTCAATTCGTTGATGTGGGTCACTGTCCCCGATTTGATTTGGCCAAATCCGAATCTGATGATCCGATGCTGATTTGGCGATTCAGTGATTTGGACATAGACACAGCTTTAAAAGTTTTTTCTACCTACCTCAAGGTACCAGCATGGCTTATGATCGCTACAATGCATGGAGCATCCCGCAGGAGTGCGGGGGGGAGGGAGGGGGCGGATTTGGAGATTCGGCCACCAAATCAGGCCAAATCTCAGCCAAATTGAATCAGGAACCAAAGCTTCACACAGCTCTAATAACTAAGTGGGAGAAGTGACTTTTGTCAAGACCACTGGCAACATCATAAAAGACAAAATATTACCAAGAATGGAAGGGCCATAGGTATGTATAGTATTGTTCATATGGGATCTTGTTAATATTGTGTGTGTAAGGGGGTTCCTGGAACTGTATGTTGTGAATAATGGATGCCCTTCCAAGGGAACTAGGGTACTTGCTCCTTCCTGGGTGGAGGATGTGTTTTCTGAACACAATTATTGGAAAGCTGTACCTGTTCCTTAACTTAATCACTTTTTGCAGAAGTATTTACCACATGATTTTAGCACCCAGTGTGTCTCAGGCTGCTAGAGTTAGAGATTAGTTCTTTATACTACTTGAAAGGTGAGATTACTGTTTTCAGGTTGTGTGCAACATTCACTTCTAGCTCTACTTCACAGGTTTTCAAGACAGTAGCAGGATGGGGGATGGGAAAAGAAAATGGCAAAAAAGCAACACAACTACTTTATTTTAAAAGTACATCATGATATCAAGTATAAAATGAGATCCCTTTATGTAACCTGAAAACTGGAATGATTCCTAGCTTTGAGATAGCATAAAACATTCATTTCTTGCCTGCGAGGTTCATAGGAGATTAAACTTGAAATTATCTCATCTTTGCATTGTTCTGTTATAGTATTGCTTTTGGGGCAGGATGAAAAACTAGGGGTCATTTTGTGGACATTTCTTTTTAAATGAAACATAACAGCAATATGGTAGGAGCGTGGCCGGCAGATGGAGGGAAGCGATTCTTCTCCTCTGTTTGCACTGGTGAGGACACATCTGGAGTCCTGTGTCCAGTTTCGCACTGGTGAGGGCACATCTGGAGTCCTGTGTCCAGTTTTGGCCCCCCACTACAGAAAGGATGTGGACACGTTAGAGAGAGTCCAGTGGAGGCCTGCAAAATGGTTGTGGGGCTGAGGGACATGACTTGTGAGGAGAGGCTGAGGGAAATGGGCTGATTTAATCTGGAGAAGAGAAGACCAAGGGGGATTGAATAGCAGCCTTCACCTCCCTGCAGGGGGGCTGCAAAGAGGATGGAGCTGGGCTGTTATCAGTGGGGGCAGATGACAGAGCAAGGAGCAATGGGCTCAGGCTGCAGCAAGGGAAGTTGAGGTTGGATATTAGGAAAAACTCACGAAGAGGGTATTAAAGCGTTGGAACAGGTTATCCAGAGAGGTGGTGGACTCTCCATCCTTGGAGGTGTTTAAGACCCAGGCAGACAAAGCCGTGGCTGGGATGCTGTAGTTGGGGCTGGTCCTGCTTAGAGCAGGAGGTTGGACTAGATGTGACCCCCTGAGGTCCCTTCCAGCCCTTGTCGTCTATTGTCTGATTCACGCACGTTGTGGTGGAAAGGAACTCTTGGGTTCATACTGTCTGGAATTTTTTTAGAAGAGTCAATGTACTACTGCCTACAACTGGTCAGTTAATTTACGTATGCAACTTTTTTGAACCCAGGGTACTATATTAGTATTTCAAATCTCCATAACTGTTCCATGTGTCATTCCCATAGCTCTTGTTTTACCTCGCTTTAGAAGCTGAAATATAGGGTGACTTGATTTTAAAGTTGACATACTGCATGTAGTCACCACTGTAATGTGCTCTCCTTTGGCAGACAGAACATATTATTAAAGTTTTTTCAAGCGGAGTTTTTTCAGGTTTCCTTTGCACAGTACACAGTGGTTCCAAACCTGAAATTAGGCAGGTGGTTCATAAGATGTCTTATTAGAGATTAAATAAAGATTAAATTTAGTGCCCCCCAGCTACCAGTTCTCAAGTGGAACAGAATCATTTCAATAAATATCCTTCCAGAACAATAGGATGCCATTAGGATTTTTTCATAGGATGAAAGCAGTACAGAAAGATGTAGTATTTTAATGCTAGCAAACACAACATCATTTTTCATTGTCCTTCTGATGACAATCTGGTTATTAGGTTGTCAGAGTTTTTTGACAAAATGTAGTGTTGGGCTACCTAATTAGATTGCTTTAAAGCCCATTGGGGATGCTGATATTTTTCTAATAAATTTTGGCCTAGGTTGCTTTTGTTAAAGGCAAGCATATCATTCTTGTGTGAAATGCTTGCTTTTTATGTTTACTGGGCTAAACATGAAAAATTCACTTATGCCTGATGTTCTTGGTAAAAGTATATCGTTTTTCAGGGTACTCTCTACACCAGTCATGTCATATATCTGAAAAGTTGTAACTGCTGGGTAGAAATGCTGAAGTGATATTTAGTTTCCAGGTAAAGGATTTATACTTCAAAAATAGTGAATAAGAAATTTAAGTATCTAAAGTTTTATTTAAAGTATGAGTTAAAGTTTTAATTTCGAAAATCTGTTCAGCCAATTTTTTTCTTTTAAAGATCAATAACAACATTTTATACTCTGAAAGAGTCTAGGCTGCTGACAATGCAAAACAAAATAGTTTTCTGTTTTTGCACCTGCTTACTTAATAAAGGAAACAATGATGTGACTAGCAGTATAAAGATTTGAAGAAGTACCTGAAGAAGAAATTTGGTTTGTTTGTGAATGTTATAAAATTAAGTCAGCCTGAGAGATTGCATTATGGATGCCTCCATCAATAAAGAAAGCTCTAAATTTTTCACTATAAATACAGGTAGGTCTCTTAATAAGGTTCAGACACTGCTGTGTGATATCAGCATGACTGGAAGATCTTGTCAATAAATCATTGCTTTAAAGGTCTTCAAAGTCCATTGGTGTCAGTGAAAGTCTTCTCTAAGGTCCTGATTCAGCAAAGTACTTAAGCATATACTTTACCTAAATCTCATTGGCTTCAGTGCTTTACTCTGCTGCGTAGAGAATCAAAACACCTCAGCCCCTTCACGCCTCTCCATGTGCTTTGCCTTGCAGGTTAAAGATTTACTCTTCTTTCTACAGCTACGAAACTTTTGAACAGATGTGAAAACCTGGGCACTATAACTTTCCCATGGCTTTATGTGGTGTTAGATATGGTGAAATAAATTGGTATTTTTTTTAAAGAAGATTTTAATATCTTTAACTTCATTTTTAGGAAGAAAGCTGGCAAAACAATCTCCTGTAGGTACTTACTAATATTTCCAATGATTTACCTAAAACATGTATACAGGAGTAGCCATTGAAAGGCAGCGTTCCATTGGCAACGGACTTCTTAGCAGGACCAAGACCAAGGATAGCATACATTACTGCAGATGTTAAACATTTAAACTAATGTAGGTAGAAAGACTCTGGCATGCAATTAGTAATGCACATTTTTTAAAAAAAGACATTCTTCATCAAATATTTCTGCAGTTGTAGTTTGGAACTCTTAGTACAAATCAAAGAGATTTTTTTTCTAATTCTACCTTTCCATATCATATGCTATTGAAGTAACTGTTGTTTTCATTCATTGAGAAATGGCATTTTACTTATATAAAGGGTTTTTTTTGTTCTCATCAGTGTTGTACTAGTTTAAAGATACCTTAAACTAAAATCTTAACATATGTGCATATTGTGCCCCCACTTCTGAATTTTCGCAGTGCCCTTTTAGGAAAGTGTAGTTCAATGTTATAATAAATACTGCAAACACACTATTGTAAACTGTACCATGTTAACATTTAATCTAGAATAGTACGACTTCTTTCGTAAGGTAGATTTCATTAAGTAGCTTTCAGAATCCTTCCTTATAATTTGAAACATGTTTTTACATATTTAGATGACATGGTTTTCACTTTCTAGTTGATGGAAGTGCTGCTGGACTTTCTGCTGGATGATGTTCCCAGTAAAACCAGAACTGAGACATGTGGGAAACGATATGCCTTGTGCTAGCTACCATCCTATAGATTTCAAATTCTGTTATACCAGAAGCCTTGATTTTGTTGTTTTCCCTCAGACCGGAACATTTTGACATCCTTCCGTTATCTCGCAGAACTCCACATGTTCACATGAACTCCCCGACCATACTGCAGGGTTTGTCTCTCTTGCTGTTATCTTTCCTGGAATTTTGGGTCATTTTGTACTTGTCAAAGTTAATTTGCAAATCAATACTTACAGGATTATCCTAAGGCAAATGCGCATGCTTTACCTGAAAGGTTGGTAAGGATTCAGGCTTTTTTTTCAAATATTATTAAATAAACTTTGAATTAAATTCTAAGTGATACTCACCCCCTGAATGAACTTATTTGGATGCTCTGTTGCAGTTTTTAAAGAATATGTTGAAAAGAAAACAAGAAGCAATGTCTTTTTTATATATTGTTTTATTAGACGTTTGCAGAAATAATGTGAATAGCTGGTATATTATCGAAGGCCAGAGATTAGCAGCTCTCGCCCTTAAAGAATATATAATGTGAGGTGTATTTTTAGAGCGCTTGCATTTTTAGGCGGTGCTGTTTTGTTAGAAGTGTGTGAATCCCACTGATTTTTTTGTTTGTCTGGGTTCAATTTGCCTGGAGTGGGAGGTGTTTGTGAAGCATAGATTGCAAAAGTATGTTTCAGAGCATGCCAGCTGCGTTACAAAACCAACACATTTTGTCCAAACACCACTACCAGGCTTTGACTACCCTTTAAAGAGCCTCTTAGGGGAAACTATGTGTGGTCTGTCCTGTACTCGTATCTGGTGGACAGATATGAGCAGCTCATTTTTGTTCCCAGTTGCATGCTTTGTCCACATGTCCACTTCCAATACTTCACCCCAGCAGGGAGCAGGTCACCATCCTGTTGGCTATGTGGACACCCTCTAATGGTACTGGAGATAAAGAAGGGATAGAAGTTAATTGGGCTACTACAGGAGCAGTGAGAGAACACAGTTATTTTGGGAGGGGGGTTTCTTGCTTATAGTGAAATATTGTAAAGTCTGAGGTTTTCTCCCAGCTGCCTCCCTGCCATTTTGGTTCTTCTCTGCTATTGCAAAAACAAGACAAAACCTATTACCTACAACAACAGTTTTTATAAGGCAAATCTATCCTCAGTGCCATGTTAATGACTGGGCAAGGTTGGTTGTCAAGAGTCAAGCAGTGTTTTTTGCAAGGGTAGAAGAGACTCACCACTCCCTTTTCCTTCTCTGTAGTATTTATGAAAGAGCCCTTACTCCAGTAGTCTAGTGCTCAATGCACTGTTTCAACTCCCACAGAATGACTTGCAGGCAGTGGCAGAATGGATTCCACTTCATTTTTCTTAAGATTTAGAAACCTTTGTTTGCTTTTCCCCCCGACAGGTGAGAAGGAGTAACTTGATTACGTAAGTATCTAGTTTGCCCTGGTGAGCCAGTGTTCAGACACTGAGATAACCTGGGCTCACCTTACGCTACTCGGAGGAAAAGCATTGCTCCGGGTTGTGGCTCCACTCTTTTCACACGGGCAGAATTAGACACTCAGGTGAAGGAAATGACATCTAGAGTAGCAGGCACCGCAAGACAGACTCACATGGCTTGGCTGCTGGTTCTGTGTCCAACGTTTGCCATTTCTGACTTCAGGAAACAAGTAGTTTTGCAGAATCTAATCCGTAAGGCATGCCACATATGTCTTCGCTGGAAGATGAGTTTAGGCTGCTGCACTACCATCTTACCTGAGGGCGCGCATTTGGACAGCTGACAGGAATCTTGATGTCACATCCAGAGGCTTGTTAGGTGGAAAGAATATATTTCAAATGTAGCCAGTCCTTGTCTCATGACAAATCCAGAAGACCAGCATCCTTCCATGCCATCTGTGATCAAAATTGAATCACTTCAGGTTGCTGCACATGACAGCAGGTATGAACTTTGTGTTTCCTCTGTTTGGTTTGTGAGCTTAGAAAATGGGGACAAACAGGTCAGCTACAATGGCCAAAGCTGCTGGGTATGCTGGAGGCTTGCATTCGCTGCGCTATGGAATGGTTAAACCGCTACGGTCCCCTCCACACACGCAGGTAAAGGCGTGATGGGATCTAATACACAATCCACACAATCATGCCTCCTGCTACACCACATGTACACGGCAGTGTGATTGTGGGATCACAAATCTCATCCCTTCGTGCCGTACTGCTGGTGCAGGGGGAGCCCGATCCTGGGCTCCCCTTGCATCAGGAAGAAGCAAGCTTCTGTGGCTGGGAGCCCCTCAGCTGACGAGTCTCCTAGCCATGTGGACACATGTACCCCCATGGCTATGAGAGGGCAGCAGCTGTGATCCCCAGTAATGGGGTGCGTGGGGTGTCCCTATGGTTGGGAACACTGTCAGCTGATGGGGCTCCCAGCTTCAGGGGCATGTGCTCCCATGGCTGGCAACCAGCATCAGCTGGGAGCTCCCAAGCTCAGGGGTACACATGGCCCCCCACAGCTGGGATCTCGGATTAGCTGATGGGGCTCCCAGCCACAGGGACACAGGCTACATGTGCAAATTATAGCCAGTTTCTATCCCGTTTTAAAGTTACAGTATTCCACATTTTTCAGCAATAACTTTATAGCTGGTTGGACTCTTTTAGGGTATCCAATCTAAGTTAATTGCATATATGACTAAGTAATTCTGTAATACATGTAACATATAGAGCCATAGGCTAAGAAATTTGAGTTGACTTAATTGTGGTGAAAAAAATTCATGTAGAATTATTCACAGAGGACAATGGTTGATTATACTTTTTTACCTTCGGTATGATTTAGCAAGCAAACGTGCATGCTAAAAGTGCACTTTATCCATTGTGAAAGGAGAATTGCAGCAAAAAGTTGGGCGGCTCAGGTGCTCTTCAGCTAGCCAAGCCCATGTTCTTTAGGACTACAAATCCTCATGAGTTTGGTCCCGAGTCATCTGCTCAGACCACTTGACTGCGCAGCTACTTCAAATGAGTTTGAGTGTAAGCAGTCCTCAGCTTAAATGAGATTTCCATTTGCTTTGAAAGAAAATGCTAAAGATGATGACTGTTCACTTGTTAATTTTGGTTAGAGACATTTTACGGTTTGAAACATGACAACAGAGTCCTTTTGTGGATTGCTGTTGTTTGTTAATTATGTCTAACGTCAATTATTCATTTAAACTTCTTCTGATTCAAGAAGCTCCCTTGGCAAAATTTTGTGTATGGGACAAAATGGTTCCAGAAAAATCTGCTCTCTAGAGAAGGACATTGGGAAGGAGGATTATTGAGTAAATGATTGAAAGAGTCTGTATAAATGGTTTTTATTCGGGAGGACAGTATTAATTCAGCTCAGCCTGAGTGAAAACTGAAGGGCAATTCTTACTCTCCATTTGGATCCACAGAAGCTCGACCCACTGGAGCACTCGTGCTGCATAATATCACATTATAAATGCCTGAGAATGAGCTTCGATGAGGGCACAGGGCGCTTCTAGTTGTTTGTGGAGGCAGAAGCTGAAGTCAGATTGACCGATTTGTAGGTGTCGTGTCAAACAGGGGAATGCTTTGAAGATGTCAAAATGGGATATCCGTTTCCGTGCGAGTACATGCCCATCTAGAGCGGTCTCAAAGGGGGAATTTTGAAATAACAACAGTATTTTCCCTTCCCTTGGCACAGACGAATTGGAAGAAGAGAAGGGAAATAAAATACTATCTCAATATTCAGATGAGCCGAGGTTGTAAAAGAAACAATGAAAACTGGCTTTCTTGAAAAGGGAATTGATATTATATTGAATTGCTACACATCAAAAACTTTTTTTGTGAATGTTTTCAAAAGATATTTTGACAAGTACAGGGAAGAGGTGCTGGTATCATTAAATAAGTTGGCAACTTTTGTAACCAGCTTTTTGGTATCATAGCTCAAGGGAAAGTCAATAAACTTTGATTCCCAGCATTAATGTAATTATTTTGATTTTTCTGGCTCGTTCTAGGGAAGGCTTCAGTAACGTAATATCAGATGGCCAAAAGCAATTCAGAAATCCTGTGTCCCATAGGATGTCGTTCAAATGTAGTAAGACCGGGGGTGGAATAAATCATTTTCTCTGATCTTGTTAGGGATGAGAATGTTATAGAGAAGCAAATGTGCATCACTAATACCAGGATACTGTAGGCAGAGAAAAAAAGCATGAAGTTTCCCTGATTACTAGAAGTATCCTGTTTAAAGTTTTTCCTCTTTGTTGTTTCTTTACCTTAACTTTCCTGTCATTTCAACCCTGTTCTCCATCTCATTGCCACTGGTGGCAGCAATTGTAATATAGCACTGAAGATCAGGTCTGGTAACGTATTTTGGTTTGTCTGGAATAGCTCTTCGTACTCTTCTTCCCCTTGGTCCAGGTAGAACTTGAGGAATAGCTTTCTAAGCATGCGTTGATACAGAAACTTGATTTGTCCTTGTAATTTTTTTTTTCTTTTAATGCAGCTTCTGCTGAAATATTCAATTTTACAATTCAAGTTCCCTTGAGGGAATGAGAAGATGAGGTGGGATGGGAGAATCATAATAATATAAGTGTCCCTGTTGGGTAATAGAGGCTAAAGAACTTGTAAATTCAACTTGAAAAACAAAAGCTTGATGAACTTTATTTGGAGATATTTTCCCCTAAGCAAAAGAAAATTAAATGATACACTGTACTTCTCTTGTAAAGGTTTGCAACAAGTAAATTAGACACAGCATTATGTGCAGTGTGAGTCAGAAAAGAAATGAAGTTGGGAGTTTTAAGTTGTATACAATGTACTTGGTTAGGGATTTTTTCCCCTGGGGGAAAGCAACAGTGGAAAAAACCCAAGTTCTTTAGGATTCTCACCTTTCCTCAGTATCATTTAACTTTGTACTCTTTGATTCCTGAATTTTCATCTAAGTCCTGGAGAAAGTAGGAAAGAACTTGGAATTTAAAGTTAAATCTAGTTGTATTCTTCCTCACACTAAGCCTTACCTGGCACTATTTTTAGGGACATATTCGTAGGCTGAGTGCACTAGCTTCATCCACAAATAAAGACCCAACCCCTTTGCACACAAGGTAACCCTACACTTGTACGTACATACTAGGTATCTACACACACACACACACACACACACACACACACACACACACACACACACACACACACACACACACACACACACACACACACACACACACACAAAATAATTTATGGGTACGTCCAGATATGCAGGGTAAAAACTGACTTGTGTATCTTTTCTGTATCTAGTTTGGGATATATGAATTATTTAATGTATTTTTCTCCCATCGTTGTTGTCCTTTTTAAAACTCTAACTGGCAAATACTTACATTATTGTCTCTATTTTAAATAATGGCCTGGTTGAACAAGAGCTTATTTAGCATCTTGTCACATCAGAACTCTTGTGCAGCTGTACCTGGATAATGAGTGCTGTTGCTTCAACTTGGTTACTTTGGTTTGTTAATTATGTGAGTTAACTGCTGTTTAGGGACCAAAAAAAAAAAATTAGATAGATTTCTCTGTCCCCTGAGTCCCAGCTCCTGTATCTTCTTTTCTCTTCAGTGAAATATGACAATAAATGAAAAATATTTAGTATTCTCATAATTTTACCTGTAATGGGAATTATAAGGAGCTAGAAATGTCTCCCTTTGCCCCATATATGGTCTGGCCTCACGGCCTGCAAGTACTGCTCCCAGCTAGCACCTGTATTGTACGTGGGGTCTGTGCCCTTGTATCATTTCTTAGTGTGGGCCACGGCTGAAAGGCATAACTTCACTCCTGCTGCAGAGTCCTTTAGGGAACAAATTATTGAATTTTAAGGAATTATGGGAATCGTAAATGGCTCCATGCAGTCCTAAAATGTATGCAGAGTTGCACAGCTGTGGAGTTCGGGTGAATTTCCCAACTCTGTGATGAGTGGAGAAGGGGCAGTATATTATATATTCCAGTGAGTAGGGGAGTATTTATTATCAGAGCCACCTGTCCTCATTTGTGGGGAAAAGTCACACGACCTCATTCCTGCATGTAGCCTTCTGGGCCTTGTGCGGCAGGGAAATGGCATGCAACCCTTTTCTGGTTAGGACTTGTAGTTAATTTTCAGGCAGTGAGCTAAGATGGGAACCTAAGAGAAATATCGTTTCAAGCAATTTTTGGATTAAGGGTAAAAATTTCCAAAGAGCTGAATGACCTAAGAGCCTATTCCTAGTTTCTATAAGATTAGAGCTTGTTTCCATAAGAAGTTAAGCATGCAGTGGGCATGTCTACACGAGACACTTACTGTGCATTAGCCTAATAACACTGTGCAGTAGCATGGCGGTCAAAACCCCTGGTAATAGCTTCCTGCGCAGTGTTATTAGGCCAATGTGCAGTACGTGCCACAAAAAACACATGTGCCGGTGCTACTGTGCAGTCACTCTAGTTACTACACATTCAATTAGTACTTTATTAACAAATACTAAACTAAATGTGCAGTATCCAAGGTGCATTAACAAATGTGTAGACACACCCAGTTTGAAGATGTGAATTTATGGCACACAAGATGCTCCACACTCAAAATATGCCTTTCTGTGAGGTAGCTTATTCACTTCCATCCTGGGGTAAAAGTAGTCTGCTTACAGGGTGGCTGGGGATGGGGGATTAATGTACTGGGGAAATTAATGTAGACTAGCAAGTGTGCTGTTTATTCATGTCAAAACTTCCTGTGCACTTATGTCCCTGTATGTACTCTCCTCCTGCCTACGGGCCAGATTCACAATGGTGTGTGACATCCAGTGGTACAGATAGGTGCTGCAGGATTTACCAAAGGGTCCCTTATTAATCTTGCACAGTGCCTGTCTGTATGTCTAGGCAGCTAAGCACACAATGTAAATCTGACCCTTAGACAATTTGGAGAATTGGGCTCAGGTTCCTAAGTCACTTGGGCTCTTTGGAAAATTTTAGTTTAAATGAAGTTTCTCTTATTTAATATAATGGCAGAGTGTGCCTTCGCTGGGAGAAGCTGCACTATATTTATATAGAATTGACCCTGTGATATACATCCTCTAATTCTTATCTTCTGTATATTTCGATATTTTAATCTCTTTGTTCGCCTTCTATTAGAAACGGGTAAAAAAAACCCCTAAAAACCGGTGGCTGCACTCTGTCTGATAAGTGCTGATCTATACAGCTGTAAATAGTGTTACACTTTGAAATGGCTACAGGCCTTGCATAAACTGATCTGATTTTTCTTGCCTTCTGGGGACATTCATGATCCTTTATTATTGAAGCGGGTTCTCGTGTAGTGTAACTAAAGCTTGAAAATCTATCACGTTCTTAGAATTCATATCCCAGACTTTATGACAGTACCAGGCTGATCCCATGATTCTCCACTGCAGAGGTTCAGTGCACTGACTCACAAGTGTATTGAGCCAACATGACAGGAAAATATATCATTTTTTCACAACTAAAAGGAATATGGGAGTCAAAATAATAGAAGCTCAGCAGAGGCTAAAACAAAGGAATATAATTTACAGCACTGGTTATTTCTACTTATTATATAGTTGTTATCTCACTGAAGCTCTGCAGGTAATATAATTGCTTGCATTTCAGAGAACATTTTGGTCTGAAGACATAATTAATTCTGTTCTATCTTAAGCATGTATTTTATACCTTTAAGTAATCCTTAGAGTGCAAGAATATGCTTTGGAAATATGTTTTATTTAGCACTTTTGCAATGCAGTTGAGAGGCACAGAAAAATGGGGGAGCCAGAGGTACATGTGGCTTGCCAGGTACCCTGTCCTATCAGTAGAGAATAATAGGTTCATTTAATGGTCTTCATTAGAGACAACTGTCAGAACTCTTCCCCTTGGTGAAAACAAAAAGTGTTGCATATGGAATATGCCATAAAAATGGCACACAAGTGACATTATTATAAATAAAAACAGGCATTATTAACGATGCTCGTTAGCAAATGCCACAGTTGGATGTGAAATAGACTCCATACAGAAGGGTCCCATACATTATGCTTTTCAAAAGGCTGTTGTCTTTTGATTTTGATTTATAAACAATTGATAGTTCTTGGGAACTTCTTGCGCTCATTGCTTGAAGTCTTCACTGCCAAGTCCATAGCTATTATAATCAGTGGCAGCATCACAAAGGATTATTTTTGCTTCATTTGTGCTTTATTTCTAGAGAGGCATATACAGATCATTACATTTGTATTCATGGTGCAAATATTTGCGTAAGAATTAGTTCAAAATACTGAATGACCAAGCACATTTTATAGTTTGAAGTAATCTTCCACAGGCAGTTGGCTGTATGACTAATAGAATTACGTATGCGTAAAATCGCTTTTACTGTAGAAGCCAAAATGCAGAATAATAGCTTGTCAAACTGTCATTTGCAAGTGAGATCATAGATTTTGTAGTCCAAATTAGGTTGTGTTCTTTTTCTTTTTGTCAGGTCACATTCTAATAACCATATTGTGCATTAAACCCTGTGATTATCCGAACACTTGACAGATGGTAGGCTGTTAATTTATATGTAAGAGACAGTGATTGCCAGTGCAGTAATAGTATTCAACAAAATATGAAATGTCAAAATCCACTTTTTTGGTTATGTTTTATCTTGACTTATTTTAGCAAGGTAATTCTAGAAGAATTGATTTTTTTTTCATAGCTAAACATATGCTTTGCTTTGCTTTACTAGACTGAATGATTTTTACTATCAGAAAAAAAATTTAAAAGAAAGAAATGTTTATATTGATATTCATTTAATGATTCTCATTATTTTGCAGCGTAGTCAAGAGTGCAAGCAAATTACAAAGAGCAAATGTACACAGTGAAAGAAAAGTGATATTATTTATGTGTTTTAGCCTGAAGTTTTGAAATTAAACGTAATGATTCAGTATATTGATCTCTAGAAGTATTATTCACTTTAATTAAAGACTTTCTGGAAGAAGTAAAGAAGTTCTGTGTGGTGGCTTTAGGCTAGCTCATACTGGTTTTAATTTGATAAAACTGATATTGAAATGAGGTAGTGGTAATCAGTATTACCCTCTCTTTTTATTATCATTTTTGTTTCCCATCATTTCCTTTTTAAAGCCCCTCTCAGTGTCTAAGCACACCTCAGGAAACAAAACTTCTCTCTGCCCCAAAGAACTCAGTTTCTTCTGACAGATGTATGGGGTTATGATCGATGCCAAGGGATGAGGAGGGTCAAAGCTAATAACTGGCTGCTCACCCAGTTCTACATGCATGGCGGAGGGTCAGCTCTTTTTTTCAGTATAGTCACTCATGTTTAGAAAGTTGATGTCCACACATTTTTAGGAGCAGGTTGAAGGAGGTGAGGGTGCAAGTTTGACCAGTAGATTTTGGAAAGGTTTTCCAACTATAGCAAGCATCATAAAAGAAGCAGTAGAGCTGCGTGGGAGAAAACAAGGTGAAAAGAGCATTACTCTTGCCAGAATAGCTAAGACTAACGGAGGTGTTTCCTTGTTTGTATTTAATTTCTTGTATACTTAACTCCTAAGGCAGTTTTTTGTTTGTAGCTCATGGTTGTTGGTATCAAACAGTTAATAAACTTATACTTTTAATGCCAGTAAATTTATCCTTGGAATTGTGGTTGAGTCAGTAGCAAACCCGCAGTCATATCAGAAGAAAAACAGTAAAACTGCAGTTTCCTTGATTTTTCTTTGCTTAAGAGCAGTGCAAAAATAATAATAATAATTAAGAACCACCTCCACTCTACCTCTATTTCACACGCCCCTGAACTTCCTACGAAGCACAGTAATTCTTTGTGGATGGGAGTTTTAAGGCAATCTTTGGAAGAAATGTTTTCCTATAAATTGGTCTGCTTGTGCCTTGAGTGGCATAGAGAAGTTGCTTGGCAATTAGAACAGAGCTGAGCAGAATGCATGTAGGTCAGAGGCAGATTTGATTGGCTTTTTGGGTGGTAGGATTGCATAAATGGCTGGCAGAGTATGAGTTGGTCAGCATTTCAATGGAGTTCTGCAAAGAACTTTAATTTTGCAGGGAAAGGTTTAACTTGATAATGGAGTAGGCTATTACCACAGTTGCTCTTAAAAATCAAAAAGTAGTATATTGCTCGGTCCCATTTCTACTCATTGTGATTCTATTGTAATCTTGGAGTCTGAGAGTATAGAGTCCATTTTCCTGTTTGAATGGCCTTTATGAGCTTACTTTAGAATCCCACACTGACACCTCAAACATGGTTTGTACAAGCACAAAAAGTTCCAGATGTGGAAGCCTATAAATAATTCTAGCTCAGTAAAGCTGTGAAAGCTAGAAGTTGGGAGAGGCTTCCTGAAATCCTAAACACAAAGCACTTGGAAAAGAATTGAAGCCACATAAAAACATGCTGAAGCCTTTCTGCTGGTAAAGCTAAGCACTAGGACTATTATGAAATTTGCACAAGCATTCTGGGCATTGACAAGCAGATAAACTTATCAGGCATCTTACTTCCTACATCCTGCTTTGCCACAAGTAGCTTCTAAACCCTTATATTGGGGTGATCCAGTTGACATAGTATATTTGGACTTCCAAAAAGCCTTTGACAAGTTCCTTCATCAGAGGCTCTTAACTAAATTACGTAGTCACGGGATTAGAGGGAATGTCCATTTGTGGATTAGAAATTGGCTCCAAGATAGAAAGCAAGAGTGAATATAAATACAAGCCAGCAGTGTGCCCTTGTTGCCAGGAAGGCTAACGGCATACTGGGCTGCACTGGTAGGAGCGCTGCCAGCAGGTGGAGGGAAGTCATTCTTCCCCTCTATTCAGCACTGGCGAGGCCACATCTGGAGTCCAGTTTTGGGCCCCCACTGCAGAAAGGATATGGATAAATTGGAGAGAGTCTGGGGGAGGGCAAGGAAAATGGTTGTGCGGCTGGGGGGCATGACTTGTGAGGAGAGGCTGAAGAGACTGGGTTTATTTAGTCTAGACAAGAGAAGACTGGGGAGGGGGGGTTGAATAGCAGCCTTCAAGTCCCTGCATGAAGGTTGCAAAGAGGATGGAACTGGGCAGTTTTCAGTGGTGACGGAGCAATGGGCTCCGGTTGCAGCAAGGGAAGTTCAGGTTAGATATTAGGAAGAATTTTCTCACGAAGAGGGTAGTAAAGCACTGGAACAGGTTACCCAGAGAGGTGGTGGACTCATCCTTGGTGGTTTTCAAAACCCAGCTAGACAAAGCCTTGGCTGGGATGATGTAGTTGGAGCAGGAGGTTGCACTAGATGTGACCCCCTGAGCTCCCTTTGACCCTTGTTTCTATGACATAAAATTATTCAAAAAGGTAAAGATCAAGGCAAAATGTGATGAACTAATAGAGGGATCTGGCATGATTGAGCAAATGGACAACTAAATGACAAGTGAAATTCAGTGTAGAGGAGTGTAAAGTGAAGCATCTGAGCAAAAATAGTCTAAGCTATACCTTAACTATGGTGGCCTCTACTTTAACTGTTACCACACAGGACAGAGATTGGGGAGTTGTTGGGGACAGTTCTCTAAAAACGTTCACTCAATGCTCAGCAGCCATCAAAAAGGCAAAGCAAATATTAGGGATTTTTAAGAATAAAACTGAAAGTATCATGATGCTCCTTTAAATCCATGGTGCATCCACACCTTGAATACAGAGCTCCCACACCTCCAAAAGGATATAGAGGCACTAGAGAAGGTCCAGGGAAGGGCGACAAGGATGATCAGTGGTATGGAGGGGCTTCCATGAGGAGAGACGAAAGAGGCTAGGTCTGTTCAGTTTAGAAAAGAGATGCTTGGGTGGGACATGGTAAAGGTTTACAGAATACTAAATGGCAAAGAGAAAGTCAATAGGCATTTAACTCTCTCACAATACAAGAACTATGGGTCACAAAATGATACTAGTAGGTATTAAGTTTAAAATGAACACGAAGTAATTATTCGCAGTATGTAATTCAAGAGGGGAACGCATTGCCACCAGATGTGGTAGCAGCGGCAGTACAGCCAGATTCAAAAAGGGATTGGACAAATTCTTGGATCTCTGCCACTGTGACACAGGAGACTGGGCAAGGTGGACCTGTGGTCTGACCCAGTAAATGGCAGTTTTTACACTCTTATATTTGTTACTCCACTGGGAGTACACTGAGTTTCAAATAAGACAGCAGGTTTATTTGCAATTTTTTCTTCTTTGAGACAAGAGAATTTGGTTATTGGTCCCTTAATTAGAAGGGATAGCTGGCTCCTTCTAGGATAAGATGCCTCAGGATTATGAAGGAAGTAAAGGCAGGATTGTAATTTTTCATGTGAGCAGGTGGTCTTATTGCTGCTTTTATTAAAGATATACATCTGAGCAGGTGGTCCTGTTCAGAGTCAGACCTCTGGGAAAATGGCTAAAAATGTACATCTGCAACTTCATGTCTCTGTAAGACTTATTACCCATCCTTAGAAACAGTGATTATACAAAGCAACAGCAATGATACTGAGGCCATTTTAAATGCTTTCTTGTTTAGAAAAGGCTGAAAAAATGTAGGAAAATGTTTTAGTAAACATATAAAATAGCAGAGACAAGACACATCCCTAATTGTTTGCCTTTTGATAAGAGTATTTAATTTATTCTGTGTTTACCTGCACACCTCCCAGTTGTGGAAAGTGACCTAGATTCTATACGTGCTCATAACTTTCATTAGGTAAGAATGACATACACTTATCATTAGAGTGTACTAATTAAAGGAGAAAGTGACATTTCAAAGTAATGCTGTTCCCGGGCGTTTTAATGAAATACTGCTTGGTTTATTTTTGTTTTAATGAACTAAAATGCCATGCCTGGTTGTAGCGTAATTGTTATACTTTTTTTGACTCTTTGGTTAACTTTTCTTTTATTTCTTTTCTCCCCTTGGCACTTCTAATATAAGCAAGAAAACAAATGTAGTCATACTCTAGCAGAGGTTGGCAAGTAGTAATAACCACATTGCTTCCATTCATTTAAAAAAAAAAAAAAGTAGACTTATGGGGAAGCGTGGTCATGCCTGAAGATAGGCTACAGATACAGGTGGACCTGGACAGACTGGCAAGTTGGGCAGATAGGAATCTGAAGAAGTTCAGCATTGAGAAAAGTAAAGTGCTGCACCTCGGGACAAGCAATGCCCAACACGTTTACAGGCTTGGCAGTACTAAACTGACCAGCACCACGAATAAAAGGGACCTGGGGTATTGATTGACCACAGTATGAACATGAGCCGGCAGTGCGACGCTATATCCAGCGGGGCAAATAATATTCTGGTGTGCATCAACCGATACATCTCTAGCAAAACCAAGGAGGTGATTTGTCCGCTCTGCTCAGCACTGGTGAGACCACAGCTGGAGTATATGCAACTCTCTATTTAAGGGGGTGTAGGTTGTAGCTGTGTTGGTCTAAGGACATAGGCAGACAAGGTTCTTTGGGTGAATCTGATATCTTTTATTAGACCAACTTAAATTGGTCTAATAAAAGATATCAGATTCACCCAAAGAACCTTGTCTGCTCTTTATTTAAGGCATAAGACCACAGATCTTTGTCAAGCTAAGTCTATATAAGACTTGTGAGGGAATTATGGTTCGGGTGAATTATGCTGTTGCCTATGAAAAAGTACGCATTTCTGAACAAGTTAGTTTATAAGGTGCTACCCTGCCTTTCCTTCTGCCTGATTTCAGGCTAACAGGGAAAACTACCTCTTTCTGAGGCTAGCAGGACTCATTATTGTAGCCCTAGTAAGCTCTAATGGCAAGATTTGCACCTGGTTCCCAACCAACTAATTAACTGAGCCGCCTTCTTGCTTGTGACATTGAGCTCTCTCGTGTATAGATGATCTCCACCCAGGGAAAACAGTGGGTCTTACTTTTCTTTTGCTACTTACTTTTAGTACCCACCTAACCCAGACTGGAACTATCACAGAGCAATTTTGGGATCAAAGCTTTCTTCTTTTTATCCTGATTTCTCCAGTGATTTCTCTCTTTCTTAGAAGAAGCACTTAGGGCCATACCCACAGCAAGTGCCTAATTTCCATTACTTTCAATTCTGGATCTGGCCTCAGCTCTATTGATCTTTGCTCCCTGTTTGATCTTCAGGTGGAGATAAAGCCAGCAGGGAAGATTGAGTGACTGAGCCAAACAAACTCAAATAACACACCTGTTCTGAACAAATGACTTGCCACATTTCATATGTTACCTCCGTAAGAGGTATGTGCCTTTATACTTGCCTAGGAGGCGGACGCTGATGAGGATATGTTGAGAGGATAAGTTTCTTGGACTTACCATTGCCTTGCAGGAAATAGGTTGAAAAAACACCGTGTAGTCTCTTTGCCACTATTCAACATCTCCCTTTTATAGGAAGGTTTCTGAAGAAGTCCTCTAGAGACCTCACACTCTCTTGTTTTCTGTGAAATATTTTCTAAGCATCTCCCCGTTGCCCGCATAAGGAGACAATGCCTTTGTCTGCATTTTTCAACTCTTGTATATGAAATGACCTCACTTCCAGCCTACTTGGGTTTCTGTCTCTTTTCCTGACATGTTTTATCTCTGGGGATGAGAGGAATGAGATAGCATCTTATTTCTCACCTTCCCCAAGTTTTGAAGGTCACATTCCCTGTGGAAGGACAATTTAGGGTTTCCCCCTCTTTTAGAAGAGATGAAAGAAGAAGGCAGAAGACAACATCAAACAAACCAGCAGTGAGTTTGGAAATTAATTTTCTAGACTTACAGGATTAGAAAATATTGCGGAAGAAGAAGGCCTTAAGGTTCTCATAAACTTCAAACTGTACTCTTTTGCCTTTACCTTTGGCTGTTGGAAAATTACCTATCATTCATTACCTGTCCTTGGCTTATGGAGTAACAAAGCCCAGAGCTCCTGTATAAAATGAAAAAGTGTCTGGATTTTTTTTTTGTTGAACTTCTGAACTGTTTGTTTAACACCTGCATATCTCTTCAGGTTTTGACAAAGTACGTGAAACATTTCAGCCCCAAAGTGTTGAAAATTAAAATGTTTAAAAAATTGTTTGGGATTTTCTATTGGAAATGTTAAAAAAAAAAAAATCAAGGAAAGCAGACATTTTCTACAAAAAAAATCACTCGTTAAAAACTTAATTTGCCTACGGGAGGAAGAAAGGTTGCGTGGAAAATATTCTACCAGCCTTAATGATATGCTTGTGTAGCCTAATTGCCTTTGGCTGTCAGAATGTTTTCATTGTGTATTTATAGCAGGTATTTATAACCAATCAATGTTTTATCTCTTTATTCAGCAACATCTGGCATAAGTAGGAATAAGCCCTTTCTTACTAATGTTCTTCAGCCTCTAAAATAATTCTTTATACTGCCTGCAAGTAATTCTACCAAGTAACTATCCATCCTTAAAGTGCAGTGGACGTTTAACTTACAATTCCAGAGCACCAAGCATCAAAACACACTCTTATTTGCAATCGGGTGAGAAGAAATTGGGCCCTAGCTCTAAACTGTATTTTAGAAATAAACATGCAAAGATGTGCTTATTGAGCCTATGCTGTACAAGCAATCACTCGTCTTCCAAGCTACAAGAATGTTTGTCATCAATGCAAGAAGCTAATTTTTGTAAGAGAGCTTCTGTTGGCTCTAAAGCCTAATTTCCTTGAGTTCTGAGATGCTTACATAATCATGTAGGAGAGGTGCATGTCCAAGACTTTGGGAAATTAAAAAGGTGTCAGGTACATTTTGAGATCGATACTCTTATCTCGATGTGTCCTAGCCTTTGTGACATTAGGGAGATTGTTTATTCAGAAATGTGGATGGCTGTGAGGTTTTGAAGGGGCTGCAGATTAGTGGAGCGTAGAATGACGCATATACTATAATACAGTAAAGTTTAATCTAACCCCTTCCATTAGGGCTGTAGAAATTGTGTAGCTCACAGCAGATTTAACCATTGCTTCTTTCTAAACTAAAGTCATTAACAGAAGAATGTAAATGTTGATGCTATTATACATAAGTATACCTGGTGAATTATTTATCAATTATGGGAAACAAAAACGTGCTTTTTTAAAAAATCCTGGATAAGTGCCCTGTTTTTCCCTTTTGGGCTGAATGTACTATACATGTTATCAAGACAGAGACTGAAATTTAAGTAGTAATGTAGTGGTTTCTATTCAATTTTTTTTGCAGTTTTACCTTTTGCTTAGTATGTTTTCTTAATTATTTTCAGACTACAACTTCAAACATTGTAATATATTGAATGAAATGAGCCAGATGAAAAGTGTGCTGTTTTCTCTCATTTTATTTGTGGCCATAAAATTCCATGTAATAGATGGGTTTTCAGTAGATATGCAGACTTCTCTTTTATGTCTGAGGGCTGTAGTGGCCTCTTCTTTGCCAGTTATTTTATTAATCCTTCCCAGTGGCCTTGGAGGCTCTGCACCTTGCTGTCTTTGGGCCAAGCACGGTCCTCAAGTGTTCCCAGGCATGGCTTTTATGAAGACAGCATCTGATTCAAAGCGTTATTACTTTGCCATGACGACAGGAGGAGCAGTCCTCAGAGAATACCAGTTGAGGTGCATCCTTTAGCAAAAGGAGGAATGAAGCCTGAAGAGCAATGCTACTCACAGTGTCAGAGCTGTCACCCCAAGCCAAAGGCTTAATGCAGGGTAGGTGATTTGTGGAGGTTCATTTGCATTTCATGAACAGGCTGGGAAGGGAAATAAGCTCAGTTATAGGAACAGAGTCCATCATAATCATATTTCCAATGTGATTATCACTTCAGCATTAAAAAACAGTTATGAGGAAAGCATATCAAGTCACCTCTCACGGTTTCATAGTTTCATAGTTGGTTGGGTCAAAAGGGACCTGAGCAGATCATCAAGTCCGACCCCCTGCCATAGCAGGGGAGAGTACTGGGGTCAAACGACCCCAGCAAAGTGTACATCTAGCCTCCTCTTAAAGCCCCCCAGGGTAGGAGCCAGCACCACTTCGCTTGGAAGTTGGTCCCAGACCCTAGCCGCCCTGACCGTGAAGTAGCACCTCCTGATGTCCAGTCTGAATTTACCCTCTGCCAGCTTGTGACTGTTATTTCTAGTCACTCCTGGTAATGTTTGGGGGAACAGGGACTCCCCCAATGCCTGCTGGTCTCCCCTGACTAGTTTGCAGATCCCCCCTCGGCCTTCTCTTGTGGAGGCTAAACAGGTTCAGGTCCTGTCGCCTCTCCTCGTAGGGCCTGCCCTGCTGCCCCCTGATCATGCGAGTGGCCTTCTCTGGACCCTCTCCATGCTGTCCACATCCCTCCAGAAGTGCGGTGCCCAGAGCTGGACGCAGTACTCCAGCTGTGGCCTGACCAGGGCCGCACAGAGGGGGAGGATCACCTCCCTGGACCTGCTCGAGATGCATCTGTGGATGCACGACAAGGTGTGGTTGGCCTTCCTGACCGTGTCCCCACACTGCCGGCCCATGTTCATCTTGGCATCAATGATGACTCCAAGATCCTTTTCTGCCTCTGCACTGACGAGAAGGGAGTTCCCCAGCCTGTAGGTATGGTGCGGGTTTTTCCTCCCCAGGTGCAGCACCTTGCACTTGTCAGTGTTGAATCCCATCCTGTTCTCATCTGCCCACCCCTGTAACTTGTCTAGGTCCAATTGCAGCCTGTTCCTCCCTTCTAGCGTGCCCACATCCCCCCACATCTTAGTGTTATCAGCAAATTTGAAAAGGGTGCTTTTTACCCCCTCGTCCAAGTCACTGATGAAGGTGTTGAACAGCGCGGGCCCGAGGACTGAGCCCTGGGGGACCCCACTGCCCACATCCCTCCAGGTCGAAAATGACCCATCCACTACCACTCTCCTTCACATCACTTCTGATGCCTGTAGCGTCTGCCACAAAGAGCAGCTCTAATATCCTGGACTCAGATCCTTTTTTCCAGATCAAGATAAGCTATCTCAATGTCATCTTCTTAGAGGGTGTGAATGGAAACAGAATAGATGTGTGATAACTAAGAGATGGATAAGTGAAGTATTTGAACTTCTGGAGCCCACAACAAGTACGTAATGTGTAACAGTTATTTCATAAATGTAATAGCTCTAAACATACTTATCCTTTGTAAATCTTTTCTAAAAGATTTATGTTAACTAATGCTGCTATTGAGATGTTACACAGGAGCTTTACATTTTATTCTATTTTTTTTTTTCCTTTCTTCATTGTTGACCTGTGGCTTCAATCAAATTAATCTGTATTTGTATAACCTTTGAAACTATTTAAAATACCATCTATGATTATATTAAAGGTTGATTGCAATTGAAGGCTTTGTTAACAGACTTTATTAACAGTTTAGGATCCTGAGGAAAGGAAGGATGGAGAGCAGCAGAGTGAGGACCCTGGACTTCAGAAAAGGAGATTTTGACTCGCTCAGGGAACTGATGAGCAGGATCCCCTGGGAAGCCAATCTGACAGGGAGAGGAGTCCTGGAGAGCTGGTCGTACATTAAAGAAACCTTACTGAGGGTGCAGGAACAAGCCATCCTGATGTGCAGGAAGACTAGCAAGTGTGGCAGAAGTCCAGCTTGGCTTTGCAGGGAACTCTTCAGTGAGCTAAATCACAGAAGAAGGAAACTTATAGGAAGTGGAAACTTGGACAAATGACTAGGGAGGAGTATAAGAATATTGCTCGGGCATGCAGGGATGAAGTTGGGAAGGCCAAAGCACAATTGGAGTGGCAGCTAGCAAGGGACATGAAGGGTTTCTATAAGTATGTTAGCAACAAGAGGAAAATCAGGGAAAGTGGGGGTCCCTTTGGGAATGGGGGAAGAGGGGGGCAACTAGTGACAGATGGTGCAGGAAAGGCTGAAGTACTCAATACTTTTTTCACATCAGCCTTCACAGGTAAGGTCAGCTCCCAGACAACTGTACCTGGAAGCACAATTTGGGGAGGAAGTGAGCTGCCAACAGTGGCAAAAGAACAAGTTAGGGAATATTTAGAAAATCTGGACATGTACAAGTCCATGGGGCCAGACACAATGTACCCAAGGATGTTGAGGGAGTTGGCCAGTGTACTTGCAGAGCTGATGGCCATTATCTTTGAAAACACATGATCAAGGAGGTCCTGGATCACTGGAAACAGACAAATATAGTGGCCATAGTGGAGAAAGAGAAGGAGGAGGATCTGGGGAACTACAGACTGGTTAATCGCACCTCAGTCCCTGGAAAAATCATGGAGCAGTTCCTCAAGGAATCAATTTCTAAGCACTTGGAGGAAGAAGAAAGTGATCAGGAACAACCAGCATGGATTCAGCAAGGGCAGGTCATGTCTGACCAACTAATTGCCTTCTATCTTGAGATGACTGGCTTACTGGATACTGGGAGAGCAGTGGACATGATATACCATGCCTTTAGCTAGGGTTTTGATACCGTTTCCCACAACATTCTTGCAAGAGAGCTAAGGAAGTCTGGGTTGGATAAATGGACTGCAAGGCGGATAGAAAACTGGCTGGATCATCAGGCTCAGAGGGTAGTAGTGAATGGCTCGATGTCTAGTTGGAATTTGTTAACTAGGGCAGGGGCACATGACTTGAGGAGAGGCTGAGGGAACTGGGCTGATTTAGTCTGCAGAAGACAAGACCGATGGGGGAAGACTGAGAAGACTTCAGCTCCCTGCAGGGTGTTGCAAAGAGGATGGAGCTGGGTTGTTGTCAGTGGGGGCAGGTGACAGGACAAGGAGCAGTGGGCTCAAGTTGCAGCAAGGGAAGTTGAGGGTGGAGATTAGGAAAAAAATCTCACTAGGAGGGTAGTAAAGCCCTGGAACAGGTTACCCAGAGAGGTGCTGCAGTCTCCATCCTTGGAGGTTTTTAAGATCGAGCTCGACAAAACCTTGGCTGGGATGATGTAGTTGGGTCTGGTCCTGCTTGGAGCAGGGGTTGGACTAGATGTGCCCTCATGAGGTCCTTTCTGACCCTCGTTTTCTATTATTCTGTGATTCTAACAGATTGAATTGATAAGTTCCCATGGAATCCCCCAGGAAAGTCTAGGACCAGATCTGTTCCCGTTAAAATAACTTCATGCTAAATGTGTTTTCCTTTATTGAAAACCACCTCCCATTAAAATACTTGGCATCATGTGAAGCCTTTTAAAATGTACTACATGAGCCACATACAATATTTATATTAAACAACTTTCTTTAGGAAAAAAATATTTGAGTGTACTTAGTGAATTATAGAGCCCCTCCCCAGACCTCAAAAGCATTAGAGATGGTAAAGGCTCAGTGGAACAGTGGAGTTGCTGAAATGTAATCTGTTATGCAGCAACAGCATGTAGGCTGCGCTGTAAGAAGGATAAGCATCTAGTACTCGTTGGGAGTAGGAAAAAATAGAAAATAAACCCAGACAGTGATGAATGTAGAAGTGGAATAAGATCTTTTAACCTAAGTGGAAAAGGGAGAGTAAAAGTATTGGAGTATATCATTTTTTCTTAAAATTTGATTTTAAATCACTAACAGTTATAGTGTCTCCTAAATTTCTGTCTTCTGCTTAGAAAGACCTTTTTGGCTGCTATTCATGACCACTGCTCAAACTCTGGCTCTCTCTTCCATGTATTTGTGGCCAACTAGAAATAATTCAGATCAGGGAGTGGTAGTACCTGTTTTTTCCAGATGCGTAGCGATCAGTGAGAGCTGCAGAATTTGCAGCTGGAGAGAAGATTCTGTAGAGCAATTTAATTCACGTCCTGCAGGCACAGTGAAGAGAAAATCTGGACCTGCAAGAGCAAAATAAGTTCTGAATTCGGAGGAATATCTGTGCATTGGCTGTTACTGAGGAAGCGTTCAGTGGAGGCAAGCAATTAAAAAAATGTGTATTACTGAAGGAAGAGTGAATTTTATAAAAGATGTCGTCCAAAGAAATCCTTGCCTCCTGCTGGTTTTCTTTAAAAATCAGAAATAGTGTTGAAAATATTAGTCTACTGTGCACTTCTGTCATGCCTTCCACCTGAAGATCTAGTATTTCACAAACACTAATGAATTAAACCTCACTGCGAGATAGGTATTGCCCCAGTTTCACAGAGATTCAGAGAGGTTAATTGACTTGCCCAAGTCACTCAGAAAGTCTATATTAGAACTGGAAATAGAAACCAAATGTCCTGACTTGCAGCTCTGTGCTTTAACCACTAGATACCGCCTCCAGGATCATTAATTTGTGCTTTGAGAATCATTGTGAGCTTTAGTATTTAACACCTTTTCTATGCATGAGTCGCAACTAAAATTACTAAATCAGTTTTAATTTGCATAACTAATTATTTGGGCATAAATCTGTATGAAAAATGTATTTTGTGTTAAGTGTCTTATTTCAGTTCGGATTAGTAAAAAAAAAAACCCCAACCCAATCTACCCCCACCCCAACTTTAACTAGATCTAAATAGGGGATTCTTAATTCAAATAAATGACCCTGAATGGAGTAGGGCAGGAAAAGTTAAAAGGATAAATTAAAACTTACTGGTAAATCATTAATTGTTTTTAGTTTATAGGTAGAAAAAAATCTATTTTTTTAGTTTCGATGAGCAGAACAGTAAAAAAAAAACAAAACAGTCAGAGTATTTATTTGACAGAAGATAATTTAGGTTGTTGCGTAGTCACCACTTTTAATAAAAAGAATCAATTCCTGTTAAATTGGCCTTGCTCTCATTAATAAAAGGTATTATTTTATCAATAAGAGTTTCTTTGGATAAAATATTACGTTTTAGAGAGAATCCATCTAGTGTAGGTGACACTGAAAACTGAATAAGTTTGGAAGAGTTTGCTTTGTTCTCTCTCTCATTACCCGAATATGCTTAGAAGCACACTGAGTTTCCAGTTCTTTGAATCTGAGACTATACAGAGGTCCTGTTTCTCACAACCGTGCTTCCAATCTTTCCCTTTAGACTTTTTCAGCATTGTATTTTTTTGCCTCATTTGCTGGAGGAGAGGTTTTGGTTGATATTTGAAGAGCTGCTCGGTGGTTTTTATCACAGTAATGTCGCACGCTTATGTGCAGGCCATCCAGGATCAAACGTCCCATGGATTGCAAACCTGCAGATCACACAAGGTATATTGAAGACAAGGCACATAAACTGTTTTCTGGTCTCTTCCCATTTCTCTTAGCCCATAGCAGGATGATTTCTTCACTAGCCTGGCTGCTATTGCCACTCTATTGACTCTCCACCTTGAATACCCTCTCTGAAGCAAAGGGGGTTGCAGCACTGTGATGAGACATTGCATTAGCAATGGCAATTCTTGCGGACTGTTGAAGGATAGTGCTAGAATGAGTATGAGTCCACTGGTCACACAACCCTCACCTTTGAAGCTCAATCCCTATAGTGTACTGGAAAGGGATTTTGTAGGGTGGGAGAAAGTAAGGATGTTCCAATAGAGCCAGCACTTCCTTTGTCCTTCTGAGTCTGATCTTCTACTTCTGTGCTCTCTGGTGTGTGTGGCAGCAGAGATCAGCATTCTGCCCTTAGCATCTAGGCAGGAAGGATGATGTAGGTGGGACTCAGGAGACCCTGGTTCATTCCACGGGCCTGCTCAGACTTGCAACTTTTTTTTTTTAATAATTTTTTCTACAAGAAATTTCTTTGCAAAAATCTTGTTGGTCTCATGAAAGATATCACCTGTGTCCATGAGCCCTGATTGCTTTTGACAATGTCAGGTATTTTTAGGTGTGCTTCTCTTTGTTTCCTGCTTGTGCAGAACTTTGCAAAGCTGGTATGTAGAGCAGTGGCTCGGCAGTCAGGAAACTGCAGTCTGTTCATGGCTCTGCAGCTTTTTTCAATGCATGTCCATAGACAAGTTGCTTAAACTCTTTCCAGGATGGGAGTATGGTAATACTTGTAAAATTATTTGAAATCCTGGGATGAAAGGTGCTGTATCATGTAAAATATTAGTATATTGTAAAAATGTTGGAAGTTTTTTTAAATGGAATTCCTTTATATTCCTCTTTTCAATACTACAACTCAATATAGTACATCCAAGCTAAATGCAGTTTTGTTTAATGAATGATGAATGTGTTATGTATGATTCATTACTCATTTTCCTAATTAGCAACACTTGACTTTATGCTCCGAAATGCCTGATTTGAAAACTGGTATTTTTTGCAGTTAAATAAAATAATGTTGTAGGGCATGAAGATTTGTTGAAATGCCATACAACTTTCCCATTTTGATTGCTCGTTACCAATAACACAACACCTATGTAGGGCACGTAATTGTGGCGCAACCTGATCTTTTCTTCGAGTATTGTTGCTGCTGCAGAGGTCATGTAACAAGCAATAATGTTTTGAGCAGAAAAGTCATGCAATGTGCCATTCTCGTCTAATTTAATTAAACTGGCTTTTGTAGCTTCAAATGCCACAAATCTGTAACATCTGGGTTAATCTCATGTTCAAGGGACTGGTCATTTGCAGAAATAATGAGACTGCTAACCCTTCCAGCAGTGCTCTTTTTTTATTCTCATCCCTTCTGTCTTGCATCTTGTTCTCTGCCTGAGGCAAGTGTGAGGCTGGTAGAAGTTCACCAGCCCAATATTGATTTTCCCAGAAGTTCCATTTTTACTTTTTCATCCAGAATGGATAACACGTCTAACATTATTTATACAATAGCACTTCACATAGGTTCTAGGCTCTTAGGGCAGGGGCTGTCTCTTCGTTTTATGTTTGTACATCACTTAGCATAGTGGGTGTCCAGTTTCTGGGCACTTTGGCAGTACGAATAATAAAGCATAATAAGAGAAGAAACTGAGAGTCATTAGTGCTCTTCAGCTTCAAGTATCTCACTCATCCTCAGGGTATATTTATTTGGGGAGTCACTGTAGTCTCAGCCTGTAATACAGCTGCCTTTTTTAAACTTAGGGGTTTTTATAAACACATTTGATAGATGAGTTTTACAGTCTTCTTTTTTGGCTGGGGAGAAAATGTCTAGAATTAGAGAAAAGTGGATTGACACTTGGTCTTGCTGCCACTTGGATTTTGGAGGAAGAGTCAAATGGCTTCTGTGGATTTGTGGATGTAAAATTAATGCACACTAACAAGGAAAAACTTCCTTTATTTGTCAGCCTCATTTTTTTTTTCTGTATATAATGTGACACTTGCCTGAGGGATGGAGTCAGTGGTAAAAGTGGCTATACATAGACAAAAGGAAATCTAGTGGTGAAACCTGTCCAAAACTTCAGAAATATGTTGTAAGTGAAAAGATAGTCAAGTGAATGATCTAGATGGTGGAAGCTGCTGTCCAATGATATTTCTGCTGAATTAACTGGAAAGCATAAAGGAATCCTATGCCTGCCTTCATCAGGGTATTTGAACTTGTAGTATTGGCACAATCTTAGTTATGTTCACTTATATTTGAATACTATCATTTCCTGGCTGATGTGGGGTAACGCTTTACTCTTCGATACTGTACTGAGTAAGGCCTTACTTTTGATTTCAGTGGGACTGTTTTACAACCTGTTTTACAATCCACTACCCTGATGAGTTTACATGGGGCTGTGTATTACATCTGTTAGGAAATCCTTTTACTGGAGTTTCTATAAAATTAAACAAAATGCTTGAGGAATAGTGGTGCTGCCAGTTTGTGGAGAAAGGTAGCTTCATAGGAGTGGCACCACTCTAAATTTGGTCTACTGAGTGCTCTTGTTTGGTTTTTTTTGTATGACTTCTTTGATAGAAAAACAGGTCTGTACTTAGCTAAAGAATGAAGTGGGTTGCAATTGAAATGATGGACTAGAAGAGCATAGATAGTGCTTATAGTGTCTGCCTAAGTGAAGCATAGACCTCTGCCTATGTTTTAAATGCTATTTAAATCATAGCTGAAATTTCGACTGACAGTCTGGGCCTGCAATAACAGCTAGAGCCTAGGAAGGTCCAAGGTGTATCATCAGCACTCCCAGGGCAGAGAAGAAAGATGGTTTCACATTTGATTTATGTGGACAGTCAGTGATATTACACATTCATTCGTTGTACTGCAGTACGTTAGGCACCAAAAAAGATTGCTTTAATATAAGGACTCTTGAATTTCCTTTCCATCCTTCGTCTTTGTACAAATATGTTTGCTATAGCGATGGCAAAGAAAGGCCTTGATACAGAATCTGAGAAATAATCTTCAGCCAAATTAGTTTTTAAAAGCTTGTTCAGCAGACCTGTGCAGCAGTGTTTTGGTAGCTTGAATGCTGGGATAGAATTTTTTCACATTAGCATTTGTGCATTCAAGAGGTGTCTTTGACCCGGTGGTTGAGTTGTCAGTGTTACAAACAGCGGAGGGATGTAGAGGCAGCTGCTTTGGCAGCCTCAAACCCCTTAGCATGAGCAGCCTGTAAGGCAGTTTAATGCCATGCTTTGACCCTAAAATGTTCTCTTCAGTTCCTCTATGATACGAATCCGCTTCTTTGTTTATGAAGACAGTGTCAGTGATCAGAAGAGGGTGTGCTCTTTGTCAGTCAAACCTCACCCAGGCATCAATTTGCTGCCATGTTTTTTAGGGTGCCTTTTTGAAACGGTCTGCACAAAGCAAACCTTCCAAGAGGCCTTGAAAGAGGGCACACCTGCCTGTTTATAATATTGGTGAGCAAACAAACTTCTGTTTTGGTAGTCTTTACCATCAGAGATTGTAACTTATAAGTGAATGTTTAGTCTGTGATATTATTATACACTGGAGATTTTTTTTCACAGGTGTAGTTGAGTGCGCTGTACAGATGTAGTTTATTGTGACCAGGGTAGGTCAGACTAATACAAGTCCCTTTGCACACTAGTGTATTGCATGTGTAATTGGTGTAGATGAGTCAGAGTAGCTCAAACAATGTGAAAATCTAGTATCTAGATTTAGCAAAAAAGACCTCTTTGTAAAATGAAGAGCTGAGACAAAGTCGTCTCATTGCAGAAGTCACTAACAGCACACACTGATTTAAAAGAATAAAGGCAAAATTAGTGTAACAGCAGAAGAAGAAAACCTCCTTCCATGGCAGGGAAAAGCATGCAGAGACATAGCTATGCTTTGTACAAGTGCTGGCTAGTAAGGGAAGGCAACAAAAAAAGTGTCCAGTTTTAAAATTGCCTTTCCCAAGGCTAAGAGGACCGGAGGCTTGAAGTTGGGCAAAGTAGGCTTAGTTTGGATAGCAGGAAAACGTTCTCTGTTAGAACAGTGAGGTGGTGCAATATACTGCCTTGGGAAACTGCTGCGTTTCCTGCATTGGAGGAGTTAAAAGAAGAGGTAAGACAAGCATTAGTCAGGCATGATCTAGGAATAGCTATGCCTGTCGTAGGCCATGGGTATTTCTCGTGTTTCTGGGCTTTGCTGGTTTCTACGGGGCGCAAGGAAAGAAATGTTTCCCCTTCCGGTAGCTACATATGTCAGGGGTTGCTTTTGCTGTGCAGTGCCTTCCTTGGAAGCATTGGGCGTTGGCTGCAGCCAGTGTTGAGGATTTTGACGGGTGTGCCCACGCCCCTGATGGGAATCAAACCAGGAAGTTCCCAGCTAGAGGATCTGCCCCAGTTTAGCTGAATCACCACATTTGGGGTCGGGAAGGAATATTACCCCATGGTCAGACTGGTATGGATTTTGGAGTCATTTACTTTCCTATGTAGTTGGGGGGGGGGAGGAGCATGGCCTTCCTATGGATCTCTTGAGCAACGTCCTGCTGTGCTAGCCCCCCGCTTTACCTGTTGCAGGTTCAGGTATTATATCTTGCTGTTGTATGATAGGGTTGACTGGGTAGGTTTCATTATAGGTTAGACAGGGATTTATGGTTTGGATAGGGTTAATCCTGCATTGGGGAGGGGTTGAACTAGATTGTCTCAGGAGTTCCTTTTCAGCCCCTCTTTTCTATGGTTCAGTGCACAAAACTATTCTGTGACATGAGGAAGCCACTCTGGTATAGAGCAGGACATAATGGGATCCATTTAGGTGGCTCATTTTTCCTAAAAATACATTAGGTTTGTTGATGTCTTTGGTAGAGGTGATATCTTTTTATTAGATCAACTAAATAGTTGCAAAAAAAATTGTTCTTTGCAAGCTTTTGGACACATACGTCCTTCCTCATGCAAAAAAAATTGGAAATGGCACAAGATATGAAAGACGATCAGAAATCCCACAGGTATGAAAAAAGCCGAAGCTGTTCTGCAGGAATGCAAATTTAGGGCTGCAGGAAACAAAAGTAGGTTGTTTCCCTGTAGATATCAGATATCATCTAGGCTGGGGGAGGCGGGGGGGGGGAGTGGCATAAAATTGATGTTAAAAATTAGTCTTGATTGTTGAAATTGGCTTTTTCCTCCTTCTTCACATTGTGAAGTTTCCATTTCAAATGGCAAACTGCGATATCGTCCATATTTTAGGGATCTAGGCAGTAGCTGGGTTGGTCTGAGGACAAGGGCAGGCAAAGGTTTAACGAGGTTTTTAGGTTTGATGAGGGTTTTCTTGCTTTTAAGGAAAACTATCTGTAGTTATCTAAGAGAAACCTATCTAGATGACAACATATCCATGTGAAGAGGAGTCTGATGTAACCAACATATTTAGCGCTGTGCTTGTGCACGTTTTGATTCATTACAAGGAGTATGGAGTGTTTACATCATTTTTAAAAATAAATGTCAGGCTTCTACTTCATTTAGGGCCTTTTAAAAATTAGACTCAATATCATGAACCCAGGCCCATATGAAGAGAATAGTTGGAGATGTTTCCTCTGGCACCTCTAAAGCTATGATGGTGGATACCAAGCAGGATTTTGGCTAGGGGATAGATCACTCTAGAGATCTGGTTCAATGCTCTCTCTCTCTCTCTCTAGCATCCATTTCTGCCACTGTCAGAGACAGGATATTGGGCTACATGGACCATTGGTCTGATCATCTTACGTTCTTATGATGCACATTTGTAAACTGTTGTAATTGAGAACAGAATTTGCCACAGTGCGTCAGATCTTTTTTGCTGATGATTTCTTTACTGCTCTGGCGGATGTTATATTCTTAATGTTTTATGCATCTTCGAGCTTTGAAGTAAGGTTTTGGAATGCTTTGGTTTGTGACGTTTGCCAGCTGTAGTTAGGAGATAAAATTCAAATTTGCCGAATGTCTATTTAATTACAGTTCACATAATGACTTCACTATCAGTAATTTAACCAATTCACAAACATGTCTAATAATGTGTCATTGCTGGCTGTCTCAACTCAAGAATGTTCTAGTAGTATCTGGGAAAAGTTGTAAACGGTGTATGCCCACTCTGTCTATGGCTCTAGCCAACATTGGTCATGAGCACTGAAATTCATTCATTCTTATTGCATTAATATGGTAGAATGCAGGTAGGAATACTGTGTGAGTTTGATGCCGAATTATGTAAGGACTGAATTAAGCACAGGCTCAGACCTGTTCAATTTAAAACTTTTATTGTTTCACAAAGTCATAAACTAAAGGAGGTCTGTTGGTTCACGAGGTTCCCAAATCAAGCCCTTGCTCTCTAACGCGGAGGCTAGGTGCGGCTGCCTGATTCAGTAGTCTCAGAACTGGTCAACAGCTCATTTAAAAGGAGTCCCTTATCTTTTTTTAGGCAAAAGATACAAAACTGTCCCCATGGTGGAAGTGAGGCATCTAACATAACTTTACTATTAGTTATATATGATAACACTTATACATATGCATTTCTAATTCTTACTTCTATTGGTTATTTAGCTAACTTATCTATATTATAATATCAGGTGATACGCTTTGTATTATAATTTTTACACTTTTTATGTTAATCCTTAATGACCTTTATATTTCTTATGCTAATTTTCTATAACCTAAATACATTATTCATCTATATGTTTTGCTGGTTTTTGCAGGGTTAAAATGTCAAGGCTGACATAATATGCGGTTGTTTTCGTCATTGCGGTTTAGCCATGCAGTTTCCTATTCTTAACAATATAAGCGGTGTGCCTGTTATTTTTATCATTGTTCAAAGGTCAGAAGGTCAGCATTTTCATCTAAGGGTCAGAAAGTGATTAACAGAATGTCAGTCGCTGACTCCTCAACCTCCTTGAAGCATTCTGGGAGTTTTAGTGCATTATTTCTAATGCTAGGCCTTGCTTAGCATAAGTACTCTCTCACAAATACACTATAAGATCGGTGTAAATGCAGCTCATCCACCAAGCTGGTATAAAATTATGCCAAATGTCTGGGCTACATGTCATCTTTGGAAAATCTTTGATGCAAATTTTGAGCTTTGGAGTGACTTTCAGCAATTTTTGAGGGAACTTGGAGTCTTTGCACGTATTCTCTGGGATTCACTGGCTCATTGTTGGTCCTACGTATTCCAGTATCGTTTATTATCTAGTTGCTATATGACTTCATTTCTTTGCTGACCTACTAGTGTAAATGTTTCCTACCACTGTGGTGTTAGCCTTCATCTCTGAATGTAGTGTGTGTGTGTGAATATAAAGTACCAAGAACTCCTAAAATTGAACACATGAAATATGCTCAGCATTTATCTTGAAATCTTTGACAGAGATTTCAATTACAGTGTTTCCTCTGCGTAGCTTATGAATAGCTGTTGCAGTATCTGTTGATGTAGAATGATGTCCGTGGAGCAGTCATTTTAGAAATAATTGTTCAGCTGAGAGCATGGTCGTCATGGGCAGATCCCACTGTTTTATTTCATCCTTCTGCATGACTTGGGCCCTCCTGATTTGACTTGGCACTTAAGGCATGATTAACTGGTTAATCAAATCTTAAGTAGTGACCTGGCCACACATTCAGTCAATGAAAAGTGTGACATGTGGCACGGCGGGAAGCACAGTTGTTGGGATCCTGCATCAGATCCCATGACGCCTTTCTGTTTAACATTTGTCAGCGGCCTCAGTCTCTTCTTTGTAGATATAATTTTATGATTGTTTTTTTTTTTTTTACCATTTTGCAATTTGTTGTATAAACCTCCAGAGGTTAACAGCGTACTTTACGTAGTTGGTATTAACCCCTTGGTCCTGATAGACAAGGTTTCCTAATGCAAGATAATAATGTATTTTACCTGAGCACCCAACTCTGAGTGTTGAGCGAGCACATGGTAAAAGATCCTAAGAATTGTTTTCTCCCCGGGTTTCTCCTTACTCCAGTTGTCCTTGTTTTGTTATCATGTGCCTGGAGAGCCCTCATAACACAGACGTTTTTTCCTACACATCTTCACATGGATAGGTATGTTTTGTTTAATACATTCATTCTGCTGTCATCTAGCGATTTATTAAATGTTTTTACAAAAAGTATTATAAAATGTAAAAATGTGTTCAACAGAAAAGAAATCCAGGTCATTTAATAAAGTAGAAGAGATCTTGAGTTTTGTATAGATTAGAAATGATGTGCAAGAGAAGATTATTATTTTCTGTAATTTCTGGGCAATGTGAGGATGCTGGGAAGGATCAGCTACTCAAATGGCAGGTTGAAGGGGTAATTTATAAGTAACAAGAAGGACAGAACTCGTATTATTGGTAGACCTTGGGAATTTTATGTAGCGTGTGCTTTGTCATGTTGAAAAGGGCTGGGACAATTGTAATGTGTCACCCCGGAGCACGTTCCTCCCTGTGCACACAGAAGAAATACCGCGTCATAGCAAGAAGGGTTTCTTTTCTCTTGGTGTTTGGCCATTGGTTCGGCTCTGGTTTAGCTTCAATATTTGCATCGCAACATACATTAAAATCTTGTTTTGTCAAGTGCTCTGAGCACTACAAGTGAAAATAGCTATCTAAGGAGTAGGTAGTGTTATGTGTACAGTGAAAATTATGCGGTGAGAAGCATATGACTTTTGACTATATTTATACCCAGGGGTGTAAGAATCTAGCAGCCAGTAGGAAGATCTATTTAACAATAGCCTTCAAATGGGAAAAAAAACCTAAAGCCCTATTCTGTGAAGACTCATGTGAATGCTTAACTTTATTTGCATGAGTAATACTGTATTGGTAAGAGGAAGTTTCATGCCTCTAAAGGGATAAGGTATTAATAAGCCTTGCTTACTGTTACAGCAGGTCTCGCTGGCCTACTCCAGATATTGCTGGCTCCGCACAGCACTGGATCACATGGGACTACTCTCTTTGTAATGCTGAACAAACTGCTGTTTGCAAGAGTGGGGCCTTCCTAACCATCAGATGGGAACGGGTTAAAGTCCTATGCTTACAGGTGGGTTTTGAACCTGTGTCTCGGCAGAGTGTTGTCTCCGATGATGAGCTATCTGCACAGCAAAGTTTGGCAAACCTATTTAACAGAGGATGAAATGAAATGGGTTTTAGACCGTGTCAAATACTTTTCTAATTGTCAGTGTTAATTTTACCTGCATTATCGATAATCTAATGCTCTTGTAAAGATTTTTCAGGTTTGAGACTGTGCTTAATTATTTGGGTCTACAGCAGTTTTCTTCTGTTTTTATCTATTGGTTGACAATTGGTCCATACTCTACAAAGACATGCTGCTAAGTGTGCCAGCTTATAACTATTGGAAATAGAAGAGGAAAAGAGACCTCTGTGTGAGAGAGTGGCTAGTACCCTCAGGTAAATCCTCAAGGAATGGTTTGGATGGGACTTCTTCATGCTCTTAGCAACAGAAACAATTGCAAAGTGGCTGCACTATGAAGCTAATGATTTTCCCAGAAAGAGCATTTTGAATGTTTTCAGTAAAATAATTTATCTTGGTATGAAAAAGTAAGAAAATTATATTCCCTCTATGCTTTAATGAACTTTTACCTTATGAAATGAGATGAAACAACAGCTTTATAGTTTAATGCCACCTGTAATGGTAATACTTGCACAAAAGATTGATGAAATAATATATTTAAGATGGACAAAAAAGTTCTTTGCTGTGTTTCTGAGTTATTTAAATGTCAATAAGGATTTGTATATAAAAAGTTATATAACTCTCTCTTCATATTAAGTTTAGCCCAGTGCCAATTTTATAACTTCCTTACTGCAAAACAAGTAGCCCAGTTAATGACAGCTGTTATGTCTTGCCTTTATATGATCAATTTAAAGAATTATTCTCATTTAGGATGTTCTTCTGGAGTGTTTTTTATCAACTGTAAACTTTAATGCCTTTTCCTTTGCTTAAATTGAGAAACATATTGAAAGTTTGACAGATTCTGAGTGACAGAAAAGTGCTTCCAACAGGATACAAATGGAGATGTTGAAACAGAAAGCAGAAATATAAAACCCTTGTTTTCCCTCCTCTAAAAATGTAGCAGTTCCCATGCGGCTTCTCTGCCCTTAGGTTCTCTGAGGATCAACTGTCTAGTTTCACGCCTGAGTCACTGATTTAGCATAAACCACGAATCCAGTTTTACTGAGCTTATATTTTATAATATTGGCTGAATTAATTCTTTCGAGGATTTAAGTTGACAGAGGAGCTCGTTTGAAAAAGTCTTATCTTCAGGCTCCTTGTCAAAACGGAAGTACGTTCTTCCATAACTCTCCTGTTGAGTTGACATGTAGGTGCAACCTTTTGATCTGTCCTGAACTGAAACTCTTAGCCTGTGCCCAAGGCTTCAGCTGGCTTTCATCTTACCACTTCTACTCGCCACCAACGAGGGGAGGAAGGGGTGCAGCTGCTTCCTTGGACTTGGTAGCAGCATTTTCTGTTGGTCATCACACAAATAGCTTAATTATAATTAATTCTGTTCCAAGATACGCCGATGGCCAAAAACTAGAGGTAAGTGTTCACGTGGCAAAGGTGTGGTGGTCAGGAGCTTTCTCTTTTTCAGGTCAAGGTCAGTGTTGGTGCAGTGTGAGGCTCTGGGCCTTGGCCTGGAAGCACTTAGGCAAGACGTGGGGCATTTGGATGCGTGCAAACATCAAGTGCTTTGAATTTCAATGCAGGAGGGGAACCTCTTTTCTGGCATTCCCAGGCTGACCCTGGCGCCTACAGCCACGTACAGTTTGCAGGGGTATGGTACACTTGATACAGTAGAAGATTTTGTTGAATAATATTCCCTGATGCAGCAACAGGTATTTCTGAGTTTATTTTTAGGAACAAGCCTTCCAACATGGAAATGCAACTCCAGAGATTAAAAAGTAGATTATTTTTGCCTCCCTTTTGGAAATAAAAAATGGAGACAGGCGGATACACGTGAATTAGGAGAATTTCCCTTTACATTTGAGTTGCTATACAATGCAATATGGTAGTGGATAGCTTTTTACCTGACAGCAGTGAGGGCTGGTAGTCTCTTGAGAGGTTACTGTCTCATGCTGACTTGAAATGAGCAACTGGCTTTGTGGATATTGCAGACAGCAAGATGTCACTTCTGGTGTTTCTTTCTCCTCTGAGGAACAGCAGTTATGTAGAAAAGCATGCCTTCTCCCTGATCACTGAAGTTGTCACTTTGAAGCAAAGACATAACTTTCTCAAACTTTCTAATTCCCAGCTATCTGGAGGTGTAAGGCAAATCCTTTTTCTCTGTATGAAATGTTATCTAATCACCACATCTGTGTTTAAAAAAATGGGATTGTAAATTTCATAACTTCCTTGTGCATGGAATGAATTACCTGTGGTAGTGTACAATGAGAATTCAGTTTGATCAAAGGGAAATTTAATTATTTTTTTGTTAAACCCTTTTGGTATTAAATTTTATTTGGAGTTTATGCTGTACATAAATTTTAGAAAATTATATGTAAATACACTCATTAATGCATAGTAATATTGAACTCCTATTTTGGCCCTGGGATAATTTTTCTTTTCAAAGCACAAAATACTATTGCTGCTTATTAAAAACAGTAATTGATTTTCCCCAACTTTTTAAAGCTCACATTATTACTTTCCACACCGTCTTTTTAACTCATACTTCAAGAACTCATAACAAAGACAATACATTTTTCTTTCCCTCACTTTTCTTAAGAGATTTTTTTTAACCCACTTAAAATTTAATCTTAAATTTCAGGCAGTTGAAAAGGAGGGTGAGTAATTTGCATTGGCAAGGACAAGGGGTTAAGAATGGTAAAATACAGTCAAATCCCAATCCTGTAAACACATTGAACCCAGTGGAATTACTCACACATCCAGAGTTAAGCATGTGCATAAGTGTTAGCAGAACTGGGAGTTAAGTGACAAAATGAGCAATTCGTGTGACGCTACACTCATGAGTTTTGTTTTGTTTTTTGGATAAATTTGTATAAAATAAACTTTCAGATCTCCCTGCTGCTTTTCTTTTAGAATAACTTTATTTGCTAATGTACTCAAATGTCAGCAGAGTTGAAAATCTGTGCACTTGGTGCAGGATATAAAAATAATTCATCTCAGACAGTTGTTTCAATTCCATGCATGACAGATTTATTAATAATATAATTATATGTGAACTTGTTTTGAATAGGCATATTTTGTTTTCATTGTTACTCTCTTTTATTGTATTTTGATGTATAGGGGTTTTTTAAAAGTGCTGATGAGTAAATAATTGTTTAAAAGCAAAACATGTTGCTGATGGCACAGATCAGTCAGCTAAAGACTATTCAGGGACCTCTAACTATGCAAGAGTAGGGTTTTTGTGACCAGTTTTGCGGTGGTGGCTTGGCACTGCAGTTTTGGAACTGCGTTGGAGTGAAAGAGAACAAAATCCAAGGTATCTTTCCATTTATAAGCCCCTGAAAACAAATGTGTTTGTCTTTTCATATAAATTTAAAATACCTTAATGGTATTTCCTTTTTATTATTTGAGGCATATTTGTTCAACTTCTCTTGGTGAATCTCTCTTTAAAAACGTGCATTCAGAATACTGAAACAGAAGCACCAGATGCACTTTGAGGTGAATACCTGCAGGGAAGGGGCTTGTTTCTATCTCCAGAATTTGAACCAAATTTGGCCCAGAGTTGGCTTTTTTATTTGACTCATTGTGAACTGCATCTGTAGCTTTCCTTGTCACTTGTACTTTGTTACAGGGTTGCTGAAAAAAGATTTGCGACTGGTTGTCTAATTAGCCTGCTAGCCAGTGCCAAAGGGGAGGGAAGAGACACCCTCCACAGCTTTTCTCTCTCCTTGCTGGAGCAGAGGGGACGGGGCCAGGCCCTAGCCTGTGCTCTGCCCGGGTGGAGGAGATGGTGCGGTGGGGTGGGGGGGAGGTAGAAACACTGAATTTATAAAAACTTGAACAAGAATAGTTCTTTCTCTGAAAAACTATCAACTGGAAACAAAATTCAAGAAAGCCCGAGAGGCGTGCTTGCTCACTTTTCCTGCTGCCCCAAGGTTTCTGGGATTTGCAGTCCACAGTCTCAGCAGCAGGACTCTCAGGGCTACTTGTCACTTCCTCTTCCTGCTTCAACATGCCTCTGGGATTTGTAGTCCACTGTTGCAGCCAGCACTAAGTGTAGCAAAGCAGGGCAGCTCTGTACTCGGGGGAAAGGTGAGTTTAACCCCCCTCCCTGGCCCCAGATCCAAGCCGGGTTTTGCCTGGGGGGGCGAGTGATCCAGGGTTCACTGCTCTGGCTAGGGAGCAGAGAGGCAAGGTGAGCCCTGTTCTCTGGAACAGACAGCACAGCCCAGCCCAGGACTGCAAAGCATGGTGGGATGCTGGGGAACTGTGATTTAACTTGAACTGAAGTTAAATCAGAAGTTTCGTAACTGGTTTGGCCTAAATCAGTTAAGTCTGATAGTACCTTCAATTAGGTTTATCTTAAACCAGTTTCAGGCATTATGAAACTGGCTTATGTGCACTGAACTTTTGTGTTAAGGGTTTAAACCAGTTTCTGATCACTTAAACTGGTTTCTACTCCGCATTGGAAGTAACAGTTTGAGATTTGACTTAGCTCAATAACTGAACAGGGATTTCCTATTTTTCCCAGTCATGAACCTTGCGTAATTCAGAAAATATTTAAGATTATTGCATGTCTCTCTTACTTGAGCCTGTCCTGTCACTTATATGGACGTTGTTTGTTTTTACAATGAGTATTTTATCTAAATCCAAGACTAATATTCTTTTTTTTCATGTGGCTGCTCTGTTTACTGAATCAGCTTAGCAGACATGCAAACCCATTGCACTGAACTTTCAAAACACACAGTGGGGTAAGATTCCAATTTCAGTTGTTTTGCTTCTGAAAAGGACCCTCTCTGAAGTCAGGAGACAGTTGAAATGTATATTGCCATTTTTCTCGTTCAGGTTCTGTGAGATAATTGTATTACTATAGGTCTCTACTTCTCTGGCAGGCCAGTGATAGCAGGTGTATGACTTTCAATGAATTTATTTTTGCTTTCTGTTTGCAACATCCTGCTTGTGTTTTAAAAAAGATTACATGTATAAGCAGCACGAAAAAGTTACTGGAGCCTGAAAGTTGGGTTAGTATCAATTATGCTCTTGTGCCTAATAACCCATGCATAGGAAACATATCTTGTTTGTTACAAATACCATGTGCCAAATAAATAATAAACAACAGCGTTGCTTTAGTCAGTATTTACAGCATCACTTTAAGTACTTTGACCCTGCTTAAAGAAATAATGAAGAGATAGATGCCAGTGATGTTGATAAACTGTGGCAATTTCTGCATTGTGTCCTTATAACTTCTTCTGCTTCAGTCTCCATTATTCAAATGGCTTCTCATTACAGTCATGCTGTTAACTGGAAGTGCAGCAGTATTGACACAAAGGAATAAGGCCAGGCAGGCCCTTCAGGGTCGTCTTTTTCTTGAGTACAGAATATTCAAATGTAAAAAAAAAAAAAAAGGAAGAATCTCACAAGAAACAGGGCATATTTGTGTTTTCTAATTAAGGGGAATGAAGAAATTCTGAAATGATTTCACGTTGCTTCTCCTCCACTGAACAGATTTGCTTAGCTGTTGACTTTGGGTGATGTAGAGTCCTCTCCCATTTGGGGCTTGGAGCATCGGTGTTGCAGAGCTATCACCTTGTACTTTTATTTGACTGCCCTTGCTCTTGAGGTCTCCTGGCCTTAGGGCGAATGGTGAGAGCTGTGTTACTGTATGCACTGGCTCTGTTGACTTGGGTGCTTCTGTAGTGTCTGCTTGCCTCAGAGGACTTGATCCTTAATATGTTGCATTAGACAGTTTTGATTATTAAGTTATAGCAGTATGGATTTGGCTAAGAAATATAAATGAAAAAATCCTTGAAGTGAAGAGGTAGGCATATTATCTTTATTGCATTACCTTCTTGCTGTATTTTTTTTTTTTACTCAATTCACAAAAGGACAAAATAAAGAATATCACATGATGAATCCTGACATATTATGTTGTCCATATAGGATTAAGGTTTGTGAAAACTGAATAATGAGTATGCAGTGTCAGGCTTTGCAGTTGGGCTGGTGATATGCAGTTCAGCCATAAAGGACAACTCAGTTAAATCAATGGGATACTGTCTTGGAATTGAAGCCAGAGACAGAAGGCAAATATTTTTCAAACCATCAATAGGAACTGAACATCTATTTTCATTAACACGTTGAAGGGAATTATGTTCTTCTAACTCCTTATGTATCATTTTGTAATTTACTGCATAGGTCTGACAGTACTGAACTTAGTGCCCTCTAGAGTAGGTTTCTAATTGGAAATTTAACTTGGAGACTTATCTTTTAAGACATTTTAAGATTTCAGATAAAATGTTTTTCTCACAACGTGGTGACAGGCAGAACCTGAAGCAACTCCATATGTACCATCATGAAAGCATTTCTCTGTCTTTATATTTTCTGGGGAGACAGGCATACATGCTGCCCATCACCCTCATAATGGCATCAAGCCAGCAGGATTTTGTACTAGGGCTGACTGGAAAACAAGAATTCTGTTTTGTGAAAAACTTTTAGGTTTTTGAAATTTATTTCTGTTCACATGTGAATGAAAATGAAACTTTAAAAAATGTGAAGCATGCACAGTCTACAAGAGCTTCGTTGTGCAGGTGGCAGTGGGTTCTGCTCATGGGAACCTAAGATGGGATAGGGAGCAAAGTGGCGTTGTTATATAATGAAATTATAATAGACTGGGACAACCTCTTATGGATGAAACTTTAGTGTATATTCCTTCCCACTTTAGTGTACAAAAGGATAGCCTTTTAGTTGGGATGTCAATGTGGGAAAGCACTTATCCAATCCTAATATTTTGCATAAGACTCAGTCCTATGCCACTGAAGCTATTGGCAGTTTTTTCACTGAATTGCATCAGAGCAAGAGCAGACCTAGCTGCAGTTGGCTGATTATTTGTGGCTGTACACACACAAACTGTATGTGTGTTCATCCATAATTTAAATGCCCAAATCTGGTCCTTTAATACTGCTAACTTAACCAGTTAATCATGTCTTAAGAAGTAACCCGGCTGTACATTAATGCAATGAATGGCATGGTAAAACAAGGGATAAGCCACAAAGGTACTGCATAAAACACGTGTAATAACTTTGTGGCTGGTTCCCATTGTGCCTTAAACTGCACACGGGGTCAGGCTGATCAGGGCTGCCAGCCTCCAGGGTGCATTGGAGTCCAGGGCTCTGCTGTGCCCTGGAGCCTATGAGTGCAGGTCACTCGGGGAAGCTGGGAACAGGGATCAGCTGACTGGCTTCCTAATTGCTGGTGCAGGGGGAGCCTGGTCTCAGGTCCCCCCTTCACTGGCAATAGGGTGAGATGGGGATCTAATCCCCGATCCCACAGTCACACCTCCTGCTGTGCACTTGTGGCACCGCACGAAGCAGTTTTTGGGATAGTGCATCAGATCCCATGGGGCCTTTACCTGAATGTCTGCCAGGGGCCTTAGAAAAATATAATGTAAGCATTGGCTAATTATATTTTTTTCCCTAAAAGAAATCACACAATAATTGAAGAACATCAATAGCAAAAGCTAAAATTTCAGATGGTTCATGGTTAGTTTAGAGGAAGTGGAGAGGAAGGAGATAAATCCTTTGTGCCACTAAATAATCTAAAAAGAAAAGCTTCTGGAACAAGAAAAATAGATAAAGTGCTTTACCTGCCACCTGGTAAACCAGGCTTGAAAGAAAGACAAGAGACCCGCATACAACATATATCTTGGCAGTAACACAAATGTATTGCCAAGCAAATTTAAACTAAACCATCAAATGCTGGCAGCTCCAGTAATTCAAAAGAAAAGGGGGGGAAGTAGTGAAACGGCTCAGTGTCGTCTTGTCTTAAAAGTTTCATAAACCCTCAATCATTCAGACCCTCCCCAGAGTCACTGTACCGATTATTTTCCTTTATCTTCAGCAGACAACTTGCTTCTGCTCTGACCAAGATATATCTAAAATAACTTTTAAGTATCATTGGCTGGTTGAGTAATAGAAGTTTTACTGTTCTGCTTTGCCAAGATTTTCTTGAGTGCTTGAGAACTCCCATCTTCTGTTCTGAGTGATTGGGTTTCATTCTAGGAAAGGTAAAATACATCTGTAAAACTTACCCGGTTTTTGCTTCCTGTAACATTCCTGATTATTTTGCATGGTCATCCACAAGCTTTCCCTTATCACTGTTCTCCTAAAAGCCTGCCCATTGCAAGATGGGTTTCCATGTCATAACAGGGGAGTACCTGGAAGCCTCTTCCAGTTTTACATTTTGTATCAGAGCTTTTTCCTTCTGTTAAGTGTAATGCTGTGTGTATATTGTATAAAAGAGCAAGATATCCAAGTGGTACTGGGGGAGAACATTTGAGCGAGCTGCTTATTGTTCACTGTACCCTGTAGTGGGATTGAAAGTATTTTGTCAGTACTGTGGTGCATCATCCAAATAAATCAGAACTAGTCAAATGGAATCACTCTTAAAGTTTGTATGGAGCTTCTCCTAAGTATTCTTCCTACCAATTAGATTAAGCATGATTTGCATAAGGTTATTAAATTCCATTTTCCTCTGAAAGCTCAGATTACTTTTTATTTTCTCACACTTCATTCTACAGTAATGTAGAGAACAGCTGTAACTACATTTAAAGTGGTTGCCATTATGTACGGTAGTTTTAATAAAGGCATTATAGATTTTAAGCTGAATTTATTTAAGTCAGTTGTAAGAAACTGAAAACAACATAAACATGTAAAAAGAAAAAATTAAATTTTAAATAGACTGTTTAGTGCCTATTACTTTAATGTTTGTTTCCGTTTTTTTTCTCATGCAATCCTCATAATATTTATCCGTAGGTCTGCATAGTTGTTTCAACATAGAATAGGACTGAATAACATAGCATGTCATTTTTGGATTGCTGACACCACATCTAATATTTGGTCAATAAAGACCGAAAGGCCCACGTGTGGAAGAGTAAGACATTGCTGCCCTTGTTACACGTGTAAGAAATGTGACCTAATTTTATATCTGCCAAAACAGCCTGTGGAGTTTCTGAGCTGGCCCAACTAGTCATAAGTTACCTTCTTGACGGAATTTAGACCACCTCTACACATGACATTTATGCCATGCTCAACATGTTAATTGTGCCATAATGAGGAAGGGTGCTACACATGCACCCAATTTAAGGAGCTATAAAACGAGGAAGGAGACATAAAAATGTTCTACAAATAATGTAGAATATTTTTATGGCTTGTTTGTATGGCGCTTTAAATTTAATGTGTGGCCAGTGGCTGAGAATCTGCTGATTTTTGGTCCCGTTGAAGGGAAGCCAAAGAGCTTCCCTTGCCTGGGACTTTAGACCCTGTGCCAGGCAGTCTGCCCATTGGAGGAAAGCAGAGGCTCCCAGTTTGCAGGGCACAGGAACCCTTTGGCTAACCCTATCTGGAGCAGCACTGGCTGGCCATCCCAGTGTGGGGAAGCAGAGGCTGCCCACCCCCCAGCAACACTGGTGACTATAAACCCTGTGCTGGGCAGCTCTGGCCAGGAAGCCTGGCATGGAGGAAACGGAGAGCAGCTACAGCTGCATGGCATGGGGTTTAAAGTCCTTGGCGGGGGAATGCCTCTACTTCCCCTAGCTTCTGCTCCCCTACGCTGGGACTTTAAACCCTGCTCCAGGCAGCTCTGGCCAGGGTACCAGCGCAGGGAAACGGGCTCCCTGTGGAGGGGGTCTTTGGGCTCCTTGCTGGGGGCTTTAAAATCTCCACTGAGCAGCTCTGACCTGCCAGGTCCAAGACTGCTCCGGGGCCGGTTCCGGACCCAGCCGACAATCCATTGATCGTCAGCCTGGCAGGGACCCCGCTGGGGCTGGCTCCAGACTCCCGCGCGATCCCCCTTTGAGCCGATTGTCAGGCATCTGGTTTTCAACTAGCTGGTGCAGAGAGTGCCCAAGATCAGGATCCCAGGCTCCCCAGCACTGGCAAATGCGATGCAACTGGGAACTGATTCTTGATCTCAGAACCATGCATCCTGCCGTGCACATGTGGGATTGGGGATCAGATCCCATCATGCATTTAAATGAACTTCCGTCAGGGGTCCTAGATAGACATGTGAAGCTACCCTAGTCATCAAGTTAGGAGCCTGCTTAGGTCTCCTCCTCAGGCTGTCAAAGCAGGTGGGTTCCTGGTCTCTCTGTTAGGACAGGCAGGAGGAGGACCCTGCTAGGAAGCAGAGCACTGGCTCCCCGTGCTGAATATCTGAGGACTTCCACTTTTTGCTCTCTGACAGCCAGTTGCAGCATGCATCTCTTTATTATAAAGTTTCCTTGGAAATCAAAGAAATGCTCATGGAATAGTTGAAAAGCAAAGCAAATGAAATGTAGGCCATAGTGAAGAAGTAATGCTGACCTGAAGAGGAGGATGTGGTCCTTATCCTTCCCTTTTACCTGTAGGTTTACAGGTAAAGCTTCATAAACTAGGTGACGGTATCACTTTCAGTTCCCTTCAAATGATCTTTGTATTGGAGGTCCAGTTCCGTAAACCGGCAGCTCCAGCAACACCTTCCTTGATGCAGGACCAGTGCTGGTTACAACCTCGCTGCTGGGGCACCAGGAAGCCGGGGCTTTCTTTTCCTTAGGCACTAAACTTGGCCTTGCTACCCACGGCATTGTTTGTGTTTCCCCTCCTGTCTAAATGCAGCAGAGCGCTCCAGACTTCCTTCCTGGATAGTCACAATGTGAATGAAATGTGTGGTGCCTGGCCACCTGTTCCCAACACCCGCTTAACATTGACCCCTTTTCGACCTGCATCTTCATTTAGAGAAGGAGCATCAACCTTTCAGTAATGTGCAAGTGACATTATTTTGGCAATACAGTCTGTGCGTCACTCTTACCTCTGAGATATCACCGTATCTCTTGCCTGGGAGGGGGCTGAAGATGGAGTACAAAGTTTAGATCAATACACAAACTTAAGAAAAAAAAATTGAAGTAGGGAACTGGGTACTCATCTGTTGTGACGGGTGCTGCTGACTTGCTGATAGATCAACTCTCGCTTAGCAAGGATCTTTGCTGAAGTGTTTTATATTTAAAAAATATTCATTAAACCTTCAAGCAGACCTTGGAAAGTGTAGAAATATCTGTGGCAGAGAAAAATGAGTTAAGCGTACTGGTATGCTCTGTTGTAGTGAATTTAATTGGGGCCTTTGGGGAAATTTTCCTTGTATGTTGTCCACACTACAAGTTGCTCAAGGACAAATAGGGAATTTAGGGCTGTTCACCTCCCCATGTGGTTTGGATGTGCATCCAACCTTATTCCTCGCAGATGCAGGGAAATTCTTGTTACTTCAAGAAAGCAATATGTCTTTGAATGATGATTTTGATATAAAAACAAAACAGCATATGGCTCTTTGGGGCTGTCATGTACATAGCTAACTGGATGGGAGATCAGCTAACTCTTTTGGAGCAGGTCTCGGGGAAGGGCGTATCTGGTGGTGACAGTGACGTTTCTGACTTCAGAAAATTCCCAAGCCACTGGCAGTTCACTTCCAGCTTCTTGCATAATATCCTAGAGTTCACTCTTGGCCATAGGAAAAGTCTGAATGAAGTGTGATAGGACCAAGACTTTAAAGACATACTGCAGTTGCTGAGGTCTTTCAGAAAAATAGAAATTTGTAGCCTAGAATTTAAAGAGATTTTAGAGGAGAATTTATACCCAGGTGTTCAAACTGAGGGCTGAAAACAAGGTTCCCATTCATTAACTGTCTCATAAAGTCCAAGTTTCTACTTCCCGACCGAAAACCCCTGGGTGAAATGCTTGCCCCACCAAAGTTAATGGAAGTTTTCTCTGTGTCTGTGGATGTGATAGACTCATTCTTCCCTTTTGCCAGTTGTAAAGAACCAGTTCTCAGAAATTTTTTTTCTCTCCCTGATTTACAGGGAGAAACAGAAATCTATCCCAAAAACCCCTGCCGAGGCCTTCTACTGACTGGCTGACACCCTGACATTGCCTTCCCCAGGGGATGGCTATCACTTGATTGGAAGGTCTTGGATTAAATCATAGTTGGTACTGGTAGGTATAGCACACAAGTTTGTACAGCTCCCTACAGGACTGGGAGGTATAGTCCCCCTTTCCCATGGAAGGAGGCCGTGTGGGAGGGTTGGGACAGAAGCCCAGCACCTTGAACCCTGGCAGAAGAAAAGGCCTCCAAGAGGCAGTGCTATGGGTACTGATGGTTTTTTGGTGATGGTAACATCCCTCCTTTTAGGACTTACACACCACGGCAGATAAGTTTATCATGTATATAGAATAATCATTTGATTCACAGCTATGGAGGCTTTTAATTTTTGCATTAATTATCGTTGGATTGCAATCTTCTGTGCAGCCTATTGCATTAAATTACTGATTCTTTCAATTTTAAGAAAAACGAATTCTTAAAGATTATAAATTGAGTTGATGTTACTTAATTATAAATGCATTACCAAATTGCAGTTATTCAGCTCTGAACTGGTGCACTTGAAGTGTAGTCTTAGGTTCCATTAATGCTAATGAGAATGGCATATTCAATTCCCATTACAATGCACTGAGTATTTACCAGGAAGTCCTCCCCATACCATTTTGTAGTGCAAAAAATGCCTGGCACATAACTTCACTGAAAATTGGCTACCAACTTGATTTAATCTGTACAGAAGAGAGAAAACATTTTCTGCACACCTGACCTTTAGCTCTAGGAGTCTTTCTGTTGAGTCCAGCGGGCTTCGGATCAGGCCTATATAGAACAACTGAACCAAGGACATGAAGTCCTTAATCACATAAAGCCCCATTTTGTTAGATGCTGCATACCTTGCAGTAGCACTGAGCACCCTCCGCTCCTCTTGGTGGGCTTGGCACCCTGCGGTATGTCAGAAACGTGAGAACAGGTTCATGTTGCATCTTTTGGTGGGGTTGGTTGTGGACATCCTTTTAGCCATCAACTTGCATCCCAAAAGGCTGTCTATGTTCCCAGTGCTGAATTATCTGGAATTTAGTTTTCATTACATGGCCATCATACTCTGTGCCCTACCCTAACCTCTATTTATTGATTTGGGACCTGTTCCAGGTTCTAATTGTTTCTTTCAAATTGTTTTTGCTCAGATTGCTGACTCCCTTCTAGTAATTCTTCTCCTTCAGCTTGTGCCCTCCTTTGCCCTACTCTGCTAATTTCCTGAGTAGTCAGAGAAGCTGCATGCTTGATCAGTCCTAGTCTATCCTTGTCCAAACCAGCAAACTTCCAGTAACAACTTCAAGCAACTTTTTTAAAGATTTTTTTTTTAACTTGCAGAAGCATGGTTTTTCCTCCCTTTGTACATCTTTGTTTCTTTAGCTATATTGTAGTTGTCACTTCTGTTATGTGCTTCAGAACTTTTCAATATCTGTGCTCGACAGGTGCATTCTGTACATCACTTCATATCTGGGTTCTCTTGTGTGCTGGGTTTTTTTGGTGCGTGCGTGAACTTCCTAACCGTTCCTCACTCTTCTGGATGGATCCGTAAGACACGTTTTCCCTGGGGGAGATTCCAGTTATCATTTCCTTTTGATGCTGCTTTTCTCGTCTTCCTGTCTGTCTCTCGTTCAGTTTCGTCACAAATACAAAACAAAACAACAACAACAAAATAGGTTTTTTCCTTAGCGGTGCCTTGTATTTTTAAATGTTTTTCTCTCATTATGCGTTTATATTTATCAGCTTTTATAAATAGTTGTAGGGACCTCAAAAGGTTGGACAAGTCCTTTACCTGGAAGGGAGGGTGTTTGCTTCATAGGGCCTGAGCAAGTCCATCCTCGGGACACGCGAAGAAAGATGCTTTGAGTAAAAGGCAAAATAGATTTCAAGTTCAATGTTAGGATTGCAAAGTTAGGCCCTTTTAATAATTAAAGGACCTTTGTGCCTCTGGTTCTATGTGCTATGCTAATAATATTATTGTCTTATATTAGGAAACTATTTCTAGTGATAAAAAGGGCTAAATAGGTTTAAATTTCATTTTTGCTTTTTGAGTAGCCCTCGCTATAGTATGTCACCTTTAGTTTGCCCTTTGGAAATTCCTGTTGTTTATGTATATCAAAGCAAGTGCTGTACATTTCTTATGAGATATTGTCTTTTTCTAATAGAGAAACTTGCATAGTTTCTCAACAGGTTTTAATAATGCTTCATGGTGGAGTGCGTCTAAAACCTTTTTTATAAACACAAAACCATTGTTATAAGTACTTAAAGATTTGCCTGCATGCTGGGGAGGATTTTCCAATCTAATGCAGGTACAGTATTTTTCAGAAGAATATCACTGGAAGATTTTTAGTGTATAGCACCAGTGTTCATCTGTCATCTGCACTATCTGCTTCTATTCCTACCTGCTGAAAATTCAGTGCTGGTTTCTTTTAGGTGTCTAAGTCATGCCTAGTTTGGCTTTGTGACTATGGCCTTGTGATTTAGTGGATTTCTAGTCAGGGTCTGACACCACCTTGTTCAGCTAGATTTTCTAACCGTTGCCTTGACTATTCAGAACTACTACATAACTTTAAAATACAACGTTTGGACCTACTGAGGTTAGAAACTGCTTATTTTGCACTTTTTTCTTGGATCTGCTAGCAGAGGAATGCTCTAGCACTAATTTTCTTCCCAAGTTTAAATCAGTAAATTCTGTTTCCTGTGGAAAAAAAAGGGTGTTTGAAACGACCTGAGCTGTACTGTTAAGCCCTTAACAAAAATAGATTGATTTTTGGACTTATGGCTTGCCCACTGTACTCTGACAATTAAAGTTGTTTTATTGGTTCCATTTTAAACCCTGTGTGTGTTCAAAAGGCTTTTAAATCAGCAGCAGTAAAATTTCTCCTGAGATGACACCTTGCCTTGCCTACCTCCTGGAATCCAAATCCGCGAAAGATTCGGCTCTTACAGAAATGGGAACGTATAGTTAAGTTATGGCTCCTGCTCCCAGCCTGAGTGGGAAGGCTGGAAATAACAGGTTTCCCAGAGGGCAGGAAGAAGGGAATCCACATTTCCTGGCCAGCCCGTGGAGGATAATTGGAACCACAAATACTGCTGCAGCCCCGAGGAGGGATGGGAGGGAGAAGTCTTGCGGTTAACTCAACGGATTTGGGTTTGAGAGAACCCGACTCCTAGCTCCACTCCTGGCTCTGCCAGCAAATTCCCATATGCCCGTGAGGAAGTTGTTTCATCTTTCAACAACACTTTTGGTCGTGCTTAAGTAACTCAAGAGCAGAAGCCCTATTGAGAATCAATGAGATTTAGTTGCCCGCATCACTTAGGCAGTTTTGCAGATTGTGCCCTTTGATCTTCAGCTCTCATCTGTTAACTGAGGATAATACAAATGTCTTTCCTTCAGTCTGTGTCTTGCCTGGTGAGACTGTCAGCTCTTTGGGATGCATATACTATTTCTTCCTGTGTATATGGACCGTGCCTAGCGTAACACAGCCAGGATCTTGGTTTGTCATGACAGAAAGACAAATGGTAATACTAGCTCTTGCTGGTTTTCTTTTCTTGCTTTGGCAAAAACTGGCCTGGCACTTTAGAGGCTACGGCTAGCTTATTGTAAGTACAGGGGAGATGCAGAGGGTCTATTTGAGATTTTCTGTAGATTTTGCAATGACAAACTGAGAACATTAAAAAAAAAAAAAGTGGATGGTGAAGTTGTACAGTTAGAATTTGTTGCAAGGACCGATAGTGTACATACCCACTACCCTTCACCAAAGTATTTTAAATCCTCACTTGACTGAAATACCATCATGGATTGTGTTGTGGATTTTGATGGATAACAGCTGCTGTTGCCCTTAGTGTCTGAATTCCTCTTCTCAGTCTGTTTGGTTTTGTCCTGATCCTTTAGCCCTTCCAGAATTAGAATTTAGCAGGATTTTTTTTTCTGAGTAAAGCTGAGAGAACATAACTTTCTTTCAAAGAAGGGGAAAAAAATCTTGCTTTGATTGCATGCACAAAGTATGGAAAGAACGGGTAAGGAATTAACCCTGCCTGGGAGCTAGCCACAATTTTACTCTCTTTTCTTCTAATGGGGAAGTTAAAAATAGAAGCTATCAAAGGGGAGCAGCCTGACCTGGCTCGTGTAGATGTGTCAGGGGGTATTGTGTTTCCCCAAGACGCGATGACGCCGAGAGATTCACCTGGGATGGTGTGCGGTGGACCAGTACCTCAGAGGTCCAGCTGGCCCTACTCATGTGCCTGAGGTCACTGAGAAAGTCACCGGAGGCAGTGGCCCGAATCCTGTTTCGGTGCTCAGACCGCTAGCTCATTGTTGGTCAGTTTGCCCTGTGTGTCCCACACTCCTTAAAGCGAGTGTAGTTTCCTGGGGCGGCCGGAACGTCACCTCTAAAAGAAACAGTTAAAAGGCTTGAATTCAGATGGGCTAATGCTTTAAAGTGCATTTTCTTACTGAGCGCATGTCCTATATCATAGAAAGAGAATTAAAAATGACTCATGCTGCACTGTCCAGCCAGAGTGCTGTATAGCTCCCAGCCGTACTGCTCCCATGCCGATCCCGTAGGAAAAGGTCCTTGTCTGTGGTTCACTGTGAAGGAAACATGCACTTCTCATTTGGGGAGCTGCAGTGTCATCTGAATTTTTATGTTCACATGGTAGGTAGCCATTAAAATCAGATAATAGGTTCTGGGCTCTTAATAAGGAGTAAAGAATGTCAGTGTTAGGGTTTTTTTTTTAACCACTAAGTAGAAAATATAAAAATGATTTGGAGAAGGGAAGAGAGAGAAAGGGTTATGGCTGATTTCTCAGCACCCAACAATGACAACTGCAGAGGAAGATACCGAATATCCTATCTATCTGTCTGTCTATCTAGCTGTAGATATAGATATCTATAAAAGCAGCAGCTTTTTCTGTCTTCATCTTCAGTTGGCTGTTGGTTAGGATAAGGATAGCGTTCAGTGTGAGGACCCCACCTGTGCATATATAGCATTGCATTAAGTGGTAGGTCTTTACCAAAGAAGATTCTGATGCTTCCATATACTGAAGACCATTTTGATCAAATGAGCCTAAAAAAATAAAATTAAAATAAAACTGACCACGTAGAACATGATCCACCAAATAAATGCTCTTGATTTTATTTATTTTTTTGGTAACAATTCCTTAGTAGCTAATCTTGTTCTTTATTTTACTGATATAATTTTAGAAATATCACAGATGTCACCAGAACTATGCATTGGTGAAAGGCTTTTTGTTGGACTAAAAAGTACAAAGTTCTGAGTGAGTAATGAAGTGTGTAGATTTTTTCCTGTATTCTATTGCATACAATAAACAGTGAGCCAACTCACCATGGGTGTGCAGCTTTTCTGCTTGATTTATTGTCCATTTAATTTAATTCACTAAAGGTGACCTTTTTATATTTTACTACAGAGATAAAGTTGGAACTTGGCTGATGGTTTTGTTGCAGCTTTCAGTGCTCAGATCATTGTGCCTGTCTCTCTACGATCAGAATTACGAATAGTGGCTGCAGCTTGCGCTGGTGTCCTTTCCCAAGCGTACTTGCACTCTGTCTGAGGTGTGACCAGCAGTTGAGATAACGCTGGTTTCTGAACCTAGACTGGTTGAACTGTTGTTGGCCATGATACAGGTCCTCCTACAGACTTGGCTTGGTGCAATGGGTGGTCAGAACACAGGGCAGAGGGGCACGGATTCTTATTTTTAAGTCTTGGTTCTATGTTGATGTTGCCGTAGATGCAATATTCATTCGCAGCCCTGAGGAATGGGTAAGATGGACCTATATTTCTCCAGGAGGAGTGGTTCTGTAGGAGACATAATTTCACCTTGAGCTTTCTTTCCAGGAGAGAGACGAAAAGCTCGCCATTAGGATAGGCCCCTCAAGGCTTGGTCTGTCTGGTGTTGGGTGGACGATTGCTAGAAGCATGACGTTTCCTTTTGTTTAAGGCCAGTTGTATTTTTGGGGGGAAGCAGAGAGAGAGGGCACTCCTTTTCACTTTAGGTGATAAGAATTACTTCCTTTAAACTGGGGTACATGAAAGAGGCAGGGAAGACTTCTTGCATTCCTTCCCCATCCCTTATGCCTTGCTGTATAAGCCAGTCTCTACTGCATGGGACTAGGGAAGAAACGCTGTGTGCAAAGGCTATCCCAGAGCAGGGTTTTTGCACCTTTCTCTGGAACCAGTAGCTGTCAGACGCTGGAGGTACTGGCAGTGAGGAGCACTCTTTCATGCTGCCCAGCGAGTCCGGTGTAAGTCGAGTCCAGTTCACTAGAAAACTGCCCTCTGCAAATAGTACTAAACTACTGTACACAAATTGTTACCCTTTTTACACATGATGGGGACAGAGTGTAGTAATTTTGGCCCATGTCCAGGTCTAATTAGGATTCGTGCTCAGTCTAATTGGAGTTGTTTGAATTTTCCAGTAGAAGTTTGGCGCTTGTTGCTGGGTGAATACAGGTCACATCTTGTGTCTTTGCATATTAATGCAGATTCTGAAAAGGTGTCTGGTTTTCACAGCAATAAATTTTAATGACTTCTGTTTGTACAGCATTAGCAAACATCTGGTGTTATCAAAACTTGTAGACAAAGTGAGTTTGCTGGGGGAGAAGATTGTCTTTTTCTGCTTAAAATGATCTCAAAGAAATGTTCCATGAAGACAACAACCCTCTTAAGTCTGAGCAGCTCTTTTTTGCAACAATCTTAACTCCTTTGTATGACTTTGTAGAAAATAACTCTAATAATTCATTTTTTATTCACAGTTTTCATTAATTGTTTGGGTAACATGACTCTGGCTTGTACAACACAGGCTTTTCTTTTGTAGAAGTAGTTTGAATGCTGTGTTGTATTTTCCTAACTTTTTTGAAATATCACATATGTTTATGCATTACCACAGTGCAGTATGACTTGCCAAATCAACTTAGGAATGTGCATTTGTATACATAATCCTCCCTTCTTGTGTATCTGTGACAGTCAACTACATCCAGACTTGGAAAGAAACCCAAGGTAAAATCTCATAAATCTGTTCCACTCTGTTGTATCCACATCATCCATCTATGGAATAAATATCTTCCAATTGCTCCCTTAGGGTGGAGTTTAAATCTTGTTCACATTCCTTGTATTGCTGGAGATTTGTGGTGGTAGTCCTTAATTATTCCGAGTCCTTTTGTGCGAGCTCTGTCTCTGCTGTTAATCTTTGTGCGGATCAGTGCAGAATCTTCTTACTATTTAACAACAGTTAAGATAGCAATTAATATGCAAGTAATATTTTCTGATTCATGGTTCCCTAACAGGCAGTTTAAAAAGTGTATTTGGTCCCACATGCACAGAGCGTAGCTGATCCTGGAGAATCCAGCTGGTTTTAATTCCCCGCCCCTCCCAAGGATTACTGAGCAAGTTTACATGATGGGTCTAAGGTTTTTAAAAGGCATGGAGAGGTTTCAAAGAGAGCCTGATCCTCTTTTTGGTGTCCAGGATGGTGTGTGGGCAGGGCTGGGGGGTGAGCAAGCAGGGGTGTAGAAGTGGAGGTTTCGTGTCCGTAAGTGGAAGCTCCTCTATGGGGCACGGTTGGTGGGGAAGTGGTTGCAGCCACTCTGCTGGGTGGCATCTCCATTTGAAAGCTATTAAGAGTCCTCCAGGGAGGCGATTACTCAAGAGCACAGACAAAAGGTACATTTGGAGCCGGTTGAGAAGGGGGACATTTCACAAGGAGAGCTGCTGATCAGGAGCGCACAGCACTTGCAAGGTATGAGCGGTTATGCATTCACAAGCTGAGAGCAAATGGAACATAGCAAAGCTACTACATTTCACCTCGGATGAAGCAGTGCGAAAGTTGCAGCTGTTTGCTATACCTATATTTTTCCCAGCTTGTGCGTACGTAATTGCTGTTGTATTCTTGGCTCCCCTTTTGAAATGGCTCCAATTGTACGATACGTTTGGCCATACCCAGAGGTGGTGTTCAGTTATGTAGGTGCCCTTTTCTATTAGGAGTGGAGGACAGTGGGCACGTATCGACAGTCTGACCCCCCAAAGGAGAAGGAATTTGCTCGTACTGCCACTCTTGTTTCTTTCCCACCTCGGCAAGTCTTCTCCCTTCTGTGAATAAAAGATCAAGCAATGGTGTATGGATTTGAAGCAACAGCTTTATGGACTGGCAAGTTTGGGAATATGTTGCTCTTTGGGTGCATTATGAACACTGCTAATGGAGGCCCAATGCAGCATATATGTGTTACGGAAACAAGATTCAGACCAGGAGTATTATTTTATTTTGAGTTCTACAACTTTTGCCCCAACTATGGGGTGTATACTGTACTGTTCATATAACAGAAGCAGGTAACTTTTAATTATATACCAACCCGCTATTTTTCAAAGCTGTTTTTTCGTGATGTTGACATTGAAACGATGCATAAATTCAGTATGAAACAGGAAGTCATCTTGACTTAGTGTTTTGTGACTAACTAAACTGATGGTGCTATATGAGACCTTTAATATACTAATTCAACAATTATGCTCGATCATAATCAGTGAAGTATGCCTCCTTTTAATTTCAGGAATAGGATTGGTTAAATCATTTAATAGGTTCATTTCTGTAGACAGTGATACGTACGTCCTGTGTGGTTAGTCACAATAAATCAATATAATTTGCCAGGCATTTCCAATATCTAACATAAAAAAGCACCAGCCTTGAAAACTGTAACCCAGGAAATAAATTAGATTTTCAGAGTTTGCATAGAGGCAGCTACTATACCATACAATCAAACTTATGCTGTAAGTCAAAAACAAAACAAAAGACTTTGCTCTAAGTGGACTAAAGTTTTCAGGCTTTGCACAGTGAATTGATGGAAATAAACCAAGAAGAAGCTTGTAATACTGAGTTTTTATAGCTTTATAATAGTGCCTTTGAAAATGATAGTGTACCGTCTGGCTAACTCATGGAGAAAAAATGTATGTTTTTCGGGTGTTTAATAATCATTGCTAGAATAGAGTGGACTGTTGTAGCTATTCTGTTGACAATTATTAGTGGAGTTGGAGCAAGATACAGCACTATTTGTGAGTTATCATTTTGTGTGTGATTTTAGAGCTGTGTTCTGGATGTGTTATTGTATCATACCCATCAGTGTGACATTTAAGCGTCTTTCGAAGTTAAAACAATACACAAAATGGCTAATGACCATTGCACACAGCTTTCTTTCTACTCTTTCCCTAGATGGAAGATTTGCCTTTTTTTCTAGTGTTTGGTTTTTAAATTGAAAAAATAAATTGCGGTAATGTTTCTTTATGTTACCCTGTCTGAAAGGTTGAAGAAGTGAGTGTTGCAATTGGAAGAAAATGTGTTGTACGTCCTGCCCTTACAGAAGTAAACTCCCCAGGTTTTCCACGGTCTTGGAAGCTTAGCCCTTTGCTCATGCTGGGCTGCACGCCGGTCCAGTTGAAATCAGTGGGAGTTATGCCACTCCCTTCACTGACTCCAAAATTTCACCCTGAATGATTTAACCCGAAGAGAATTAATTCTGGTATTCGGAGGAGCAGAGCTGCAGAAGGCAAGCGACCTCCCAGCAGATGAGGCTGTATCTTAGGTAACCTGAGATTCTCAATGTAGTCAAAACTCAGGATTTCTATTCCATGGGAAATTCTGATATTTCAAAACTTGTTTTCATTCTTAATTGGAATAAAATCAGGAAACTGTGAAAATTCATCCTACACACAATTCCTTTGAGATCAGTTGAAATATTTTGTTTCTATAACATTGAAATATTTCATTTGATTCAGACTTTTAAAAAGTTTTCCAAACTTACAAAGTAAAAGAACTTCAACATGTCTCTTCATCTGAAATTAAAACGCTCCCTTCCAAGATAGAAAATAATCTTTTTAATGCAATTGTTTTTCCCCCCATTATTTTTCCTAAAATGACATTTTTGCTGAAATTAACATATTCCTCAGAATGATTTGATTTCAGCAGAATAGCTTTTCAATGGAAGAACTTCACTTAGATAATTTTCAACTGTTTCTGCTCAATCCTGCAAGGTCAGGAGCATTGTGATTCCTGATACAGGAAAGTACTTAGCCATTAGCCAGCTATCTAACCTCAAGTGAACAAGTACTTGCATCGTTTTGCTGGACCAAGCGATGGATTGCTAACCTCTGGCAGCTCTAAATTAATAAGAGAAAAAAAGACCATGCTGGAAACCCCAATCCGCAGACTGGTGATTAGCACCGTGTGGCTGTGGGCTGATGAAGGATTGATGTTCCCCTGCAATGCTGTTGGCTAATAACTTACTTTTGCTTAGGGTCATTTTTTTAACATTAGTTTCTCCTTTGTATAAGCATAGATGCTTTTCAAAACACCAGTGAAGGGAGAGACCTGTCTCTTGTCTCTCCAACATTTACTGAATGGTGCGGTTCTAAGAGACATTGCACCGAGAGCATGCTGAAGAATGCTGCCTTTCTCAAACGGCATCCTTTTTATATTGAAATGTGGTTGTTAATAATTATCATGCCATTTTTTTTCTTCCTGTGCAATATTCTGTGCATTCCTTTTTTGTTACCTTCCGTTCACCGAAGAGTTTATTTTGAAACATTGCAAAGCTGATGCCCACTTTACGAAAGAATATTTACAATTCTCAAGTACCAAATATGCATTACCATTGTCCACACTGTTCTTCAGCCTATTGCTCTCAAAAATACTTGTTTTTCATTTATACAGCAGCTTTTATTCCTGTTGATTGAGAAATTGACACCTTTACATATGTTATTTTTGCTGTCTGATATGTAAATTATATAAATATATAAATTCTTTTAATACAGACATACTTTATATATTAATGAACATAGCGTAATAGACTTACTGACTTAAAAGGAACATGAAATGACAGCTTTTTTGTCTACTTGGAAGCAGGAATAAAGTAGATTTGTCGGCACTGACTCCAGAATATTATTTGACTTGAGAGAGAAATAATACACACACACACGCACGCGGTTGTGTATGTGTATGTGTGTATGTATGTATATATAGATGTATATATGTGTGTGTGTGTGTGTGTGTGTGTATCTATCTATCTAACATTGCATTACATTGGCAGAGTGCACTAGAACTACTTCTCTTGGGGTAAAATATTGTTATCTAATGCATAGTATTACTATGAGGCTTTGCAGAAGCCCCCTGCTCCCCCCACGTTTTAAACCGAGCAAACGTGACATTATTAAGAAGGCACAATAAACATGTAACTATACTGTGCCATTGGTAAAAAGACAATTTTGGCTTTAAATGAAAAGAATGGCAGTCTCAAGCAGTGGCTTTGTTAGACTTTTCCTGTTGAAATCTCAAGTGTTAAGGGGGAGCCATGTGCTCAGTGCGGTGACGGTGCTTGAAGGAGAAAACCCTATGCCCTCCACACTCAGAAAAAATAAAAAGCCTGTAAATCTCAAAGGCTCCTGCTAATGTGAACCTCCAGTTCTGTTGCTCCTGTGTGAAGAGTAGACTGCAATTCATGTAAAAAAAAAAAAAAAAAAAAAAATTTCCCTGCTGATTCTTTTCAGGTTTTTAAATGCTCCAATAGGGCTGAATTATTTATATTTATCTGGAAGTAGACCTACTGAGAGAGGGTGAGCAAGCAGAAAGGAGAATGGAAATTGATTCAAAAGATGTTTGAGTGTTATCTTTGGTTTAATTGAAAGGAAAGAATGTTTGACAGGCTCAATTATCCTTCTGTCTCAATATCCTCTCAAATCCTTTCTGATAATTCCCATTGACTAGAATAACATCTACCTGTTGATCAACTACCTGCAGACATCCTTTTCATGTCTGATGAGCCAGTAAGCTGATTTTCACCCAAAAGGAGATTTATACTTTTGAATCGAATCCATTTTCACACTTATCCTTGTTGTGAAGGCCCCAAGGGGCGCGGTTTGCCAAATTCCCCTCCTTTGGAGTGTCCCCGTGCACCTTGCAGAAGTGTCACAGGAAACTGAGATGGGTACACATTCCTTTAAAGCTGAGTATTTTTCATGCAGGGCTTTAAGGCACGGCAGGGCCACATGTGCTTTGTCAGGGTGCACTATAGCCTGGGGAAAAGAGACTAGCGAGGCTCAGACATAAAGATAAGGGATATCTAAGAGCCATAGTCTTCGGGCAAAAGGCATAAATCGCTAATCTACATTCAATGTAAAAACGATTGTTTTCCTAAAAATGTAATTGAAGCGCTCCCCAAGGCTTGAAAGACAGCTGGGCGACCAATTCGGAAATGTATTTAGCTTTTAGTTACTGAGCTGTAATTGAATATAAAAAAATATCAAGTAGAATCCAGCAAAAGAGAGGAGATTCTCCAGGCCCCCTCTAGCCGCTTCCTGCACGGAGCAGACAAAAGAAGCATCACAATAGTGAGAAGGCAGCCCCGTCTGCGGGCAAGTTAACAAATGCTTAGGACCAGCTAAGCAGTTGGGTATTTTTGGAAAAGCAACAGTACCTTCAGTAACAGTGTACGAAGGGAAGAGAAAAATCATTTTAAAAAGACAAACTGCACGGTGGTTTTCATAATTTATCTGCAGTGCAGTATGTCTGTAGCTGGCTTGTTAGAGCTTGATTTTTATTGTAGATGCAACTTACATTAAGCCCATTTCGTTCAGAGACTTCTTCAGATTTTGTATTGAGTACTTACACTGACAGATCTTGTCTATTGTTAGTGCTAAATTAAATTTCACTTTGACAGCTGACCACCAAGTCAGACTTCCAGGGACCATTTTGTTCTTTGAGCCAATGTGACATGGGGAAATTGTTTTATCTGCGAACATCATATTTTGTAGATTTTCCCTACAAATATCTCTTAGCAGGCTTCAAGATTCCTGAGAAGAGTACATTTTTTTATTCTCTCTTGACATTTTTTTTGCAGTGTGAAAGTTGTGAAGTGTTGAAAGCACAGATCTTGCTTGATTAATGTAGCCTTTGAGAGTCTCAACTTTTTGGCAACAAGTCCCTGAAGAGATTTCATCCCCCCCCCCAGATATAGAGAAGTGAACAGGTATATACTTGCCAGAAAAAAATGCTTGAAAATATCAAGAGGGAACACATTTTGTTCCCAAGTTAAAAAAACCAAAACTGTGGCTTTTCCTTGTTATTAAAATAGATGCGTACTTTTAAAATAAATGTATATCTGTGGCAGACATTGCCTCTTACCTGGGTACATTGTTGTCATGTGAGCAATTTTTATGAGAGGATTAAAGGCAAGTTGCGCTGTTTTAATGCTGAAATGTTGAAGATCAGTTTTATCCAGTCAGAAGCAGCACAGTCTTATGTGTCTAAGAAATAAAGGACTCATGGCTGTGTGTAATAAGGCAATATGAGGCAATTGTGAATATGTGATTAAATAAACTACTCCCAGAATCCCGCATGACTTGCCTTCTCCATTAATCTTTCTGAATCTCAGGCCCCTTGATCTAATTTCTCTCCCTGCACCTCTTCCCCTTCTCCCACCCCTCAAAGTCTTCACTTCACATTCCTGTTGTTCAAGGCAGTGCATTTTCACTTACGGACCAAAAACATTTACATTGCAGGTATTTTTATGCTTAAAATGCCGTCAACAAGATCGAATGCACGTGCAGAACCTTTGATTGGTTTTTACTCCATTTGGATTTCAGGGAGGTCTACCTGAGCATGAGTTGCAGAGTTGAAATGTTCAGTGTTTCAGTTCCAGTGTCCAAATGCTTATTCATATGCTTAGTTGTTAGAATTAAGCACATGCTAAAATATTTGCAGGATAAATGCAGCTACAGATATTCCAATAAAAGAAGATAGAAGCATATGAAAGCATACTGTTCCCCATTTGTACTTTTGTCTTTAGACTTTAGGGTTTCAGCCTTTGTTTATAAACTCTTCTGACAGAGGAGATGGTTTGCTGGGTGCTGGTTGTGGGCCCCTTAAATACATTGCAAAGTGCTTTTAGTGAACTGTTAATAAAAGGAATCTTTACCTAGTGCTGAAGGATTCGTTCCATATATCACTGTTTTATTGATACCGGAACAGATGTGGTTACTATTGTATTGCTACTGGTATGTCTAGTAAACGTGACCAAGAATTTAATAATACAGTGCACTGAATTTAATTAGGCAATAAATTTCTCTCACTTGTGTTTCCTTTCATAAATTATAAGGATGCAGTTTATGTATCTGATCAATGTCTTGAATTTTCACTCGGTCTGTCTCTGTAATATAAATTGTTTCAGTATTCCCTTTGAACAGGTTAACGTATTTTTATGCAGAACTAAACTTGCTTCAGGATGTATTCACCTAGGATGTGGGTGATTAGAAATACTTGGTTCGAAAGTAGCAGTGTATTGTGCTCAGACCTTCCTCTTGGGTACTGTTGCTGCACCGGCTTATAGTGAGCCTCAAGTGTCATCAATATTGACATTGATTAAATGTCTTTTTCTTTAAATGTGTTTTCAAAGTAGTCACACGTGTTTGAAGGGAAGGACTCAGACCAGCCTCCATTCTCATCGAGGTCTCGTGGAAGAGTCCTTCCCTGATGGAGGCTCCATGGTTATCAGTTTTTTAAGGCCATGAAGTTCCTGCCTAGAGGAGTATGAGTTCAGTACACAGCACTAGGGACAGTATCTTGCCAAAATACAGCTGATGTTGGCTTTTGCTCCCAGCATCAAAGTAAGGCTCCTCTTCATTCAGCCAGGCAAGGGGCTCAAGAATGTAACGAGCAGGCTATGTCAGGTGTGATGTGCAATCATGGTTGGGAGTAAGAAGAGTTAGTTAGTCTGAAGTCAGTCAGAAGGCAGGATACATATGCACCTTCGTAGGTATATATGTATGTATGTATGTATGTATGTGTATGTATATATATAGTGTGTGTGTGTGTAGGTTTACTTTGTCAGAAGCTGTCCCTGTTAGGGGTGGCTGGGGAAGATGGCGCAACTGAGGCTCTCTTACCACTATCCACATCTGTACACTTCTGTACATTGGGTGATGGAGAGCCTCCCTCCCAGCCTTTCTCGGCTGGGGCAGTGTTTGGCAGTAAGGCTCAGTACAGCTGACCTGAGCTTCCTTCCTCAGCTCACTGATCTGAGCCATGACCTGGTCCTGGAGGAGGAAAGCATTAGCTCTTGGTGAAAATAGGGCCTGTACAACGTAGCAGCTGTGTGGGTGGCTTCCTTCTTTCAAGGATAAAGTGAGAAATGAATTTTAAAAAAAGGAAGCTGTCTTTTCTTATGATACTGTTTCAGGTGTATGTACAAAGTAATCTCCCTGTATGTCTCTTCTGAATCATTTAGTTTCAAATTGCTAAGCCCGTTTTCAGTCAAGTCTGTTGCGGCTTGGTTTTGATGGCCTTATTACTGGCTATGTAGACTAAATGATGACCCTTTCTTTCACTATTAGACTCTGCAGTGCAGCTACCGAGCAAACACAACTACAGCTATCAGGTACACATCAAAGGCATATTTCTTGGTTTGATGTTTGGCTTGCCATGCCTTTTTTCTCAGCAGGTCAAAATCTTCTTTTGTTCTTTTGAACACTTTGGGAATTAGAGTAGACAGCAATGACACCTGCTGATGAGGGCAGGGGTGTCTGACTGCAGCTTTCCTGAAGTCGAACTCACCAGTGACACCTCTAAACGATCAGGCTTCTCAGATCTGAGGACTTCGCAAACCCACTCTAGCTCCCTACCAATTGGGTCCTAATTGGTTCAGTTTTTAAAACTTTCAAGACAACATTTGAAAAATGTATTATGAGTGTGTTTTCTGTGACTTTTTCTTCTATTTACTTGGGACATCTTTACTGATCGCAGCAGAAAGAAGTCTTTTGATGTATTAATCTGTATAAACTAATTGTTCTTCAGATAAAAGTATAGCAAAAAATCCCAGTGACAGTAATAACCCAGCAACATAGCTTAGTTGAAAAAAACATTGAAATGACATTGGTGTTTTGGAAGGGGGGTGGTTTTAGAATAGTTTTAGGGAGGGGGATGGTTTTAGGAAAACTGAATTCCAGGATGGAAATGCCATTGCCTGTCGCAGTCCCAACTGCCATTCTGTATAATAGGTTTTCCCCTATGGGGACCTAAGGGAACTACTTAAATCATAGTTTTGTGATTTTTTTGTAGAAATGGTGAAAAATGGCGATCTCCGTGATTGCCGTGAGAAATGGCATTGGCAGCCAGTTCCCAGGAATTCAACAGGGAGTCCCCGTTCCCCCGAGCACCACCAGGAGTGACCAGGAATAGCGGTCACAAGCTGGCAGGGGGAGATCCAGACTAGACATCAGGAGGCGCAACTTCACGGTCAGGGCGGCTAGGGTCTGGGATCAACTTCCAAGAGAAGTGGTGCTGGCCCCTACCCTGGGGGTCTTTAAGATAAGGCTAGATGTACATCTTGCTGTGGTCGTTTGACCCCAGTGCTCTTTCCTGCCATGGCAGGGGGTCAGACTCGATGATCTGCTCAGGTCCCTTCCGACCCGACCAACTGTGAAACTATGAAAAAAACTTATTAAAATAAGATGCTGGCTCCCCAGTATGAACCAGCAGTCCTCACTGCTGTTACAGCCGCCTGGGAAGGGAAGACCCGGCTGGCACAGTGGCATGAAGGGCAGCAGCCAAGGTGGTGGCTGACCCTTCGTGTCTCTCCACCAACTGGCGCCTAGGAGTGGGGCCACACGAAGGGCAGCCAGCAGCCAAGATGACGACCACCCTCTCATCCGTCCTCCCCACAGTCTCTGCCAATCAGCACCGAGGGCTAGGGGCGCACAAAATGCCTGCAAAATCAGCTCTGCACGCTGTGAATGGGTCACGAAAATTGTCTTCTCTTGCCATGAATTAAGTAGGTCCTTTCCTATGATACGATTTCCTTCCTTTTTTTAGCCAGAACCAGTCTGGTCTGCTAAGGCATGCCTTCATCCCTCCCTGCTTGGAGCACAGCTCGATTTTTCGACTCTGAGCCGGAGAGAAAGTCAAATCAACTCTCGTGCATATGGCACTGGCTCACTGCAAGCTCATCTGTGTTTACTCCACGCCCAATGTTCCCATTCCTCAGTGACCTACAAGCCATTACATTCACCAAGCTGCTTTATCAGTTCTCTTGAGACACTTAAACTACAGCGAAAATATTTATTAGTTTAGTGGCTTCACATATGTTTCCTTGGTGGACAGGTTCTGTAATAGCTTTTGCTTTATGTGTAGAGGGCTAAAATAGAAACTTGCAGACACCGCCTCTTTATACCAGTGGATGAATCTGAAAATTGGTAGGCTCAGGCCTAGATTAAGCAGCGTTGCTTGAAAATCTACGTATCCTAGCCTTTGGCAATCAATGCATTTCTGTGCCGAGCGATTGTAAGAAATCAACAGACATTTCAGAAGTTGATAAGTAAATACAAAATAATGAAAACTAAATAACTTTGCATTTGTGAGCTTTCCAGTGGATTAAATTGTGGCTGACAAATAGACCTTTTCCAAGCAGTAGTGTGTGGCAAACCTTCCTCCTTCAATCCCATGCCAATGTTGGATAACAAGAACATAACTAATTCATCATCTCTCTATAGATTTCCAGTAATCTGTTATTAATGCTTGTATTCAAGTACATATAACCAAAGATGACAGATGTAAAAACTGTTACGTTCCCATCCCAATGAAGCAGTGAGGTGTGAAAAATGGTTGGGAACTGTAAAATATAGCCTTTTGCTAAATCTAATGACAGTGCCTAACTTTGTGATGAAAACACATTATTGTGAATGTCAGTGCACAGGGAATTGTTTAGACAGACTGCAATGATGATTGCTAAAGAAATATCAAAAGCAATAAAATATAGAACAACAATCTTCCATTGGTTTTGTTATAATTCAAACACGTTATCACTTTCGTTGTATCATTTCACACAGGGACTTGCATTTAATCTGACAGGTGATTCTTTAAAAAGAAGTCATGGGGAAAAAGGCTTCTGATATTAATATATTAAATACTTAGTATTGATGATGAGTATTTTGTATGCTTAAGAGAGGAAGTTAAATATTGTGGCAATATAAAATTGAGGCAACTGGTAAATTAGTTAAATCTGGTAACTGTTTGCTTGTGGATTTTAGCTTGGGAATTCAAGTAGATTTCAGAACAAAATGAAAAGTCCCTTTCTGAACTCACTTGTTATATTTTGGACACCAAATCTAATTGGTTGAACGTTTTCTTCTCTCTGTCTCTAGATAGCTTTCCCCAATGCCCTAAGCAAACTGAAGGAGTCTTCTTCCTTTTGACTACTGGCAAGTAAAATATGCATTTTGAAGCAAATGTTGTGTAGTTTCTTCAAAGATTATGTTTTTAAAACCACGTGTGTTGATTTAATAGTCTGCAGTAATTCCTGTGGTGCTAAAGGGGGGTTTCATAGCCAGTCTGATATAAGTGTGTTGTATAAAAACAAAGAGAAGGAAGTGGAATAGGACTTTTGGCAAATTGGGGTAAAGGGCCACGTTGAAGGTGGGTGGCTGGACCGATTGAAGTTCCAGACCCACGTCCCCGGGTACCAAGCTGAGCAGGCTGCTCTTAACAGCCATGGAGCTACTTCCATTTCATCCACCCACATGATCATTTTTGCTAAATTGGGGCAGTGGGGCCAGTAAAATCTTTGACCGAAGCAGTGGCAGAACTGCCATGGTGGAAGGAAGCGCAGAGAAAGGCATCTTGCCTCCAGGTGCATCTCATCAGTGACTCTTGCCTGCGCTTTTGTGGGGATAGGCAGAGTGTCTTTCGCCAGAGCAGGCGGGAGGGCAGGGCAGTGGCATGGCTGTGCTGTTCTCAGGTGCGCAGCACTGCTGGCTGCTCTCCGTCCGGCACCCGTGAATGGGCACGTTCAGGGAGTGCCTCTGCAGGGAGGTCGCTGCAGTTTGGCCCTTAGCAAAGTTGTGCATGTCTTTCAATGAGAGAGATTCTGATTGCTGATTACCTGGTTGCTCCTCATTTGGATCACAACAGGCCAATGATGCTGTCTCCCTGAATTGCTTTGTACATGCTGGTGTCTGTTTCTTTTCATCCTTACATGTGTGATTCTCGTTGAGCTAAGGGGCTGTCCAGCATGTCCAAGGCGATCTCTGAAATCAGATATGCTATGTAGGACTAAAACAAATATATTGCCTGTACTTCACATGATGATACCTTTCACTACCATTGTTCTAGTGTTGAGTTTTAATTCTTGGCAAGCAAGGTATTCTTCATGCTGCTTTTTTCCCCTGAGGACATTTTTGTCGTCTTTTACGTTTGATCAGCCCTATTACGTGGGAGATTCAGCCAATTAACTGATTATTCCTGCTCCTGAAAAAGAAACTCATTTGCTAGTTCTGCATTTTAAAAATACATAAATAAATAAAAGTAAGTGAACAGAGGCACTATATTTTAAAATGGCAGTTTCTAGATCTTTAAGACACAACTGCACTATCTTGGAGGACCTGATGCAAGCACAGAACAATTGTTCTTGTTATTTCCACCCTTTGTGTTTCCTTTTATGGATGTGTGCTATGGATTTATCTTTTTGTTACTGATACTTTGAATTCTTTGGAAAACAGCTTTAAAAAGGGGAGAACCAAATTTTATACCTGCATTTTGTTGTAAAAGGCTTAAGGTGGCAGTTCCCCATGTGTCTTTAATGGCAGACCAGACAGTTGGTGGGAGGAATGGGGAAGGAGGTTGTGTTGTTCTGCACCATTGGGGCGGGGGGCAGGATTTCCAATGAGGTTCATAAGGACTCACATCTCATCAGTTCTTTCTGCCTTCAATGAATGAGCCATGTAGCTCCCTTGACTGCCTGATCACAAGACGAAAGAAGAAACAAAGGAAGAAGAATTTGTGTAATGGGAGTTGATTTAGATAGGTATTTTTTTTACAGCATTGAGTAGCTGTTTAACAGCTTATGTTCAATACCCAAAGCGTATCTACGCATTGCAAAGATGGGATTTCTTGACGGTATCTCTTTTATTTGGCATCTGCTATAGTAGCAAAATTGGACAGATGCCTTGAAGGCATAGGGACTAGTGGGTTTTCTATATTTCACAATATTCTCTCTGTCAGTGGGCACAGTGTAGAGTATTTTTTTTTTTAATTTCTGCATGGCGTGATTATTTAAGGTGAGTTCAGCAATGTTATCAATTACTATATGATGTTTTTTCTTCCTCTAACCTTCATTATAGACCATAGTCTTTTGACTGTTAGGTAAAAGAGAAAGAAAAAGAATATTTGCATAGTCTGTATACACAACTTCAGTGCAGTCAGGTAGTCAAAGGATGCGTCTTAACAATAGAATATAAAAATAATACCCATAGAGGCAAGGATTTTTGTGGGTGATACCACAGGTCCAATATCACTCCAATATTACCAAAGTACTGTAATACCACCAGACTTCTAAAAATTTGAACTGGATAAGCAAATATTTGAGACAGTAGAGCATTTGTATAGGATAAGTATTAGTTAATGAATACAGTCACTGTTCCTAAGGCTATTTTATAATAATAATTGTGAAATCCTCCTTCCTTTGTTGAAGTATGTAGAAAAATCTTTGAGGTTAGTGGGGCTGGGATATCACCCAGAGATCTAACTTCTCATATATGGAACATCTCTATGTGTATGTATGTACGTACAAACTATAGCTCCAAGGTTTTGTTCTCCAAAACATGTTTATTTCGTATAGATCTCTTTACAGTTCTTTTATAGAGCTTGGATTATTTTACGTGTTGAAATTCCCCTTGAAGTCTAGCCACATCTCTATGTTCCAAGTTGTTTTCAGTCTTATGCAACTTTCCTAACTTCTTATGGGGTACTAGGCTGGTTTGTATCTTGCAGCAGGTGAGGTCAGATTAGTTTGTATTTCATTGTGTTTTGGCTTGTAAGGGGAAAGATTGTGTTTTTCTTTACTCTTTAGAAAGCATTTATCGCATTATGGGCACTGTGGGAAATTAATAATAACAACAATTATAATTTTCAACAATGTTTAAGAGTAAATCCCCACCCATGCAGGATTGCTTCAGAAATCTCTCCAAATCCAGTTACAGTCTGGGATGGGTATAACGTTAGAAAATTAAATCAAATTTCCTTTAATAGCTTGTTGTAAACATTGGTTCTTTGAATTACTACGTTTGCTCTCTGATGTTTCTACTGATAATGACTAAGGTCCAGGTCAAACATTTAGATAGAGGGGCATAAGCATAAGTTAGTATATTCTTCCAGTCTTTGCCCTGATGGTCTGCTTAATTAGTTTACTAGAGAGAAGGGAATCGATATGAGAATGTGTTTACGTACAGGGAATAATTTATTATTTAATCTATTTATAAGGAGCTTATTGCAAGATATCTCAGTACCTTACAGTAGAGACTGAATACAAAAGATTAAAGAGCTAAAGAAAAGCCAGCCCTTCCTATAAATTATACAGTCAAGCCGCAGGAGAAGCCCTGCTCCAGATAGTTCAGTTTCTCGGGTCATTCCTCTTTCTGTCATTCCTTCTCTGGCCAGCTCCTTTTTAATTTTTTTTGGCTCTGTAATGAGTCCTCTTTCTCATTAGGTGCAAGGTGTGCTGGGAATTGCAGTTCTTTAGATCAGCAGTGAAGTTTGCCACTGCCGGGAAGGGGAAACTTTCATCCCATTTGTTTGTCATGGAAGCCCATGTCAAGAGAACAAAAAATAAATAAATATTGCTTTTGGGTGCAAAAAATGGGTGTCTGTTCTCTACTCCACTGCTGCTTTACAAAGCTGTGATTCCCAGAACACCTTGCACGCCGTGACATACTGTGCCTATACCGGTTGCTTCCTGCAGTCGTCTGTGCAGGACTGGGTGGCGCATGGGACAAGAGGGGAAGGCATGCTTTCTCTGTCCTTCTGGCAGTCCTGCTTTTAGGTGACATCTGAGATGTGTCCTGGTCACCCACCTTGCGTTACACTACCGATCTCGGTTGTTCACATTTGCACGCAAACCTGTTCACATCTCTACCATAACCTCCATACTTCACTTGGTTTTCTTGCACTCATGGATCAGGCACTTCTCTCTGCATCTCCATTCATCTGAAGCTGCCACATTTTAAAAAGCTCCGGAAGTGATGCCCCTTAGAGATGTGAATGAAATGAGGGCTGTTCCTAAGGGGGAGATTGTATCTTGAGTTGTTCTTCCCCAATTCCTCCCTTTCCCAGTTCTGGTCTTGCTCCTCCCTCTACAAATTTTGTTCTCTTTTGGGCTCCCATGCCCTCTGGTAATTTGCCATCCCAGCTATGATCCTTTTTTTTGTAGCAGCTGAGGCTGGTACCATTTTCTGACTCTCTTAGCAGGTTTTCAGGAAGCAATACGAAAGGACAAGCCAGAGATGTACCCCTCTACTCGGTCCATATGCTCTTACCCCTGAGCTGGTAAGGAATGCATACTCCACTGTCCATGCTGAGAAATGTTAAAGGAAGTCCCTGAACTCAAATTTACATGCAAGACACCTTTCCTTTAGCTGATTAAAAGGCAAAGCTAAAAAGAAGCAGAAAATTGGCCTCAGTGCAATACAGGAAAAAATCCAACTGATGAAAGATAAAATAATAAAAGAAGACAAACTCTTAAAAATTCAGGTCTGTGGTGTTTCTTCTCATTGGTTAGATTGTCTGTGTGCTCCTTGGAGACTGAGATGACTTTTTGAAAAGTGTAAACATTCATAACTGAGCCACGCACAGTACTTTGTTCTGTCATTTTGAATTTGTGTCCCTCTTCTCAGTTCAGTAAGCTCTTTCAAGTGATATCAAACATGACTACAGTGCTGGGAAATACTACAAGCACATTTAAATTGTAAGATGGTTTCATTTTTCATTTTTAAGTTTTACTATTGGTATGGAACATACACCTACTTGTACACACAACCTCGAGTATAATGTTGATGTAGTTGTGCATTGTTTTAAGGTTACAGTAAATATTTTTGATGAAAACTCTCAGTCCAAGCTATCCTAATACTGCTGGCAAAAATCATTTCTCTCCTGTGTTGCTTTGACCGGTTAACTTCCTCCTGCTTTATATCAGTTCACTGGTTCTGCATTGCTTAATGCAACAAGGTCATACTTCTTGTCCTTGCAATTTGAGGCACTGTTGTAGTCTATACATGCTGTAGTTCCTGCATGCATCTCTTATCTGGTGAGCTTTTACCTGTCCCTCAATCCTGCCCTTTCTGCACAGGTTGTGGCTGATTTGCTAAAGATGGGATCCAAAGATAGGGCCAGTGAGTTCAGTGTGAGTGCTGCATTCACTTAAAAACAGAACTCCGCAATCTTCAAGCCCTAAAGAGTATCAGAATATAGTTTCTTTTAGTCTCTGGGCTAGATTTTAAAGGTAAGCATGAAGGGTCACAATTTTCCACACCCTGATAAAGCCAGGGTGAGTTCCAGCACCTCTGCCTGCCTGGGGTGATCATTGCCCACCCTCTTGCTTGATTGATGCGCCAAGAGCTCCTGCTCCTGATTTAATCTACTTGAACCACTGGGGCTACATGATAAATTAGTAAAGACTGACAACAGAGCAGAAAATAGATGAGGTGACAGACTTTATTGAATGCTTTATCATCTTTCCTATTCTCTGAATTTATAGTCAATTAACTAAAGTAAAGATCTAAATACTGGTCCTTGACTTGTGTCACCTTTCCACACTGTTTGTGTGTCTAATGCCTGGGCAGGGATTGTGTCTATGTAATGTATTTCTGGACAAATTCAACTCAACTACATCAAGTATAGACACAGTCTAGTGGGAAGAACTCTTCTCTATCACATCCTCATCAGATTGATAGAGAACCCCAAAACTGTGGACCATCTAACTGCTTAGATATCCAGGTAGCTATAAGAGGAAGTACCCTGTATGTCCATTCATATTGAAAGATAGTCTGGGTTGGCTGCTTGGGGTCAGACAGGCCTGGATGATATCACTCTTGGGACGTGCTCAAACACTGCAGTGTTATGGGAGCCAAGACCCTAAAGAGAGAGAACAAATTAGTAGTTTGAGAAATGTAGGTGTTAGAGGAGTGAGCAAGATGGATTATTTGCTGACTAAAGTAGAGTCAAAGCAGAGTATTTCTGAGGTTAGATTTGATGGCAGAGGGGGAGGAACAATCTTGGGAACCAAAAAAAAAGCAAGAGATGGGGACATTTTGGATGGAGTTAAAAGTGCATGTTGCATTGAGCATGTTAGATTATGTTTGGATGGAGTTAAAGGTGCAGGTTGGAGGAAAGATGCTTCTAAAATAGCGGTTGTGAAGAAGGATGAGGGAGTGCAGGCATGAGACTATATTCATGCTATTTTTGACCTCTAACCTGTACCTGCCCCCCTCCATGGATCTGGCACCGATGTGTAGGCACGATAGCTCTCTTTGTAGAATAAAACAGAAGTAACTATTTCCATATGTAAGATTAGCATATTTCCTTGGTCCCCCACTGTGTGTTGAATTTTCTCCATATGATGAGTTACCACAATGAATAGTATAACTAAGTAAGGCCCTGTGTTTAACAAGGGGCAGAAGATTTCTCCAAGCACTGTTGGGTTTTCCTCTTTCTGACATTCCTGGCTTGCAGAGTGTGCCATTTGTGCTTTTACTCAATGTAATTTATTAGCAAAGTTTTGTATTTTAGGATGTGCCTAAGGAGCAGGATGATATCATATGGGTAGATCTACTGTGGTGATGAGTGGTGACCAGCATGCTCTAGACTTTTCATAATACAAGCAAAGTATGTTTTGGACAGATCAGCTACAAGGACCATTTTTCTTTTCTCGAGGGGTAGAAACACTTAGTTTGGAAGCCTAATTTTATTTCTTATGTCAACACCATTTTACACTTCTACTTATACAAGCTTCTTGCTTTAATTGTGATTATATGGCTTTAATTCATAGTTAAAAGATCCGATTCACAATGCAGCCTGCTCAGCATAATTGGAAAGCTAGGACAGAGCTCCTTGGCTTGGGTACAGAATAACTAAATGTGAGTTTGTTTGGCTTAAGCTGCAGTAACTGCTATTTGTAATGCAGTATTACATAGAGATGTGTACTTACAGACTAAGGCAAATTAATTATGTATGGACTATTACCACTTCCTGAAAATTGTTATTGAATTGTTTTATAATATTATCGTGAAGTATTCCAAAGGAATAGATTACATGTCTGTGCTGTTGTTCTCAGTAGTAATATGCAAGCAATCATGACTGTTGTTGGGGACACGGAGCACCATTATAGATGGGTATAAGTGAAGGGTCACTGTGTGCTTACATGTAAACTTCTGTAGGGCTCCTATATATTTGCTTTATCTAAGTACACCAGTTAGTTTGCAAGCAAGGTCCAAATGCACCTTTTGTGTCGTTTAGAAGAGCATAGTGGTTTCTGGTTCCTTTCATGGTCACAGGAACAGAATAAATGCAACTAGTGTGTGGTTTTTCTTGTGGGTAGCCTTGTTTCCTGCTGCAAACACAGCAACCCTGCATGCCTACTATATTTTGACTCCTAGTAATTCTTGGAAGTTTGTTGATTTATGAGTTTAAATATGCTCTCATCTTCTTAAGAATATTGATTAACTCTTCTCTCTGCTGGAGAGAGCCTAGTGGAGGGCAACTAAAATGGTTGTGGGCCTGGGGGGCATGACTGGTGAGGAGAGGCTCAGGGAAACAGGCTGATTTAGTCTGCAGAAGAGAAGACTGAGGGGGATCGAATAGCAGCCTTTGCCTCCCTGCAGGGGGCTGCAAAGAGGATGGTGTTGGACTGGTTTCAGTGTGGGCAGATACAGGACAAGGAGCAATGGGCTCAAGCTGCAGCAAGGGAAGGTGAGGTTGGATATTAGGAAAAACTATCTCCCTAAGAGGGTGGTAAAGCACTGGAACAGGTTACCCAGGGAGGTGGTGCAGTCTTCATCCTTGGAGGTGTTTAAACCTGGGTAGACAAAGCCATTCACGGGGGTTTTCACTATGCTCTGCTATGCTGATAATTCAGAGGGGTCCCAGGGCATGACCTAATCCTGGTCATCCTTGATGCCTTTCAGCAGCTGAAGCCTGCACAGGTGCTAGAGATGGGCAGTCCCATATTCCCATATTGAGATTTTGTCTGTTCTTTGACCATGGGGCTCAAAAGGACAAAGCTACTTGCTCCCTCTCCAGGTACATAGCATAGATGTTGTTAGGCCTAGCTTTTATTAGTCCTTTCCAGTTATTGACAGCTCTGCAATTCAAATCACTGGCGGTCCACATCTGTGAGCTCATTTTACTGTAAATCACTTAATTTATTTGCTGTTTATTTTTCATTGGGCTTTATTCCTGCCATTACCGTTTAGTTTATAATTTAGTTGTACCTCTGAAACGAGTGGCAGGAATACAAGCATTTTACTTAAATACTGGTTGTGCTGTAGTGCACATAACAGATGTACAAATTGGAAATAAAATGTTTATAATGAAAATGAGTTAACATAGAATTGTAGAATAACCTAGAAAGGGCAATGGGAGATGGGGAGTTCTTTTCTAAATGTACTGTTTGTAGAAGCCTTTATTTTCTCCTTTGGGAATGTGGAGGGAGGGGATATGTTCAGAGGGTTTTTGCTTTTTTCTCTCTCTTTTTTTTTTAAGAGAGTTTTTATTTAATTAAAAATGTCTGGGGTTTCCTCTGACTCGCCTGTGTCTTTAACCCATAACATATTTTACATGGGTGATAAAACAGTGCTGCACAAGTAATCATACATTTCTGAGTATCAGGGGGGTGGGAGGTACTGAACTGACTGTGTAAAATGTGGCAATATTTAGTTTATGATGTTGGAGCTGTAGGAATACAGAGAATTGTAGGCAAAATCTGCTATTCTTGATGCTGAATACAGGTAGCCTGCTGCAGTAACAAAGATTCACATGCTTATTTTGCCATGGGAAGACAGGGATGGGCCTACAGAATATAAGCATAACCAGATGGCAGGAATGATCACCCTCCAGGGCTTTTTCAGTGATCCCGCCCATGATGACTGGAGGATAAGATACCAGCAGATGAATATCCCCAATAAATGTATTTTAAGGGAAAGACCTTGCAAGATAAGAAAAATGGTGTGGGGAGAAGTTTCCATGTATAAAGAGGCCAAAACTGAAAGTTAAATGCTGGTGGTGACAAATGGGACAGTGAGGACCAATTAAACAGGGGAACAAGAGGTTGAACAAGACGATCTGGAGCAGACTCCTGATCCAGTGAAACAACCTGGAAGCTGGGGTTCTACTTTGCTTTAATGAAATTACTCTTGATTAACAGTGGCATAACTGAGAGCCTGGTGCAAGTGAAATGGGTGGTCTGGCCCTTTAAGAAGGAGCAGTCAGCCCTGTTGAGGACACCCAACTGTGAGTACTTGGGTAACAAGGCAGAGTCCCACTAAAAGCTTAAATTCTCAAGGGACAGAGAGGAGAGTGGAGCAAACTGGGTGAAGAAACAGTTTGCAAGTAGGAGGCAAACTGTGAGCTGAACAAGATTGCAACCAGGGAGGCGGTAGGCCGTGCAGCTGACTTACAGCGACCTTGCATGCTTCAAGGATCGTGCTTTAGAAACGTAGAGCAAATCCATTTTAAAATAAACATAGGCCAATGACTCATGGATTTTAATGAAGAAAAAAAATTAAAGTTCATGCTAGCTATATAGTATAGATGTGTATATATATATATTACTATTGCAATATTTTCTTATTTCACACTAAAGGAAGGCTCATCCATCCTCTGATCTAGGCATTTCCATGATAACAAAAGACACAAAATATACTGTATCCTACAGCAGTGGTTCCCAACCTTTTTAGACCATAGACTGGCAAACTGCGGATTGGAAGTGACCGCAGACCAGCAAACTGCGGACCAGAAGTGACTGGCATAGTGCGGATCACCAACCCTTTTTTATACTCAGTATAAAACTTACTTTTTTCTCTTCAGAAGTTCCCAACCCCTGGGCTGTGGCCTGGTACTGAGCCATGAAGGTTTGGATGCTGGTCCACAGGAGAGCTGGCCACATCCGGTAGCCAACCCTCCTGCGGACCAGTAGCCAACCCTTTGCAGCCCAGTTCCAGGCCATGGTCTAGGGGCTGGGAACGTTGCAATGATGTTACTGAAGTGCCTTGCTCTTGTAGAAGGCAGTCTCTACACAGGGATATACTTGGACTTTCACCTGTGATTTTTTGTTAGTGGGGTTTTCTACATGGCATATTTTAAGCGCTATACCTTTTTTAAGATTAATTCAGTCACTAATGTGGGATTTGAATTTATAATCCATTGTATCTAGTGCGAGAGTGTAGCGGGTGATCGTAGTGACATGCAAAATCCTATCTAAAGCCAGCGTTGTTTGCTTGCTTCGTGTTTTAGTGATGCTGTTATGTTTTGATTACAGCTCTCATTCTGTTAACTATGGCAACATCATAGTTTCATAAAATTATAGTTAATGGAATAACGGTGTTAGGGTTTTGCTGATAGCACTGCTATAATTAAGGTTGAGCTGGAATTTCCATTATAAGGCCTCATTTTTAGTGATTAATATCTCCGCTGTTTTATAATGCATTTGGTCTGAAATTTGTTTAACCAGATTTCTTCCTAACTGTGAACTTGCTTGTAAAAATGGCTTGTCATGTTTTTACAGGAGAGGTTATAAAACATTATTCTTTACTCTGAGTCACTTTGTTTAGAAGACTTAGAGGAACAAAGGCTTTGTTAAGAAAATAAACTGTATACAACTTTATTCATCTTTAGTGATTAAAGAAAAATACCCAAGATAATCCCAAAATAAAAATGGAGGTTTTGTGGCTCTACATTCAAAAATACTTGTTTGCAATGAGCAAGGATCCTGGTTTTCTCTGATTTTAAAAAAAATCCCCAGTTTTCGGTTAAAAAAAGGGAATCTCAAATCCATATTTTTCTGTGATTAAAATGAAACACCACTATATGTAAATATATGTACATATATCTATCTATATCTATACCTATATCTATCTATATCTAGATAGAGATATGTAGATATCCTCCTCATATCTATATAGAGATATATATCTATTCCATACAAGAGGAGGATATATATGAGATATACTGATATAGACATACAGATATAGTGGTATTTCATTTTAATCACAGAAAATGATTCATTTTAATCGCAGAAACCGAATCTATCTATGGGGAAGGGAGCCTGCATCTCTGGGTAAGGTTCTGCCACAACAGCGATTCTCAGCCAGGGTGCCACCACGCCCTGGGGTGCCTTGAGATGCTTTCAAAGGTGCCACAAAGTACCCATGGTATTAGCAGTGTTAGGTGTGCAAACATGATATACCCATAGATTTCAAATAGGAATCCAGAGTGCGAAAAATATTCTGACCTGCCGAGGGCTTTCTGAGGTCTTCGTAACAGAAGAATTGTTTGGTTATTTGTCTCCAGTCTGGCATTGTTTGAGTGATGCCTTGAGACTAGTAGGAGGAGCCCGAGCCTAGCGATGTTGAGCACTGCATTACAAAGAGCAAAGAGCCGGGAACTCTTGCCTCTGATGGGTCATTTTTTGGTGGGCAGGTTCGCTCTATAGCCTGGAGAAATAAGAAGTCCCAGTGATGGGCACCATTTTTTTTAGGGGAAGTGACAATCCTGGTGAGTGCTGTACTTTATAGCCTTTCCTAGCGTCATCTTGTGCTGAGGAATCAACGTTTCAGGCTCCTGTTGCAAAGAACATGGAGCATGCGCAGTAGCAGTTGATTGGTTCTTGAGTCTCATTTATTGTCTGTAGTGGTTTGAAGTGGGAGCCTATTATTTCCTCTGACCAGGAGGATTGAGCCTCCGGCACTGTTAACAGGTGAATCTCTGTCTTGAATGACAAGAATCGGATCCCTTTCCTTGTATATAATGGGCTTCCCACTGTTTTGTTCCTCCCCTTACTCATTTTAAACGAAGTCTCTGCTACCCATGTGTTAACAGTCTAGACATGTCCTAACCAGTCAGGACACATGCTGAAATCCAGTGACTAAGGAGCCTTACCATATAAGATCAAAGCATGCAAACTTTCCTATATAGGTGACAAAATGTAGTGGGGATGAGCCTCAGCTGCTGGAAACCATGCAGATGTCTCCAGGTGAGGGTTGATCTCTGTGCATTTGGCTGCATCTGGAAGTCACCAGTTCTCTCTGTTCATGCAGTGAGCAGAGAAACTTAATCTCACTGTGTTTTCTCATGAAGTGCTGCTAAAAAAAACACCTCATTGCTTTCATAATGTCTTTCATCATAACCTCCTTGCTCATGACAAGAAGTGGAACCATTAATGATATACTGTTATGCCTAGATATCTATGCAGAATGTGTTAGCTTTAATAGTAATCTGTTATGTTAATGGCACTTCCCAGTCTCCTAGTACTGATATTCATAAAATTGGAGACCCACCTCTGTGAACACAACTGTCATATCTTACAAATCAGTTTCACGAGTATTGTATTTGTATTTGTACAGTTTCTTTAGGAGAAGCATTATGCTGCGAGAGGAGGAAAATAATCCTACAATTACATAAAATTCATCTGAGATAATAAAACTATGTGCTGCTAGAGGGTCTTCCTTTCAGATAATGTATTAGACACTAATCCCATCTGCATTTTATACAGAAGCGCAATATTGTGATTAATTTTTGATCATCCTTTTCAACTTCCGGAGTGGCAGGAATGCAGATAAATCAGCTCTAATGGTATTACTCCATATGCCTTTCAGATTTTAAGCAAATCTCTCCCTGGAAGAAGCACAGATTAGATTTTGTAGATGGGGATTGAGCAGGAACAGTGGTTGGACACAGCCTCATCTGTCTCTCAACACTGGAGGAGCTCACCTTATGTGAAATAAAACTGAGCTGATATAGTTAAATAGGTGAATTCCTCCCTTCCCCTGTCTTGGCACTGAATGAGCCAAGGTGATAGTGTGGGGGAGTATCTGAGGCTATCCTGCAATGGATGCCGGAGGATTTAGGAAGTATAGTAGAAGCACTGGCCTGCAGAGGTGGGTGAAGCTTTCTGCAAGAAGATGGAGAGATGGTTGCATTTGCATTTACTGACAGTTGTGCTTTTTAGCTTTCTTGGTGACACTGCACCGTGATGCTTTCATAGTTACAGATTCTGTCATAGCGGACAAAACTATCTACTTTCCTTGTGATTAAAAACGGCCCATCTATTTCTTTATATGTGTGCAAAAATGTCATCTCTAAAAGTAAACCCTTTTGAACATCATGCCATTTTGTAGCAGGAATGGAAGCAACAGGTACACTGAAGTGTGACGTGCATAGTCATTTACTGGGAATCCTTCATTGTTTTTCGAGACATTAGTTTTTGCCTGAGATTTGCTAGGTTGGGTCTTCTTCAGAATGATCTGTTTATATTATGATCATCTTTCAAAGGCTGGAACATTTCCCACCCAACCATTTCAGTTTTGAAAAACCGAGGAGGAGTTCACATAGAACTAGAACAAGTGCTTTTGGGACCAGCAGTTCCTGGCACTCCTGCCAAAACGTAGCATGATGTTTTAAATAAAATATTATTGCACTAAGACCTCATTTATGCAAGGACAGCATTGTGACATGAATTAGGATCACTTTACCTGAATACTGTGTCTGTTGAACTGGCTTAAAGTGTAGACTCAACATGATTGTACCTATTGTGCTGGAGCATGAGCAACATGCGTTTTCTGACACGGGATTCAGTCCAGGTGCTCTCTCTTCAACGATGTTAAGAGCACAGGTATAGACTGGGGCCAGATAGGAAGCTTGCAAAGAGAGGGGAGATAGCCACCATTTTTTACAGTGTCGACTTGTCATTTATTATTTTAAACCCATTGCTTTTAATCTCCTGATGATCTCTTAATCATCACTGTATCGTATAAAGGTGTTTTTATGCAAATTTTAAAACGTTTGGTGTACCTACCTTTGACGGCATTTGTGCTTCTGCATATGAACTCAGGTAGTCCCTGGTTAAATGATGGAGTTGTTCTTTCTTTAAAAAAGAAAATAATGGCAACATTTTTAGAAATTCAGATGTGACTATTAAATCTGTCCCTTTTGCAAAACAATAGTTAATCACATTTTGGAAGACTACAGGGTATTTTTTTATGCAAATATAAAGGCTGGTAGAGAAATATCCCTTTGTGTCTCAGACCTTGTCTGCACTCCAGGGTTTCAGTGCTAGAACTTTTCCCGGCTCACAGCTGTTGGCATTAGGTTGGAGCCGGCTGCTGCTGCCAGCGCTTTCTATGCCCGACGTGGGAAGTTGTGTCAGCAGAAGATGTGGAAGGGGCCAGGGCTTACCAATCCACACACCGCTGTGTTGCTGGCACACATCCACACTGCTGTTTTGCTGTGGGCTTGTCATTCAGGGAAATGATTTTATTCAGACAACAGGAAGACGAGGGCTTGTCAGCTTGCATCAGATCTGTACGCGGCCATAAACCAGTGGCACCAAATTGCAAATCCTGTTGACAAAACTTTGTAGTATAGCCTGGACTTGAGTTGAGAGATGAGTTTCATGTCGTATCCTTGGGCACTGATGTACTCCAAGTGATTATGTCCTCAACTAGTATCTAGTTTCCCTTTTAAAAGGAGCCTAGGCACCAGTAACAGGGACCAGTTTGTATTTTTGGATAAGTGTTGGTCCTTTTCTTGGAGGGAATGAGGGGCTTGCATAAAACGAATGAGATTCCCTTTGTCCTGCCCTGTGAGAATTGGCATTGCTTTCCATGGAAGCAGTGAGGCTAGGGACAGCGCGATTTGGGAAATAGCTTCTCTCCCTCTACGCTATTGCACTTGTTGGTGTCAGCTTTGTGGCAGGGTCTGTCTTCCGCATCAGAAACCCTGTATTTTTGGTCGAAGGTTGTCAGAACTGCAGCTTGTTCTTCCAGGCCTTGTGTTATAACTTGAGGACTTAGCTGCCAGAGCAAGTTGCCAGGCTCAGGATCTTGGCCAAATCTTTGGCCTGTGTCATGTCTAAATGAGATCCGGTGACTGGGAACCGAAGCTAGGCCAGTTGTTCAAACTGGACGTATGGCATGCTTTTTTAACCATTCCTTTTTAGCAGCGAGGGCCATTTACCATGAAAACAGCTTACTGTGGGATGTGTTGGATTCGCTGTCACTTCATGTCTGACATCAAGATTCATTGTTTTAAATAGAAGCTTAACTGGAATCTGCAGGTGTGGTACAGGTGTGGCTGGGGGATTCTGTAGTTGGTCCCTTTGGCCTTCAGATCTATGAACATATGGAAATCAAATCAGCCCTAAGAAATGCATTTGGCATCTTGGTGTTACTGCAAGGTTGCCTAAGACCAGTCCTATAATGGCAGCGGGGGGCTATAAGAGAACGAAACACATTCACGTTGCTGGCTGTTGACCTGAGGCTTGAACCCCTAATTGCACGCATATTTAACGAGGAATATTCCTCTTGGAAAATGTCTTCCTTATTATATCCATGTGTTTGATTTTAATATCAGTTTCTTTCACTAATAGCAGCCAAAGTTTTTTAAAGAAATAGAAACCCATGCTTTAGTGCACAGCATGTGCTTTTTATTACTGTTGGGAGACACTAAGGTACTTGGACGAGGGAGGTCCATGCGGGTCACTGAACACAGGCAGTCTTCTCAATGAAGTTCTTTGCATATGGGATTTTAGATATCATCTGTGATAGCCTCCTGTATGAATAGCTGGCTGCAAGGATTAATTTGTTCTCTGTTTCAATAGAAGGACACAGGTTTTTATTGACATCACATAAAACCCCACTTTTAAGTACTGACTGTCCCCTTGGTATGCAGGGTTTTGACCATTTCCCTGTTTGGAGAGTGAGCTTGGGCTTTGGCTGTTGCATAAAGCTCTGCTCCCCTCTGTAGCAGCTTCTTACTGCTGTTTTTAATTGGTATTCTCAATTGAAAACAGACAGCAGGGGGACAAAGAAACCCATGACGTTTATTTACAGTCTAGAGGACAAGAAAAGGATCATATTCAACTAATAAAAAAAAAATCAGAAAAGAGTAATTGAAATGGGCTTTAAAGGGCCCAATACTTCATTATGTACAGCACTGTTACTGGCATTGTTGAATTATAAATGCTTACCGCTTTCTCATTTGATATAATGAATTACATTTTTTCTTACCTCCTGTTTCTCGTCGTTGTGGGAGAAGACCCTCGTCAATAGCTTCAGCCATCACTGTCACAGTGTGAGCTGCTAATTACTGAGGGGCGATCTGAGGTCTGCCCAAGTCAGTGGGTCTTTCTTCACTTCAGACGGGTATTTGATTTTGCTCCTCTTCGGAGAGAAATCTGGGACCTTGGTGTCCATGGCTAGCAAACAGCTATGCAGGTAGCTCTCATTCTGTTTGGATTCTCCCGTCTTCACGCCTCCCTCCCAGTCCTCCAGTGCAGTTAAGAAAAACATAAACTCGAATATAACCTGTGGGTTTTCACAGTAGATGGCATGTGACCAGCATAACGTTTTATGGCATGACGTACCATTTTAAACTTCACGATATCATTAATATTTTTAAATATTAAATGATCTAGAACAGCCTGTTTTACAGCCAATCATACGAGTTCATCAGGAAAACATTTTCTAACAGAATACCCACTATTACTAGTAGGACACATGAAATATGTGAGCAAGTGACTTTATAGTTTTTTAAATTGGGGAAAAAAAATGCAATTCACAGTTGTTTTCAGATTTACTTCTGTGTTTTAATGCACTTCTAAAACCTTAGCGTGAGATCAGAACAGAACTCAAGAAAAATGGCAACATCTAATGTGGGTGTGATACCAGATAATTGTACTCTTTTAGCTCTGCTCAGGAGAAGAAATATAAAATATAAAAAGTACAAAAAGAAAGCATGCAGTGAGTTCTTTGGGATACTGGGATTTCAGTAAGTGTGACCATTTTGCTTTAAGTTTAAATCCTGTCTTATTTAGCAGTTAATCCCACTTTTTAAAATTGAATAATAAATTAATCATTGGCTTTTATTTTATACGTTTATTTTTTTATTTTTCCATGTTATGTCTTGATAATTGGTATTGTTCTCTTATAGCATGGAAAATAACATTCCTTCTTGTACAAATCTGTTTCAGTGTGTCCAGTGTTTTATTTCTGAGGAAGCACAAATACAGTTTTGATCATTTGGTTTTGCCATTTAAACTTGTAAGCTGTTTTTTCTTTTTTGCCTCTTCCTTCCCAGTGTAAGGTTTGCCCAGGATTATAAAATACTAAGACTGGCATGCATTCAGATCTTTATATTAAATTGTACCATTAGAATGATGTTGTAGCTATGAGGGTCCACGATTTACGCTAGGGGCAAGGATTTTTTGGGTGATAACTTTTATGGCACCAACTGTATGGTTGGGACAAAGTCAGACAAGCTTTTGAATGCAAAGCAGGTCTGAGGTTGCTTTATATTAAATGTAATTTATTTCAGTGGACCCTAAGAATGCCTCTCCCTATAGACAATGATTGTTTTGTATCCTTGTTATGGTGGGCCGCTAATGGAAAAGTGATCTCTGAGACAGTTGTTGACTGTTGAAAGGTTTGATGCTGAGGACCAAGAATTGGATTTTGGACCCGGAGGTGAGCCAGGAGCAAGAGGAGGGTATTTACGAGATACACTCAGCTACTGGTTAGGTTAGGATGGGATAATGTGTGTTGTATAGATGAGATGCCTCGAATGTCCTTGACCTACAGGCTTTTCTGAAAGCAAGTACAGTAGCTCGGTATTGAGCATGCAGAAGAAGCTGAGATGAAGATGCTTCCCAAAGGTCAAACACTGTTGCAGACCATCTGTGCATGTGAAGAGCACCCTAATTTTATGCTCCCTCTGCCAAGTGGACAGTTGCTTTAACCGAGGCATAAAATACATTAGGCCAACTGGTCTTTCTTTTTTTTAATCAATCACTTGATTTAAAAAAATATGCTGGTGCAGTTTGGAGGACAATTCCTACTAGCCAGCACATTTGAAATGGAATTAAATTTGGGGTCTAACATGTCTGACAGTATCTTTTTATGGTGCTATGGATCCAGGAGCTGAAAGTTAACGCTAGATGAATTGCAATTCAATATATAGCTCAGTTTTTCGATGATGAGTGTACTTAACCATTAAGATGTTTATCAAGAAATGTAGATTCTCCATAGCTTAAAGTCTTTAAGTCAGGGCTGCATCTTTCTAAAACATACAGTGTAGCTCAACCAGGCCTTTGGGCAGGAATTACTTCGTGAAATGATGTGGCCTCTATTATATGAGTGGTTAGACTAGATGATCACAATGATCTCTATAGCCTGCAAATCTGTGATCTGCTTTCCTGTACCAGTCAGTGCATTAAATTAGAGGCTATAAGAATAGGACTTAATCTGAGCATGTTTGATTCAAAGGAAAAAGAAAGAGGGTGAGATCCTGGAGTGAGGAAATCTGCGCTAACAGGATTAGCTCATGTATAAAAGCATTTCTCAAATTTAGGCTGAAGTTTGCCCAAGTAATAATTCCGTCCCATCTAGTTTTCAAGCAGGTTTTGGATTCAGTAGGAATTTCTTGTACATTTTATAGATACAGCTTCTTTATGGACTACCTTTGCAAGGGAATAAATGCCTACGTATTTACATCAGCAAATACAAACACTTGTGTTTTAGAAGGCAAAAGGTTTCATCATAGATACGTAACTACCACAACTATATTAATCAGGAAGACTACACTTGAAATGTATTTAGTCAATATACACTGTATACACTATATATTTATTTAATATGTGACTTTAATTTTACTGACCTTGAATGTACCTAAGACTCAGATCTCTACTTAAGGTTTTGAATTGTTTCAGCAAAAAATGTCTGCATTTTAGAAGTGTGAAGCATGTTTTCATGCTCTCATTATTCAAAAAACAGCTCAGCAGATTTCCTACAAACCCCCACAATTTACCCACAGACTTAGAGCAAAAAATCATGATAAATTTCAATCCCAGAGGAACTTTTTAAAGAACACTCTAATCAACATGAATGGCCATCTCCACCATCACTGTAGTGTCATCCCAGCAAGTCCTGTGATCGGGGTGGATCCAGGGGGGTGCAGTTTTGCACCCCCTTTGACACCTGCTCCATCCAGATTTTAAAGCCAATTGCCTAAGAAGGGCAGCGGCATTTCTACTCGGGCAGTACTGCGGGGGGTCAGTTAGGGTCATAGATCATTATACCCTACTGGATTCCTGCTGTTTCCTCTTGACTCCATGGGTGTTCACGACTCTTCTTTTCAGTGGTCTTGATGGTCCATTAATCAAGCTATCCTTCTGCAGTTTGGATGTCTGGTAGCCATTCCTAGTAAATCCTCCCTTCTGTTTTCCAGAACTGCAGACTCTTTTTACTTCTAGGTAAAAGTCTTTACTCAGGAGTGGTAATTTTAACTCACATGAATGTTAACTCAGGTGTGTAAGTGAATAACAGTGAAGTGCTGTTAGATGCTCAAAAAGGCTAGATTTTGTATTACGAATCTGAATGAGAAAAATATGTATTTAACTAGTATGACTACAGGACTAATGAAACAATATATTTTGACTATTTTTTGCCTAGTTTGTTGCTTTATTTTAAATATATAGTCTAGCAAATTAGTGCATGTTTCAGTAAAGTCGTATTTAGTTTTGTTTCGATGTTAAATAGAATAATATGGTTTTGGCCCCCAGCATATTAGTAAATCTTCTAGTTTCTCTTTAAGTGGAGAAAAATGTGTTGTGTTGATGTACCAAACCATCTGCACCCCTCTTTTCAAAATCCTAGATCCACCCATGACTGCAGTATATGCTGCTCTTAACCTTGTGGCACAATTTGTGGTGCAAAATTAGACTTTTATATTGTGCCTTTGTCACCAGGAGGAACACATTTATGTATGTGTGTATGTGTGTGTGTGCATGTGTGTTTGGGGGTTGGTGGAGGGATACATGTGTGTGCATGTGTAAAAGAGAGATTTACACCGATCTGTTAAGTAGGTTGAATATAAACATCTTGGCAGTAAATTAGTAAAAATAACACAAGTCAAAGAGTGGGAATGCATAATCCTCATCAAGCTGTCATACTGACAAAGACCAAGGATGTTTTATTTTCCAAAATCGTGACTCCATAACATGCTAATGTGAAGGTTCATAGCTACAAGGCACTGCGGTTCGTATCCCAGAATTGCAGGCTGAGTTCAGACTCCAAACATAGAGCATTTAAGAGCAAGTTTCCAGTTCACAACGTATCTGGCAAGTAGTTTGTTCCAACAGTTGCCTCTGGGGAAAAATGCAACATGGAGGGCATCCATTACGTGAACATACAGCAGTAAGCAAATCAGAGGCATGAACTGATTGTATGAGTTCCAGTGCAGATGAAGCAGCACACTGAATATTGCATCATATGTACCAAATTAATATGTTTACTGTTCAAAAAACAAGGTTTATGCCCCAGAAGGGACCTGCTCCTCCTGCTCATTTACACTGACTTCAGTGAGGATAGCATTAGCCACAAACGAAATAAAACCGTCGTTGAAAATAGAAGCAATCAAAACAAATACTAATTAACATTCTCTATATAACCTGTGGAATTAACTGCCATGGGATATTACAGAGGTTAATAGCTTAGTAAAGTTTCGAAAAGAAGTAATAGATGAACACAAACATAAATAGAATCTATGGTTTCTATTAGCTAGGACAATTATAAAACCATCAGTCCTGATTCATGGGTGCATGAAAATATCAGTTTAATGCTATTGCCCAGGTCCTGGATGAGTTTTGCTTGGTTTACCTTCCACAGAAGCGTCCCATGCAAGCAGATGCTGGAGAAAGTTCTCGAGACGGTACCAATTCATCTTTGTTTTGGGATAAGAATTCATGTTTTAAATGTCTCTGAAGCACCCAAGGATGTATTTGGCAGCCGTGTTGGCTTGAGATAAAAAAGAAATGCAAAACTCCAGAACTCTTGGTTCAGAGATGATGCCTTTTATTAGACCAACTAAGAAATCACCAAAAAAAAAATCTTTTTCTGCAAGTTTCAGGCACACATGCCTTTCCTCGGGCTCAGGGAAAACGAAAGATGGTTGGAAATCCCCATAGGTAGAAAATAAACTTCATTTTTGCACAGAGGAAGCCACTGAGAGGGGCAGTATTTGACCCAGGTTTAGTTCAGACTGCAGTTCATATTTCTGGGCCCGCTCAAGTCTGTCGCTTAGGTTCAGATTTCTCAGCACTCAAGAAACTCACAAGCTGTCAAAATGTAGGTTGCATCTGAATGTTACCTTTTAAATACTTCCTTCTGGTTTATAATTTGAAGTGCAAGAAAAACGTGGTTAGATTCGGAACCAACAAGTACCTCTTCCCATCTCCCCACGCAGCTCCCTCCATCCCCAAACTGCAAGAGGATACAAGCGGGCATGCTTCAGTTTTGGTCCACTGCACTCACCCTGTGATAAAACATGGTGAAACAAACTATTCTGAGTTAAAATTTGATCAAGTCTTAAGACCGGGGATTGTTCCTTTAACTTTTTTCTGTATGCATTGGTCATTTCTTAGCTGATGGTATGTAGCATGAAAATAAGGGGCCCCATGCATTCAGAGTGAGTGAAATGCCCCAGTAAAAGGAAAAAAATGGATATTTAAAATGATGATATTTGACTTAGATAAACTATTTACCCCCTCAGTCCTTAGTTATGCCATAACTATCCAGTAGCCTTTACTGTCTTTTATAGTTTATACTTTGCCATTGGATGATAACAATATAAGTGTAATTCAGAGCAATATGTGATGAGCCATCTACTTGAAGCCTTTAACTTGTGTTGATACCAGGAATACTTTTAACTGGCTGTGGAAAATAAGTTTGCATTAACATGATGAATGCCTTTCAGAAGAGCATTTATGAAGTGAAAGAAATACTCACACTTTTTTTCCCTTGAAATTAATAATTTTGTCATGTGCCTTCCTTGTGCCTCTTCAGTAACCATGGCTCACCTTAATACCGCTGTTTGACATTAGACATCTCTCCAGAGAGGAAGAAAATCATTCAGAAATGAGCTGGATAAAGGTTATTAAACCAACACTTAAAATTCTAGTCCTGCACATTTTACTTTACCCCCTCATTAAATGCCAAGAACAGAGATGTGGAGTTTTCAGTACACTGAATATACCGTTATCCGCGGGAGATGCATCGCCAGAGAATCCTCCTCTTATTCCCAGCAGTCGCGTCCACCCACATAAGATTTTGGCAAAAAGTTGGGCGGGGGGAATCCTACAAACCACCTAGAGTAGCGAGTCTTTAAAAATGACAGCATAGCTTCTATATACACAATTGTTCTGAATTTTTACAGCCTAGGAAGCAAGGGCACCTGCCTTTCCCAAGTAGTCCTGCTGGCTTCAGGGAGGGCATCTGCCTAAATAAAGGCTAATTGCCTGAGTCAGGTCAATAAGATGCACACACATCAGTGCTTATACGCCTCTCATCTACCATCCACCAGGACATTATAGAACTAGCTTAAATATCAATATAAACTAGCTGATCAGGTTTTCCCAATGACTGTGCGCCCTTTGAATTTAGAAACCCCCCACAACGCATGCTATATTACTTTAGACAACAGATTGTTTTTCACTTCTGGAGCTTAACAAACCATGTAGGTAGATGGGAAACAGAGTTAATTTTTAATCAATGGAATTTAATATGTTTAGTCGCATACTTTTTACAGGTAGGAGATACTGGCATCTGCAGAGCAGTGATAATTTGCAGAGTTACCATTCTGACTTGGACCGCATGACCCTCCTGAGGTCGGGTCCTTTCAATTAGTAGGTAAGATGGTGTTAAATCCCAAGCTTATTATGCCTTTGCTATCAGGCAGTGCTGACAATTTACAGCACACTACACAGATCTGCCATTAAAGGCTGATTCTCTCCATACAAAAGTTAAAATATGACAACAATTTTGTCATAATTCACCAGTCTGCCTTCGTCTTTTTTCTCCTTTTTGCCTAACCACTTGTGGCAAATTAATACATGGTACAAGTATAAAAGGTCTTTTTTTTTTCAACTTCCCATAATACTTTATTAAATGATCTTAGCTCTCTTGGGTAATAAGTAGGTGATTCATGTTAGCATAGCATAGGTGCTATTTTTAATACTTAGTGCTTGCTGGAAAAATTCCAAATAATAATAGCTTCTTTAAAAGCTTTAGAATCCCAAAAGTGCTATAAAATTGTGCTGGGAGCTGTCCAGGATAAATAATGCGTTTTCCTCTTTTCTTGTGAGAAAACCAGATTATCTTGGAACATCCAAGGACTGATTACTTAAATAAGGTCACTAATACACTGATGCTATTTTTGTTCTTTTTGTTTTTGCACCGAATAATATTTTAATGGAAAGAAAATATTATTGTGTCTCATTAAATCCTAATAAAGATTACTGGTGCAATGCAGTTTGGACCACATGTGACAATATATAAATTTGTTTTCTTTGAACTATTTGAGATGTCCAAATGTATCTTTTATTTAAAAAAAGAAAAAAAGAAAAAGTGTACCCTCTGGAGGACTTCTGGAGGGGATGACACCTCGTGCACTGAAAACAAAGTATACTGGAAAAGTAAAATCAGCCCCCAAGCCCCAAACCAAAGGGCAAACCTTGTCTGAATCCCCGGGGCTCAGATTAAGGGTAGGAGTGTGGCTGCCTTCATGTGTGCACCTATTTCTGTGCCTCTGCTTCCTCTTTGCACTCTTCCTCCCCACGCTCTGGGCAGTTTCTTTTCTCTTCCCATTCCCCTGCCCTGCATTTTGCTGTGTTCAGTATCTCCGCTGTTGCCCATGTAAGACGGAAGGCAGATGTTGAGCATTTTGAATACCAGCAGATATTTGAAGAATGGTAGCTTGAGATCATGAGACTAATCGCATCATACTGAAGAGTTGGGCACTTTTTGCTTCTAGACTTAGAGTGGTTAGGAGAGCATTGGGCATTTCCAGTCTTGATACACAGCATGGAAGTGCAAACACAGGCCAGCTGCTGCCATGAATATATTTCTTGAGGGCTTCTAGGTGGGGAAAACAGATCTAGCTAGTGAATACAAGATGGGTAGGAGAAAAAAATTGATAGGAAAGGACCCAATGTCTTCAAGGAAAGCAGAGACAAAGCCTTGCAGCTCTGCTTCCCTGGGAAGCATCTTCTTCCTTTCCCCACTGCAGTCAGGAGCAAGGGATTTTGGTAGACTGCACGTTCGCCAAATCTTACACAACTTATGCAGAACTATTTCCAGTTCACTTGTCCATGCAAAAATAGGCAACCATATATAAGCATGGAAAAGAGTTGCTCAAATGGTTTGATCATTTCTGGTGTTGCTTCTGATTTTCCCACCTGCTCCTTACATGGGTAATTCCAGACTGAAAGTCTCAGTGTAGTGACAAGCAGTGGCTCTGGTAAATGTCACCATGTTAAACAGTCATAAAGAAGAGGTTTTAAAGAACAGAATTTAATGTAAAATCTTTACCTCTCCTAGTAATTCACAACACCATGATTTAAACCCATCTTTTTTCTCATTTATGTTCTGCAGTAACTTTAATGAAAGCACACGTCTACTTTTTAATTGTTCTCTATAGTTTTTTATCTTGCTGAGTTTACTGCACAGTGTTTGTTTAAAGGTATCTTTGTTTGGGTCAGTGCCATGAAGGCATCTGAATGTGGTTCTGGATTTGGAGATTTTCATGAGTAGAAGCTTTTAGGCCGTTTCCTTACCCTCCCTGAGAGACGCACCTGAGAGGATGATGGAAGAGCTTTTGACCTTCCCAAGTTTTCCAGAGGAGGATTAATGATGCATTGCTGCCAAGGCTGGTGTTGCATTGTAGGTGGGATGGCGAGAGGGTACCCAATACCCATACGGTAAATTATAGCAAGAAGTTATTTCCATAGCTACACCAAAACACCTACCCCAGTCAGTAAGGATAAAATCCTGGTCCCGCAAAAGTCAATGGCAAAACTTACATTGATTTTGGTGGGGTCAGGTCAGGACTTTGTCTTGTGGGCAGAATTCGCCATGGGACACAGGTCTGTGTTCTGCTTCATGTCACATTTCCTGCCCTGTCGCTTTGGCCATGCAGCTCCCTCTTTGCATCCTTCTCCGGTCTCTCTTTTCTTGTCAAACATCACATCAAACACTAGCTACATAAATTCACCCTAAGGGTAAATTTCACCCCAAGTTAGATTTCTGAAAGTGATAATTACTTTTTCAGTACAGAAAACTGAGTGTTTGTATTGTGGCAGGGAGCATGGACATGTCTAGAAAGGGAAAAACTGGCAAGTCTCCGTCGTTTTGATATTTTGCTCTTTTTTTCTTAAGCTATGTGAAAATAGGAGCTATTTTTCTTTGTCACTCAGGATAAGAGAGTTAGTTGAAAATAACTAATTGATATACCTTCTTAATCAAACTTCTGAGTTTTGATCAGGCAGATTAAAAGTCAGATTTTATATAATCAAGCTATGTTTGTATGTCTGTCTTAATTATCCAGGAATAAGACTTACATGTAGCTAATGCTACTTTTATCTCCATTATAGTTTAGCTTTACTTTCCATTAAACACCTTTCATAAAACAGGCAAACCTATTGTGGGAAGCAGCCAAATGTTAACAGGCATGTATTTACTTGTTAGATTTTCTCAGTTTAACACTATGGATGTAAAAATGGTAGGTTGTATTTTGTTACAGAGTACCATACAGCATACAGATTTTCTTTTTAGGAAAAAGTCCCCCCTTTTCATTTTTTTCCCCCCAATTTGAAGCTAAATAGAAACTCTAATTTGCTTCATTTTCAGGAGGAACAATGCTGTAATCGTACATTTGTGAGTCAATCAATTTCTTTTGGAACATTTTGCGGATTGTGGTCATGATGTTCTGTCCCTTGAGCCATTATTATTGTTCGTTGTGAAGTAGGGCATGTAGCACTAGTACAATTGTGTATCTCTTGACATTCAGAACGTTACACTTCAGGGTAAATTTTCACAGTGTGCAAGAAGTGAGTGAATACATCCTGTGATTTTTTAATGCTGTTATTACATATGCCTCCTATATAATTCTTGGAAAATGTACCCCTTTCCATATTTTTGCTGTTTTTGATCAGCAGTGCTGATAAAGACAAAACAATTGCACTGCAGGGTCTTTTGCACATTTATTACAGACTAACTTAAGAGTGTCAAGGTGGCCTTCAAACTAAGTAGGAAAAAGAGTAGGGTAGGTGGGGCTTCTCATTATTTTTTTTTAACTTGTTCAGGTATCCAATTTGAAATAAGAAAGAGGAGAAGTTTTCTACAGCTAAGCAGTATTTATTATTAATGATCCAAATATCTGAACCTGACTTATTTACAGTAAAAGAAACATTATTATTCTGTGATGTTAAATACCAGATGTATAGCCTGTCTTTTAATATTTGCCTGCTTCCTGCATGCTTTATAGAAGGTGCTGAATTGAAAGTAAAAATGAAAACTGGGGTAAAAGTAGCATTAGCTAGATGTAAATCTTTTTCTCTGGTAGTTAGGAGGCACACATACATGTCGTGATTAAATAAAAACTGACTTTTAAGCCTTAAGCATTTGATTAAGAAAAATGAGACAAGTGATACAAAATAATGGAGAGTGAGGGCCTGGGGTGTTTTTCACAACTGTAGTTTCAACATTGATATTTGCAATATATAGGACTAGAAAGGCAGAATGGATTGAGGTTCTATATACAAAACCCAGTGCAATCAAATATAATAGCAAGTACAGTGGCAAAATATGTAAGGTCAGGAGATAAAAGCAATGAAGAACAAAGACGAGAGTGTTTCTCCTGAAATCCAAAGAGATATTCATGACGAGCTGAAAATTTAGTCCATGGACAAGCACATGAGACTGGGGATAATAATTAAGGATTCAACAGAAAAAATATTTAACCATATCAATCATCTCTTGGCTTTGGCGAGACAGCATAAGGTCAGTAAACAATTCTTAGGTATTCCTTTACTGCTATATTTGATTGAAGGTGAGCAATGCAACACTGAGCCCTTGAGCAATAGAAGAAATGACCGAGTAGGAAATATTGATCTTTAATTTTTCTTGTCAACAAGGCTCTGTCCAGTATAGTTTTGAATGACTTGCTCAGTAGGGCTCCAGGCAGGTCTTCCCTCAAGAGACTTTTCCATAATCTAATAGACTTCACCATTACCAGCTTTACCTGAATATCAATATCAGGCCTTGATCCTGCAAATCTGGAGTGTTGTAGCTTAGTGGAAGTGTGTGGATCCTTTGTGTTAGAGCCAGACAAATAATGGGATTTTTGATCCCATGGTTAAAATGTGGAACCGGGGAAAAAAAGGGTGGCCTAGGTGAAACCAAAATAGAATTTTTTCCATGTCTTGGTGTGGGTGAAACAGGAAAAATCTCCGTTTTGGGTCACAGTGAAACACTTCATATAATACAAAACATATAATACAAAACGGATGGTTCATTTCATTTTGGGAGCATTTAACACTTTTGTTACTTTTTTCCTTTTTAATATAAGACATTTTACAAGGAAAAACACTGCTTCAAAAATGTTGAAATGAAGCTTTTGACTTCTTGACAAAGCATGTCATTTTAAATACAGTATGTTAGAATTAGATGATATGACATTATAGATGCGGGGGTGTGTGTGTATACACATGGATACACACACGTATATATATGCATATGCACACAAGCGTGTGTGTATATAGATATATATATATATACACATACAGGCAACCCCCACTTAATGCTGTTTTGCTTAGCACTATTTCTCTATAACACTCATTTTAAATTGATACCTAATTCCACTTAGCGCTCAGCAAGTTTCGTTATAATGCCTGTAGTCACCATCTTGGGTTATTAAAAACACTTGTGGTTGCCATCTTGGGTTGTCAAAAACTTTCACTTTTGCTTAACGCCAGTTTTGCTTAATGCTTGGTTTTTCAGGAACCAACTAAGAGCCCAAGGTGGGTGTTGCCTGTATATGTATATATAGGTATGTGTGTATGTGTATGTGTGAATGTATATACGTATGTGTGTGTGTCTGTGTGTGTGCATGCTCTTTGAACCAGAGTCAAAAACCATCGTTTCCAGAATTTGCACCCGTTAGCAATCCATCTGAGCCCGAATCTAGTAACCTTTAGGGGCAAGATGAAATTTGATTAACCATTTTTAATTGTGTTTTGCATTTTAATTTCCTACAGTTAATGTACCAAAGCATCTAGCTGCCATGGTGATAACTGTTAGAAATTGCTTTAAAATTATAAGCAGAAATGTATTCTGCTAAATTATTATTATAATTCCATATATATATATATATATATATATATATATAAATATATATATATAATATTAGCTTCAGTTTACTCTTTGCATTCTTAAATCCATAGTATATAATGTATCTTCCAAAGTAGCTGCAAGGTATAAACACCGTATATGTTTTCTCTCGCATTGAAGTATATAAATAAATGGCTCCAATACAGCAGGGGTGAATCAGTTATACACATGGGTCATAAATGCATTAAATCTTTATTGGAACATTTTAACAAATGACATCATGTGTCCGTTTGAGGCTAATGTCAAACATAACATTAGTAGTTATAGATTGGCTCCTCATCTGCTCCTGGAAAGGCAGCGGTAATGTTAAATCAATAGATGTTCTGGACAAGGTACAGAGTCAGATTTACATAATTAGCATGCAGTGCCTTTGAGCCTTTTTGCGAGGGAATCCTGAGGTCCTAATGAAGGGCTGCTCTGGTCATGTAGAGAACATTTTATTCTTCTACCAATTTTTATTCCCTTATCCCTCTTTCAGTTGGAAGCCAGTGTGGCTGGAAAGGTGCCAGGTTGTGCTGTATGAAGCCATTGCAAATGCCTTTCCATGAATTTGCCAGCAGGGGATGAATAACAATGCAGCTGGCTCTCTTCCGATCCCCTCCAAGGCCACTGCTGCTATTTCAGTTACAGGATTCGTAGGCAACACGATTCCATTTTGCAATTCATATCTTCGGCCTAACAATGTCATCAACTGCAATTGGGTTACAAAGCGGCCCAGCTATTGTGACTGTCGGTGAAAAAAATTTAATTTGGGCGAAAGCAGAAAATTAATTCAGTTTATAAAGCAAGTACATTCCTGCCAACCCATCTCATTTGATCAGTCAGTACGTGTGAGATTCAGGCCTATACGGGTTAGAAACATAACCTTGTTTCAGGGGTCTGTGTTCAGTACTGCGGCTTTTCAGTGCACTGAAAGCAACCCAAAACGTTACCATGGGTTGAGGCTGTCGGTGAAGTCCAATCTATTGTGTTATTCATAGATTGTGTTAAATATGCTCTAAATGGAGACTGCGGGCTCTTATCCCATTACAAGCCACAGCTGTCCCCTACTTCCAAGTCAGTAAAAAAATGAAGCTAACGGGATCTTTGTCATGTTCGTTGCCCAGAACTTGCTGAGTAGCTATGAAACTGCGGGTGATCTCGTCAGTCTGGTTTTGCCACCGCTGCATGCTCTTCTCCACTCGCAATGAATAGTTTCTAGTGCTCACGTGTAATTTTCAAGTCCTAGATCTTAATGTTAAATTTTGAGGGAAATAAAAAAAAAAAAAAAAAGTAATGTATGATGCCCCAGTTACAGATCGTTTCTGAGAGTAGGTATTAATAGATTTGGAAACTTAAGGTTGTTACATTGTTTGAATTTTGTTAGAATTAATTCATTCTTCCAGGACTTTGATTTTTATTCTGTCCTAGTTGTCAGAAAATTCTGTGAAAAGCGAGGTTCCCCCTGCCCCCTTATTATAATTATATATAATACTGCCAACCCCAGGCTCCCCAAAATCACAAGTCAGGCTTCAAAAAATCATGAGATTTAAATAAATTAATTTGGTGAGTTTTTTCAAATGTAATATCTAGTTTCTAAGCAATTACTGTATACTAGTACTTGAGTCTCATTTTCAAACTTCTCTCCGTAGCTAGAAGGTTAAAAAACTACCATATTTCTTTTAAAGAATAAAAATGTTCACAAATGCAATTTCTTCTAAGAGTTGGTGTTTAAGAAATACAGCAAATATCTTGGGTCTTGTAGTACAATTGCATGAGCTAGCAATACTATACCTTTTGAAATGTCTGTATGAATATGGCTCATGAAGCATTTTTGCATTCATTTTTGGGCTTATCACTTAAAGCAAGTGGTAGGTGGCACTTGGAAGCATCTCTTGATATTCTGCATCACAAATGCTAAATGATGTCTTATGCCCCATGTAAAGTGCCAGTGGGCCAAAGATGCCTGGTGTCACGTAAGAGTTATATAGTGTCCTGATTTTATTACCCTATTAAACTTCGCTTCATATGTCAAAGTTTCTAATTTGTACAAGGAAACTTAATTTAGGAGCATCGTCTGCGCAGCACGTTGGTATACGTTTGTTCATGTTTTTCTCTTTGTTGAAATTATGATTAAATATCATCCATTTCTCATGATGTATATTGTTTTTTACCACTTGTTTGTTTAAATGTTGGTAACTTTACAGTGGTAGGTAGTAGAGGTAATATTCTCTGTGTTTCTTAATTACTTTTATTTAAAGAAACCAACACCGTCCTGGGGGTGGTGTTCAGAAAGGTATTGCATCTCATTGTGCACCATATTGTTCTAGTTTAAAGACAAGAATCTTTGTCCATTTTCAGCAAATCCCTCACTGCAAGTTAATTGGGTTTTTTTTTCTTTTTTTAAAAAGAAGATCCTGTTTACTGGCTCTTGAATGTCTTGCTGCTTCCTCTTGCCCATTTCATGTACTTACTTGCAAAATCATCACCCTCGTCACTGATTTCACTAGTGTGTAGCTACCATGTTGGTGGGGCACACAGCACCTCCTCTGTCTTTGCCCTCTCTCTGGCCCTCTGAGTGACTTCTCAGCTGGAAATCTACTACTTTGAAGTCATATTAGTAAAGTTAGAGGCTGCTGCACCAAAAGCTGCGTTCAAGAGGGTTTAGAGAGCAGGGAAGATAGTCAGACTTAGCAGATGGCTGGGACGGGGCTGGCTGGAATTTCCTCGATGCTCAAAAAGGTTGCCACATAGAGGCCAAAGGGAATAAAATGAAACTTGTTGTAAATCTTTTTAACAAGCATTAAACGTTTGCAGAACTGCAGCTTAGGGATTTTTCCCCCAGAACCTATTTGCCACCAGTGACATCACTCACATTGGGCTATTGAGGAAGTCAAGCAGGGCCAAAAATCCCCCTCAAAATCTTTCCAAAAACCGCCAAGCTGGAATTTTCCTTGATTTTGTTAAAGTTATTATCAGGTAACCCTGATTTGTCTGCTTGCATATTCTCTAAGAAATTGGCTGCAAAACAGTTTAACACAGCAGAAAAATTAAAACAAGATAAAAGAGATGTCAGCATAAGGGTTGGTCCTGCTGGAGCCATCATCAGGAAATACTTTGTTGGAAAGTCAAAACCGTAGCTCTCACCTATTCATAATATTTCAGTGATCATATCATTAGTTGCTTTTTCTTGAATTTCTGTAATGGTGGCTTATTTTTGCAGAAGTACAATGCTGGCTAATGTAAAACTAGAGAGAAGCCAGTACCTGTGAGCCTGGAGTGATTTAACAGGCAGCAGCATCAGGTATCGAACAGCTCTTTCATTTTTCAGTGGGAAGATAAAACCCAATTTGAAAAATGTTGAACAAAAATAATCACCACTACTTGCTGGTATGCCACTGAAGACCAAATGCACAAAAAACACTTTTTCTCTTAGCCCTTGATGTAAGTTTTCATCACATTTTATTTACTCAGCTGTGAGCTTTCATCAGTGACCATATAAAGCTTAAAATGAAGCAGTTATTTGACACTGGTTTTATACAGTTAAGGGTTTGCACAACAGGTGACAAGAACTGGGTTAGGAAGATCATCTTGACACTGACTTTCCCCTTGGAGCTGCTGAGTTTTGCAGAATTGGGCATGTTTGAAAATGTATAATGTGGGTTTTCTGTGGATATACAAAAGGCAATCTTTATATTATGAGCAGTTATATAGTTCATAAATTACAGGAGACAAAAAATTAGTGTTGTGCTCATCATTGTTCTCTCCCTTGCTTGCTCTGGATCTGGACACATTACAGGTTAACACTGATATAAATTATACCAGCGTCTGGAAAGGACAGACAGCCAAGACTGCTGAGGTAGCTGCTGCATGGGTGCTGTTATGTGTTTCATCACTAACTTTCCACCGAGCAGGCGGTTACCCTGCGTAGAAGTGGACACGCAGCATTTACACTGGTGTAACTTGTGGTGGGGCAGTTTTACTCATTTTTCTTCAGAGTAACTCTGCATTAGTACCCAGTTAGTTAAATCCATGTAGAGCTACATCTGGCGTGTCCCTGTGCTGTTACAGTGGTGTGAAAGCATCCTGTGTCCACACTTGTGTATGTGTGTGAACAAAAGTATATGTGGGTCTAGTTTCCAGAGGCACTGACTTCCTTCAGCTTTCATTTCACTAATAGGTGCTAATTTGTCATGCACATTAGCCAATCAATCTATGGAAATGTCAAAGATGATCAATAAAGCATCTTTAAATGACTTGCTGAAAGCAGAAGATCCTAATTATAACTAAAGAATAGAGAGACTCCATAACCAAAAAATTAATTTTATTCAGAAATCATCGATTGTATCACATTTTATTTAATGTTTAAGTCATTGATTTAGTCAGATATTTGAATAAATGTCAAGTTCCTCAGCTGTATGTGTGCTGACCATCTCTTCTGAAGCAACTCTTAAAATCAGATTACTTGCTTCTGAGATCCCTTGTGACCTCAGCAATAAGGGACTCTGCAGCATGTTTCTGGGTGTACATGCTGAAGAAGAATGTAAACTGCATCTTAAAAATTTAGGTATTGATTTAAGAGGAGATAATATTGGAAAATTGAATGCCTTTCATATGCTCCAAACGCAGGTTTCAAGATAGTTAATTGAAGAATGATATAGCTCAGCAGACATGCAGGATTTATAACAGAATTCATCTTCACTAGAAGCTGTAGTATATAGTAATATAAAAATTCTAGAAATGTTGGCAAGGAGGGGAGGGGGGGAAATCTTGATGCAAATCAATAATTTAATTTAGCTGTGGTGCTGGACTGGTTGAACGCTATGGTTCATAATTTTTCAATGAATAGACCTTAACGTTTTACGCATGTTTTGCCATGCCCCTGCATATTGATTCATCTTGTACCTTCTTGGTGTTGTTTTTGTCTTACAGTACCCCCAGAGGGCCCTGCTGAAGTTGAGCCTTGTTGTGCTAGGTGCTGTATCTGCAGGTAAGGGAAAGCCCTTGCTGTGAAAGCCTGATAGCAAGACAAAGCACCATCTTCATTTTACAGCTCAGACTTGGCGCCGGGTATTTGCCCAGGGCAGACTTGTGTAGATCCTGCTGAAGCCCATGTCATCACAGCTAGGACATGAGCAATATCCTAGGAAGCTAATTCAAAGCCAGTTGGCATATGCCTTTTCATGACCTGCAGTCCCAATTCCGGATTGCAGGGGGACAACCCAGTCACCCTATGCGTCAGATACTGGCTTCTTTCTTAAAACAGCCTTGTATTACTAAGGACTGCCCAATTACTCAAGTTATTTAAACCCCCCACCCCTCCCATGCAAAGCTGCCTTTGTGCGCGAATGCTGGAGGGCCTTGGTTAGGAGGAAACTCACCTCTGTATGTCCACAAAACAGGCTTTGAGTTAGAGCCAGTTGGTGAATGCAGAAGAAACGAAATGCCTTCTTATGTCTCATAAGCCAGCCCAGGGGATTGCACCCATCATCTCCTCCCTCCCCACTTGTGGCATTTGTCTGCTGCTGGATTCATGTGGGAATCCAGTAGCCACCCCCCCTCCCTATTCCTAGAGGGCTTTCTGGTTATTTAGAGCTAGCACTGGGGGGACATTGAGGGTTATGGAAGACCCCCAGAAAAGCTTCACCACCTATGCCTTAATGCCACTAGCCCTGACCAGCGATAATCTGTGAGCTGTCGTGGGGTAGCTTGGTGGAGAGATGAAATCTCCTGACTTCAGTTTGCGTCTAGCTGTGGTACAGCATTAGCATTTCATGTTACAGCTGCAGCTGGTCTCCAGATCTTTCCCATCATATTTGGTATTTATCAAGCGGCTGAAGGCACATCCCCCTGTTTGCATGTTCATAGGCATCATGGTTGAGACTGCCCAAGCAGGCCGGTGGGCTTAAATATATTTCCCACGACTTGTAAGTGACCTTCCAGTGGAGCTGAGGATCTGGTTCCTGTGTACCGAGCTTCTGCTTTGGGAAGACTGGCCTAACAAAAGCTAGAAGTGGCCAGTTAGTCTAAGCAGAGGTACAGGGAAGGCAGAGGTATAAGAGGCTCATAAGAAACACCTGCTTTATTGTCTGCCTCTGTCTGAGTATCGTTCCTCAGTATACAGTTCCACATGCATTCTAGCCTGCAAGACCTTGGGGGCAAATGCTGCTCTTGCCTCCCTCCTTGGAGGTCTATGCTGCGGGGAAGCATGCAGAATTCAGGTGGGGAGACAGCTCCCTGTGGCCCAACCTACCCTCCCCAGCCCTGGTGATGGGAAGGATGGCTTCAGGGTGATTTCTTCTCATGTGCATGGAGAGCTGGAACTAGCACATAGTGCAGTATTGCAGAAAAAGCCAGGCAGCTGAGGTCTGGCAGTCCCTTATTTTTGAGACTTTAAAATGTGTCCTACCTCTGCCTCAGCAATGACCCATAGGTTATGAGGGCCTATCTTAGATGAAATGTGTCCATCAATGTGAGTGAACTCCTGTCTGAAGGAAAGCTTCTTTGTTAATGTGAGAGTAACTCTACTAATCAGAAAGCTAACCACTGAATGACTCTCATTTACCAGGTATTCAAGGAAGATTCAGGTACATAGCTCACAAATAGTCTGGAGTGAGTACTTTTTGCATGCGTTGGGATATGCTTCAGTGTACTTTGGTACTAATGAAAGCCTTCAGGCTTGCATGTTTCTGGATGAGTCAAGGACCTGGGAATAGCTCTGGTGTAGACTGGTTCTGCATCTGTACCTGAGACTGAGTAGTATAGAGAGAGTTTATTTGTTCATTCTTTCATTCTCCCTTCCCATCCCTTCCCTTCCCTCTGAAGCATTGAAACTTCATTGTCTTATTTAAGTCACTTGCTGTTTCATCAAAAGCTATTCTGATAAAAATATACAATTTTAAAAAAGAAATGAAAGATGGACTAAAAATGATGTAAGCCAGTGTATTCTGAGTTATATACAGAATGTAATAAATAAATCTTCTAAACCAAGACATAGCTGTAGTCTCTTGAACACCTAACTAGTGCACATCATTTTGTCTTGACGTTGGAAAATACATGCCAGATACTAGTTCAAATGATAGATTCCCTTGCTTTTGTTGAATTCTTACATTTCTAATGTTGTTTAATGTAGGCACTGGTGAGTGAGCACATATATTCTTAAGGGTGACACAAATTAATTCTGCTCCCATCAAGGAATCTCTCCACGGATTTATCGCAAATTGCTGCAGCTGTGAGCGATTCCATGCTCTTGTGAGAAGTGTGAGATTAAACCCTGTCACCACTGTAGTATTTTTAATTAATTTAACCTCCAAACTAATCATTTCCCAGCGCCATTCTCTCCCTCTTTGGTCAGCAGATTAATTAGTTAATGTCAAATTAATTAGTTAATGCAGTTGATGATGAAAAGCTTTCTAAAACTGATAAGAATGAGCATTTCAGATGCTGAAAGTGCCATGGAAGTAGGGGGGTTCATCCCTTTAAAGGGAAAATGGAGAAGACAGTAGCTCAACCCATACTAGGCACCTGGCAATCACTTTTGATTTTATGTGAAAGGTTGTACCCATACACTGGGCATGGGCAGCAGTAAAACAATAAGATACTGAGACAGGCTTTCTTCTGACTGATTAACCATAGGTATCATCAGAAAGTAGGACTGGAAGGGACCTCATAAGGTCATCTAATCCAGATCCCAGCTCAAGGCAGAATCATCCCTGCCAAGTGTCTAACTTGCTTTTGAAAGTTTCCAAGGATGGAGATTGCACAACTTATTTAGGGAGCTTGTTCCAATGCCTGACCACATGCAGGGTCAGAAAGTTCCTCCTAATCTCCAACCTAAATTTCCTCTGCTGCAGCTTGAGGCTGTTGTTCATAGTCCTGTCCCCTGCAGCCACAGGGAAGGGCTATCTCCATCCTCTCTATAATCTGCCCAAGGAACAGCACTGGAGTACCACAGAAAACAGAAGGACCCTAGGGTGCGAGGAGATGCGTGCTGTATTCCAGGAGACCAGAAGAGCACCTGTCGTATGTGCGGAAGCAGTATCCCATGCAGAAAATGGTCAATGGCATCAGTAGGGCCATGTATAGGGGGTCCATGTGGAGCACGGTGTTTTTCATCAATAACTACGAAGGTCTCCATTTCTGAAGACATAGCTTTTGCCCTCAAGATTGATTAAGCAGCTTTCTAAAATAAAGGCCCAAATGAATCGCTGGTGTAATCTATTGATTTACAGATTTTTTTTCCCCTCAATAATATTTTCAGAACCTGAGGAGTGTAGGGACTTATACTGCTAGTCAGTAATGAAAATCCATGGACTCCAGCAAAGCTTAACTCTCGCTGACTCTGGCTGTTTTGCTTAGGGAATGCTTCTTTCTCTGTATCAAGAGGGTAACCCAGCAGTGTAGTATGTATGGTCAGGACTCCTTAGCATTTCTTCCCTTCTCCACACTTTAGTTTAGGCTTTTGATACTATGCTGTTTTGGCGTAGCCACTCACCATTTGATTGAGGTGTGTTGAAGTTCTTAGGACTCTACCACGGAGGAACAAAGCTTGCATGCACCTGTGCTGTCTTGCAAGACGTCTTTCTTACTGATGTCTTACTGTAACTGTACCTGGTTTGGTAAATAATGTGGAGACCCAAAAGCTTAATACAGACAGCCAAAAAGCCCAAGGTGAATCAATTCAATCTTCATAGGTTAGTCTAAGCTGTGTAAATTGAACCAATAAGCAAGTGAACAGACATTCACTTCTGAATCTGGAAACACAGCCACATGCCTGCAGTGGCCCGGGCCAGAAGTCGGGGGACACTAGAGCACGCCTGCTTGCTCAGCTGGAGCAGACAGCTTGGGCCAACCCTGTGATGGGGGGTTGTGGGGGTGGTGCAAAGCATCCTGGGATGCTGGAGGACTGAGTTAACTTGAATCTGAAGGGGATCTGGGACAGAAGTTCAATAAACTGATTTAACTTAAATGAGTTAAGTCTAATGCGACATCCATCCAGGTTCATCTGAAACCAGTTTTTGCCAGTTTGAAAGTAGTTTATATGAACTGAACTTGTGTTGGCTTACAGATCTGAACTGGTTTCTGATCATATATACTAGTTTTTGTCCCTAGCCAAAGAGGGATTGAACCGTATGTGGAGAACTGGGGAAGACCTGCATTATTTCTTTGAAAATGTTGTGCATGCCTCTGGGTCTGCCCATAGCGTGCTGTTTGCTACAGAGTTGAATCAAAAGGGGCCTGGGAGGTTAACCCAACAGGAATGGCAGCACAGTAGTTTTCCAAGTAAACCCCTCACAATCACTTGGTTTCAATAGCCAGGTTAATAACTAGGGAGTAATGACTGCTTAGCCCCCTCCCTTGTGACAGGATTTTTTTCCAAAGCTGGAAACCTGGACATCAAAATATAATGATGAGTTAAAAGATCTGTCCTAGAAAGGGAGGTGAAAAGCACATGCAGAAAGCTGACATGCAGGGACAGTTCCCGTGTCTCCAGGGAATGGGATGCAACTTGGTCCCAATTGAGAAGGGGAACCAGGTTTACTTAGATATACCTGGGGCCTTGAGAGGTATGCCAGACACAGGTAGGCCAGGTTCTGCATAGGTATCTGCCACGTGACATCCTGTTCTCTGAGTGCTGGAAAATCGCACTACGTTTTGTAGGAATCACTGCATCTGTGTGGGGAATACCTTGGGGCTCTTCAGAGGAATACCTTGCAGATTCCAAGTCTGCTGAGTCTGATAGGCATCCTGGTTGGGAGCCAGGAGGCTGTAACTCAGGGCCCGGGTTGAGAACAGTTGGCTTACAGGGTTCCACCTCCAAAGGACTGGAGTTATGGTCCTGGCACTGGGGTATGTGCTGGGGAGGTTGCTGCATCTGTAGGTGCTATGTAGGGTGGTATTTGCATCTTATGTGTGCAGATCCTGTTCTTCTACTTTTGCAAATATTTATAAAACTCTATCGAAGTGCTGTATTTGTATATGTGTGTGTGTGTGTGCATATATGCATGTGTGTGTGATCTATTGGGGAACTGGAGTAGCTGCTCCCAGCAAGTTTTTTTCCCCCTGTACACCTTTAAATGCTGAAACTGAGACTGCGGGTGTAATAAGGGAATTGTTCACTCTTGGCATTCTGCACTTCTGCATGGTCCCTTGAGATAAATTCGGTGAAAAATGATTATCACCATCATCAGCAACACTCTTAACTACATAAGTATTTTACATTAGCAAAACCAAGGTAATGAAACATAATGCAGATTGATTTTAATAGAGGAAATGGCATGTCTGGATGCTTTCATGATGACATGTTAGTGCTGGGTTAGCTTTTAGTAGGCAAACTGATAGAAGTGGGAAAATGGTGAGCACTCCCTTCATTGTATAAAACGTGCCCCATATTCTTTAAAAAAAATGTACAAGAACACATTTAATAGCTGCTGCTTCTTTTTGATAAAGGTGAAGCTGAAATCTTACTAGTATTTTGAAATAGAAATGTGAGCCAGACTTCTTTTCACATAGAAAGACTTTGGCTTTCCTCGATGGAGAAGTGATAGATGCAGTGCAGATCCTACAGAGTTGTCTATATGCTGCAACCATGGATACACTTTGTGGTGTCATTTGTACGAGAACGACTTCCACATTTTGCTTGGATGTCTAATTGCTCTGGCTGGCTGAAGCAGTTGCATGGTAGGCTTTCGGACATGCTGTATTGATAAGCCAATAAGGACTGGATCATTGAACTCCACCTCGTCCTCTGATGACTGCCTGAGAGAATGGAGCCTTTTGGCTTTAGAAAGTCCCACAGGAGGCTTGGAGGATTTCTCTTGACTGTGAATCAGCCTCTGAGATTCTGGCAGCAAGACTTGTAGTATCACTGCAGATGCAGGCTTTGAGTCATTTGTGGTTAAAAACTTGTTTTTTAAAGCTGAGATTTCTTGTATATGTAAAAAAAAATATTTATATATTCCCATCATGTAGATGGGAAAGAAGACTTTTTAAGCCATCTCTCCTTAGTAACCTGCATGAATGCTTAAGTGTTATCCATGTGCTCAGTGAGGTCAATGAGATTTTAATCACATGAGTAAACCTAAGCCCGTCTGTAACTGCTTGTAGGGTTAGATCCTGCAAACATTTTGAGAGAAGTGACAGAATTTTCTCTATTTTTGTACAGAGTCTTGCACAATGGGGTCCTTCACTTTGCTGGAACACAAATAATAAATAATAATGGTGGCATCATTTTTTCTTATCCTTTTCCTTGACTTTCTAATGTGTTGTAATGGATATAGTTTTCAGGAAGAGTGTTTTGAAAAAAATGACCGGATCTTGCAGTCCTTATTCGTAGAAGTTTTGCTGGAAGCTGTGGGTTTATTTAGCTGTAGAACTGGACCCAAAACTTCTTGTTGTTCATAACAGGGACTATTAGCAAAAGAGATTATTGCTTGAAAAGATGTTTTTTACTCTCCTGGCTATTGAATCTAATTATTGAATTCCCAAATCAGCCAAGGAGGAGACTTACTAGGCTTTCAGTTTTAGTGAACGTTGCAATGTATTGCTGTAAGCATCTTTAACACCTGAATTTTATTCAAAGATGTGACATAAATTGGATCGTACTATCTTCAAAAGTGTCTTTCACAGTGCAGATATTGGCTCCAACTGGAAAGATGCAAATTTTAATGAACCGTTTCCAATGACATTTTATTACTAGTTTCAAAAGTGATCAAATTTGGCATTGTGTTACCTGTCAAGATTTTCCTGTAAATCAAATTTCAGTGGAGGAAAAAAGTTGAGATTATCATGAAGACATTTGGATAGGAGGAAGCAAGAGCTATTTAGATGACTAACTTAATATACAGTAAATGAGATGGTTTAACACGAGCTACTGAATCTTTGGCAGCTGAACACTGGCTTCAGAAAAGATAATAATTAACCTGCTGAAAGAAGAAATCATTTCTTCAAAATACAGCTTCTTTCTGCACAATTATGTAAACAATAACATTTCTAACAAGTTTAGGAAGCCAGTATTTTTCTGGTATGAGGCATTTACTTGAATAGGTTTGATTTTACATAGCAAGTGACACTACATAAGCACACGCAGATCCAGAATCGTTTCCTTATGACTAATTTCTATAGATGCAGGATTAGTATGAATACCATTATTAATGTTTTGGTGTTCAAATTGATACAGAGAAAATACTAAGAGCTTAAAGTTTTTGTCAGTTTTTGATTGCAATATCTCACTTTTCTTTATACCTGCTGTTGCAAAAAAGTCACTGGAACTTGTTTTCTGGTTGCTTTTTCGTATCTCATGGGCCGACTCCTAGAATTTCAGTTCTACATCAGTAACATTTGCTTAGAGAACGGTTTTTTAGCTTTTTAGCTGTAACAGAAAATATGTACATTAAGGTGAATTTTCATTTGACAATGACAAATAGTCATGGTAGGCAGTGCCACTGGTTTCAAGGGGCAACAAATATGAAGGAGAGAGCCTCCCTCACTAACTACCTCTGTGGCATAAGAAATGCTTCTGATTTAGGTAATGCCTAGTTGGGTGTTAACATCTTCAAACTCATAAAACTTATGACTGTGTTATCAACTGAGGCCCTGAATCCCAAACGAAAAGGCTGTTAGGGAAGAGGTGCTGGACACTTCCTTGTCCCTCAACATTACATTTTGTAAGTTAGAAAAGAGTTGATGTAAAGTCTTTGCAGGCCCCCGAAGCCAGGTCTTTTCCAGGAAAAATCCCAACCTCAGCCATGGCCTTAAAGCATTGGTCAAAGTGACTAGAGCAGTTTCAGTGATCCCGTCTCTAACTACCAGCAACGATGCTCCTTTCCAGGGAAGACCTCTTCTACAGCTAGGGAGTAAGTAGGTTTTAACATGGCAGACAAATGCGTCATGAAACTGCCTTCTCTTTGTCCCCCACTCCTACCAAGGGGAATAATTGGTCCTGTAATAATAGTCTTATTTTTATTTCCATTTCACTAACATTTTGGGTGGATGGTAGTTTTGGTAGGTTTTTAAAAAAATATATTGTTTTTGCAATAATTTGGGGGAAACTCGAATGGAAAGTAACATGTTGGGGTTTACTCAGGGATGTTGAGACAGTTCATCTAGGAAAGCTGCTTAGGAAGGGATGACGTGTTTGGTTTGATATTCCTGATTTTCCAGTTCTTTTTCAAATGTCTACAAGTGTAGTGTTGAATTAATTTTCTGCTGTCGCTGCTGTTCCTGGTCTCTCGTGCTCAACTCTCAAGGTCATAAAGAGAAATGAATAGCTATTTTGTTATCAGGTATATATACCTGGCAACTAGACATCTATAGAAGAACGTGTCATTTTGTTTGGAGCAAAAGCCTCATTTGTTTTCACTTGCTTTCAGCTGTTAACTGGGCACTGTGACTACATTATTAAATTACAATTATTGCACTATGCCTTGACATGATGTGATGCTACAGAAGCAAAGATGTTGAGAAAGGAACGCGTTTTCTTTTCAGAAGCTGCAGTAGAATATAGCTCTTTAGTTCACTGGCAGAGTAGAAGAGTTAGTAATTGGTGTTTTGCTGCTGATTTCCACTTAGGGAACAAGTCCAAAGGTCTGAGAGAGAGTTCTCAGTCCCAGGACCTATGTCTGCTTCAGCATAGCTTTTGTCATATTTGGTCATTTTCCAGGTGCTGTCAGAAAAGATTTAAAGGTATCCGGAGTAGGTGCTTGCACCACTTCTGAGGTGGGATGGAGGGATGGATTTTGTCATGCTTAAAATACAGGTGAGAGATCTGCCTTCTGTTGTTAATTCTGCCACTTGCCTACCTTTGAGGTACTTAGCCTCCCTGAACGTTGAACCCTGCCTGTTCTGCAAAAATTACTAGCTGTAGGCATCAGGTGCAATGAAACCAGTGTTGAATACAGCCTGATGGCAAGTATACTAAGGGCAGATCAGGTTCAGCACCATTCCAGATGCTGCAGACCATACAAAATGTGGTGGCTAAACTTGCAATTAAACCATGTTCAGTTGCAATGCCTGTTTGATATAAATCGTATAGAAAAGGCTTTAGTTTCTCTTCTGTAAAGTACTAAAGGGAATGATATCTGAAGTACCTTCTCCACTGGCAGGCAGTCTGTAAAGTGACTTAAAGTCATCTGATAGAAAAATGTGGAAAAGTAGAAAAAATTATGTGTAGAATGATCCACCGCAAATTCAAAGCAGATATACCAGCATGTAGTGGGTGTCATGTGATGCTATTCCTTCTATTACAGCCTTGGTAAATTAATTATTGTATCATAAGCTGCTTGTAGATGTGTAGTTTCTGAATTTTACTCAAGGTCCTTAGACAGACCTATCAGACTCAGTCACTAAAATCTGTTCTTGCTTTTCCACAGTGCTTACACTGCATCTGAAAAATATTTAGATGAAAAGCAGGTAACCAGCTTAGTCTAAATTTTGCAGATTTGCTGTGGGTCAGTTCACAAAACTGCTCCAGTAGTGGTGGCCCTCCTATATTGTCTACGTGAAACCTACTGCTGAATCTGTTGCCTGAATTGTATGAGCTGATGACTCCTAAGCATATATAACTGCCCCAATCCTTATAGAATCTTTGCAAAATTTCTGTATTTATAGAAATATGTTTTCTATGAAGAAGGGCCCACGTGTGTCAAAAATCAGGAATGGTGAAAGAATGCTTGTCTGCAGAAGAGAGCCACCAAGCTAGTTCATATTGATGGAAGAATAGAGCTGTCCTGTTAGACTATTTCAGATCAAAAAATGGGTTACGTTTGTGTGCTTATCGGAAACTTATACATTTCTGGGATACAGCATAGCAGAAGTTTCCAAACCTTTTCTTATTGTGCATCCCTTCCAGATTTACCAGCTGCCCATGTATCCCTACCAGCATATGTTTTATATTTTAGCCCCTTAAATGCCAGTTATTAGTATAATGAAAATTAAATCCACCATTGCACACTTTGTCCTGTGCACCCCCCAGAGATGTCTTGTGTACCTCCACAGGTATGTGTACCAGTTTGGGAACCCCTGCAGTATAGGATAGCATTTTTTAATATATGGGTTATTATGTAAGAAATACTCCTATCCAGTGTTTAAAAATAAAGTAGGCTAGAACAGAAATTGTTTCTGGAAGCTTAACATCTTTTTTTATGTGACCATTTCCTTGTATTTTTACGTTTTGATTATTGACTGTTGGGTAGCTAGAACATCAGTAATAACTTTGGACTTCAGATATGTGTGCACAGGAATCTTAAACTGCTTTATGTACATGCCTCTGCATAGTGTTTAAGACACTTGCAAATTAAATTTTGTTTTTGTCCATTTTGGAGAAGAGCAAAAAGCAGAGACTAAGGTCTTGGCCAGGGTTATACTTCCAGTTTGTCGCAGAGCAGCTCTTAAGATGCAAATATCTTGAGTTAATATTTTCTTTTAACTTCTACAACTGTGCTTCCTCTCCACGTGACCTGCAATACTTGGTCCCTGTTCTGTAGACTGCTGCAAACAAAAGCTCCTGTTTGAAGCCGGTCCGAGTTTTCGTTTAGTAAGGTCTACAGGATCGATCGGGCCTCTTCAGCTTTAAAATGCTTTGGTGCTAGGCATTTAAAACCTATTGCTTGTTGTTCAAAATATGCTCATGATTGTATGGCTCAAACGAGTGAAATTTCCATTGAGCACGTCCATATGTTTCCCCGAGTCGTCTCGGGATATTCAGTGCAACCATGATTGATTGCACTATGGCTAACCGGAGGCCAGTAATATCCCTGCAAGTGGTACTGGAGAAACTTTTATGCTCAGCAAGAAAAGAGCTGCAGAGAGACAGGGAAACTACTGGCCGGTTTCCTGAGCACCAGCTTGTTCAGCAAGTTTTATCCAGGTCTCTGTAACTGGGGCAACCTTTATCTGAATCCCTTGTTTTTAAACCAGAGTTCAGCTCTCCTACAACCACAGTTAGGCTTGGGGTTATCCCATACCGTTTCTGTGGCCTTTGGGCCCGATTCTGCTATCTTCCACTCTGGCTTCACTGAAGCTGCACACCTCCAGCTGGAGGTAGCATTTGTCTTTGTGTGTCTGAACACGCTGGGATTGCATGTGCACGTCACTTCCCATTGTACTCCTCTGTCAGCTTGTATGGAAATTATCCTTTATTTATGTGTCTTTCAATTCCTGTCATTCTTTTTGCCCAATGCTGTGGGTGAATAATATGACTTTATTACTTTGTATATTACTCCTCTACCTCACAAGAATTATTTACATTTTTATGGAGTGATTTTTAACAGCTTATTATTTCAAAACCATCAATGCCCAGATGAAGATGAGAATGTACTCCCACAATGCATCCATTTCTCCGGTCTCTCGAAATTAATTGCTTTTTTTTCTGCATTCTTGCTTATACTTGAAGAAATGCTGCAATTCCCCCAACGGAGCAGGGTGTGTTTTGAGTCTGTTGGTGTCCCTTGCATTTCATGCTTAGTCTTTTGTAACATCCTTAGCCAGGAGCTGTGTTACTATGGCAGAATATTCTTTGTTGACAGTCTGTGAGAATATGACTAATTGGTGTTGTTTATTGAAATAATGCATCAGGTTGTGACTCTAAAAAAAGAATGCAAGAACGATGGACCCCAGCGGATGTTATGTAAAAATATGCAGTTTTGAAATATGCACTTGTGGCTTGCTTTCTGCAGATGTCTGCAGAATGCAGGTAATCAGTATTCAGGAGACATCTGCAAATTAAACATCTACTTGACCAGTTAGAAATATAGCGCTGTGAGGACAGAGTGGCACCGTGAAGTAATGAAATGGCCTTTAATCTCTGGCAATATGAATTATCATCCTTCTAAGGTTAAGTGAAAATAGTTTGGTTGCTTCAGTTCACCATTTATGTGGCTGTTCTGTTAATTTAAATGTTGCTCTATGGCATAATGAACATTTGTGGTTCAGGAATCCCTTCAGAGGGAACACACACCTGGAAACTCTTCTCTTTTGGTTTTGGGCTGTGTATGATGAGATAAAGATGCCCCTCAACTGTTTTCTCTCTTCCTCTTTGCACTGTGCTTCACCTTCTTTAGCACTGAAAGAGCCTTTCCCTCTGTTGATTTTATGCCCCCCTAATAGCCCACATTTTATGGAAACATTACAGTGACTTTTTTAGCATTTTAAAAATTGATGTACACTCTTCCTCATTCAGAGCAAGGCGCTCTCCATTAAGTTGCTATGCCAGTTTTACCCAATCCCACTTGTCTGTACTCTGTGGAGTTAGTATTTAAAAACAGGAACTTTATTATATTTTAAAATATTGCTTGAAGTTCAAGCTCCTTTGCTCTGAATTTTGATTAATTACATTGAGTGGAAATACCAGAGCGGCTGGTGCTCCGGCTCTTTATTATATCAACAAAAACATAAACTATCTGTCAGATTATATGTTCAAAGGAAAGAAAACCATACGGAGGTATTAAAGAAGAGAAAATAATGGCCATGTGGAATCCCACAAAATCGTGCATCGTACCACGAGAGCAACGGGCAGCATTTTAAGCAGTTTTGCCCTCCGTTATGGAATAAAATGATTGGTATTGTTCAGAAACACCTTATAAATTTCTCAGTCCGTTACAAGGGACAGCAATGAGAGGTAATGTTAAGCAGCGACTTGTAAATTGCATTCTGTTGCCGGAAAACCAACTCAATACACCTCTGTGTAGAATAAAACAAGTATTTGACACATTGCGTGAAGGATGTCGTGTAATCAGAGCTGATTTTCCTGCAGTGGAGGATGAAATTTACAAGTTGCCACTAGGCAGCACCTCTCCACCCTGCTTTTGTTTTCCGCGGGAGAGTGAAATTTACAAGGTGCTGCTTAACAATACCTCAAGTGCTCGTTCCTTCCTAATGAATAGTGAAATTTACAAGTTGCTGTTTAACAAAAGCCACAATTCTGTTTTTTCCATAAGGGATAGTAAAGTTTATAAGGTTAGTAAAATCCTTTTATTATGAGTACAGTCCAGCACGACTTACTGTAACGCTGAAAATACACCACAAGTGCCACTGGCAAGGAAAAGAATGGTTGATGATGTGGAAATGGGCAGCATTTCTGGTCTTGGCTTGCAATTGTTTGGAGACTGCCTGCTGGGACATGCCGAGGGGTTTTATATTGATAATGCTGCCTACTGTGCACTCAGTACCAGTTGCATTGTCCTCCTGTCCCTTGTTCCTCTCCATTTCCCCTACCCATGCTTTGGCCTAAGACTTAGACTCAGGGAGGATTTTCACAGGCTCCCTTAATTGCAGCAAGGCAGTGGCTGAGGTCCATTGAAAGCAATAAGAGGAGCAAATTAGGAAGCATAGAGAGCTCCTCTCTTGGATGTAGAGTTGGATTAGCAGGACCTGTGACACAGAGTAAGTTTTCTGAGGATTGTAGGGTGTCGAAGAAGTGTGGGACCACAAGAAATAGTTTAGAAGTGAGGGGGGCATCAGGACCTTGAAGTGGCAGAACAGCAATTAGGCTCGACTTCAAGAGCCCGCAGGGCAGTGTCGTTACCTCTTTCTTGTAAATAGTTCTTACATAAGTTGTTCCTTTGCATAATAGAGAGTTGTTTCCACACCACAAGTTTTATCAAGATGCTTCTGACCCACAACCATTGCATTTTTCTTGCACTAAGAATTATTATTTCTCCTCATTCAATCTCCTTTGTTGCTCAGAGATTAGTTTACATATGCCATTTCTGGTTGTGGTAGAAAGCTCAGGTTTTGGTGTCTGAAGCTCATGCCACCAAAGTGAGAAGCAGGTAAAAAAATAAAAATCCTTGAAAGCCTGTTAGTTTGGGGATTCTATTTTTCATAGTAATATTAACATAATTATTGTCAGCATTTTGCTGTGGTATTTAAAGTGCTGACACAAAGGAAGTCTCAACTAGATCAAATATAGATTATTCTTTCTTTCAAAGCTTCAGTTCTCTTGTTTCCACTGTACTTTGACCATTACAATAAAATAATTGCAAGCTCACACTTTTTCATTGACTTATTTGTTTTTCTTTCAGATGCAATTTATTAGTGTAGCTGCACAAAGGATGATACTCAGGTTCTTTATTTTTTGTCAGAGCAGCATAAAATGCTTAATTCAAAAAACAGAGGTGTACTTATAGTAAATACTGCTTGGTGATGGGATACTTCCAGGGACCTCTGAACCTGGGTGACTATGCCAAGACACTGTAGACCTTCACCATCTCACATTTCAACAGCCTTATTCCTTCCTTGTTGCCTCAACAGCACTTCTACTCCAGTCTGTTCCGAATGCTGCTGCTAGGATCATCTTCTTGTGCCCTAATTTTCAAGGCATCACCCCCATTTTTCTTCATCTTCTGGCTCCCTCCCCCCCGCCCAACTACATCCAACACCAGCTCAGCATTTCTTGGCGTTTTGGCCCACTATTAGACTGAGCCCCCAACTCCTCCCTGCCAATGGTGCCTGCATGAAAAATTGATAGTAGGCATTTGATACCGCTTCTGGATCCTGCAGATCTCACAGGCATCTTCCACGTGGAGTCCCTGTGTTGTGTGCTGTGTGTTGCCAAGGCAACTGTTCTCCCCCATTTTTTCAGCATGGCTGCTGCATCTGAAGGTAACAGTCAGGGAGGGGGCTGCAGTGTGGCAATCACCGGTTGTAGTCAGTGATTAATACAGAACCAGGGTGGATTAACTGAGAAACCATCTTCACCTAACCTGTTCCAAGGGATCATTTTAACCAGGATGCACTTATCCTACTGAACTAAGGGATATTAACCTGACTACTATGCAGCAGACCCAAGCGTGTTGCCAAAAATACCTGATTACAGAGGTTAATATTTTAGTGCATTCTTACAGGATTGGCAGAGGGTGCTGTGTGCCCCCTAGCACTCTGCTTTCCTTGTCCACACCCATCCCGGACCCTGCAAAAAGGGAGAAAGGGATCGGACTTGATCTTCTCGTCCTTATGGAAGCAAGGAGAGCCATCTAGGTCAGGGGCAGAGGTTTCATAAACTGGTTTGACCCAAATCAGGTAACCGATACTACATTCAACCAGGTGTATCTTAAACTGGGTTCAGCCATTTTGAAACTGGTTTATGTGCGCTGAACTTCTGACCTGTTATAGGTTTAAACCAGTTTCTGATTACTTAAACTGGTTTATGTGCAAGTTCTGCCCCTAGCCCTAGAGAGAGTTTCCATAGGGTCAACCTTGCTCCATTTGCATTGGACAAACTAGGGATATTTGTTTTCCATGGATTTTGTGTCCTAGTTATAACCAAGGATCTACTTAAATCAGGGATCTGTTCACTTTGTAGAAGATCAATTTCCCTTTCAGGATGTGTCAGGACAACAGGGGATAGGGAAGTGATTATTATGGGCAGATAGGGAAATGACGATTAGTGTTGAATGGGATGCCACATAACAGCCAGTGCGAGGATTTTGGATACAAATGTATGTATTAAACTTGTAGATTACCAATTTGACTGCATAAAGTGAGGGCCATATCAAGTGAAGAAGATGAACAGTGTTAATTAGTGTGACAGTCTGCTGATGAGAACTGGCTAAATTGTAAAGAGATGATGAAGATGATTTGAGAATGTGTTGTTATACAAAACTAAATACAAATGTGCAAAGCACTTCTTTTAGCCATAATCCCAGATATATGGTCTAAAGCCTCAGTAAATCGTTTTTGGTTTTGCCCCATCTGTAATCTGAGTCTGCCTGGAGACATCAGGACCTCTTGCTGTAAAACCTGGATCAGACTCACTAATTTCTATAAATCCGACATTTTCATTTCCAGGATTTAAAATGAGGTGATGTTATACAGCAGACTCCCCTTAGAGACCACTGGACTCCTTTCATTTAGATCTTTCAGATGGATTTAAACAGCAAGGCTGGGGTGAAAGTTCAGGATTATTTAGTTCTGTAACAGACAAAATCCTAAATCCAGACATTGGTTTATCAGACTTTGTTGGCTTCATGGTGGGAGCCATATGGAAGGTCACGGTAAAGGCCTTTTATAGTTAGGCACCAGCACTGACTCTTAAAATACAAAGAATCTGTTTCCTTCCCAAATTCTTGATGCTGTTTAAAAATAGATCTGACCATTGCTCTGTCTGACAGGGAGACAGCAAGAGATGTTTGTCATCGTTTCAAATATAGGTATAAGAAAAAACTGTAAAATATAAGATATAGGTATAAGAAAAGCAGTTTTTAAAGGGAATCTTGGTTACTACATTGTAATAGTCTCAGTAGCCCACATTTCAGCACAGTGAGCCTTAGTTACAGGTATAGATAGCTTATGTTTTGTAATAATAGTCCAACCTTAAAATGCATTTTGCTCAAGGATTGTTTATTGTTTAGACAGTCTTGTTAGAGCTATGCAAAGGAAGTGGAGGATCCCTTTTTATTTTAATTGGCTGCATTTAACTCCAAGGGAAGAGTCTCAGGGTCCCTGATTTGTTTTCAGAATTCTTGATTAGGGAGGCATGAAATACTCTTTCCTAATTCCATTACGGTCTAAATTACCTTCCCTGTTTGCAAAACCATGCCAGGAGGCAGGCAGGCGTACACCTGGTTTTTGCTGAAATAGAACATTTCCAGTGATACCCTCCTCGCTGATTCTTGAGATTCCCTGACCACCTTCCCAGAGGGGGGTGGAGTGATTTTTCTTTAAGTTGCAAGGGTTGAAGTAGAAAGGCAGGGAGGACGCCTTAGTCGAATGTGCATTTGGCTGGGACTTGAGGGAGCTGGACTGAGTTCCCAGCTTCATTGCCGACTCTCTCTGTGATGGTCTTCTGCTGCCTCCACCTTACCTCTGCAATACCAGGATGACCTTTCCTTCCTCACCCAAGTCCAGTGATGATTGTAAGCTGCCTTGAGCCTTTTTGGGGATGGTGGCATGGAAATCAGATAGATAAATATGATTGTGTTGTGATTTGTGAGATGGTTGGATACCACACTTCTGAGGATCCTGTCAATACAAAGATAATGAGTTCTCATCAGTGGGCGCATCTACACATGCCCTTTAATGCACATTAGCCTATTTTAATGTGCATTACAGTGTCACAAAAAGTGTCCTTTTGCTAATGCACATTAAGATAGGCTAATATGACTTTTTCTGGCACTTCATAATGGAGGTACTGCATTTAATGCGCATTAGTAAAACTGCATTGATGAACGTGTAGGCACATGTCTAACTGTACCACTAAACCTCTTCGGGATGCCATCACGCTGAGTGGATTTCTGAACAGTCATTTTGTATTTGTTTTAAAGAAATATCCATTTATATATGAATGCATATATTATGAAAAGGGAACATGCCTTTGTGTGGTTTGAAGTAGGAACTTTTAATAGTGTTTTTTGGGTAAATCTTTATTTTGTTAAATATTCTCTTACTGGTCACACCAGTGCAATGATTTTACTGTTGCTCGTTTTAGTGACATTGTTCCTGATTTTTACTTATGAACTTTGTCTCCTTGCTTTCAATCTGAGAAGGAACTAAAGCACTTGCATTTTGGTGGCTGTGTCATGTAATGTTCATATTTTCCAGATGCTTGATATTACTTACTGTATATTATCTCTGGTACTCTATTGTTTTTGAACATCAGAGCATGGAAATTAGGATGAAGAGTTTCTGATAACATGTGCTAAGTTTGGCATCATATTATTAAGCTACACGAGTCAGCAAAGTCTGACATTCACTGATTTATCCAGGCATGAATAGATTTGCCTTTTTAGCCTTTCAGTAACGATAAAAATGAACACAAGGAACAACTTCCAGTATGGTTCAGTTTCACGTATCCTTTATCCTCATTAATTTTTATTGTTTTGCTGCCAGAAAACTTTGCTTCGGTGTCAGTGTTGCTTTATTTTTGTCTTTTCCTGCTCTGTTCTGCCTCTGATCTATCATCAGGGTGGTTTCTTTTTGCTCCGTTGTCTCTGTTTCAGACTCCCTTTCCTGTGGCTTGCCATCTCTCTCTCGCCCTGCTTTCCTCCCCGCTGTTGTTCTGTGCTTCTTGATTCTGTTCCTTCCCACTCTTGACACCCCTGGCACGCTGTTGTATTTCACGGATTTCAGGAGCAGTCATCCCCCACTGAGCCACCGATGTGGGAAGCTGCTGATTTTTCCATTGAGGCAATCTCTGCCAGCATCTCTTGTTGCATGTGCTGCCTGCTGGGACGTCAGGCCAGTTAAAGAGCAGACTCCTTCAGGATAACGTTCCAGACTCACCTTTGCTTGGCTGGCCTGCTGCTCTTGCAGTTTATTACATTGGGAGGAGATTAGGCTTGATGCTCATATTTGTGCAGTGGGTAAAACATCAGATTTTGACCTGCAGGAGGAAGGGTGGCAGAGTTTGGGGCGGAGGGTAGTTAGATGGCAGGGTAGATTTGCACTTTATAGACCAGCCAAAGTTAGTAGATGACCAGTGACCTACATGACTTCTTTCCACTCTCTGCAGGAGCTCTCGCTCTCAACTGAGAGAGCCTAGAGCAATTTTTCCGCTTGATGTCTGCACAGGCCGCCCGTCCTTGCTGAGTAGCATTGCATCACATTAGGCTGCAATGATGTGGGAACTTCCCATTTTCTCTTCTCCTGGGGATGTTCCCTCACCTGCACCTCACAAACCTCTCCACAAGGTCTGACTGTCTCGGGTCAGGCGTCTCATGAGGTCGTTGCCAAGGAGGGAGAGCAGGTGGCCCAGGATAATTTTGAGAGGTCCTCAATGCAGGAAGTCCACAGGGCTTGCAGGTGGAGGCCAGGTCCCTGGAGAGATCGGCTGCCCAGCTGTTCTTCAGAGCACTTCTGCTCACATCACCCAAGTCTGGTCTAGCTTTACCGTTAAGCCTAAGGTATATTATTCATTGCTGACTTTGGCTAAGCATTGGACAAGGTGCTGTAAAAGTTGATGTGCTGTGAAGATGCATGGCAAGTTTTTCATATTTTTCAGGAAGGAAAAGGAAATGGAGAAGTGGGTAGTAAGTGTGTACTGCAGGTACCCCCCCTGAGTGCAGTGTCTTTCCCCTCTCCGTTGGTGGCTCCGTACTGACTCTGACTAAGATACAAGAGGAGACAGTCTGGGACTTAGGAGGCAGATCTTCTCTGGTAGATCCTTTTCTCAGAGAAGTAGAGTAACTGCCTAACTGGGCGCGTCTACCCGAGACGCTAAATGCGCATTAGACATTGTATTGCACATTAGCATGTCATACAAAATGTGTGCCGATGCACAGTAGATTTATTCTAATGAGCATTTAGCATCACAAAAAAAAGTCCGTCTGCGCTAATGCGCAGTAGTGCCAATTGCAGCGCATTACATTAGTACCTGTAGGCACTTATACACATGCCGGATGTCTGCTTCAGTATGTGATAATTAACACGCATCAAAGCAGACTTAATCGAGTCTGCTGGAGCACAATAATTAACATGCTCCAGCAGCCCCTGTGCCATGTCTGTTTAGTGTCCCTGTGCTTCAGGATGGTGGTGGAGGTGCTTGAACTGAAGGCTGTTGAACGAGCTTTAGTTCAAGTGCTTCCACTGCCATTTTGAAGCCTGGGGCACTGAATACACGTGACACTTCAGGGGCTTTAATTGGAGCAGCTTTTGGTGCTACTGTAATTAAGGTGCCCCTACCACCCTGAAACACATGATTAGATGCCCTGTGATTACAGGTACTAAACTTAATACACCATCATTATGGCACATTACTGAACGTCTTATGCTCGCTCCCTCGTGCGTGCCAAAGGGCTGCATGTCCTGCGGCATTGTTGTACATCCCCAGGACAGTTCCAGCAAGACTGGAAGCAGCGTGCGTTTAGGGTTGGATCCCTGAGTTAGCAGAAGCCCAGAGCTGGGGTCATCTCCCCTCACGGTGCAGGGGAGTGGCTTTGCTCAAGGTTCATGGTATTTGACAGTTACACAGGGTTTTGTATGTTAAGAACATGCTTTTTTACCAGTTTCCATCAAACAAGACCACTTTAAAAGAAGCCAAGAGAAACCACAGGGCTTGTGGGTTGCTTTGCTTTTAATAAAGCAGGGAGGAGCAGGTGGCCCAAGCAGGACTGGAGCTGCCGCAGTAGCGCAGGGCGTTCGTTGGTTGTGCAGAGGCTTTCCCAAAGGGCATGCGTGTGCAAGAAGCATGGTCTCTGTGTGAGCCCCTGTGGCATGGTGAGTGCTCCATCACTTGGGCAGTGCTGCTGTCACCCCTCATAATACCGTAACGTATTATTGCTGTTTCCCAGGTTCTCCCAGCTAGTGAAATTTGGGAGAACATGACAAGTTTCGGACAACTTTTGAAGTGAATAAACATTTCAAATAAGGAGCCTATGATTATTTTTTTTCGCATGTAGCTCTGTTTTTAAGTAGCCATTAAAGGTTTTAAAACCTTATTCTAAATGTAAAGTGCTTCAGGGCATTGTTTGATTTGAAAGGCACTGAAAACTGGAATTTTCATTATATATTGCCAAATTTAGTTCATTTGTGAGGGACATGGCTTCATCAGCATGACTTCTGTCATTTGCAAAGTTGCTGTGCCCTGTAAAGATTTATTAATCTTTGTTTAATGTGTTCTTGTGAAAAAAATTAAACATACAAAGAATAAAGCTTATGTATGCGCTGTGAGTCCCTCTGGGTGTTCAATCTATATTACTCATGTCTGTGAAAGGTAAAAATGGCAGGTTTTATTAGCTAAGTTCAAGACACAAAAGGCAATATTAATTTCATAGAATGTGTAAAAGATATGCAAATATGACCAGCTCTAGGGAAAATGGGGCACACAGTATTCCAGGTTTTGAAATTATACAGTTTAATAAAGACTTGCTTTGAATACTCCTTTTTTATTATTATTATTTCTTTTTTTTTAAGCCTAGGCTTCAGTTGTTAAAGTTCATGTAGTGCATCTCAAGAAAGACCTCATACTCCCAAGCATGATCTGCTGTGCTGCATACTGTTAAAAGATTTGGATCTGCTTCTCGGCAATGTAAAGCCTTGTTTTCAGCTTTGTATCATATCTCAAGATGAATTTACATATGTTTTATTTCATGCTGTGCTGTTGCTTTCCCCGAGCACTCGGGAATCATGGGCCCAATCTAACCCACTTCCTGCACTATCATCTTCCTGCTCCTGTGGTAAGCTGAGGTCTGTTTTCACCTGGCAGGCCTTTCCTTTAATTTCTTTAATCAGCTCGGTGCTGCCTCAGACCTAAATGTGTTGCAAGGGGTCTCTATGGGTCAGTCCCTTCCCACTTCCCCCCCTTTTTTTTTTGCCTTTGGGCTGCCAAGACAGGGAAGCCTGATATCTGGTGTCTTAGAGGATGGCGAGGTTAGTCAGCCTGCTTGCTTGTCCGGTTTGTCCAGTTTCTGAAGTGGTGCCTATTCCCAGATCTGAGCATGCTTTGTTGTGGGAGTGCAAGAGTGATGGATTTGGGGGGGGATGTCTTTTATTGGATAACTGCATAGCTGGGGGAGATTTTAAGTTTTCAGGCAGGGGACCTGAGCAAGAGCATCTTGTGCCCAAAAGTTTGTCTCAACCTCTCAGCTATGCATTTGGTCCAGGAAAAGATACCACAACAAAAAATCCTTGTATCTCACATGAGATGATAAAGATAGGTAGGCACTTGCTTATTCCCATAACTAGAGAGAAAAGGGGTATGATCTCTGGCTGTTAATGAGCTTTAAACATTTAAAGGTGCAGGTGTTGTAGTCATGTTGGTGTAAGGACGTTCCTATGTCCTTAAACATTTAAAGGAATTTAACTGTGGTAGGCACTTCATAAAAATCTACATATGCACTGTTTATAACCAGCTCCTCTTGTAAGAGGAGGTGGTTACAATATCAGTTTAACAGCATTTGATTGGCCAATAATACTATTAATTGTTTTCTAGGCTGCTAACAGAACTAGGTGATCAAAGGTACTAATATGCTCCCTGTTGCTATAATGGTCTTAGGCCAGTGCGAAGACGGGTATTTCAGGTTGCAAGAAGCAAGGTCATGTGCAGGTAGGAAAAATCACCCTTCTGCTATAGGAGTGTTTCATTGTCCTTGGTACAACCTGGATACCTGACATCATTGTCCTTGCTGGCGTTCATTGGCTTATAGGCAGAAGGCAGTACAGGGTGGCCTGGCTAAATACCTCCAGACTAACACGGCTAACTCCCTCTCTCACTGACCTGCCGGGTGACCCGCTAAGACAGACAGGCCAAGATTTAAAAGCATGTTAGCACCAAAGCGCCTGGCAGTTGGGATGTTCAGCGTGCAGCTCTGCTCTAAAAACTGATTGTGAAAAAGGTACCTCCGTAGGACACGTTGACTTGCATATCAGCTATGTGGTCAGGTTTAAAAATAAAGCTCCATTTTGTGGTAACTCCCAGCCCTTGAAATGCCTCTTAGGAGCCCCAGCAGACTTCTTTCCTTTTGCACGATGGCCAGTAAGCAGAGTCTCTGCTAGCCTAATGAGGGTACGGGTACACCTGAGCACCTGCGGTGCCGTCCCTGGGATCCCTCAGGTGCGATCGATTGAAACTTAGTGCATCCTGTTCATGCTGGGAGGGGAAGACCACAACGCAGTCTCCTTTGTGTTGGCTCGTAGGGCTCGCAGGGGCAAAAGCAGCGGGAACTCAGCTCACCGAGAAGATTGTGGATACAGATTGAGTGTAACAGGTACATGTTTTTACATGGTTACTCTTGAAAACAGATACTACTTTCAAGAACTTTTGATTGCCTGTTCCACAAAAAAACCCAAAAAAGGTCCCCTCGGCTTGTTAAATTGTGCTTTTAAAACATTATCTTTGCATATTTGTAGGAGAGGGTTGAGTCCACAACGATTTCAAGGATAAATGCCCTCTTCCTATTCTTTGGTATCTCCACATGGCTTTTGTACTGAATTAATCTAGCTAAACCCATTCAGGCCCCTTGCTTGGGTGCAGTTTATGGCATTATAAACATGTTTTATATTATAGGAATTAAGATTTGTAAACTTGGTTATTGTATGTCAGAGCTTCATATTGATGGGGAAGTTAAAGAAGAGATTTTTAATGATGAACTTGTGGCTGTTTGTTCTTCTAAGTTTATGTATAATAGTCTAGAGCTTAGCCTCCTTTTTGATGAGAGAGGCGTGCCCTCATCACGAAGTATGCGTTCTCTCTTGCCCTAGTGACCATCACCTGCTGTAAACAGTTACTGAAATATTAGCTGGTCTGCGTGAAGGTTATGCTCTTCACCTTTTGCTTTTTACGCTGAGCTGATATTTATTCTCTCTGTCTAATCACATTCTGCTTCCTTCAGAGCAGCTGCAGACTTCACACCCATCATGTAACTGTAGCTCTGGTCTATGGCTGGAGAGAGCTACTGAAAGAGTAGCCGTGACCTTGTAAATCAACAATTTGCAAAAACCGATATTAATTCATGAGCTCTCCTCTCTCCAGACCAACATATCTTGGGTTTGTGCACACAAAGCACATTGCTAGCTGACCTTTCCTCTAGAGGTTGATTTTTCTCTGGAGCCAAGATATGCAAACTTCCGGGAGTTTGCAATGCCAAAGACCCTTGATATCTCTCTTCAAGCGGAGCTCTGTGAATCTTGACATATGTTGGTGTCTCAGTTTGTGTCTCTTAAACAGTAATGAGGATTTTCCTGTAAAAGCTATCTGCTGCTCTGGTAGATTTGGAGATGCTGAGTTTGTCTGTCTTGGCTCACAAGGTAGGCAAGAAATCCATGGGATTTAAGCTCATAGACATCTGAGGATCTGGCCTTGAATGCTAACAAAGCATAAAGTAGCAGCAGAGTCTTATGTCTCCAGTTTCCATGCCGTATTTCCCAAACCACCGGCTTCTTTGCACTTAGTTGTTACCTACTGGGCGGGTGGTTAAAAGGACTGCACAAATGTGAACCCTCCTGTTGAGATTTGGATCCAAGCAGCTGGCTTCATGATGGCGATGGATTGAAGACAATAGGATGCGTGATTATTCTGTCCTTAAAACAAACAGAGAATTTCCTTGCTGCTGCTTTGCTTGTGCGTGCCAGCATCTAGAATGCATAAGGCGCTATTCCCACTGGGACTGACATCTGTCATTTGGTTTTAATCATTAACTCAATCTTAAAACAAGCCACATTTCATAGTCAAGGAAGAAGCTGTCATGAAAAGTCAATTGAGTCTGAGTGGTAGTGTTGCATTTGAAAACTTGTTTTCAATTTGAAATCCTATGCCTATGTTAAAACAACTCATGGGGGATATATGATCATTAATATTAATTTATTTTTTGCCAGATTGACACATGAAGAATGAAAAGTGCTACCTTTTAAAAGACATTCACACAGGGCAAATATGTGTAAAATAGGAACTTACTTTGCCAGTGGCTTTTGCTCTGTGGGTGGAGGTGTTTTTGCTACAGCTATGTTGTGTTCATTATTTACAATATTAATATTAAGATAACTATGCATGTTTCCAAGACAAGCTTTTCCAGAGATAGTTTCCAATATTACCTTATAGTGAAAGTGAGATTCCTTACCATCACCTCTTCCCTACACCTTGCCAGTTTTACCTCTCAGCTGTCAACAGACCTATAAATACTTTTTCTGGACCGTGCTGTGGTATTTTGGGGATGACACGCAGCACACAGCTCAGGGTTCACCTGATGCTCTGGATGTGGAGAGATGCACCAGTCAAATACAGACAAAAACATGAAGTGCTTTTTAACAATTCCTACATATGTTCATTAAATAACCATTTTTAAAAAGGGACTCTTACAATCAATATTTAATGCATCTCCTGTTAGACTATAAAATATCACCCATTGCTGCTGTGAATGCATTTAGGAGCTGCCTTCAAATTGGTTCAGAGCCAGATGTTTTCTTCAGTGGTAGTCCGTCCTGTCTCGGAGCCTGCACTACGGTGCATTATTCCTGCGTCTCTTGGGTGTGATTCTTAGTGTGTGCACAGGGTTGCACTATGGTGGCTCTTGCATCTGTTTTCGGACATAGTGTGCAATAAGCAGGTGTGGCATGCTTCACAGTGGCAGTCCCTCATGTAAGCCTGCCCTTGGTGCCTCTGACCTGAATTGAGCTGATGCTCTTGCTTCCTGCTCTCCTATTTGCAAGGAGGAAGGAGGCAGAAGGCAGGTAGTGATCAAAGACCACTCTTCTTCTCCTGTCCGTGATCTTTTCATTGGCAAATGGGGTACTAATGTTGTAGCACTTGGTCTTGTTTTCAGTCCTGTTGCTGGGATTTGGACTTTCTTTAAACTAATGATCACTTCTTGAGTGCCTGCATGCAGAAGGGATGCTCTGCTGAGGATGGCACCTCTGAATGCAGGGTGAGCATTTTCTAGAAATTTTGCCTACAATCTGTGTCCTTGTAGTGCCTTGCACCAGTCTGCCTGTGCACACCTGAGGCTTGCTCTCTACCACAGCAGTCACTTATCAGTTGTAAGGACATGGCCCATGCGTTGTGGCATTTCCCTTACTTTTCAGAAGGGTCTATTTTATCTTTGTTGTTTGCTTTATATCGAAGTGGACTGAGTTGATCTGCTGTTTTCAGGCACTCCTCAAATGTTGAGGTTTCGCTGTCCAAACTTGAACTGTGTTTTCCTTGGGAGTTATACAGTCCAACCTATAATCGCTCTCCAAATGCTTCCTATAAAATTTAGATTCTCAAAGAAATGGGGATTTAGCAGTAATGTTGTCTTAATATTGCTCCTGGTTTTATATTTTCTGTTTAAACCAGGGCTGTCCAACTCTGAGCAGCTGGGGGCAGGTATAGGGTGGCCATCATAGAGGACAGTCTGGTTGTCCTCTGTCCTCTCTCGATACAAAACCAGATGCCTTTGTGTCCTCTATTTTTCTCTTGAAGAGAAAATGTCTTGAAGAGAAAAATAGAAGACATAAAGGCTTTGGGCTTCGTATCAATAGAGATCAGTTTAGCAGAAAACTGGACTGTCCTCTATGATGGCCACCCTAAGGCAGCATGCCACATGCTCTTTGCACTCCCCCCTGCCCCGCAATCTTCAGCTGTCTAGATTTCCAAGTTCCACTTGTGTCTTAAATGCAACCACAGTTTTTTCTGTATTTTAACTACCAATGTGAGGACTAGGACTTTCATGAAGAAGAATATTCCCATGAGTTTGAAGGCTTGCACCCCATAGCAGCAGCAAAGGATGTATTCAGTTCAATCTGCCTGGGAACTGAGGCATCAGTGTTCCTCCTCCGTAATGCAAGGGCTTCAAACCTTCACTACATTGATTTATCAATAGGCTTCATTTATATTCCTCTGAAAGACACAGAATTGCAGTAGGAACAACATCTTCTGCAATGCTAGTTCTTCTGCTTCACACATTCAGCATTTTATGAACTAAGCTTAACAATATAATCAAATATATTTAAGCTATATAGCTCATAGTCAGTCCTTTACTTACAGAAATAATCTCTGCTGTATTCCAGTAACATTACACAAACAAGTAACAATTGCTTAAGGTGAGTGATGTTTGCAGAACTGGGCCTTTAACCAGAAAAAAGAGGGAAAAGAAATATCCAGGAACTGAAAGCAGTTGTTAAATTAATTTTCACTTGATCCACTAACTCAAAAAATCTAAAATTAATTTACAGTGATTTCTAGGCACAGGGCAACCAGCATTGTTCTACAGTAAAGCACAGCAGGAGCTTGAAAATAATGTAAAATAAATATGCATCCAGCCTCTTTTCCGCTAAAATAAACATGTTCTGCTGTAAAGAGTTCAATGGTGCCACACACGCACAATATTGCAATAGGTGCCTTCACCTCTGTGTTTTTGAATTTTAACTCCTCAGGTCTTAATGTCTTCTCATCGTGTGCATTTAATATTAAGATCATATACTGCATAATACACTAATTATGGCATTTGTAAATATGTTGGGTCACATTCTTGAAAGGAAATCAAAGAATTATTGTTCCAATTTGCTGCTTGGTTTGAAGCTCCTTGCATCGGTTTCTTTTCTTAATCAAGTCTAATTCTGCAGCTATCCAGTGGCAATTGCGTTGCTGCAGGTTAACAGTGAATCTGTTCTGAGAATTGAAACCAACTTCTTATTTTAAGCACTGCTTCTAGAATTTTTTGGCCCAAGTTTTAGCTTGTTAGAAAGTATTGTACATGCTTTATATAAGATTTCCCCCCCCAAAGCCTTATGTAGGTGGCTTATTTGGTTCCTCATCCTTTATTGTGCTTTATTGGAATGTGTAGAAATGCAATCTGACTCAGGTTCTCTAAGGGGATGCTTATCATGATGGCAGATAGGGAAAAGTACAAGTGCGCCATCAAGCTTTATCACAGGAGGTGATAATCTAGAAGATTCATTCTGCAGGACAACTTATATAAGCCTTTTGGTACAATAATTAAGCATTTTCCGAGCAGGCATAATCCTTCTTTGTACATTCTGCAGGATACTGGAAAGATGGTGGAATTGCTTTTCTTCTTTCTAAATAGGATTTTTCATTTAAAGCAAACCATTTTTGGTAGAATAACAGCAAAATAAAGTTGAAGAAAATGTTAGCCATTTGAAGACTTCTGTTTAATCACATGCTGTATGCATTTCTTGAAAAGCTAGTGTCCTCGCCCTGCAGCCCAGCAATCACCATCGTGAAGAACTGCTAATTACTCTCTCGTTCTGTTGTTTTTCACAAGAGTCCATTCAATATGCATAATTGCCAACTCTATATACATTCTGGACATAGTTTTCTCTACCACCAAATTGCAATGGCTTCCAGAGTGGGACATGGTAAAATAATGGTTCCAGCAACACCGTACAACGTCTTGGAGACAAACAGAGAAAAGACTATTGGAGAATATCATGGAGAAGCAGAGCTGGAAGAGACAGGGCTCCAGCGGTCATCTAGTCCAACCCTTTTCCTGAGGTAGGGATCATCCCCATCCATACAAAATTTAATTAACTTCACATTAAATCCTATCCCTGCCATTCTCCCTTTACTTCCTACTTCAAGATAGTAAAGATAGTGAGGGGTCTGCATGTGTTCTGGATAAGGGAGGGAGATGCTTGGGTGTGAATGGTGTTTGTTCAAGCGGTGGCTATGTTGGGGTGATTTTTTGGAGCAGTCCTAACTCCAGGCAAAAAGTTGGTTCTTCTATCAATGGGAGTACCCTTCTTTCTTCCCCTCCCTTTCTTTTCTCAGTGACATATAGGATTACTTTCTAATCAAGTCATCTTAGGATCAAGTTTTGAGCTTCCTGCAGGCTTGCAGCAGGCAGGTATATTGTGTAGAGGCTTTTGAACTCTCTATCTGAATTAGATTTTTGCATACTGAATTGGTTTTACTTTCGGTCGTTAGGTGAATGCTAATAAGGCAGTGAGAACACAGTACGAGAGGTTGGATCCAATATAGAAGCTTTAAACTTCCCACTCCTGCCCCCAAAATGCTAATGGCTAAATCAGTGCAGTTAAGTAATTAAAAATGATGAGACTTCATTCTCTAATGTCTGTTGTAAGAGTGCGGCTTCCAAATATCCAACACGATTTCTCGGGGAGGATGTATGTGTCAGAGAACCTAAGCACAGGCCCTGGGCTAGGAGGTACCCAGGAGCGGTGTCACTCTGCAGGCACCTCTCCTTGCTCCCCGCTGCCACGCCAAGTGAGGGGTGAGTTGCTGCCCAGTGGTACGAGACAGCTGGAGTGCCGGGAGCAAGACCTGTGCATGCCACGTGCACTCCCCATTACATCCCAGTTACACTCCTGTACCCAAGGCACAGCAAGGTGTTTCTACCCCACGGCAGGGCTGTACCGAAATGGTGAGACTGAAACCCCAGCAGGTCTTCAGTGTCTCCCAAAGCCTGCCTGTTGACGTTTGTGAGAGTTTTTCCATTACTTTGAAAGCAGTTTATTCATAGATTCATGGATTGTTAGCGGATGGAAAGGACCTCGCAAGATCACGTTTGGGTCAAGCCATTGGAGAATATGGATTTTCTGTGAGTGGATTTGATTCTGCAGTTTTTGGGCTGTATTCACAGCTGGGTTTTTAACCGTAGCTCTCTTTCTTCTCCCCCGCACCCCACCTCCTGCAGTGATATTTTATGAGTAGATGAAATTTGGGCTGTTTTGAGTGGTCCGTCATTACATTCAATCCTGATAGTTAAATTAAGAATGACAGCGCTCAGACTTCCGCAGTGAAGTATCTGTTTTTACCCCAAGAAAATGGGAAGAGCTTGGTTCTGTTCAGTGCAAATGGAGGAGACATTGTTTTAACTGGTAGGGAGAGTTTTTGAGCCTTTCAGCAGTGGTTTGCATGGGAGCAGACTCTTTAGGACACCATGTGCAGACTCTAGCTATGAGCTTAGACAGCCTGGATAAATTGGGCTTCAGCTCATGCTCACGCTCCACGCAGAAGGCTGCTAACTCCTTTCTGGAAGGAACGTGCCCTTAGAAAGCAGGCACAACAGGAAAATGCAAATAGCAAAGAAAATGCAGGTTCTCCCCCAGGGCAACAACTTCCATTTTTATGTAACGCTCATTAACTATTCTTCTGACAAGGCACAAAATCAGTCACTGAGCTTAAAATTTCCTTCTGTTCCCATGGAGCATGGAGGTCGCATGAAGGGTTTCCAGTGGCACTTACACCTTCTTCTCCCTCCATGGGGATTTCCTTTGGAGGAATGGTTGTTTCTTCCCCTTGCTCTGAGACTCCTTTCTTTCTGTTTTGTTTCCCCCCACCTCCTCTTGTTCTTTTGCAGAATTACAAACTTGAGGTCAATGCTACTTCCTCTTTTTAATAGGAATAGAAAATGTTCTTCTTCAAAACTCCCTTATGCCTGACAGGACTTGAGGCAGAAAAAAAGCCAAAGCGAATGCAGCCTCCTCTAACAGTGCAAAATATCTTGCCATAGTGTACAATATCTGGGTGGCAAACAGCAAATATTTCTTCTTTAAATTAGAAGCGCATGACAATTTTTTTTTTTTACCTATAGAGGCAAACCAAATATTTGTGAATGATACTGTCTCAGATGACTACCCACTATGTAAGTGAAATATCTGTGAAAGGAGTTCAGGAATAAAGACCATGTCTGACCCTAAATATGCATGAAAGAAAAAACATCCTGTTGTAGTTTCTTGTAGCCCTCAAAGTCTTCACAGGACCCCTTAGTCAGAATTGCTTAGGAGGAAATATCAGGCTGCTTTGCCATAATTTCAACAAAGAAAATTGGAAAGTCACTGGCTGGAGTGATAGATCCATTGTGTTTAAAGATGATTAAGGCGGCAGTACTTCTGAGACTAGATTTATTTATATTACCTGAAGAAAGATTCAGAGTTCCATATATATTTCAAAATTAGACTCATCTCAAAGGCCCATCGGTAAGAGTCTGATGAATTGCATCGTTTGGGGGAATGAAAGAAGAATGCTTAAGTGATACTTCAAAAGGACTGAAGACATTAAAAATCTTAATAATAGAGAAGTTTGTTGGTACAGAATTTAAAGCGTACATCTGCACGCTTTTCTGTAGGCTTTTGCAAGACGGCAGGCTTGCTGAATTAGATTAACATATTTTCAATAGCAGTGGATAGTTTTATGCTATTTTGGCATATTTTGTTAGGTTCTGAACAGGAGTTTCTTTAAACTTAATATCTGAGGCAGCCTCTTGGGCCTCCTAAAAGAACTTGGAAAACGATTATAGGCTATTCTTTTATTCAAACCTCCTTCTATATCTCCAGTGTGATAGAGATATCACTCCCAGCTTCTCCCTCTAGGAATATGGGATACTGTTTTTAAATCTCTTCGTACTGGGGAAACGTGGCTTAAAAAGGGGAATAGGCTCTGGTATGATTACTAGGAATACTTTTTTCCATAAAGATTCTTAATGTAAGACTAAATAAGGTAATAATTGAATTTGAAAAAACAGGGTAATGTGTTTACATATGCTAGGAATAGTTGCAGTTTCTGTAATGAGAATGTCCTGAATTCATTTGAGCATCATCGGGAAGCAGTAGTTATCCTAAATCCAGGAAAACAGAACTATCTTTAAAAAAACCCAAACAAACCTTGGGTAGATGTGAACCTTCACATTTATAATTGGATCAGTTTGGTTTTGTGTACTTCATAAAATTATTGGCTGGGAGTTCTGCTTTCCTTCTAATAGACTGAAATAGGTTAGGTTTGTGGGGTTTTTTTGACTCTGCGTATGGCTACAAATACCTTAATAGTCAATATGAATACTTTCGGTGAAGAAACGTGAGTGCTTCCATGTTATGGGTTTGGGTAAACTCTGTTGCCAAGCCAAAGGCTAAGAACTGTTACCATACTTTTGAGAAACTACTCCCCAACATCCCCCACCCCTCCCAAAGAAAGTAAATCCAGCATGGCCACAATTTGATTTGAAAAGAGCTCATTTATCCTTGAATAAGGGAAACGCTAATTGCTGGCGAAAAGGCTCCCTATGGGAGCTGGCCAGTGAGGGCTGTTTTTGTTTTTGAATCGGAGCATGCATCACTTTGCAAAGATGAAGAAAAGATAACAAGTGACAAGAATACCCTGGAGAAAACAGTAAGTAGCCATAATGGCATCTGTGATGGAAATTCATCGAGCAACCAAATATGTTTTATTGACAAGATGGAAATTCTCTCCAGAGAGAAGACCAGTGAAACGTGGCATAACAAAACGTGTTTGATGCTTGTGCTAAGCAAGTCTTTCGAGGATCCTGAAGCACCTTATGAATGAGAGACCAGTCCACTTCATACAGATGGGCAATTTAGAGTACACCTGCACTTAATTTCTGCTGCTTTTCCTGTGCTAGCAAAGCAACAACAGCAGCCCTGTCCATACCTCTCCCAAAGTATAGATGCAGTTAGAGGACTTCAAAAGTGCCCATAATGGCACAGCTTATTCCAGCTGGGGAAGTTTAAGATGCGCTACTATCCTTGTTGGTGATCTCTCAATCGAAGATGCATTTTGCTGCCAGTCAGACAAGGCATACAACTAGGAGCAGGACTTGGCTTATAGTTCAGCCAGTCGATGGGAATCGTGGGCTGAGAGTTGGACTTGGTTACATCTGTGAAAGATGAGGCTTCTAGGTACTGTCTGTGTGATGGGACTTTCTCGATGCTTTCCAACTCCCTTTCACATGCCTGCTATTGCAGTCCTCCTCAGCTTGGATGGTTCATGCCATCTGCCTGCCTGTAGGTCTTTCTCACCTCTGTATTTCTAAAATGTATCTAATGCAGGAATAAACTCACATTCATGTAAACCGTAATTTAATGCATCTTTCTTTTTAATGCAAAGAGTTTCTTGAGGGAAAGATTTGCATTGCTCATGTGTTCGCAGGGTGATAGGATTTTCTGTCTCCTCCCCAGAGGGCCCTATATGGTGGATAATCCATATTTTTGTTGGGGAAAAATACAAACAACAAAAATATTTCAGGGCACTTTAAGCTGTGAGCATCAGGCTGGATTGGGTATAGCAGCCATAGAAAGTCCACAAAGCCCCTACCTTCTGGTGATGCTACTTGCCAAGCTGACAAAATATTTATCGTGGAAAACAGCAGTAGGAAAATTGTCCGTCTTAACACCGAGTACATGCCAATAAAAGCAAGGAAATTGTGAGTGAAGGCTACCGTGTTGCCCTGAAATCACCCTACTGTATTGTATTGCAGTACATGGTTTTATATATAGTTCAAATAAGCATTCAGTAGTCTAGAGGGACCGTCGGCAAAGGTAATGAGGATTGCCACAGATCTTGACAGCAGACTGTAAATGGCATAACATTTCACTGAAAATATGTCAGTTTTTTTAAGTGAATGGGTATTCCTTGAGAAATGGGTAAAGCGTTCTTGTCTCATCCTGGCGGTAGGTTTTGTTTCCCCATTAATAATTTGTGTGAGCAGTTTCTAAAATTCGCTTTTTTGCTTGAAGGTTTTTATGACTATGACTATATATAAGAAAAAAAGAAGGTAAAAAATTGTGGCAAATGACATGAATTTAAGTCTGGAGAGTGTTATAAAATACGAACTCAACAGATAAATAATCTGAGCTCCCAGCTTTTGTCTGGCTGAGGTCGGATACATGATTTGCAAATGTGTACTTGACAACCAGGTTATTCGAGTGCCCTTATGACTGTCAATATTTTACTGTACAACAGTGCAACTTCCAATGCTTTCACTTCTAAAAATAATGTTGTGTTGCTCCTTCTCAAGCCTGACCCCGATGTCAATTATGGCAAAGTAAGTGATGAGTACCCTCCTAAAGGTGAGATCACAATCTCTCCGAGGAACGGTTGGTTCTTGTTTACACCACAGTAAATCTGGAGTCACTTCAGACTTTGGGCTCCCTCCCTCTCCTCAGCCAGCAAACTTAATTAAGCAACAGTTGGTTACGTGCGCAGACAACTTTATTATTCTACTGAAAATCCTGCAGACATGTTTTAGCAAGTTTTTGCATAACCTCAGATCTTTCTGGATGTGGCTCATAAAGTGCAGGTGAAAATTAGTGGAGAATTGCACCATCAACCACTGCAGGTGATAAAATCAAATTTTGATTTATTTCCTGAATTTCAAGATTGCTAGCATGCATAATTCTATGTAATAACCACCTAAGAGGTGGAAAAATAAGGTGGACCAACTGGTGTGAGTAATTCCAGGACTGCAAACTGAAGTGGGAGCTGAAGGGAGAGAGAAATAATTTCCTATTGTTGAAGCAGTTAAGTTTTGCTGTGATATTGCTTCCTTCTCCTCCTCCTTCCTCTCTCCCTGCCTTGAGATGATACATTTCAACACCACGGGTAAGGGCTTTTGGTATTCACAGTAAGTACTGAGGGGCGTTGTGAGGGCGAGTGCTAGAAATTTTTCCCCCTTGTTGAGCGTTCGGATTGTAAGTGGTACTTAGCAGTCTTGTTGTAGTCTTGTTGTAGTTAGGGAACTCAAACTGTCTGCCTTCTCTCCCATAGAACCTAGTTACTGCCTTACAGCTGTTACTTTAACCTGCTGCATTTTCTGTAATGTTTGCAGTTCTTAGCAATTGTGAAGCGAGCTGAAGTTTCACCAAGCGCCTTCAAGAAACGGGCATGTTTTCCTATCCGCTCTGCTTATGGCGGGGTCTCGAACACCAGGTGTAACGAATAAGCAAGGAATTTGGCAGTCTATTTCTCCGCCCAAAAGTTTGGCTGAGAGAAATGCTGTTTTTTCATGCATTTTCTTTGTAAATTCTTTGAAAATTGCAAATAACAGCAATAAAAAGACTCATGAAAAAGTCTAAACACTTACCACCAGGTCGCATTGCTTCTGCTCCCAACATCACACATCCAGCTACGAGCTTTGAGTAAATCCAAAATACCAATTTTTTGCTTTAATTAATCTGGATAATGTTTAGTACATTTTAAACCTGGCTCTTCCTTACCATGATTCCCTTTGCAGAGCATGTGCCCGCAGCAGGGGAGCTGAGCCTCAGTCAAAAAAACTCGTTTCAGTGCTCCTACGTCCAGGCTTTCACTTGCAGACGTATGAGAACCAAAATGCCCAAATACTTCACATTTCGGGTTTTGATTCTCCATATAAGGACAATAGCTCACATAGTGGCCAGGGGTAACAAAGCTTGCTTGTGGAATAAGTTCATTTAGCAAATTGGGATGATGAAGGTCCTGGCTTTCTGGGCATAAGAGGAGAAACGTTTCTGTGAAGCTCTAGGCTAAAGCCAGGTCTCAGTAACGTTCAGGTGCCTCATTGAATATTAGAAGTCACCAAGGATGGACTTTTGCCTAAAGTCTTACGACAGGCATGAAAACTGCACGCAGATTTCCTCCTAAAACCCGGCTTACTCCTTGGTATGGCACAGATAGCCGTGCATGCAATATTTATTGAAAGGGGATTCATCACTTTGAAGCTCATCTTGTACACTGGGAAGTGGTTCCATTGTTTTCCTCCTCTGTGCTTCCATCTCAAAATAAAATATAAGTCTAAAGCATTGCCTTTTGTGGTGGTCTGAAGTGGCACTTCAAAACATGTTACAACTGGACATCATCAAATCCCTTTCCAAAATAAATAAGTGTAAAGTTTTTATTAGTTTGTGTGATGGAAAGGCACTTGAAACCATTGAATAGCACACCTTTTTCCTAGTACGATTATGGTCTTGTTCTTTATGTTTCAACCACTTTTCTCTTATCCTTCACTTCTTTATTAATCCCTCTATTATTATAGTAGGTATCATTGTGAAAATGTTTTTCTCTTTTACTCTTTAGATGCCACCTTGGGTGGTTTATCCAGTGGGTATTATAATATGTGCATGGGGGATGGGAGTTAAACAAAAGAAGTCCAGAGCCCCATGTCTCTTTCTGACCCTCCCTGCTCGGTGCTCGCTGGCTGGACCAGGGCTGGGTGGCCAGTCTGAGGCACGTGTACCACAAGCGGCAGGGCAGCCTCTGCTTGTGGCATGCAGCAGACTGGGGAGGGAGCAGACAGCTCAGCAGCAGATAGGGAAGGGAGCAGAAAGCAGAGCACCGGACTGGGCAAAGGTGCACCGGACCACGGTGGCACTCAAGGTGGGTGAAGGGATAATTTGTGGCACACCTGCCAAAGGGGTCGGTCCTCACTGGACTAGACAGCAGTGACCGCTTCCTTAAATAGCAGATTGTCTTTGGGAGATGAGCGATGCTTTTGCTGTCATGCATGGAACGTGGGAAGTTTGAAAGCTGGATGTGGTATGGATGAACAGCGCACATGTGCAGCTCTTAGCTCAAGTTTTTTGGCTTCTTGACCTGGATGACAGTATTGCAAGGCTTCGTTCCCACTTTTTACAACACCTTTGGGCAGCTGCATGGACTTTTCTTGCCCTGCTTTTGGCCAGAGTGGGTTAAATTGAAAAGGTTCATGTTCAGTGCGACGCATCTTCTTCAAGATGGGACTTTGTTTTTCTTGTCTCCCTATGCTGCAGTTTTGCTTTTGGTCAGGAAGGTAGAGAAGACAGCAGTTTTGGCCTGAATTCATGTGCAGTAGCACACAGAGATTTTTCCATCTGAGACCTGCCTGCTTTTGGATGCTGGATTTCAGGATGGGAGTCCCTCTTAGCTGGGTCCTGCAGCGAGGACCTGTGCGTGCGTGGGTTGAACTGATTCCAGTCTCACCGTCTGCCTTCATCATGTCTTGGACCTCTAACGACCACGTGCGAATCTTCTCCTTCATCACATTCATTCTGTATTCCACCCCCCACCCCAACCTCCCAAATTTGGTTTTCTATAGTTGGCTAGCATAAGATGTAGGTTCTGCATGTATGTAGTTGAATGATGTGTTATAAATGGCTTGTCTTGCAGGTACGAATTCCTGAATGGAGTGATGCTATGCATTCAGTTATAAACCCATCAGATTAATACAGCCTGAACTCTCTGTCAGAGGCTTACCAGGTTGCCCTGCTGTAGAGTGTCTATCTGATATTTTTTCCAGATAGTGAGATGGTCCCTGTGTGTTTCTCTGGGAACAATTTCCTTATAGAACAGGCAGCTGTTCACGCTTTTCTGAGCATCCTTCTATACTATTCCTTTCTTATTCCCTTTACAACTACTAGAATACTTTCCCCATCCCTTGTTTTGTGGCTTGCATTTTGAATGGTACAGGCACACTCCTAAAATTTGTCTAATCCACAGGAAAAGTGCCCAGAGCAGAATCCTGTAACCTGCAGCTCTGTTCAATGCAGCCTCTTTGCTTAGGAGCAGTCCCGCTATTAGGTGGTTGCTGATTGCATTGTGCTTTGTGTGTCACACTAGCATGACAGGTATGAAATTCGTGATTGTCATCTCTCCGCATCATTGCAAACAAATGCAGAGTTTTTCCAAGTGCTCAAAAAATTATATGATGGCTATCGGGGGAAGGAACCAGAGTGATCCATAGACACCTACTCCTTCTCCGGGACATGTTCTTGGAGGTCAAGAGCATGACATCTCCTCTTGAACTAAACAGCTGCAGTTGTCCCCAAATGAGCACTCCATTAACTGCTTGGGTCAGTCTCAGCAAAGCACCCTAACCATGTCTGCTAATCTGGTGCTGCAGGTAACAGCCTGCTTTCAGTGTCAAATCAGTGCCTCCCCCACCTTCCCTCTCCTCCCCTCCTTATCTTTCCCAGTGCAATGCATATCCTTTCTGTTTTGGAGACTTAAGGGTAAAGCCTGGCTCTTCTTTCTTGCAATGAGAGCAGACCACCAAAAAGAGCCAGGGGCGGATTTGGGAGCTGCCCTGGAGAGCAGGTGGTCTTGGTCTGTGGAGCTATCACCTGGAGAGGCTTCTCTATGAAAAGGCACAGACATGAATGGAGACTGCTGTATGCGTATCTAAATTTGGCCTCCCCTTGGCTTTTATTGCCATTCAATCAGGTTCTATGGGGGAGGCGCCTTTCTGTGCCCCAGTCACCACCACCTCTCTCTTCCTTGCTCCTTTTGGGTTTTTTTAATCTGGATCTGTTGGAGCAAAATGGCGCACAGCTCTGCGGTGGCGTCTTGTTAACTGTTGTGATATTTTCTGCGTGAACATATTCCTCTGATTTTCACAAGTGCTCGGAGAATCCTTTCAGGCAGGAATATACTGCAAATTGTATCGCCTGCCTCTTGCCCCAAAGAAATTCTGGAAAGCGGGAGATCAAGACGGAAGCTTTCATCAGCAGAAACCCCACCATGATTTCTTTAGCGTGTCAGAAAAAATATGGTGCCTTTCTAGTACAGAAGAGACTTGGGTTTGGACTTTTGTGAGCTAGACCTTCACCATTGTTTAGAGGAATAAATGGCAAAACAGATGGGGAAGGGGGGATGTAATCTTTCACTTCTCTGTAGCCTGTTCAAATCCAAGTCTGATTAACAGTGACAGTTGTTAGTGCCCAGGGGCTGTCTGAAATTTCTCTCCTCAGCTTTCTTCCTAGTGAACAAATACCCACTATAACTAAAATTATTGCCACAATATGCATCAATTGGCATCGTGGCGTATGTACACCTGGGAGACCAAGGGCTGCGTGGACGTTGGGGTTGAACGGCTCTTTTTTGCTCTCAAAAAGTTATTTCTGGTGCTCACTGGGGCAACACAAAGACTGCATACAGTCACCAGTGGTGGACTTGCTCCTTGTGGACTCTTGTCTTCATGTGTAATGGTCCCGTTCTTTTAACAAACTCCACATTATTTTTCATTATAGAGTTTGGGTGATGTAATAATGGGGGGCCTTCCTAGGGCCAATTTACCATAAGCAAGCCCACCTGTTTCTGGGCCAGTTGCCTGCCTTCTCACCTGCCATGCCTTGATGATATTTAATTAGGATGTTAATTAGGTGGGAGGCTGCCCATTTCTTGCCCTGATGCCAGGGGGCACTATCAATGGGTCTGTTCCTCCCCTATACCGCAGCCCAAGCCTTGCAGATGAAAAAAAAATATTTCTCTTTTTGTTGGGGTCTCAGCTGCTGTGGGCTTACCCCCCGCCTCTAGCTAGATCTGTCAGTCAAAACCCACTAATCAGGGCTTGACCCCGAGGCTCTAGCTCTCTAATTCACTTGGGCTCAAGGCCCTCTCTTCAAATGCTGTCCGTGACACCAGGCCTCCTGGCCCTTCTACACTGTGCGCCCCTGTGGCCAAACTGTTGGGGCCTCAGCCCCCTTCAGCTTTGTCCCTCTGTCTGTAGTTAGGGCCATGCACCGAAGTCCACCCACTAGGACCTGGCTTCAAGGCTCCCATCTTCAATTAAGTGACTTTGGGAACGTGGCCTTGTGCTGCACCCCTAGTGCCGCAGGGCTTCCTGAGCCCCCTATCACAGTGCCTCTTGGCGCTGGTGAGGCTTCCTCCACCCCAGAAGCTTTTTTTTAACATCATTCGGGTGTGCGAGGGTCCTATATTGTAGACCTTTCCTCCTGAGAATGCTTTAGTGGTGATATTAATTTTTTTTTTAATGGTTAAGTCATTGGTGTAGAAGTGTCAGGGAACATCAACCAGCATTGTATAAAAAATGATGCCACTGAAACCGTAATTTCTATTTCTGCATTCAAGGAAAAACAATGCTAATGTGATCCCCTGGAAGATCTGGATGTACATTTGTCATTCAACATTTTTGGCAATTGCGCTAGTGTTCTTTCTGTGTTGGTGTATTTTAAATACAGATGAGATTAACGTGGACTTTGAGAAATAATGCTGATTACTTAAAGGATCACTCATAATAAAATATCTCTTTATGGGAATTTGTGTTCCAGTAGATTAGCATTATTGATCATTCTCTCCTCACATACTCTACGGATGATTTTAGAAATCTGAAACTATTATTCTCTCTTGTCTAATGTAATTACTAGTACAAGGAATAATCTAATTAGAAGACAACAAGGATGCATTCTGATTGTTCTAATAAATTATGTTAATGCTTTATGCTTCTAGTTAGGTTTTTTAAGAAATAATTTAACAGAGTGACAGCTTGTCTTTTACTGCCAACTGTCATTTTCATCTGACTAAGAAAACTGATACAGTCATGAACAGTGAAACAGTCATTCATAGTATGGACTCTCGAAGGTTGTTGAAATCCTGTGTCTAGGGTGGGAGAAAGCAAGGATGCAGCATAGTTTCCAAGTATTTAAGCATGGAAAGTAAACACAGTTGATAGACTTATCTTTTCCATCCAATGAATATAGCTCTAACCAGCTTTTGAGGGTGGGGATGTTAATTTTGGACACCCTGTTTTGTGCTGTGTAGTTGAAGGTGGAATCTGCAGATCCTTTCACCTCGGAGTCATTGGTTCAACAGTAACACGGACCAGATGAGCATGCAGATGCTCGGTTTTGCTGCGGCTCATACAAAATGGTTTCAGTCCGATTCCTGGTAACGACAAACTACAAACTTCAGTGAAGACTAGCAACCTTGGTAGTTGCATCGAGTGGACCTGGGAAGTGTTGCACCCTAAAGGCAATGTTTTTGAGACCAAAATCCTAGCACGGTGGTTACAACAGAGCTGGTTATGGGCCCAGTATTTGGCTAGTTGGTACAGCCAAATGAAAGCAGGTCTTAATCATATGCAGTATTAGGACTAGAGAAGCAGTCATTTGCAAAAACTGTTGAAAAGTTTCACACCGAGCAATTGGCAAATGACAACTCAGGGCTGGGACAGAATATCCTTTGAAGAGTTACGGATGACTCGCAAGAGGATCCCATCATCCCCCTGAATTGAAACCATTTTACTTTGCTACACAAACCAAATTGGACCTCCCTCAGCATACGTGTTAGTCTGCAGAACTGTGTGCTAGCAGGTCAAAAGTGTATCTGCATTTGAGTCCCAGATTGTCTAGGAAGGGTTGTAAGCAAAAATGTTATCAAATACCCATGGATTTGGCAGCCTGTGAGAAGTAGGAGTAGAGGCGGGCGTCTGGGAAATCGATGGGCCTTTGTCAGCTCACACCACCTGCGAATCTGGTGTACAAATACATAGCAAACAAAAATCCTGTGGATCTAACATATATTCTGGTAAACTCATCAAGTGAAATGTGTGCCAACAGGTTCACCTATCTGCGAGTACTTTCCTTTCAACTTTTCCCCTTTGCATGACAAGATACTTCTTTAATAGCTGAACTTTACTCACAAAAGGCCAGTCGGGTCCAACAAGATGCTAATATCTTCTGTTGAAAAAGACAAAGTACTAAAATCTTACTAAACTAAGTGATCTCAGCATTCATTCTAAATTAGATGAAGTACCAAAGGTGGCCTCACTTTTGTGTGCCATCATTATGTCTCCAGGGCAGAGACGAGTGCTTGCAAGATGTATCATTAGTAGCACTAATAAGCTCTATTTTACTTTTAATTGTTGGCAACAAAGGGTAACAAGAACTCTGAGTATTAATAATGTTTCACGTTATATTTTAGGAACCTTTTCCCAAGACTTTATTACTTGCTGCCCTTTTAGTTTTTCATGGACCACTTGGTACAAGGTAGAGTAATTTCAGGCAGGACTTAAGCTGCTTATGTTAATATGCACATAGATTTCATTTGGATTGTGCAGTGCCATCAGCCTGAAGTTTTGCATTTTTGTGGTATGGTTTGTGTGAAATTACAAGGTGGGTTAGAGGGCAGGATAGTGGCTGCAGGGATTAAGTGACCCTTCCCTGAAGGTTTGTGAAGGCCACCATTTGAAGGCCTAAAATGACATTTCCAGTAGCCAGCATAGCATTCGTTATTCTGCAATCCATTTAAACACCAAAAAAAATAAAAAAGATAAAATAAAATAAATTACCATAAGCCATAGGAGCAGTCATTTTTTTGTTAAGCATACTGGTAAATTTAATTGTCATCTAAGCAGGCCCAGTCAGTGCATAGGTTCATCACAGGGCAAAATGCTGAATTCTGCATATTGTCAGGAGTTTTGAGTTTTCCCACCATGATGGACCATACTAGTTCTTAGCTTTCACCCAGGGATTACTGGTCTTGCGGTAGTCCATATATAACGTGGAAACTGGTCGGCTGGCACAATGTCAGCTGGAAATGATTGCTCGGAGGGAGAAAGTCTCATTAGCCAACATGGAGGAGTCTCCGCAAGGAAAGCCTAGACTACGTAGCCTGGCATGGAGTTCACCAAGCCCCTGAGTGGGGACTTGCTTTCCCATACCTGTTCTTGCCCCTCTGTGCAGCAAATACCCCCCATGCCTGGACTTCCCTGGCACCCTGAGCTGCTAGGTTGTAAAACTGTACCGAGTCCTATGAGTTGTGGAGAACAGGCCATGCCATTGCGAGTTAACAGCCTTTGACATGCACCATTTAGTTTTCTCCTTACTTGTTTAGCTGGATATCTCCCCTTCCTTGCAACACGTGTGCCTGCAGGTAGAAGTGAAAATGTCAGCTGTTTCAAGGACTTTTTATGATTACAGTAAATAAAAAGAAACTGATTACTATTGAAGCATGCTTTCCTCTTCAGGAAGACTCAGAGCACTTGGAATCAGAATTAACATACTTTTAAAGTACTGCTAACAAAAACAGCATGAACAAAGCCTACCTCCACATGTCATATAAACAGTTTATGATTGCTTGTGAATTCATAAAATCATTTATTGAGCTAAGGATGAGAGAAATTGATATTGCTGTCAGAAGTGCATTTCTTACCACAATAGTTTGGGGAGCTGGTCCTGTTTGATAGAGCAGGTGGCATTAAAGAAGCTCTGCATTTTTCATCTTAACAAACATCCAAGTTACGCTCCAAGGGACTGCCTTGCCGTAACTGCAGTGCCTGAAACAAGAAGAAATCAGGTGTACCAGTACCCGTGCTTCCTTTATTATTTAAAGTGAATGAGAAGAACTTCTCTCAAATGTATATTTACTTTTTTAAAAATCATAAATGTAAGCTTTAACATAGCAAATAAATTTAAACAGATAATCAAAGAGCAGTTCCTTCGTTACTTGATCCTTTTTTTCCTGTAAGAGTTGACAGCTGCTTAGCAGATAGGAAGCTCTGCTGAAAGCTGCTGAGTCCTCTCTACCTCTGTTGGCTTCATTTTTGCATTTGAGGGCTCTCTGCACTTTACAGGGTAAAGTATTTAAAGCTGTGCAGGGAATACAGGAAAATAGACAGGCAAGTGCTCAAACAGAAGTGATAGGCTTGAGGCAGGAATGGCTGGTTGAAGTTCTATGGCCCATGATAAGCAGGAAGCTAGACAAGGTGATCCCAAAGGACCTTTAGTCCTCAAATCTATGATAACTTATTTTATGAACCTCAGTTAAGCTCCTGGGTTACTGACTAGCAGTGGCCGTTGAATGCAATACCTTATATTGTCATGTATGCACCGAGGAAGGCAGGGATATCTGGGTTTAACTGCATATTCTGGTTTGTAAAAACGTAACTTCTGCGCTTGACTTCTAACCTGTTGTGCTAGGCTAACAAAGGGGAGCTGATGACTTCAACAGCATCACTCTTCGAGGGGAAAATCGTGATTGGGTTGGCTGTGCAGATGGGCGGTGGAGCAGGGACACTGTCCTGGAAAGTCTTGGTTGGATGCACGGCTCACTGGGAAGTCTAAAGCCCCAGGGAATGGGAGTCTGGTACACGAGGCTGTATGGGAACTGGGCACAGAGCTGAAGAACAAAGGTGTGGGGCTGCTAAAACTTCGCTTCTCCAGTGGCGGGAGAACTTTTTGGATGCACAGAGGCTCTAGCTTTTGCTAGGATCATGGAAGTTGGTTTGGTCCTGGTCCAGTGACTTGTAATAGGAAAAGCTATTTAATTTAGTTAGATGAGACTAAATGTGCATATGACTTGGTTGCATTTGCAAATCCTTGCATCTCCCCCTCCCTATTAATGTGTTTAGGATCACATTATGCAGAGTCTCATGAGCACTTGCAGTTGCAAACCTCCACCTTCTCTGAGTGTAGATAACTGTACTGTGATTAGCTATGGCACTTTACAGGTCGTGAAGTTAGGTGCAACTTTCCTACTCTTGAACGTGCCTCTCACTGATGTGTCTTGGTTGACCAGGGAGTCACTGTACCCATATTATTTTATCAGTGCAACAGGTAACGTTAGTTAGTGCTGACCCTGGACTTCCAGAAAGAAAAAGGGAGATTGAAAACAGGGTCTTGTTGTCCCATTTCTTTTACATAGTGAGATGAAGTCCTCTTCCCTGTGTTATGGCATGAAAAGGTAACCTAACATAGTAAAAATACTATTGTTGAAGGGTAGAGTGCTCTCCTGTGGGGTGATGAGAGGGCTGGGTTATTGCTTGCCTTCACACAGTGTGCATCTTCACACAATAAGTGATTCTCCCAACTGTATTTATGAGGAAGTATCTCTCACTTCATTTGTTCAATCTAAAATTCAAATGTTCATTGCAGTGTGCAACTGCATTAGAAGTACTTACTTAGACAAATTAAATGATTCAGTGTAGCAGCTTTGAAAAGTCTAATTTCCATGTGTGGAATTATTTTTATAATCATGCACAAAGACAAAAAATGTAAATTTACATCGGTAACTTATTCATAACACTTATGTTGCACCCTGTGTGCTTTTTTTGTCGGCAGCCGATCCATAGCCCAGAGGTAGGCTTATTAGTTAAACATTTGTGTGAGAAATGCTACAATTTTAATAACAAAGCCAGAAAATACAGCATTAAGCTTCCTTTTCTATCCTTAATGTCTGCTTTGCATGTAGATGACTGTGGGCTCCTCCGGAGTCCACCCGCTTTGTATTTATGGAAGTTTAAAACCCCAGTTTTCTTTATGCAATTGTTTGTAATAGCTCCTTTGGAGCCATTAGGGTCTTTCATGTAACTATGTATTTAAGACATTTTAGAAATACATATGATGGACCTGGCAGCCTGGCAGAGCTCCTTTGGGTATTCAGTATATGTAATTGAGATTTTTCCTCAACTTTTTATGTAGCTGAGCATGCTACATAAACAAGACACTAACTTCTACCTTTACAAGGATTATTCTTAAGAATAGGTCACTGCTAAGAATTTAATAATAGTCCTGCTGAAATGAAGATCCAAAAATTGTGGTAAGCCAGTTGTTCCTGCTTCTGTGGTGTAGACATTTATGAACGGGGAATGTCTTTTCACAGGTAAGTAATCCCTTTGAACCCAGAGTGAATGGTACTTGGCTTGAAGTTACTTCTGTACGTAACCGGTTGCAGGGTCGCCACCGTAGCGAAGCGGTCGGCTTCCTGTGCGGCTGCTAAGGGACGCTGCAGGCAATTAACAGCAAATTGTGAGAAAGCAACTTAACAATGGCATTATGGAAGTTAATAGCATTTGGTCTTTGGTTCCAGCACACCTGGATTTCTCCTCTGGCATATCGTGTGAACTTCACCAACTTAAGTCATGGAACATCTGTTGCTGTCTTTTAGGTGAGAAGACTGAATAACGAAAACGACTGTCCATTAGGTGTTAAAGGGCAGGCACACGAACACATGTAGAACATGTTTCACAGGACAGCCGTTCATTTTCTGACCTCGCTATCCTTGTGCTCAAAAGGAAATTTATACCACACCTTCAAAACATGAGCATGGGAACAAAAATGTATAAGCTGGCTAGGCATTCAAGACCCAAGGACTGAATACAGATATTCAGTCTGCCGGATGCCTATTAATCTCTCTTCACACCATGGGTGGTAATGCCCCTTTTCCTTCTTGAAAAGTCTTAAGTTTCCACTAAGCCAGGCTATCTTTTCTTGGCTGCCAGGCAACCCTGGGATTTTCTCTCTCCTTCTGCTTCATGGCCCTGCAGACTGTGTTTTTAGTCTGCGCTATGCCTGCTTTTTTTCAGACCTGAAGAAGAATGCCTTTCATTTGAAAGCTTGTCTAAGTCTATCCCAACCATGCTGTTGGTCCAATAAAAAAAAATCCTTGCCTCTATACATCAGGCAGGTACGCTCCACTCAAAAGACACTACAGGTATGCGCTGCCATGATAGAGCGCTAGTGCGTGATTAAACTCGGCTGGCTTGAAAAGGCAGGGATATCAGAAATCTGCTCTGGATAAAGTGTGAAGAATAGGACTGATGCACTTTTTCTTCAGATTCATCTCTTGTTGAAAGTCTTTAAGTTTTCCCCATGCTTTACATTGACAGAAGCCAGGGAGTGAACTACACTTTCTGGCAGTGGACTCTGATCTGTGCTGTTTGACTTGGGGTGAATGTCTCTGCAGAAATCCCCTTCTAGCTCTTGTGAGGCAGACAGCAGGGCAGGGTGGCACCTGAGAGATGCATCATTCAGAACTGCCTAAGCTTTCTAGTGGCAGACTCCAGTGCCAGATGCTTCCCAGCTGTGCCTTTCTGAATAAGGCAGTCTCTTCGATGCCACCCTGTCCTGGCTTCTGCCTGGTTTCAGATTAACACCTAACGACCTCTCTCTAACTCTTGTGAGGGACTGAAGGCTTGCTTACTGCTACTTGGGTTGCAGCCTAAGAGGGCTTGGTATGTTTAGTGCACACTTAGGAAGCAAGGAGAGATCAGCGCATGTAATCTCAGGTTTTACACTCTTCCTTTAAACATATAGTAGATGCCTGTGCATGGGGAATGGCTTTTGCTAGGTCTCACTGCTGGCTTGATTTTTTTTTTTTAATGACATTTGAACTAAAATCCTTGTCTCGCCACCAAGACTGCTAACATGACACCTGGATGATGTGCAGATTGCACAGATAATGGGCACAAATTTGCCAACTTAGAACCTAGATAAAAATAGTTGCCAAACTAACTTTGGTTGATGCTTTTCTCACTGATATGTCAGTTTTGGACATTAAAATATTCTGAGCCAAAAGCATCTGCTTCTGTGGTATAAAATCCTTGTAAAAATCTTTCGGGATTACGGTGAGAATAGTTTAATGGCTGTTTCATATCTGAAAGGTTTTCTGAAGTTGTAATGCAACTGGTTAATTCTACTATGATCAATTATATGTATACTATGACATTTCACGTGAGTTTGGTTAGGGCTTGACATTTAAAATAAATACTTTAGTGTGCATTTCATAGTGTGGTCCTAAATGTCTGAAGGGAAAAAAGGTTTCTCTCGGCCGTTTTTCTGCTGTGATGGCCTCATCCAAAAGAGCGAGGCAGTAAAGAAATACACACTCCAGGTATCCAGTACCCATGAGACCTGACTTTTGAGTGATTCTTCTTAGTAGTTGCCACTTTTAGGACCAGTGTATAAATGGCATCTTAACAACAAATGTTTTTACTCTTTTTTTTTTAGGAACGGGTGTGGTATGCTATGTGGTCTTTATTGAGATGATGCTATGATCTTCATCTCTCCCCCCCCCCAAAAAAAAAAAAAGAAAAAGAAAAAAAGTAAAAGCAATATACAGACATATTGACCTTAAGGTACTTTAAGCGGAAGCTATGCATAGTAGGCACGGCAGACTGATTCCTGGCCAGTTGTTTGGCTTTGAAAACCAACAAATTCCTGTTGATTTGTATTCCCATGGTGTAGGGGCCCCGTCATGGACTAAAACCTTGCTGTTTGTGATTTTTGTTCGGCATTAAAGCACCCAGAAGTTGCCTGTCCCAGGGATCTTACCACGTAAGTCTAATGCAAGTAAAAGCAGATCAGTAGGGTGTTGGTCAGCACTATAGCCGTCATCTCAGCAAGCCAGAGGCCTAACCTTTGTCACCTTTTCTTTGTAGGCATCACAGCTAGATGAAATGAATTTGTAAGAAATTGAAGAGGATTTTTCATCTGTTAAACAGTTCTTATCCTTGAACAGCACTGGATTGCTTGGGTTCTTTATAGCTGATTCTCTTCTTAAAGGCTTGTGGAGATCACCTGAACAAAGATAAAGGTTAAATCCTGCATGACATACCTGAAATGGGAGACTGTTGGCACTTCAGCTTGTCAATTAGCCTTCAACTTTACCAGCTACCGATAAGGGTTAATGGGATGCATTTGAGTTTGTGAGATAAGTGAGTTGAGAGAGGTATTACAAGTCTAATGCAGTTGGTTAACGGTGCCTGCATTGTAAAGGAGTACAGTTTAAAGAAAATATACGGATGGAAGCATCCTTGGAGGTAGAAGGCTAAACACCTTTCCTCCCAGAGCTGCATTGGCCGCACCAGCGCACTTAATAGATGGAAGGAGCTACAATTAGGAGTGGATCACATTGCATCGGCATAGCAGGTGTTTTTCAAAATGCTGCTGGAAATTAAGGTAGAAACGTGTGTGAGGAGACTGGATCTCCCATTATATGGTGATTAACCTTTTTTCGCCACTTCCACTTTAAACAAGTTGAACTCGTTGCTGTGCTGCTGTGCACTGTCAGCACCATAAGCAAGGAAGCAGATGTCATTTAGCAAAGAAACTTGTCTCTGCATTTTGTGGAGGAGTTTGTACTTAGTTGGCATAGTGTTTAAGTAACATTTTGATGTCAACTCCTTTTTGAAATATTGGTAGAATTTGCTGTGAGTCTTAGATCCTAGACTGGATACTGTTTGTAGCTTGTGCAAATCTATTTGGGGTATTCAGCCTAAACCATGCCTTTTGATATATGAGACTGTTTGGTGCTGGGGTGCTTATCCCTACGGTCTAAAGGGACTTTTTGTTGGTGGCTTCTCTCTAGATCTTCTTGGGTAAAGTTATTGAGACTGTCACTGCTCCTCTTAAACCTGAACACTTAGCCATTTTATTTTTAGTCTTGCATGCTGTATGTCTTCCATAAAATGCCTGGTATGACCAAGGCACTGTATGAATCAGCATTGCCTCTGTTGCTGCTCAGATTTTCTACAAAATGTAGGACTGCATTTTTTTTATCCCTGTAAGATCATGGGATGCATTTAGCAAAACTCATGCCCTCTAGATCATACACTAGTGGGTGATGCTGAAGACTTCCAGAAAACTTGCTGTAACATGAATAAAATGTGGGTTCATTAGTCACTCTCCTTCACCATGTGTTGCTGACTCCTCAGCGTTAGGGGGCCCCGTGTAGCACTGGAGACATTGCGAAGCCGGAGTATATGGTGTTTCTGAAGATCAGGGCACTTCTTATTTAAGCAGTGAGGTCTGGAATTTGTGCCCAGTCTGTGATACCTTGGTTTGAAAAAGTTGGACCAGTTATTATAAGTAAACCTCGTTTGCTGGTAAGGTCCCAAAGCCATGATCTACCATGCGGTGCCCAGTCGTGAGGTGTGCTGTTCCAGGTCCGATCCCAGTTCTGCAACCGACTGCGTGTGTTCAAATGGATGTAATGTGAGTAATCCCATTGTCAGCTGACAAGTTACGTACAGAAATAATTTTTTGTGGGATGGACTCCACAGAGAGGGTATAGTCCCTGCTCTGGAGGTTTTAGTTATTTGCCAAGGACGATAGATTTAGGAAAGAACCATGAGCCTTGACTACCAGTCCCCTTCCCTGACCGCTCTTTTAATGGCCAACTTGATCTGTATATGCTCCCCGTAGAAATGGCTTCTTTAAAAGCAGTTCACTTGCAGATATCAATTCATTTAAACCGGGCAGACTAAAACTTAGGTGTTTTGATGAAAATGTGCTTTGAACCAGAATTCTGAAATAAAAGCATTTTTTTAAGGAAGGAAGCAAGTCACCCACATTGAGCAATTAACAGTAATTGGCACTAACACAAATAAATTAATTTGGAGGAAAATCATCACACTGAAACCAGCTACTTGCCACTTTTAAGTACATATATGCATCATCCTCATTATTAAGTTCTCTGCCTCAGCCCCAGTGCTGTAAAGCTGATTTATTTGTACCGTATTCTCTGCACTTCCAAGAGTTATGCTGCTCTGCCATGTTATGCCAGACCACAACTACTGAAGAGAAATTCATGCGACTGACAAATAAGTGATGGAGATTTAATATAATGAGTTGAAAGCCTGCATGTAACCTCTGACAGCATTTACAAATATTTTACATGTCTATCTGCTCTAGTTTTAAATAATGGCTTGAGTTGCAAGCTGAGGAATGTGTGGGTGAAGCCCACTAAAGTCAAATAAATGAACGTAATAGGAAAGTCCTGCAAATGTGTCGGAAATAGTTTGGAAATATAAAGCTTCTTAAGCGGATGGCCAGGCTTTTTGCTGATGCCTTTCTGTGTCTTACAATATTTTTCAAACTAAAAGTTGAATGTATAGCATTCGCCTAAGTCAGGCTCTAAAGCTGGCTTTAGGCTGTCAGATTGTTTTGGTGAAAAACAATCATGGTTTGTTGTTTGTAGGAGAAAGGGAGGAAGGCTTTCAAGGGGATTAGTAGGCAGTCTAAATATTTGGGTGTATTACTTTTTAATGCAGTGAAGGGCTTCTGATTTCCTTTAATCAAAACAAGGTGTGTGTGTGTGGTGTTTCTTAAGTGTGCACTCTGTAATTATAACAGTGTTTCTACAATAGAAGTATTAAATCAATCTGCCAAGAGAGGCAAGAACAAAGGAGCATATTTTTTTCAGTGCTTTAGCTCCAGTTGTAGTGAATCCTAGCCTTGGCTATTTCTGTGGCCTAAGTGAGCAAGTGTTCATGGCACTCCATTTCACCTCTCCGTATCATCTCTGATGAAGGTTTTTCCTTCTGTAGTGAAGGTACCCTTCCTGTCACTTCACAGCATCGAGCGTGAGAGTTGGCATCAAGCAGAACGATTCCCTTGGGTTTGCATGGCTTGCTAGAGCCTCCTGTCTTCCGCTTAAGAGCGAGTCTCAGTAGTTTATCCTCTGTACCCAGGTATGCTTAGCACAACCTAGTTCCCAGAATAAGGATAATTAATGACCTCGTTATGAATTTGAGTGCAGCCCCTAAGTCACAGCCACAGTCACCAGACGTCCCACGTGGAAATGTTATACTGACTCACCGTCTCCTGTGTCTCTTGCTCTGCTCTTTCATTACAAGGACCCTGTCCCCACATAGAGTAGCTGCTCTTTGCAGCTAGCTGCGGTAATACTCATTTGCCATGGCTTCGTTGGAGACTTGGTTAACAAACTTTAATTTTATTGCTTACAATTTAACAACCGATGAAGGAAGTCATTTAATGGAAATCTGGAGGTGCCCTCGATAGACTGCCAGACACAGGGAAGTCTTACTGTAGATGCAACTTCAGACTTCCTACCGGTATCCTTCTGGATCCTCTGAAGTTGGGTCCTAGCACACTTTCTAGGAGCACATTGCCACAGTCTCTTGTTTTTGGTGACTTCAGCCTTCCTGCTTCATATTTTCAGTAAGGGCCAGAAAAACAAAACGCTTGTTAGCCAAGAACCCATATCTACCATCATTGCCTAATTGCTGGCATTTGAATGAACTCTCCATAATAGCTTTGGCAAGCCAACAAGCCTTACAAAATCCTTAGACATTAAAGTACTGTCTTGTGTTCAGCTGCAGGCGTAACTTCCCGCAACCCAGCCTTACAATAACACCGCTCAACATCACCTCCCGTTCTCCACAGCCTCCTGCTTGGTTGTGGCAGCAACACTGAAGATGCCTTGAGAGGTTATTTCTTACTCTACCTTCTTAGCTAAATGGTAATAGAAGGATAGAGACGCAAGGTGTTTTGAGATAATGGGCAGGATACAAGAAGGTGTAAATCTTCCAAGCAATCGTACTGACGAAAAATACATTCCTAAAACAGATGCCACACTGCTATTACACATATTGCTCGTTTCAAAAGACCCTAGAACTAGCTTGGAACAAGAAAGTATTTGTCAACCGAATCATCAGGATTTAGTATTGTTTATAATGACAAAAAACCAGAAGGAAGGGGCGCTCTGCTGCTGCTGATAGAAAGTAGACTTCTCTGAAACAATAACCATACGCAGGTAGCGCAATGAAGGTAGCCGAAGGAATGGAATAACTAGTTTGCAAGGCTCTTCCCAGTTCTGTATAATTACTGCACAGACCAACAATAGATCACATAAAATTAAATCTGTACATAGGCTTGATAGATGCACATGGAGATCTTCACTACGTTAATTTATCATCACATTATTCTCTCTCGCTACTTGCATGTATTAGTCTTTTTATACATTGGCATAGCTGCTACCCAAGGCTCTTCTCCCTCCCTACCATAACTCATTACCGAACTGCATTTGGAAGAAGACTGCTGAATTACTTGCACAAAGATGCATTCATACTTTTGACCTTATTAAGGACCTTCACCCAGTAATAAGAGGCTGCTGTAAACTCTCCGTTCCATGTGTGAGGGAAGCTTTAATCCCTATTAAGCAGTAATACGCTACATTTATCTCTCGGCCCACATTTTTCATCATGTTAGCCCCCTCCCTTGTGCATGAAGAAGGGAGCCCTAAGTGCAAGCACAGCTAAGACACAAATCTCGGTATATTCACACTACTGAGATGGCATGTTACCCTTGCAGATATAGTTGCTACCTATAAGTAAGAGTCTCTTTTTTGAGGTGGCATAACTAGACATCCTTTCGCTCTGCTCTTCTGTGATACTTCACTTTTTTGCCCTCTCTTTTAATTTAATAATGCAAAATTAAACGTTGCCCAGTCCTCTGAAAGAGGTACCCTACCTATAACTGCTGCCTATAATGATGAAGAGTAACTTGTTAAGGAGTAGAGATAGTAAAAAAGAGCAGATTTTCATGCTCAGTTTCTTTTCATTACAAATAAGAATGAAGAGGCAACATTTAACTTTGATCTAAATTTTAAAAAATGGCTTTTCTGAGCCACTTCATCTTTGATTTCTTTTTATTAAGGCTTAGTGGTTATTTTAAAAGTATGATTCTAATGGCATTTATATGAGTTTGGGGCACTCTAGCTGGTACGTGCTTTGGTAATTAGGGGTGGTTGATAATACTCTGAATTGTAATCGATGGTTACAGGTGAAATCGAGAGCTGGTATTCTAATGGGCTATTCACCTTGTATTAGGTGTGTCTTTACCTCAGTGTTACAATAACGTAAAAATGGGTTTCAGCATGATTTTTCATCTTGAAAACAAAGAATTGACTCACTGCTGATCCGATCAAGAATGTCCTCATGGGAGTGTGTGTATTTCAGCCAGTTGGACCTTTTAGACAGAAAATCTTTGGAAATGTTTTATTAGGTCTCCTAAGGAACCTGCGAATGCTGTTTATTCCATCTCTACGTGAAGGAAGGAAATGTGGTGAATACAGCTCCTAGAACAACCAGATGCTTTTGTGAATTTTTCCTCTGAACATTGTTGTTCTGTTCACCGGGCTGTGAGAATCGTTGCACGGGGATGATAACAGTAAACAAAGGAATGAACAAAATCAGGATGGCCAATGTCCAGTAAAAAAAAAAGAATTTGCAAATACCTTGGAAACAGAAGAGTTAGTTAGTTCGCAGAGCAAAAGGCCCCTGAATATCTTCAAGTCTCTTGGGTGTCCTGTGAACTGGAAGCACAATAATCTCATGCAACAAGAGGTTCTGAGAGAAGATGGGAGATTAAAATAGAGCCAGCGATACAAAACAGCTTTAGGCACCCACATGCGCGACCCTTCATTAAATAAGAGATTAGGCTGGAGAGCACAATTCTCAGCAGACAAGGCTGAGCTGAGGGTTGCTTCATGATCTGTGATGGAGCTTATTTATCTCTACCTTTTGCCAAAAATGTTTTAATCCGATCACAAGTGCAGATTATAGGAAGCACAGGCCTTGGCATGGAGTAACAGGAAAGCCAGCTGTTCCTCCCTTGCTTCTGGAAAGAGCCGGCTTTTCTGCTCAAATCACAAGTGAGTTTGTACAAGTGCAAACACATTCCTGCTCTCTTCTGATATGAAATGCAGACTTCAAGGTATATGCATCTCTCGTCCCCTGTGGTGTACACAAGAGTAGAGAGGGTGCATATCCCCAACTGATCATGTGCCTTCCTCTACTTGTTTCCCTGCCTATGACCCTTGACATCATCTAAACCTCCATTAGCTTAATTTTCCCCCTGGCAAGCTGAATTGTGGCTGACATGACCGTGTGATTTTAAACCTGGAACTCAGACAAAGGCAGGGTGCCCCAGGCACTTAAGACCTACGGTCTCTTCCATTTAAATGCACTTGGTGGTAATGGCATCTGAAGCGGTCAGACCAGGGAACTAGTAGCTTCATAGTAATACCCGATGAGATGACAAAATGAAGCCAAGACTTTTGGATATTTAACTGTGCTTTGCAGAGGAGAGAAACAGCATCTTGCTGAGTTTAAAGGCAAAAAGAAATTCGATCATAAAACTACCTGTGTTTCTTACCCGGGGCAACCGTTGTGTCTATTTGCACCCAGGGAGCAAACTTTTAGATCTTTAGAAAGAGCCTGTCTTTACTCTGCATCCATTTTTTATTAAAGTGGATTTTCTCAAACTAACTAGTTCCCAGAGAGCAGGCTTTGGATCAGTTTTAGTGAATTGAGCTAATGGAACATGATCCGAAAAGACTAACAATGAGCACATGCTGTTGGCAGTTGCTGCATTGCGTCCGGGCATCGAAGCCCAGTCCTGTAGCCCCAGGTGGCACAAATAACTGTTGTGTGTAAAACCTTGATTTAAAAAAAGGAGTATGCTATTTCCCCCTCCTTTTTGGAACTGCTAGCTAAACTAGGGCAGTATTGATCTGGGAGCTGATTTGGCCTCCGAGACCAAAATCTGTAATAAAAAGCTAGGTGGAGGGTTCCTATTGTTAGAGACAAGAACTTCTTTATTAACTTGCCTCCATTCCCTGGGGAGCTTCTCTAATCTCGTTCAACATACAAGGCCAAGGCATCTTATTCATTGGTCTGCTCATCGTCATTGTTTTCTAACGAGCACTACCCGTTGTAAGTAAACATATGATGATTATTGAGTTCAAGAAAGACTTGAGCAATGGGCCGAGTAGTGGGAATAGAGGAAGTACTTTAGTGAGGAAATAATCTTGATAGATTGCTAGTCATTTATTAAAAAAGTTATTAATCTGTATTTTATGTAGTGGAATGTGCTAATTAGCAATTACTGTGCTTGCAGACACTAATGCAGTAAAATAGGCTCTATATTACTCACTGCCATAAATGTCAATATGTACAGTAATTGTCAGTTAGCTCTTTCCTCTGCACCGAACTGCAGAAACTTTGGTCTCTAACTTTTCTTGGACGCTGATTAATTGCCTTTCCATACATATCTATATCAATACACACATCTATGTATTTATTTACTTACTTATTTATTTTTTGAAACTCCCCTTTTTTGAACTGGGAGCTTCTCTATTTCACTAACACTGAACTAGCATGTTTAAAGGTGACCTGCAGAGAAAAGTACAAGTTATGTTTGCTCCCTGGTTTGTTTGTTTTTTATTATAGCTCTGATAGGTCTAAAGTTCTCATTTCTAACTTGTGTTTTATTAGAAATTCAAAGGGTGCCCAACACAGAGGACTTTGGTGATTGAGGCACTAATGAAATGACAACAGAAGAATAACCACGGGACTAATATCTGACCCACTGAGCAAGTGACTGCTCTGCCACTCTTGTCTGTAACCCTTCACTCTACCCGCTGTTCTGGAGGAGAGCATATCTTCATTTATATAATGCTGCTGCTTCAGTATACGTCTGATGGACCTATACCCTCCCTTTAACCACTGCCTGTGGCATTTGCCAGAGTCTGCAGCTCTAGGATCGGCCTTCTTAGCCATCAACGGACTCATCTATAACCCTTCACTTGACCCATAGGAGTGATCATCCTTGATTGTGAGGGATTACCGATGACAATGGACCCCTGGTAAATTGTCCAGGAAAAGCAGAGGTGATGGTAGGATGTTAGCGGTATTTTAAGGTAAAAAGAAACTTGATCAGCCAAAAAAGAAAAAAAGAAAAAATAGGCTTCAATACATCACAGAGAAGCAAAAGCATTTTTCTTAATGCTTTTTAGGCTGCTAGTGCACTTGGGATGCTAATTGCTTCATAAATACAAGCAGAAGATAAATTTGTGTTGTGGGCTGAGCACATGTTAGAACCACATCAATAGCAGAAATCACCTTGCATCTAAAGCCTGAGCAGTCTTCTCTTTCTACATTAGCTTGTTTCAGAAAACACTATTAATATCCCAGTGTTTCGGTACTCTGAGCAGCCAGCATTTGTGCTTTTCTGCAGCAGCAGGTTGCGTAAACAGTCTGGGAGGTTAATGTGTCAGGCTGGAACTGCAGTAGAAACAATATTGATAAAGATGCATGTTTTGGGGGGTGGGGTGAGGAAAAGGTTGTCTTTTCTTCCTCCACTGGCCATTAGTCCACCACATTCAAAAGAGATTGCTGTGCGTTATTGAACAAAACTCTCAGGGCAGCAAATCCAGAAATCATTTCTATGAATGTGGTCCTAGAAAGAATAAAACCCACATTGGAGGCATTTAGTTCAGGGAGGATGTCGCCCCTGGTTATTCAGCAGGGTCATTCTGATGCTGAATTTAATTGGACCCTGAAGCCGCAGGGTTTGATAACACCAAACCTGAGGATGGGTACAAGGGATGTTGTCCTCTTCTGCCTGCCTGGGGACCTGAGAGAAACCAAACCCATTTACTTTATCCATGGCAGAAAGGGAAATGAGATGAGAGGAGCCCCTTGTTGTACTAGGCAGGGGGATGTAGGGTTAGAAGGGGCCTGGAGTATCACCTGGTCCAACCCCCCCGGCATGAATGACACACTCAGGGGTGATAGCCAAGCAGTTTCTAGTGGCAGAGATCTCGCACTGGGTTTACTCACCACCAAAGTCGCCACAAATAAAAATTCCCTAAACCATGCTATTGGGATGCTGGAAATAAGGTGGAAAAATACCCACCATCTGCCTTTCCAGTTTGCCGCATGGGAGGGAACGATCCCTTTCAAATTCACAACAATAATGTCGCAGTCAGTATATTCTTCTAAGAGATCAGGACACTGAATAATGGTGGGGTTTGAACAGCACCAAAATGGTTTCACGGCTAAAGTTGACAGCATCCTTCTTTCCTCCCAGCTACGGTGGTAGAGGAGCCAGGGGAATCGCTCGTCAGACTTTAGTTGCCCAAAAGCACCAGGAGGGGATGGGGGGGACCTGGAACAGACCTCATTAAAGTCACCCTCCAAGACAGCCAGGGGGATCTTGAGTTCCCCTCTTCCAACCAGCTCATGGTAGGTGTGTATTCTTGTCCTTCCTAATCGCACAAGTTACCCACCCTCATTGTCTTTCTGTTTATCTAGAAAATGCACAAGCGATGTAGACTTCTGTTTACGATGCACTGATTGTTGGCACCGATAGCAAGCCCATCCACAGACAATTCCATGCGATTAGGTGTTTCTTTTTCTTTTGCCTCTGACTGTAGCGATTTGATTGTAATAGCCCAAATGTACTAACCAATTGAAACTGCATTCTTGAACTTCCTCGGTTTTCAAATCATTCTTGATAGAAAAGAGATTGACTTCAAATTCTGCAATAAGGCCAAGCATGTCTGAGGGATACCTGGAATAGTTCTGTAATAGAAATAGTTGTTTATCAATTTAATTTTGCAAGAGATAAATTCACTATATATATATATTTTTTCCTTTGATCGCTTAAAATGGTAATTGTGATGTTTTGGGATCTGTGCAGAGCAATGTGGTACATTTTTTAGACTAAGAAATGGTAAATGAGCATTTGGAGCCTTTTTAATTTATGATGTATCTGACAGCATTGTAGTGAGTCTGATAGGAGATGCATGTGATTATGTCTGCATGCTGAAAATAGACCAGCTGGTATTTGTTCTAAAAGCATTCAGAGAACACCCTCTCGTTAATGGTCCATGGCATGATCTGGCATCTGGTAAACTAATACGTTGTCATCTTTACACTGAAAGTCACCACAAATCATTAATGGGTTCCAAGAACCATTCAGCTTCTTCTGCGCTGCCAACAATACAGCAATTACTGTAAAAGTGTTCCTATTAGCAACATGATTGAATGATAGTAAACCAAGAGTAACTTGTTAGCAGAAACTCTTGTCACAAAGACAATAACAAACTGTTTATTCTAGCACTTGCTTGTCCATTTTAATCCAGTCGGGGATGGTTTTGTGTGTATGTGTGTGTCACTGCAGTCAGTAGCACCTAGAGGCCTTCATTAATAATCTTGAACTCTGGTCAGGGGTTGTGTCGCTAAGCTAACCATCGAAGGGGTAGGTGCTGCCATTTCTACTATAGCTGCAGCTGTAGTTCTGCCATATTTACTCAGTGCTTCAGGGTGACAGGTTCTGGGTTTGAGTCCTTAAAATGACCCATTATAAGGATTATTATGGAAGCATGTGCCCAAAATATTTGGGGTGGGCAAGCAATTAGGACACCAACTTTTTGCATAAGGAATCTCAACCTCCTGAGCTATAACTTACTCAGAGCGTGGCAAGCTGAACTTAGCTTTAGCTGACAAAGCAAACCCAGGCTTAGCTGGCGGAGCTTTGAGCGTGCTCTTGCTCCACATGCCTCTGCCTGGCAGCTGGAGGGAGGCATCGTGTAGACACGGCCACACAGCAGCCGCAGTCCTCCAGTAGATGGGCTTCATGCTCTAGCAGCCGAGCTGCAGATTTGGAGCATGCCAGAAGCACCCAGAGGACGAACATGCTTTGGTAGATGGGCTGCGGCAGCTGCTATCTGGTGCCAGAGGTGCTGGAAATAATGGCATAATCAATAGTGGTATTTAGACATCAACCTAAAAAAATAAAAAATAAAATACTGGGTTCCCAAACCAATGGAAAATGATTAAATATTGTTAAAACTGCTGGAGGTGAGTATGGAGATGGTATCTTCTACCTTCTCACATCATGGGGTGCTGCATTAGGTCCCTTATTTATATTGGTATCTGATCTTTTTCTCTCTTAATGGCATTATGCTATTCGTATATTGTCATAGCCAGTAGACAGTATGCGGAAACATAATGGACATGATTTAAAGAAATCGAAAGGCTACAAAGCCCATTTTCCCAGAGGCCAGCTACCCCTTTCTATATGGCAGCTGTCTTTCAAGTGCTTGTCACCTTAAAGTTTATATAGGTTGTTCAAAGCTTCCTGTAGGTGGTTTATTTTCTGTCAAACTATTCTCTGTGTACAACATTTCTTCCAAAAGTCTTTTAGTGGATAACCTTTCCCCAGCTTATGTTCATGCCCTTTGTTCTTTTATTTGACATGAGTTCATATAGCCTTATGAAAGTACTCTTTCTTTTCCCTTCAAGTTTTTGTGTACGCTGGTACAACCCCCTGCTAATTTCTTTCCCAAGAAATAGACCCAGCATCTCTAACTTCGTTGAATATCCCAGTGCTACTGTGATTCTGGCTGGCCTCTTTTCCATCACCTCTGGTTTTGGGCAACCCAGTTCACAAGACAGAGGTCCAAATTGCACGCAGGATTCCCCATCTGTCTTTTAGGCAGTGCTAGATAGCGCTGCTCTCGCTTCTGGTCTATTTTATACTCCCAGTTTATGCGCCTTTGAATTGCTTTGATTTCTTTTCAAATTGTTTTTGAATGTCATCTTTCTCCACCACTCACTGTAGAATCCCTCCTCGCAACAATTTCAAATGTATGCCCCTGAAGTTATGCACCAGATTCATATTTAGGCAAGCAAATGAGTAGCACGCTTTTTAACAGTGTGTATATGCTCAATGCTCCGTGCTGTTTACAAGCCAGGGCAGGCGCTAGAAGGAATGGAAAAGTAGGAAAGTAGATGTCCATGCAGCCTCATTTACCCAGCTTATTATTTTGCAAGCTCCTCTATGCTCCCTTCAGGCCTTGAACTGGGTTTGGTGTATTTGCCTGGTAGTGCAGTGAGATGTACCTTAGCAGGTATTAAACGGCCTCTGCTGATTTTTCCCTCGTGGTTGAGAGTGCTTGATACATCCAAGAAAATCCTAGCCACTCGTATTCATTTTACTTTAGACACTGACTTTTGAAATTTTTGGCCTAACGGTGTATATTCTGTTTTCTCTTGGCAGTAGACTATCTCACATTTCTGTCTAATAATTAGTTTCAATTCTTCCTATGCTCTGAGGGCCATATTGCAGGATGTCCTTGTGGGTGGTGGGAGGTGCACATGAGGAGTGCGAGTTGTAGATGTGCAATATGGTGCTTTGGTCTAGCCAAATCTGTTCTGAATTGATTTCTGATTTGTGGTTGCTGGACTGATCCCTGCTTCTGAATTGTTAAATTCATTCTAGAAATTCAGTCCTCTAGTAATTTGTAGAGTACAGAAACTGAACCAAATCATTTCAAATTTTTCCTGATAGCTTACTAATCACCTCCAAAGTTCCTCCTACAGTTGTGATTACAACTAGTCCTGGTCCTTGCAAGGAAACAAAACTTTGTTTGAAGGAAAGGCAAACTATGCCTCTAGTTCCCTTCTCGTCTTCTCCTTTTGTAACACCCTCAGAACTGCTTATTGCAATATTGGAAAATAATCTTTCCTTGCAAAGTGTCTGGGCTACCATTTTATTGATTTTTTTTGTTTTCTTTTTTGGTTTTTCCCCCTTGATGTTCTGCTCTTTTTATCCCACAATATGGTGTTTGAATTAGGGAAGAACCTCAGTGGTGGGAGCTAGAAAAATATCAAGACTCCAGTGAAATGGTTTCTGAGGCCAGGGAGATGCTGCAGCCCTTATTCCACCTGGTACTGAAACACATGCCTAACTAAGCACATGGGCAATCCTGTTGCCATGTATTTCAGCCACTAATACTGCAGATCAAAGGATTAGCTTTATCTTTCCTTTACACATCCATTTCCTTGACTACTTTTTATTATTTACCTTTACAGAACCTGGGTATTTGTAAGTACACAGCCAGGGAGCTTCACGGTGCATATCCTAGAATCAACACATAGCAGAAAGCTTGTTGCTTTCAAATTGTGCCCTGCAGGGCCCATCCAGAGCTCGCTTTTCACTTTTCTCCAAGGAAAAGGAGCGGTTTAATAATTACAAAGTATGTGGTATAGGGCAGAAACTGGAATTTACTTTTTCCCTAGGTTTTTGACCCATGCTGCATTATTTATAAGATAATTATTCATTCTTTTGCGTTAACTATCCAGTTTCTTTCGTAGAGAAATAGGTTTGGAGCACAGGACTCTAGATTTTTGCATAGAGCTGTTTTGTACTAGTGCTAGTTTTGTCCACACTAGTTGACCCCCTTGGATGCGTCTGTCAGGGTTATTCTTTAGCGGGTGCCTAGAGCACTTGATGTCCCTGTGATTTGCTTTTCCCACCAAGAGTTTCTTTTGTTAAATGTTTTAATTCTTCTCTCTTTGTTATTCATCATTAGGCTTAAATAACCACTTTTTGAGTCTCTTGTGCCTGCCAGAATGCCACTGCTTTGATGTGGCTTCTTGCTGATGCATTGCAAATGAGTTCATCCTGTTCAGGGAATAGATGCGACTTAATCTTGAAACACTATGCTAAGCTTGCACCTCCCCTTCTCAGTTTTAAAAACAGACTCATCCAACCAAACCATGTATCCTGGCACTGGCAAAACCATTGAGTCAGTTATTGCATCTCTTATGTGTCGGTGTGAGATGGTGGATGGTTGCTCACTTTGCTCGTCCACGGAGAGCAAGAGAATTAGCTCCTACACACACCGGGCAGTTGCATACGTGCTCTGTGCATGTGTGTGTGTGTGTGTGTGGTGGGGTTCAATTAGAGTGGCTCCAAGAGCTGCTGTAATTAAAGCACCCGGAGCATCTTGTGTATCAGCTTCCTTACGTTTAAAAATAGCAGTAGGGGCTCTTTAAAGCCATTTTAAAGCAAGAGGGCACTGATGCACATGACGCTGGTTGATTAATCAAGCCTGCTCTGTAATTACAGCAGCCTTGCTGCTCGTGTGTAGGCACCCACAGTCTTCACTTCTTATGCCTGTAGTATAGGAGCTAGAGGATCAAGATTGCCTTACGGTAATTCACTGTATGGGTGCATCTTCCAAAACGGGAGCAAGCATGAAAGGATGGAAGAGTGCGCCACATCAGGCACTTCTGTACACGCTATCTGCTGCTTCTGCAAAGCGATAGACCGCTAGCAGAGTACAATCTGGTGGAAAGGAAATGCATTTAGATGTTAGGAGCTGTATGCCAGTGAGGCATGGGGGTAGATCTTCTGCTCTGCCAAAGAAACATCTAGGGAAAGATGGTCCTGGTTAAACCAGATTCAATATAGTTTTGAAAACAGGCAACAAGAATATTCTCAGCACAGATCTATACAGTGAACTTCAGGCGTGGTTGTGAGTTTTCCCTCTGTTTTTACACTGACCTTTCTCCATAGATGTTTTCCTCCATGCCGTAAGTGGACTCCTGTGCCCAGCCACATGCCTGTGCTGGGACTGCCCGTAGACCTTCCTGCTGGCACCCTCAATATCTGGGTATGCAAGGCAGGAGCTGGGCCCTGTTAGCCACTAGCGATGCTTTTCCCCCTTCCTTTTTTCTCTCCGTCAGCAGAAGATGAACACAGTCGCTCCAAGCAGCCCTGGTACTTGTTTACAGTATAATATTAGCAAATCTCATGCTAATATTTCACTATATTCTGTGTGAACAAAGGTCAGCCTTTTAAACACCTTTCATCTTCAGATTATTGTCTCTCCCCCTTCGCTCCACTTTTCTTTAATATGATACTCTTATCACGTGGAAGTGGTTTTTATTCCACTTTTTCTTACCAACAGCTAGCAATATCTGTTTGGACAAACTGTTTACACATACAAAATATTAATAAACCAGAAACATATAGTTTCTAAGACGAGCATTTTTTTTTTCAAAAATCACATTATGTACACTTAATACCTAACTGACCTTTTCTGCCGTTTCTTAAATCTTTAAAAAATTCATTTAATTTCAAAGCCCGAGTATTAGCCCATTTATATGTAAATTGCCTTTAATTCATGCATTGATTTAAAAGACTAATCCAAAAGATCCTTTACCACAGGTGACCTTTTTGACTCTGTACTTCTGGGAAAATTGTGAAGTGGGTTCTTGCGCCCTTGCGTCTACCTGTAGCATAACATGTGCATACTTCAGTCATAATAATACGATTTTCAACTAACATTGAATTTTTAACATGTATAAGTTGACTGTATTTTGCACTGATGGATATTTTATGCCAGAGTTTTATCTTAGTTTAGATGTTAAACAAACAGAACTAATTAAGGCTTTTACAGATTATTCCAATTTATTACTTAAAGAACACACCGTTCTTAAATTAAAGTCCCCCAAGCATAGTTCCTTCAAGCAAACATTTCTTCGAGTAATGTTTGGACCCCAGCATCACCACAAGGACTTATCAAAGCACATCTGACAGGATGAACCATAATACTTTTTCTCTAGTGAAAGAAAATGTTTTCCTTTTTGCAGAGAGATCATCTGAAAAAGGTGTATTGCATGTTATGGTTCTGTACTTTCTTCCACTTCCCTTTCTTCCTGGCAAGAACAGCTATGCCTGCAGAGGATGAGTGATGGCCTGGATCAACAGCAAACCCCTTTTTTTTTATTATTATTTTCTCATTCTGGCAGGTTATTAGTGGGAGGTTGAATGATAATTATGTTGAATTACTGCAGTTTTGGTTGCTAATATGTAAGAGCTAAAAATAACAATTTTTAACTCTGCTACTTTATTTGCTTGCTGACTTCCAACTAAATTTTATTTTAAATCAAATTAAATAAGTTCAGAAGAAACATCATACAAGGATGGATGCTTGAAGCATCTTAAGAATTATTTGGATATATATTTATATGACTGTTCTTGTGTGTGTGTGCGTGTGTGTGTGTGTTTACACATGCACAGTCATCTGTTAGATAATAAATGAATAGGTTTTTCTCAAAATATATTTTAGTTCCAATGAAAAATATTTCATATGTAAAACAGCATTAATTCAGGCCAAATGGGAAATAAAATCCACCTTTTAAAATATCAACATCAAACTTCCATTTAGGCAATAAAGTACACCAGGCAGTTTATTTCTGGGTGATTATACAGTAAATGCAATTTATTTGTGTATCATATCTTTCATATGAATTGCCATAAAACAATTTTTACACCAAGAGATATAATAAAGGAATAATGCTTTGCAGAACTGCAGAGAGTAATACAGTGGAAGTGCACAAAGATGAGATAGAGTAACAACCCAAGAAGATGTAGGTTGCCAGATCCAGAGTCTGACCCAAAGGTCATAATAGGGGGAAGATCAAAATACTCCCAAGGGGTAATAAAACAAATGGTGATGGTGGGGCTAGGGGGTAGGGAGTGGGGGTGGAAAGAGGTGTGTGCACACGCATGTGTTTTCTGCTGCTTCTTTTTTTATGCCAGTTTATTAGTTACCACACTTTTATTTTCTCAGATGGAAGAAGTAAGAGAAATTATAGAAAATTGAAATGAGTGATCAGTTTGGGGTGCTAGGGGTGAGGGTAGTTTGACAAAGGAACAAGTGAGAAATTTCTTTAACAGCAATGCTGTCAAAAGTCCAAAAAAAACCCCCATTAAATGCTTGCAGGGTCCTATAGACTGTGTCCAGAATTGGGAGAACCTCACATCTTACCATTCGGACTATATAAATGCACAAGTTACTGACTGGAGTAAGTGAAGACTTGAAAACAAACAGAAATGGTTGCAGTCATAAACCTAATAAAAGTTTGCATGTTTAAACACTTTAAATAGCTCTTAACAAATTTGACTGTGTATGCACATGTGTGTGTTGGGTTTTTTTGTATGATGGAGATTTTCCAGCTTAATAAATAAAACATCACTATCAAGACCAATATGGCTCAATTGGTACAGATCAGTTTTTCTTTGCCAAGCACATATGATATCCTAGTTTAATCCTTCAGCTAGAGTGCTAATATGGGGAGAAAATGTGTCCTAGGATCATACAATCATAGGAAAACTGGGCAAAGGGAGTTTACAAGCTCATCTAGTCCAGCCAGTCCATTGTTCCTAGTCCTGTCCACAGACAAAAGGCCACATTTCCATCCTCTCCATAGTTGCCTTTCAGGTATTTGAAGGCTATTATCAGTACTTACTTCTCCAGATTAAATAACTCTGGCTTTTTTCCATGACACTGATTTTGGTTGCTCTCTGCTGGACTCTTTACAGCCTCTCTTTACATTTACAAAATTATTAGGCCCTAGCGAAACACTGGAAGATGTATTCAGAATATCTATAAAAGAAATGTCATGTTTTTCTCTCATTGGACACAGGCAAGGTGTTTGACAGGGTAGAATGGGGGTAAATGCCAATGATGAGGGACGTTAGATGTTTCCTGAAGTGAAATCAAGCTGCAGATAATAAGCCTTAAACAAGACCCAGATTCAGCAGCTGTAAGCATGAAAAATTCATATATGTAAAGGAGCTAAACAAGGGTAGCCATTATCACCATTATGATTTGGTATGGCGATAGAGCCACTTGCCCTCAAATTATAGATAATTAGCTAATTAAAAGGCGAGACATGGGAGAAGTTGGCCAAAATTAACTTTGTGCATTGACTACGCAGTAATGTTTGTAACTGAGCCCAGCGCCTTCGTGCAGACTGTCCAGCGGGAGATTGGCAGCCTGGAAATTTGTCTGGGCTTCAGGCTGATGATGCAGTGTTTGAGATGCTTATATTCATTACTGTTAAGCCAGAAAGGTAGGATTAACTTAAGAAGCACACATTTCATTGGAAAAATGTGAGCTTGCCCTTACTGGTGTGGCTTGGTGTTCTAGGGACAGTCCTTGCCTGCTGTAACGTTCATGTGTTGGGTTAGGATCATGCAAGGAAGACACAAAACCAGCTCAATATTGAAGTTCAGATCCTTCACTGGGGTCAACTGTGACTCCAACGATACTTGGGTGCATCTCTTTTTCTGATGGATATTAGGAGAAGGAGTTTGCAATAGCAAGGCTAACCAAATGTGTACGGTCTGTTCTGAATATTAATGAAAGGCATTGCAGGGTCTCTTATATGGCAAATAAAAGAATTTATAAAAACTAAGGCATATAGTCTCCTCTTAAAAAAATAGAGGAAGATTCAGTTATATAAGTGCTAGCTGTTTAAATACCATCAATGTCTGCTTTTCTTGGGATTTTATCTCATAAATATATACCATTTAAATTAAAAATAGCAATATATATAACTCCAATAAATAACTACTGTTTACCTTTGTTCTGATGATGGAAAAAATGAAAAATACCTGGGGAAGTGAAGAGTCCTTCAGATGCTGGGGCATCCTAAAATCATATCCGCCTACCTCCAGATTAGATGGTAGCTTTCCACCAATCAAGTAAGAAGAATTGGAGAAGGAGACTTCCAGCTCTGTTTTGTTAGGTGTAGCTATGGTCTCTACTAGTACCAGCTAAGGATTTGGCTCAATGATTCCCTGATGTCTATGAGAGACATGCCACGTTACATATTTGCAAGATCAAGGCTCCATTAATTAATCTGGGGGGGGGAAGGGGGATATAGTAATACCATCTTAAGTGCCAATGCAAAACCCATGAGGAGACAGGTGTAATACTTGGATATCCTGCTATTTATTAAACAAACTGAAATGTTTGTGCAGACATACATATAAATGTACAGTATCCAATTACTTGTGCACATAAACACTATTCAGTTTGTCTGTTTATAAGGCAGTACGCATGACTAATCTGGAAGCTATCTGTTTTTCTGCAGCAATTTCTTAATATTTTGATACCCTGGTTGTAGCCAAGTGTTTTTACTGATTTAAAATAAGTTTCTAACATCATAGATATTGTTAATAGATTACAGGTGTATGTGTGTAGGGTGTTTATAAAGTCCTTGTGCAACTTTAAACTTTAATAATTGTGGAAGTACAGATGACAGAGCAAACTGTAAACAGCGACTGAAAGCGTAATTCATTAAGTTTCAACACAATACAGCTCAAATATCTAGATTTCAGCATAACCGTTGTCTTTCATGATGCATCAGTCAATCCGATTTTCCAACTCAGAAAACATTTTCCAGTTGCTGCTGAGTAGCTTCATGAACTGCATTTGTGATCCTTACCCTATTCATAGCTTTTACTATGCTAAAAAACATAATGAAATATGCTTTCAATTGCTGTTTACAGTTTTCTTCTATCATGTGTATGTCCAAAGTTATTAAAGTTTTTGAAGTTGCACAAGGACTTTATAAACACCCTTTGTGTGTGTGTGTGTATGTATGTAATTTTTAATTTAATTTAATTTATTTATTTACTTAGTTTTCAATGTTGAATATTGCCATAGTTTTTAGTGGGTGTGTATGTAGGACTACAACATGCAACATCTACTGTTGTACATTTTAAATAATCAACATTAACTGTAGACTCGGATTAAAACATTAAGTGTTCATCACACGCTACCGTTTCTTTTAAACTATGACCTATCAAATAGACTAAATAGTCTTTCTAGATTTCTGAACAGGAAGGAAGAGAACAGATCAGTCATTGCAATAATGCTGTGTGAAATGCCACGTTGAACTTATGATGTAGTGCTAGTAGGGGAGTGCCAGCCTCTGTGATGGGGACTGGATCCTACAGCAGGATTGTGCACATGCTGAGTTGCAGTTCAGTGTGGCAGGCAAAGCAGCAAAAGGGAGGTAGTGAGCAGTGCCACCTCCCCAGTAGGTAGTGATTAATGAAGCAGGACATATTACTTTATGGAAGTTAATACCTGGGAGACAAATTTATGGAATAAAAATTGGGAGGGTCAGGAGGGAAATTAATAATGATGTATTTGCAGGGTAACTGCTATAAGGGATCAGCCTGGAATACAATGGATAAATGGAGACCTTGGCTCTGCGAGCGAACCCTTGGAGTGACAGCTCAAATAAGATGACAGAGGAGATTTACATTGACCAAAAGAATGCCAACCTTGGGTTAAAGGAAGAAGTACTTAGCAAAAAGTGATGCAACTGGGACTCTGGGACTAAACTCTGACAATTCAGTGGACATGCCTTGGTGGGAACCAGTGAATCCATGCATCAAGGGGAGAGTTCGAGAGCTGTGCCAATACAGACCGAGAAAGAAACTGTTGGTCTAGCGAGGCTGAGAGAGATGAAGTAGAGGGGAGGTTAATGAGCATGTAGGATATTTGGGGCATTAATACCCACTCGGGATGTTCAGGACAGGTGTTGGGGTTGTGATAAAGATGCAGTTGCTTGGGTGCCCGCCTGCTCACGGGGCCTTGCACATCAGCTGCTCTGAAGCTGGCTGGCAGCTGTCAATGCAAAACTACTATTCATAATGTTGTTTTTTCGCATATGTAGGGGCCAGATACTGGACCTTTGGAAGGGGCTTCCAGGCAATGAGTACCCTGCTGTGGGAGGGGGTACTTATCAGTGACCGACTAGGCGAGAGCTGCACGGTAGTAACAGTGCTGAGAGCATAGTGCTGTATGAACAGAAAGGTGCTGCTTACTGCCCACCCCTTCTGACTGTTTCAGCTCATCACATTTGCTGGGCTTTCAGCATGTGGCACCAAAGTGGATGGAAACTAGTCAAAAACCCTCCTGCACAACAGTCTGCTCGGCTGGCACATTTGCTTCCTGACCCTTGACTCAGGTATCGGGGGACAAGGCATGGCAGACCGGAGCCCGGCGCCTGGTTGTTCACTGCCAAAGGGCTGTACAGGCTCAGCGCACTTCTTCAACAGTGCCCCATCACCACCACGTACTTCTGGCCCTTAATAAAGCTTTGCGTGGTCTTGAACTTTTTGCTGTAAAATGACTTTGGTTTATGGCTTTTGACCAGAGGTTAGGTTTGGAGAAGTGACCATGTGCCTTGTTGAGCTTAATAAAAGTGATTTGATTTTGCCACCTCCCGGGTTAGTTACTTACTCATGAGTGTATCGAATAGATCCCAAAGTGGTTTTATTTGTAATTGGCAAATTTCTCTTTGTTTCGTGTTACGCAGTGTTTTCAATGAAATATAATTCTGGCAAAATGACCGTTTCCCCATGAAGAGTTGGCCACCTTAAGACAGAACCTGTTCATACTTTAAAGTTATTCTCCCTGCCAATTTTTCTCCTTTTAATATAACATAAATGGAGTGTCTCTGCTTAGAATTTTCCCCTTTCCTTCAGATTTGTGTCCCAACAGTCTTCTACATTGACCTGATTTTATCTCGCTCTCAGTTTCTCAAGCATATTTTTGAACACTGGCAACATCAACGATGACAACAAAATCCCTAGATCACAAATTGGGAACTTCAAAGACATTTTCCAGACCTTCCATTAGAAGATGAGGTGTTCTGGGACTTCTAATCCTCGCCTTTCACAAATATTCAACAAAGAGCCAGGTTTAGATTACCTTTATTTTTCCATTTACCAGAAACATCATCAGAAGCTTTGTATCTTTTAATGTTCTCTTTTATGGCAATGTTTGATTTTTGAAGTCGCTCACATTTTTTTGACAAAGCCTAATTTGGAGCCCTTTTTTACATTTTCACAAGCATGTCTTCCCATGACCAAAAATCTTGTCTTTGAACTTCAGAGTTCTCGGTTTCTTTTTACCTCCTGATATATTAGATACCCTAGCCATCCCCCTGGGAAAGGAAGAAGCACATCTCAGCCCTGGCAGTAGCAGAATCCACAGAGACAAAAGCTGTTTATCTTTCTCGAGGTTGCCTCGTGCAATACGTAGTGTTGTGTTTGCTACTGAAGTTTAAGGGTCATTTGTTGTTTCGATTATCCAGCTCCTTTTTGAGGATTTGCATCTTAGCATTTTATTTTGCTTTGGGCTACAAGTTGTCATGTGTAATCGCAGCCTGGAGGCATGCTTTTCTGTATCTTAAAATCAGTTTACTTCAGTCTTTCTCTCTTGTTGGAATGGAGCAAAATAAATATTTGCTCTTCCTGCATACGCACCCCTAAGTAACAGCTTCAGCCAGATCTGTCTTTGGACCATGGCACCTCAGTGCAAAGGGACCCTGAATAGGGCTCAGGTCACATTTGCACTCTTGTAAGGCTCTGCCATGCTACCAGAGCGGTAAATGAAAGCGTTTCCTAGGCACTTTGAAAAGGATCAGCTGACAAAAATGCAACTTCCTGGTGGGGTGTTTTCCTTTTTTTTTTATTATGAATAATTTTGCATTTGCTTTTTTAGTGCATTGCAAATTATTTAACATGCCTGGGCCACAGGCTTCTTCCCAGCACATCCTTTAATGAAGCAGTCTGGCAGTGGTCTGAGGACATGGGCAAGACGCATTGCTTACCACTCAGTGGAGTAGGGCCTTTTGGAGTTGGGGCCAGGAGCCAGTTGAACTCAATGGCGAGCCCCCCTCTCAAAGTTGTCCTGAGTTTTTGGTGGTCAGAAAAAGTAGTAATTCCCTCTCTGCTGCGGCGTGTGGGACATGGAGGGGAAGAAGGGAAAGGCTCCTCGTCTTGTCTGCCTGCACCATGCCAGCAGCACAAGGGAGACTGAAGCTAGCGGGATCTCAGCCTGTGGATGTGCAGCCTCCACAGCCAGCATACTGGAGGCAAGGAAGGAGAGTGTGTTAGCGTGTGATATAACATGATTATATTACATGTTATTATGGTGCAGGGGGCTGGACCATGATGATTTGCAGAGGTCCCTTCCAGCCTTATAATCTCTGAATCTATGATTAAGCCCTGCAGGATGCATGGTCCCTTGTGCCACTTAACCAGCCAGCGTCCGCTAGAGCAGTCCGTGGCCTGCACGTGGTCCAGAGGAGCATCTGCACTCGGGCATCTGTAACAGCTGGTGTAGTCAGTGTTCCCTAGACTGCTTTCTTCCTAAGCTCTGCTCTGTCTTTCACAAAACTCTTCCACTTCAGGCTCCTTGAAACCTTGACATTTAAAATGGCAGTCAGCCTCGTTCACAGGACAGCGCTCAGGTCTGCGGCAGCCCGGGAAGCGCAAGGGAACGAAGCTGTTCCCAGAGCAGTGCCGACGTCACTGGCAATGCTGAGGACACACAATTAGTTAAACCAGAGCCACGCTGGTTTGTGCTCCATTAGAAGGAAAGGAGGTAAAAGAAATCAATGTCTGATAAATGGAAAAGGAGCAAATTGGTAGGGAAGGCATTTTGCGCTCAAGTATCTGAGAGGATATTGCAAGCACTGGAAAGTAAACAAAATAAATTAAAACGATAAAAATGTACCTCTGAGTCTCCCTTCAGCTGGAGCTCATTTTTATTTTTCTGAAGGCAAAACATTTAGCTGCTTGGTGTGTATTTGCAGTGGAACACTATGTTTTCTGCCAGCCAGCTTTAGATGCTGAAATCTGGGGAGTGGATTTATTTCCCTGATTTAAGTAGCTTTCTTCTCTGTAAATGAACCTTGTATTGATATTTCCAGACTGGAAAAAGGGAGATGGGTTAAAATTCAGGCTCTTTAAATATGTCGTGATCCTGCCAATGCTTGTGGTCACGACTGACCCGAAGTAGCAGCGTGCTTTGTTGGGCCCCATGGCGTTTGGGACCAGGAGCATCTTGACTTGGCATTTGCACGGTGTTGCTCAGTGGTCTCTACTCCCTGAGGTCTCTAGATACACCCGCAATCACTAGCCTTTAAAATTGTTTTAATGATGTACAAACAGCAGATTATTCTATAACAATTTTAAAATATGGTTGAGTCAGTTTTTAAACAAATGGTTGGCTTTGCTTTCTGTTCCTTGGAATTTGGGAAATGAAATACTCTGAGCTTTCACTTCTGCTCCATCACGGACTATTAGAGCACAGCCGTGCTGATGCTGAGAACCTGAAAAGGAAGGACCAGTTCTGTGTTTAATATTTATTTTGGTTTTTTAATGTGTCATAGTTTATGTAAAAGCTGATTTTTATAATATGTAAATCACAGGACAGATTTCATCTGACAATATCCCTTTGAAGAATAAACCTTTATTTTCTGACTAAAATTAATCACTTTCTTGCTGTTTAAGCTGTTGCTGACCAGATGAAATCAGAGAATTTGATCTTTTATTCCCCGTTTTGCAATGAGTATAGTCTAAATGAATGGATAGTTTTAGGGGGGAAGTCTTGCTCGGTTCGTCTATCAGTGTTATCTTGTATTCATTTCATATTCCTCTCTCAATATTACAATGAAACTACTTCATTGTGTAATTTCCATGTAGCTCCTTTTGCTTTTTTGCAATTCTAATTCCTGCTTGCTATTGTATTACAAAAGAATCTAGGAACCAGTGTATTTGCATGAAGGACATTTTAAATTCTAATGTCAGGGGTCATTAATCATTTTTGTTGTTATACCTATGAAGCACAGTTTTTACATACTGGAGAGGAATCCATTTTGGAAATACGATTTCAGATTAATTTTTCACTTTTTGTGAGTTGCAAATACAAATTAAAAAGAATCCCAAGTCAAAATAATTTACATACATTTGAATTTTTGGCAGCTGTTATCCATAGTATTTGTTTTGAGAATGAATGATATCATTACCATTTCCTATGATTTATACTCCTTTCATTTTTACAGTGAGGGTTCCTTCAAACTTTTCTTTGTTTTTTTGGAACAAGATTCTCCTGGGAAATTACCTTAAAATATGTAAATATCTAGAACAAATCTGCAAATCTTTGCTTCTGGACCTCAGATTTCCCCCCCCCCGCCTCCCCCCAAGGACAGAAATGTATTACTTCTCAAACTAAATTAGACATTAATTAGTCAATGGATGAAAAGAGCCATGTAAGTGCTAAGGATTATTATTATTTTCTATAATTATAGTATTGTTATTAGGATCAACAACAAAGCCACTAGGGTCAGTTTGCCCCTGACATTAATGGGAATAGATTCTGATGTTTTCTGTTATTTAAAGCTAATTAAATACATGTCTGCTGTTCCAGGGAAAGAAACAAGGTGACCTTATATCCTTCCCTTGCAACCAAGTGCTGTGGGGTCCTCCCACGCACTGCTGCTAAAGGTTAACCTGTCTTCTACTTCACTTATCTTTCCGTTTAACTCTTGGTGGCTCTGGCCTTAAGTGGACGGGTGACAATTTCCTCTTCAACTTTCAGGATTGTTGCAATGCTATGAACAGAGAATCGGCTTCAGTACAGCCTTCCGATCTTCAGTGTGCGTCACCTTGCTTGCATTGAGGACTTAATTTATATCTGTCCTTGGACAATATAGACACGTCCTTGAATCCAGTGTCCTGTATTAGATTAGTCAGTGTGAAACTTTTGTCCTATATTGCTTTCTTCTGCAAATGAATATAGTTAACTAGCAGCCTTCTGTGAGTCATGAACATGTCCACTGAAATAAATTATTAAATTAATTTCAGATTGAATGCCCCTCATCTCCAAATGTTTTAACAGATGAGGGAGAAAAAGTTTCCAACATCATTGTCAATATGTAGGACTCTTGGTAGGTGTTAATAAATTAAATGGCTTTTTTAAATGTTGGCTACCAACTGGAAAAGCAATATATAGATAGCATTTAGTATGTGAAAAATCTGTACAAGGCATTAATTATTTTGAATATTACTGTTATTGAAGATTGCCAAACATACAAATTATGATTAATTGGACAGCGAGGCAGAGAGAATTTTTTTTTTAAATAACATATGTAGATCACTTTTCTTCCCAGTGCTTCATTCCAGAAAGGAGAAATGTCTTGGTGTAAATGGGCAGTCATTGTTATGTGGTATTTCTGCAGTGCAGTACTGGGTAGTTTACCTTTATATGAAGGCATTACGACTATTTTGTTGATAAGAAAAGACCTTGATACGTCTACCCATTGTCTTTATTGCATAGTAATAACATATTTTATTTACTTTAGGGAGAGAAATGAAAGGAACTGGAGCTACATATTGAAACCTGCTTTCATTAGATTTGTGCAAATGTAAAGACTGGGAAGTACAAAAGTTGCATTGGCTACTATGAGCCTGGTACAGATCCGAGGGTTGGGATGCACAGAGCAGGGGTGCCTTGTGAGGAGTACCTTAGGCACTAGCGAACGTACTTTAGAATAAAAAAAAGACTGTTTATGATTCTTTTACAAAAAAAAGTTGCGTATTTATAACATTTTGTTCTTAAAACAGGAGGTTTTCCTGTAATTAGCCTCAGATATTTCCTTATTGCCTGCTTGCAATATGCAGCGGTAGTAGTTAGCAAATACTGAACTTCAACATTTGGTACAACAACCTATTGGAAGGTGCTATAGTGTCAGGAGATCTGAGTCATTTCAAAGCTGAAGTCTTTAAGTTTCTTTTCTATCAACCTTATTGCTTTGATAACTTCTTCACTCATTGGCAACCCACAAAATTCTTTTTAGCAGTCTCCTTGGATCCTTTTTAAGCACCAATTTCTCTTTCTACAAAGTCTCCCCTGGGTTGTCGTTCTGTGGAAATATATACGAGTTTGTCCACATGGTTGTCTTGGCAGATGGGCATGCAACCAAATGCCCACAAAGTAAATGAGGGGAGGATTTTACAGTGCCAGCCACTGCAGAATAACTGGTCGTATGCACTTTTTTGCTCCATAGTAAAATTAACCTGCAGCAGCTTACCTCTGGGTAGTGTACCATGGGTAAGTGTACACCCATGGGCAAGTCACTGACATCCTGTTAACTCCTCCCTCATGGTAATTTGTCCCTTTGCCTTGTGCCCTTTGAGTTCTTCGATCCTTTATTGCTCCCTTTAAATAAACATCCAGCGGCAATAAACCCACTACATCATACTAGAGCTTAACTGGGTTTTGGGGTGGTTTTTTTTTCTGTTTTTGATCAAAGACTGTTTTCCAAAAGTACTTTTCCCTTTGTGCATTTTAATTGACAACAGATGGTCATCTGTCTTACTGATGATTTTGGCTTTTTTGGAGAACTGTTCTTGAAGTGGGTCATGCTACAGTCAGAGGAGTACCCTGTTTTTGTCTCCCAAATGCCTAATCAGAAAAACTTGGGTGCCTAAAACAGGACTAACCCAGGCCTAATATCCACCTGGATTCCAAACGGCTATTTGTCTGGTGGCTACCTGACCCTGGAGGCACCTCTGCTCACCAAGCGTCGCTTGTTGGACCCGGAAGTTTGACACATGCCAGCAATACGTGTGCCTTGGTCTGCCACCCAAATGATGGCAGATGTGTTCTTACGTATGCTGACCACCTTGGGATCAGCACTAAACACAGCCTCCATGGTCAGAGCAGGTGGAGAGGGCGATGCTCACTTCACACCAGATGGAAAGAATCAGACTGCAGGACCACCCAGATGCCTGCCTTGCTCTCTGTCTGGCCCCATGACTCCAGTTAGCCCAGCTTCCAGTAAAGCCTCCAGCCAGTTGTGGGTTTGAATCCCTTCAAGCAATGGAGGACCACTGGCTCTGCTGTCTCTTCCAGATGTGTTGAAAAAGAGTGGCCTTGGCTCCTCTTCTTCTAAAGGATGCTTGCAGGCGCTTTCTTGGAGGAATGAGTTTTAGGCTCCAGATCCCAAGTGTATGCAGCTATTACCTTTACCACCCTGAGTTAGATGCTTCACCTCTGTCCAGGGTCAGGACTTTAGATTGGCCTTCATGCCTTGTGTTTCCTATTAGGTAGCTGTAGGCATCTCCCCCTTTGGTGTCCACGTTTCTTGGGTCGCCCTTTAGAGGCATCTATCACCAGTGATTCTACTGCAGAGACACGGCATCCAGACACTGCACTGCCCGACTTGTGGGCTCCTTCTGCATCTTGTGCCCAGTCACTTCTGAAAAATCCCATGTTACAGTCTCTGTATACGTGAAACCCAGTCCTAGCACAGTGAAATCAGTGGAAAGACTCACGTTGAATTCAGTAGGCTTTGGATCAAGCTGCAAAAGAAGAACCCCCTCCCCATTGACAAATATTTAGAAGTATTTAATCAGTTGAGATGGGGGGAGGGGGGGAGTTATGTTTCCCTGCTGGCAATTCTCATGTAGTTTTTTTCTACATGCTAGCTTGTTAGAGGTGCCCTGGATGTCGCTCAATCCAGCACTGCCTAGGGAAATTTTATCAGTATCAGGATAATATTAACAGGAAGAATCAAGCAATTAATTTCCTTCAAGGTAAGATCAGCATATCTGACTAGATATTATATTAGTTTGCATAGCAAAATTTCAAAGTTAATTTAGGAGGAAGACTTTTTACTTCAGATATTCTTCAACTGCATGAGGGGAGGTTATTAAATTCCAGATTCTAGTCTGAATTAGCTTCTAAACATAAAGGTTTGCAGTCTGAAGTGCATCAGAAAGACTGCTTCTTCTACAAGAACGCTGCAGTGGTTTATGTTAACTCTTGAACCATTGGATTTGCTGCAACCATGTCTGGAAATTGGTTTCGTGTTGGGATGGTCTCATTCCCCATATAAATGGATTCATCATTTGGAACTGTATTCACAATCATTTGGCTTTGTCTAAACAATTCATAAACTTTTAATAACCTTTTTTCCCCTCTTGATCTTAGTGGAAAAAAAATACAAAGTCCTCCTTTTTCTTAATTTTTTCTGTGGTTTAGGCCGGGGTGGCCAACCTGTGGCACATCTGCCTCAAGCAGCATTGCGCAGTCTCTGAATGTGGCACGTGGCAGATCTTGGAGGGGAAAGGCAGCAGAGGGCACAGAAAGGAGAGCAACAGATTGGGTCGGGAGCAGAAAGCAGAATGGTGGATCGGGTAAGGTGAGCGGCTCAGAGTGGCTGTCGGGGAGGGTCTGGGGCTTAATTTGCGACATGCCTGCACAAAAGATTGGCCCCCTCACTGATTTAGGCAATGTGGTATATCGCGTGGATGTTTATAAGTCATTAATATTCCCCAGTTTTTGTGGGGACGAGGTTTTGGATGACCCTCTTTGTAGAAGTTCATCCTCAAGGGACAGGAAGTTGACTCATTCCCAATGGATTTGGTTCTTGCGTAGTTAAGGCTTGCAAAGCCAATGGGCCTTGTATCGCTGAGAGCTGTCATAAATAATCTTACCGTGGCTGTGACGGCTGCCTGAACTGAATACAGAGCAAATGTGCATTTTGAAATCTCTAAAGTGGCTTGGCTTTGTTTTCGGATCTTTTCAAAATGTTACCAATTAAAGGTACTTGCTTTGAACTTGCTTTTCTTTTCTCTTTTTTCCTTATACCTCTGGAGTTCTCTCCCTTTTTGATCCTCTTTCAGGCCACAATGTTTTGTGTGGCACAGTCCAGTGCTGGAAACCATTCGTGGATTCATAGACCCTCCATGGGTACTTTTCGGGGTGTATGCCCACGGTCCACGAGATACAGAGGTAGGTGACAGAATGAAGGAAACGGCTTGAAGAAAAGCCATATTTAATTTCAGTCTTCCTATTTTTTGTGTGTGTCCGGGGTTAGATTTATCCTTCAAGAATAAAAAGTTACCTGCGTTCCTGTAAAAGGTTTACTTTATTGGTCAGCTGATATTTACGGTCTCAGGGGTCTCATTAAACATTTTGAAACACATTTGGCTGTGCTTCTACTTGTCGTATTTCTTTCCTTTCCCTTTCCTTGGCTAAAAACAAAGTAAGGGAGGAGAAAGGTGTTTTCAATTTAATGCGGTATTGCACATAATACACAAAATGGGGGTGGGGGTTGTATCTTAACTTAAGGTTTGTAACTTTAAAACTTCACTTAGCTAGAGATAAGCCATGGGATATGCAGAATTGACTCTCTTCAAGTACTCGGCAGTCAATGCAGTAAGTACATCCACTTCAGACTAAGGAGGCAAGGGGCCAGTTGTGGTTTCACAACCTTCCCAGAAACGAAACCTCTTGCAGGCAGTACTTCTTGGAATGAAGAAACGGGCTATTAGCTATTCACTGGCTTCCAGTGTTAGAGTTTTCAGTCCTGGAAATGATGCTTTGGCAAGATGTCTGTATTGATGAAAATATTAGACAAGCAATCCTCCTTAGTTCCCAGTTGGTACCAGTCTACCCATCCTGGTCTTCGCTCTGTACTCAGGGTTACCTGCATTTCACAAGTCAATCTTTTGCTCTTTGTCTGAAGCCCATGTAGCATCCTATTTATCAAATTTTGGTCTCGAAACTCCAAACTGCTGAGAAGCTCTGTGAATAATTGATATCCTTTTATTACTCATTGTGAGCTCCCTTTGCATAAAGAGAAACATTTATCTTTTATAGTTTGCTCTCTTGTGTACTGGGTTTGCTTTAGGCAGGCGAAAATTAACAGCCTTGGGGAATATCATTTCTAAGGCAGGTTGCATGATTTCTTCCCCAACACTTTCTCCAATTAGTGTGAGGGGCATGAATTTTCAATTAAAAAAAAAGAAAAGAAAAAAAAGAAGCAAATGCTAGTTTGGTATTGTTACCTGTAAACACAAGTCCAAACAGTCACGTCTTTGCCTGATATGAAACCACTGCAATAAGTGGAATTACCCCAGGGCTTAGTCTGATTTGATACCTTACTAAAATCTGAGAGAAACTTTATTGCTTTGTCACTTTATTGAGAAAATGTGTGCTTCTGCTTGCTTTCTGCAGGGGACTAGAGGCTGTTAGGATTAGGTACCATAAGCACTTTCTGAATGAACTACTGTGTAAATCAGCAGGGCCAACCTTTTTTGTGCCCCTTCCTGAGTGCCATTTCAGTGTCCCCCACTTCGGTCTGTTCGGAAAATTAGACGTCCTCTTTGGAAGCCTGGTCGTGCCATACAGGACCTCGAGTTGTCCTCTCGTGCTAAAGTTACACCCAAGATCGCGGCTGGGTCCCCCTAAGAGTTTAACACAACAATGTGCCGTGAAATATTCCCTGTACATGTGATCATGAGCAAGTGACTGGACCTTTTGGAATCTGTTTTCCTACTGGTCTGATGTGCCACGTGGCCTGTATAGGTATTATGAAGTTTAATCAGTTTTTGTAAGGTGTTTTGATAAGCTTATCTGAATAGTGATGGTGGTGATTATTCTTAAATGAGTGGAACAAACTTTCACGGGGTGGTACTTTTTTGCTCTGTTGTGGTAAGTATTTTCAAGAAGGAAACCTCATTTCTGCTGCTGAGTAACAGGCCCTGTGATAAAAGAGAAGGTGTAATGATTTGGTAAGTATTTAAATTTGTTTGTGAAAATACCACTGATGTTGGTAACTGTAGACACTTCCTGATGGTGGAAAGCAATACATTTAAAAATCTCACCTTTGTTAACATGTTATGTATGAAAGGCCCAAACTCGGGGTAAAATGGTAAGGCTTCAGGTATGGGTATGTTAAGCTGGTAATAAATCAGCTGGCAACAAGACATTTTTTACTAGACATTTCTTATAGTTCTTATATTTCAAGATGAGAGCAATGGCTGAGACATAATACATAAGAGTGCTGAAGTGTTTGCTTCTTCTGACGATGTGGATATAATAAATGCTTGCTTGTTGACTCCTTGTGACATATCGTTAGTGTTGGCAGTAAGCTGAGGCTATAGACCAGAACATACTTTTGCCTATACTCATCAGTGTAGGAGCGAGCAGTATGGATTCACCAAGAGCAAGTCACACCTGGCCACCAGGATTTACTTATGTTCCAAGGTGAGAGACTCTGTGGATGAGGGGAGAGCAGCTGGAGTCATATGCTTTGACTTTAGCAAGGATTTGATACCCTCTCCCATGACTTTCTCATTAGTAAGTTAAGGAAATACAGACCAGACAAAAGCACTCTAAAATGGATACGTAACTGGTGGTATCAAAATGCTCAATGAATAGTCATCAAGGCTTAATGTCTAGCTGGGAGGGAGGTATCAAGCGGGGTTCCCCAGGGCTCTGTCCTGGGTTCAGCATTGTTTAATACTTTCATTAATGCTTTGGATGGTAGGATCAAATGAACACCTAGTGGGTTTGCAGATGGCACCAAGATGGGTGGAACTGCAGACACTTTGGAGGGTAAGGATAGGATCCAGAGTGGCCTGGATGGACTTGAAAAATGGTCCTCAGGCAATGAGAAGAAATTCAACAAGGCCAAATGCAAAGTACTGTACTGGGGATGAAACACTTGCATGCACAGATGCAGGCTGGGGAATGACTGGCTAGGCTGCAGTACTGCAGAGTACGACATGGAGGTTACAGTAGACTGTAAGCTGAATATGAGCTAACGGTGAGCTCCTGTTGCAAAGAAGGGCCACAGTGCACTGGGTTGTATTAACAGGAGTGTCACTTGCTCTATCCACTACTGGAGAGGCCTTACCCAGAGCTGTGTGTCCAGTTTCAGGCCCCACACTTCAAGAAAGATGTGGGCAGATGGGAAAATCCAGTGGAGAGCAACAAGAATGATTAGAGGTGTGGGAAGCAAGACTTATGAGGAAAGGCTGAAAGAGCTAGGGTTATTTAGTCTGGAGAAGAGAAGACAGAGGAGATTGAGGGGAGAGGAGGTGATAACAGGCTTCAAATACTTGAAGGGCAATTACAGAGAGGACAGAGGTGGGTTTTTCTCTGTGGCTGTAAAGGACAGGACTAGGAGCAATGGCCTCAAGCTGCAGTAGAAGAAATTTAGGTAGATTAGGAGGATTTTTAATGATGAGGGTGGTCAAGTTTTGGAAGGGATTACCTAGAGAAAATATGCAATCTCCATCCCTGGAAATTTTCAAGAGTAGGTTGGACAGACGCTTGCCTGGAGTGGTGTAGTCAGAGATGATCCTGCCTTGAACGGGGGACTGGACTAGATGACCGCTGAGGTCCCTTCCAGCCCTACCTTCACGTGATCTGAAGATCTCATGGTCTTGCATAATTAAATATAAGACAATTTAATTTGGATTCTAGCACTTGGAATATTCTTTAGTTAGCTTTACTACAGTCCATGATTGGGTGGAAGAAATGTTTAAAAAACCTGCTCCTTCCATTAGAAGGAAACGGCACATGAACAAAAGGGAAGAATGGCTCAGCTGAATATGGCTGAATCACAGTGTTATCATCAACCCACTATGAGCATCTTTTATGTCACAGACATTAATAGTTTGGTCTTGTTGTGTGAACACAATACTATTATCAACATAGCATTCTGTGGCCTTCTATCCAGACTGTCTGCACATTCATTAGCATGTGTTTAGGTATTTAGAAGCGGAATTGAGCAGTGCCCTTTCTTTCCAAAGTATGGTAATTGCAGTGAGGTCAAATGGTCATATCCTAACTCTTGTTGATCAGTTAAGTCTTTATTATACTATGGCAGCAATCACATATGCAAAGTGGAATACCAATTATGTTCTGTATTTTTTCTGTAACAGTGCAGTGGTTTTGTCAATTCTGTTTTCGCTGCACAATACCCCTAATCCAAAGAACCGTTTATTAACAGTGATAATCTGCTTATTTTAATGCAGTATTAATGAATCTACAAAACAAGATATTAATAATCTTTCCAAGCAAATACACAAGAAATACATAATTTATTATGGGTAATTAGTGGGGTATGCAAATGACTTTTCCAGATAGTTACTCTATCTGTTTTTGGTATCAGTTGTGATTATAGTTATGGTGAATTTTGTGAGGGAGATGCTAGACTGTGTTTTCTGGTAGGTCCGTCAGTCTAGGACAGTGACTCTTCTGGGCAGACAAGTGGTGGATCTGGCCTCTCACAGTGGCCAGATGCTTTGCACTAGATCCGGTTGTGAAGCGACCCCACGAAGCAGCCTCACCGCATGCCAGTGCGCTCCTCTGTACAGGTCCACATCATCTGGTCCCCAGGACCCCCGTGAGCCCAGTCATTTCACAGCAGGGGAGTGGCAATCATCGCCGCCAGTGCTTCAGACGTATGGAGAGACCTGCAGGTTGGATGATGTGGTCTCGAAGGTTGAATGTGGTCCATGGAGCACCACTGGTCTTGAGCTTTAGCCAGGAATGTGTTTCTTCCAAGTGCTAGTTCGGCGTGGTAAGGTGGTTTGAGGCTTTTTTGGAGGTGGGGTGGGGAGCAAATGCACTTTTTTAAATGCCGGGGCTAGTCTGCGTGGTATCTAATTCTGCAGTGGGTTAGGACTGAAATACTGCAGTTTATCAATGCTCATTTCTCCTCTCTCTCTCCTTAAGAGGAATTTTGCTGTCATAAAAGCACAGTGTATCTGTCAGTGCAGCAGTTCAGTAGTTTTCTCACGTAGACAGTTTTTTACATCCGTTTAAGGGGGAGGAAAAAAAATCCTAAGCAGCCGGCAAATGTAGCAAGAGACTTAATTATCCAATCACTGCATGTTTATTAAAGAGAAACTAGGTGGTATTTAAATATACCTGCATGACTTGCAAGTGAGTGCTCCTTTCCCCGTTTTGATTGCTATGTTAGTACATAATAAAGCATAATGGGGAGGTAAAAATCACTCACTGATATCTGAGTCTTCATTCCACAAATGCAATTGAAATCAGATGATCAATGTAATTGTATCACCAGATGTTACCTTATTAGGGGAGAGCATTAGTGATGAGGTCTCCTTTGTAGCCAAGGAGAATTGGCTGCCAACTGCAGAGAAAACTTTAAAGCCAAGATCTCGGAGAAGTAACATTTGTCTCTTAAAAATGAATGATAAAGCAACCCATCGCAACATGCTTTTTCTCCCTTATTTGAGCAGAAGTTGCTTTAAGGGGATACCATAACCTCAGAAATTGCATTTCTGGTTGAAAGTGTTTGCCTCCTGTTGTTTCAAGTATCACGTGCTGTTAAGGCATAATATAGGACTCGTTAGAGCTGAAAGGGACTAGGAGGGAAAAACTGAAACTGTTAGTTCAGTTTTATTTACTTTTGTGCCTTTGACAGTTTTTTGGGCTTTGGCAACCTCAGTGTTTGGCAACCTTTTGTTCATCAGTGGCAGGATGCTTTTAAAAATAGGTACGTATATAATTGTAAAAATGCTGATTAGCAGGGGCGATTGGAGGCGAGTATAATACCTGAAACCCTTTCTTTAAAAAAACAAAAGAAAGCAAGCTTGCTAGCATTGGAAATTGATGCTGTCCCTTGACTAATTAGGTCTCAGTAAAGCGGTTATAGTTAAAGGTGTTTCCATCTCATTAGACTTTGGTGGTTTAGTATCTTTTTACAACTGCAGTGTGTTGGAAGCACATGGTCAACCCAAGCATGTTTTATAAAGCGGTTTCATTGTGTTATGAATGTGCACCTTGGGAAATGTCACTGTGGCAGTCCTTTCCATTTAGAGGCTCGGTTTTCACTTTGTCCTTTGAGTCTTTCTCCCTGAGAGCGCAGTTGCTCTACGTTTGCTCTCCAGGACCTGCTGGTGGATCCCATGCGTTGTGGGCTGGTTTCCAGTGGTACAGAGATAAGTATTTTTACCTGATATTTTGTTTTCGGCTTCTGAGGATGCCAGTTTTCAGTACCTCTCCAGGGCATAGGCTGGCTTGCTTTGTTAAAATCAGTAGCATTTTTATGCCTTGTGCCTTTTATTATAACGGGGTACTTAATGACTCCGCTGCCAAGAGCCGCACGGCAGGTTTTGTCTGGCAGGACTTCATGAGAAAGATGGGCAGGTGGAAGGACCAAGGACAGGAAAGCAGACGGAGAGACCGAGGTGTTGGACTGGCTCTGCCTGCATAGGAGGATGGAGCAGATTGCAGATTGAAAGGTCAGTAGTCTTCCTCCTCTGCTCCTGCCTCTCGCGATCCTGACAGGTGCCAAACCGGCAGACGTATCAAGCGCACCGCGCCTGTTCATTATTATCACTAGCAGAGCTGTGCAAATGCTGGGAGCTTGATGCGGGGCCATAGGACAAACCCTCGCTGTTGGGTTTATAAGGATGTTGAGGCAGGCCAGGGCACGTGGAGTCACTGGGAAGAGTTGTTAAGTGAACTTTTCCCAGGGGAGCCACTTCTGATTCATAGAAATGTTGCTCGAGGTAATGCAGCGCCTGTGGCGAGTTCGGTTGCCCCAGGGGTCCTGCGGAGAGAGGCAGTGTGACCACAGCGAGGACCTGCAGAGCCTGAACTGAATGGGGAAGCCGACGAAAGGCGAAGGGGGGGGGCCAGATCGCGTGTGACGTGCTCTTGCCTGGCAATCCTGCTCAACAGGAGGTGGTGCTTGAGCGTTGCGCGTGTTAAGGTTTGAGCAGCGGGGGGTGGAAGTGCTGGGTCGAGACTAGCGTAGCTCAGCCGTGGTGTGACCGGGATGCAGATCGCAGCTCTTGCCCCCGCAGCCAAGTGGAAGGGGAGCTTTTCCTGGCAGGTGGGAGGGCAACTAACGTGTTGCTTGTCTAGTGTTTCTACCCGGCTGCAAAGCAGCAAGGATGATCCTTTTTTTTTTTTGCTTTGATTTTCCCTTTGGCCTTTTCTACTGTACTGCGTAAGATCCGAGAAGCTTGAGAAGTTTGTCCCCATTGTTAATTGCATTAACTAGTGAATCTTTTGCTGATGCTTTCTAAGTCGGTCACTGGGGGACTTCCACAGGAGGGGAATGACTGCTCAGCAGAAAGTTAAACTCCCCTGAAAGCAGACGGTGCGGTGTCTGTCTGTTGACTGTGGCCCTGGGCTCATTGCTTCCCAGTTTTTCATGCATTAATCAAAAAATTGGCCAGTTTTCAGTTAATAAAATTAACTTAGAGAACTTAAAAATGGTGCCAGATGCTTTTGATATCCCTTGTGAGTTTTCCTCTCTGCAGAACTACAGTCTTGCTTATCTCCTGTTGCCCATAATGCATCTACTGCTTGGTCCAAATTTATATATAGAAAATATTTCTCTGACCATTAAAGGAAGGGGAAAAAATCCTGACAGGATCTGCCAAGAAGTCATAATCTGCTTCTATCGCCTTCAGGTAGGATTAGTCTTATCAAATTATTCCTTTGCCATAGTTACTCCGGCTTTTCTATTTGGCCCTTCTGTATCTTGGTTAAAAATATAAGGAGTATTAAGATTTTAATGTACAGGCTTCTCTTAAGGGATAAGTCCCATACTAAATTGGAAAATTGTAGCCTTACCAAAGCAAGGAGACACAAGGCTAAGTGAGCTAGCCTCATTCTCGGGTTTTTTTGGTTTCTGGTTTGCTGTGTGTTCTCACAAGGTGCTTAGTGCATCCAGATTTCCAAACACAGATTAAAACAGACTGCAAAGTTGTTTCCTGCGTCTTTTGGTGTTTCTGATGGAAGAACGATAAAGCAGCCTTGCCACTTCCAGGAAGTCTGGTCCCCAGGATAGAAAACAGGGGCGAGGGAGAGGAGAGAGCTGTTGCAACCTTTACAGTATAAGGTGTTAATGCTACGTTAAAGTTTAAGCATTACTCAAGTCAAGGAATCCCCTAGGTGAAGGTTGCTTGTACAATATTAACTCGGCCCCATTGCTGATTAAAAAAGGCATTAATGTTGGCGCGTAACAAAGAAGACAGTAGAAAATGCTGTACGTGAGCCAGGTGGCAGAGTTAACATTGTGGGAGCAAGATTAATTTTGGGGATTAACTGAATCTGAGCCCTTGGTATTTCAGCCCAGCATTTCATTAATGTTTGGAGGTTGTTCTGCATTTGATTTCTCAGGAAATGTGAATCTTAACATTTAAAAGCCCCTGGTCTGCAGATCTGTCTTCCACCGAGCTTTGGGGCTTCACTTAGTCCGAGTGCTGACATTTCTCTCCTGGGCCCTGTTCTTGGTCTTGGGGTAAGTGCTCAGACGAAACTCCCATTTACTTCACTGGCTTTTGAAGAGAGTTTTGTTTTAGGGCCTAGTCTTGAAATGAAGAGGATCAACTTTGTACTGAAGAGCAGAGTGCTGGCCTGCATTGTGGCAGCCTTCGCCAGTATGTCCTTGCCATGCCTTGAAGTACGCAAGTGAAAATACATGTGACAAATTGCTCAATTTTTATGTTCATCACTTTAAAAGTACTTACCAATTTTCCCTTTGTACTTGGCCTCATTTTAAGATCTCATTTAAGATTCTCCAGCTGCATATGGCTTGTGAATCCTGAACATGGTTATGAAAGTGCAATGTGGATGGCAACACCTGGTAGCCACCAATGTGAAGAAGTTTTAGATCAATTTTTAATTAACTTAAAACTTTCCTAAACATGAAGCTTTTGGGACTGAAGTGTTGCTTGCATTGTGTTCTCCAAAGGTAGCTGGAGTTTGAACAAAATTCCATCATTTATTTCCTTATATTGCCATAAAATATACAAGATCTGGCTAAGAAAATATTGATATCCATATCAATATAGCTTATCCATTTCTTGACTTTTCTTCCTATGCTAGTACCTCTTCAACTTTATCCTTGTATTAATTCAGCTTTTTGCACTTCATTATAGGAAAAATGTTCTATATTTTCAGAAGTGAATTTATGACTTTTTGTGCTTGGGGAAGGAATAGGGAAAGTACCCAACTTGATGCATATTAGAAGAACGAAGATGTATTAAAATAGGTCAGTAGTTTTTTGAACCACTGAGCACCTGTTCTCTCAAATCTATTTGGGCACCCAAATTAAGTTCTGACTTTGGAAAATTTAGACCATAAATGTTTATCGTTTAAGCAGTTGTGACCTTCAGAAGTCATGGGTAGGTTGATTTATCTTACTCTCTCTCAACTGTTTAAAGCAAGAAGGTTACAAAATATTGAGTCACAAATTATTGATCAAATTTAACTCATGCTTCTTGGTCTGTAATATCTGATTGTCTACATTATCTTTTTCCCAGAAAGTTGAAAGAGTGTCTTTTAGGTAGGAGTACAAGATTTTTAAGTACTAGTCTTGGCTCTCCTTCTGTCTCTGTGTGACCTTAGCAAATCATTTATAACTCTTTGCCTCCATTTAACCCATCTGTGAAAAGCAGATGATAATACTTATCTACCTGACAAGGAGGTTGTAAGGCTTATTTTGCTAAGTGTTTCGAAAAATACTTTGAGTGTCTTGGACAGAAGTTGCTATAGCAACTCCAATTGGTGGTGTCACATGAAGGATCTGAACGGTAACATTCAGATGTGAGGTCATGGATTTTGTATCTTGAACCTCCTCAAATCCACTCCATTTTATCAGGTAATTGGTGATTCCATGTGTGAAGTATTGTCAAAAACTATTAAAATGATACATTTGGAGCAGCGGTTGAGAGCAGTGCGTACTGACCGGATGGAGAAGAATCATTTATGAACTCTGTTGGCCTGTTGCTCCCTAAATCTGATCTTCTTCCCTGTCTTTGATTTTTATGTTCAATTGAGCTTTTTCCACCCAAATGATTCTCTTAAAATGGAGCCGATTTCCACTGAGCTGCTTTTGGCATTGCACCTTGGAAACAAAGTGGGATGAACTAAAGGGACCTAGAAGCATATCTTTGGGGGGCCCATTTTAAGTGGAGGAAGATAGCGTTACACTGGAGAATATGCAGAAAATTCTGGTTACAAAGGATGCGATGTGGCGACTGGTTATGGTAGGACGATCTCCTTGTTGACCATCAGGGGAAGAGCTTATTTTTCTGCTAAAATTCCTGAAAGGGTAAATCTGTGTAATTCCAAACTGGGTTATGGGAAAGATGTGAATTAAGTTAGTGACGATTTGTATTGTGAGCTGTCCCGCCATAGCTGTGTTCTGCTAAATTGAAGGGACTTTTTGGGCGTTTGCAATAATAAAGTCATGTTGTGTGGTTGACTGGGAATAACATGCAACTTTCCAGAGCTTCACGTTACTAAAGGGCCTACAATGTTTGATGAAACACATTTGGTCAAGGTTTGTTAAATTTGACATATACATTTTAAGCCTCTGGGCTATAAACTTGGATAATGTTTTACTGTCAGGGTTAATAAGGGAAATAGGGTGTCATGGTGCTGAGAAAGCTTGGGTTTTTGTTTGTTTGCTTTTCTAATAAATAGGTTTTCTTGGTCTAGGCTATCGTATCTTTGAGGCAGTCGCCCTTGAAAGAGCCTCGGTCTCCGGTTGTACCAGTTCTATGCTTCACTAAATGTTTTGAGAATGTGTATCCCATTGGCCTGGGATTTTGAATGACGGAAGATGAGGGATGGTCATAAAATTATTTAGCATGATAAGTTGCTTGAGTGATTTGGTTTCTCTGGAATTTTAGCCTGCGAGACTGTGCATCTTTCAGGGAAAATGATTTAATGACTGCTTGTTTTTCCCCATCTCATTGGTAACCTAATAATAACCGTGTCATGCAGTCAGACCACTGAGCAGAGGTTTTTGTGGTCCATGGGCAGCTGAAAGTTGACTTCTGGTGTGCTGAGAGTTGAAGGGTCACTTGGTACCTCCTTATTTCCTGCTGGTAAGTTTTAATAAAAGACAGATGCAAATATATTAAATACCTTCCGTTCATTACACTTTCACATTAGCAATTATACTTCCAAAATAATTAATTAGAACAGCAGACTGTGGCTAGTATTAGAATAAGAGCTATTTATTCAACATTTTCTTATAGTTGTTCTTGAAAACTGATTCTTGCATTAGACAATGTCAAAAGCCTGGCTTTTGTTTCAAATTATAGAGTATATGACGTGGTGTGTTTTTCTGTGTGTGACTGCATGCATACACGTCTGTACACACATTTTTATGGTATAAACTAGACATTTTCTGAAAAAGTTCTGTTTAAGTTACCAATGGGACTTGATACCAGAAGTTTAAAGAAAAAGAATCTGTTTGTTTTCCAAAAATACCCTTCATTTACTTGTAATAAATTTTAGTTTTGGTTGGAGTTTGGAAACTTGGCTACATTTAGCAGCCATGTTTTAAAGCTGTTAGTACTTAAATAGTTTGCTTTGAGTTGTTTTGGGACCAATATACTATTATATTAACAGAAAAGTCAAGAATGGATGGATGTCACTTTTTTAAAGCTGGGGTGGCAGATGAATCCCTTTGTCCATTAGGGTTTAAATCCCTGACATTAAGCCTTTACTTTTAATGAGTAAACTAATATGTTTGTTAGCGTGAAGTCTGATGGATGCTGGAAATCTGTTCGAAAGCAATTTAAATTAACTACCACAATTAAAAACAATGGCCCAAATGAGATGGTTATAGCAAATAATTTATGGTAAAATGCTGAATGTGTTTGTGAAACAACACATATACCCTGGAAACTTTGCTACCAACATACCCCACTAGCAGTTTGTGTGGACCTTGGTGATTTTTCTTTCTTTCTTTTGCCATTTCCTTGGCCACTAGTGGGATTCAGGTCCGGTGCAGCCTGACAGCATAACAGAGCTTTCTAAAGGGAAGGGTTGTTTCCTCCGTTTGCGCGCTTTTGGGTGTGCACTCCGTTGACAATTATCCCATCTTTAGTTTGATACTTGTGCAAACAAAGGGAGGAAATAAAACAGCACGAGCAGTCATAGCATAGCCCATTCCTTTTAATAGCTTCCCAAAGAGCGTCGCAACTGGATTATGCTGGCAGTGAATGAGCTCATCCAAATACTGCGTTTCAAACGCAGAGCATGAGCACCTCAACCAGCAGCAAAGCTGGCTTAAAGGTAGGGACTGCTGTGTCTTGCACTTAACAGTAGTAACATATGCAGCAAAGGCTCGTTTATAAAAGCAGAGGTATCCCTATGATGTTAAGAAATTAAATCCAAGTCAAACTGATCAAATAGCTACGTGTAGCAGGCTAAGGAAACACTTCCCACATTTGTCAACCAGTTTGCATTCTCAGTTGCTCCAGGCATTTTGAGAGCCCTTTTATAGACAGATAACTCCTGACTTGACTTAGTTATATATTTATGAGCAGAAATTCCATTTTTATCAAGCCCTACTGGTCCTGAGGGCCTGCACACTCTAACTTGCTTTGGGTGCAGGATCTGACCCTTGTGTGTGGAGTGCATGAAAAACTGAGCTGAGCTAGGTTATGCATATACCATTTGTTTCCTTGCCCTTTGATAAGCTTAACTTAAAACTGGGAATTGACTTTTTCTTTCCCAGGGAAAAATCTTGGAAGACTAAAACTTGCTATGTTCTATGAGTTTTCTCCCCACCATGGCCTCTAAAGGTGAAATCTGTTTTTTTTACCCCCTTTAATTTATTTAGAAAAGCAGCAATCAAGGTTTTTGGACATGGGAGCTTATAAATAAAAATATGTGCAATGTTAACTAACTGCTTCCCAGTCTCATATCTCATTAATCGGTATACCACAATTTAATGCCACCCACGAGGGAAAAAAAGACTGGCAGGTATGCTGAACCTGAAGGCTGCTTTGCAAGCCAATTCCAGCTTCTTTTTAAAAGGCCGTCATCGTTCTAATACAGATTTCTGGAAAGTGGCATCCTTTTCTTGTCTTCATCTAGTTAGAGTGGTTCTTTTTGGTTTGTGCAGCCCCTAGCAAAATTGAGCCCTGCTTCTGTTTGGGGCTTCCTAGATATAACCCCCTCCACCCCACCTGCAGAGTCACAGGGCACCCAGTGCAGAGGCCTGGCCCCGGTTCTTGGGTGACAGGGACACAGATCACAGTTCTCAGGTGGCCAGAACCAAAACTGGCAGGTCCTTTATCAATCAGCATCTGCACGCTGAGTAACAGATGAAAATGCATAGGAAGCTACTGCAGCCTCCGGAGAATTGATTCAGAGAGTGTCTGCTTCCTGCTCTGCCTGATAAGCAGGGAGAAGCATTTTGCACCAGGTCTCCCTTCCAAGCAGTCATTAAGACTAGCTCCAGGTCATGCAGCTCTCTGGCTTTGGTGGTCAGCAGGCATGACTTTCTGGGGCAAGGTCTACAATGAAGGGACCGAGCTGTAGTCACCCTGTTTGACAAGAGGGTGGAAGTGACTTTAACCATCAGCATCTCTTGAGACTCCCCGAGCTGTCAAAGATGCAGAAATGCATACAAACAACGAACCTCTTGGCGACCAGATCAGCGAACCCTCGTTGATAATAAGGGAAACGCCAGCCTTAAGCATCGGGGTCCATACTGCATCAATGGCCTCTGGCTTTATTTCCCTTCTGCTGGCAGCAGAGCCAAAGGGGAAAGGAACTTAGTCTGACTGTCCCAGCTGCCCTACAGTATGAACAGAAATACATCTTTTCGCTCATTATTTCATATTGTGTTAGCAACAAAGCACAATTTTGCTTCTGTAATTACCAGCATGCACTTGTGATTGCCAATTCTCCGCAGTCAACAATGCTTCTTGCTTGGGGTCCTGTACACTGTAAGGCTGGCCGTGCAAAATGAGCTGTGCTGACTTGTTTTGTAATGTGTGACTTGCCTGTGGTTTGATTGGTGTCTGCATTAGGATGCGCCTATTGTGGTCTGGGGGGAAGTAGAAGAAACAAGACATATTGCAACAGGAAAAAGTCCATTCTGCCCTATTCGGCTTTTTCTTCTGTCCCGGTGCCTCTTAGCTCCATCTTTCAACAGGACCGGACCACTGAAACAGTGTTTTGTTGGCTGCCCAATGCCATATCACATAATCTTTTGGAGTGAAGTGGTTCTAGGAATTGATTCTTCCCACAATATATTGTTGTTACATATTGGGTGTTTAGATTCTGTAACTCCTTACTAGCGTGAAAAATGTCTCTCGATCTTGCCCATTCTTTAAATAATTTGACAATTCTCCTTGGATTTGCTGCGAGGTCTCTCTCCTGCCTTGATATAGAAATGCCGGTAAGTCCCATTCCCATTGACAGGTCTCTTAAATTTTTCAAGACCTGGTTTCTTTCTGTGCCAGCTTTTCTTCAAGACCAAAAATACCCTTCTTGTAGGAGAGTGACCAGAACTGCACGGATCGTTCCAGATGGGATCTAAAAAATATCTGTACTAATATTTCTCAGCTTGTTGTTTTCCATTCTGTCCCTCTTCTGATACAGAGCAACCTAGTATCTTGCCTCTTTATCTAATGCTTCAAAGACAGATTTTTTGTATCCATGCGGAACCATTTAACTGGCTAATGTGATTGAAGCATCTGTCTCCTTTGTGAGAGCATCATTGTAAGGAACCCTGCCAATGGTAATCTCTGTATATTGTTATAAAGATCAAAAGAAAGATGAGGTGGTAGAAATAAAAATGCAGATTCATTAATAGGGGCCATTTGTGTACTTTGTGTTCGCATTTTATAATCTGTTCATAAAGTTTACATTTTAATTTCCACTGTTCCATGTATAAAAGGCCACAGAATGGATGACTGTGGCATTCATTTTATTTTTTTTTGCATGGGATTGGGTCATCCTGCATGGTAGCCTTACAGAAACCCAAACTCCTTAAATAACGAACAATATATCCATTGCAGTTGAATCTGCGACAACTGGACTGCCGAGCCATAAGGGCTATAAAGCAAGAGAAAGAGATGTAAGATTTGAGCTTCTCAGGTAGTCGTACATAATAGTTAATGTTCCTCTGAAGCCAGAAAAGGCACCACCACTGCATTTCTTTCAAGGTGGTAAGGGGAAAATGTGGTGCAAATTTGGCACCCAATTCAGTAGGAAATTGAGAGTAATAGAAAGGCTTGATTTATAAAAGTAGTTGCTTTCATGAAGCTAATACTCCAAAGCACCAGGTCCAGGAGCTGGAGAAGAAATGGTGACAAAGGAAATTTCCCGTTACTGAGACGAGCCTTTCAGCATCATACATGGTGTCATACAGCTAGAAAAGTGCTCTGGGGATGAACAGCCACCCGCCCTCCACACACATAATCTGGGATGCATTTGGCCTACCTTTCCCCCCATGTCTGCTACTCTTCTGGGCATCTTTTATACCTTTCTCCACTCCCCACTAGACAGTATTTCTCCAGCTTTGTGTCATTCTTGGCATTCTCTTCTTTTGTGAGTTCGGCAAGACCTGGCTTTCCAAAAAAAAAAAGGTGAAAGAAGGATATGGCCATTCCTGGTGTCACGTAAAGTGTTGCCCAGGACCGTGACACTCATGTCAAATGCATGGAGAGTAGCTGATGGTCTATAGTGTTATGGAGCGGTACACACCAGAGCCACACAGGCTCCCATGAAGTTTTTGTACAGTTGATAACCTGGACTTCATTTATATAATCTTGCCCCAGTGAGAGGACAAAATCCGTTGTCGTTTATTATATCCAGCATTGTTTTGCTGGGATTGAGTCATCCTGCATGGTAGCTGTGAGTCTGTTTCTGTAAGTCCTCTTACGTCTTCTTAAATAGTCTAAAATGATCCTGTAGCATGTTATAGATGGGGACATAACCCTTTGGAGGTAAGGTAGGGCAGTGATGATGTTCAGAGAGCTTTCTTTCATATACTAGGCGTCTCTTGGCAGCACGTTCTCGGAGACTGATTTCAGCAGCCTGATTAATTCTTAAGTATGATGAGATGTAAATGCCACACTTGTGTGACTTCCTAGTTTGCTTCACTCACTAATTTATATTCGTCTTTTGTTTGTGAAGATTTGGGGGTTGGTTTTTTTTTTAATCTTTTGAGTTTAAAAAAAATAAATAAAATAAGAGGAGGAAGAACTCCAGCAAATTCAGCAGAACACTGAGGAGATTTAAAGTTTTGTTCCTCATTTTGCACCGGCAGAGACGGCTTTTGGTGATGCATCACATGGGTTTGTGTGCCATGTGCTCTGCTGCTAGACCTGAAACTACATGGGTTGCATGAGGTGGTAGGTGAACAGCACGTCAGCTCCTATTTGAATGCTGACGCCATCCGTAAGAGCCCAGGCTGGCTTCCACTGAAGGCACTGACATCAGGATTGAGCCAACTGCATATCTTTCCTAAGTATTGTGTAGTGTAATTTAAAGACACAATGTGGGTGTTGTCAATGTATAGATCACTGTGCCAAATCCTAGTGTACAATTAATTGAATCCATCATTTTTTACTATAAGCAAGAGAATTAAAAATTCTTGCTAAAATGAAGCATGTCATTGCCACATTGACACTTAGACTGTGCAGTTTTTCAATCCAGATTAAAGTATACTATATCTACTGCTAATTTGTCCTGCCCTGAATACAGGTTTGGTCGACGTTTGTAAGGGACAGCTTGTTCGTGGTGTTCTGCTAGAGGTTATTATTTTTCACCTGTCAACAGCATTCATTTTATACTGTTCTACTTGGTCACAAAGACCCTGAACGGTACGTGCATCATGAAACATTGATTTGATATATCACCAGACCTCAGAATAAGATCTGTGGGACAATGCAGATGTAAAGGCTCTGCTTCTTCCTGTTCTAATAAGTTTTTATTTTGCAGCATTTTCCAAAACAAATATTAACGTCTCTTTGTGATTATTGAATGGTCATAGCAGGGTGTTGTTTATAGAAGTATTGAAGTGTTCCCTAGGGGGATCAGCTTTATGAAAACGACAGTAATAGATGGAGTTCTGTCTACTGTTTTTTGACACCTACACTTCTCTACCTGGCGACAACATAGAAGAATAAAATGGAGAGGTAATTTAGTTAATTTGGGTATAATACCCTCTGCAACATTTGCATCTTCATGCTATTCATGCTTTTCTTTTCTGAGAACTGCTTGTTTCTCTGCATTTGATTGTAATTCTTTAAAAATCAAAGACAGACTAATGATATTTTTCATTCTCCTTTATACTCGTCTATCATTAAAATAAATTGTATATCCAGCTAGTGTGTATATCCAGTCTATGCGGTCAAAAGGTTGAAGAATAAGCATGTAAAAAGAACTTTTGTATTGTTCATGTTAAATATGCTCAGAGTGACTGGAGTAGATGTACATACCATTATAAATAATCGAGTCAGAATAAAACGAAACCAAACAGAAACCTTTATTTCATCTGTGAAACAAGATACAGTTGATTGCCTTATGCACCTTTTCTGAAGAATCAGTGTCAAGGCATTTCCTGTGCTTAATGCACTTTGGCCAAGGTTTGTTGTTTGATATGGAGGTCGCTATTATAATGCCTTCCCTGAAGAGTATAGGATATGAAATAATTTAAATAAATGTTAATCTGTGCTGTGTAGATGCTGATTTTAATGACAGTTTTGCGATATATCTAGATATAGATCTCCAGATACCTATATATCCATATAGATGTCTATAGATGGATATCTATCTATTAGGGTTGTGCGAAGCTTTGGTCCCTGATTCAATTTGGCCCGATTTGGTGACCAAATCTCTCAATCTGAATTGAATTGGAGGACCCTTGAATCTCTCCGAATCGATTTGGAGTGATTCAGACATAGAGACAGCTTTAAATGTATTTTCTCCGTACCTCTAGGTAGCAGGGGCTCTGAACATTGCAGTGCTGGGGCAGATGCAGCATCCCACAGGAGCGCGGGGGGCAGCAGACCTGGAAGTGGACCAAAAACACTTCCTGGTCCATCGGGGAGTACGTGGAGACCGCCCCCCCTTCCGGCTCAGTGAGGGTCTGGGGGGGGGCACCCGGGGTTTCCCTGTGGCTGATTGTTGAGCCGGGGGGGCACAGAGGGGCCCCAGCACGCTCCCCGGCAGACCCAGAAGTGGACTGGAAGTTCCCTGGCGAGCACATGGAGGGCTCCCCCCCTGCAGGGACAGTGATCCGAATCAACAAATCGAATCACTGTCCCTGATTCAGGCCGAATCCAAATTGAATAGGGCCCACTTTGCACAGCCCTATCTGTGTGTGTGTGTGTGTGTGTGTGTGTGTGTGTGTGTGTGTGTGTGAGAATCTGTATTCATTTATACATTTGTAGTTTAGGACCAGTGGCATCTTTGATATACTTTACCACAGTTTGTGCTAGTAATACCAATAAATAGGGGGTTGGGTGCCATATATTAGCCATCTTGTGACAAGGAATCATCTCGCTGCAGTACTCGAACTTTAAGCAGGCTTGCAAACTTCCGCTTGCATTGGGCCCGGTTTTTATCTGTTGCGTGCCAATAAGATATTGTCATTAAAGGTAGTTAAGTAGATTTGGAGCCTGGTGGCTACTTTTCCCTGATAATACAAATCACATTACAGCTGATGTCAAGAAGTAAATTTTCCAAGTGGCACCAGTCTGGTTTCTGCTGTCTGGGCCATCAGACTGAAGTCTGTGGAAAGTTGCACACGTGCAATTAGAGGCCACTTTTAGGCCAAAGTTTCAAAAGTTTTGATTCAGTCCAGATAAAAAGGTAACGTGATTTGTGGGTTGTGCTTATGGGCTGAGTGGGAGATGCTCTTTTGGGGGGTGGGTTTGTGGGGAGGAGTGAGAACAGACGAAGGGCACGGGGACTGAGCAGGAATGTGGAACATAGAGACTGTGTCTAGGAGAGAGGCAGGAGGGACAGCTTTGTGGGGAGGAGGAGGAGGAAAGAGCATTATCATTTATATCCATTTTTTCTTCCCATCTTAGACTGTAAGCTCCTCCCAGCAGAACTCCCTTCCAGTCTTTGTATGGTGCTTTCTGCAGTGGGGCTCATCCTCTCTTTAGGGCTCTGGGCACTACTGGGATGCAAGCCAGCAAAAGAGGGTTGGTCTGAGATTAATGCAGCTACCGTAGGCTGTTCACAGACTTGCCAAATGCTTTGTGTCGGCAACACTGGGCCAACATCCTTGCCATGCTTGTCTTCCTGCTCAGGCTAGACCAGCTCTGAGAAATGTCCTGGTCCAAATACTGTGCGTCGCTGCCTTAAGCAGATTTGTAAATTCCTGGTTTCTAAAAGTTCAGTTTTTTACATAGAACCACAGACATGATAGACTCCGGAAGCACTTCCAGGAGAGTACTAGCAGTCGTTAATGCGAGGTCCCAACATCCATATCGGAAAGACTTGTATCGCTGCTGGTATTGTTATCGTCGTCGCAAAGGCCATGCCCAAGTCTCTTCTGCAAGATGCATCTGATAGAGATTGGTGTTGTTTGCATTTTCAATCTAACTGTTTTCACTTTCTGCAACTTCCTTAGCCCTTTGCGTGACTGTTTCCTATGGTCTTACCTGTGGGGATCCTCCAGTGTCCAGTTGGCTGGCAGTGTAGAAAATACCAGTTTTCTAGATGGTCAGGCAGGCTTTCTCCACTTACCGCTCAACCTGCTCTTCACTTACTGTAATTTCTCTCTCTTTGGTAAAAGCTCTTTGAGGCTATATCACCAGAATTAAAATAAGAGCCTTTTTGTGAGGGTGCTGACATCCTACAACCGTAGAACATTCTTGACAACCTAATGTCACTGCTGTTAAGGTAACCTGGCAAGACAGTCCTGCGGTGCTTTTCGGGCTGTAAATGGAGAGAGAATAGCCGAGAGAAGCTGTCTGTGGTTTTGGCTTGAAAGGACTCTTTTGCTCAAGCTTCTGTTCACGGACTTCGAACAAAAACATGAAGAGGAGATGCACTGTGCAGTTAGAAAACCCAGAGGGCTCTTTAGTTGGATGGGAAAGAGCATCCCAGACTATCAGAAGTACATTTATTTGCTTTCATGTTTAGACAGAATTCATAATTCATTTTAACTTTTTAATATCTTTCCCTATATGGGTATAAGGTTGTTAGCTTCTTCTCCATCCCTTTCCACTTGTTCCTCATCCTTTACCGTTAGTATGCTGCAAGCAAATGTTCCTCCTCTTTCACCCACCTAAGAAGTAGGGACTTTGCTGAGACAGTTTTTAAAGTGATTCCTTTTGGGCCAACATCTGCTCAGTGTATTTCTGCTTGGAAATGTATAGCTGCTGTTACAAAGTACTAAGGCGCGATTCTGTTTCACTAATTGGATGACTGTCTAGCAAAGGCTGTGGAAAGCAAACAGCATCCTCTCCCAGCTGCCCCACTGCTTGAGACAGTTCAGCACTTACATTTTTTTTTTCTCCTGTTTTGATTTTTACAGTGTAGCTGTAGGCTTGACCTCGCGAGGATGACAAAGAGCTACCGACTAAAGCTAACCTGGTAATGAGTGGTGATGGTGGAGGTGGTAAATGTATTGCAGCATAAGCCGGCACTGTAATATCATCATCTGTCAGTGTTTTTTGCCTTGCAATTATCAAGAAAACAAATGTTCAGGGGCTCTTCCAGGCAGAAGCCATTCTCCTAGCTGTCCGTCCAAGGAATAATAGGTGCTCGAGTGGTTTGTTCAGGCTGCAGCTAGGTTGTCCCTACCTTGTTCGTGTGGACCTGTCTTAAGGGATTCATGCAACTGTGGATTACTTACTGCACCACTCAAACTGGGAACGAACTGGGGCTTCTGGTATAAGTCTGCTTTCTCAACATCAGGTGCTCGGCTTAGAGTACATGGACCTCTCAGCTCTCTCTCTTGTCTTCTTGTTGAATACTAAGTCTTGATACTAGGGCCTAAACGGGGCTGACTCCTGCTACCAGCAGTATGACTCTCTCTTGATGATCAAAGCTTTTTAAGTAGCTTTCTAGGCACTGCAGCGTTGTTGGTAGTAACTGTGCTGGTCCAAGGACATAGGCAGATGAGGTTCTTTGGGTCGATGTGATATCTTTTATTAGACCAACTAAATAGTTGGACAGAAGTTCTTTGCAAGCTTTCGGGTCCAAACACCCTTCATCAGGCATAAGGAGACTCTTTGTAGGCATTGGACACACTCAACTGCTGATCTGCAAAAGAAGAGAATGAGCAAGGACATGCAGTGCTTTCATGCAGTGAATAGACAAGCCAATGCTTTCACTAATTTTCTCCACTGTGTAAGCAGGCAGAACTGATTTTCCCCTGAGATTTTCGAAGAGGAGAGAGACAGATCTTTGGGTAGAAACTGCCGTTGTGTGGCACAAGTGATCGACTTCATTGGGTGAAACGCACATCATCCCTTGTCCCTTGGTGGTGTGGGCCAAGGGGCGATGTGATCTTCCCCAGTTCCCCCCCTCAGCTAGACCTGTCCCCATCTCAGCCTGCTTGTTCTTTTCCACCACAGAGGTAATAGATATACTCTGCAATAAAATAGCAGTCTATTACCACTTTTGGTTGCTTCAGTGATTTTCCTTTCATGTGGCACAACCAAAGGTATCAATGTCTATTTGCTCAGCATTTGTGCCACCATAAAAATGTTTATGGTGGTGCAAATAAGATGTCAGGCAGTGTCTGTTTCCATCCCTTGTGTGTACATCCTGGGATTGATAAGCTATCTAGAAGCCATGGTGAGGAACAGTACACAAATACTTAGGTATGTAGAGAAATGTGACAGTTAAAAACGACAGGGCTAAAATCTTCGCTCACTTACCTCAGTGAAAGTTTGCCATTTCATTTGTGTGGGCCAAATCTGAGCTTGTGTGTGTGTGTAATATAAAAATCCACTTCTCCCACCCGCTTTCAGATTTGGAGCCAGGTCCCAATGTCGTTGATGAAAAAAGGGGCTCTAAAAATGACTGGAAAAAAATTGCTGTATGCTCATAATTTCGATACAGAAATTATTCAATACAAAACTCATCTGAAACCGAGAATACAGTAGCAGACTGTAAAATGGCTGAACCTAACCAACATGGGATTTACTTCGTATTCTAAAACACCAAGTCTCTCCAAAGCGGCCTTTCCAGGTCGACATGCCTCGAAGACGGAAGAAGCAGGAGGTGGTCGGAGTCTGCAGACCGGTTTGAGGACGGATGTTAGATGCTAGCCCGGCGTTTACGTTGCTGTAACGCACAATGTACAGCGTGACGGTATGGTGATTTTCTTTCTCAGTGGTTATTAGCTTGGCCTCTCTTGATTGTGTGAGGTCAATATAATTTGTTTCTTCTAGCTGGAATGAAGCACTTTTCCTTCCTAATCCCTTAAAACTTGTTTGGTTTAATAATGTTCTCTCTCTTTTGAAGAATCACATTTACTTCAGCCTCTTTGCATGGCTGATCTTGAATACTTAGGCCTCAGTATTGTATTTTGCTCTTGAGAAAAAATCTTTAAGCTGAAAGTTTTTAAAGAAACAGACCGATCGCTTCACACGTCCACGTTCCACCTTCAGACCTGCCCCCCTCAATTTAAAAGTCACCCTACTTAATCCTGATTTCTCCTAAATTCTCTTTCCTGAATATTAAATAAGCTGAAATGTTATCTTTACTGCTAAAATGAGGAAGATTTTGGACAGATCTCCTGGTCAGTGTTATTAGGCAGGGATCCAAAGAATGGAGGCCTTGTTTTCCGATGTTTGGGCCTCCATATGCAAACACTAACAATTCCCCAAATTAGTGTGGTAACTCAGCAGTAGGTGGCTTGTGTTGTATGAAACAATGTGCTTTATATTCGAAATGCTTGTACTTCCCTTTACAAAAGTACTGTATAATGTCAGACCGGACAGTATGCACCTGAGCTGAAGCTTGCCAACAGTTTTTATAAAGAAGAGCTAACCCCCATCTAGTCCCTTGAAATATTGTTTCTGAATGTAAATGTCAGGTGCAAAGGGAGTGAATAAATCCCACTGAGAACTATGAAACAGTTTGAGGGAAAGATGGAAGACCAAAGTTGCAGCTATCGTATTGTTTGAATTTCAGATGAGATAAAAGGCAGCAGCCTCTTCGGTGCTGCAGTGTGAAAGCTTACCTGGCTTCTTGTGAAGAGCAATTTATTTTAGATTACGGCACAGCAACTATCATTTAAACTGCTAGGGATTGTAATTGAACTCAGAACCAACTTCGCCCTGAATGCCGGGCTCAGTAATAAGTTTACCCAAGCTTGTTCTAAGTAACAGCAATGCCAGACCTTTCGGGTAGAGAGCTGGGGTTGATCCTGAATCATTTTACGGCTTCTCTGCTGGAAGCCTTATAAATGCTAGCTGTACAAAAATTACTTGGGCTGAAGGCATATATCCAACTGTCTAAAATGTCTACATGTCGTACGTTTGTGGATGGCATTTAGCAAGAGCTGGCATGGGAGGAAATGAGAAGGGTACGATTAGAATTAGAGAACTTTTGCGTAATGGGATCAATGGGAACTTAGTGCGTGTTTGCAAGTAATTAAGCACTCTGGATCCGATCCTTAGCTGTGCTTTTTAAACCGATGTAGCACCATTGATATCAATGGTCTGCTGTTTTAGCTTATTAACTGATAAAGAGGCAGGTAGGCACCTTCAGAGCTAAGGCATGTTGTACTTTCTTTATGTCCTAATGGATCTCATTATGCAACATCAACACATTATTCGTGCAATAATCAACTCTGGTGTATAAGCAATATAATTTACTAGGAGTCTTCCTTCCTTCAACAACGGCCTGAATTTTCAAATGGACAGGTTTCATTTAAAACAACCTAGATTATTGCTTTCAACGAAACCTTAGTGGGTTTTAAATCCCTTGCCTTTTCAGTACTGTTTGTACCAAGCCTCAGAAGCAATCAGATCTGTTCCTTCATCTCATATGGTACAAGGATGCAACTTCATAGGGAAATGCAAAGGCTGTGCACATATTATTGCACGATGCACCCAAAATATCAGGCATTTGGGTGTCATTTATTTCATGCAGACACATCTGCAGTGACTTGTATTGTTGTAACCTGAAAGGGATGCAGCACCTCATTCATTTTTATAACCTAGGTAAGCACCAGTCCTAGGACTTAGATATCTTCTTTTTTCCTGCTAACCCTTTTGTTTGGAGCCAGTGTCAATAGATGGTTAGCTGTACTGCTACCCAGTGCGTCCGCAGGTGGTGGTTGGTGAAATGACCTTCGGGGAAGGCAAGCTGTGAAATAAGTAGGACCAAGCAGCAGCAGCACCACCAGGTTGTGCTGAGGACAGCCGATGAAAATGCTTTCCTTCCTGAAAAGCCACATGCGTCCTTTGACGAGTACAGGTTACCACTATAATAAGCCTGCACGGTCCCCAGCCGTGGGTCTACATGTCTTCAACAGTGGAGCAGGTGGAAGAAGATGGACGAATCTCAACTGCTGGAAAGAAGGATGATGGCTGCGGTGGATCGAGATCCCCAGTTGTCTTGGTCTCCTTGCCGTTGGATCAAGGTCCTGTTCTGTCAAGAGCCATGTGGCAGCTGATTTGCAGCAGCTTCTCCGCAATAAAAGTCATGTACAGGCATCTTCTATGAAAACAGCTTTTGCAGCACATTCCTTAAGCCCTTTGGCGACCAGCTAGTGGCATCAGGAGCAGGATTGTGAGGTCTGGAAGCTCCTAGTCATGAACTGGTGTGAAGGCGGCAGTCACAAGTAGGTCGTCTAGCACTTGGATGAGATAGGAGTGCGATTTGGCAGCTGTAGCTGACTGTATAACTGCATCCAGTGGGATCACGTTTACTGCGGTTGAAAGTACCAGCAAAGATGCACCGTCATTATCACTACGTAGGACATCAGGGAAGAGACTGTGAGGGATTGCCAAGGACTCCAGAGAGTTGGAGCAAACTCTGGTTCAGATCTCTTCTTAGCCAGATTTTGAGTAGTCAAAATTGCTGTGAAGAGTGGGAACTTAAAATTGGATCTCCAACCGTATCAGAAGAACTGGCATGAGGCAGCTGGAACCATTTTTGCTATACCGTGACTCATGGTCAGCAGTGCTAATTGCTTAAAACTCAGGGACAGAATGAAGCGGACGTTGGGAAGACTTCTTGGCTCAGAGTAATTGCACAAGGCACCAGGAATAAAACAGACCAAGAGGAGAAGGTTGGAGTGAATAAATATCCTATCAGAGCTGAAACTGGAAATGAGGAGGACAACTAGGGAAGGTGTGAAGTGCTTTAGTCTGCATCTGCACAGTAAAAAGGAATATTTTAGAAGGTAACCTTATTGCTGAGAAGCACTGGTACTGAGGTACTTGATCTTTTAAATGGTTTTCAGTGAACCCGAGGAGAGGATGCTTGCTATGAAATTGTATTGAGGAGTACTGCCCTCCATAGCAAATATGAAAGAGCGATTTTATACAGACCGCAAGAAGAAGACGAGAGCAGGAGTTTGTGAATGAATGCAAAGCTGAAGGCACCAATTTCGCACTCCTCAGAGCCAAGTTGCTAATAAGATAGAAGACTGGGATTGGGAACAAAGCATGCAAAGAAGACCTAGAATTAACCCTTGACAAATCAGGGTTTGTAATAGTAGGGAAATCATGTTACAGTAGGGAAATCATGCATTCTAGGTTAATACTAATGGAAGGTGGACACAGGGCTGGCCTTGGGAAAAATGGTGCCCTGGGAAAACTTGTTTTTGGTACTCTTTCTTTGCCTTGAATGTTTTGCTTTCAGTTGCTTATTAAAAGTTTCAGCAATAAAGTCCCAGGGGAAACTGTTGGATTGGGAAACTTGCTTCCTCAAGGCATCCCCCAGTGATGGCCAAGCAGGGCAAGGGGAGAAGAGTAGTGGGGAGGGGCATGGGGTGCAGTTGGGCAGGGAGGTAGAGGTGTGTGTGTGCATGCACGTGTATAGCTCCCCCCAACCATGGCACCCTGTGTTGCCCACCCATAAGGCCAGCCCTAGGTGGGCACTTACTTTTAAGACCTGATAGGATAGTCAAGATATACTACAAGAAAAGACACCTGAGGGAGAAAGGCACAGAAAGCTGGGAACAGTCTGCCCTACTCTTGCACTACTCAACCACTTCCATCTTTACATAAAAGGGTTACACATGGCTTCATTACCTTCTATTTGTAGTCAATATGGCCGGAAGTGAGAAAAGGCAATGGAAGAATAGGGTGTTAAAAGAATTGCCAAAGGTAATGTGTAACGTTGAGATTAATTCTGCTGGTGTTGGTGAGCTCTGCATGGGATACACAGGGGCATGCAGACCGAGTAAGGAGTAAGACTAAGCAAGCTCTGGCTGTCTCTTTGCATCACTGATGAGGCTACCTGTATCCTGGGTGTGGACACCCAGGAGTAAGCAGCTGCCATATGCCCGCTCGCTTCCCCCACGTCCCAGAAGCACGTGGCTGGCTGCGAGTAGTTCCATGAGTAGTCCCATTGCTTCCCACCTCGCTCGCCAAACTCCTGGCCAGTGCAGGGTACCATCAGTCACTGCAACTTACCCCTCTACTTCTCATTTTGCAATGCAGGAGCAGGGGCTGAAACCTGAATTTCAGCAGTATACAAGTAACAGCATCTTCCTAGATTTACGTCTGGTGTGGTGCAGCTTACATACCATGCCTGGCTCAGGACTACCATTGAAATCTGCTCTCAATAACTTGCAGACTAGAAAATCCTGTTTTGTTCTTTCAGATGATCTGACCTTAGTCTTAAATTCAATGAAAACAGAGTTGCCCATGCATCATAACTCCAAGTACAGTTTAACAGTGAAACAGAGTGAAATCCACCGCTGTGCAGGAAAACTAATAATTCTCTGCCCTTTTAGAAAGTGCATGCAAGGTCCTGGCATTCAGTTTTTCAAGGGATATTGTTTTTTTTAAGTAAGTTAACGGTCACTTCTTAAAACCTTCCTGCTTGAGAGAACTCCAGGCGCTGCCTGTTCTAGTTCTCCCAGATAACTCTGGTGTGTCCCTCCAAAAATGTCATTTAATCTCCATGCGCAAGCATATGCTTGACAAGTCAATGTATTGCTCTGCTTATAAACAACTTCCTTTAAACTAGCAAAGTGAAACAAAAAACCCCTGATGTTTGTTAGATGAACTGGATGTTTTGTTCTCCATTTTCCCCTTGAATTTGATCACTTTTCCCCACCTCTGTTTTGTCTTCTCTTCAGCTGGAAGACATTGAAAGCTGACTGCTCGCAAGTCTTCCCGGCCGGTAGTTGGCTGGGAGCGGAGCTCGATACTTTCATGCTCTCTCATCTAAATTACGCTTCCAGTTTTCTTTGCGTACAAGGTCTCCATTCGTTGACAGGTGAAATTAAATGCTGCAATTTAACGAAAGAATAAACATCTAGCCTGACTTATTTGGGTGCAAATGCATGCAATGATTGTCTTTGTTGGATTTTAATGAGCGGTTCAGGAAACCAGTGATTCTTCACTTATCTGTTGGATAGCCAGCATTAAAGCTGTGGTTTCCAGATAGTTTTCTTGCCTGATATGCTAAAAATACATGTATGCGATTTAAGATTATCTGTATGGGTGTGTGGAGCTTTGTGTAGGCAAATGCTAATCTGAATAAATAGGAAAGCATTTTGACTTCCATGGTATCATAATGGTGAGTTCTTGAACCAACACCAGGGCTTTTTTTGGACACTAATTAATATTTTCCTTGATCCACCGTGTTATTTAAAGAGCACTGGGACTTGATGGATTTCTTTTACTCTGTTTTTTTTGGGCATGTGGAACGGCTGCAGCGGATCCACCCAGTCCTTCATCTAGCCTCTTGTCTTATCTCTGAACATAGGCGCTGACTATTATTTTTGCCGCGGGTCGGGGGGCACCTAAGGTGATGGACACGTGGAAAGTTATATTTGTATTTCAGGTGCCGGCTCTCTTCCCAAGGGGGGTCAGGGCCCTTGGGCCCCCATGCACTCGGCACTTCTACCTCTGAATGTGGCTAGTATAATTTAGACCCAAAACAAAACTTTATAGTGACAAAGGAAAAAAGGGATTAGACACCCATCTAACTCAGAGGAGAACAATAATATCTGGTTGCAGTCAGTATCTGCTGTTGCTGCCAAGGCAGTGATGCTAGAAATGGAGTAACCTTTCCTTTGTTTGGAAATGGATGAAGAGAACATTATGGAAATAATCTCTTGCATCAAATTAGAGACCGCGAACCGGGAGGTCACAATGGAATCCTTTATTTTTTCTTCCTCTCTCCAAGTTAATGTATTTTAATATGTAAGGTGTAAGAACCCGTGTGTGTTTTCCCATCCTCCAAATGCTCACCCACACAGCCCTGTCAGCTCTCATGGAAACAAGTTTTATCTAAAAATGAGAATAAAAGTTTTTATTTTCATTGCTGACTTTGCTCAACCATTGCTGAAAAGACTAAACTGCTCAGGACTTGGGAGTAGCCATCAGTGCTGCCTTGGCTGTAATGAAAACAGGACGTACACAAAAAGAGGGGATTAGTGAGGGCAGAGATAACCCCCATCATCTGCTTCTCTTTTTCCAGAACCTGCTGAAGTACTTTGAATTGAAAATACTGCCCTAGGTGAAACTAATCAACACGTCAGATTACTGTGCTCTGCATTTAGCAAGCCTGTCAGACATAGAGAGGTTCAATAGTATGAAAAATAAAGAAAGAAAAGAAAAGAAAACAACAGAGTATTTCTCCTGTGTCATTTAGTCAAGAAAATGAGTTCATTTTTGACAATACGTCTGCATGACATGTTCATGTATGTCTTTGTGGCCATGGCATTATATTGGGAGCGATGATGATTTTCTGAGCATATGACCACTTTACCTATCAGCGTTCTTAATTTCCCCTTGTCTTTAACAAATAAAAAAGTGTGCTGAGCACTTGTTTCCTCAGAGCGTTTCAGTTTGGGTACCCAGGCAGTGGTAGCACTTCAGATCGGGCATTGGTAAACATCCCATGACTCCATCCCTGTGTGCGCCCAGCGCCGTGAATGGAGCTTTCTCAATAGAGCAACAGCGTAGTTGTGTGCAGATACCAGCAATCAAAGTGCTAGCCGTTGGGAGCTGTCGGAGAGGTACAAGTTCCCCCCGAATGTAGTCAAATCTCATGAATACACTATACACGTAGCCAGCAGGAAATGAGGTAGGATCATTTCTCAAAAGGAAAAATGAAATGAGAGGAACCAGATGGTTCAGCTCCTTAGAAGCTACTCTTTGGCGAGCACTAAGAACAAGATGAGGGAGGCTAGGGAGGCCATCAGGGAGTTAAAACTCTGTGAAGAGTGAACAAATAAATAAGTTAATATACAAATCCAAATTCTTCTCTGGTGAAAGCCCATTGATTTCAGCAGAGAGAGGATTTCTGGAGGCATATACCAGGGATGCACATGGCGCAGAGGAGAAGTCTACTGTGCAGGAGGGTTTGTAGCCTTGGTCCTAACAGGACCAGATGTGGGAACACCAGTAGTGATTTTTAAACATCTCGGGGAACAGCACAGGTAGACAGAAAGGCTAAATGCCATTCTGGCTTTTATGTTGGACCAAGGACATCTGGAGTGATTGTAAGCTGATGGGCCTGACATGCATAGCACATACAATGGTAAGAAAAAAATAGGCAAACCAGTTTGCACTAGTAGGCAGTGCAAAACTTACTGAATAGCAGCCCACACTGTTTTACAAAAGAGCATCATGTCAAAGTTGACCTGATGCAGAAACAGAGTGGGGTGGTGGTAAGGCAGATGTTGTGCCCATAATATATCTGGGTTTCAGGGAGTCCCTTGATAGAGAACCACCCAGGAGGCTTTGTGGTACCATTGTTAACAGACAGGCAAGAACAGAGAGTTATCAACTATCACGTCAGAATAGGCGTAGGTGTGCAAAATCTTGTGGCAAGACCTACTGGAAGCTACTGAACGAACCACGCATATTTTGCTGTAACTAGAATAAGTGTCCCTGGCGATAGGAGATGGGGTGGATGTGGGGCAATGCTGCTAGCATGCCTGATATACTGCTGTGGGCAAAGCACAAGACCAGTCGCTGGGACACATCCTCTGTATGTGATTCCCAGTGGGAAATCCAGCTTTAACCAACTTAAATCTTAAGGCCCCGTGCACTGTTTGAGGTACTTATCCACACGTGTTTGGGGGACATTTTCTGACGAAGACATTTGAAGAAACTTTTGAACTGTACAAAAGAAGATGAGCTCCTCCCTTGAAAAGTATTATACTTTTCTTGGGTGTGCTAGCAAGACATGGCATTAGGCTCGCACACATAATTGCTTTGAAAATATATATCTATATATAGGCTCATATATACAGGCTCATATATATAATCTTTTGTATATAGTCAGTTATTCCATTGGGGGCCAACCTTTTTGTCAGGTGTGCCACAAGCTCGCCCTGCACCCTCCGCGAGTGCCCTCACGACTGGGGCTCCGGGCACGACAGCCGCGCAGGCAGTAATCGTGTTACTCATTAAGCGCGGGTTCCCTTGCAGTAGCTCCCTCTCCCCTTTACTTCATGTATCAATTCCAGGGCGTTGAAGCCTTCCTGTTTTATGTAGCAAGAAATGTTGGAGAGGAAGGTTACAAAAATTCACAAATAGAAGTTTTAAAAAAAGCACCTCAAATCAAGTGCAATGGCAGTGTGAGGAAAAAAAATGAAATTTAGGATGGATATGAAACAGGAATTGAAAGAGAAAATTCAGTTATATTAATCAAAGCTGTCACCTCTCATTACTGGAGCACTCTTTCTGTATCAATTTTTAAAGGGTTTAATAAAACATGGGATCTGTTTCTCCTCTCACTAGTTCTGCCCTCGTATAGCTCCGTTGAAGGCAATGAAGCTACTTTTCATGTACGCCATGATAATGAGAAGGGAATCAGGCAGCACAGCCCAGGTTTTCTGGATGCAGCAGAGAAGTCCTGCTTCCTGGGCTGACACAGTGGACCGCAGCAGGCAAACTGCTCGTGGCACTTAGTGCAGTGTTTCCACGCTGGTGGCTTTATCCTATCTACTTCCTGTGGGAGTAGACTCCCCCCAGTTATATATGTAGGGCCAAATTCTTTCATTTTTTTTCTGCATAGGTCGGAATTGACTCCATCGACTGAAGAGGAGCAAATCTGGTTTACTGAGGTGCATGACTGCGAAGATAGTTTAATCCTTGGTTTTAATTTCAGTTCTTGTCTGAAAATTCCTTTAAAAATGTATAAGTTGCAGGACTTGTTCCTGCCTTAAGCTGGGCATTTTGGCAAAGGCCTCAAGTTCATGGCTGTACGCTGAACACCTGAACTGTGCCAGTGATTTTCTGTGGGACTGCCTTATGCTTAAAGTGAAGCTGGATCAGGGCTAGAATTTTCTGAACCTCACCACGTCTGGTCCTCAGGGAAGATCTGGGGAGAAGGCATCCCCATGACATGAGCTGTGAGCCGTGACTGCTGTGCTGTGGTTGGATGCATGCGTTTTAAGTTGCATTTGATAGTAGGATGCAAAGTTACGCAGACATTAACAAGTATCGGCACTGGTGAGTAGAGATGTGTGCTTAGTTGCTTAGCCAACCAGGCTATATTATCACTTGGCGATATTACCACATATTGCCTTTCATCCTGAAAACTTTCAATAATTTACAAATTGAGGGTCTGATCCAGCATCCCCTACCCAGATCAAAGTTGTGAGGTTGAGTGTTACACAGATAGATATACAGATGACTGTTTTTGTGCCTAAAATACAACGCTTTCTGGAGTGAACTTTAGCAGCTAAAAAGAGAGACAGCCTGCAGTGCACAACAGTTGAGCCCAGGAAATAACCACCAATATTATCCTGTAGGTACTATAGATATAATAATCAAAGGAGCTCCATCTGCAACTGCTTTTATACATTTATTTCTTCCTGCTCATACAGGGGAGGATGTTGAATCTAGACATTGCTGTCGAAATTAACGCTGACAACTTTGTAAGAAGAAATAGAAAAGTGTTTACAAGAAACACTTTTTTGAACTAATTAGAATGGAAAGCAGTTTCTAGATCTGACACAGAAAAGAGGTCCGCTGAACTTTTTTTTCCCCCCCTTTTCCCATTTATCAAAGAGATTTTTCATCATATTGCACATCTGCAGCCTTCAGAACAAATTCTGGCAAGAATACTCAGCGTCACCATGAGAAAAAGCCTCAGATGTTTCCCCAGGATAGAAAAAAGCCGACCCCTATCAATTCCCATTTCTCAGAAGAATGATGCCTTTAACACTCTGTAATGAAAGTTTTTATATGTGAGAGGGATTACCGACGTCAGCCTGTTGTTGTCCTTTGATGTGCCCCAGAAATATTGCACTAGAAGTTATTAAAGAATAAATTGTGGGAACCAAATCGCCCCAACTCAGTTTGTCATTTTGCCCTTAGCCAATTTGTCGCAGCGAATTGCTTCTTTTGGTGCCTTTGCTTTGTTTCTGTTACCTTTTTTGAATATGATTAATTTGGGTGCATGTGGGTTGGTTTGGAGCAACTCAGGACCTACTTAATTTTACATCATAGTATCATAGAAGTAGGGTCGGAGGGACCTTGTAGATCTTCAAGTCCGACCCTCCGTCTGGGTGGGAGAAAAGACTGGACTCAAATGACCCCAGCTAGGTAGGCATCAAGCCTCTTCTTAAAGCCCCCCAGGGTAGGAGCCAGCACCACTTCCCTAGGAAGTTGGTTCCAGCTCCTAGCCGCCCTGACCGTGAAGTCGTTCTTGTGGATGTGTAATCTAAACCTACTCTGTAATAACTTGTGTCCATTGTTCCTTGTCATGCCAGGGGGCGCGAGGGGAAACAGTGTCTCCCCCAAACCCTTCTGGTCCCCCCTAGTGAGTTTATAGACAGTCACCAGGTCGCCCCTCAGCCTTCTCTTGTGAAGGCTGAACAGGTTTTGATCCTGCAGTCTTTCATTGTAGGGTCTGCCCTGTTGTCCCCAGATGATGCGGGTGGCCTCCTCTGGACCCTCTCCATGCTGTCCACATCCCTCCTGAAATGGGGCGCCCAGAACTGGACGCAGTACTCCAGCTGCGGCCTGACCAGTGCCGCATAGAGGGGGAGGATCACCTCCTTGGCTCTGCTTGAGATGCATCTGTGGATGCACAACAAGGTCCGGTTAGCCCTGCCAACCGTGACCTCGCTTTGTCAGCCCATGTTATCTTGGAGTCAGTAATGACTCCCAGATCCCTTTCCGCCTCTGTGCTCTCAAGAAGGGAGTTTCCCATTCTATAAGTGTGCTGCTGGTTACTACTGCGCACGTGCAGCACCCTGCACTTGTCAGTTTCATAGTTTCTAGGGTTGGAAGGGACCTGAGCAGATCATCTAGTCCGACCCCCTGCCATGGCAGGAATGAGTACTGGGGTCAAACGACCCCAGCAAGATGTTCATCTAACCTCCTCTTAAACACCCCCAGGGTAGAAGCCTGCACCACTTCTCTTGGAAGCTGGTTCCAGACCCTAGCCGCCCTGACCATGAAGTCGCGCCTCCTGACATCTAGTCTGAATCTCCCCCTGCCAGCTTGTGACCGCTATTCCTGGTCACTCCTGGCGGTGCTTGGGGAAACAGTGACTTCCCCAGTGCCTGCTGGTCCCCCTTGACTAGTTTATAACTAGTTTTGAAACACATCCTGTTTATGTTAGCCCACCCCTGTAACCTATCCAGGTCTTGCTGCAGTCTTTCCCTCCCTGCTAGCGTGCTCACCTCACCCCAAATTTTGGTATCATCAGTGAATTTGAACAGGTTGCAATTCACCCCATCGTCCAAATCGCTGATGAAGAAATTGAACAGCGCAGGCCCAAGGACCGAGCCCTGGGGGACTCCGGTGCCCACTTCCCCCCAGGTCGAATATGAGCCGTCCACCCCCACCCTCTGAGTGCGACCCGTGAGCCAATCTGCAATCCATCGGACTGTGTAGGCATCAATGCCACAGTCACCTAGTTTTTTAATGAGGATGGGGTGGGAGACAGTGTCAAAGGCCTTGCTGAAGTCCAGAAAGACTACGTCCACGGCAGCACCTGCATCCATTGCCTTTGTGACCTGGTCATAAAAGGCAATCATTCATCCATCACTGTAAAGTTGATGACAAAAATCCAACTCCAGAAACATTTTTGTGCGTCAGAAATCTCAGACAGAGAAAGCATGCCTGCTACGTCTTTAAAAAAGAAAGAGATGGTTTGCATGTAGTTTGTGTATTTCTAAGCTTTCTGGTAGACTGAAAATTGTATGAACACCACTGATGTTAAATGCTTTGCTAGCAGCTGTTGCTTGCCCCCAGAGAGGATTTGCTGTGACTCAACTTGTATTTAAACCGTTCATAAGAAAGCCAGGAAATGCATGTATTCTGGTGCATGCTTTTCCCCTGCCAACCTAATTAATTAAAAAAATTGTACTTGGCTTCTTGGGGGTCACTCAACATTCCCCACATATAGGAAACAATGCATGTAGCACACGTTTTCGCACCGTTTTCTTCTCATGCAGGTCAAGGTGTGGTCACAAAAGGATATCAGTATTGATTTTTCTGTGTTACGGTAGCTTTATTTTGTGTGTTACAGAAAATGCACAAAGGCGTTCAGGAAAGTATATGAGCACTTACTTAAAATTAAGGAAATGTATAAGTGACATCATGAGTAAGCTGGCAGCTGTTTTTTGACATCAGATGTGGCTTTGATACCCCAAAATGTTGGGTGTGTCTTTTCAGATCCAGATCTAAACCTTGGTATTCTCTTTTTTGACTGAATTTTACTTTCCTGATTTCAGTGCAAATGGCAGTAGGAAATAAGCATAACTTGTCCTTAAATTTTTCTCTCTGATGGTAAGATTGAGTTTCAGGCTTTGCATAAGGAGCTGGAAAGTCCGTGATCCTGAATGTCCATGGCAGCTCCTGCTGGCCCAAGAATTGATTATAAGGCTGATCCGTAGCCTACGTACAAAGCACGATCTTGCTGTCCTTTTTACTACAGGAGCTGTAAAGATCCTGTAGCATCCTGGTAATGAGTCAGTGCTTCTGTCTGTTCTGCAACCCCCACATTTTAAAAGCAAGATTTCTTCTTTTTATTTTTCAAGCAGCAAAGTGGCAGTGCACTGTAGCTATATAACACACCTGGGCTTGTATAATGGTTTTTCTTAGACAAGTTGGTATTGATGGAGAGTCTCGGATGCAGTTCTGCACCTGTTCGGATTCCAGGATCAGTGAAGAAGACTAATTATGAAGCTTCATGTTGACCTCAAAGGGAGGTTTTGCTAAGACTCTCTTTAAAGAGGAGCAGTAGTGCCTAGTGGATGGACTATGCACTGGGATGTAGAAGCGCTGTGGCCTGTCCATAGGTGGCACACGCACCGGCTGTGTGCATGACATTTGCCTTCTTGTTCTGCTCTGACAACTCTTTCTCTTTCTTTTTGTCTACTTATGCTATCATCTCTTTTGTCTCTTATTCTGCTCTGTGCCGCACCTCGCACCAAGGGTCCTGATTTGGTTCAGGCACTGCTGTATAGTACCAGCAGTGAATGCAAAGTCAAGACTTCTTCTGGGTGCCTTGGGCGTGGGCCCTAGGTCCGTGTCTTTATCTTGGGGCTTTTCATGTGGGTTTTTTTTATTCTTTGATTCTGGGTTAGAGAACGTTGTCTGCGATTCTTTGGCCCAGAAGAACAGCATTTTATTTTCCCTGGTTGACCTGAAAAGCTGGATTTGGGTGGGCAAATAGAAATATATAAGCCATGATAAATATTCTGCTGGCCTCCTTGCTACAAGTTTCCCAGAAAAGATTTAGTCCCTAACAGTGTTACTGGTTTCAGTCTAAGGAGCTCTGCGCCCACGGGTTTCTTTATCAGCCTGTCTCTTAAATTACTGCTTGCAGAAGACGCAGACAGTTTCCGGGGTGGGTGGTGTCCTCTTAAATCTGTTTCAGTTTCTGCATTTCCTCCCAAAGGTGGGTGCATTTCCCTGGTGGGTGAAATGATTCCCATGTAAATAACTTGTAAATCAGATTTTGCAGTTTTGAGCGAAGAGAAAAAAACCAACCAAGTGAAATGTTAGGATACATTTAGGCAAAGCTTGCTATGCACTAGCTCGGTTAGTGTCCTTGTCCTAGTAGGACTTGCAGAGACTTACTAGAGCTCTTTCCAAATGTGGCAACCAAAATCTCTCCTGGGATGGTTCCCCTTCCAGAATACAGCAGCTTAGATCAGGGGGGTCTGAGGGATGCTGCCAGGGGCTGATCCTGGAAGGAGCGTGTTCATGTCTCAAAGTCCTGAACTAGCTTTATACTGAAGCCTCCCAACAGTCCTCAGGACAGGTGAAAAAGAGTGTATTACAGCTCGACTCCCTAGCATCCGCACAGTCATCGCTCTATTTGGGTATTAATGAGAAAAGTTTTGATCCAAGACAGTCAGAAACTGCTGCTCCTTTTATGTTGTTTCCAAGCTGGGGTTGAGATTTTCAGTCCAAGACGGTATAAAAGACACGATGCCACGGGGCTACACCACCAGCCTTCATGCTGTTCGGAGCAGGAGTGGACGTGTGCATGTGCCTCATTGCTGTCCTCTGGGATGACCCGAAGGCTGAGGGTCTGGACACGGCCTGCGCTGACGGTGACGTCTTGCGGTGGGGTTGGGCACCGCCTCCCGGCGAAGATTTAGGTGGGCCCGTTGGAGGATCTTACAGCGAGTCTAGTCTCAGTCGAGGATACTAGAGAGGAGGTCATGTTTTACATGCTTACTCACGCACCTCTCCAATCAATTAGATTTCTTGGTACTGGACAGAAGCCGTAGTGCCTACAGGTGGTTTGGGTAGCCGATAAGTTGATGAAGCTCCAGAAAATACTGATCTTTTTATCATCTGCCTTATTTGTTTTCACTTGGCTACCCTTTGAGATCGTATTGAATACTGGTTAGAAAGAGAGTCTGGGGAAACGTCTTTGTTTATATTGAAAACAAAAGCTTCTTTAAGAATTTCCTGCTTTTAATTTGATTTTAGTGTGTGTGTTTTTTAAATACCGCAAATCTTTGGATTCAGTTATATACACTGATGCCAACGTAAACCTCTATGTGCAGATCAAATCTTGCCCAAACAACTCCCAGACAATCTGTATAAATTGTCAAACTTTAGATTGATACAGAAAAATAATTCTAGTCTCTTAATGATTCTGGGACATGGAGTTGGGGCAACCTGCAAGCTACCAACAGAATATATGCAATGTTAAAACAGTTAAATAACCGAAGATAATTATGATGAATGTGAGTTATTATGTAAGTATTGGATGGGCATTCATCACTGAATAACGTGTGCCACCAAAATTAAAGTCATTTCATTATAATTACAAATTATCCCATTTACTCCTAGGCCTCCACCACGCCTTTTTGGTCAGTGATCATTAATATGTCATAGAAAGCAACAAAAAATGAGTGCACACCTGGCACATTTGCCAGCACAGGAGGTGCATGCAACGTGGTTATTTCAGAGCCAGGCGGCACAATTGCCATCTTCTGTGTCCTGCCACAGGCTGTGGGACATCTCTGAATTGATTGCCCCTTGAACCAGAGCGCTTTTTAGAAGAATATCCAGGTGTGATTTTAAAATGACTAATGATGGAGAATCCACCACCACTGTCATGGCAAGTTGGAAAAAAAAGGTGCTTTCTTTCCGGTCTGAATCAGGCTACGATCATCTTCCAGCCCTGGCTCTTGTGCTTTTTATTTGCTAGACTGAAGAAGTGGCTCTCTTCGGTATTGTGGTGCCCAGGTAGGTTTGCACAGACTGTGATCAGGTCACCTGTTGACCTTCTTTTTGATTAAGCTCCTGTAGGATACAGTGGTTTTTTAGTTAGAAAGTTGTCATCTGTAATTTTGAGAAAGTCTGGGGCCATTTTATTCACTGAGGTAGAGTCCCCTGTGATAACGTACGTTTTTATCCCCTACCCATTATAGATAAGAGCTAGTTATTCTAGCTAGCTGGTGGTGTGCCTTTCTGTCTTATTTATCTAATCTAGCTGATCTGTCTGCTATCTTATTGTGTCTGATTTAACAGTGATTGCCCTTCAAATCCTTGCCGGATTTGACTACATTAATGTTTACTTTGGTGTCTGTGGATATCACATACCTACAGTTAACCTTATTTGTTTAGCTGCAAAAGCAATGCCGTTGACTATTATGTGTGTGCTTTAACGTGTCGTTGCCTCAAAGTCTCTCATGCTGCAATAATGGATGAATGCCTGTGGCTGTCCTCCTCCTGTTGTGTAAGTGCCGTATTTTTCTGAGCTCCCAGGTACAGTTCTTACTATCTGCTCAAATGAATGGGGCTTTTGCTGATGTCTTCATTGCTGCCATGCAGATACTTTGGCCTGCTTTCCAATTCTCTGCCATGCTGCCATCTTCTCTCTGACACTCCTCGTTGATCCTCTCTGTTGCTATTGTCTCTGAAACTCACTGTGGCTCTTCTCTATGTGACACTGGTGGTCTTTGTGGCTTCATGTTTTCATCCCAGCTACTCTACAGGTATCCACTCCAGGGAACTGCTGGGCTCCGTGGCTTTCCACCATACTGCAGTGTCCCGGTCGCCTTCCTGGGTTAGCGTTCATTTCTGTAGCTGTCCGTTGTACTGTTGTTCTTGCTTCCTTTGTTTTACTGCTTTTCTGCTAAATTCCTTGCTGTTTTTCCCCCCATCTATATTACTAGCTGCTCTCCTCAGTTGGCTTGAGAATGATTAATCAAAACCAGCGAATTAGTCACTATTAGGTTCACCCAAACTACCTCTGTTCTTTGCTCGTGTGTGTTTAAAGGCATTGTCTGTAAAAATAGCAAGGAGTCTTGAAACATAACAGCAAAACAAAAGGAAAGGTGAAAGCGCAGCTTACTGAAAATGGATAACGCCTGCCTTGGCGATTAGGTTGATCTGGGTTTTTTAGATGAATTAGCTTTCTGTTGGAAAGAAGTTGATTCAGCAGAACCAGAACCTGTTCCTAAAATGTACATTCAGGTGTCCACAATAATGGTATTTCTAGTGAAAACCAGAGAAAGGAATGAGATGAGAGACAATACAGAGAACCCCACTCAAGACTAGTTGGGTGGTTAAGGCTGGGTTGTGAAAGACCACATGTGCCTGGCTCATACCAAAGACTTGAATATCCATCTCCAAAACCCAGGTGAGTGCCCTGACACCCAGACTATTGGTAATCCCACAGTGGTTATTTCTTGGTCTTCCTGTTGGAGCTGTTCCATTTTGCATAAATAATTGGGGCAAGAGCTTCAGTCTTGGTGTCCTACATCTCAAGTGATTTCCCCAAGCGCTGGGCTTTTCAGGAGTACACAGGCAAGCTCTTGCTCACTCTTTTTTCCATGATTTGAAAATGGAAGTCTTGTTCCTCCAGATGTGGAACAGGAAAATTTTGGGAATAGCCAAAATCTTTCTGGTGCTAGAAGACTGTTTCCCATCCAGTTGGGCTGCTAACACATTACCGTAGCATCACATACCAAATAGGATACCTGAGGCGAATTGAGATGTTGCTGTGTGTAGGCTGTTCTGGCTGGGAAGATATGAACCACGCAGCTCAGAATGAGTTCCAGTGGGCTCCCGACTCATTTGTGGGTCAGTCCTCACGGCCACGGCAATGATGGTGCTTTCTACCTCCCAGACTCCGGGGAATAGCCCTCCACCAGTTTAGAGGGCTGAGGGATTGAGGCCTGAGCACCGCGGAGCATCTCTCTCAACCTCTGGAAAGGAGGTCACTTTTCACAGACCCCCTGACTTTTTGTGTGTAGAGGTTTCAAATGAGTCATCTCTTAGTACCTCAATGTTTTAAAAGTAGCAAGTCTTTCAGTGATTTGGAAAGCGATTCTCACTGTACTTCGCTCAAAGTGAGGTAACTTAGAGTTTCTATGGAGGTATCTTGCAACTATGGTGTAATATGTGGGAAAACCACCATTTTCCTGCTAACCGTAAGAACGAGTCTATGATTCAATTAAATGTTTTATTTCTAATTGCCATGGTGAGGATGTGCAATTGGTGTGTTCTTGAGACATGGGGTCCGTCACTATTGCAATGAAAGCCACGCTTGTGCATGGAAAGAGTTGGAAGCAACGGTTACTTTAATCTATTTTGGTGACTGTAGTTGACTAAGTTTGATTTTGGGAAACATTTGGTTTTCCAGTGCCTTCTGCGAGTCAAAGCAATGGGGGCTGTAGGCAAATGAAAGCTATCCTTGAACACTGGGCAGGGTATCACCTCTGACAGGAGCTAGCATTAAGAAGGAATAATGGAAGATGAATGTATAAATCCTATTAGAAACGTCTCCCTGGTATCTGAAGCAGACGGAGACGTTCGGTGGAGCAGGTCTGCTAAGAACTTCTGTTCCCTTTTTCTGGTTATACGAAGTCATACAGTCCGTGTCCTTGCAGACGTCCCATCAAGCTGCAGCATTAGTGCTGATAGGGTATGTGCAAGGATCTCAGGTGAAGAACAAGTTTTGTTGACTAAGAAAATTAGTTTGAGGTAGTTCAGCTCATCTCTGCTTTACAGTAAATATTTGTTTTTGGTAAGTGAGTAAGTTCCGGTTGGATGTATGTTGTTTGAAGAAAAGATTAACGGCGTGTCCCGGGTATGTTTGACGTGGTGAATAAAGTGAGAAACTTTATTTGAAATTGCAAGCCGATTCGGAGAGAATTGTAAAATTTGATTCATGAAATGCACGCGCACTCAAAATAAAAGTTCTTTTGTTGATCAGACACAAGGGAAACGTTAAGTCATTGTAGATTATCTAGATGGAGTTCTCAAACAGAAGTTTATACCAGATCAAGCACTAAAATAATTATTTGAGAGGAGGAGGAGGAGGATGTGTTCCTTGGGATATGTGAGCGTAGGTTGCTTTTGTCCATCTAACTCAAATCATGGGAGCATTGTTCTCCGAGATGGGTTATATAATTTCTACTGGAGAAGCCATAGTTGAGTCTAGTTACTGAAGTACTTGCTTACACTAGGGGATCTAATGATCTGGCACTTGTGTTTCAGGGAGAAAATCCATTTTCAGATGGTACTTCTGACATCTAACGGTCTGCTTTCATTTGTTCTTCTTCTTTTATGAACTCCCCTTGTTCTTACTGTGAAACCACAGCAGACTAGGTTAGCTGGGACAGCTGTAACAGCGTAATGGAGTGAAAGTCAGTCACGTGAGGTGGGAAATTAGCTGTCATAATTCTAGGGTTACTTTTGATTGCAGGAACTACACTTTGTATTAAACAGGCGGTTCAATTAAGCTGACTCTGCAAGTAAGAGACAATGAGTTAATTGGAACAAATTGCAAGAGGATTAGTAGTGGATGCACTTTTGTCATAAGTGAAACGTGACAGCACTGCGTGCTTAGCTTAGGAATGACTCTTTCCAGGACCCATGTACTCATGCAATTATTTGTGCATATGCTAATGTGTAAGGATAGGATAAATCTGAATTAAAAAACCATACTGTTCCTCTACTGGTGTCATTTTGGAAAGCATATACAGATATATTATTCTGCTTTGCACTCTCTCTGTGATGTAAATGGAATCAGACTTAAGCCATATATTCTGATACTGGACGTAAATCGTGGATAATTTCCCTAGATTAATTGTACATAAATAAAACTGTACTACAGAGGCAACTAATGCTCACAATAGAGATGTAAGAGATGATTCGGTAGAGCCTGGTCCAAGTCCCATTCACCTCAATGGGAACCTTTTAACTGAATTGGATGGACATTGGAGCATTAAACAGAAGTGAAGTGAAGGCAGCATGGCTTCATTGTTAAAAAACAATACGGGTTCCTGGTTGAATAAAATTGTGCAACTGCCCATGTGCTGGACATTACCCACAAAGTACATGTAATTAGATATAATAGAGGGGTGTTGATGTGTGTGGCTACTATTTATCTATTGCAATACATCATTAAAACGGTGTATTTAGAGACCTTTCATATAAGCTGATACTGAGGACAAAATGCTGATTTCAGATAATGCCTCACTTGTGGATGGCAAAATAAATTCCTCCAGGGAAATCAATATTTGTCATGTCAGATAACACACCTTCATTTGTTGGGGTTCAGGGTTGCCTCTGGGGAGAAGCTGATCATTTATATTCTACTATATTAGCAAGATCTATTTGGGGAATAAAGGATTGCCTGGTCCAGGTTCATCGATCATCCTAGTCTTCTCTGTCTTGTTTCTGGACACCATGTACCAGAGTGGATAACTTGAGACTGCAAGAGAATAGCCCTGGCTGCGGGTGTCCGAAGTTTCTTCCTGCATATCCTAGGAATGGTTTTGTGTGTTCACTTGGGATCACAGACTGACAGTGCATGGGGAAATGAGGGACTCTGGGAGTAGCCTTGGAAATGTTTCCATGGAGGTTATTCTCTAATCTAAAATGAATAAGCCCTGCAACACAGTATAATATCCCTTCTGTTGCCTGCCAGTTTAATTATGCACATTTCTTTGGTGAGTAAAAAGCTCAAGAGAATTAAGGGTTCAGGTTTAACTAACCCAGTGGACTGTGGTTCAGCACATTTCATGCAAGCTTCATCAAGTGATGGAGATGGTGCTGGGATAATCATCCAGACCTATGTCCATGAGCAGAGGTCAGAAAATGGCTTTAGACCTTGGGAGCCACCAAGGAACAGAGCCAAAAGAGGGAGATTTTATTTTACACTTGTGAAAAATGGGAGCGATATTATGAGGAATCCTGTGAATGAGCAAGGCTGATTATAGAAGCAGAAGGCAGGGTAGATATGTACCTTTTAGACTAATTCAGTAAGATTTTGTGAACCCCAGCCCACTTATTGAGATGCTGTGAAAGGACAAGCACAGAGAAGTATATTTAGGGGAGTGAGTGATTTAAATATAAGAGGTGGGAAGCAGGTGGGGGACAGTGCTGGGAGAGCCCAGAGGAACAAAGCGGGGGACACACAAGCCAAAGCAGGTCATGGGGTAGAAATCCATAGTCCCTGTTTAAACCATACTTAGCAGTCTAGTTTGCCTTGTTCTGCAATTTTGCATTCAAACTGGTTTTTAAAATTGTGCTGCCTGAGAACAGCTGTCCTGAGGTCACAGTGGTGGTTGTCCAGGGAGGTTAAAGGTTTCTGTCGCAGGGCTTTTTTTCTTACTGCAGCCGGTGTGAGATGGGCGGTCAGTCATTCTTACACGGAGATCCCCCACATCTTTCTCAAGTCGGCAGCAGAGCGGCACTGTAAGCAGGTGACGCCGTATAAAATGTTGGGAGAGTTGCAGGTAAATGAACCTCGGATGTTATACCCCTTGTCATCCAGCCCCGTGGTCTCTTATTGTAGGGGGCCAAACTCTCCAGTCTGCCCCGATCATCTTGTGCTGCTCGTCCTCAGCAGAAGGCTCTCCCTGCAGAGAAGACATTTCCACAGAAATAATAGATGTAGCAAGCTAGGCCTGGGCACCTCTCCATTTTTGCGGCAACCGCTTGACCACATCTGTATGCACCGCAGAATCTGGGATAGACCATCTAGATTGAAAAGTCTGTGGTGTTAGCATCTGTTTCCGGGCCTCTTTTGAGCCAGAGGTTTGGTGGTTGAATCTTTATTTCCTTCCTTCCTTTTTTTCCCCCCAAACAACATAATGAAAGCGGTATTTCTGTAACTGCTGGTTTAAAGCACTGACTCACTTTTATGTTGGAGCTATCAACCGTAGCATTTCAGCAATCTGTAAGTGCTTCCCTGTGTAATGCAGAATCCCTGATCACATCTAAACTCGGGAACATTTAGAAATGTAAAGGGGCATTTTTAAAATACTCTGGACATTCTTAAACCTGTGATTCTACTAGACTTAATATTAACAAATTTGTACATTTCTGCCTGGTAAAAATAGATGTGGTATGATTTTTCTCTCAGGATCTCTCCAGTGAGCTACTGCCCTCCAATCACTTTGTTATAGATGCTTTTTTTAGTTAAGGAAAAAAGGCATAAAATCAATTTCCTCTTTTACCCAATTTTAGCGAGACTTTCATGCAGGCGGACATAAGGATCTACCCTGGCTAACGTTCTTCCAGTAGGCCCGGTGCTGGGGGATGTATCGGTGCAATTCCCCCAGTATGCCTTCCAGACTAGATATTGCACCAGAACAGACGAGGCAGTGATGCCCTGATGCCCAGCGGTGCAGCTTGCCCTGATGCACGTTGCTGTCTTGGTGGACCATAAGATTAAACAAATGGTACTCTGGGCATGCCTCTTGCATCCCAGGGAGATGGGAAGTGGTCGTGTCCCCGGAGACACCATCCCTTCAGCAACTCCTCCAAATTGCTCATCACAAATTGTGATCTTCATGGCTGGGATTACTGTATAGCATCTTCAGACACAACAGCCAGTTTTCCAAGGGGTACCTGCCCCGAATGACAAGTACAGATGTCCATGATTTGGGTGAAGACTGGGCGATGGAGTAGGCACATATTTAGGTTTTTATCACTCTGACCTGTAATGAATCAGGTGCGGCTCATGGGGCAAAACTGCACGTGCTTATAAAAGTGTGGACCATTTTGTTTAGAGAACTATACGTACCTTTTTAGGACTATAAAGTAAAACTATTGTCATAGCAACATGCGCTTCTTCTCCATTTAGCCAGTTGCAAGATATTGGTCCTTGATGTTAAAGGCTATGTAAGAGAACACCTGCTCAATTGAAGAGAGAAGAAAGCATAACAGAACAAAACACAACTCTGAGCTTTTAAACATATTGAATTGATCCATCTCCCGGCCAGCCACAACTTTGAACAAATGAGCGCTACACGCATAGTACCAATCCATTTCTGGGTCACTTTGTTTCAGTGCATCAGCAAGGTAACAGTTGAGCTCTTGTTTCACACCAGACTTTTCACCTTTCCCTTTAGCAAAATGGTCATTAGATGAATATTTCATATGCTATCAAAACTCAAAAACGCAAAATCTCATAGCACCTTGACAAAGTTTTTCTTTTTATTCAGGAAATGTTTGATTCGGCGAATGTGAGTTTTCTTCTTTGAACCTGTCGCTGTAGAACAGTGAAAGTGAACTCCCACGTTATTTCATCTGTTCAAGGGCTATTGCCCTTTTATAATGTCTGATCTTTTTAGGCAAGTCTCTACACAGGGAGCCTGCTGGATAGCCAGAGGGTAGAAGTTTTATTCAGCTTCTTCACTGCAAAGCAAAGTTAACCTAACGTGTGTTCAAATAAGAATCAATTAATCAAGATTAATACTAAGTAACCTGGATTAACTCAAGCTAGCTTGTTAGTACAATTGATTCAGAGAGTACAGGAATAAGAAACAGCTATTAAAATTCGTTGTCAAAGAAAGTCTTTCTGGAGAAATGACTACCTATTAAGCCAATTTCAGGGTAGAAAATAAGAGTTTTTACCGTATCTGAAATGTGAAGCAAAAGTGTGTCTAGCCAGACAGATGCACCCACGCTCATGCAGCTTTGTTTGATTAAACTGTTAACAACATACCAGATTGTGTCTAGCTCTCACGCAGATGTGCTGAGGGAAAAGGGCTCAGGCACACCAGTGAAGGGCAAAGTATGGGAATGGGAATGGGAATACAGCAGAACAGGAGTTTCTCCAAATGTCAGGGGCCGTTGAAGTCCCTTTGCCCAAGGGAACCCAGGACTTCTGCATCCTTGCCGCCTCTGCCTTGGCATAGGGAGAGACGGTGAGGAAGCAGGGCATGGTCCTGTTCCTTCCATGCCTCTGAGGGTTGCCTGGATGCATCCAGTAGCATAAGCACCCGCTCAGCGAGACTAATCATGTTCTTCCAGGTTAAACTTCAGTGATGCTTTTGGGGGTGCCTGTTGCATCTGTCTGTAGGAGAGGCCAGTGGTCATTCCGGCTCTGGGGAGAGGTGGAAACGGTACCCCCAAACGCACAATTGATATTCTTGGCCAAGTGCACAGGTGAAGGGTCTCACCCAAAACAGGTGGGCAAAGAAGTGCAGAGCTTGCAGAGGGGAGCCAGGTTCTGAGGCAGAGAAAACAAGAGGCTGGCACAACCGCACAACGTGCACAAGCGTGCAAGGCAGCCCGTCGGGCTTATGTCATGTTCACAACAGGTACTGACCCCTGGGCTCCCCGTATAACGTTTCATTCTCCTTTACAATCTCTGCCGCTTTCAAGCCAAACTTGCCACTGTGGCTCCCAAAGAGATAAAAGTTGTATTACTCTGTTACATATTTATGTGTGCAAATGCGTATGTGTGCATGCATGTAGGAGAGGGACCTTTTTGCAATCCACTTCAAGAGCCCGTATAACATTAAGCACTCACATTGGTCCCAATAGCATCTTTCTACCCTGTTGTTGTTTTCTGTTGTCTTTCCTTTGGGGGCTTTTCTCTTCTCTCTATGGATGTGTACGTTCATTGGCATTAATAGGAACAACTCTGCTGTGTGATCTTTCAAGTAGACATTTTCAGCTGTTCAACTATTTGTTATGTTTATCAGCAAAGTTTTAAATATAAATGGGCAGAAATGTCTCTGGATAGATCATAAGATGTGGAGGTGCAGGGTGTTTGGGAAAATGCAATTGCCAATTTTAGTGGCATTTCCCGGAAGAGCTTATTGTCTGCACACTAGTTAGAACAGCTTTTCTTTTCTTCCCACTCCAAAGTTGCGTGACTTTTCCCACAAAACAGTAATGACAAGCAAGGTATAAAAATCTGCTTTTAAATCTCTTGATCGCATTTTCTTGTTTTTTCTTTTTATACAAAGTGTTGCCTTTGCCACCTACGTCACATCCAGATAGAGTGTGGCATAAGTCTAAATCCAGAGCGAGTCTAAATTCAGTCAGTAACCAAGTCTGGCTGGCGTCATAAATTGTAAAATTATTAGTTATGCTTGCATAGGGTGAGGTGCCCTGAGCTTTAAAATGTCCTCCCCAGGGCTCAGAAATTCTCCTGGGAGAATCTGCATATTTGAAGTTCCTCATGTTGTTGAGGATCAAGCCTACTGCATGTTTTACTCCATCTGTATCCTGTGCAGAAGGCAAAACAATGCATGTGTATAAATGCATATCACGGTGTTTGGATCTGAGTCGTCATAATGTGGTCCTTTAAACCAAGAAAAGGCCATTCAGATGTCTTTCTTTCCTTCTTTTTTTTCCTGGTGTCATCTTGAGGGATATTCATATAGGAAAATAGCTAATCTGTCAGCCTCTTACTGTTGTCAGTGATGTTTCTAGGGCGCCTGTCACTATTATGACAATGAATACGACAAGGAAGATTTCCATTGTTCTGCCTAGAATGTATGTCCTGCTTTTTGCATCTCCTAAGTTGGGCTGCCTTAAACATTTGTTTCTGGCGAACTTCTTCCTTGTGTTGTGTGGAAGACTTTGACAAAAGGTGAGCTTGCAGACACGGGGCGGAAATTTTTCAAAATTGTCTTTCCTGGGTTCATTCACTGCATCATCCCTGGGTACTCGTCTGTCTGCCTGGGTCGCTGCCGGGGAAAAGAGCTTCTCAGGTAGACCAAACTCGATGGGTCCTGGAGATGCGTAGGAAGTACTGGAGCGCAGTGTGGTGTGCTTTCCCTGTTTGAGGTAAGGAGGTGGGTTACTGTGTTGTTTACAGACTGAAGTTCCCTGCATCGCCTCTTATTTTCAGCTCCAGTTGAGCAAATGTCAGTAGTCTAATAGGGCGGAGGGAAATTTGTAGATTACTGTGGCTAGATCATTGTCTGCCAAGCAATTTGGCTGGCTTGGTTTTGTGGATTAATGGTGATGTCTCTGAGGTTCGTAGAGCTTTGACTTGCAGAGGCAAATAGTAATGAAGGTCACTGCCTTGGCTAGTTCCTCTGAAGTTCCTGCAGATCTTGCTTGGGAAAGATGATATTTGGTTTAACCTAATAAATTGGAGATGTTACATTCTGCCATTACACAGTGACCTTATACTGGGCTCAAATGCATATTTCTGCAATTCCGGTTCCTGACACAATTTGCTGAAATCTAACACCTGAACTAATCGTTCCAAATATGAGGAGTGGACACATGAATTCTCTAAAGAGCTTTCTGTGAATTCTGGTTTTAAAAGTCTCATCAAGCGAGAGATGCTATAGTAGTTCTGTGGATAAAACTGCATGTTTTAGTTTCATGGATACCAACTATTTAAATATTTTCTCATAAAAAAACCCCCTTTGGATTCTGGGTAGATTGTGTAGAAATGTTACAGCCTCAAGCTGCTGGAGTTCAGATTTCTGAACATTTTTTCCCCTTTTGATCCGTAAGTGGATATAATGCAACACTGCACATGAATACATTTTAACAGATTTTAAATGAACCTTTTCTAAACTGATAGAAGAAAATTAGAAATTTTCTAGGGAAATCCCTTGGCAGATAGCACATCTGTTGGTGCATTTTGAGCTACAGTAATTTTCAGCAGCCTCTATCAGCCATTTTGTTCAAAAATCAAATAACATGTTTGCTAAAGGCAAATACAATTATTTCAGGGCATATCACAAACTTTACTCAAGTACCAAAAATATTACTGTTGAAACCATAATGTCCCAAATTACACCAACAATGAACTAGTTAATTAAAAAAAATCAACAGAAATATCTGAAATAATGTACAGTAGTGTGAAAGTTGCTTGAGACATTTTGTAGGGAAAAATTAAATGACTATATAAATAATGATAATATGCACAGAGGTCTTTATTACTAGCTGCAAGTGGTAGGATCACTACATAATTTGCTCTTAGTTCTAATTACATGTTTTTAAAAGTCATTGTTTTTCTATTGCTCTGCTTTATTTTTGACCAGATGGACTATTCTATGTATACAGTGCCCCTTAGAATGCTTTTTCCGCAAAATTATAAAAAAGTAACATTTGTTGTTTTTATGGTTCAAAAAAATTAATTTTACCAAGATTATATGGACTCATTGGGAACAAATATTTTAGCTAAACAGAGTAGGCTTTGCATATCCTAAGTCATTACTTCATAGATTTCATAGGCATTAGGGCTGGAAGGGACCTCGGAAGATCATTGAGTCCAGCCCCCTGCCCCAGGGGCAGGAAGTCAGCTGGGGTCATAGGATCCCAGAAAGATAAGCATCCAATTTGCTCTTGAAAGTGTTCAATGTAGGTGCTTGAACCACCTCCGCTGGCAGACTGCTTCAGACCTTGGGGGCTCGGACAGTAAAGAAATTCTTCCTTATGTCCAGCCTGAAACGGTCTTGCAGGAGTTTGTGACCATTCGACCTCGTCATCCCTTGGGGCGCTCTGGTGAACACACGTTCCCCCAGATCCTGGTGGTCACCCCGATAAACTTATACGTGGCCATCAGGTCACCCCGAGCCTGCGCTTTTCCAAGCTAAAGAGCCCCGTGGCTGTCAGCCTGTCGTCATAAGGTCTGTTTTCCTGACCTCTGATCATGCGCATAGATGTGACATCTTGTAGATGTGTAAGAGTATATGTAATTTTAGTTTTCCAATTACTCCAGATGAATTAAATGGGACTACTCAAGTCAGATGCTTGAGATTTGTAGGACTAGGTCCAAGGACAGGGGGAATATATATTTCCTATTGTACCCCTTCCATCCCCCCCTCCCCCCAAGTACAAAACAAAACAAACCAATCAGTAAATTCAGGATTAGCTCTGTATTTAAAAAGGTACGCAGGTATTTAAAAGATGCCATCTGTGGGTAGAAACATATTAGGTAGGGCACACCTTGTAAGAAAACTCCAGTGGGTTCCAGGAAGCATTGTGAGCTGAAACAGTCAGATTTTAATCTCATGTCTACACTTTTTACTGGCTTTAATGACATTACCCTCATTTAGACTAAATGGCCAAGTACAGATAGTCAAAAAGCCCAAGGCTGAACTAATTCAGTCTTCACAGGTTAGTCTAAGCTGCAGAGATTGAACCGATAAGCAAGTGAACAGACATTCACTTTTGATCCCAGAAATGCAGCCACATGTCTGCAGTGGCCCAGGCCAGAAGCTGGGAGCACTATAGCACGTCCCTGTTGGGCTGGAGCAGATAACTTGGGCCAAGGCTGGTGGGGGGGGGTTGTGGGAGAGTTGCTAAGCATCCTGGGATTTTGGGGGATGTGAGTTAACTTGAATCTGGAGGGGATCTGGGGCAGAAGTTCAATAAACGAATGTAATCGAAATCAATTCAGTCTGATACTACATCCATCCAGGTTTATCTTAAGCCAGTTTAAGACATTTTGAAAGCAGTTTATGCACATTGAACTTCTGTTGTGGTACAGATCTGAACCAGTTTCCGATCACATATACCAGTTTGTCATTTGTGTCCCTAGCCAATGAAACCAGATCCCGTTCTTCAAAGCAGCCCGTTTCTTGGTGGGCCGTTGCACTAATCATCCCTTGCCAGGGCATGCCACCGTGAGCTTCTTTTTGAAATGTTTCGCTTGCTTTTTTAAGACTGGAACTTTGCAGTGGAAAGTAACCCTGCCAAAGCCTCCTCGGCAGAGAAGGGGCAGAGAGGAGAGGCAGCATATTATAGAGCTGCTATTTCCTTTCCATGGCCTGTCTCCACTCTAGTTGCTTCTGCTGCTTTTCTGCTAGGACTGGAACTAGCAGAGGAGAGGGTGGAAGCCCGTGGTGGTGGTAAATTCAGGAAATGGTGTAGTCTAGGTAAAATAGTAGGGACCGGCTATGTTATATTTTCCTGAAGTTTCTTATCTAAAGACTTAATAAATAATGTGCTAGTAGAAATAGCACTTGCATGTTTCCGGTGCCTTGGCAATTGAAGAGAAAAACAGAAACCATGCTGCATTTGCCAAGTTCAGGCAAGCTCAGTATCTTCTTTTGTAATGGATTTTTTTTAACCTGCCCTTGTTCGTTATCAGCTCTGGAGGGAAATAGAGAGAGGTTTGCAATGTGAGCATAAATCATTTCCTATATGTAGATCACATGCACATATGTGCATATGCACGCATACATGCGTACAGGTGCACACTGAAAAGAGCATAATTAAGACTGCGAAGTCAAGTGCTCAGAGGTTAGGAAATGCCAGAATGAAATTTGCCTGTGCAAGCTTAGTTCAGTCATTTAACACATCTGCAGTATGGTTTAATTATATTACCACATACTGCATTTTTATTTCCATTGGACCCCTCCTGCATTCAGCGTATAGGATGGGCAGTGTTCAGTTAATGAGCTGCTATTCAGGATGTTTTCTCCTTGCTGTTCTCAGTAGGTGGTCCTAGGCTGTATTTACTGAATACTATTCAAACCCTGATCTGAAGACAGAATTCCTAATTTCCTCATGGGCTTTTCTGTGGTATCCAAACACTTCACAGGAATTAATTAATCTATCTTCACAAAACCCCAGCAAGAGGAGAGGGTGGTGTTATCTCTCTTTCACAGATAGGGAGTTGAGACACAGATTAAGGTCAGACGAAGCTGCTAAATTTGGGTGCCCTGTCTGAGATGGTAAGGACTTGATTTTTTTCCGAGTGCTTAGAATAATGCAATACTTATGAAGTTGCAGATACAACTTCCATTGGCTTCTGTTGTCTGGAGATCAGACCTGGGGTGTCAAGGTGCGCTGCAAGAAAAAGATGGTGCATGCAATCGGCGGTAATGTGTGGAAAACTTGGTTTAAGTAATTTCTCTCATTTCACATGGGAACTACAATGGATGGGAGAACCCTAATTCATTTGCAGAGCAGCTCATGGTATGCACTGGATGAGGCAGGAGGCCGGTGTGGGGGGGAAATGCCATGTGAACATGTCATTAAAAAAAACCAAAATAAAGCATGGCAATGCAGGTGCACCAGGAGCTGAAACTATGTGGCACAGGAAGCTCGGTTTTGGTGCTTCCTAACTGCTGGGTGCTGGACTCAACCAGCTACCTCATTTTTATTTGACCTATTTGAGCTGGTTACTTCAACTTCCTACAGTTACAAACAAAGAAACAGACTGAAATGCAAACCTCTTTCTGCTGTGGATCTGCCTCGTAAGTAAGGTTGGGACCCTTGGATCCAGCACATGTCATGTCTTGGCCCACTGGTGTTAGTGTAGCAATGGATCATAGGACTAGTTGATGGCCATGCTTTACGTGGACCAGGGTTATCATGGAGGGATGAGATGTGCTTTGCTGGCGGATCTAGTAGGCGTTTGCTGAGAGCAGCGAAATGACAATACTCAGGATCCCTCGATAACGTTCCTGGCTTGAAAGAGCTGTGTACCCCGTAGTGGGCACAGCCTCTTTGGTTTCCAGTCCCACTTCCTTTGCCATGCCAGGCTTGGCTCCCCCAATACACCTTCCTACTCAGAGCGGTGCCCCACCCCCTCACCTCACCCCCCGCCAGCTCTCTAGTCTCTACCCCAGTGAGTTTTCTATATCCCTCACATTTCATCCGATCTCAGTATAGCACCCACCCCCTGGCCTTCGAGAGCCGCATGTCGTTTCCCCTACTTCCCATGCTGGCTTCCTGTCTTTACCCCGCCGGTGCACGTCCTTCCATATAGGGTTCCAGCCACAGTTTCTCTTCGACTCCTCTTGCGATCTTAAGCTATTCGTTCCTTTTTCCTAGGTCTGGCATTTATTCTTCCTGCATTCAAATGAGATGTTTTCTGTTTCCAGCCCAGAGCAGCTAAGACAAGTGGTTGCAGGGAAAACACAGCTTCACCCTTTCACCCTTTTAGCTCTTGTCAGGATCATGATGAATGATTCAGTCACCACGAGGAGTTTGAGGTGCTGGAGCCTTGGTGAATTTTAGCTGCAGAATTCAAGTCTTCACCAGACGTGTTTGTATGGGTTTCCATACCCTTTTCCCACTGTAGATTTGGGCAAATCTGGACAAATACAGCCCTGATGCACAGGATATGCTTCCACTGTGTTTAGAGCTCCTGCTCCAAAAGTTCAAAGAAAACAGCACCAAAATGTTTTAAGAGAGGGAGAAAAACGCACGTTATCATCTTTCTTGGAAGCTACTGAACCATCTGGGCTGAATTTTTCCACAAAGTATTAAGTCTGAGACAGGCAACAGGCCTGGAAAATGTCAGCCAAAATGGCTATAGTTGGGCAAAATACCACCCCCCCTAAAAATAGGATCCGATAAAGACAATTGTCACAGAATCTTACTACTGCAACACTAAAAACTAGCGCCTTCATTAGCATGCTATAATAATACCTAAATAAAAATAGCTTGGTTGCCAATTACTGTAAGTTGTAAATAAGTGAGAAGGTGGCTCTGTTTTATTTCAGCAATAGAAATGTAGGACTTATAGATGAATAGAGGTGAATGCCTTTCAGATGGGGAAGCCCTGATGAAATGGGGATAACTGCAACTCAGATGAATGGTTTAGGTCTTTAGTCTACAGTTGCAGACAAGGCCATTGGAATTGCTGATATATTATGGAATAACGAACAACTAATTCTCTGCCGTGTTTGGGTTGGTTACAAGACACAAACGTTGTTTGAAGATATACTTCAGGCTCATTTTTAACAATTGTGTCCAGAAATGTTGCGATTCAATTGTTTAGCTCTCGTTTTAGAATGAATAAAAGAAACTGCAAAAACGATTTGCAGGCACAGTATAGATTTTTTTCGTTCAATACCCTTAACTATGCATTCAGAAAACTTTGGGATGTGTGCACTTTAACCGAAGAGGAACTTGCAGTGCTGTGGAAGTATTTAGCACCGAGACAGAATGGCTTGGTCGGCTTCTGAGCAACCAACTCGGATAAGGTGGTTGTGGACATGAAGTGCCATGCAGGAGGCTGCAGAATCTGTAAGTATGTTCTTGGGCCCTCTCCAAGGCAACAAAGATGCATGTTTTGTGCATTTGTTCTTTGGGAACTACATGACCACAGAAATAATTGAGGCCTGGTCACCCAGCTAGGCTGGGAGTGCTCTCAGCTTGTTGGGTGGCAGAAAGCTGGGATGGAGCGATAAGCTGTTAGAAAGGCTTTATGCATACACATGGAAATAGCCTGAGACAACCTGGCTGTTCTGTATCAGCTCTTCTTCCACTGTGTAGCATAGTCAGTTTTAGGAGAAGGCTATCATAAGATACAGTGTAGAAAAAGCACTCTTAGTGTGGAATTAGGGCTTTTTCATAGATGTTAGGGGCTGGAAGGGACCTCTCTGGATCAAAAGGTCCAGCCTCCCTGCTCTGGGGCAGGAAAGACCGGTGGGGTCATCAGCCCAGTGAGCATCCAGACATATGGTTCCTATAGTTGTTGATGGCAAAAATAGCTACTGTGCTTCAAATGCATGCCTTCTCTGATAAAGCAATAGCATCCCAATATAGACAGCTACTCAATGTGTCTGTAAGTCCAGAAGAAAAGCCAAAAGGAAAATCCACGTATTCACTGACATTTATTCGTGCTATTCACGAGCAATGGTAAGTCTTTCTTAACAGCAAAGAGGAACGAATTTTGCAGCATCTCTCTCCTTGCACTTACAATCAGAGTTATTTCCAAATTGCACTGGTTTCCAACCATCCACTCCCTCTGTCACTCTCACATCTTTGCTCCAACCTGAAAGAGAATGGGAAAGGTTAGGCAAAATAATTTTGTTTGTAGGAAAGGAAATGGCATAGATTGCCTCTATAAATTGGTATAATCCTAACTAAAATGAATCATGAAGCTGTTGATTCAGTTGTATGATTGTAATGCACTGCAGTCTTCCAGCAAGCTCCATGAAAGCCAGCTCGTGCAACCGCAGAGGCAGCTGTACAGACAAAGCGCCGTCGTTCCCTGCGCGAGGTGTTCGAAGGTGTTGTAGGGTAGCTGGATAATGGCAGCACCTCAGCTCTGCAATTAGAGATAAGGAGTCTGTCACGCTAGGTGTAGTGCAAGCAAATAGCAGAGTCTCTGCTTGACAGCTCTCAACCTACAGGAAGCAGCGGGTAAACTGTGCGCATGGGTTTGTGCATGAGTGTGCACAGACAGCGTGCATGTGCCTGATGCACTCAGACTTGCTGTGAATTACTGATGTGAACTGATTAGCTGCTGCAGGTTTGGAAGAGGGAAAGCTCTGTATAAGAGCTATGCACTCGTGGTACTTAGATCAGGGCGGCCCGCGAGGTGTTAAACAGCAGCCCCTGGGCTCCTTCCAGACCACCACTCCCTACCCCTCATTTTGCTGCTCCCGGAGAGCAGTCAGAGTCGGGACCTGCCCATCAGTGTGTGTCCCATAGGGCATTCGGCCCGCGGACACTTAGAAGCTGGACAGGCCTGGCTGAGATTAGGAAACCAAAGGTTTTACTCTTCTGTTTTTACTCCCTGGTTGCAGAGGGATGTTCTGTGTCTGTGGGATTATGGCATGAGAGCTACTGTCAAATTCCTCCTTTTTCTTCTCATTTCTTCTGTTTTTCCTTAATTGGTCAGCCATCTGCTACCCCTTCCATGTGCCCCCTGTTTACTGTGCCCCAGACTGTGAATAAAAGAAATATTTTTGCAGACTTAGTTGGTCTAATGAAAGATATCTCTACCACGAGTTCTGGCTGCAGAAGGTGAAGGTGTTTGTGTTGGTGGTTGTAATTGAGACTGATAAAAAAAGAGAGGCCAGCTTAGGGAAGGAAAAAGGAAAGGTTAAGTGCCATGGGCGGGGCTGCTCATTTGTGCTGTGCACATCTGGATTGTCGGTTTTAATAGCCTTTAAAATAACCTTATAACTGACCATGTAAATCCAGTCTTTTAAAAAAACTACAGTAGCTGAATGAAAATGTTCCAGGAGAAACAATCCAGGTCCATCCAAGTTCGTAGGAGGACTGATATACGTACTTGGATGAGTAGATCACAGAACTGGATCTATTAACTGGTTATTATCTTAATGCAATAACTGAGCTGCAGAAACAAGTGAGGTTTGAGATAGCGCTGAGTTTTTAATATACTTGTGACTAACAAAGGCCAACAAAATCCTTGCACCTATAGGAAAAATTTCAGCCCAGTTCCTTGCCAAGTTTTCTGTGCATTAAATAAACCATTTCATTCTGCCGGTTGTAGATTGAGATTTAAACATGTCCATAGGTTTCTAATTACTCATGAATATCTTATTAGAAAGCTTTCCTAGCACGCTATTGCAAAGCGTTTTTAGCAGATTATTCAAAAATTTATTCCATGCTTAATTTCAGGCCAGTCACCTGATGTCCAACTCTTGTTTAAAATGTTATCAGATTTACTGACAAATAACAGCATAATACCCTCTCTGTTATTCTAATTCGCCTAGTGACTGTAAATGGTCTTTTTATTTTTTAATCTTGCCAAGTTAAAGGGAGTTACACTAAAAACATCGTTTGTTGATGCCTGAAGTGATGCAACGCTGGGAAAAGAACAGAAAATGCAGAGAAAACAAATTCAAAATGATTTGCTTAGATTAGGTTTATGGGCTGATATGCGACTCGTGTAATTCTGTACAGTGAGACTAGGGACCAAGCATAATCATAGAGACTGTTGCCTGAAAGGAAACAGAGCACAATCAGGGAACATTAGGGTCGTTACAGATATTGCGTTTTAAACTATTTTCACAATATTTGGCAGCAGTAAAAATAAAAAGCAAACCAGCATGTGGGGTGAGCATCAAGAGAGCCAAGTAAAATTGGCAGTTGTCACCTGCCTAGTCTTTCGTTAGGCCATTGTGACACCACACTTGTGAATGATGTGCGATTCTTGCAGAGAATAGCTCTGCCTTATTGAGGAACATGCCAAGACCTCCCACTGTTGCTAGAAAATGGTGTAAAGGAGTAAAAGTTTTATAAAGCAAACAAAAAAACCCACTCTTACCAGGGAGGCGTTTTAGGGCTCTAAAACTCAGCAGCTCTCGCTGTAGCTTTGACCTTGGTGCATTTCTGCCCCACTGTGCTCTAGAGTGGAAAAGATATATTGCTGCCATCGTGTCTTTTCTTTTCCCCCCTCAGTTTGATTTATACAGGAAATCAACAAGCCGATCCAGCTTTGGCATCTGCAGCTTGTGAAAATGAGCCTAAATTAAGCAACTCTGGAGAGATGCAGTGCAGGTTCCCGAGCTGCAAGAGACTGAGTGATGCTGTCAGTGGGAGACATTTTAATAGGACATCTATTAAGAGACTATGGGCACGGGCACAAGGAGGCTTAGATACAAACCAGACAATCCCGAGAGAGTGTCTGTAAATATAAAATGCCGCTGGGAGACATAGTGAGCAAACCGAGTGTCACCGGTGGACATAGTTTAGTACTTTGCATCTGGCGTTGGAGGTGGGTAACATCAGAGCACTGCATCGCAATGATGCTCTTCCATGGCCATAGCATAAAGTTGGTGGCATTTGTCATGATACTGCGCTGCAACATCTTACTGTCCATAACACACGGGGGAGGGATCGTCCAGACAAACCCTGCACTGACGGGGCCTTTTTTAGAGCACAAGAAAAGCAAACGTGACCCTGTCTCTGACACCCAGGCTCCAACCCCAGAGCCCAGGCCCCGCTGGCAGAGGACCTGTATTTCAGACAAGCAGGTCTCTCCCCGCTGGCTGCAGCATGTGCTAGGTTCGACAGATTGTATAGGTAATGACTGAACCCCAGCCAGGCTTTGCTTGCCTGCTCCAGCATACAGTTTGCTTTTACCTTGGGCTAAAAAGGAGGGTATGTAAACGGGTCGTATTTGTCCCCAAAGCGTCAGCGTTCCTTTGCCATTTTTGCAGTTGGTGACTTCCTTTTGCTGCGTAGATAGGCAGTCCTTTAGTTCAGATGAAATCAGCACTTGCTCTCCTCTCACCTTTGGCCACAGGGAATTTTCTCTTACCTGTATTTGTCACTGGATAGACATGCCTGTGGTTAGGTGGGACCGGAAGGGATTTGCATGTTGCTCCATATTCCCCCAAACTGGGTGCTCAGCTGCTTTTGGAAGGAGCTCGGTGTATCCATGACTGTCTCTGAAACTGGATGTCTTAAGCTCTGTCTGATCTGGAGTTGTTGATTGTACATCTGACCTTGACCTTAGCTTTGGATAAGATATAGTACAATGATCAGAGCTTCATCTTTTTGCAAACCTCCCCCCCCCCACATTTTCAGATGTCTGAATGACATTAGCTGAAGTTTTCTCTTAAATGTGTTTTCTAACAGCTTTGTGTGAACCCTGTCTCGTAATATGACTGAGGAATCTGAATGCTGCATGTTTCCCTTACAAGAGCTGGTTGTACCAAAGTAAATTGTTCAATCTGGTGCATGCGGGAATTAGATAACAGTAACGAGAGCTGTGAGCCATATTTTCTGTGTTGAAGATGTCTTATGAAGGAGGTCATTTTCAGTAAATGGATTTATTCTGATATATCCAAGTAAGGTCGATTTCTGTTATCTGGCGTGCAACATCTCATGGATACTAATCGCAAAAGCCTGGTGTGAGTCCAGTTATATTGTTATGTTCAACAGTTAGCCAGCTAACAGCAGCAAGGTGGGTAGAAAAGCCCATTTACTTCTGTCATACTGACTTGACGGTGAGAAGAAGGATAATAACATTTGAATGTTAAAACTTTTGTTATATTTTAAGCAGTAAAGATCTGATGGTTAAATTAACACATTTTTACCAGGATGGAAGTAGATTTATATGCCGAAATACTGGGTTGGTAGCACAGTGTCATTTTTCACACAAATAGGTGGTGTAGAGTGGTAACATTTTTTAAAATGATGATAATCAAACGTGATATGCAATATATACAGTGGATTATGAGAGAAGTGGAGCCGCGGTGTAATAAGGTTATGAATACTGTGGGAATTGCGCTGTATTAATCTATGAATATTGGTTTGGGATAAGAGTATGCACACTGCCTGAGACCAGCTCAGTGAGGAGAGCCTTCCCATGCAGATGCCTTGATTGAATTTATATTGGAATGGGGGGATGTTTATTGTATGCCTAAATGCTTTAATTCAGTGGTAATCGTATGAGAAGGCAACCTAGCAAGACAGTGGGCACCTGCTAGTGGTTTCCGAGGTCCTGGACCGTATCTCCAGCTCTCTCGTGAACCTTGTTTGGCCAGGAGGGGAAGACGCAGATTTAAAGAAGACTGAAGAGTTCAAATGGGTTTTGTTGGCAAAGTTTTTTCTCCCAAGTACACCGCCCGTGTTTTGCTGGAGGCAAGCTGGCTGGACACTGGTCATTGCTTGCTTCGAGGGAGGGTCTGAGCCTGAGCCAGGCCTGAGGGGACTGGTTGCCACGCGGGGGTCTGTCACCCAGTGTTTGGTGTGAGCATGGGAGCATGCAAAGTTTAAAAAAACACCTTTCCCCCTAATGCAGGCAGGCTGCCTCCGGAGACTGGCCTTGACTTCTTGGCAGTTGCTTGGTAAGGGGTTTCGGAGCTAATCTTGTAGGGTAAGCAATTTGTAGGGGGCCCAAGGCTTTTTGGACCCCTGGGCACAGAGATGAAAGCCCGGCTCTCCAGAGTTCGGGCCCCAGCCTGGCATCCGAGGACCCCACGTGGTGTGGCCAGAGGTGCTGAGACTTTCGAGGCTCTCAGGTTGGCAGCAGGAGTTTCTTTAAGTTATCCAAGGCATGATGGGCAGTCTGGGGGCTTTTGGGGGACTTCAGTATGTGTCAGCAAAATCAAAGTGAAACCCCTTGAACCACCTCTCCCCCAGGAAATTATTTGCCATCAAGTGACATGGTGTAGATACTCTGGCTTTCTGTCCAGCTGTAGTTTCCGGTCCCAAAAGAGATGGCAGCACGAGGCTTGTGACACAGAGCAGGGTGCGCCTGGCGAGACGGGAGGTGTTTGAGGCACAGGTCGTTCCAGCAGCTGCGATGCACGCGATGAGCAATGCGTTTTGTTGTGTGCAAGTCCAGATGCTGCGCTCAGCAAAGCAAAAGTCAGCTTGCTTTTGGAGATGTGAAACAGCTTGAACTTGCAACTTGAATCCTCCCAAATTATCATGAGAGCTGATCAGACACCAGAATTTACCTCCCTTGGGAAATGTAAGCATTAACCAAAAAAACCCAACCCCTGCAACTTAAATCAATTTTTGTGTGTGACTAATGCCAGGCCATTGAGAGAATTTCCTATATTGTGTACATAATTTCAGAAACGATGGAGCAGTATTTATTATTGAGATGAGACTATAACAGAATTTGTACACAGCATTGAGCTAAGTCTGAACAAAATGTTTTGTGTGATCAAAACTGATATAAAAGTCAAAATATGCAGTTGCAAAGCACATCCATTGAAATGCTATCAGGGCTGATGTGTTCCCACTAAGATGTAAGCTTCAGCAGTTAAGATTCAAGGGAAAAGGCTCTGTGCTTCTCTCAGAAGGGGAGAAAATCTCTTTCCAGATTCTTCAAGATCAAATGTGCCATAAAATGAAACTCGGAAAGTGCAGAACATTCATGAGTTTGAGACAGCCAGAGACACTTTTGATGCCGTCATTGTCATTGAAATATAGCTGCATTTTATCGCTTGAAACTATGTTCCAGCCCTTTGAGAAGCTTCTTGTCATTAGCTCCGTTCAGAAGGAGTACATTTTCCTCTTAAACACCGTGCCAAAAAGCAGCTAATTTTTGTGAAAACTGTGCACCAAGGCTGAGCCTATAGCTATGATATATAGAGACAGCGCAGAAATACCTTTGGGTTTATAGGTTCTTTCCTACAGAAGAAGAATTCTTTGCACCTGAAAGAAAAGGCGTCGTTTTAGGGACCGTTCTGAAAAGGACTGCAAGAAAGATATTTGGTCTGCATAATATCAGCTCTGCATTGTGTCAAGTCACCCGCGGTGTCTGAAGCGACGGCATTGCGATTTGATGATATTTGAAATGATAGGCTATAAGAAGTTTTTATTTTGAAAGCTGCTGATCACCATTTTAATGATTCAAATGTCACTTGAAAAGTGATCCTATTTAATATGACATCTTGTTTTGGGGAATAAGATGCATTTGATATACCAAAACTAAGTATTTGTGTATGTGTGTTAATATGTTCCATAGGTGTACAACCAAGTATTCACATCTAACACTATTTCTGTAATGCTTGACAATGAGATTACTCAGTTGCATATTGTTTTTCTTTCTCATATTCGCAGGAAATGTTTTCAGAGGGCCAAGAGCAAGATACTGTTCAGGATTACCAATTGTTGCGGTAGGGTCTAGAGATCTCCATTGGGGTGCATGCTGTATATAAGCAAGACAGATCCTGCCCTCGAGTTCCTACAGTCTAGATAGAAAAGACAAAGGATGGACAAAGAGAAAGCAATATTATTATTTTTGTTTTACAGATGGGAAACCAAGGCATATGGTCTGTAAGCAACTTGCCCAGGTCACGCATCTGGTACCTGGCAGAGACGAGCATTGAGCCCAGGATGCCCAAGTTCAAGCAGTGCATGGATCTTGGGACCCTCCTGAACTCAGTGCAAGCGCAGTGCATGCACCGGGACAACAGCTATTGTATGCAGAGAGATTGTATTAGAGCAGCACTGCATCCTCTTTTAATCATAACGTGAATAATTTAGTTGTTTACATGTGTGCTGAATTGTGGGTTATGTAATTAGAAGATACAATCAGCACGATTTATTTTTATATAGCAACCATCCTGCATGCAGAATATCCACTTGCAGGGAGGCCCACTTTTTTGTGCAAAATGCTTCAATGTATTGGTACGTCAAAGAAGAAATCTTATGGGAAGCGAAAAACCTACAGTACCCTAAAAATAAAGGAATAGCAATATCTAGCAGTATTATTTATATATTGAAGTAAATCTGATGGTAAATTTTTATTACATGATTTGTTTAATCTATTTGGCTTCAGTATTGTCAACTGGAGTATAGTATCTTCTGCCTTCTCCAAAACATATACACATTATGCATTTTTATTAATACAGCAAGATGCAAGTGCTTGTTGAGGACACTTGGGTATTTTAGGAAATGTTATGAATATGGTTAATTCGCAGTAGTGCACGCAGGGTAGCACTGAAGTCAGATATTTTCAACACGTTACGTTTGCAAGTAAATTATACCTGGTCAATCTTATTTCCAAACTTTTCATCTATTCTGTTCAGTTCTTAATTTTCCTTTATGATTTTGTTTTCTCTATTTTTGGCCATTCAAGTATTGCTGTACACTTGTTTTTATGATCTTGTTTGTGTCTTCTATGGGCCATTCAAGCCATAGCATCACTCCCTCATGGCGTTAGTTTGTGTTGAAGGTTAGGCATTTTCTCGCGACGATCTTTTAACTGTGTTTTTTAAAGTAGATTCTTCTAAAGAAGATGGAAACTTGGGTTCCTTCAGTCTGCATTTGCTGCATAGTACAAAGACATTAGCTATATGCTTATTAGTCAATTAATAGTTTAAAAAGCAAAACATGAGATTGCAGCGTCTGTTAAAAAACTTCCTGAATTAAAGATCACTTTTTTACGCCAGTACTGGGTCAGGTCATTTCATATAGATTACATTTAGACCCATCACCTTCAACACTATCATCTTGTATACTTCTGTGGAGGATAGGGAAGTTTCTTAAAATGATATTACTGACATCCCTTGTCCGATGACACACCATTAGGTAAGTTGTTTGCCCTCCTGTGCACCCTGACTGCAGTGGCATAGCATACAGTTAGATCTAAGATATCATCTCTTGGAGCCCTTTGTTTTCTGTTATCCTGAGGAAGCTTGTGCTTCACTGCAATGCTTTTCTTCACTTTGTTCAGCTTCGAGGCCCAGACAGGTCCCTTGGACCTTCTCCATGACAGTCAGTGATTCATTGGGTGAGATTTATAGCCATATAAAAGGGCCAGAGCAGTGTAAAGAGGCCTTTAAAACCGTGTACTGTCAGGAGGGGCCCTTTCAATGGTTATATCCCATGCCCCTGTATCCACGTATAGGAAAATCACCCTGGAGAAGGTGCATCAGGAGGAGCGTTGCCAGCAGATCGAGGGCAGTGATTCTTCCCCTCGATTCAGCACTGGCGAGGCCACATCTGGAGTCCTGTGCCATGTTTTGAGCCCCCCACTACAGAAGGGATGTGGACAAGTTGGAGACAGTCCAGCTGGGAGCAACAAAAATGGTTTGGGGGCTGGGGGGCATGACTGGTGAGGAGAGGCTGGGGGAACTGGGCTGATTTAGTCTGCAGAAGAGAAGACTGAGGGGGACTGACTAGCAGCCTTCACCACCCTGCCGGGGGGCTGCAGAGAGGATGGAGCTGGGCTGGCCTCGGTGGGGGCAGATGACAGGACAAGGAGCAATGGGCTCCAGCTGCAGCAAGGGAAGTTGAGGTTGGATTTTGGGTAAAAAACACTCTCACTAGGAAGGTGGTGAAGCACTGGAACAGGTTACCTAGGGAGGTGATGGACTCTCCATCCTTGGAGGTTTTTAATGATATAGTTGGGGCTGGTCCTGCTTCAAGTATTGTGCAGGGTCCCTTCCAACCCTCATTTTCTGCAATTCAATAATGTGCAGGGAGAAACAGCAGGCAGACCTGAGGGCAGCCCCACAGCGAGAGGTTGCTGCCGTGTTAGGCTCCCAGGCCTGGGGAGGCACAGAAGTCACTTCTGTCGCGCTGCCCGGTCAGCGAGCTCGGTGCCGGGACTCTTAGCAGCACAGCGCTGCACAGCACACCACTCGTTGCTTATTACTGAGCTTTGGTTGAATTTCCAGAATCGTGTTGCACCCAGCCCACCTCCGTGCTTGCTACCATCCTGCCAACCCACCTCCATGCTGGAGAACACCTCCTGCTCTCCTGTCTGGTGTTTTTTTTCCATTTGGACCCCTGAGTTTTCAAAGAGGTACTCATTTCCCTCTGCAGCTTTTGCCCCCTAACCCACCCTGGTTCTCCTCCCACACAGCTGGCCTGGCTCAGCTTCAGTTTGGCTCCTGGCAGAAGTCTGAAAAGCACGTGCCCAAATGAGAGAGTAAGGCGCTGCGGACAAGGCTCCGGTCCCTTGCTGTCTGTTTGCAAGGCGCCGCGAATGTGCCTCTCTAGTGCTGTGCAAGTAACAAATAAGGCTATTAAAGCACAACGGCTTCTTTCTCTTTCCTTGTTTTCAAAGCCATCGTTGTGCACTGAAGGGGATGGCCAGAGAGCAATCGTCACTGTTCTGTCATGTTAGCTCACTCATATTTTGTGGCCTTGAAGCAAATATGCTTTAACTCGGCGGTTTCGATGCATGGTGTGGTATTCTCCATAGCCCTGCCACTTCCCTCAGCCTCTGCTTCACAAAAGTAGACTGTTCCTCACACCTATAAATATATTCAGAGAAATGTCACAATCTCTTATTGTTCCTCCAGCATGTAATGTAGCCCTAGGTAGCCACCCTAGAAAAAAGGATTTTCACAGTATAATTTCAGGCAGTTACTGCATACTGCAGCCTTTCCTCAAACTCTCCTCTTTCTGCACTTCACTTTTCCGCTTCTAAAAAAGCCATGATTGATATTAGTCTTTTTTTTTCCTTGATAAAAATGTATTTTCCCTTGATCTCAGTGTTGGTAATACATTATTCAGTGTTCTTTCTTAATAACAGGCATTGGTTGTTCCATTACTCACTATAGTTATTACAATGGTAAAGGCCTCATTCATCAGTATTTGACTTGCCCAGGCGAACCTTAATGCCTCACCGATTTCTCCATGCATCAGGACAGCTGTGTTGGATGCAGGGCATTTACAATTTACAATGTTTTGCCAGGACGTTGGGAATGCTGTGACTTGGAGTATTATGGTGGTAGTTTAGTCTGGTGGTGTAGGTTTTCCATATTTTGCTCGGCTAGCCAGCAAAACCAAATAGAGCAGGTAGGCAAATACACGGGTTGTTTGCCATGGCAAAGGACGAGTTTCCACTGAACGTCACATCTCCTGGTTCTGATATTTCTCCTGAAAATTTACAGGGTTCTCATCCTTCATGTTTTATGCCTCTTTCCCCTTTTTTGATAGTGATAAAAGAGACGATGTGGTGTGTGCGCGTGTGTGTGGAGGGATTCTTACATTAGTTATGAATAAAAATACAGGTAGAGAAGATTGTAAAACTCTAAATCAACGGTTCTGTGCACGGGAGTTTCACAATGGGACGCTCTTTAAAGGATATTGTCTGGAACATTACCTTTTACTCAGTCATTGCTAGGATTCTTGTGGAAAATGGACATAAAAGAACTGATATAAAGTAGGAGTGGATTTTTATTTCGCATTTCTGATCATACAATTGTTGGCTTACAAAATTGAAGCAGAGGGCCAGATAAGAGGTATGGCCAGTGACAGCCAATTGCAGCTGATCTGTTACTTGAAAACGAGTCACCTGCAGAAAAGGGTTTAATTCCTATCTTGCATCTGGACACAGGTAAGCACCTGTATGTGCACAGAAATGACAGAAATCTACCTGCCTGAATCCAAAAGCAGCTTGATGGCATAGGACATTTGTATGGGTCCCTACAGGAAGAAGAACGTGTCATACCAGTGGAAGGCCGAGGTCCCCAGAGCATCCCTGAGTGCAAGTGGCTTTCTCTGAACCTCAGGTTTTCCTTTACTAACTTGTTGAGTTGTGAGGATTGTCCAGCTGTCTGGTCTCCGCAGCCTGTAATTATTTCCTCTTAATTGGAAGTGTGCAACTTTGCATTCATTGACAGGATCACAGAAACCAAACCAATTGGTCTGATGTGCATTCTGAAATGGTTCCGATAAGTAATTTCCAAATTAATCACTAATGATGCACATGAGTTCAAAGAAGTCTGTGCCCTCGACGTGCTCTGAGACGCTCTACTATTCTGCCGGTCTAGTTCCCAGCATCCAGAATTGCTGCACTGCGTAACAAATCTGGCAGCATTGTTTCCACCTCGCATTGTTCACACCAAACTTCTTTTTACTACTGGACTCCGTTTGTCAGTGCTCTGGACCAGCCTGAGAAGAGGTTTTTAAGCTTTCAGTCCCTACTAGTCTTCATGGACCACACTACAGCCTTGAGACCAACTGGCTAAGCAGCAGCTCTGCAGAAAAGGACCTGGGGGTGACAGGGGACGAGAAGCTGAACAGGAGCCGGCAGTGTGCCCTTGGTGCCGAGAAGGCTACCGGCATCCTGGGCTGCGTCGGTAGGAGCGTTGGCTGCCAATTGAAGAAAGTAATTCTTCCCCTTGATTCAGCACTGGAGAGGCCACATCTGGAGTCCTGTGTCCAGTTTTGGGCCTCCCCCTACAGAAAGGATGTGGACAAGTCAGAGAGAGTCCAGCCAAGAGCAATGAAATGGTTCAGGAGTTGGGGGACAGGACTGCTGAGGAGAGGCTGAGGAAACTGGGCTGAATTATTCTGGAGAAGGGAAGACCGAGGGGGATTGAATAGCAGCCGTCACCTCCCTGCAGGGGGCTGCAAAGAGGCTGGGGGTGGACTGGTCTCAGTGGGGGCAGACGACAGGACAAGGAGCAATGGGCCCCAGTTGCAGCAAGGGAAGTTGAGATTGAATATTAGGAAAAACTGTCTCACTAGGAGGGTGGCAAAGCACTGGAAGGGGTTACCTAGAGAGGTGGAGGCTCCATCCTTGGAGGTTTTTAAGGCCTGGCTCGACAAAGCCTTGTCTAGGATGATCTGGTTGGGGATGGTCCTGCTTTGAGTGGGGGGTTGGTCTGGATGATGTCCTGATGTCCCTTCTGACCCTCCTTTTCTATGATTCTACATCTGTTCTCACAGACTCACCCAGAAACTTGCAGTTAGAGATCAACCTTTACAAGCGATCTCACTCTCTATCGCATTATTTATCTGCACTGAAAATAGGAGTTGTATTTGGGGCTTCAAATACTGGGGCACGAGAGCCCTCTGTAGTCGTGGACTTTTAAAGGAAGACCACTGAAATATTGCATGAGATTAATAGAGACCAAGCTCCTGAACTAGGTGATGGAGTAATCCATTTCAGTGCATTACCAAGCTAAGTTAAGGGCAGTAGACAAATTGTTTCGCTTTGTAAAAGGAGCCATTTTCTTTTTAAGTAAATAAAGCTATTTAAAAAACAGGCAAAAGGCAGAGGGAAAAACGGACACCTCAACTCTGTGTAAAACTTCTCCTTACAGTTTTTAAAATAGACCAGAATTTACAATGCACCCCGGATTGGTACTATACTTTGGTTAAAATTTGGAACAGGTTAACAGTAGTACATCTGTATTCCTCCTGGACTAGATTATGGAAGTCAATGGTTAAATTGTGTTTTCATTGTAAAATATAAATATTTTAGCTTGGCAGCATTATAAGCAAACCACTGTACATCTTAAGTAGTAATTATTTTGACATTTTCTTCACTGCTGATTCAAAATGGCTGTTTGAAAATGTGACAGCGGTTTAAAAATAACTTGTGGTGACGTCTCGCCCTTTCAGGGAGCAGTGGAGAACAGAGCAATGCAAGCCACATATCTGATGGGTGCAGACAGACCAGAAGGACCAGTCATACTGTGCCCTCAGTGGTATGCACAGGGCTGCACCTTTTGAAATGCATCTTGACAAGCATGCATTTAGGTTTTGGACAGCCCAAAAAGCTGCCCTCCACTTCCTATGCAGTTGTTTAGAAGATGGCAGAAGCATAGGGCATTTCACGTCCTCTCTCCTCCTTGTTTCTGATGGCTAGAAAATGGTATTTAGAGGTTTGCTTTTGGGAATTGGCTTATAGGTGAAGTAGATATGCACTTGAATAATGGTCCACAGAATGATAGACAGTGAGGGCTGGAAGGGACCTCAGGAGGTCATCTAGTCCAGGGGAACATCAAGTGTTAACTGATTTCTAAAAAGCCTGTTTCTGAAAGTTTCCGGTCTGGCAGATAAGCAATGAACAGACACACAAGCTGGGAAATTGAAGACATGTACCACACTGTTTCATAGCATGAGATAAGGTGGCACCAGGTCACAGTGCCCAAGTGCAGAGCCCTTGGGATTTCTGGTTTTGGGGAACAGAGCAAATGAGGAGAAAGCTCAAATTAGGATGTGTGCATGTGATGGTTTTGTGAAACAAAGGAATATGCTGACAGGACAGAACATGGCCATTTGGCGACCACAGAGAGACGAATCAGCAATGGCCAGAGATGAAGAGTCACCACAGAGGGGAAAAAGTACAAAAGAAGGGATTTCAGAGCTACAAAGGGTCCCCAAGTAGGGAACCTGAGGCCACCATGGACAGGGGGCATGCTACCAGTCCGTCTCATGCCCCCACTGGGGACGAGGGCAGGGGGTGGTTGGGCCTTGGCCTCCGATCTCTAGGCTGCTGACATCTGACATTCAAGAGTGCCTAAGGGCGAAGCTCACCTGCTGGCCAGATGTACCTTACCGCTGATGACAGCTCTAGGAGTGGTAGATATAGAATTGTTTGCGTTATTCCGATCTGCTATCACTGTGTATCCAATAAACTTTGCCTATTATCACATGGAAAGGTTGTGGTCAATCTGAAGGTTTTGGATCTATTCTACCCAGAGCAAGGTATCAGGGTCATAAATCCAGTTCCAACAGTTTTCAGACTTGTACAGTCATTAAGCTCAATGTTTATGATGTGGATGGTTAATGATTTTCAGTGGGGCTTGGGTACCTAAAACTCCCATTTCCTCTGAAAGTCCCAGCCTTGCTGGTGCCTTTCTTGGGAAAATGTTTAACTGGGGACCTTGTTCTAAAGTAGGGAGCACTGATGAGAGGTCATGCAAACTTGCACCCACTTATGGCTGGAAGATGTTGCTAAGTAAGGCCACCAGTATAGAGGATAAAATGCCAGGAGAAAAAGAGATGGATGTAGAATTAAAGGGCTTTCTTTGTCTCTAGTGCTTTTAAAGATGCATCAATAAAAAATGACAACATAGTATATACTGAACTGAGTAGGGGCATGCAGTATGATTTGCTTGGGTTAAGCAACTGCACATTGAATTGTTTGCGGGGGAAAGGAGAAAAAAGGGGGGCAGGAGAAAGAAAGAGGTTAAAATACCACTCAGTTTATTTCTGTAGCTACAGCATGTCTCAGCTATTGTCTGAATTTCTATATTCTTTCAATTGCCAATTGAAAGCTGAAGTTTGAGGTCATTTTTTTTTAACGGAGGCAGTAACTAAGAAAATCATTGTCTCTTTATTTTTACTTTTCAACTTAAAACATTCTGCATATGTTTAGAATGAAATTTGGTAGGAATTTGCTGAATACCAAATGAGTAGGTTGACATTGAATGGGGGAACGGTGACAAATCTAGACCAGCTGAAAAGCTCTAGCAGGAGCTCTTGCAGCTCTTGGATCAGTTAAATGCAAATATTTAACTTACATTAGTACTGAGAGGCAATGGATAAGCTTATGGTTTTATCATGAAAATGTTTGATAAATTCACATGAGAGAGCTGTGTGTGTTGGGACGGAGGGTTTGAAGGGCGTGACACTCAAGGGAAAGTAGCCACAGCACGCATCTTTGCTGCACATCTACACCAGCAGAACATTGACCATCCCAAGTGTGTGTTGTGATGAAGCATTGCATCCTGGGACTTGTGGTGTGCAGATCTAATACACCTACTCTTCTACATTTCCCATGGTCCTATATATTCTTTCATTGGACAGTGTCAAGTGCATCAAAGTTGTCACAGGTTTCCAGCTGTAGCAGAGCACTAGGGTGCTCGCTACTGGTAATAGTAATAAGGGCCCAGCTGCCAATCTTCAGGGCAGCGCAGGTGAGGGTTGCTGGGGCAACCAACTTGGTCAGGTGACCAGAAGGGGGCAGGGCCTGGCCTTTATAAGCAGTCAGGCTGAGACCAGAAGTCAGTTCCCCTCTGGCAGCCTAAGCAGCAGGAGCCCTGCTGCAGAGCAGAACAACCTGACCGCCTGAGCGTTGGTATGATGATACGGGGTGGAGAGAACCCCGACAGGGAGGTATTGAAAGAGGGCCAGGTTGGCTGGGAATTGACGTTATAGCCAGGAGGCTTATTTTGGGTTACAGCCGGTTGGCTCATGGCTTTATGTTTTCGGTGTGGTCGTTTGTGTAATACCGGAGGACCGGGTGAAGCTGTAGGGGTTGGAGGAGGCCTCAGGGGAGCTCCCCAGTAGTGTGGGGTTCCTGGTGCTCTGGGAGGGCAAACCAATTGGGTGCCAGAGAAGGCACAGCAGTTGGCGCTGGGGTGGCACTGTGTTTGGGGTCTTGACCCCAGCCCCGTGTGGGCGGTAGTCGGAGAAGCCCAGTGGGGCGTATGACCCGAGGAAGGGGTCTGGGGCCAGGTAAGGCCGAGGCCGCCTGAGTCCCGAGCGCAAGAAGCGTGAGCACAGGCCCGAGTGCGGGCGGGGGGCGCGAGTAGGAGCCCCAGGGAGGGATGTGCAAGCAAGAAACCCCGTGGGGTACAACGTTCAGGGGACACTGACCCCAGTCCCGTAGAAGGGGTCTGGAAGGCCAGATAAGGCGGAGGCCACCTGAGCCTGATGAGGAGGAGCCCGAGTCGGGTGTAAGACCCAGAAGGAGGGTCAGGGGGCCAGGCACGGCTACGGCCACCTGAGCCCCGTCCGTGGGAAATGCAGAAAACGAGGCCCCAGTGTGAGTAACTTGCAGAATCACGTGGAGTTAGACCCCAGTGTGGGCGTGAGCGCGGGGAGACAGGCCCCAGTGGGGCACTGCCTGTACGGGAGGGTCCCCAGAAAGGGGGCGAACCTATTGAGAGGCCCCAGAAAGGGGGGCGGACTTTATCGAGAAGCCCCAGAAGGGGCGAGCTTAGTGAGAGGCCCCAGGAGGGGGACGCGTACACAGAGAGGCCCCGGGAGAGGGCAAGTACCAGACTAGAGAGCCCGGTGAGGGTAAGCATATGGTCAGAGGGCCACTAAGGAAGAGGATAGACGCAGTAACATCCAGAACGCCTGAGAGGCTCGGGGCGTGGTAGTGGGGTGGAAGGAGCCACGCGACGCCCACAGGGTTGGGGCACCAGAACCTATTTGTAGAGAGCAGGGACCTGAAGGGCAAGAGCACCAGGTCCAAGGGGCCAATTAAAGGCAGCCTCCCATTAATATTATAGAACCATCAAAGTCGTGGCGGGCGAGAACGAGGGTGCCAGACAGGCAACCTGGCACGGTGGGGGCGCCAGGAGGGATCACGGCCGCTCCTGGGTCCCCGCCCTGCGACACCAGCATTACCATGACTAACTTATAACTGTCATTATAGGATCATGGGAGGGGGCATGGGGGGCCTTGGTTATCTTGTGGGTGTGTGTATGCGTGTGTATACACACTCCAGGAAGAGCACAAACCAACTGCAGATGCTTCTTCAGCCTGACAAAGGGTACTTGTACCCGAAAGCTTGCAAAGAGCAATTTGTCCAACTGAGTTGGTCTAATAAAAGATACTGGATTTACCCAAAGAACCTTGTCTCTCTCTTTCTCCACCCCCCCATCTATCTATTGATAGATATAGATATCTATATCTATCTATCTATAGATATTGAGATATATATATCTCGTTTTACTTAAAGTGGAGATAACCTTACAAAAATAAAAGCTGTTGTTGCAAGACAAAGATTTTTGCGTCCTTAATTATTTTTTAAAGCAAGCTGCCGTTATGCTTCCTTGTTGTGGTAGAGTGGCAGCATGGGATATTGGAGGCTAAGGAATCCGACCCGTATCGCAGGAGGGTTGACTCATGGTTGCCTGCCATTGACAGCCAGTGTGTGAGGGTCAGATCAATATACTCATTGTTATCCTGGGTGCATCTCCTCTCTGAATAGGGGTGCTGGAGCTAGGCTGTGCTTCCATTCAAAAATCTTGGCTTCCAAGTGGGTACTTGGCCCAAGTAGATCTGAGGATTTTCTTCTTTATGTATTTTTTTAAAAACAAAAATAAACCTAAAACAAATTGTGTGTGCACCAGGGCAGGAGGGGAGAGATCTGGATTTGGACACCTTGACAGTACACAGATTTTATGAACAAGAAAAACTACTTCCGGTGAGAGAAGGTGAGAGACGGCTACAGAGAATTTGCTTTTTGGATACATCACTAGGTGACAACATATATTCTTAAGTATCTCAGCATAACAACTTTTTTTAATAGTGCAACTTGGTATCTCCATATTTGATGAACTTCACTGCGAATCCGAATTTAAGATTTTTCAGGAAAAAAGTGTCCTGCGAGTTTGAGACATTTCTTTGCTATAAATTAGGTCCGTTTGTTATGTTTGCCCTCTTTACACCACATTACTAATGTTTTCCACCTCTCCTACTCTCAAATACAGAAATACAATTTGAAGGATATTTACTTAAGAAAACTGGGGAGATAAAATAAGCAATGTCATTTATGTGTGTGTTAAATTCAGCACATAGAAAAGTAAATACATTTCTCACAGATAGAATAGTAACCCTGTTAAATTAGACCAAAATCTTTTTTTATTAGAACTGCCTCTCTTTCCCCTTCTCGTGTTCCGCTTCCCACGTAATTTTCCTCCTTACTACTACAACTAGAAAAGACTACTACAATTAAGAAGAAACTTCTTTTTTACCTAATTATGTTTAGGTTTTGTTAATAATAGGCAGTGACCTTACCCCATAATAAGTTGAAATCCTCGGAGAGAAGCAGGCAGGCAGTGAGCAGGTTCTGGTGAGCTGGGAAACTTGGCGCGTGCTCTACTTGCCTATCATCATTTGCATGCATGCCTGTGTCCGATAGAGATTTCTACAAGTCTATTACGAGTCATTCTAGCAATTAGGTTTCCAGTCACCTGAAATCTCCCTCCTAACAGCTTGCCAAATGGTTACCTGCTCCAGTGCTCTCTGGCTCGTTCAGTATCTTGCCTTGCCACTGCAATCTCCTAAATTCCACCCATGACACGTTTGATACGGCACATTTCTTTTAGCTGTGCAGTATATAGTGAGCAGAGAAAAGACCATGTATTGCAGAAACACACGGAAAGGCATGGTACTTGTATACTGAAAATCGCAAGCTTTTCTTGCAAGCACAGAAAACAAGGTGCATAAATATTTGGCGTTGCTTGTAAAGACAGTTCCAGTAATTCTTTTTGTAAATTTAGAAGACAATATAGAATAGCAAGAAGAGTGGTTATTATGCAGGGAAGGAAAGACAATCTGTATATTTGGTTAAAAAACAAAAAAACAAAGCAACAACATCTGCTAAAGTTTTTAGGAATTCATTCTGCTGTATTCATTCTTAGTCATGCCATACCCCTGTGTACAGGCCCGCGTGTGAAAATAACGTATGTGAAATATGGATTTTGGCCAGTAGACACCAACCTCTTCTGGAGAGCGCGATGTCCCAGCTTGTGTGAGCACAGTACTGCGTGTGCACCTGAGAGGTACCTTTGCATAATTCTCCGTTGGTATCCGAGACCCCTGCGTAGAATACTTTGGGTTGTATGTAGTCTTCCTGGATTTTCAACCAACATGATCCAGCGTATGAAGCGGTAGAGAAACAAGCATAAGGATACCTCATGGTGGTCATACCTTGAGTGCATGGCATCTTCATGTTCTTTTAATCTGGTAGCTCATTTATTATGAAATCTGTCTCTCAAGAAAAAAAAAAACAGTTTCCTCTGCTTGTGGGGAGACAACAGTCCTCCAAGTTGTTCTGCAAAATGCGCTCTCTCGCAAATAAAAATATGAAACAGCCTTGACGTGGCCTGCTGGAAATGGACCTGTGGAGAGCCAGATCCCATCCCTGGCAGTGCTGTGTCTGTTTACTGTAGTGAATGTATTGAGTTTGTTAAGCTCGATGTCTTTTCAGCGGAGATGAAAATTCTCATTTACGAAGTTGCCCTGAAGGACAGAGAGAGAAGGTATGATTTTGCATTCAGTGTGATGGCTGCATATAAGCAGAGACAAGAGCATCACGCAGCTCATATTGAATACGAACAGAAAGAGGGACAGCGTGGCCAGCCTCTGGCGGGGTGCAGGCAGTGGTGAGGAGCCTTCTTCCACCAGCTCATGGACCCTGCACCGTCCTGGCGGAGAATGCTGGCTGCTTGCCCTGTGGTCTTAAACTCCCTGTGGTGGGAGAGGGGATAGGGCCGGGGTCCCGCTTTCTGATCACGTGCAACAGGTAGGAGGAGGGGGGAGCATGCTTCGTCCTTTTTACCACGGTGTCTGTGCTGGGCCAGTACATGTGGCCCGACAGCCACCAGTGGGAGTTCCCTTTCGGGATGCTAGCTGCAGCCTAGCCACTCCATGCTTCCCACAGCGAACCATATAGTACCAGGGGTTTCTACTCTGCAAGGTGCCAGGCAGTCTTCGTTGGCAGCACCTGACATGGCTAAGTCCCCCCAGGCTTTGCATAACTCATGCATTAGTCTAAGTGAGATTCAAAACCCTTGGAGGGAACCCCCCTGCCGTTTTATGAAGGGCTTTCCATCCGATATGCAAAATTTAAACCTTTAACGGAGAAAACCATACATGGCTAGCAGCTCCATTAAAAAATGGACTCTTTAGATGCTGTTGAACTCTTCTCATGCCTCATTTAACCTGGTCCTTCCCAAATCCACTCCCTGCTGTAGTGTTTCCACTTGTGCAGAAGTGTTTTGTTTGGGGCGGTCGGTGTGTAGGATGACTGTACCCTCTGTGAATCAAGCAGCCCACAAGGCCAGCCTTATTTCTTGCTATTCTGAAAATCTGCTTCCTTTTGTAACTTGAGGAATTTGGCAGCACACTATTACTGTACACTCCAGAGTGGGATTTGATTATTTTTCACAGCAAGTCTCAAAGCCACCATTAGACAGGAGAGACCTATAGGTACTACAGACCCCCTCCCCCCTGTAATTCAGCTAGATAGAATAAAAAGCACCAGGTCATCGGTTTTCTGCTTCCTGGGAGTTCCAGTTATTGAAGCATGGGATCCAGGCTTTATTTCCAAGGTCATTAACCTTGCACTGGAACTGTTTATTATCTCTGACTATGGCAGCAAATGCTGTCTCCTGTCCTGCTGGTGCATTGCTAGACTTTCTGATTCTTTGCTTCCCTGACTTCTGTGTTTTTAATCCACATTACTTAATAGTCCTTGCAGACCACTGAGCTTTTTTTGACATTTGGGTTCAATTATTGCTTTTCTGATTTTACTTTGAAAAGTAGGTATTTACCTTCATGCTGCAGGGATTAACAAACTTCCTTCGTCACCACCAGAAGCACCTGGCTTCATTTACCACATCTGTCCTTTCCTCCCCTGTTACCTGCCCATCTGTTTGTTCCAGTTTTTTAGGTTGTAAGCCTTTTGGGGCAGGAACTGGCATATGTTGTTCAGTCAATGGCACTTGGGGGTTTCATGCTGATTTGGGCCTCTACGTGTCCCTTTTGGAGAGGTGCGAGTACTGGCATTTTTTTCTGCATTTGATCACTGTTGTGAGGCCATGTTGGGGAGGAACAGATTTAAAATGATATTTTAAAATAAGATGAAGGTCATTTGGCATACGAGGAGAATGAAGGTGTCCATGGCATAGGAGCTACAAGGTGAACAGGAGGCCACAGCCCCATTTGGAAGTAGCATAAGGAACAGTTGACGAGTAGTAGGAAATGGGCATGGAAGTGAAGGCAGGAGCGAGAGCTGTCCGAAGCTTCAGGCATGAGGATCAGAAATGCTTGAGCCTAAAGAAGGTGAAAAGAGGAAGCAAAGCCAGGTTGGGGATTTTGGGAGGTTGAGTGGGACAGTCAGAGTGGCTGGCGTGGACCGGTGGTGAAGTCCTGCATATGGAAAAGTGGAGCAAAAGGACCTGACCTGGAGAGAGTCTAAACAGGCCAGGGTCAACTGCTAATATCTTCTGCTTTGTACCACGGGCACAGCTAAACTTGTCCTTTCCTTTTACAGGTAGCCGTGACTTGACACGTTGGCATCTGCCACTTGTGGCAATGGCCAATTTTTTGCCATTCTGGCATTGTAGGGCTTATGCTAACCTAACAGAAGCCCATAACTATGATAAATTAAGCCTTATTCATAGGTAGATGGTGGTCCCTCCGGGTCAGGCAGTCGGCAGTCCATGATTCCATTTAAAAAATGTAAAAAAAGCCATTTTGTTGTTAGGGATGTCTGCTGCATTTGTTTGTTAATTAAGTCATGAGGTTGCAGTGCCATCACCAGAGGGCAGGGTGGCTTATTCTACACTTGCACGGGGCAGGTTTCGCCTCTTGGTCGGAAATATTTGCTTAGGTAAAGAGCGCAGGCTGCGCCTCTGATTAGACCGCCTTAAAACATCCTTGTGTATTTTAATCAGGATGATAAACCCACCCAATTAAAATCAACACTAACGATTTGCTGATAGCTGCTAAAAAGAAATAGAGTTTACTAGTTGAAGGCCATAATAATAATTATTTTTCACGGAAAAGAGCCCAGCAGCACAACAAAAAAAGGGCCTCTTAATATACTCAGGCTCTTAAGCTACTAGAACAGATTGGGTTTTTTTGTTGTTTTTTTTTTTAAACTTGGTCAAGTTCTGGATTTGTTATAACTGCAAGAGAGACATCTTTTGGGAGTCTGAATCTGCCATAAACCTAATGGAAGAAATGATGGTGGGCAGTAAGGCTCAGATGGCAAAAAGAGCTATCCCAAGACCTGGACCCCGATCTCTAGCCTGCAGGGCCCAGCTCAGGAGTGCGGCACTCTTTGCTCCATCAGTAGATGAAGCGAAAGGATGAAAGTACTTTCTTGGAGATGCCTGTTCACTCGCTCCCTGTGTGTTTTAACCACCGCACTGCTCCAGCAAATCCTCTAGCTGTTTTTCAAAAAGAAGGATTGTTGCTCAGGCCTTTCAAAGGGTGCTTGTTGGCACCTACCCTCAGGAGGGGTTTCAAGCTGTGAATCCTGAGTGGAGCCCGGTGACTGTCTTGGAGCCCTGCTCAAGCCCCTAAGCTCTGGAGAGGTTGGGATATCAGATATGCTCTGCTGTTTAGCGGTTGCTAATCGTGTCCCTATATAAATGCATTTGCAAGATGCGGGTGGAAGGTTTCTTTGGCCTTTGTGTTATGTGAAACTGGTTGACTTGGAAAGGACAGAGCAGGCAGCAAGGAGGTAGGATTTTCAAGCAAGATGAGCAGTGGTCTTAGACTAGATGTTGACAGAAGTAGGAGGCTCGAACCAGGAGTGAAACGAACCGTCTCCTGTTGCCTGATTTCTGCTGCATTCAGGGAAATGGGACCTTACAAGCATTGTTTCTTGCTGCCCTGTTTAATATGCGAGCATCTGGCTCCATGCGCCTAACTGGAACCACCTCCGAGACTGATTTTGACCTACCGCTTGGATCAGAGTCACATTATTGTATTGTTTGGGATTGGTTTTAAGTATTACCACATTGTGGCCTTCCCTCTGGTGTTCATTGCTTCATCTTTTCCCTGTAGCACCTTGGTTAACTCTGACTGGATAAATACTCCAGAAATCTCAGTCTTGATGGCACAAGCTGGAGCCTGCTAAGTCTGTGACTTGGAGAGGAAGTCTTTATTTGTCCCGACAAGAAGTGAGGATAACTGGAAGTGGCTTCCTTTATTTGCTTGAGGCATACTGCAGATTGCTTTTATGTTAGATCTGTTTTCATCAGCCATCAAAAACGGGACTGAAAGCAAACAGTTAATTTTTTTTGTGTATTTAATTCTGACTTTATTTCTTCCATGGCACACTTTCTGCTTTTTCTGATCTGGGAAAGGTAGTTACTTTATTCTATTAAACCTTGTATGTATTAATATAAATTGTGATCGAGGGCTTGGCTGGATACTACTTAAGCTTTTGTACAACCATATATTGTACAAAAATAGTAAAATAAATCAAAAGATTTTATGATCATGGAGAGGGAGACTGACAGAACCCAGATATGACTTTGTGTCCTGGCTAAAGGAATGAAGCTAAGTGGTTAATAATGAAAAGTTAACAAAAATAATGAATGCGTTTGGAACCATGCTTTTTTTCCCTTTTTCCTTCTTTTTTCCTTTTTTTCTTTCTTTTCTTTTTTTTAAAGAATGGGGTATTTCTGGAAAATCTGATCAGGAAAAGCTGCGAACATGGAAGTCCTCCATTAAAAAAGAGGTGGGGAAGGAAGTGCAAGGAGCCTCGGCGGGCTCAAAGGGCGTTGCTCGTTCCTCATCCAGTTGTGTCATGATTTCACTCGGAGGATCTTTCTCTGAAAATAACGCAGCGCAAATTCCCTAACCGTCTGCATCATCTCTTGCAGGCCCCGACGACCAACGTCGATCATGTCGTTCCGGTTTGGACAACACCTCATCAAGCCCTCCGTTGTGTTTCTGAAGACCGAATTGTCCTTCGCTCTCGTAAACAGGAAGCCAGTGGTCCCGGGACGTATCCTTTGATAAAAGCTGCCGAAACGGATGCGTTACGGTGTCCCGACGTCCTCTCAACGAGTAGGGGAAGCTCGGCTGACTCCGAAGACGGGGTAAGTTGTTACTCATATTTATTCTGAAATCAGGCGGTGGAACGTAATATGCTTGATCAGTGTTGCAGAACTTCTGAAACCGGTTGCCTAGCAACCATGACCTTAGAGGTGAATTTTCTACTGACCTTTTCACTACAGAAGATGTATAAATAAACAGGTGCTTCTAAAAGGACTTTAAAGTGATTCTGAGATGGTACTGTTTAAATTCCACATTATGCTGAATAACACATCCTATTTCCCCGTGGTTAGTACTGTCACTTATTTTTAGGTGCAAGGAAACGCTTTACAGAGCATTTTCGACGTATTTTCCTTGAGTTTAAATGTACCATATTTGTCAAATGGTGGTAAAGTCTGTTCGGGTGACTATTTAAAAGATGCATTGTTTTCCAAGCAACATGTCTTGCTTCTATGCATTTTGGATAGGAAGGAATTAAGTAGACCACCTCCATAAGCATGCACACTTGCGGAGAAAAATTAGATCCAGGGTTGAATGCAAGACCCACTATCCATGGAGATGCACTGGGAATTGTACTGTTGCGTGGGAGACTTCACACGTTGCTTCCATGCAGAGTTTAGGAGGCAGATGCTCAGCGCTTCATGGGTGCACAGTTCTGTGCGCAACTTGGCTTAATCTATTGTAAATTAAGAGTAGGGTTTTCCAAAGTGCTTGGCACTTGTCCATGCCCTTTGCATGGGAGTCATCAGTAATAGGGTTATGGGAACAGAGCTAGGCGGTGGCTGGATGTTTTTGAAAACCCATCTGAATGTTGATAATGGTTAGTGAATCGCACACCATTATTTATTTAATTTTTTTTTTTAATGTCAAAGTGTTCCCAATGTACTTGGAGGATCCGATAGCCTGCGTGCTTTAGTATTGGAGAGTTAATTCCTCTCCAGCCTTCCTCCCCCACCCCACTGAGTAAAATTCCCCTTTAAATAAAATAATCTTCCTCGTATGCCTTTTTTGAGTGCTGGGTATTCATTAAGGTTTTATGGCAAAATATAAAAAGCTATAAGAGTTTATAAAAACTGCACAAATATATTGCCCGTAGTATAACAGCATTACAAAGTATTAAGTGAGAAGTTCTTGTTATTTTTAATACTCAGCAATCCCATATAAAGTAACATATGTGCTCTCTCCGATTCGAATGAAAATGTTGCTTCAGCCACTTTGTGAAACGTGGATCCAGCCCATACCTAGATACACAGGATGGTATATGGATTGTCCCAGGTGATTGTAATTAAGATTTATAGTTACTGTATGCTGAAGTATTAAAACCATGATAGATGACTTCGTCAATTAACCAGCAAACTGAAGTATTGCATTTGATGGTTAAATAAAAAAGATGAAAAATATTTATTTTAAAGTTTTCTGGGGAATCTAGAAGTAAAGGTTTAAGAAGCCTATAAAACTTAATTATTACAAGCTTCTTTCCATCTTAAATAATTAAAGATCTATAAACTTTAGTTGTATAGTTACTACTTTCTGTTTGGCAGATGCATGTACTTGCTCAGGTTTAGCTTAGTTGCCCCATAATGAGTTTTGCAGCACATTTTATAGTGGCACATTGTTTTAATGGCTCATGTGGTGTAATATATAATATAGTCTTTGTTTTCTGTTGAACAAATGTTCAGGTAATAAAAACAAAAACCCAGCCCTTTCTCACTCTCATTATAATAATAAAAAAACCCAGGAAAAGTTCATGATGCTAAGGATAGAATACAGTATGTAAAGTAGAGCAATTTGCAGTTTTAAGTCCATAAAATGCCTGTATAATGCAGCATTCATCTCAAGACCTGGCAGTAACAAGTGTATTTTCTTTGCTTTATTGCAATAATTTTATCTGCCTTGTCTTTGGCACACTTACGACATTCCTTTTCATTTTTGTTTTTTCAGTAGAAAATAAAATATTAATGCATGTGAATTAGAGAGACAAAGGAAATCAGTTTGAAAGCCAGCTCACTCCAGGTGGTGGCTTTAATTAACTTGTAAGGTTGAAATTCCATCTTTAAAAGGAACATAGGATGGGAGTCTTGAATTTGCTGTAATTGTTCTTAAAATACAGTGTGCTCTGAGAAGTGTTTCTGTGAAAATGGAGTTCAGTATTTGCATCTCAGCCACTCCACATGGTTTTTGCCCAGTTCATAAATAAAAAGATGTCCCACCCACTGCTGATATCCCTAAAAAAAAAAGCTATGGTCTACCTTGGGTTGATCCCGGGAGGAGTATGCTTCCTTGGTTTCCCCAACTTTTGTGAGGCTTCGGCAACTCGGGGACTTGAATGCATTTGTCTCATAATTCCCTTTGAAAGGGAGTGACTACTTTTGTAGGTTCTTCCCAACACTGTGGTATTGGGCCAGGAAAACTGGGTCTAAAACAATGATGTCCTACTGCCCAAACTGCCGTAGGTAACTTTATCTTGAGGTCTGTAACCTACTTCTAAGCCTTTTTGTGGGTGAGGAAATAAAGGGCCATGGCGCCCTCACTTTGTTAGCAGCTTGCACGCCATTCCTGTGCTATAGCATGTTAAAGGGTGCCATGTATTTTCCACAACCCATGCGACTCGGTCTCTGGCCCATGTTGAGCTGGGTAGAGCCAATACTGCACCCATTCCCCAGCTTCTCTGGCACTTCAGCCTTCTCAAACACCAGGGGAATACACATGCATCTTACCCATGAACAAGGTTGCAAGAGGAAGCCAGGGCTTCCTGTGTCCTCTGCTTTCTCAACTAGACACCTTCCTCATCTCTTGTGAACATCCCCTTGTTCTTTATTGTTGGTGTGAATGGGTCTTAATACTGCCTGCTGGGGATGGTCATACAGCGCCTGTGCATCAACATTAAGTGGGATCTTGTACTTCCCAAGAGCTCAGTAAGAAAGAAGAGATTTGCACAGCCCCCCAGGTGAAATCGCAAGCTGTTGGGATGCTCTTTGGAGATCCAGTTTCTAGGGTCTCAGAGGATGGTGTATGCCTAAGTCCAATGGCAAACACAGGCCATGGCAGAGACCCAGAAGCAAGTCTGCAAACCTGTATAGATTATCAGCCCTGTTCTTTAATTGAAATGAGTACCATCATAACATTAACCTGTGGAAAAGAGGGGAGAAAGGTAAAAGGAAGGCTTTGCTGCTCTAGAGATATGCTTAATGGGTCTCAGTTTAAATCATCTTTTGTAATCCACAGTGTTTAGAGGATGTGTGGGAATTGAAGTGCAAGAACAGCGTTGGGATGTTTCGATGGTCAGGGAAATAAATGCACACGCAGCATTTAAAGTGTGCAACACTTCGTAAGAACCAAGCCTGTTTTTTTATTTGTTCTCAGTTTATTTAATTCAGATGCTCACTGATACCATAGTTTAGAAGCTCACACAATTCTTTTGTTAATTAAATCCACCTGCTCATTAGCAGCAGGCATTTTCTGTTGTACCGTTTTACCGATACAAATATTCTGAAGGGGTACTGCCACTTTCTTTGAAGTTTTACCATCCCTGTAACACAGTTTGCTCACATCTTCAGTAAATTTAAATCAACTTTTTGTTGTTGTTGCTGTGGCTTCTCATTTCATTGTACTGTGCTCTTTGCTTTCATCTTGTGTTAAGCATGAAAAATGAATTCGAACATTAGTGGAATCCATTTGGGGACTAGGACTTTTATTGTAAATAAAATTATTCATTTGTTATGTCCTATTGTTTTCAGCAGAGAAAGTATTGATCTTTGGATATCTGTTCAGGATGCCATAAGGAGTGCTAGCATAAAAGGAACACAGCAACATTTGTAAATTGATTGAATGCAGTATGTAATGACAGAGACAAACATCAGTTCTATGGCAATACTATATTACACAAAGCATTTTTCAGCACTTTATTGAATTGGTTATTAAAAGGAGCAGGCTTTCCAACATGGAACAATATGCTCAGTGCTATCAGTGTGAAGCAATTCATTGAGGACACGCTGACCTTTACACCCCAAAAAAGTGTGCATCTATGTGCATGTGTGTGCGCACATATAAAATTAGAATAGGTCTTTTATAAGACTTTTCAGCCAGTGTTTATTGTAAAGAAAAGTTTTCGGCATCCAGAGATATGCTGCAATTTGACTGCTCCAAATATATGCAGCTGATCTGGACTCTACAGGTCTTTTCCCTAGAATTTCAGCAAATGGTATGCCTGATTGTCGGAAGCTGTGCAATGCAAGTCTGATGCATCTGGTGTTTCCTGGTCGCTTGATTTCCACCTGGAGTTAATGGTCCAGTTGTTCATTGCTCTGGACAGGTCATGGGCAGAGAGCGATTGTAACTCTCTCTGCCCATGATTGTAAAGAAAGAAAAGGTTAGTTGAAGCAGATGTCCCCATGGCTGTGGAGGCAGGCTGCTCTGGGATCACATCTGGAGGTCGTCAGCACCTCCTGGACATTGCGGTGCATGCTGGGCTGCAGCTAATTGATCACCTTTGAAGGTTCATATCATTCAATGCGGTTCATATTATTCAACTGAAAGACACATTAATGCTAAGGATAGAATATAGTATGTACAAACAAACAAACAAGCAACGCCCCCCCCCCCTGCAAATTGCTTTACTTTACATGCTGTATTCTGTGTTTAGCATCATGGCCTTTCAGTGGGGTCCAGATTATTGAATTGTCATTGTGCAGTGGGCATTTCTGCTGTCTGGAGGCTGACGTGGTTCTCACGTGTCTCTGTGTTTCAGCCGAACTAAGACTTCACCTCGGCTCCGCAGGGAACTTCTGTTCCAAGCCCAGCAGCTTGGACTTAGCATGGGGCTACGATTTGATTTTAGTACAGAGATTCATCATCTGAATGATGCTGCCACTGCTGTACTGGGCATTTTGGTGGAACTAATTAATGCCGGGCACATCTCCAGGGAGATAAAGGGTCAGGCCACATAAACCCCAGATGCCTGAACGCTTACACAAGCCAGCAGAATATGCAAACTTAACTGGTTTGCAAGATAGGATGACAAATCACTCCTGAAAGAAGACACATTCATGGGATTTCTGGTTCTGCTTCTGAGTGAATAAGAAGCTGTAGATGAAAAGCCTCCATCACTTTACTGCGGGTCCCCTCTTCTGATCAGAAAAAGAGAGGGTAGCGACATAGGCAGAGCTCAAAAAATCACAAGAAAAGTCATCCAAACTCTTCCAGGCTGGCAAAGAGATTCTGCCTGGATATGGCTGTATTTTTGGATGGAGATGTAGACAGCTTTAATAAATCTAGAACAATTCAGGCATCCCTAATGTTAATGACTAAATAGCCTTTTTAGTAGTGTTGGTTGGAAATTTGGGATTTCTAGTTAATGGAAAATTGACACTCAAGGGGAAAAAATCAGAAAAACCCTGAGATTGTGATTTTTTTTTTCCCCCTACAAAAAGTATTGATTTAAGACCATGGAAATATTTGTTTTCAGTAAAGTTGAATTGATTTGTTTTAATGTCAATGCTTTGTTTTGATGAAAACTCGTAATTTCAATAAGGTGAAATATTTGACTCTTTTTACCTTTATTTTGATTTTAACCTCCAGAAATGAAAATACAAAATATATAATGTTAAATTAATAATTGATATGATACGTATTTTAATCAAAAGAAGTCAGCAAACCGAGAAATACACTCAGTTAGACAATAGTGACACAATCCATTAAATGTGTAGATTTTGAAAAAAATTGCTTTTTGATGAAAAAGTGTTCTGCAAAAAAAAAATTTTTTTTTGGTCAGTCAAATTTTTAATGTGGAATAGCCTTAAATTCGTTGGCTCCTAACTAGTACAAGCCTGCATTCAAATTTAAATAAAAATGCCATTGAGCTTGGTATATCATTCATGAAATGATAAGTAGGATTACAACCCATGTTTTGATGAAAAATAAGGAATTTTTGATTTTCTACTATTTTTTCCAAAAGTCACAATGCTGCTTTTTGGATTGGTTAGCTTCTGCCTGGCACATAGGCATCAGAATTACAAAAAAAAAACCAACCAAACAAACAAACAAAAAACCCCACAGAAACAAAATGGGGTCATGTCTGGATTAATTTGAAATATTTATGACAAAGTTTGAACTTGTCTAATATAAATTTAGTCTAAATAAAATTAGCTTAAGTATTTGCTGTAAAACTGTGAACTGTTGAAAATCAAATGCAATTATTTTGGAGAGTATACATATTTACACTTACATAATGCTATAAAGTAGACCGGACTTCTGGTTGTGCGTGTGTACGCTTTCTGCCACTGAATGTGTAATCTAATACATTAGAAATCAACCCCAATAAGAAAGCTGTGAATGCAGCAACTTTGAATGCATGTTTGAGACTTCTGCATTGCTCTTGTCCCTTTTCCCAAAAGTTTAAAATGTAAGCTTAAGACACCAGGGGGGATGCAGACATCTGAGAAAAGACGAGGAAACAACGGGACCAGGCTGGCTAGCCTGGTAGATGATGGTCCCAGGGTGCTTGTAGCTTAACCACTGTCAAGTTTTTTGTAGTCATCTCAGAACAAAGGACCAGGAAAGGTGGGTTTGAAGGAGGCTTAGCGTGTAGCTTTGCAGATCCTCTTATGCAAATAAAGTTGGGCAAACCAGTCTCTTGCTTTCCTGTTAGATGTGATGACATATTATGTCAGCTTCTCCATAAGAGCTTAATTTTTAAAATACTTTTTTTAGAGCTTGTATTGAGAAACCTGTTAACTCTATTTCCCAAAATGTGCTGTAATAACTTGCAGAGCCGTGAATTTGTCACTGCTCTTTGAAGGCAAGATGCAAACGAGTCAAAATAAGCTTTTGAAAAAGAACTGCATGTTGTGCTTGGGCACCCCTGAAGTGTGACTACAGATGTTGCAGTGAGACATGGTCATAATGTGCAATGCTTGATCAGGAAAACAGACCCCTCAAGGTGCATGTTATTTTAGAAGCAAAGATTTTATTAAAGAGGGGTTGTTCCTTTTTTATTTCAACAAACACTCTTAAAATCTATTTCCTTTTAAAATAATTTTCAAGCAGTAGATTACTTCAGACTGTACCTGGATAATGAAACAGAACTGCTTGGATACGCTGTCCTCAGTGTCTTTGATATCTTACTTTCAAGAGGGCTATATAAAGTGAGAGGATTCTTGTAATGCATTTTTAATAATTAAATAGCCCACATAATTTTTGTGTATTGCCTCTGAATATAAAGCAAGGTCGTGCTACATGTATGCATATAATTATCTTTAAATAATATAATAGGAAGAATTATTGCACTTCTTAGCACTGGGTTGGGAATCCCTTGCTTCCATCGGTGAGTGGTTACTTACGCTATTGACTTTGCTCTGGCCCATAACATTAAAACTCCAGTTTTCTTGACTTTCTGTTGGCTTTTTGCAGGGGAAGGGAAGAGGGCCTCTTCTTGGAATCTGAGTTGCAGAATTAATCTGGGTTAATTTATATGGTCAGGGGAGAAGCAGTATGAGCACTGCTGCATCTCGCTGCCTCGGGACGTAGTCCTGCATGCTGGCCTCGTTTGCCCCCCACTGACGTCAGTGCCATTAGCGGAACTAGCACCGTTATCCCACTACCTGCCCTTTCTGACTCCTCTTTTAGCCTCTGAGTTCTTGCTGACCGAGGACTTTCTGCTCGTGTTAGTGTAAACCAGGGGTGTCAAACTCACCTGGTGCTCCAGGTTGGATCCAGGCTCCTTGTGGGCTGGATCCGGCTCGGGACCCGAGGAAGCTGGAACATGTTACCGTGGTACTTGGCAGGGGCTGGCAGTCAAGGAGCTGGAGCTGGAGCTGGGGCAGCACGGGCGGGCAGAGTGGTTGGGGGGTGACCAGGACTGTGCCAGCTCTTGCTTGCTCTCCTGCCACCCATTGCCATGTCCAGCGGGGCCAGAGGGCATTGCGTTTTACAGCAGGCTGGACGGAGCAGCTGTGCGGGCTGCCTGTTGGACACCCCGATGGAAACCATCATACGCTGGGTTGCCAACCCTCCCGGATTGCCCAGGAGTCTCCCGGAATTGGCATCGATCTCCCAGTGACGACTGAAAGCAACCTGGGAGATGGATGTTGTGAACAGGTTGAACAGTACAATTAATGACATTACGTCATGTTGGGAGAAAAAAAATCTCCCGAGATAGCTTCAGTCAGAGTTGGCAACCCTAACATGCGCAGACGGTGAGCACGTGCTGTGTTCATACAATAACCGGTCCAGGAGCCAGGTCACACAGAGCGCTCCTAAAATCCCACAGCTTCGTGACTACCCCATAGGGTCACCCCGAGCACTTCTGAAAATCCTAAGATAATTGTACAGGATCAGAAAATAGACTTCCCAAGCCGTTTAGATTGCAGGGGGAGCAAGGCATAGGTGCAGAGCAATTAAAATTGTATTAGGTATGTAAAACGGCCTCTGGGAATCGGAATAAATGAGAGAGAAATCAGCTACAGACCAAGGTTTTTGGTGTTCTCCGTAAGTTACAATTTTGTTTGTACGTTCCGCAATTTCTCATGAGACTGAAAATCTGTATATGAAACTGAGAAGAGGCTTAATTCTGAACTGCCCAAGGAACAATGGCTCAGTGCGATGCATGCCAAATTCAAGTGATGATAAGGAAGGTAATTAATTATTTCAAGGCTGGAGCAATTTTGTTTGCAACATACAAGCAGAATGATGATGTCTGCCTCAGCAAAGAAAACTGCATTTGAAGAGGCTCTTTGTCCAAAGGGGGCATTTCATAAGGACTTGTCTGCACTAATTATTTTCACCAATATAATTATCCTGATGTGACTGCGTTGGTGAAAACCCTATTCTACATGCAGTGGATTTGTGTTTATAAAAAATGTGCTTGCGCTGGCTTGAAAATACCATTGTTAAGGTACTGCTTGCATTGCTGAAGGTAACCTTCAATTGACAGCGTCAGAGCCCTTCAAGGCTCGCACCTGAGAGGAGGGGTGGCACTTCCTCCATTGGGAATAGAGAAATGGTCCCGAAAAGTGACACTGAGCACGTTGCTTTACTTGCCGCTCTCTGCAACCGGCAGATGTCATGACCTGGTGTGACACATTGGTAAGATCTCTAATAATGGACCTGTGCAATTTGATGATAATAATTATAATAATAATAGCAATGCAAGTAATAATAATAATTGTAATAACAACAACAATAATAATTCATGCTTGGGCCTTTAAAACTAAGTTCTTGCCTGCATTAGCCAAATCTGATGGCTGCCAGCTAAAAACAACTTTGAATAATCCCTTTTGGTTCTCTTGTTCTTTCTACTGCATTTGGGACTTGTAAAAGGTTTAAAACCTGCTTTACCTGTGATCCTTTCATCTGCACTGGATTTCAAGGGAGCTCTCCTTCCATCTGCCTCTGAGAGTATGTGGCTGAAGGATGTTCCTCTGTAGGCAGAACTTTTAGTCCTCATTAGCTTATGGAAAAGCAGGAGAGAGTTCGAATCACAAATCCTTTTTAAGACCAAAGCAAGCAGCGATCCTCATCACTGGAGTATCTGTTCAGTGTTTCAGTAAGTACTGTCTGGAGCCCCTACTCTTCTAGTGAAACAGGAATGTGTAATACCTGAATATACACATTTTACTGGAGGGGTTAGTTATACGTCGGTTCGATTTCAGGGAGTCTACCTTTGGCTTCCTCCTGTTACACCTTCTGTTGCTTTGTCATCCAACTTAAGAGTCCCTGCTAAAATGTGCAAGTGGCATGCCTGTTAGAAACATGATACAATTGTGTGAATTGCACGTAGGGTTAGCACGCTTGTACACGATGCACGCACTAGTATAGTTTACAGAACCCCCCCTTTCGGCACATTTATCCTCCTTGATCTTGCACAGAGGAGTGTTCATCAGGATACACCCCATGCTATTGTGTATGGGACCCTTGGATTCAAGTGGCAAAATAGGAGTTGGATTTTAAGCAAAGACCCATGCCGTAATGATGTGGAAAGATCCCCAAGAAGAAAGAATGGCCCTGTTAATGTTTTAGCATAGTGAGAAGCTAAGCTTAAATACTCAGTGAGGAAAATTGCTTATTTAAGAGAAAAAAAACTTAGACACATTTTCTAAGATAAAGAAGAAAACATATTCATGGAGATGCCCAAAGTTTCAGGGGAAGCACAAATGAATGTAAGAGATATCAGAGAACGTGGGATTGGTTATAAAATGAAAATGAGTATGTGTGGGGGGGCATGTTATTTTTTTGAATTAATAAATGAATGGCATTCATGTCTTTTTTTTTTTAAAAAAAAAGGAAGAAATCCTCTTCATAAATCATAAAATAGTTTTACCCCAGCAATTATCTTCTGTTCTAGTAGACAACAAGTTTGTAATTGGGCTGGCCACTGAACAAAACCTGTAGTTTTTACACTTAGCCGAATAAAACTAAGCACAGCAGTCATAAATTGACAATAGATAGGAACTATGAAGAGGGTGTGCTGCTACCCTCGCAGTCCCACGATCACAGAAAACTCCTTCATCCCAACATCCTTAATAGAGGTTACTGCTCATTACCCATGGGCACTAATTATCCAAGTGGTATGAAAGAAAGGATTAGTGGGGGGATTTTTCATATAATTGGGTTAGTGGTCTTTGCTTACATGTTAAGTGTTATGCTTTTTTTAGTGGCTGAAATGTAGTTCCTGACTAATGAGGAGGATGACAATCCCATTGCATTTTGTGCAGGTCCAGGTGCTTTTGTCCTCAACACAGTCATCAAAATATGATATGCAGCATATACATAGTTAATGGAGTCCAGGCAAGATATTGCAAGGTTTGCACTTATGGCAGAATATAATTAAAAGAGATGATTGGAATACATGGTTATTCATAATAAATGTCACACAATTACCATAAGTAATGCAACACACATTTAAAATTTCCATTTGTAATGAAAATAGATTTGCTGGAAAGTCACTTGGAAATTTCATCTATTCCAGATTGTTACTAGCATATCCGAATGTTTTGTGTTATTCAATGTACTGTACCACACAATGCTGTCCCCAAATGCATTTTGAGAGGAATATAACATAACTTTCCTCTTTTAACTCTTAAAAAGGAATGTAATGATACGAGGCTCACTTGTCTTCAATTCTGTGCTCTGAATCTAGAGCTAGTTCTGCACAAAAGCTTTAATGCATGACATTTTTTAGTGAAGAGCCTCAAATAAATGTTGGAATTTGACTTGCTGTAATTGTGTCTAAAGTGGGCATTTTATGATTTCACTAATGTCATCTTTTAATTGTACTCTTTATGTCAGAAGGCTGATATATTCCCAAATATATGGAAGGGATTGACTAGTGTGCTGTGACGTTTCTTCTCCTTGTCCTTTGAAGCACCAGTAAAAGTATCATTTGTAATGGCAGCTCATACTGCGGACTTTTACATAGTATTACAAGCGGGTCCAACCTATAATGGTAACGTATAGACACTAATCTTTTGAGAATAGGTACGGCAGTCAAGTCCTATTGGGTTTAAAGTTCACCGTGTGTTGACACAGTCTAATCAGTGTTACTGGTTCTGGGTCTATATGGCAATTAGACCATAAGTCCCTATTGTTTCTTGCACACGCAGTCAAGCTCCTTGAGACCCCCAAATGAGTGCTTCGCACTTGCTTTTGCAAAACCTTTTAGAGGTCTTTCTAGCTACCATTCTGACTCCTTTGTTTTGAAAATCTGTCTTTCCCTGGGGTTGGACCAGTACATGAGAGACCAACAGAGGTGATGGTTTCCAGTTGCTTTGCAGTAGCGTCTCAGTTTCAACTGGGAGTCTGGCACCTTCCCTGGGCAGGCTTTCTGAGTGGTCAAGATTAGACATGAGTTCAGAACAGACGATATAATGGCAGTCCTGAGACCAAATACAGGTTGCATTACAAAGCAGAGTGCACAGTGGAGGATTTGATATCCGTACTCTCACCTAGAAGGTGACTCATTGGGCTCAGACCATCTACTAGGTCTTTGCTTCAGAACTTCAAACTTCTTGAGGCCTCATGTTCAGTGAAATTTTGGATCACAACATTTGACACTCAGCAGCTGATCAGTCAGGAACCCAAGAGGGGTGCTTATACCCCAAAATATAAGGTGAAAATTTTCCCATAATCAGTCCTAGAGACATCATCAGACTATGTTCTGAATAATGGCCTGAAAATGTTTAAGAGACTGTGCCTGAGAGCAGTTAACTTCCCCTTGATGCCTGATTTTTCTCTTTTTCTAAACCATCTTAAGATAGTTATGGTTATCAAGACATCTTTTCATCTTAAAGATTTATTTTGAGTTCAGCAGGTCTGTTGGGACTAAAAATTATCTTTATCTGCTAATGATTTGGATGGATCATGATAACCTCAGCATGGTTTGATGAAAATGGCAATTTGGATATAATGAGTATTACATAAGATCTGTCAAGATAAAGTAAAGCAGGAAATACTGCACTAAATTTTTATCCAGTAATTTTAGAGTGCAGTCTGGCCTGTAGTGCTTGAAATAGTGAAAAGTTTAAAAATAATACCATGCTTCTTTAATTTGTTTGCTAAAATTTGGTTGCATTTGGGAAATTTACTTCCGCAGAAATGGGACTGTGGAGATCAAGATTTCTGGTCCTGTAACTTCCAGGTGGAATTTGTTCAGCTATAATTAAAGGGCCATTTCTTGTATCAGAGCATAGGCACCAATCCCAGCATGAAATCTTGTCCTCTCTGAAATCATTGTGAGTTGTGCCAGGATTTAACCTCTGTGGTCCACTTTTTAATAATAAATGATGGGCGTTCTTATTTGTCTTCTGGGCTAGGGACAGAAGTTGTACATAAACCAGTTTAAATGATCAGAAACTGGTTGAAACCTGTAACAATAGAAGTTCAGTGCACATAAAACAGTTTCAAAATGGCTCAAACTGGTTTAAGATAAACCTGGCTGAGTGTAGTCCCAGACTTAACTGATCTAGGTTAAACTGGTTTATGAAACTTGTGTTCCTGACCCCTTTCTGGTTTAAGTTAAATCAGAGTCCCCCAGCATGCTTTTAAGTCCTGGGCTGTGCTGTCTGCTCTAGAGAGCAGTGGTAGCCCCACCGCTCTGTTCCCTAGCTGGAGCAGTGAGGGCTGGCTCACTGCCCCCCACCCCCAGGCAAACCCCAGATGGGGCCTGGGGCCAGGGAGGGGATTAAACTCACCTTTCTCTGAGTACAGAGGTGCTCTGCCCAGCTAAAACTTAGTGTGACTGTGAACTACAAATCCCAGAGGCACTTGGAAGCAGGAAGAGGAAGTGATAAACAACCCAGAGTGTCCTGCTGCTGTGATTGTGGACTGCAAATCCCAGAGACCTTAGGGGCAGCAGAAAGAGTAAGCAAACACACAAGCCAGGCTGCATTTATAGTTCTTCAGTTCATAGTTTTTCAGAGCGAGAACTATTCTTCTTCAAGCTTATGTGAATTCAGTGCCACTACCTGCCCACCCCCACACCTCCCCCCAGCAGAACATGGGTTGGGGCCTGGCCATGCCCCCTCTGCTCCAGCAAGGGTGGGGAAGGTCTTGGAGGACCCTCTTCCCTTTGGCAGTGGCTGGAAGGTGTGCTCTAGCGCCCCTCGGCTTCTGGCTTGAGCTGCTACAGGCATGTGGCTGCATTTCCTGAATCAAAAGTGAATGTGTGTTCATTTGCTAATCGGTCCAATCTCTGCAGTTTAGACTAACCTGCAAAGACTGAATCAATTCAGCCTCAGGCTTTTTGACTGTCTCTACTCAGTCCTGGTTTCTGAGCCTTAGAAGTGTACTTGGATCATGGGTTACAAACCTAGAAGCTTGCTGCTCTTTCTTCATTTTTCTTTTTTTCAGTCAAGAGCTGTATTTTGTCTCTTGATTCCAGAACCTTGAGCCTTAAGAAACATGAAATATTCAGAAGTTTGGGAAGAAGTCACCAGAGTCGGCTCTGTGGTGTTGTGCATGATGTTTTCTACTGTGAGCAGACCCACCCCATTTCCAGGCTGGACCTGTTAGCCACACTGGTGGGCCGCACTTGATTCTGGTTGGTAAGTGTGTTCCTGGGGAGAAGATTTCTGAGAGCAAAAGGTAGCAGAAGTGCCCAAGGCTAGTAGCTGTAATTAAATCAATTTAGACTTGAGATAAAGTGCAGTTTTTTAAATAGGGAAGGTAATGCCACAGGAACGGATCCAGGATTTTACAAAGCAGGTGCGGTTACGGTGACTGGTGCTGCCAGAATGGCTGCACCCCTCGCTCCCAGTCCTTAAAATTAGGAGTGCATGTTGTCTTGCAGTGACATGGTTTAACTTTGAAAACAACAATGGTGAAGTACAAACCAAGTGGTCTCATCGACCAACCCTTTTGTATTCCTGCCATGAGCTTGAAAGGGGACATAAAGTCACTCCATTGCTAACTGTCTATCAACAGTTAATTTAAAATTTGTTAGATGCCACTTACCTCAGGTATTATTGATTTGTATTTCTTTAAGTCTAAACACTTAACGGACCATCTGTAGACCTCATACAGTATATAGCAAAATGGAATTGCTTTCATGTATTCCTGAAAAGGTCAATGTGGGAATAATATTTTCTTGCATATTCATGGATATCGCATAGGACATGGTTGCAGTGAGTTCCTTACCTGTCACTTGTGTAGGCAGCGAACACTACCTTTTTCCAGCCATTTTTCCAAAGCTTTTCCATGAAAACCAGTCCCAGCATATCTCAGAGTTTTATTGAAATTGTTTTGGCAGAAAAGTCTCCTACGACACTCGCAAAATGAAATTACATGTTTCCTTCCCCAAAATTTATTTAGCTCCAGGTAGTGCAAATAAAAGACAAAATGAAACCAAACTTTTTAATATAGTTCACTTTACAGAGCTGTATCATGGTGCAAGGAAATTACTTCAGGTCTGAAAACTTCATAAGTGTTTTGAAATAAGATCAATATTTTTTTTCAAATGACTTTCTTTAAAAAATTTGGAAGGAGATGTTTTAATAACTGGGCTTGCACATTCACATTTACAGCATTATAGAAAAATGTGCATATTGCCAGCTGCTTTTTTCCTGTAGTTTTGCTGCAAACACTTCAAATCCTCACACAAAAATGGAATTATTAACCTTGCTAAGGTAGCTAGAGAATTTGAAGACAAAATAGTTATCTAATTAGTATTTAGTCATGTGGAAGGAGTCTAATGACAAATCTCTGTTCAATTAATGTTTCCCCAGCACGACCCCATTAATATTAATAAAATTATACATGATTGTCTTTTAGAAAAAAAATATGAGTTTGACATGGAGAAAAGTTCACCGTAAAAATATCACAGCATTAGATAACTGCATTTTTAACTTTACTTCCAAGGCAAAAGTGCTAATGGAGCAATGCTGAGTTAGCATAATAATTTGCCTTGTTAGGTTGCTTTGATTCAGAAAACTCAGAAACCATTCCCTTTATTCCACTGTGGTTTCTCAGATTAATATTTTGTAGGATACTTGCCTGACAGTGATTGTGATTTACTTAGTTCAAGGGACTGAATCAAGATATTTATATTTTCCTCTTTGAACAAATTCTGGGGTTGGTTTTTTTTTTTACAACTCTGACTTTTGCTTTAGCATGAAAATGCTCCCTTGAGATTCTGAAAGGCTATGAAAAACCCTAATTTAGAGCAGAGTACAATATAGAACAACCTTATTGGGATGGTATCTCCTATAAGCATTATCCTAAAATGCTTTGGAGAGTTAAATAATAGATGACAGCACAGAATTTAGAGATGACTTACAATATATTTGCACATTTTTCTGTAAGATGAGTAATGGAAGTACGTAACAAAAAAAGGCCAAACCAGTAATGGGAACAAATGGAAGCCATTGGCCTGTTGCCATTTTGAAACAAATTTGAAAAAAGCTAGAGTGGGAGGTAAAATGACTTATGGAAAGTGTTGAGCTGAGAGGCTCTCTGGTACCAGGGGGAAGTGAATTGGGAGCCAGGTATTCCTGGTGGGGAAAATGCAGGTGCAGATGTGTCGGCAGTCACATGGGGGAAACATCGTCTTGAATTCCACCAGCTCTGCATTAGCTCAGATTGGCTCTAAAATGAAAACAGAACAGATGCCAAGATGTTACGCTGAGCTCAGCTTAGCTCTGAAAAAACCTTGAATAGAAATAAAGAATACTATGCAGTGGGCTAGGGACTAATATTGCATCTAGGCACAACCTTGTACACTGTGCTACCTTTTATAAGTGTGTGTGCTTTCTTGTTTAAACAATTTTTCCCAATTTTTATATGACTCTTTAGCAATATTTTCATTTTCAGGGCCTGATTTTAGACTAAGGAGGTAAATGATGTCAGGATGAGATTTGTTTTTATGTAAGTGAATGGTATACTTTACCTAATACTCTAGTGAGAAGACGGGTCAAGATTTATTCACCCTTTAAACAAGTGAAAGCTGTTTCACTTATGTATAGGGCGTTCATGTCAACAGAGTTTTCATGCTACTCATCCTGAAGCACATTGTGGATCTGCTGTTCTGCTCGATGACTACATATATTTTTTCCAACATGAACTAAAACCTCGAAGCCGACAGTTGCCTCGCACAATCACTATTCTGCTGTGACGTAGTACTTGCAGGCTGGGGGCCTCTCCTGCAGACTTGCCACTAAACTGAATCTTCAAAGGGCTAATCCAGTTTTAGGCTACATAGGCACCCGTTCGAGTTCAGCGCGGGGAAGGTTGCTTGTGGTGCATTTGGGTCCTCCTTTGTCAAAGTGATAATGGAGCAGTAACTTGCAGCGTCCTGTGTTAATAGCAATAACGAGGACTGTTCTTTCACAGACTAGGAGATGTATTAATTCTTCTCAAATACAGGGGGCAGAGTCCCAGCCCTGCACAGACCCTTTGCTGGAAAGCACCATCCGCTTTGCAAAGCTCCCTGCCTGCTCCGAGCATTGTAAGCGCGGCCAGGGGAAAGTGGGGGGAAAACTGGAGCCAGCATGAAGTTGTTATTTGGTACTCCAGGAGCTTAACCAGCACACTGGTGGCTCCCAAACAAAGTTACCTCGTCTCCCCGGTTCCAGCATTAGGTTGCCTGCAGCTCAGCCTTTGAAAAACCAGCCAGGCTTGGGGAATAAATGAAATGCTTGGATTAAGAAACCCGGTACTGCGTTTTTTTCCGCCGGTTATGGAAAGGCCACAGAAAGCAGCTCTGATTGAACTATTTGAATAGTAAAATCTTGTTCAGGCTTATCCTCTGATCTATTCCCACATTGTAGATCTGAACAACACAAATGATGTTGCCTCTCGTGTCGAGTGCCTGGTTCTCCTTCTTTTCAAAGTGCTGCAGTTTTTACAGACGATGAAATATCAGTCATTTTACGTATTAAGTGCTTGCAGTGTCTGTTTACTGCATCACTAAAGAATAGAAACTTCCCTTTAGAAGTCCTCCACTGAATCAGCATCGCTGGTGAGGGCAGTAAATCATTCTTTTTTTTATCACGGAGAGCTCCAATGTTCAGTCTCGATACTGATTTAAAAAGAAATGTCACCATGTGCATAGTCTGACCACCTTGTTTTGGTCTAATAGAGAGGTGGGCAAGATCGGGCCTGTGGGCTGTACCCGGCATGCCGTGTGATTCTGTCTGGCCTGCAGATAAGTTTTGACTAGACCTGTATCGCATTTGTTAGCATGTTAAGAAGTGTTGTTATTTTGATTCAGTGTGGAAACAGCATGAAGGAGGGAGAACCACTGTTGTGCATGGCCCTTCTGGCTGCTGTCTGTCCACCGGAGAGCAGCAGGGCCCAGTGCTTTGCCTTGCCCTTGCCTGCAGCAGGGCAGCAGTGTCCCCGGTGTGGTCTGCAGCAGCCACGGGCAGCGGCAGGTGCCTTTTGTGCACGGATGAAGCTCCCCTCCAAAAGCTCCCCAGAGTGCTGGAAGTCGCGGCTGAGCAGCTGGTGGACATGGGCTGCTCCTCTGTGGAAATGGTGCTGATGGGATGCTGCTCTATGCTGTCTGCCCACGGCTCCACTGCTCGCCTTGCACACGGCAAGTCTCGGGGAGCCTGCATCGGCTGCACTGCATTGCAGGCAGTGGTGGACATGGCACCACCTGGCTTCGGTCTGCACTGGGAAGTGCGGCACAACCCACGCTGGGTCAGTGGTGGGGTGGCCAGAGGCTGGGGTGCCGGGGCCATGGGCAGAATCCAGCGCTGGGCACTGCTGCGGCATGTGAAGGCATGGGTTGTGTGAAAACTGGGGCAGCGTGATTGTCTGTGGTGATATGGAAATTGTTTTGTGGAAATGTGTATGAAACTATGATATTTGGCAAATGACGTGGTAATTTGAGAACGTTTTCCTGGAATCGTGTGTGGAAATACGGTGATGTTCTGCAGAAAATTGGTTATGGCATTTAAGTGTAAAGTCTATACTACAAGTGCCATAACAATTCTTAAGTGTAGCTGTAGCTAAACGCCATTGATTTTATGTGTGCAGCCTTCAACAGCTCATCAAAGCTCATTAAGTGGCCCTCCAGCCCAAATAATTGCCCACCCCTGGTTTAGTACCTTGTATAAAACAGTGTACCTGTACCTGCTCCATGCCTGGTTCCCTGGTGTCCCCCCCAAGTCCTCCCATGATCTAAGGGGCCAGCCACTGCATCCCTGTTTTTAGGAAATCCTAGATCCGCCCATGTTTCTCCATATCATCCACTTTGCATTATCATTCAGGCCGTTAGAAGATGGGCAGTAGGGTAACACACTCTTAAGCCTGTTAGTTTTGAATTCCTTGTCAGCTGGATAAGTGGGTATTTAAGATTGGGTAGCTTTACTGTAAACTTAATTTAAAAATGTTGAATTGAGAAAATAAAAGTATAAATTAGGGGGAAGGGGTTCTGATATGGAAAAGAAGCAAACAGAAATCTTTTTTGCGGTGAGGGCCAAATCTTAAATTATTAATTTAGATATCTTACCCGAGGCAGAATTTAAACCAACAAGATGAAGAGAAGAGTGAGTACAAAAAGTTTGGCCCTGAAGGAGGTCTTTGGCATCGTCATCTTGATCGAGAGGCCCTTCGTGGGCCCTTTTCAGGTGGTGCAACACATTAGGAACAATTCTAATTGTGCAATTAGATCACTTAATGGCGCTCTAAAATCAATCCATGCAGCTACCCCTGAAGAAGTCAAATGGTTATCAAATTTAGATATTAATCTATGTATGTCGTAATCCTAAAATGTACAAAAGAACATGATGACTGGAAAAATCAACCCCTCTTTAATAACCTTGTTGAATGATAATGTTCTGTACTGATGGTTTCAAATTACATTAATTTCTGAACACTATCCCTGAAGAAACCAGGAATATATTTCCAAACCGAGGAGCCAAATTAACATCTGCTGACTATTTTGGTTCTGTACAGGTGATTTTGTGTGTTAATGAAAAATATATGAAACAGCAAAATAGTGCACCATATTTGCTTATTTTAATTGGTAATTTGTATGTTTCTGAGCGAGGTCTTATCTTTTTATATGAAATGGGGGGAAGTAAAATTCTTAAACTTTTTTGTTGCCTAGTTAGAAATTGATTTGATTTATAGTCCTGTAAGAAAATAAATCTTTATTATTCCGTAAGGAAAAGAGCAACTTTAAAATGATAAAAGACAAATTCTTCATTTAAGATGCACTATTTTTGGCTCATTCTGGATAGGCTATTCATGGCAGAACTAATTATAATACTGATTCTCCTCTCGCCATCTGCAAAGTGCTGTTCTTGTTCACCAGAGCCAAAAGCAACTCCATACAGCTATGGAAACTGTTCTGATTTTGAAGCAAATCCAGCATAGTATTTTGGGAGTGATGGCACATCCCTTTTATCACTAGGTTAGGGACTTACAATAGGATAGAGATGGTCTCTGCTATCCTTGGCTGGGGTTAAGGGTGGTCAAGATTAGGCGCACACACTTAAGCATCCTTTTGCATGGCCAAAGAAAATCAACCTTGATATGAGCAATACAGAAGCGGACATCTTGTGCAGGCTCAGCCAGGAGCCTGATTCTAGCCTTCTTTTTGGCAGGCGGTGAAGCATTTCTTCGCGACAACCTTCCTGCACTGCCAACAGCTGAGAGGTCAGAAGAAGACAGATCCTGAGCGTAAATAGTTAAACATGAAACAGTGGCACCCCTTTGGATGAACTTAAAATAATGGTGAGTTCTCCACAGAGCTACTTTTTGTAGCCTCTGACTTTTTGATGGACTTGATAGTGACTCATCAAGTTGCACTAAGGTAATTAAGGGGCAAAATTAATCAGGTTGTGTGCTGCTTTTGGGAACCTGGGCAGTCGGCTGCATAAACTTTGACTTGCTTGCTGGCTTGACATTCATCTCACTTTCCATGTGAGATGGGGCTCGTTATGGGGCTCGAATAGAAGACTGTACATGGTTCATTGTAGGCAGCCAACATTAAAATGCTCTAATTGTCGAGGCGTTTTGAGCATGTCAATAATAGGTCAGCTTACTGTCGTCCATGGCCAACCTGTGAACACAAGTAAAGTAACTAGAGTGGACGGTGATGCCTGGGAACTATAAACCTCAAAGCCTGATAGGAGGATCTGAAATGTGCCAGTCTTGTTCTCAAGTCGGCTCCGACCATTTGGTCCTGTTGCGTTCTAGAGGGTACCCATGCAACTTCTGTAAATCAGTGTCATTTTAAATTTTTCCATTAATGTGAGTCACCCTAGATACAGCTGAATAGGAAGAAAGCAAGTCTGACAACCTGAGCTCCTACCCAGTCAATGATGGTTTTGCCAATGATTTCCTAGGGTACAGGATTTCACCCAAGTTGTCATGTCCTCTGATATATAGAAGTGCGACAAAAGGCAACAATGCCAGGCTCGTATATGATTAGGTTTTGAATGTATTTTTTTCCCATGACAGCTGAGCTGCTGAACTTTGAATGAAGCTTCTGCTGTCAAAAATACAGATTTCTGAATTTGTCTGTAATAAACCCCTTTGTGACTTGCTAATTACATTTCCTGACAGACCTGTTTTCTTGATGATAAAAAAAAGCCTTTTAGGAATTAATTTTCATTCAGGAATGCAATCAAATGTATAAAATACAGCGGTAACCTTTAAAAACATGCTGCTATCTGGAATCGCTAAATACCTAAATTTCCTTTAATAATTGCCGTTTGCTGTGGATTCCATATATTAATAAAGAGGAGCATAGGGAGCCCTGTCAATATGGAAGTAACCATTTACCGAAAGCCACGTTAGCAAGGTTTTCCCCCTATAGCTTGTCTGGAAGGATGTTTTGGTCTCGTGGTAAGTAGAGTTTTAGGCTTCCCCATTTGAAAATATAGGTCTTGCAGGGTTTTTCCCCTTCTTTTGATCCGGATTGAATTTTGTGCAATCAAAACCTGAAATTAATGACCCCAGATGATCTATCGGATGATGTGAATGTTGTACGGTGTGCAGCTGTCGCTGGTGGAAGCATTTAAAAACTCAAACCCAGGTCTGCCTCGTTAAGACCTGAAACTTTGCATGCTAATTATATTTTCCAATCACCTTCAAAAAAGAAGGAGCTGTGCAACTGCAGAGTATACCAAGTGTACTTAAAAAGTTGGAGAGGCTCTTTAACTTCAGAATATATTACTTGGCTAGTGCTAGTCCACTTTTCCAAGCCAGCAGAGCTTTTAAAGAGCATCCAGTGTATATAAATAAATGCTTTTAATGCACACAAACAAACAAGTAGTTATAACAGCACTCAAAATGCACTGAAAGGTCAGCGGGATGTTTTCAAAGATGGAAAAAGGGAGCTGAATGCCTTCCTCTTTCCTTTGTTCCTCTGAGAATTATACCTTTCTAAATAAGCTGCTTTACTTTCATATCATTTCAGTCCATCCAAAGGGGTGCCACTGTTTCATGTTTAACTATTTACGCTCTTCTCTCTGCCTCTTCATATGCACATACAGGATAAAAGTATGATTTAGAACAACTGGATCATAACAAGGCTTCTTAACATAATGTTCACCCTTGCTCCTCTGCAACTTCAGAGTTGATTTTCAGTCCATTATGTGGCCTAAATTGTCGGTGTGCATGTCTGACACTTGAATTCTTCAGTCATCTGCAAAGAGCCAGACTGAATGGTGCAGTGCATCTCTGTCTACCCCGATGCACGTGCTTTTGCAACAAAGAGTGAAATCTGGATTCTGAGTCTCTCTAGTTGGCGTCACTGCTCTCAGCTGACATTGGGCTCATTCTCCTTGGTTGCAAGGGAGTCGGATCAGGCCGTCTTACCTGGTGAGGCTTCATGGGTAAGTAATACGACTGTTCCCGAGCATAGAAATGTAGCAGGTGAAGCACAGCCCCACTCAGTGGTTAGACTTGCATTCAATTGCTGAAGATGACGTCTCGCACTGTGTGGAGGGATCAGTGGTTCAGTGTTAAAAATGATGGCCCCTCCACACAATCTGTCGCCTGTTATGAGCCCCCATCGTGTCAGTGATCGCAACATCAGGACCCAACCTTCTCATCTACCAGGGGACTTGGGCAACCTCATCTACCAGGCTGTTGCCATTCCTACCCTGTTGTATGAGCGTGAAACTTGGTCGATATATTGGAAATGCCTGAAAGCTTTCGAATGATGGTAACCACTGAGGTTTTTGTAAAGGAAGGGAATAAAAGGAACTCATCACTTGGCAGGGAGCAACCCATAAGCATCTGTAGAACCTCTTTATCCTCCTTTGAGTTCCTCCTGCAAACTCTCCGTAGCTGAGATGGTTATGAAAAACTTCTCTTGATCGGCCTAGTGGTCCATCTCCAGCTCCAAGTTGGTAGAGGACTTTTTATTATTAGTCGTCAAAGGCAAAACCTTGCATCTTATACTTTTGAATTTCATCCTGTTTCTGCTTTTCCAGTCCATGAGGTCACCCAGTCCTTGCTGTGCAATTTTCCAGTCTTCTTTTGTACTGACCGTACCTCCCAGCTTTGGGTCATCAGCGTACTCCTGCTTTTTGCACTAAGTATATTAATGAAAACATTGAAGTGATCTGTGAAGAGTGCCAGCAGGCACCTCTGGCCCGATACTTCTCTTTTCAGTGCTACCTCTTGTCATCTCCTTACCACCGTACAGTTCTTGTACTTATCCCCATTTTCTCCGACTGCACTAATAATTGCCTACATGGCAGCTTATCCGATGTGTTATTGGAATCAGATCTGTGAGATCTACTGCACTACCTTTGCCTAGAAAACATTTTCATCTTATAATCTTTCTATGGTAATTCTCTGTTACTTCCATCCCATTTTCCACTTACCTGCTGAATTTTACTTTTCCTTCACAATTTGTTCAAAGCTCTCCATGCGGCTGAGGTCAGACTAATAAGCCTGTAGTTGTCTTGATAGTTTTTTTTTTCTTCCCTTCAAATATAGTTACTCCATTTTACTCTTCTCCAATCACATGGTAGCCACCCAGGCTTGGTAGGTTTCTTAAAAGTACTGGCCACCAAGCCTGTGTGCCATTTCTTTCTGAACTCTGGCATGGAGATTATCTGGATTCCTTACCTGAGTGCATTAGGTTCTTTGGTGTTTTTCCTCCACGTTGGTTATGGCCATTTTTGTTCCTTTGGCCTCATTCTCATTAATTATCCATCCTACCTTTGCCACCATGGTTGACATCATCCTCCTGTTTGAAAACTGAAGCAAAGCATTCATTTAGTTCTAGGTTCTGGGGCCAAACCCAGGTTATTTTTAATCTCTACCCCATTCTCTCTATTTTTTCCTTGTGGGTGGGGGGGAGGAATATAACCGAAGTACCATTTGTGATTTATGTTAAAATTGTCTTTGGAGGGTTGAATGTACCCAGGATATATCAGAAGCCTTTAGAAATTTAGTGGAGTTGAAAGCTCAGTTTTAAAATAGAATCTAATGGAAAGTGATGTCTTTTTCAAACTTCCTCATGGAACAAACAAGGAAAGACTGCATGGGAGAAGAAGGTAATTTTAATGGCAATTCTTAAAATGTTTAGAAGTTTGGAAGGGGCAAATATTTTGAAATTAACTTTTCTGACTTACTTTCTTTTTGCAAAAATTTGAGCCAGGTTCCTCTGTCAATTAAACCCACGTCAGTTAGGGGAAATGGCACAAAAATTGCGTGTATTGTACAGCAGATGCAGTCCCCCTTGATTCAGGAGGGAGCCCTGTTACTTGAGCGGTTTCATTCAGCAGACAGCCCCTGTGGACTTGCTGGAGCTTTATTGCATCCAATGAGATGCTCGCATGTGTTTAACTATTTTGTCCGACTAGCCATAGAGACCCGACCCGGCACTTCTCAAGTCAGTGGAAACCTTGCTGTTTGCCTGCACTAGGCATGGGACCAGGCCCTTACTAGAGGTGGCCACGGCATCTGACTTTTTCAGGGGCGTCTGGTTGTTCTTTTTTCGGTTCCATGGACGTGTAGGAGAGAGGTCAGGTGCCTTGTTGAAAATCCCTTCATCTATCAATGGTTCACCCTAGAGTTTAGAACTGAAGTACTCACCTAGTTCTCTGCTTTTATACCTGCAAGGGCACACTTCCTGCTCAGACATGAAATAACCCAGAGAATTAAAGAGCATCTGATATAAAAGAAGAAAAAGACGGCTTTGGGGTATTTGACATGCTTTCACACTCAGACTGCCTGGGCAAACAGCCAATTTATGACTAAAAGGAAAGCATAATTTTAATAAGCCACTTGTAGAAAGGTGGAGTACATTTCTCATATTAAGTTTTTGTGTTCTCATTTTTCCTTTCTGAGGATTTTAACCATATTTTTCTTTGTATTAATTCCCCTTGTTTCTCTCCCTATTGTGACTTCTCATTTAGAAGATTGTGGCTGAGTGGAGACATTCAGTGCAATCACTGAGCCTGTGATTTCTTTGTACAGCTTCTTAAATCAATATGTAGCTTCTGATGGCTACTTAACGACTGTATCATATCTTCCCTTCCCCCCCACCCTTTTCCACGAAAATGGATTTGTGCGAATTGCTGGAGAATTTATGCTAAGCAAGAAGTTTAGATTACTTGCCATAGCAATTTGTAGCTAAATATTTACTCAGCCAACTTGGCATGAGTCTAATGGTTTTGAATGTGTAGAGTTAATAAAGTGGCGCTCTTTACGTCCTCGAGCATGCTGCGTGGTTCTGTTTTATGATGATATTGGTCAGCCCATCAGGTAACTGACTGAATTGTGTGCGGCAAACTGTACTTTAAATGGTCTGAATCTGAATTTAATGTGTCGGGGGAGAAGGGGGGAGCACATTAGAGGGAGCAAAGATTTTCCTTCTTTTATTCCTCTTTTGCTATCGCATACATAGCATAGTTGCAGATATGAACTGAAGAGATGGTGTTCTGCCTACAGTTCCTGTTGACTTCTCCCAAAGATTTGTAGGGGAATCTAAAAATTAGTCTGTGGCCTGAATAGTGGTTAAAAATGTTGGGCTCTTATAGTCTTTTATGTTAAGAACACAATCAACTTACTGAGATGCTGAAGAATGTGCCACTGTTTTACCAAACTCATTTTTACCTTACAGTTGGATCCAGTTAAGACTTGGTGTTTGAAAGGTATCATCGTGCTTGTGTTTTCAAAATTACGATCTTTCTTTTAAATGGAAACCCATCACATAGACCCTAAAATCTAAATGATATGTGCCAGTTTCATTTGGAAGTATAATTAAGGTGTATAATGTCATTTAACTGTTTAATGAACTCTGCATAATGTAATAGAATACAAATATTTGACCTTCCTGACAGTGACTGATGGATTGAAGTTGCATAGCATGATATCATTAGAATGTCAAATAACATCATTATTCATTATTATCAGGAATTATTCAGGTGAAATGGCAAACCTAATGGAAAGCTATTATTTGTGTGTGGGCTGCAGTTTGACTTCCTTTGTCAACTCCAGTCCCTTGATGATACAGGGGTTAAGATGCACACATTTATTGTGCTATAAGAACCAATAAAGCGGCAAGTTAAATAAATGGCAGTAATGTCAGGGAAAAGTATTTTTAGTAGATTAGATCATGTAACAAAAGAGGTTTCAGACCTCTTCCCATCTAAGCATACGCATTGATCTGTCCTCTTACATCCATCTCCATAGTTCAGAGCATTTACAGCTTGTGTTCACAGTCCTGCTTTTGCTACTATTCAAATTAATGACAAAACTCCAGAAGTTTACATTTGCTGTAGTATAAGGATGTACCGATTACATAATTACTGTACTTTTTGGTTGAAATTTTTCTTATCCACACGGATTCAGTCGATGAGCAGAGACAAGTTAGCTGTGTTAGTCTGAAGTCAAGTAGAAGGCAAGGTAGATTTGCACCTTATAGACTAATTAAAGACTGTCTGTCTGTCTGTCTACTTTAGTTAGTCTATCGGTCTATCTGTCTATGAGCCTGAGCCTAATGACTGTTGCACAAGTACCTGTGCTGGCACAGAAAAAACATGATGGTGATGACATGATAGATTTTTTTCACTTAAAAACAGACAGCTGCCTGCACTCTTCAGAGCTGTTGGTCTCTCTTGCGTCAGTGATGCCTGGCATACAATATATGGCTCACTTGAACTTTTCATGACTTAACTCCCTCCTCTTCTCCCTTAAAAAACAAAGAACAGTTGATGTAGAAAAACTAGAAGGACTTATTTGGCACATGTTTACTCCCAGAAGTACTCCTTATTCATCACCCAAGGACTCTATCTATGAGTAGGTATATGTGGGACTAGATCCTATGTTTGGCAGTGTGCAACATGAATAGCATGATGGTAATAAACTGGCCGTAGGAAAAAATTCGGATTGAAGTGTGCATTTTCATCTTTGACTTCTGCAATGCAAGTAAAAGTTGCGTGAAAGGAGTCATGCCTTGACATATGTCTGCCTTGACAGAATACTAGACTGCTCCTAACGTTTTGACACTCCCTTGTAAGGAGCCTTATATGTTGGACTAAATCCAGAAGTCGGAATCAGGAAGGAGTTTGGTTTTGTGAAGAATACAACAAAGCAACAATTTTCTTTTATGCAAATCACTGTGGTTGGCCTTTCTTTGTATTAATGCTAATATGTCAAGTGTACGTATTTGGGCTTATTTCTTTTTATATAAATATCATTACTGCGTAATGAACATTTCCTTTCTAGGAACACCACCTATCTTTTCAGGTATCTCTAAGATACTTTAACTGTATTTTATTATGTCCTGTCATTGTAACTGTAGCTTAAAATATATCTGCATTAGAATGCAATTTTATACATTCACATAGCCTCAATATTGTTTTTCAGGCAAATTTTTTTTGTATTTTTGAGAATCAGCAGCATTAATACAAATGCTCTCCTGTAATTTGATTTGGCTGATTCCATTCTCAGGTTGGCTTGCTGCTTTAGCCCAATAGCTTGTGCATATGTTATCTTGCTTGATGAGATGGGGAAAATCGAGGCAGATTGAATCAGCTTAAAATGAATTTTAATGAATTATGATTGCCCTTATTCATAACATATATTGAAAAAGAAATAGCTTTGTGAGCCATTATAGTTATAAGAGCAGTTTTGAAGACTCCAGGGGTGCAAAGATTTATACTTAGTTCAAATTGAGTATAATACAGGAAAATATGCATGCTGTTTAGAATTATTCATTCATCCTTTGGGATGCAGAAATCGACTCCTATTTTCCTTGTTGGCATGCCCACGCATTTCATGGGGCTCAACACCAAAGAAAGTCCGGCATACCCAAACAGTCTATTCAGACTTCTTCAGCGTTTTTCTCCTGGCTCATTTTTGCCTTCTCCCTTCAGTTGTATGCTCACTAAGTTGGTGTACCGAATAGTTTCTCTTTCTTTATGATGCAAGAAGAGTGCTTCAAACATTAGAGCAAAAATGATTGCCTGGTTTTGGTTGTGGTAATGTTGGTTCTAGACATCTGTTTCAACCAAACCACTTATCCTGCAGGGGTGTGCAAAACGGGGCATATTTGATTCAGATCTGGCTCAAATCGGGGACAGTGATTTGATTCGTTGATTGGGATCACTGTCCCCATTTGATTCGGCCGAATCCAAATCTGAAGATTTGATGCTGATTCGGCCATAGACACAGCTTTAAATGTTTTTTCTACGTACCTTGAGGTACCAGCATGGGTTGTGAACACTGTGATGCTGGGGCGGATGAAGCGTCCCGCAGGAGTGCGTGGTGGGGATCGAGTTGGGGACCGAAGCTTCGCACAGCCCTATCATCCAGTACGCCAAGTCCTTTTAACCTTTACAACTTAATGAGTATAGTGTTGAAGTGCTAATGAGTATAATGACGAGGGGACATATGCCCCTAGCTAGAAAGCCAAATGCCCAGGGGCAGATTAATTTTGATACACAATTTCTTTTTCTTAAAAATGGTAACTTTTTTTTTGTAATCAGAGCTAGTGTTGATGGAACCGAGGTGTGCGTCAGTCCCAGGTTGGGACCCCTTGCAAGAGCCCGGAAGCCTTGCCTTTTCCTATTGAAGAGCAGGTGAACACTGGGCATGGAGAAAAGTTAAATCCATGTGTCTGTTACATTTTAAGAGCAGTATTTGGGATATTTTATGTTGTATTGAGGGATCTAAGATGCTGTGTTCAGCTCTGAATCCAAACCTTCCTTAAAATTTGAGGGTGCCATAAAGTAGGGCTGTCGTTTCAATCCCTTGGTACCATGTTTTCGTTCATGAAGCGTCAACATTTCTGTTGTCATGTAGGGAGTCCCTAGCCTTGTATGAGAAAATTATGGCAGGGTAGGAAGTCAGAATTCCCTGTTGTTAGGGGTATATTACTTCTGTCTACTTTCTGCCTCTACTTCTGTACTGAAGTACTGAGAACCTGTGCTACGCAGTCTGCTACTCTTTATCTCCTGGCAATCACATTTCTTCATTCTTTTAGAAAAATATTTTTCTTTTTTCTTTTTTAGAAAGGCCTGAAGTAGATATGGGATAATTAGAAAATTCCATTTCACCTTAAGTGCACTGCTGTTTGTATCTCAGAGTAATCTCTTACGCGCTCTTTCTCCCTCTCTCTTTCTTTTTGTAAGTTTAAGTGAATGTCAGATTTCCAGCCAAGTACTCTTTGAGGGATAATAGATTTTTCCTTAAAATAGAGGGCTACATACAAGAAAGGTAATCGTAAAGCAGCTTTGGAATGGCTATGCATGTAGTATCTCTCCAGAAACCTTTCTATTCTACTTCAGACATTTAAAACAAATACTGTTGTAGTGGAACATGTAGTTCTGTTCTTACTGTAGTAAATTTTAAGGAAATCAATAATAGAATAAAGACAAAATTAGTAGCTACCTCGGATAGCTCTGTGCTAATGTAAAGGCTTTCTTATCTTGAAGAAGCTGATGGTTATAAAATGAAATGCATTTAAATACATGGCTAAAGACGATTAAAATATCATACAGAACCAAAAGCGTTCCAGCTGTAGATATTCATTAAATTGACCATTAATAACTTGTGATATAAAGGAATATTACAGCATTCATAAATTCGGTATGCAGATTTTATTAAGCTGGCACGTTATATGAATTGATTCCCTGACATCTTCTGGCTGTGGCTGTATAGATAATATTGTCTCATATGAGTTTTCTAAAATCCAAGAATTCTGATTGACTGTTTCCAGCTAGTCATTATGTATTTGTTCTGGATGGCAATTCTTTCAACCAGTCCACAATCAAGAAATATAATTATAGCGTTGTGTTTGCAATGCCATATTGTTATGTCAGCATTTCCGTTACAAAACCCTATTTTCTAGAGTTTATAACTTGGATGTAAAAATGTGCTCGAACCTGACATTCATTGTACAAGGATTTTAACTGGCTAGCAAATATTTCCTTTTTTTCCCCTTGAAAAATTTGAATAGACTTTGTATGTTCACTTTTGAATTATGAAGTGAATTCATTGTTGGCTTCGTCAGCTATACCTAACATTTAAGCCATCAGCTTTTGCAGCAGTTTCCCCTGGAGCTGTGTTATCTGTGTACCACTCAGTATTGTTCCTAGTGAGAATAAGTGAAAGTCAAAACTTGACAGAGATTTCTGCTTTAAGAAATTAGTTTGATAGGTGTGAAACAGTTGACATCATCCCTGGACAGAGGCACTGAGAGAATTGGCCATTACAACTCTGATAGAAATTACCCTCCAATGGGCCTGAATGGAGTGAAGGAAAAAAGGTGAAGAACAAGTCCTCAATCATAGAAGTACCTGTGCATGTGTTCCCCTTTGCCTGGTCCAAGTAGTCCAAGTGACTTCACTCTTGCAACGTGTATCCTTCGTATTTGAGTGTCTTGGAAGGACCAGTCCCTATAAAAGAGTGTATAAAATATTCATCAAAAGTGGCATTACTAAGCATCACTAAGATGCACCTTGAGATCTTTGATCTTTTATTTGCTTGTTGATTGTTTTTCTGGTCATGAAGGTGACATAGCCATTAAACTTTCCAAAGTGTATTAGGTTGCAGATATATCTGTGCTTGTCGTGCAATACAGAATATTGCAGATGCTACCATCCAAATCCTGGAAGCCTCTCTTGATCTTTCCTTTACTCACTGACTAATGAAGGCATTATCATGAAGACAGTAATGAAGGCAGATATTTATTCTGGCTCCCATTTATGTAAGAACAATGAGGATGTTCTTGTCCTCATTATTGATAAAATCCTTCAAGGTATATTTTTCAAGGACCTGAGCCCTAGTCTCCCCCTTTTTGGCTTCCTGCAAAAATTCAAAATTGTCTGCACAAAAATTAGTTGAGTTTGCTAGCGGGAGTACTTGCACTGCTACCCACCTAGCTTCTACTCGCATTGAGATACTAGGGGCATAGGCTCATGACACGCTTTCCCCGGTGCAATCAGACTTTACACCTGTGGAGCAGATGAACTATGCACAGCTCTACACCAGTATACCTTACTTGCATTCAGTGCATAAGTACCGTGGAGAAATCAATTAAAACTACACTGGTATAAGTAATATAGTGCAAGTATCGTGTTCACGGCTATCTTGGGGTAGCCATTTGTTTAGGCTATTGCCTGCTCCCCCATCACCTGGTTGTGGGATGCTGTAATAGCACCTTCTTCTAGAGGCATCCTTTTGGTAGCTGCTGTTAGGTTTTGGACACAAACCGATGTCAAACCAAAACCACTGGTGTAAATGCACTCTGTGTCCTAGCCCCTGTAAGCACTACTACTCATATTTATTGATGCATTTGAGTTATGTGTGCAAAATACTTGTACAAGCCATTCAAGGGCTCAGTACATAGACTCGTATTTTGCAGATACAAATTCAATCTGCCAACACCGAGTCTGCTGGATTTGAAAATGTGGCTCTTTTGTATAAACACTGAAGCACATTTCCAGTACACTATATGACTTCATAAATTTCTTTCAAAACCTTTCTTTTTGACAGAATAGACTAAACAAGAGTGTGAAATTAAGAACCTCTGAGAAAAAGCAGGGTTACTTCTCGGTGCTTTCAAAATGAAGCATGTATACTTTTAACTATTCCTGCATTGCTGGGTCTAATGTGACTTGCAATGAATCACCATTATTCATTCTAATGGGTGAAACTTCATTTCCCAATGTAATTCAAGGGACAAAGCACTGTCGACTGTATAAGCAATTTTAAGAGCATTTCCATGAGATTTTTTTCCCCCTCTTATTGATTTAAAAGAAGTCAAAATGGAATAAATGACAGTGACAGTCCTTGGAGAATGGGTTCCACAAATTAGTTTCCAGAAGTTAATAATTAGGAAGAAAATCAGGGGGGACTTTTAGAAGGCTGTTCTGACCTCTTTTAGACTTGCGCTCCTGCAAAAGTAAGGATGTGTTTCACGAGTTGGAAAAGAGAGAGCCCAGAAAACACTAAGGGTTTTAGTCATTAAACAGTTGCATGCTGTTGCCCATGTTTGACCTTTACACAAGGGAAATATGAATTAAAAGCTGAAAATAGGACTACGCTGCCCAGTTCTTTTGTTCCCTATTCTTGAAACACCTATCTCACCATGCTGCTTCCACAAAATGAGCTTTCCTTTGGTTATTACATCTGCTAAGAGAAGCGGGTAAGCTCCAGGCTTTAATTATTGACTCTCACTCTTTGAAAATAAATAGAGAAGTCATTTCTATTAGCCAGGACTTTAGTGCCCACGGTAGTATCAGGATTTCCTGTGAATTTTGTAATTAGACTGGAAACATTATGTTCCAGAAAGCATAGATCTGAAAAGGACATGTTATATCACTTAGTGGATCATAAAGGCATTTGTTAAAATGCTAGCTCAAGAGGTGTGGTATTTTAAGGGAGCTAAGAAATAGGTTTGAACTACTGAAATGGAAACTTTCTGGAAGGAGAGTGAACTAGTTAGAAAAAACTGCTAACCATTTCAGGGTCCTGATGGCATGGAGGCAGAAATGCAAAGATTTTATAACACACATTTCTAATGACATCTCTTCTCACCTGGGCTTTGTTTAGTGTTGTTTCAAGCCTATGAGACATTCATCTTACATTTTCAGTTGTTAATGGCCTTGGAGTATCTGACTCACCATGCTTTGCTCAGCAGAGAGCTTCCTAATTTTTCTGATTTTTTGTTTTAAATCTAATTACCACATTTTGATAACTTTTGTTAAGGAAAATTAATATACTGACTTTCATATTTGTTTCCTATGTCTGGTTGCACCTAATCAGTGCTTCAATATCTTGTAGCTGTGAGAAAAGATAGGAAGTTATTATGAAGTGCTCCCGTCATAATGAAAATGGGTTTCCCATCACCACCCCCTCCCCCCCCCCCCAAAAAAAAAAGGCAAACAGCCCTGTTTTTTATACAGTCGGTCATAAAAAGTCATCCTCATTTTAGAGTGCGAAAGTAGGTTGAGAACAGAATTTCCTTTCTATAGGAAGCTCAGGTGTTTTGGGGAAAATCACTATAAATAAGAACCCCTCTTCCCTCCCGCTCCACGCACGTGCACATGCACGCACGCTCACACTCTCTCTTGCCTGAAAAGCTTCTCTTTTGGAGTAACTGAAACTTTTTTGTTTTGATAAAGTCAAAATTCACTTAGATAAGATCAACGCTACTTTTTCACTCCATTTCAGTGTCTTTAATTTCAAGTGCCCTAAGATATGAATACCAATATTAGATTGATATGAATCTGGTAGCATAAGCTAGATCTGTATAAAAAGTATATAATTTTCAATGTAATAAGAATGTGAAGACAAAATTAATCAGCAAATTAAATCTGAATCTCATCACAAGTGTCGCAATCTTATTTTAAGAATCAGCTTGGATGAAATGAGCATCTAGAAGAACAGAAACTGGTTGTAGCTAAACCCAGCGACATGGAAGCTGTGCTAATGGGGGAAAGGATTTGGAAGGGCTAACCACATGGTAACAAGACCCATGACCAGTGTTGTCATCAAGACTTCCTCACCTTGGAATCATTTCTGTCCTTGATTAGGTCCAGTTGCTAATGTCAGACTTCTGGTGGCCTTAAGTATTAATCTCCTGGGTTTTAAATGCTTGAGTTTTTTGATAGTTAAATGTATTTCTACTTAGCAAACTAAACTGCTTTCTGAAACAATAGCGTGCATCGTTGGAACGTGGATGGGACAATTTAGCATACAACCTGTGCTCGCAGTTAAGCATCTAGGAACCTGTGCAGCAGCACTTACTCTCACAAGTCTTTCTTACTCGTATTAAAAGATGCTCTGGCTGCAGTGGAGCAGTATGGATTACCGGTGAGCGGCTGCTCCTGGGGATGTTTGGAATGCATGGCGATGCGGGTCGAAAGGCTTTATCGACAAGCCCGTGAGACGGTTGCAGTATACGTAAGGGGCTGTGCTGCATGTGGCACAGAAAAATCATTCTGAGAAATTTTTTAGAGAGTTTTTTTTCTTTTTTTAACTTCAGGCTCCCTTCAGAATCCAGCCACCTGTCAGGCCGGAAGCACTGGTTATCAACAGGCTAATACTGAAAACCCACAAAATAATCTCCAAAAGTAGTCATTCTAATTGCACTAAATCAGTTTGTAAAGCACTTCAGTAAAACTTTTTTTGAGTCTGAAAATATAAAGAAGCTATGGTTTTTTGGTGCATACACTTATTAGGAGCCCAGAAGTGCAGTGTACGTGATACAGATCTGGAAAATCGTGGTTCATGGTTGTGCGCGCATCTTTTTGTAAGAAGTTCAAACAAAGTCATCGTTTTCCAGAGAGAAAAGAAAACATCCTATTGTAAAACTTCCCATCTGTCATTACAATTAGCTGGCACTTTAAATAAACCAAGGTCGTTCTAGAAGAAACATTTATTACACGTCAGCATCCACCAGGAGGTGGGGAGATGGGGTGGGAGTGAAAATCCCTGAGCAGCGATTTAAGATCTGCTCCTGTACAGTGTAATGTTTCCAGTTTCCCACTATACCAGCAGAATAACTGCTAAAAGATGCAAGAGAGCATTTATTTATTCAGATTTCCCCTCTCTGTCTTCTGTATGGCGTCAGATATCAACTTCCAAATCTACGAGCCACTGTCTGGTGTTATCACTCAGTGTGCAGATCCCATCTGCCTCGGCCGGGCATTTGTAAAGATTGCAGCTTTTGATTAAGTGCTGTGCTATTTCTTGGGTTCACGCGGGGGGGTGTCCAAGACATTCATCCCGTGCAACATTGTTTTGAAGCATCTGTATCCAGACCTCAGTCTGTTCAGCTTGGCCCACGGTTTTTCCCCGCCGGTAATAGTTAAGTGTCCAGTGGGACTTGTATGCTAGGACTGGGCCATCATGTTCATTGAGACAATAATCAACATTTGTAATACGGCAGGAACGGAAGCTTTATACATGCAAGCACAGGAGAGAATAGCTTGTTGCCAGGGCCAGCTAGCTAGTTTTTTGAGTTATCCCTCTCTTATATGGTCCTCAAATTGCTTGGCACGTGCAACCTCACGGAGGACGCGAAACCCTCAAGCCATGCAAGGCTTGTCATTCTTGGCTCTTGGTTTTTGCCATCGTCATTCGTACGGCTGAGACAGCGATGGGTATTTAAGACCAAAGCTGGAATAATCAGCAGTGGGCCGCAGACTCTGTCTCCGAGCTTCTTTTGCCTGCAGTGAGCTAAGTTTGTTGGTCACTGTTTTCTTTACCCTCTCCCTTTCCCCAGCAGGATTTCCTGACACCCAAATATATACAGACAAATGCTCCCTGGCAAGTCACCATGGCAACCTTAACCTCCGGAATGCTGTTTTCCTGTCTGGCTCGTTCACAGCGCTCTCTAATAAATTGAGAAGCAAGGACAATTGCTCCTTGACCATGTTTGATGGGTAATTTGTGGGTCAGAGACGTTGATCTTGCAAGACTCCTAGGTCTTTGAATCATGTCCCTAATTTCCGCTTTGAAATTGGAGGTGCTTCAAATTAGAATAATTTAATGAGCTGCGCATGTGAAATTAGCTGAAGCCCGTCGAATCCACATTCCAGCGCACAGAATTTCTTTGGAAATCAGTGAAGCTGCCGTAATGGCAAAACCCTCCCACTCCCAACTCCAAAATCACAAACTCCTGAATCACAGATGGAGACAATGTTGGGTACTGCGCCATCCCGCCCATGCGTCCCCTTCACCACTCCCAGGTATCGCAGCTGCATAATGAGCATGCTTTCACCTCTGTCCGCGGATGGACTGTGCTACTCTGAGCGCACATCTTAGTTATTTGTTATTGCACACAATCTAGATGCCATCCTCAGCAAGATTAGTGTGAGCTTCCTGTTAATGCACTCTTCCATTGAAGCATGGCGTCTAGTATTGGTGGGCAAAGGATAAACTAATTTAGGAGTAGGATTTTGTGCTCTGGCATGAACGAGTTTTGGGTTCTAGACTGGCTACCCGTCTGTGTAGTTTCCTGCAAAAAGAAGTATACGTTTTGAAGTCACACCTGTGCTGGCAGTGCCCAGGGAAGAGCACGTGCAGTTTCACGTTGCTGCGGGCTGTGTTTGTTCAGGTGCAGGGCTCCTAAGCCATTTCCTAAAAGGAGATTGGCAGGGTTGAAGCTGTTCTAGCGGTCTCTTGATACCCATCAGTTTCCAAGGGTTTTTATTTTTCCATTTATTTATTTTTTGAAAGCACCAAATGGACTGAGAGACAAAGAGGTGTTAAGGGGGTCTTCACACTTTTGCAGGTGGGACGCAGGCTATTGAGTTGCTTCCTGTGTTTCCATCTGATCTGACTGGAAGGAGAAAATACAGGTAACACTTACATAAACATTGTCTGTTTATTGGGACATAAAAACAAGATTGGTCTTAGTTTAGGCCTTTGTTTTACCTTCTGCTTTTTCCTCTTGTGAATTTTCTCCAGTGTAGTTCTACTACCCATACGCTTACGCCGCTTTCTTTTTGAAGGGGCATGACTTCCGACAGTTGAAATATTTACGTGCTTGAATAATTTTCCATGTATGAATAGCCCATTGAATTCAATGGGTTACTCAGGACCATGAAATTACTACAGTGCATAAATGTTTGCAAAATTAAAGCAATTGTTTACAGCGTGGGTTTCAGTGCCAAAGTTTAGATGAGGCTAGCCTGATTGTGCCTGACAAAAATTTCAGGTCATGGAGCTGGCTCAGTCCAGTTGTATTTGAACTGTGTCACTCATTAAAAGGATAGTGAACCATGGCAGGGAATTTCAAGGTGAATGCTGTGGAGAATGAATAAAACAGCCAGAGTTATCTAGAACTTGTATAATTTTGGACTGCATTTTCCTTCTCAGCCTTCATTAAGGACAAAAAAACTAAACAATGGAAGAGTGTTATGAAATTACCAAATACCACTAACAGTACACATTTATCAAGTAATAAATTAGATCCAAAGGTTACTAAACCTTACGGAAGAGATCTCTAATTTTTCATTACACTTTCATATGCCAGAATACTTTCTGCACTACATGAGTTACCTTTGATATATTCAGCTGATATTAGAGAAAGTCTTATGCCTAATCCTTTCATTTATATTGAACTTTGCATGCAGTAACACAGAATTTTAATTTAAATTACTTCTTTATATCGTATCAAAGAAAAACATAGCTAACTAGCTGAACACAAATTGCATGTTTTCGTCAATCAAACGTAGGCTTAGCTTTTGAAATTTAGTTTTTCCTTTGACAATCCAAGCACATTGCTGGGCTGCAAAGCACGTTCCCCCCCACATTTCTTTGACTGATAAGCTTTTGTTGGAATTTGGTGTGTTCATTTGTATCATAGTTTTGTAGCAATATTTTATTACGCTCCCAGATATATTCTCTTCTCTTACCTTCTCTGAACAGCAATAGATACCAACATTCATTCAGGTTGGTTTTTTTTGGATCGGATTTTGCCAAGGTGCCGCCAGGTGCTCCCCAAGGCCATTTTCCCAGAGTAGCAGGGTCCTTTATTCCCACATTTTATTCAAGATGGTGGGGAAAAGAAAAAACCTAGGTGACCCTGAGAAGACACCACAAAGTAAACTTCCTTCCCAACGACTGACCTGTCCTCGTTAACCAAGGCAGGACCTTGCCGGCATCACAGAAATCCTCTTCTTTAAAAGCAGTACTAAAGGGGGAATCAGCATTAAAGATTGAAGCACTGATATTGCGTCTTTCTGGATACAGCCCCAAAGTGCCTGGCTTCCTTCAGTACATTTTAATGCAATGCTTTTGATGTAGCTTGGGAAAACAGCCCCCTTTCTCTCCTTCCTCTAGAGCCGTGGTCTCCAAAGTGGAGTGCGTAAGATGATTCATTGGGGTGCGGGAAAAAAATATTAGATTTCTATTTCTATAAATATACATATATTGGGGGTGCGTGCTCAACAATTTTTTACTGATAGGGGTGCACGATCAAAAAAGTTTGGAGACCACTGCTCTAGAGAACAGATATTATGGCTGAGAAGAAAATCACTTTTAATAAATCTTATGAAATGCAGATAGTCCAGGGCTGGTTCATGAGCGCCTGTCTCAGTCATCCTCCAAGGTCTTTGTTTTCCTGGTAGCCATAATCTCTTGTGAGGTTGGACAAACTCTGCTTCTTTCCATCTGCTGCCATGAAGCTGCCCCCACCAACAGGAAGTGGCGCTATACGTGCACCCTGTGGTTTGCCAGGGGGCTGTTTTGGTTCGGTTTGGTTGGTTTAAGTGAGGGGTTTATTCCTTCCACGTCATAGCTTTACGCTTTGTCACCTTATCCCGGGTGTGACAGAGGCAGGAGCAAAAAGCCTCAAGGGCAGAGGGGCCATTCGAATGCACAGAATTGCAGACTTTTGGAAATGGGAACCCACGTGATTTCTTTGCACACCCCTCAGGCAGAGTTGATGAGCCCTTGACGCCAATTGGGGGTGCATCAGCAGCGTTCCTGCTGGCAAAGAGGTTTGTCATTAAAGTTGAGAAGCATCCCACCAATTGTTGCTGCTTCAGGGGCTGAGGCGAGGACCGTGTGGACAAAATGTTTGAGCTTGCTGCAGACTTTCTTGCACAGATGAATTACCAGGTGGAAAATATGGGATTGGGTGGGTGGGATTTGGGTAGGAAAGATCTCCCCCTAACAGCCAGGGGGAAAATCAATCCAAAACAGATGTTGTGAAGGAGAAGCCTAGGAAGAAGCTGCCCCTAGCGGTAAATAGCAAATGAGTGCATGCGTTTGTGCTGGGACGTGTCTATCAAAACGGTGCTTAGAGTTTCAGACCGCATTTTGCAGTGGCATCGGGGCAGTCTCTTGTCCTCTGTGCAAGATAAGTGTGAGAGTACGGGAGTACTGACCCTGCTGCATCTGGCGTGGGAGCCAACGCAGGGGAAGGCTGGGGTTTCCTTCTAGACCTGCCACGGTCAGAAGTTCACATACAAGAGATGGACACAGAAGACGAAGGAGCCGATGGAAAAGCAATTTACACTAAGTCGAGGGAGATTAAGTCAGCGGTGCTGAAGCTGGCAGAGACCTGCAGGTGCAAGTACCAAGGAGTGTGTTCTTTAACATAATAAAATGGGGTATAATGGAGAATAATAGGAAAAAATAGTGACAACGGGATGAAAATTAGGCTAAATATGCAGAAAAGCTTTCTGACTGCATTTACCTGTTGAATGTATTCCTAAACCACACTGAATTTAATGTGTGTCCACTTTGACTTATTAAAATATGCGTAAGTGGGAAAGGGAATAATTCCGTATGGGGGGTTGATAATTTAGATAACTTTAGACATTTTCAGTTTCTGAGAGCCTGTGAAAGCTGGAAACTGAAGGGCAAAACATTTCCCTTGGGTATGTTTTTTAAGTAGGGCTTTGCTTTGAACAGTCTTTCTTTCATGTGGTCTAATCATGGTAACTGAGAAAACTTAATAACCACAATCTATCGGCTTTTGTTTCTTCAATCTCAGCCAACAGACTTGCTTGTTTTTAGAAAAAAAAGTGCATCTCATTATTATTAATGATACTTGATCTACATAGATAACTTTAAGGCTGGGGGTAGGGGAGAAGTAGACTATGCTATACTACCATTAAATATGGGAGAAAGTAGGTGCCAAAAACTTTAAAAATTAAAAAATTGAATAATGGTGTTCAACGCACTTGATTTTTTTCCTGCAATTTATGAGATATGATAATTGCTGCAATTTAAGATTAAAAAGCCATTCCTATTCATTTGAACATGAATGTCTTTCAGATTTTTGGCATTCCATTAATCTAAAGTGAGCGAAGGTGGTTTTTTTTAAACTTATGTAATTTTTGCAAGGTATATGAAATATGCAGATTCTCCCTGGTCCTGGAGAGTGTAGTCGGTGGGAGAGAATTACACATGGTTGAAATGCAACCATGGCCAGGGTTTGTTGCATTGAACTTTAGTGTGTGTCAGATGAAGGAAGGGGGCACGCATGGTAAAAAAACAAACAAAAAAGATGAATGAAGTTCTAAAAACAAAACTGGTAGGAATTATCCTGTTATTTCAATACTGCTAAATTCATTCCGATACATAGATGGATGGTAGCTTTTAATGTCTTAGTATTGTTTCTTTATTTAAACTAGAAAAATGACCTGGAAACACTGTCCCCAGTGTGGTTTATAAAATTATCATTACATTGGAAATAAATGCTCTTCAGTGGCAACATTGGCCTCCAAAAGCAGTTTGTGGAATATCAGTGAATTTTAACACCTCTCTTTTGTTACTGCTACTGTTGGGCTGGGTGTTGCCTGTGTCCGAGAGGAGTGAGTGAGGCCAAGGTGGTTTCTTTGCAGGGGGAAGGATTGTGCACCCCTTTCATGAGGTACAGAGCCTTGCGATGCTTCTCTTAAAACCACTGCGGGGACCTTGAGGCTGAAGTGGCAGCTTATACAGCTACGCGAGACACTAGCACCAACAGCCAAAATCACCTCCTACTAATTCACTTGCTTCCTTTCCTCCCTTTCTTTTACTTTCTGTTCATGTGGAAACTTGTGCCCAAGACAAGTCTCCCTTATTGCCATTTACTAAGCTGTCTTCCCTCTCCAGGTTCCCCCTGGAGTATCACGCAGAGTCTTACCCCATCTGCTTTGCTGCAGCAGGCCCTCATCGAATCCATTGCTCGTGTCCTAGCCCAGTGTTTCTCTAACTTTTCCTCGGCATGACCCCGTTTATGACCCCATTTGCTCAGCATGGCCCCTCACTCCCGACCCACAGCTCCCTGGCCCTGCCAGTGCCTCTGAATCCCAACCTGGAGCCCCCTGGCCTTGCAACTCCAACCCCTGATGCTGCAACCCCATTTAGGATCATGACCCACATTTGGGAACCACTGCCCTAGCCTAACGTTTGTTTGCCTTGCATCTTTTAGACCCTGAGCTCAGTTGTGGAGCAGAGATCTGCATTTGTCCCGGGTCGGGAAGGGGACAGGACTTGACACAACGATGTCTGAGACTAGTAAGGGTGGCAGTGGGCACCATAGCCGAGGGGTCTGCACCGCACTGTGGGGGAAGAGCATGGGCTCCCTCTTCCTGTGCAGAGTCTTGGCCTTGTGTTCAGGGCATGTGAGGGGTAGAGTTGTGTGGTGAGTCTTTCCTTTTCTTCTCCCTCTTTTATCCGGGATGTTAAAAATATAAATACCCCTTAGAAAATCAACTGCCCTGCTGGAGACGGCTGCTGTTTGCTCTGTGGTGCCCTCCATGTTAGCACATGCCTCAGTTCTCCCGAGCATCCTGCTTCCATCAGTGCTTTTGCGAACCATTGTGCTTTAACATCGGGAGAGACATGTAAAGTCTGTAATACAACCACTTGGTTTTTGCACCTCTCATCTTTTATGGAAAGGGGTATTCTGTGTGCTGCCCGGCCATGATGCCCTCCTGCCGCTGGCTGCTTCCAGGTGTGTGCGGTGCCGCAGGGTGCCCTTCTGCTGGCATAAGTTTAGGAGGGGCCTTTCTGCAAATACCTGGGATCCCATGGGAGCACCTTGCTAGCGTAGGGTGAAGCTTCCTGGAGAGAAAGAGGCATCTGAGAGGTGTCTCCCATCTTACTGTATTTCTTAGAGAGACAGGTGACTGGAAAGCCATGGCAAATGGGTTCTCTTAGGTAGTGGAGTTTGGCGGCTAGGAAATGAGCTTTGCTTAGTGTAGATATGCTAGGGAATGAATAGAATCTCTTCCCCAAAATGCCTCCGTGAGCAAGTGCTGGTATACAAGTGTCTTCCTCTTTCCAGGGCCCATGCCATGGTTTAAAAAAACCCACAGGCTTGTCTTTATACAATGCAGTTTGAAGCATTTTCTTCTATGGTGCCCGCAGCCAAGTGACTGGTGCAGGATTGCCTGTGGCTGATTCATTTATTCATTTAAAAATTATTTTTTTCTCAAATGTCCCCCTAACTATCAACACCAATATCTGCACTTGAGATTGAGTCTCGTCTCCTGTTATTGTGCGGTCATGGTGGGCGAGGAATGGCGTTGGCCTTGGGAGCCCATTCTGTTCCAACCCTGGCTGGATCATTTGTGTAGTGAACCGGTATTAACCAAAATGCAATGAATTGCCTGTATCAGTGCAACCGTGCTCCTGTTTTTTAGGCCTGTGTCATCTTTCCCTGCGGGTGGAAGATCATGACCAGCAGGCATTGAACTCCTGGGGCCAGAACCCAGCTGGAGCTTGCATACAAACACACCTGTGTATGACTGTGTACCTCAGTCTGATCACCGCAATTTAATGCCACACAGATAAGCTGTTTTTAAGTTTGCAGAAATTGCACCCTCTCACCCTTTAATGCAGATGCTTTCAGATTCTCGCTTTATATTGTTAAATGGCTTGCAGAGAACTGCGAGAATGTGTACTTTAAATAAAGATGGTAGAACATAAAAAAAGAAGTGACCCTTACTTCATTTTCATCTTTCCTTCTTTGGCATGCAACGCAAGGCACTATAGTACGTAACCATATATCTAAGGTGCTTTGTTCAATACAAGTGAAGAAATCCGCAGAGAACAAGTGTTAATGTTTACAGCAAATCTAAGTGAGAAAACCATAGGAAGGCAAGAGAGCTTGGTTGTGACATAGCTCTTAACAACAGGACCCCACTCATTTCACACCCTGGTGTTTGGCCTACACTTGATCACACATTTGTTTAAAAGCCTGGTGAAGGTGCTGTTATTTCATGAAGATGCTTATAAAAGCACATCTCTTTGTCCTTAATCTCTGCAATTTGTGCTCCTTTGTGTTCCAGGAGGAAAAAGAAACCAGAAACCTGCCAAGTAAAATTTCTGGCCTCTGAAATTTGCCCTTAAAGAAAGCACTTAATAATGACCAAAGTAACCACAACATATTGCTTATCTAAGAAAGACCTGTCTCTTACTGACTATTCTTCACCAAATAAAGCTCTCTGCTTGTGCCTATTATTCTGTAATCCCATAATGATTTAGCAGTGCTGCTTGTTTTTTTCCAGATTCAAATATCTACAGAGAACTAATCCTTGGTTGATGGGTTTGCTTCTGTGTAGAGGAATAGCAAGATCACATCAACACTTCACCGCCTTTGTTTTTGCACTTGTCTCTGATATTATGTTTCTGAAATGATGGCAGGAAAACAGAGGGTTTTGCCTTGAAAACTAATGTGGTCCATTGCTTTGGTGCATGTATGTTGGGTAATACCAGTTCACTACACCTACAATTCAACCAGCTGTGGACAGAACGGGCTCCCAAGGGCAACACCACTCCTCCCCCACCCTGAGTGCACAATAATGGGGAACAGAAATGCATCCCAAGTGTAGATATTTGTGTGTATACAGACCTGTCCCCTTGCTCCACTTCCACATGCAGCAAACCCAGTCCTTAGATAAATCGGAACGGTTTTGAGGCCTCTCACTGGTGCCACTTTCACCGTCTCTGGAGACAGAAAGCAGGAACGGAGGCCCGTAGAAGTGGAAGAAGGAGACATTTATATTGCCAAAACTGCACCACGCAGGAGTCAGAGCTTGCTTCTTGGCAACAAGTCCGGGCTTGGCAGGGAGGCCATATCAGTAGTGTCCAGGTCATGTTAAGATACAAGCCTACCTTCTGGCGACAGGCATCTCTGCAAGCATACAGCTTCACGCATTGCACGGTAATGTATTACACATGAGCGTCGTCAAAACACAACGAGCTAAGCTACATAAAGCCTATGGGAAACCGGATGATCAGGTTTGCACTAATAGGTAACTATATCCAACACATGGAGTATCCATAAGGCAGTGCTGCATCGCATCTGGATAACCGAGAATAACAACCTATCCCAGTACGCACATGGCCCATTTTTGTGATGCAGTTTACAACCCCCTTAAGCATTAATGTTTAGACTGTTAATCTGTTGCTTTGTTTTAATTCTCAACGTATAGTCACCACAATATCTTTCAAAACAGAGACAAGGTAAAATTAAATGTTCAGCATTTTGGCTCCAGATGGTTTATATTACCTAAATGTTCTGCTTTTCTGGTTTCAGACAGAAATTCAAATTCAAAGTAATTAATGAGCTTAAATAGATTTTGTACCATATAAGATTTCCACTCATCAAAATCAGAAATTAGAAACTCAGTATTAAGAAATGTGGTACATATTAAAGCCCTGCCTGACTTAAATTCTAATGTGTTATTAAATGAAAGTTTGTCTCCATGGATGAATAAAAAACAATACCAGCAAATTTGACTTTTTTAGAAATGTTGGGACAAAAAGCCATTTTTGCACTTTCCATTTGATGCAGTTTCACACCAGTTTCTTTTCCTGAAATCGCCCTGAATTCTTTTTCTCTTAAGAGAATCGAAATGTAAACATTTCCCCAACAATAATGTCTGTCACTAAAGTAATTGCATTTCAGCCAGTTCTGATTAGGATTTGAAACACTAGCCCCTCTATTTTTGCAGTCACTTTCCTTGGCTTTTCCTTTTTGGGGGATGTGACCTAAGGAATTTTGTGTGTTGTTACACATCAGTCTTTAAATATTTATACTGGTTTAGAAAACAGAGGGTAGCAACAGACATCACCTTTGTGCCCCCATAAAAGTTTTTATGGGGGCACAAAGCGAAAGCAAACAAATGCACAAATCTGTGGCCATGACACAATATAGGTATAAATTGGGCTGCTTTATTGCAGCTTATATCTATTTGCTGCAGCACAGCTCACAGCGCTCTACTGAAGACGTCTGTTTGTGGCTATAGGAAAGACCCAACGTAAAGGTAGGTGCCTGGTCTGTCCTTAACCTACAATACCAGGCAAAGGACATACTGAGTAACTAGTGAAGTCAATCAGAGCTTATTAAAAATGTGGGACTTGAAGGCACTGCAAGAATTTGCAGTGATCGGTTTTTAATTGATATTTCCTCAAATTCCATAATTAAAGTTTTCAACCAGTCTGACTTGTTCCACAGAGGCTTAGAAACGTATATCTTTGTAGACAGATCAGACAAATCAGTAGATCAACTGTAGCAAGGTTGGCATGTTGTTATAGCAATGATGGTTCCGGGAACGCACAAGCAGCAAGGTTTGTTTGGTAATATTTTTTTACCGAGCCAACTGTATAATTGGGAGAGATGTTAAACAAGCTTTCAAGCACAAAGTGCAGTAGATAGACTGTCATTCCTAGACTATGTTGATGGGCATGGTGAAATAGAAATTAATAGAGTGCAATTCTTAGTAGGAAAATAAATCGCAGATGGAGTAATCTGATGAGACACTGCACGCCATGAATACAGGTGCATTTCTGTAGTCAACCATGGGGATTATTATTTCTTTCTTGCACCACGTGACCCCTCTGCCTCAGACGGGGGGAACAGGGCATGGGTCTAGTTGCTCCACATTGGTCCCCAGCTTGGCGGGAAGGCGGTACAGCCAGTTGCAGAGCTGGGACATCTGGGTTAACCTCCCAGCTCTGCCTCTGATTTGCACAATAACTTCATGTAGGTCACTTTATCTCTGCCTCATTAGAAGGGGGTGATAATAGTCTCCTTTCACCGGCGTGTTGATGCATGCTGATGGCAGGTCGATGAGTAGTCTCTGCCGCCTTGAATAGCATGGAAACCTGGAAAGGTTAATTGATGCTTGTTGGAAGCGCCGAGATCTTCAGTGCATGCGTCTACACTTTCATTAATACACTGTAATTACAACACATTGTTTAGTACAGGTACTAACTTAATGCGCCATAATCGGCGCTACTGCGCATTAATACAAAGGCACGGTCTTTTTTGTGACATTAATGCCCAGTAGACTAAGTCTACTGCGTATTAGCAAAGGTTTTGCCTGCTGCACTAATGCGCAGTAGAATTAGTCTAGTGTGCTCAAAGCGTCTTGTGTAGACACGCCCAGTGTGTCATACAAAGCACTGTGCTACCTGTAGCATCTGCATTCGAACGTTAGCTCCCCACCCCTGACCACCAGGAAAACCTGATGGCATATTTGGAAGTAATAAGCACAGAGCTACCTCTGATTCCTTTCCCGGCCTGCAAAAAATCCTGCTTGGTCTCATTTTGTGATTCAGCCCCAAAGCTGTACATTAATAGTGCCAAACTCTTTGTCATTTGTTCAGATTCTGGTTTATAGTGAAGACAAAATATGTGTTAATTTGTGGGTGTGTGATGAACTGGGTTTCTGCTGCTCATTGCAGAAGTTGAGTACTCAGCTTTGCATGGATGCAGCAAGGGTCATTGCTAATCCTCAGATCCATATGGTGCTCTCCAAATATTAAAAAAATATTCCCGAAGAATAACTTTTAAAGTAAACTTTCACAGCTGGGTTTTGATACGATGTCAACAAACCTGACCTTTCAATCTCTAGTGCAAATGGCAAGAAAAACCTAGCCTATCTAATCTGCCTGCAAATAGCTGTAGCTTCACTGATCTAGTCTAATCAAAGGAACAAGCCCACAGGGGTTTAAAGGATTTCTTGCTGTTGCTGCTGCCATTAATTTAATTGCTAAAGTACAGTGAACTATCAAGGAGTACAGTAAATGTTTGGATCTGCGGGGATATAAACAGCTGAAACCTAGGGGGGGAAAAAAACAAAGGCAAATGGGGTTTTCTCAGCAGTTGGTGTTTTATTAGAATATATTCTTAAAATAGTCTTGAGTGGAGCTGACATAAGTTATCGTCAGGATTTCTAGGTGTAGCAATACGAGTTTGTCCGGCGTGTCCTGCAGTCACTCCAGCGAGTGGGATGCAGCAACGGAGCCGAACGCTGAAAGATAACTTGTGCCACGAGCGCATGTGGGGGTGATTAAGGTGGTTCTCTCATCTGCCTTCCTGCTTCCATCCTCCTCCTTTGAATTTTGAGCTTCGAAGCAGTGGGTGTATTCACACGATGGATCGCTGCCGTTTTAATTATGTTAAAACTAATTACCAGACAGGGTAGTGCTAAAGCATTAGTTGAATGTAAAGGGCTGATGACGCAAGAGAAAAAGGACTGTTTATTTAATGGAAAATGCCCTTAACTGTGAGGGTCTGAAGTTATTTCAGCTCGAAGAACATTTCTGAATTTTAATAGTTTTTGCGGTGCTTCTCAAAGCAATAAAAATTGCTTTACAGTTGCTTTCTTCTGATGTCAGGGAGACTGAAAGGATAATAATAACAAATGAGCATTAGCATGCAGCATACCAAGATGTGACTATGAAGATGCAGTCTCAAAGACTTTTATTGTCATTATTAATATTAATAGAATCATGGCTTTAGCGGTGGATGTGTGCACAGTGTGTATGCGTGTGTGTTAATCAGGAAAAGACAAATAACGTTGCTTAAAGGAAAACTTCCCATTAAAGTTTGTGAGCAAAAAAATATGATTCTGCAGAGTTGGGAACACTAGGACACTAGGCAGGGCTTATTCCCATTTCAGCAGTGACGAATCAATTAATTTAAATAACTGGCTTGAACCTCAGACAGATCTAAAATAAAATAAAAAGTATTTTGTTAAGTTAGAGTTTAGATGGCTGGCCACCCCTTCCCCACAGCCTGACCCATCGTTGTTGACATCCAACTTGCTGAAGTCCCAGCATTCCCCGCGGGCTGACCGCTGTCTTCACGTGCGTGGAGTTCAGATGACGAGTTGAGGTCTATGCATAGGTGAGAATCTCTGACTCTGTCCTGAGCCCTCTCCTTGCTGAGAAAATAAACTTCAAAACAGGAAATAAATGGAGGCCTAGGTGTTGTTGCACGCGTGTGGACTGCTAAAGCATTTGTGGGAATTTTAATCGGATTAACCACAATACAAATGGAGGCTGGACATATGGAGCACAGCCTGGATTTACAGCTGAAAGGTGGTGCTCATTGAAATTCAAATCCATCCAATGCAGCAAAATACTTACAAGAAATCACAATTGGCATCACCTATAATGAAAATCTTGGGGTGCAGACATTTCAGATATACTCTTACCATGGCTGCATTTGTTTAGCCTGTTTCCAAACCCAGGCCAGGTTCTTTGAGGAGATGTGATGTCTTTTATTAGACCAACTGAGTAGTTGGAAAAAAGTTCTTTGCAAGCTTTTGGGCATGAGCTCCTTTTCCTTCAGGCATTATGAGACCCCCAAGGTAGGAAAGAAGAGGATTCCTCCAGCCCCTTGGAGATTTGAGGTTCTGCTTTCCCTTGAGTCGGCAGACACAACTGGCCTTCTCCCCAGCGGGAGAGGATGAGCCAGTTTCTTGGTTTCACTTATTTGGCCGAGTGGAGCCTTGTGCAAGAGATGGACTCTTTACATAAAGGGCTTCTCCCTCGTGTCAGCTGGAGCAAGGGTAATGCCAGGGTGAAGTTTGGAAACTTCTCTGGAAGAAGATGTAGCTCAGCTGCCGACAAGCATGAGAGCTGACCATCCTGCCTCCCCGAGCTCTGTCAGCATCTGAATTCAGCTCTTTTGTGCATCCGACTTGTTGTGTGTTGTATTTCTGGGCTGGGCTTCTTTCGTGAGGGAATTAGTTTCTGTGCATTGCCAGTGTAATCTCGAACTACAGTATCAATACACTTAAAAGCAATCAGGTGTAGAAGTAAGAAAATTCAAACAGAGCCCTCAAATTAGAAAAAATTAGCTTGCTCAGGCGTATAGCAATTAAACTGTTCATGACTGCATGTAATTACATCATTATGTACACAGCCCTGTTTCTGTAATTTGGACCATTGGAGGGCAAAGTGTCAAAGTCTCTATAATGATGTTTAATTCCATTTTAACATTTCCTAAAGGGATTGCTTTGAATTTGTTTTCAAACTGCAAAAGTTGGAAGTGCTTTTCAGATCCTGGGAGGGCCCTGCATGTACAACTGTTTTGCCTGAATTAGTTGGAAAGTGAGAGGTGGCCCATCTCAAATATTGATTATTTTATGTCTTTAATTGTGACAGAATGCAAAAGTGTATGCATCTGACTTGCAGAAATTTCCAGGATTGAAATAAAAATAGAAGTGTAAGAAGAAATCCTCTTTCATCATCTAAATGTGTTACAATATTATATTCCTGTGTTTGCTTTTAATGTAAAGGTTTTTCAGATATTACTGTGCATAGTTACTTTGAATTATGCTACAGGAAGTACTATTTGCATATTCTCACTATTTTAAGTCTGCACAATAATCCTGACATATGGTTTTATTGTTCTTCCTGTGCTTTAATTTATTTGGATAAACAACTCTGAAATCTTTTCTGTTACAAAACAGAAATTATGTATCCTATGTTTATACAGTGATATATATTTTTTTGCACTTCAGACTGCTTATTTGGAAAGCTGCTTAGAAGCAATTATCTTGGCAGAGTTAGAGAAATCTATAGGCTTGTGATTAATTATAGCTGCACCACTGTTAAATCTCAAGTTTTTTAATGTGTCTCAGGTACATCTCTTCTTTGCCATTATTCTCTGACTGAAGCAAGAGGAACTGAGTTTTTGCAGATGCTTTATGCAAAGCTTGTCAAAGTTAGCAGAGGTTTGCCATTGCTTTCAAGTAGCTTTGGATCAGAACTGCTGGTAGGAAGGCATGGCCTTTGTGTAAAAAATCAGGAGGGGATCCAAAACATCTGGATTCAAATCCTGGACTTCCTGCAACCTCCATCTCCAATCCCAAGAAAATCCCTTATTCTCACTTCTCCCGAGTTAGTCTATTTTACATATCAGCAAACTGAAACACATATTGAAGTCTCTTGATTGCTGGTTTGGGAGACCTTTTTACAAATGATGCATCTCTATGCCACAGTTTCCCCATCTATAAATTGTGAGTAATATTCCCTTTCTCTCCGTCCTTCTTTGGTTTTTTTTTTGTATTTAGGTTGTAAATTTTTGGAGCAGAAACGTTTTCTTATATTATATTTATGAAGTGCCAAATATAATGGTTGGCCTGGCTGTTTATTCCCAAAGCATAGTTTGGGAATAAAAATTCAGGAAAACCTGTTCATTTATTTAATTAGCTTTCTGAGAGTCAGAGGGAGATTTTTAAACTGCCACAGAATTTTTTTTATAACGTAGCAAATATTGGCTTTGGTTTTCTTACCAAGAGGAAAGTGAACTAATTAAAACATCAGATGGCTTTTGAAACCTTCAAGATGGCTGTTTTCCAGCCGTATTTCTGTCCATAATTATAATTGACCTCTTGGGATGCCTCATTTTGGTGTTCTGTTGTGCATGAGACAAAAGTGGTCCCAAATTAATAACTAGAACAATAAATAACTAGACACACTAGTACTGATTGAAAAAGAATGGGCTGCATGGTTGATCCGTTTTATGCAGTAATTTATAAATATTTCCATGTATTGTATTGTATTTGGAATCAGAGTGTCATTGTGCTGGGTATTGTACACGTATGAGCAGAAGACGGTTTTATTCTCAAAACCTCACCTTGCAGATGTCTGCACAGGTCCTGTGGACATGCACGTAAATAGGCAGTCTTACCCTTTCATGATGGGGTGCGCGCTAATTTGAGATGCACTGTCTCCAAGTCCAATGGTGGTAAGAAAAAGGAGTTGGAAAGGAGGAGACTTTATCCTACCAGAAGTTGGAGCATGGAGACAGATCAGTCTCTCCTGAAAGCCAGTTCATAATCCAAGCACCGGGAAAGATGTTTTTTTCATTTGGTAAGAAGGAGCATCAAAATGCAAAAGAAATGCGGTGGGCATGAACAAGTCTTTCTGGCCTCTTTGTAACCATACAGTAAAATGTTCTAGGAGCTCGTGGAAGGAGAGAAAACTACAGGTTTTAAATGTCGAAAAGCCGCTGAAATACCTATTGACCAAAAGGAAAAAAACTGTGATAGCTTGGGCTTTTAAAGCTTGTGGTGGTTTGACCAATTGGCATAGAATAATCAAGGACTGTTTCACAGTGAAAGTATGTTAGTCGTACAAGAAAGGCAGCGAGGTTGATAAAGACGTCGTAAGGAGCACTGCGAGTGCAGTAAGCCAAGGAAGAGCCAAGGATCCCAGGATGAGAATAATTAGAAGAAAAGCAGGAGTTTAAAGACCAACAATTAAGCACTGGCAAGCATCCAGCTTGTATTAAAAAAAAAAATAAAAAAAATCAGGTTATTGTGGGGCAGGCAATGCTCAACTGTACACCGAAATTACACTTAGCTTATCTCCAGCAGCAGCTTGTATCGTGGCAATGTGTGGCGTCCTGTTCAGAACAAACAGAAAAGCGTATCTCGCTGGCAGAAGAATCCTTAGATAAATTCATACATGGAGGCTCCACTCTTGAGGAATTACATATTTCAACACAATAATTCTTCAAGAAGCAGATACTGGGTCTGTATGGATATAATACCATTTTTGGATTAGGCATTCACCATACTACATATTTGGGATGTTACTTCCAAAATGCAGTCTGTAAAAGGAAATCCTATTTCCTGTCTTGTTACCTGATAGCTCTCGAGTACCAAAAAGAGGAGTCTTGACAGTCACCAGCCATTCTGCATTTTTTTCCCTTCTTTCACTGTATTTAGTGAGCTGGGCAAGTTTAATCTTCTGTTATACTCAAGTACCCAATTCATTTGAAAAACAGGCAGAATGCAGATTTAAGAGCACCTGAGGACACAACAGGACATGCACTCTCCTGTCCAAGAGGAAAGATGGTTCAGGGTCTGAATCTATTTGATGTTTGGCCCCCACACTGGGGCTGCCTCGGGGTACCTCTTGTACTGGCATTTATTTAGTCAGAAACTTTATTTCGGATGCAGAGCAGAGTCAACAAGGAAGAGCAGCTGGTTTACGAGTGTTTTAGCCTGACACTTGTATCATCAGATATTCATCAAGTGCTTCTCCAATTTTGAAACTTAACAATTAGTTTCAAACCTATCCAAATTATACAAATTACAAAGAACTCTTTTCACTTCTCTCTTAATGTAACAACAACATTTTGCTGTTGTAATTTGCATTTGATCAAAAGAGCTCAAATCACAGAGTTGGAAAACTTCAGCCAAAACTGTTCACCTGCTCCTTAGAATAAGCCTAGGGAAAAATTATGGTGCATTATGCATTTAAAAAAAAAAGGCAACATTTTCTTTGAGTTCTAGCTTCCCATATTTCAAAGCAGGAGCCTGAATTGTGGGTAACGGGTAGTGGTTGTGACAGGGATGTGCCCTTTGCCACCCCTCTGAAAAGGTGCCCTTAATTTGGCCAAACCTTTGAGCAGTTGTAGGTTTCCATGTGTTCAGTAGAGACTTCTTTTAGTTTTAACAGTTTAAAGTCTCTGCAGATTTGGTCTTCCCTAAGTCTGAGCCTCTTTGCGACTTGTGCTTCTGGATGGTACATGTACCATTTTCACACCGGATAGAGCAATTGAGCATCTTCCATCCCCTTCCAGCTCATGCACGTGAGCAAAGTGCACGTAAACCTTCCCCACCGAGGGAGTGAGTGTGTTCCAGCTATGGGGGCTCACTTGTGCTTTCCCTGCAGTTGCTTGTGCAGGCTACAGTGGGGCGGGGAACTGGAAATGAGAGCAGGGAGGCTGTCACCCTAGACTCAATTCAACGTATACCAGTACTGCTGTGTGACTGAGGCAAGCTAGTGCACAACGTGGTTCCAGGTTGGGCTCCCCAGATAGCATGACACTTCATTTCTGTGCCTCACCCTGCCTATCTATAGAGCTAGGACAATACTGCCCCTCACTTGGCAGGCGTCGTGCAAAACTGGGTTGGTTTGTCTGTGAAGCACTTGTGTGCTATAGCAATGGGCACCATAGTTCATGAAGGTCCTAAATACACGTATAGTAGATAAGGTTTGGGATCACCTATTGAACCCTGAGCAGAAGGCAAAATACTGAATAGCTGGTTGTTGAAAGAGCATCATGTGCTCTGCACCCAGAATGAGGCGCGGTTCCTATGAGACAAGTTGTACACGTCCTGTAATTAAAAACTATGCCATAATTCGGATCCCCAGAGAGCTGAATTAAGCTTCACTGGCATGTTTAATTCTGGCCTGTTCTGACTTTTTGTGTGCTACAGAGGTGCATGCTGCTGCTTCATTTGCCAACCACAGTTGAGTTTCACATGCCATGATGCACTAGGATCCCCAGATAAGAGTATTATTTTTCTGATGATGATGATGGTAAAATTTATTCTCAACACAGAAGCCCCTGTATCGAGCTGATATAAAAGAAGGGAGCCGTACTTTCATTAACCGTGTCTATGAAAGCCAAGATTGAACATTGCTGCTGAGAGTATTATTAAAGCTTTGAAAGTCAACATGGGAGCAAGGGGGAGTTTAAGCCTCTTTTCCCAAGAACAGAACTATTTGATAGGATTGTCACATTTAAAGAAAATTCCCTTAAATATCTGAGTGCTTATGATTTCTGGGAACAGTGTGTTTCTGTGTTAAATTTTTGTCTCGGAGTACTTTATCTGAAATAGAAATAATCATGGCGAAAAGGAAAACAAGTGGAAAAACAAGCTCAGGCACGCTTAAACATGATTGCAGTTAGCCCTGTGGGGAAGGCATTTAGGTATGTGGCCTGTGATTTTTTTTCAACCTGGGCTGCCTACGGCAGTGAAACTATAACCAAGCAAGAAAACACTGATATTTGACAGCGAGCATATTGCTCTCGATATGCAGAGCAGAGAGCAGTTGGGGTTTTTTGGACAGGAGAAAGACTACGCCTGGCACAGTGGCTGAGTTTCCTATTGGTATAACCGGGAAGTAGGACCTGATGCAGAAGGAGCAGAGGTCATAGGGAGAAAACTTTATAAGGCATATTGTATTTATGAGGCAGTCATCCCACAAGTGTCTTTTGAGCGAGTTGCTCAGTGCACCCTGAGACGTGCATCAATGCCCAGCTTGCCTTCAGACAAGGGAGTGCTACTTATTTTATTTATGTACTTACTTCTCTGATTTATGTGCCATCCTCCCCCAAAAATGTTGAGCGGGAGAGAGGCATCGTTCTAGGATTGATTCTGTCTGTTCTTCGGCCCCACGGACGTCCGTACTCGCGCGCATTGGCAAATTGGGCTGGCGATCTCGTGACCCGTCTGCGTGACGGGTGCTCAAACAAGGGACAGTTTGTGGAGTCAGGCCTATAGGTCGGAGAAAAATATGGAGGGTTTAAGAGCAAGGTGCTAGATTGGGATACAGGAGGCTTCATCCCTAACTCTGCCACATGCTTTGGGGTGGAATTGGGCACTTGAGCTGCTCAGGGTACTGTGGTACTGAGGGCCATGAAGGACTTGGAGAGACATTGGGCCATATTCCAACTACGCCACGTTTCTAGCCTGACATGTTGAAGTAACTGAATCCATACTGGAGAAATGAAAAGAAAAGAAAGAGTTGGCAGTAGAAATTGAGGCGGCAGAGCAGGCAAATCCATTTGAGTTAAGAGTGAGTTCAGGGTCTTTCTTTTAAAGGTGGACGCGCAAGTGCGCTCGATTGGAAGGCGAGAGAAGTTTGATGGGACAAGGAGGAAAGTGTAAAGATAGGTAATAGAAATACCTAATGTTACTCTATGGATCATCATTTAACTTTAATTTCAGGACCCTGACTTGCAGGTTTTTAATCTTGTACATTCAGTGGATTCACCATCAAATAAGCAATGGTTTCTCATTAGTTTTACTCTAGTGTAAACCAAAAGCTTGGACTGTGTCATTTAAGGTGCATGAATGAGTCTGGAAGATCCTGTGTAGATTTTGCATCAAAATCACTAATATGTTGTAAAGTGACTGAATTCTGTAGGCACAGTTTATACTTCAGTATTACAGAAATCCCCCTGTGTATGTTGCATAATAACGCAATTGCAGAGACTTTGAACCTTTGTGTGCAAACCTCATTTGTGGATGCAATGAAGACAGTGGCCTAGAAGAATGTGTGTAACTGGGACATTCGCACAATCAAGTGTATACAGCAGTCAGATGCAGTCCAATCAGTTCTTTGCAGAAAGCTCATTCCAGTTGCAATCTGCTTCTTAATGGACAGTAAATCAGTTTTTAGTGAAGGAGCCATGTAAGATTTTTCCCCCGAATAAGTTATGGACATGACAGTGATATTTTATAGCCTGTATGCGAGAAAAGGAGAGAGCCAAAGTAGTCTTCTCGGTAGCCTTCACAGCAAGCATTGCTGTAACCCGTGTAATCCTAGGCTTGCATCAATATATGCTGTGTGTCCATGCATGGGGAAGTATGTTTTTGAAAACCCGAAGTGGGGAGTTAGTAGAGCTATTACAATTAAGCCATAGCAGGAGCTGATCTTGTGGCTGATGTACAAGACTGGCAATCAAGTATTGCCAGGGACCTGAATGACTCTAGACATGCTGTTGAATCTTTCTGTCTGTTTCCCCATCTATAAAATGGGAATAACAATGTTTTTCTCCCACTGTCTAGGAAGCTGTTCTTAAGGAGAGGGGAGAAGCCTCTTTTTTACCATGTACTTGCCCTGTGCATAGCTATCTGGGGATACGCAGAAATAATGAAACACTTGATTCATTGTGTATCATACTGAAAACTTCACTTGTCATTTCTGATTGCAAAGCGACAGCAGAAGAGGCAAGTGAGATGGAACATGTGGTAAGAAATATCTTAATGAGGTGGCTAAGTTTATTTTTAACACGATGGAAAGAGAAAAACAGTGGAAAAATCCAAAAAATAATGGTATTGAAAATAGCTGTACTTGAATGATGGAATAAATGTACAAAACTACATGGTTAGTTTAAAAGACAATACTGCGGGGAAGTTGTTAAACTTGTAATTTAAATAGATTATTGCTTTTAAGAGAGCACAGCATTCGATTAAGTCTTCCACTTCTGCAGCATTGTAGCTTAATTTTACTTACTTGGATAAATTCACTTACTTGGATAACTAGAGTACTGTTGCATCGGTTGTACTTTATTTACTTTGTACAACTAATGAAACATTAAACAAATATTTGTTGCATTGTCTGCTCTTCACGAGGCCAGCACAGAAAGAACAGCGTGTTCTGGGAACAACTTTAAATGATAAATTAGTCAAAAGATTGTACTATGTCCTCTAGGTCAGTTTTAAGTGATTCTGTGAGGTGCTTTATCTCTAAATGAAGCAGGGTTGTTTTTTCTGTTTCTCTAGATGAGATTGCCTTCAAGAAGAACATCACCATTTATTTCTTACAAATTGCTAGTCACAAATTTTACCTGCTACCACAATTTTGCATATAAACAACTTGGGTTTGTTTGGAAAAAATACAACAGCACTTAGGCTGCTGCTTGTCAAGCTTGTACGATTGCATTTCTTTGTGAGGTTCAAAAAGGACAAACTAAACAGAATTATTTTCATATGAGTAATGTTAAAGGATGAAACAGCCTGAATTGTATTTGTACAGGTTTTGTAGGGAGATTTTAAAGTTCTGTCATTTGAAGTGCACAACGTTCGCTAAAGTGCTGCGCATAAAAATGTCACTTTGAAAATGGTCAGTTGATCAAATTTACCTTCAATAAGACAGATCAATAAGTGCACGTCAAAAGCTAAAGAAGTTTCCTACCTCTACAATTTGAGCTAAAGTCAAAAGAAAGAATTTGTAGACTTCAGTCAATATCTTTGAAAGGTACACATTATCATGTTTTCCTTGCATTTGTTAAACCTAGTTGGATTTTCTCATTGGGTTTATATTTAGAAATCCTTCTAGCTTCTGCAACTTCACCTCCACTAATGGGAGAGTTGTCCTAAGCCCACATGACCCTAGAAAACATCGCTGAAATTTTAAAGCCGAATATAGTGTCGTCTTTTATTTTAAAACCTTTTCTTTCAAGGTGAGAGACTGCCAGTTCTTACATGTTGTTCAAATATTGAAACCTGGATATTGAGCTGGACAGTATTCTGGGACTCTCTGTCCCCGTTCTTCTTGATGCAAGACATTTAAGTAGTCAGTGAGGATGGAGAGCAAGAGGGTGTGTGCAACCCTGCTTCCAGGGGCATCTCCATGCTCAGAGTTGTGCGTTATCCTCTCCTTTTCATTTTCTTTTCTTCCATGTCCCTGAAATAACACGTGTCCTGTCAGGTTGAGTACAGCACAGTCATCCACCCTGGCGATCTTCAGAAAGCATCTCGACTCCCACCTTGCTGGGCTCATCTGACCCCAGCAGTTTTTCCTGCCCAAGTGCAGGGGGGCTGGACCCGATGATCTGTAAAGTCCCTTCCAGCCCCTCACAACTAGGAAACTGAACCTGTTGCATGGGACTGAGCAGTTCGTTTTGTTCTTCTCGCTTTTGCTGAGAAATGATGACGACAAAAGTTGACCCAACCCAAACCGACATTTTTCTCCACAGTTTTAGTTTGAGTGCTGAGCTGGAGCATCAGTCATCCACCCCAAATTGCGGGGTCTGAGTCTTCCTCCTGGGCACCTTCAGGGATTGGATAACTGTATCTTCCACCTTGCGCTTGGCAGGTTATGTCATCACGGCCTATCTGTGTCTGAAGAAGAGAGTCATTTTAATTCCCTAACATGCCTGTCCATGTGCTGGGGGATGTATGTGGAGCCTATTCTGTGTTCTGCTCAGGGGTTGAGCTGTGCACAGGTTTGGTTTATAAGGCAACTGTTGTTTTTTTTCCCTTTCATTCCTAATTTTCCCAGGCTCCCCTGTCTCATATTTGTTCAAACAGCATCAGCGCCCCTAGCAATAAACTGTGCTAATTTCAAGGCTCAAGAAGTCGTGCAAGCGTTCCGACAGTAAAGCTCCTCCAAAGCCAGCTATTGATTGAATTATTTGACTGCTCGAGTGATGTGATTTTAAAGCACACGATCACACTTTTTTTGCTGCTGCGTTTTCTTAGCAGTTCATAGTACCAATCTATTAAAAAAGTGACTCAACAAACCAGCTGGTTTTACTGGAAGAGCCTGCCCTTTCTGTGCTCTGTGTGATAGAAGCAAGGAATTTTTGCCTTGGGTTAATAGGCAGATAGAAAAAAAAATTAAAGGTCTGACCCTGCACACATTTAGGCACATGCTCAGTTTTAAGAATGTGAATCGTTGTACTGAAGTCAAAGATAAGCACTTGTGAAAGTGGTTGCTGAATTGGGGCCGTAGTTCTCATTAGCGTCATACAACCTCTCGCCAACTTTTGGTCTTTGGGTTGCTGTTCACAGTCTATGTGGGAATCAGATTGCCTGAACTACGGTGTGATTAATGCAACAAACAGGAAGATCATCGGGCAAAAGTTTTTTTCCAAAGCTGCCTGATATACAATATCAAAGACCCGGGAAATGGGGAGAAGTGGAACTAATATACTGATCAAAAAAAATCTCTAGCTAGACAGAAGAATTGAAAGCATGATTGCCTCAATGTAGGAGGATGTATAGAGTCACCCAATATACTGAAATAAAGTTCTCTACCTCTTCATTTATCATCATTATAAAGTGCTACCAAAAGAATGAGTTTACCTTTATCAAGTTATGGTAGGCATTTCCTTCATGCATCCTTACCCGTGCAAATTAAAATGTTTGTTTACTTTGATATTTTAAGTGTGCCTGTGCATTATTCTTCATAAAGGTTTAAGTGACAAAAATATGGGTACAACGTTTTTGAAACCTAAAAATAAAACACGTCAAGCATAATGGGGAAAAGTTTAAAATAAAAAAGTGGACTGCTAAAAAAATAATAATAATAAAAAAAATACAAGTTCTATTAAACAAAGGGTATCACCGTATCAAGAGTCCTGGGATTCAGCCGTCTGAAATGATTAAGACATCTTTTTATGTTTTAATAAGGTTGGTGTCCAGATTCCCAAATGCTATAACTGATGGTAGCTCCATTGACTTTAGCAGGCTTGTACAAGTGGCTTATATAGTCTTTGAATGTCGAAGTTGTAGTCGAACAGAACACTTTTCAGAGCAAGATTTTGGATACCAGAGAGAGAGCTCTGCAGAACGTTAGGCCTAATCGTACTGTTTCCCAAATTATTTAACCTAACATTTGTATCTGAGTGGCACGGTGTGCAGGAGCTCTAGGCGGGTCTTACGATTCTTAGCAAGCGTATTTTATGCATTAAGACTGGTTTCAAGCAGAGGGGAATGTTTGTGGCTTGCATGCCAATCTCTTGCGGGTCTGTTAAGACCGTGTATGGAAATCCAGAATTCCTGAACTTCAACACAAGTGATGAATTAATCAAGGTAAAACAGAAATTTTGCTCTCTGCAGAAGCCTTTTCTCCATGTGGAAGGCTGAGTGATAAGTGATGATCTTCCTAATCATTATCTTTTTTGCAGAGGTACCATTGATTAAGGCGAGACATTACAGTTAGGATATGTACAGAGTAAATTACTTTTTTTTTCCTCCGTGTCCTTTGGATGCCTGTGGGCAAAAAGAACATTTTGTGTTTTTCAACTTGATTACCCTTTAGCTGCCTGTGTAATATAAACTGCAATCAAAACCCAGAGATGCTGTAAAAGAGGAGCAGACATGTCTTGAAAAAGGGATAAAAATTGAAGTAAACCACTGGGTAAGGCTCTCTGAATAACTTATTTTTGAATTCAGCCTCCTATTGCAGGTAATGAAAGCAGGTGAAACAACTCCTTTGGTATCTTTCCTTTTTTCCTGTCTTTGTTGCCATAGTTTTCATCTTCCCCCCCCATCTTCCTCTATAAGTATCCCAACCCTGGTTTCAATCTATGACTTTCCTATCTGTATCTTCCTTTATACAATTTTCCACTCATCTTCTCTGGTTTTTGTGTCATTTCAGTGCCTTGGAGAGTCCACCCAGCTTTTCCTGAAAAGGAAGAATCCCCTTTGTTTGATCCAGTGATTATTAACCTTACCCTCCTTTTCTTGCCACCATCAGTTTAGCCTGTGAGCACTGAATTCACCTGGTTTTATCAAGAAATAAAAATGGCATATTTTCACAAGACTGGTCCAGTTCCAAACCGTATTTCTACTTCATATGAGTCTTTTCTCTCCTTGCTGGAACCCAACATTTAAATGTCTCGTGTGCTACTTCCAGTTCCCCGCCAGCTGCACATCCTGTACGTTGCAAACGCAGCTCCCACTTTGCTGCAACTGCTCATCCAGTTAACTGGGATTCCACTCAGATCAGACTTTCTTGCTTGGTTTTGCTTAGTTTGTAGCATCTCTGCTTCTGGCCTCTCTTTAATATCCATGCTTTGGAAGGGCACAGATTTATGATAGACATGTAGGTTTGGAGTAAGAGACACGCAGTAAATAGATAACCTTCTTCCATTGCTAATTCATTATTCAGAAGGTGTTCCCAGTGTGTCCTACTACTCTTGCTTCTTTTGTGCTAAATCCCATAGGTTGCTTTTGAGGTGTTGGCCTTGGCCAGAATGAGAAGCAATGGGATGCACTTTTAAATATTACCATTATTTATCTTGGTGCTAACTTGGGTACCAGAAGAGTCCAGCTTTGATCCTAAGCAAGCACCAGGTTTCAAATTGTGTGAAAGAGAAACGGGAATGTCCAAATACATCCATCCCCTGCCCCCTTTTATTTTAAACATAGGAACATAGGACTAGAAGGAGCCTCCTGGGCCAGTGAGCATGGTCCTCTGCATTTGCAGACAGTCATTAACCCAAGGATTCCCCTGTATTGCTACTTAAATCACTGCCACAAGACTACAAGCTACTCTACCTGAAACCCCCAGAATACCCTATAAGAGGCCGTATGTAAAAGTGGGAAAAAGAAGGTTTATCTGAGGCATGGACAAGAATAAACCAGAAGACGATGATGAAGACAACTGTTGTGGCATGACCTACCCAAGCCAGTTGTTGTGATTGATTCAGGTTTGATATTGTCCGTGAAATCGCCATCAGGCATTCACTGACGTTATGAACTGTTTTGTATACATCGTTCCATAATATGCATATGCTGCATCGTACTTGAAGCCCTCTGATGAAAGGGGGCTGGGAGGGCAATCTCAGAGGCTGTTTTAAGATTACTGTCAATGGAAGGATAGAAAGAGCTGTGTAAAATGAATATATAAATAGTGAGAGGCAGAAGATGTGGAATCTAGCTAGAATTGACTTTAGATGAAAACCAGAGGAATAAAAAGGTCGAAATGTTGCTCTGATCTAGAAACAGGGACAGTGAATGGATGCTTGGCAATGGTTTTTAAATTAATAGATAACGAAAAGGGGACAGCAAAGAGCCTGACAAAGAGAATAGTTGCAAGCAAATGCTTTTGAATGTGAACATTGTGGTAGGTGGTAATATAAGAGGTGACATTTAGAATTGGAGACACCTTAATTTCATTCCTAGCCTTGGAGCTTGAAATTGCACATTTTATGTGTCTATGATCCATTATTACTGCAAGAAACACATGGCTTGGGGTACCATGACCTGTCATGAAAATCTTGCGGGGGGGGTGAAATGAGTGTGTCACTGCTGTATATACAGGGAGGCCATGAAATAATAGTCGCCTTTCTCTTTCTATTCAGAAGCTGGAAGCATTAAAAAAAATTACTTTGTATTTCAAGTGAAATGGAATGCTCAGTAATTGAGGTAACTAATATTTTGCCAAGTCTTGGACTGAAACGTTAAATCACCAGACTCCAGCTTTAAAAATGGATGTAGAGCAACTGGAGGAAAAGTAGCAACACGGGAGAGAAAAGGGCATTGCTTGTAAAGACAGAGAAGGCAAATAAAGATAGCGGGAGGCCATTTTAATTTAGATGGGAGACGGAACTGGTAAAAGGAAGGGAACGGAAAAGAGTAAATGGAAAGTGGGATGAGGAGGAGAAAGAGGAACGCTTTAAACTGAAGTAGTCTGGGACTGATCCTAACAGAAGGCAGGGAAGATCTGCACCCTATAGACTAACCAAAGTAGGTATCTAGTACCAGGGTTGGATCCAGTGGCGCACTTGCACCTCCCCCCCACCCACTTTGGAGTCCCAAATTTTAAAACTGACTGTCTCAAAGTGGCAGCCGCATTTCTATTCAGGCAGCAGCAATGGAGTCAATTGACTTCATGGTTCGTTATACCCTACTTGAGTGCTGCTAATCTCTCTCTACTCCACAGGCACTAAGGACCCCCTCTCCTTTTTCAAGCTACCCTTTCTTTTCTAATGTAACTGTCCCTTAGACATTTCTGGTAATGTTTTTCTGCTGTTTTACAGCCCTGCAGACTCCTTTTAGCTCTAGCTAAAAACCTGAGCTCCGGTGCGGACATAGTAACTCAGGTGTAGAAATGCAGGTGTAGAAGTGAAGTATTAGAGGCACTGTCAGACACTCAGGAAGGCTACATTTTGTTTTACAAGTCTGAATGGGATGTACGTTCAACTATAATGATTACAGGAGTGATGAAACGACATCTTTGACTTTTTTTTTTACTAGTTTGTTGTGTTTTTTAAACTTAATAGATGACCTAGCAAATAAGTGCAGATTCAAATAAAGAGATAATTGTTTTTGCTTTGATCTTAAACTGAATAATATAGCACTAGGCTCCTAGCACCTTAGTAAGACTTCTAGTTTCTCTTTAACTGGAGAAAAATGTATTGTGGTATATGTGACGATTCACCACACCATCTGCAACCCCCTTTTTTCAAAGTCCAATGCTCATATGTAGCATAAGCTTTCATTAGTGAAGCTCACTTCATAAGATGCCTTGAAAGTATATGCACAAGTATGTGTATAAGAAGGAGAGAGAAAATAAAATACAGAAGGGAGGAGGGGGAAAGAAATGGAGGAGCAGTGGTGGAGAGGCAAACGAAGCAGTACATCCACCGGAGAGCAGGAGTCGCAACGTCTAATCCAGGTAATGGGATAGGAATCAGTCCAGGGAGGAGGAAGAGGAGAGTTCGGCGTACAAGTCAGTTGACTGTGGTAGCATCAAGCAGGATTGTCAGGACTAGAAATAGACAAAAGGGATCTAATGTGAAATTTAGGATACGGAGGAAAGCCTAGAGCAGGGGTGGCCAACCTGCAGAACGGACACCACGAATAGCATGGGCAGCCTCTGTGTGTGTCCCACAGCAGACCTGAGAGGTGACTGACAGCAGAGTGACAGAAGGGGCAGGGAGCAGAAAGCAGAGCAGCAGAACAGGCAAGGGAAGGGGATCAGAGTGGCACTCAAGGTGGCACAGGGCTTAATTTGCAGCACACTAGCCAGAAAAGCTGGTCACCAATGACCTAGAGCATTTACGGACCTGGCCCACAAGCTTTATGCGCACACTTATCTTCTTATCTTGCATTACCTCCTTATTATCTCCTTAATCTTACCACAGTATGCTTCATAGTTTAGGTCAGGAAGGGAACTCTTGCTTCAAGTTGAGCCAACTACATTTTATAATTAGTAGGGATATAGGTTAGGTTAATAACCCATGAAAACTCCCTTGCAAGATGTCCCTCATGAGAACAACCATATGCAAGCTATAGGAAGCTATGAATTGCAATGTGGTACTAATTTCCTTAGGTATTACACTGATATTGCATGTGCTGGCTGAAGAAGTCACAGGGATGGTTATATGAATTGAGGAAGAGACTTTTCTGCCTAAAAGAATAGAAAAAAAGAGAGAGAAATTATGCCATTTGCTCTCCTAACACCGTGTGCCCCATTGACCGTAAGCACAGCCAATAACGTCATTTAAATTTAGGCTTCCACTTGAAATAGAATGATAAAGCATGGCTTTTTAACATATCAATGTAAGAATTGCCAATTACACTAAAAGGCAATGACTGTTATCAACACGTGGGCAATGCTGGCACAGTTGGATGTTATTGTCTGTTTTCTTTTTTTGTGAACATGACCTAAAAATTACCATATGCCTGTTTTCAATTAATGAAGTATACAGCCACAATAGAGAGATGATACAGTATCTGCAAAATAATGTTTTATTTGATTGTGGACTGAAGAGAGCACAATAAATATGGCTTCCCCCTGAAAATACAGCAGTTTGTTAAGCCTTGTGATTATAGTTTGAATGAAGTCAGAGCAAGGTTCAAGATAGCCAAGCCCAAGGCAAGTTAAGGTAATCATCTAGAGAACTATGTTTTCAGAAGGAAGTAGAGAAGCTGGAAAGGGTCTAGAGATGAACAATAACAATGATAAAGAAGGAGGACTGAAAGCCCTATGAGGCTGAAGAAACTTTATATATCCTTTGCAGGAATGGAGATTAATGGCCATCGTAGCAGATGACAAATATCTGAATGTCTAGTGTAAAGAGGATAGAGGAATGTTGTTTCGGGCTGTGAAGAACAGGGTACGTGGCAAGAGGTTCAAACTACAGCACCAAAGGTTTAGAATAAATCTCAAAACGAAATGAACAGCAGCAGCGAAAAGCCCTTCCTCGCTGTAAGAACAGAGGAGCAGGCTGTTGCTTGATATGATGAGATGACTGGCTCTGTGGATCTGGGAAGACCAGTAGATATGATATACTTTGACTTGAGCAAGGCTTTTGATACAGCCTCCCACAACATTCTCGCGGGCAAGCTATGGAAGGTGGGTTGGATGAATGGACTGTCATGTGGATAGAAAGCTGGCTGGATTGTCAGGCTCAATGGGTAGTGATCAATGGCTTGAGGTCTAGGCAGCAGACGGTATCAAGTGGAGTGCCCCTGGGGCTGGTTTTCTTCAATATCTTCATCAACAACCAGGAAGATGGGATGCAGTGCACCCTCAGCAAGTTTGCAGATGACGTCAAGTTGGGGGGAGTAATAGGAACACTGGAGGGTAGGGCTAGGATTCAGAGAGACCTCGACAAATTGTAGGATTGTGCCAAAAAAAATCTCATGAGGGTCAACAAGGGCAAGTGCAAAGTCCTGCATTTTGGACGGAGCAATCCCATGCACCAGCACAGGCTGGGCAGAAGCTCTGCAGAAAAAGACCTGGGGGTGGCAGTGGACAAGAAAATGGAGATGAGCCAGCAGTGTGCCCTTGTTGCCAAGAGAGCTAACGGCATCCTGGGCTGCACTGGTAGGATTGTTGCTGGCAGATAGAGGGCAGTGAATCTTCCCCGCTATTCTGCACTGGGGAGGCCACGTCTGGAGTCCTAGGTCCAGTTTTAGGCCCCCACTACAGAAAGGATGTGCACAAGTTAGAGAGAGTCCAGAGAAAGGCAGTGAAAATGGGGATTGGGGGACATGACTTGTGAGGAGAGGCTGAGGGAAATGGGCTGATTTAGTCTGGAGAAGTGAAGACTGTGGGGGGGATTGAATAGCAGCCTTCACCTCCCTGCAGGGGGGCTGGAAAGAGGATGGAGCCGGACTGGGGGCAGATGGCAGGACAAGGAGCAATGGGCTCTACTTGCAGAAAGGTAAGTTGAGGTTGGATATGAGGAAAAAATTCTCACCAGACAGGTAGTAAAGCACTGCAAGAGGTTACCCAGAGAGGTGGTGGACTCTCTGTCCTTGGAGGCTTTTAAGATCCAGGTAGACAGAGCCTTGGCTGGGATGATTTAGCTGGAGCTGGTCCTGCTTTGAGCAGGGGGTTGGATTAGATGTGGCCCCCTGAGCTCCCTTCAACCCTCATTTTCTATGAGTTTGTGAAGCTGCCTGAAGAAATTGTAGAATCTCTTTCAGTACAAGCCTTTAAATAAATGCTCAATAGACATCTGACTGGGGTGTTGTAGTAGTGTAAGAATAATGGTATAGCTGTGATGGTCCAAAAATGATGCGAGTGTCAGAGATCTCTTAGGGTGATCTCTCTTATTGGGCCAACTACGTAGTTGGGATAAAGCAAGACGAGCTTCTAAATGACGCTGAGGAGTAATGTCTTGCATTCAAGAGCCCAGTGGAACGACTTCATCGGGCATTGCAGTCCAGCCTGTTGGTAAGCACTATGGAGCAAGGCTTCATCCATGAGTGTTTTGAATTGAAATGATAAAAACCTGCCTAGCACGTTTAGGGTTAGAAACCTACCAAGAATTTAGGATTTTAGCTGTAGAAGATAGTAATTTGGGTATTACAGCTATGGCCCACCTATTATGGGAAAATGAAACGCTCCCTTGGCTTAGTGAGTTATCATTTGTTTCTGTGCATACAGCTTTATGTTCTCATTTAATAGGAACAGGGGCTCAGTTAAAATTAAACGAGGGTGTGCCACACTACGTAAGTCCTCTTGTAGTGCCGGATGGGTTAAAATAGCTGTTCAGCTATAATAAGAACGGTTTGAATAACACAACAAATGTAATTAAAGTTGGGCGATTGTAGGAACTCGTGTCTGCTGTTATCATCTGATCACATACCAGGCCTATTGGCAAGGGCAAAAAATCAACCTTTTTTGTTTGAAATGAACCTCTCCAGGGTGCTTGAATCTCAGTGAGTTTTCTCCATGCTTCATAAGTAGTTATTTGCAACTACTCTTCTTCAGACCACTTGTATGATAGATGAAATAAGTGCAAATAGTAGTGTCCCCTGCTGGCTCTAACAACATTTGATCAGCAACAGACAAAATGAGGGGGAGTGAAAGCTGATTGGTGCTTTAAAAAAAAAGGACTTTTTTTTTTTTTGCTTTTTCCCACATTCATTCTTTCTCTATGGAAAGCGCAACTAGGAAAATTTAAATGCATTTGTTAATATCCCAAATCACCTGCATGCTTGCCTACGAAGTGTTGCAAGCCTCTTAACTAGCATTTGTTAATGTGAATGTAAGTGTCTTATGAATCTGTAAATGATGTAAACAAGTTCATGGATAAAAAGTGTTGTGATTGTGCCTAGCCTGGGATTGGTAGGCCAGTAATGTTAACATTTACAAATAAATTTGCCATGGGATGTTATTGCTAACAACCTTTCTGCCTATTTTAAATGCAGCCATGCACAAGACGCATGTCTGTGTGTCTGTCTTAGCAAGAAAAAAGATGCCAGCTGCATCAGAGCTGCTAGAGCTTATATGGCTTTTTAACTTGTCCTTGAAATATGTAGATTGTAATTGATTGTCCTTCACTAAAATGCTCAGGAAATTACTAAAGGAATGAATAGCCTTTTTAGAGGCCTAAAACAGGGTAAACCATGCTGAAATCTATACAAACTGTCAAGAGACGCTATGAAAGATCACAACACGTTGATATATCCAATAGGTTTCAGGACTTTTGCACTGTATAGCAGAAGACAGTTTGAGGCTAGGGTGGACTCCTATTACTGAGCAGTCCAGCTCCAGCTCTACAATTGACTTTGTGGGCTCCCTTGCTGCTGTTAATGTATTTTTGATTGCATAAACTTCACAACATATATGGTCTGCTAATGCTTCCAGACCTCAAAAGGAAGCAGAGCTACCATTATTTGAACTGAGGTTTTTAAGACTTGGCTACACAAAGCCGTGGCTGGGATGAAGTAGTTGGGGCTGGTCCTGCTTGGAGCAGGGAGCTGGACTAGACATGACCTCTTGAGGTCCCTGCCCACCCTCATTTTCTATGATTCTATGAATAAAAATTGCACAACTATCTTTTTAAAACACTTTCAAATGATATAATTAGTTTCATCCCACTACCGGAAAGCTGACAACTGTGGCCAGTTTAATTCTTTATGCTTGTTGTAATAGTTTTTTCCAGCAATGGGCAATGCATTAGAAAAAAATGGGACAAGGAGCACCCAGAACGAGGTCTAGCAGAAGAGATGCCAGCTGTAGCAGGAGATTGATCCTAGGAAAGGGAGAATCCTGCTTTGCTTATTTGGGAGTGGAGCGTATCCTCTATAGCGCTCCATATTGCACCCCTACATACTCTTATGGATGTCAGTGGGAGTAGTTTTAGGCCCCTGACTGTGTGACTGTTTTTCCTTCAGTAGATGATAGGGCAGCTCATGTATGCTGTCAAATCCATAATGAATAATTGAAAAAACAACGGCATAGAAACATGCACGGAGCAACAAGGGATGCACGCATTGTAAACTGGGACAAACGAATAAAACGTGGCTCCTTTCTGGAGTGAGCAAGAAAGGAGAGGTAATAATCCTTTTTACAAGAGGACAATAGGGGATTTTAACAATGGTGATACGGAGCAACCAGAAGAGAGAGTGCAATGTCCGCTCAGTTTGCAAAAGGGGTGATGGGGGTGTGCTCAGTCAGGAGTCTGCTGGCAACCTCCTGCCCTAACTTCTGTGAGCACAGTGCAAAGCCTGCAGAGTCCCTCCACTTACTGCTCAGGGCAGGCTGGTGGAGGCCTTGTACACCAAGGTTAATCTCCCTTGGGAGTAGCTTTGAGAGCCTATTAAAAAGGCCCAAAGGGGTCGGAAGTACTGTAATAGCTTCGCTTAAATCCTTGCACGGCCTAGCAACAAGCCCTGAATTGTTCTTTCAATGTATTTCCTCCAAGGCCACCCACATGCATTTATTTGTTGTGAGAAAGAACATGACTCCGGCATGGGGTTGGCCATGTGGCATCCGTCTAGTGCCCAGGGTATTGGTTGGTAATTATCTGAGGCAGGTGCCTGCATCCCAGCAGGGCTAGACCATCACGCCCTTCAAATGATGTTGCCTTCCCTGCTGTGGGTCTGTTAGTACTTTAAAGGAAATACAGAAACACCGAGGAGCTCAGGAGCAAGCAGAATATCAGGAACCAGAAAGTATCAGATAATGTCGGGGAGCTGTAAATTTAAAAACAATAGGCGTCTCTGAAACAGACCCAGGTTGAGATGCAGCCTGCTGTAGCATGGACGGACTGGAGAGGGGAGAGCGGGTTTTCTGCATATAGGTCTCAATGCTGAGTTCCTCGGGGAGCCTTCCTGCCATCAAACTTACAGAATAGTATTGATATCAAGTATGCTTCTTGCCCCAACCCTCTTCCTCCCTCTGCAATATTGAACTCATTGACACAAGAGCTATTGAGAAGGCAAGAATATAGGAAAAATAAGCTGAAACTTAAGTCTATGACCACTAGTGGACTCTTAAGTTTTATGGGGAGCAGAATCGAAGCTCTCCTTCCTGTTTGGATTGAGCAAAGGAAGATAAATATATGGGCAAAACTTGAGACGCATGGGAAAACTCTTAGCTCAACTGGCCCATAATTGGACTACACAAACCAGGCCTAATTTGTGTGCAGTGGTACATGAGTGTTTGTTTCCGCTGGGCGATTAGAGAGGTCGCTTTTCCTGGACTCGGCTTCTGAAAACTTGACTTAGGGCAGGGGGAAGCCTTTGAATTTGAGATCCAAATCCTTTATTTATTTTTTTAAATTTTAGCAAGCATGACATCTCTTTACAGTACACGTGGTTGCCTGCTGCACGTTGTTTGGGGGCACATTTTTTCCCCCCATAATTTGTAAATTAAATTTTACGGCAGGGTTGTATCTCCAGCATTTTGGGGCCTGCAGAAAGGTTTTCAGAGCAGTTACCCGTAGATGTCCGAAGCAGTGGAAGTTGATTAAAATACTCAGTCGAATATCTGTGATGTTTAACTGAGACCTTGTGAAAGGAGACAAACGTAAATGAAGTCAACTTCTCAGGCCTCTGGGATCCATTACAAAATGAGATACTCTTAACAGATAATTAGCTGGGGCTGTTAATCAAGTTTAACAGGTGTTGAGTAATGAACCGAGACAGGGCATCTGCTGTGACCGGCCTTTTGCTCTAATCTGGTTAGGGAACCTAATGCCAACTGGAGCCCACAGTGCTTTGAATTGAGATCCAACATTGTATTTTCCTGATGCATCCATCAGTCTTGTGATCATTGAAGAACAGTGACATTCACAACAGGAGTGCATAAGGAACCTGTCCAAAATTCCCAAAGTGCAAACTGCTAATGAATACATGTTCCCCACGTCTTAGCTGTCATTTTTCTCCTTCTCCTGACATAAACGCACAGCTAACTTTTATCCGTCTGCATATTATTTTGTGAAAAATGCTCACTACGTGGCTATTTAAAAATGCCACGTAGCTGCAGCCGGCTGTACATAGCGCACCGCTGTGAAAAGAGCGCCTGTGTCTGTCTGAAACAGAAGGAAGAGATTAACAGGGAAAGTTGCACAGTGTCATTTTCTGGATTTCTGGGCAGTTATAAATGAAATGCTTGCTACCATCTCCTGTTAAGCAAAGTTTGCTGCATAGATGATCAGGGCAACTGGGCAACAAGCATGTGTTTCATCATCTATTGACTTGTCTTTTGAACATTACTGTAAGGAGTAGGCCCCATTTCTCTGCTAAATGTTTGGCTTCTGGGGGGCAAATGAGAGCTCACAAGGCACCATTGCATCCAGAGAGCTGCCCACAGCCTGACACTTGTGTCCAGCCCATGCCTTCGGTTGCACGCAGTCCAGTAGGGCACATTGAACATGCATGTAAATTGTGGCACGGTGCAGTGCTTCTCATGCTGCACCTCGTAGGCTCATGATTGAACTGGTTTTAAAATGTCCACTGTAGTTTTCTTTTATGGTGTTTTTTGAAAAATATAAAAATCCCATTGCAAATACACAGTCTATTAAAGCTTAAAATATGTCCATTTTATTAGCCCTTTAAAACTTTATATTAGTATTACTTATTGATATAGCTCAGTAAATGCACGCAGTGCTACACAGTGGGTTGGATGTGCCAAACAAAGAGTGCTTGTCCTCAAAAGCTCTCGGGCATTGCTGAGAAGCATCCGTGGTAAAACAATATGTGCTTCATAAACTCCCAGCTATAACATCGGGTGGAAGAGTCTCAACCCCCTTTGATGAAGACTTGCCTTGAGGTGTAAAGGCCCAGGTTCAACTAAACCTAATACCTGTTTAGGTATCACGTGGGACTCCTCTGTAGGACGGTGCTGAGAAGACCCCTGACTGCAACAGGACACCCCTGGGAAGTTGTAGTATCCCATTTAAGAGTTGGGAAAATTGATTGCAGTTTAGTGGCACAACTCTGATTTCAGTTCCGCTTTCCTCTTCTGCGCACCTATGGTGTCTTCATTCAGCATTTCTCTCCTGCTTAGAGCCACGTTCTGTCCAATATGGGAAAATATATCGGACGAAACATTTCTCATGTCTTTCTCCTGTAGGTGATTAGAATATCGTTTCGCTGTGGTTTCTCTGGAAGCTGTGGACACCACTGTGCAGACACCGGGACTGAAAGGTTTGTGATCAGCAGAGCTTGCAGTCTAAGCAGTCCGAATAGTTTAGGGGCAAGGAAGCTTCCATATTCCAGCTTTGCACCGTGAGATGTAACCCGTTTGCAAAACTGATCCCCTTCCAGTTGGGAAGGCAAAGGCACTAGCTGCTTTTGAAAATGAGAATACGAGTCACTGGAAAGCCCTGGCAGAGGCACCCATGAGACCCCAGATAAATAAGGCTGTTGCCATTCAGCTAAGGGATGCCTGAAGTTTCTACATCTTCATTACTGAGAAATGGGGCCAGTGTTTTACCTGTAGCTGTGTGCCTAAAGTTCTTGAAACCTTTTATTTTTGTAGTGACCATCTGTTCTGGCTGATCCTTTGCTAAGCATAATGTGGGTCAACATCATTAACGGCCTCATGCAAAGAAGCCAACAAAGTTCGTCTGAGGCTGCATGACACAGACTCACTGACGTCCCTGCAAGAAGGACATGCACTTTGCCTTCAGGCAACTCGTTGCATGTTCCTCTTGAATCGGTATCCTAGAATTTAGGGGTCAAGGCGCTCTTGGATAGGATTTAAAAACAGAGACCCTGACCACCTGATGTCCGAGATTGGGAGGGAAGAGTTGCTCCAGAACGACTACGGAGGGGGAAGCGAGCCTGCCGGGGTAGGCACACACACGGTTGGTGAAACCCTCCTTTGTCAAAACGAGCGGGCCCATGCATCTGATCTCTTCTTGCATCACTCTAAATCTGAATGAACTCTGCCGAGGTCGGTAGAGTCACACTGGCATAAAACCACAGCGAGCAAGAACGGGAGCAGGCCCGGGCTTGAGACGTTGCAGCTCGGACCAAAGGACCAGTGGGAAGCCGGGACCGTCGTTCCTAGAGCGGCGTTGGGAGGAGAGACGGGAAATTGTACATTAAGGCCAGGAGGAAGATGAGGGACTAGTGAGGAGGGGGAGGACGGAGCTTCAGAAGACCTGGCACGGCTCGGGAGTCTGAAAACAAGACCGAGTGGAAGAGGAGGAGCGGCAGCAGCGGAGACGTGGGGCATAAGAAATTGTCTCCTGCTCAGCTTGTTTGCTTTCTCTCCGAATGCAGCTTCAATGTAATAGCTGTCGAGTGTCTTTCTCTTGTGAGACTTTTAAGGGCTGGGTGCTGCTTAGCTGTTTTACGAGGGGAAATACCTATCTGTGTGTTTTTATTAAGGACATATTATTTTTCCTAGAGGGAGCCATTCCTGTCTATTATGCATATTAAAAAGCCTAGTAAAGCTCCTTGGCCAAGCTCTTAGTATGCATGCGAAGTAGCCACAATTCAAAGATTAATATCTGGGTGTTCCTTTTTCTCAAAGTACAGAAAGTGATTAGAGGTTATTATGGACTTAATGCTTGCCAAATTTCATTTTTTAAATCCTAGTTTGCAGTGTTGTGACCTGCTGCAGGACCTTGTGGGAAACGGCATGTAATCTCATGATGGCTGTGAATTAACCCATGCTGTTGTTTTAAATAACAGTTTCTAACACTGCTAGCTATTTCCCCCCTCTCCTTCTTCAGCTGCAACCCATCTCTTCTGCACTGCTCCGTTTAACCCCAGAGAGGGTTACAATTAAACACAAATTACTGGCCATCTTGCACATCTTGCACCATCTGGATAACTGTTCATTTATTCCTTTTATTTTGCTCAGCCCCACCTATCCCTGGCAGGAAGCCTGAGAACAGCTCTTTACTCCCCGCTTCCAGATAAACAGCTTGTGCTTAAACATCAAAACTTAAAATCTCCTTTCCCCAGTGTTATTTTTACCTACGTACACAGTGCAAACCCTGCAGCCTCCTTCCCTGCATCCAGAATTAACCTCGCTACTCTTCTCTGCCCTTCACCTTTGCTCTGATAGATAAATCACTTCCTGGCAGATGTCTGAAGTATTGGAATTGTTGGGGGTGTTTTTTTATTAGAAAGTTTTTATATGATTGCTTCTATTAAGTAAAATGGAAATAATTCCAGGGGCTCAGATGCTTCAGCTGTTGTAAAATAAGTAGTAATGGACACTAATTTGTTTTGCTTTTGTTTCTAATGTGTAGTCCTTAAAATAGCACGTGTAGTGGAAAAGCGTTGCGTGGCTGACGGGGCTGTGTATAAAACCCCCTCCAGCAGGGAAGGTCAGCATGCTTTCTCCATCCTTATACAAGACATTGCTAGTTAAAGATGTGGTTTCTGGGCAATTAAATGATGGTGTGTATCGTTTCTGTGGAAGCCACGCGGCCTCTGGTAAGCAGCAGCATGCACAGCGGTTGCTGCTGAAGAATTTGACCCCGAAACAGAATCAAAGATGTTGGTTTTCTCTTGCTCGTAAAATCAGAGATCCCATACCTGTGCTGTCCTTCTTGCCAAATGCTGGCGGAGAGTCACAGCATCTAGGCACTTATCCACACTTCTGTTGAAGGCTCTACCCCGTCTGCCTTGGGGTTTGCCTGGGAAGAAGCATCTCAATGCAACGAGCTCTTGCTCATCCTGTCGTACGTGGTACGTTGCGCCCAGGGTGTGATCCGTCAAGGCCTCGAGGAACATACTTGAAGTCCTTATTCATTTTCCCTGGGTTTCTAGGAATCGTGCTTTTCATAGGGCAGGGTTAGGATTGCAGTCGGGCGATGGATCAGCTGGGTGTCGGGACGTTCCCTAGAAGCTCAGCGCTGAAGACGCCTTGACATAAGCTAAAATCCCAGAGTGATACTTCGGCATCAGCAGAGCACTTGACTGTTCCCATTCATTGAAGTTGAGGAGGTCTGACAGGGAAAACATAAACAATTAAGTGGATAAAAGGATCAAGAGAAATGTGTTAAAAAAATTTACTGTTTCCCTCCTCATTTAGACTCTGAGCACGTCTGAATTTGTTTGTTTGAACTGCTGAGTCACCATCACCATCTGGAAAAATTGAAAGTAGAGGCAAAAACCCAAGTGACCAACCAACGAAACAGCCAAATTATCACAGCTTTGTCTTAAATTCTTTTCTTTCAGTCACAGCAAATCATGTGCTTCATAAAGGAAACCGAGACCCTCTACTACAGGGTCAAATCCACACATTTTTGAGACAGCTGTCCAGATGCAAAAATATTTTTTTAAAATACCCTTCTCCATCAGAATCAGGGGTGCATATAAGAGCTAAATAGCCTGCATTCAGCCCTTTCCATCTGGTTTAATTGCTTGTATTAATCAAGTCTGGAAGAGAATTGGAGCCAGTGGAAAGCTCACAGGGTTGACAGCTCATCTTGATTTAACAAGGGACCGGTGCTGGGTGTTGTTTCAGGAGTGGAAAGAAGAGGTTGCAGCATGTCAGCGTGGGCCTGAGGGATTGCTGCTTCTGGAGAGGCAATGCTGGAAGTCGATCCTTTCCAGCGTAGTTGGGTGTGGGGCAGGGCATGGAGGCTCTTTCCATCTCTGAGGAGATACTTGGAAGATGGAAGTGTTAGTGATGGTCCAGGAAAGTGTAGCCTGGACCATCCATGAAGTGTAGCCACAATGGGCCAGGAAATATGTGAGAGGGAAGAACTTTTTGGGGTGATATCTTTTATGGGACCAGCTACTTAGCTGAATAAAGTTAGACAAGTTTTCTAATTCAAGGCATTCTTCCTCGGGTCTTGTGTGATTTTTAAGACGCTAGGGCAGCGGTGCCCAACTTTCCAGCTCTGTGCACCAGATGAGCAGTGCGGGGTCTGTCCGCAGGTTGCACCGGTCCTGTGCACCAGATGTGGCCACGGGATGACACGATTCTTCAGGCCAGAGGTGACCCCCGGGCTGGAGGATGAGCACCGTGGCTAAGGTTTTGTCACTGATTGCATCGCAAACCGCTCCCGCTTGTGCCAGTTTCTGCCGTGTGTCGTCTCCCAGTTCTTTGAATGCTTTTAAGCTGCTGGCATTGAATGTTTTTCTCAAGTGAGGGGTTACAACAAGGTGTGCTTCAATCCAGGTGAATGGATTTTAACTTTTGAACTTTTAGAAGGAGCAACCTACACCTGTTTCCATAGGAGGAAGGTATTGACCTGAGGCACAGATGCAAAGACTCGGAGGGCACGTTTCTATTCACGGTTTTATTTAGTTCTTTGAAAAGGTGAGTTGAAGTGCCTGGTAAATCCTAAACATTTTAAGTCTCCAATTCTGTCTTAGATGGGTTCATAATTTGTAATGGAAAACGTGCAAGGCCATTGACCCGCAGATCAATTTAAAAAATGCAATTAACATACGTAAAACCTTTCCTCCGCCTCTTCCCACCCTTCCTAAAAACATAGGCAAAAGGAGCTAATAAGTGGAATTGATTTATTTGAAGTGCTGTCTGTCTTTTTCACTTTCCTTCTGGTTGCAGAGTTTGTGGCAGCCCTGGCTCCAGATGTCTGAGAGACAAGCTATAATACGTTTCAACCATGCCCTGTTTGATTGCATTTGTCTGGGGAAAAATGGAATAAGCTCCTTCTTTGCTACAATGATGCTTGGCTCCTGAGGACTCACGGAGAGGGAGGACGTTTCAGAAATAGGATTAACAAGTCTCTCCATTCTCACTCTGCCCAGAATATTCATTTTGGATGCAAGCAGCACTATTATTTGATTCCTGCACTGCATACTGATTAACTGGATATTAGCAATGCCTGTCTATAGTAAACATTGGGGCAAAATAAGAGGAGACAAGCAGCCACCCCAAAATTGTAGCTTTGAAGAGCCTGTCATTCCAAACCAGTTAAATAGCCGTGGAGCAGTCTTGTTCCCCACAGAGAAATGCTTTGAACCTAAAAGATCGATGCAGTGAGCTTGTCCATGGTTCATGTTTACAGACATTCATGTGAGTACGGGGAAATGCATCTGTCCATCTCGGAGTTATCATCAGGTATTAAATATCATTAGAGCACAGTTCCAGCTCATTTCTACTTTTAAGGTCATACTCTTGGGCGGTACTGCATCATGCCTTTCATTTCTGTTTGTATTGCCCTTCTTGCTAGTGCTTGTCCATTAAATAGCATTTTCAGGACTGTTATTGCTGTTTCCATTGTCATCTGAGTGGTGCAGAATATAAATATTAGACAACGGCACCTGAGAAGTTGGATGCTTTTAGTCTAGACAAATTACCACGTAAGGGTATGTTTGGGCCTGCGGGAGACAGTCGTTCTTGTGGCAACAGTACTTGACTTTTAGTCCATTGTCAGTGGCGTGAGAGAGGTGGGAATCTAGCTCACCCTCCCTTGTCAGAAATCTCTGTACCTTTTTTGCAGTTTATATTGTCTATGCCAATTAGGGTCCTTAGACTGTAGCGTGCAGTGGTCATATCTCTACATCGGACTTGTACGGGATTGTGCGTGCAGTGGTACAGCAGGGCACGGTCTCCAAAATGAGCTGTAGAGCAGAGGTCGTCACTGAATGGAGCCCTTTTTGAGTCGCAGCAGTGAGATGATGCCCCTTTATGTACACATAAATAAAATGACACAACCATGCCAATACAAGGGGGAGAGGAGCAACACAGAACGATTAGGATCCATCTTACTAAGTCCTTGTGGGGAGATCTGGAGGTAGCTGAGGCAAGGCGGCGCTTTATGACTTAGTAGATAGGCCCCGTCTTGGGTCTTTTTCTCTTTCCCCGAAATCCTGAACTGGGAAACATTATTTATAATGCTAATACCTCTTCACTTTATTCACATTCAGATTAGAAGCATCCTCTTTTCCTTAATAATATTTCTTTCCTCTCCATTTCCTACTGTCCCCCATTTCCTGTCGACCACTTGTCCTTACATAATCGTAATTAACATTCCTGTATTCATTTGCTACGGAGTTGCTATGGTTAATGCTGTGTATAGGCCGCCTTCATTACAAATCCTTTGGTTTCATGGATTGCTTTGCAGCAGGCGCTCTGCCCTGTTTTGCAAGCTACAGGCTCGTTTTGTTGCTAATGATCTCCATTCCTTTTTTTTTTAGTATGAGGACCATGCATAGGAGTGGTAATAGACCCAAAATGGGGCTTTTTTGGTTGTTAAAAAAAAATTTCCAGCTGGGCGGTAAGCAGAGATCGGTAGTGCATGACATCAAGATACCCTTTGAAGGTGGGGGGCATCCATATTGCAAAACTTAGTGCTGTTGGTAGTGTTAGGCAAGAGTACAAGGACTGAACAGCCAAGGAGCGTCCTCGTTGCCAAGGGAAGACCCTCCAAAACATGTCTGAAGTGCTGAAGTCACGGTGGAGAAGCTTGTGAAGTTCAGTAGGTGTTTCAAGACTTCCCTCTGTGTGGGTGTCCTTCGCGGCAGTAAATCCATTTGAACAGGACTGGCACATCCTGCATTTAGGCACAGCACCTCCTTCGTTCATGCAGGGGTTTGGACCAAATGGCCCTTGAGGTCCCATCCAGACCTGCGATCCATGGTGAAGAACAGAGGTAAACTGCACTGTTGGATGTTATCTCATCTCACCAAGCCCAGTTTTGCAAACAAATAAAGTGTCTACTGAATCTCCAGAAATAAATAAATAAATAAAGCTCATGTGTACCAAGTATAATCCACTCAATTAATCCCATGTTTTTGGCATCCATGGCACATTTAATTGCCTGCCTTGGAACGCATGCCAGGAAATCCTACACCCAGTGTCAAGCGGCTACATTTTATTGTTTGCTGAACAACCGGAAAAATCCAGGGGACTGCGAAGAGCTTGGCAATAAGAGAATCAGCTGTTTTTCCCCTGGGCTGTGCGTTTTGCCCATGGTGATTTGTTTTAAGCTTGTTTTCATGAGTCTCCCTGTGGAACTCGGTTGAATCTGGCTTTTCTGGGGACAAAGAATAAAGGCAGAAGTTGCTAACGAGACCGTAAGTATCTGTGTTAAGACTCTGGAAGGAGCACAAGGATCTGTTGTGCAAGAGAGGAGAAGTGGAAGAGGCTCATTGCTGGAAAAATACACCATCACTGTTGCTGGAAAGCGCGTGAGGGATAGCTTCAGCTCCGCATAGGGGTTGTGGTAAGATCTTGAGGAATGCCCCTCCATAGGGATAATCCTTTTATTCTTCTTTCTCTGGAAAGTTGGAAAGGCCTTTGACGATTGTGTGTTCTGAAAACCTTTTGGAAAATCCCTTCAGTTAAATTGGCAGCATTGTACTCCTACAGGGATACCAAAAAAACCACCCACCCAGAACTCAGTAGCTATTTTTGCTGCCTGGTGAGAAAAGCCAATGCCTCTGGCTACTTGGCACGGTAGTCCATGGTGATTAGGATGAAGCAGTTTCCGCTCTCGGGGCTTGGGCACACAGCTTATTTACACTGGGGTAATCCATTGTTACAAGAAGCGGCTGTGATATAAAGCCTTGGATCCACATCGAATTACTCCAGTGGGAGTCAGAGGTAAAAATACACTGGTAGGTACATCCTGTGAAGGGAAACAGGGTGCATCCTTCCAAAGATGTGCTTTCCCCTGGGATCAGTTGGCTGTGTTTCAGGGCCTTTGCCTGTCACTGCCTCTCCTCACCTGACTCACGTGACACAGGATTAAAGCCCACACCTGCCCACCAGGGATTGAGAGAGCATCTTAATGAAGCACAGTGCTCATATATGAGAGAGGGGTTGTGCTATATATGACCATACCAAGAAGTTAAACCAAGAGGGACCATTTTAAATTGGAAAAGGTGATGTTCTTGCAAAAGGTTTGTCTGCTTTCTCTTAAACATTTATTTGAAGTGTGGTCCATCTCGGGCTGCTTACAAGAAGAAGAGGTAGCATTGGCTCCAGGTGTCTGACTTGCAAGCAATAAAAGTTTCAATCAGACCCAGTTTGACTGTGCTTGATAGACAAGAATAGACCGATGCCGTAGTTGACCCTAGGCATTTCTATGCACGTGTCACTGTCCAGAAACACAAACATTGAGAAATAGATGGTTGAATTTTTAACTTATTATTTGAATGAATTTAATCTTCCACTTCATATTTCTGGTTGGCCGTTTTGGCTATGACGCACATCTGGATCTTCTGCGTGCACTGCCATTTGGAATCGTTGATCCTCTCCCTTCAGCTAAGAGCTATCAGAAATAAAAAGCCAATCCTCATTTATGTTTGTGTGTCCCCACGAGAAGGCACATGATGTGTAGCCGCTAAGAGCAGACTGTGCTGCGTGGGTCCAGCTGAACCCCACCCCACCCTCACCATCCATCTGCAGAGCTTGGATGTCTCAGGTCTGTGGCAGAAGATTTCAGGACATCCCTGCTGTTATCGCTTCTCCAGATAGTCCTCCAAGGTACTCTCTTGGAAGGGAGGCAGCTGTTGTGTTGGTGCATAGGATAATAAGTGTCTGATGGCAAGCGGGTTGTTCACATAGGATGCTACACACCTCACCATTAGGAGTGATGGAGTAAGCATTAGGGAAGAAGCCTCAATTTGGAGTGCAATGACTTTCAGGGAGTCGATGGTATAGCATTAATGTCGTATAACACTCAGGGTTGTTTTTTTTTTAATTAAACAGAATTGGATTTTTTGCCTCACAAAATAATTTCTTGTGCATTAAAGACAAAAAGATCGCTTGTCTATAAATAAATGGCTTGCAGATGCTTGAACTGAAGAGTAATTTCTAATTTTTTCACCTTTAAGGTTGTTAAAAAACATATATACAAAATTAAAGGAGGCTACATTTTAATTTGGATACACAGTTATTACGCTCTGCACTAGGTAAACTGAAATTATTCTCAATTTGCTGTTCTGTATCATGTAATTGAATAAAAATTTAAGGCTGATAACTTGCAATTACATTGATTTCCATTTTCCTTCTTGGATATTCTTCAAAATGACAGTGCTTGTAGCAAATGTCACTTTATCAACAACAGCCTCACAACACCCTAATTGCAGCAGACAGCTGTACAGTTATAATACTGTGCGAAAGTGCTCTCAGAGGAGCAGATAAAAAGCTCTGCAAACTTGTTAGGGTGGACAACTACACCACCACCACCATCAAAGTCCCTGTGAACTCATTTGTATATTTTCTTTATTTTAATTAGTTTGCCAGTGAAATAAATGGGGGCATCTATTGCCAAGCGAAAATGGCAGGAGATGACAATCTGTTAAACATGAGGAGTTTCCCCTGACAGGTATTGTAGGCTTGAGAATGAATAATGAAAAAAGTGACAGTAATTAAAATGTGTTTACTTAAGATGACAATTACTTGAAATATGGTTGCATAGTAAAGACCTCATTATGAACCAGACTCTGTACATAAAAATGATACTTATGTCAAGGGGTAATTAATTTGCTCTTGTAGGTGAGTTGATAGGTCACTTGTGGCTCTGTCTTGCTAGTTTACATCTGATGGTTTCAATAGCAGTGGTGATGCACTTAGAGCTCCCAGATGTTTTTAGCTGCTCTAGAACAATTTGTGTTTTTGTTTTTAGGAGTTGTGGGTTTTTTAGCTATTTTAATTTTAGACATGTTCACAGTATGAAAAGTGCATGAGCTTTTGAACAGCAGGTGCACAGATGCGTGGAAAAGGTCTCTTGGGGTAATTACTGCAAGCTTCATCCCCTGTATGTACTGTTCCCATTTCATCTTGTGGCAAATATGGGACTGAGACATTTGATTAAATGACCTTTGGTAAGTGCAAACGAACCTATCACAAATGAGGGATTTAAAACCATTGAAGATCCTATGGGTGCCACTAGGGGTAAAGGTACCGGACAATGTTCTTAAAGGTGTTTAACTATGCTAAACAATCAATAACACATTATTTTTCTTGATAAGAAGTTCAGAGCACCCATATTTTTCAAAGCCGGGGTTCTGGTGAAATGTAAGGATTTGGGCACTAGCCCAAGGCCCATGGAAATCTCGGGAACAATGAAGTTTCCTGGTGCACATCAAGAAAAAGAGCTCAAAACAGAGCAAAGCCCATGCGGACAACTACTTAGTAAGACTTTCAAAAGTTTTCCATCCCCAGAAACTTCCGTTAAGAAGAAAGGGAGCGACTGGGTGCTGAGCTTGTTTGAAGAGCTGCCCTGATAGTGAGTGCTCAGCACTTTTGAAAAATCAGTAACCTTTCCTAGACCTAAGCGGAGCATATTGCTATAGTCAAGGCAATTGTAATCACTCAGAGTCCACAACAGCTACAGCATCCTGATTGGTTCTTTCATCCAGTTGTTGGCTTGGTCTTCCTATTTATTATGGCAATTCAGAAGTAAGAATAGAGTCAATAAATTAGAATATAGTGTCCTGTACCCCACCCACTCCTTTTCCGCCACCCCCTTCACAAGGTAATAACCTTCTACTAGAGCTAGAGCTTCCTGTCTTTGAAAATGTTGACAGCACATATGGTGAGAGGTATTCTTCTAACAGTCTCCAATGTATTTCCTGGACATTGGCTTTAATGTAAGGGTTATTACTTTATTGCAAGCAGGGGACAATTATTGTTCCAGATGTTTCTAGTGGTTTATGCACTTAAAATTTTGGTGATCTTGCTAGGAAGAGTCAGCGGACCCAGAATGGACATTTTTCTTCTCAAAGCGTCAGGCAATTGAAATTAGTTTTCTGTAGCTTTTAAAACCATGAGAATTGAAGACCCATGAGAATTGTTTAGAAACGTTGCATTTAGGGCCAGAGAGAGATTGTTTTCCTTCACTGAATCCAGTCCCATTCTATTGCAGGTACCCACATCATGTAACCCCACTCAGAAACTTATCCAGCTTCTTAAAATGTCTAGGTTGTCCCACATGTGTGCTCAAAATTGCGCTCTCTCTCTCTCAGGCATGCCCATTGGTGCCACTTTGAGGCACTCAGTCTCTCCCTTTCTGGGCGTTGGCACTTATAGGGCAGGGGCAGGTGGGTAGAGCATGCCTCACAGAAGCTGTCCTGGACAGAAATAGCATAGACAACCCTGATACACCCAGATCTTTTTCTTTCTTTTTTCTTTTCCAACTGATGAGATGCCCAGTATATCATCAGTCTTGTTACTCATCCACTCATCCCTAAAGGCATGGCCCTGCCCTTTCAATTCTCCTGGTTAATCAGAGCAATCTCTTCCATAGCCAAAGCAGCTACAACAATAGATATTCTTTTACAGCTCTTCCCCAAAAGATTTTTTTTTTTTAGTTTTCTGTGGCATTTTCTGTGGGGCTTCCAAACAGGTTCTGTGTGGCCCGAACTGTTCTCCTGCTTGAATCAATGATTAAAACTCCCCTTGCCTGAGCAGACTAGTCAAAATGTATGGTTTTGAAATCTTGCCCTTTAATGTCTTCTTCTAAAAAAGACTCTCCACAGCTGGAAGTGTCTTACCATGATCTGTTATTTAATAAATGTGCAACAGTCCACATTGCCTGTCTTCCAACTAGAATCAACCATTTTTCACATTTCTCCTACTTATTCGTTTTACCAAAATGTGGCATAGAAACTGTGAAGGCCAAACCTATGATTATACAATTATAGCACGATGTTTATATTAAGTTATATAAACATTATATTTTAGTAGAGATGAACCTGAAGTTCAGTATTAGGCTTTTGACACCGTGTTTCCATTTAAAATTATTTCTTGTCGGGTTTTTTTCTTAAATAAAACCCTCAATTAGCATAAGTGCAAACTGCAGCACTTCAATGCCATTTATTTCTTGTATATTTTCTATCCATATACTCTGCTTGGTGTCTGATTAATGGCAGTTTCCACTTTTCTTCATGTTACATCATAACAAAAATATGAAATATTGATTTTATTTCCCTTCAAATGTCAAGTGTAAGAGCAACAATTAATTTGTGATTTCAAAGGAGGAGTGCCAGAATATACCACAGTGTTATTTTTATTGCTCAGATATATTGCCTGAAGGTGCATGTTACTATGATGGGTAGGATGAGCTAATGAATTATGCTACCTACTGAAAAATATTTCCCACATTTAAGACCCTGCAAAGCAATTCAGTTTACCACTCTCTTTAAAAATTTTGGTGAAGGGGAAGGTAGATGGCAAAATGTGTTGATTGTTTTTCACCAGTGGACAACAGGAGTTGTACATCTCATGTGTATTAAGCACGGTGTTTTTAGTAGAGATAAGGAAGGATTAATGCTACTGTAGAAAGCACTGGCGAGTCCTCACCTGGAATAGCACGTGCTATTCTGGTCAGCCGCATTTGGGAAAGATGAACTCAAACTGGAACCGGTTCAGAAAGGAGGCTAAGAGGAACGTAGTGATAGAGGAGAGCTTGGCTTGATGAACAAGTGAAAGGCTGGTCTGATTGCTTGCTAAGTCCATTAGGTGGGTAAGCACCCCATGGAGGGAGAAATAGTATTTAAATGAAGGACCATGTTTGTATAAAGTAGACAGGAATCAAAGTGACCTAATCGTTCTGAAACAGTGATTGTCACAGTCAAAAAACCCCAAACTACTCAACTTTTAGGTGGAGCTTGGTCAGCTTATGTGTAATCAGGGTTACTGGTGATAACAGGAATATGGACTCCGTGTTGTAGGAGGTCCTCTTCTGTCAACCTATGTCAACCCTCCAGTTTTCTTTGGCAAAACCCCATTTAAATCAAATGGACTTACACTCATCAAACCGAAACCAGTGTAGTGGTGGATGAAGCCCATGATGTGTAGCCTGACCCAAGTCCTTTGGGATTGCAGTGGTATTGGTTTGGGCCCATAGTCTTCAGCGATTATTAGGGCACACGTCAAACTCATTGCTTGGACGAACCAGGCATTCTCTTCTATGTAGAAGTCAAACCCATGGGTTTTCTCTATATACAACCTGAAATGGGTTGAGAGAGCAAGTGGGGCTTGCATATTAGGCCCTCATACAATTCCCTGGGAGAGAGTAATGGAAAGGCAGTGGCCAGATTGTGTAGTCCACGTTAGTTTTGCTGTCGTAAGCAGAATAATTCTGCTTATTTTAGAGGAGTGATACAGGAGTGTGAGTCACTGCCAGGCTTGTTTCCTGTTGATTTATATTTTTGAAGGTTTTAAAAAAAATAACTCAGGCCAGTCTGGGGAAGCTTTTGCCTCACTGATTACATCTTAGTGCCACTGGAGCTTTGATATACTTTGTAATTTAGAAAGGAGATGGAGTTAAAGGTGGACAAATATTGAAATACTGGCTATTTTCTTCTGCCTGTAGGGTGGAGTGAGGCTTATTCATCACCATTATGCACACTTTTTAGCTTTAAGTAATCTTAAAATAACAAGCTGTTGAAGTTGAAATTGCAGGAGAGATTTTATTAAGAACTACAGGCCTGTCATTGGGAGCTTTACCCAAGAAAGGACTTCAGGATTGGACCATCTTCCTTGGTTTCCCTGGCGATAGGATTTCACATGGTTACAGTGCCACATCATGATGCATTGACTCCGGCGTGATGGATGTGCCAATATAACTGGAACTTGTGTCATTTCAGTGATAAATCACAAGTGGAAAATTTATTCCTTGGAGTTGGGGGGGAAGGAGTGTGATCTCCATGTAATCTCTTTTGTATCGTTTAAATTTAAGGATGTCTTCAAAAAAGAGAATCGGGTGCTAAAATAACTCCTGCTCCATACAGAATGATTAATATCACATTTCTCAGGAGATCAGAGAAATGCAAGCTGTTACGATGCCAGGTTGATGCCATGAATACCTTCCCTTTTTCATGGGTGGTGTTTCACGTCTCTTGTGTATATTAACTGTGAAATACTCAAAGATCCAGTGGTGTAAAGGCTGATTGACAAATGGTTCTTTGAGTATTTCAGTGCAAGACTAACAAATTTCTCTTAGTGTATCCAAGGAACATAAGAATTGCTTTTGCGGGTCAGACGAGTGGTCCCCGAGTCCATGCACACGCTGGAGACGCTCCCAGTAGGAGTTTGGAGGGAGCAGTGACTGGCCTGATGTAGGTGCCTTGAAAAGCTGATTTGTTAAGCTTGGGTAGTTTGCCCTGTAATTGCAACAGACAATTTTCTTAGGTCTGTTGCTGGCGAGTGATTACATGCATTTGCAGAAGTTTATGCCTTTTTACCACCACATGATGAATTTAGATCTCCCTAGACCTGCTATCTTAGTATAGACAGAGGAGCCAAATTCAGGCCTAATAGAGTAAAGGATTTCCAAGATTTTTTGGCTCATCTGGATCACCCTGCTCACTCTTACAGTGCATAGCTTGACAGTCTGTGTAATTAAAAATATTGCTTTGTCTGGCTAGGATTTTCAGCTTCTCTTGCCTACAGGATGCATGTTGCCTGCAGCTGCTTACTCTGGCCTCATACTTCCTTGCATCAGTTCAGGTTAGCTTTTGCATGTGCGGTCCCTTGTTGATTTGCTGCTGTAAATTATGGGGGTTGCATACAAACCACATGGCTTTGGCCTGGGTATCTCAGATACCTACTAGCTTTAGATTTGTCCAATTTACATACGCGTTTCATAATCAGCTCAGTGTTGGTTGGTGTCATGCTTCCATACAGAGCTCTACTGTGGCCTCATCTGTTGTTAAAGGCTTCCTTTCAGAGAACAGATATTTCTTAGCACCTCAGTAACTCTCCACTAAGGTCTAATTAATTGGATTGCAGTCCCTCAGTCTTTGCTGTAGAGGGGTTTATCCTATTGGAAATCATTCACTTTTCTGGGCTCCGGTACTTGCTGGCGGGTTGCTTAATTCCCATTGTATAAAGGGGAAAATTGTCCTTGATGAAAGTCAAATCTTTAATTTCATGGAGCTTAAGAACTGCTTGAATAGGGAATTCCTCTTTGCTGCTGTGTCTCATGGTGGGGAGGGTGGGTTCGGATAACGTTTTCTGACACTTCTAAAAATTGATGAGACTTAGCAGATTGGATCCAGGGTGAAAACGAACCCGATCTCCCATTGACTATTGCTCTTAGTATCATAGCACAGTTCCCTCTTGGGTGAAACTACACATTTGGCCCAAAGCAGTTTTTTTTTCCTGTTTTCAATGAGATTCTTTATCATTTTCACAGCCTAAACAGAGAACTCAGCCATGGAAGAGCTGGAAGCAGTTGTGTTTTCATGAAAAGAAAAAAAAAATCTGGAGCTAGAGCTGGCACAAACACAATTTCATTCAGCAGTTTTGAAGGCAGTGAGCTTTTTTTCCCATAGCTGTACCAGTCATTTAAATTCCTTCCCCAAGAAAAAGCTCTCGGGGGCATAGACTGATCTCCGTCTGTGTCTGAGACTCCCACTGACAGCAGTGGGAGATCAGTGCATGAACCGAGAGTGGTTTATGGCCCTCAGTTATTCTGTACCTTAAAGGAAGAATGCCTTTCTGCCACTTCGCATTGAATTTCCATATTCACAGTAGTCACGTTGAGCTGATTGTTTCCCATAATATTTCTTTTGTAGTTCAAAAACATGAAACAAGGCTGGATAAATGCATATAGTAGCTGGGGGCTAGAGTCCTACTGGCACTTGGGTGCTGGGATGCTGAGCATCGCCATGATGGGCGCATGCCTTCTGCCCGTTGGCTCCCAGGCTCCTTGCACAACGCGTGCGGGGAGCTGGGCACCTTGGAAGAGCAATCGCAGGAGCCAGCGAGTTGAGAGAGCCTGCCTAAAGGAACATGCAAGAGAGCAGGGAAAAATCCCACCTTCCTTGGGTCCCTTATTCCTAGTCTCAGCAGGGAAAAATCCTACTTTTCTCAGAAATGAGGTCCCTGATTCCTAGCCCCAAACCTCTCCTGGCACCAGAGCATTTCCTTTCAAACACAGAGCCAGGGATTGTTTGGGTCTCTTAAAATGCAGCTGCATTTTACCCCTCCTTTTACATTTGCCCTGGACAGGGGAGGTCTGGGTTTTTCAGGCTGGGGGAGGATACAAACCCATATTGCCTGTGACACAAGACAGAGCTTGGATCTTGGGCATGCTTTGCCCCTTCTGTCTAAGTAGTGCCAGGTTGCAGGAGGGCATTCAAGCCTGACGGGATCAGGGACCGAGGAAGAGCATGTCTCTAGGCCCGGGAGTAGAGCGCTCACTTGGGAGAGAGGAAGCCTGACTTCCAAGCCCAGCTCCAAGTACCGTGCATGCATGCTGTGTTAAGCATCATTGTGTTCAAGGACTGTTTAAGTGACACTGGTTTTAATTCTTATGCACTTTCACTGGCTTACAGGAATGTGAGTGAGACTTTCTGAGATCACTGAAGGGTGGAAGAAAGGCTGCACTGTATAGGAGCAGGATTTTCGAGGAGTGAAGCTGAGGCTCGCATACGGTTAGCTTCACACGATGTGCTCCCAATGCTGCAGAGATTACCTAGTACAGTTAACGACGGCACATGTCAGGATCGTTAGCACGGAAGTCGCCGTTAATATAGACAGGGCTGACGGCAATGCTCAATCTAAGGATGCCCAGCACATCCTATTATAGGACCCTGATGCCATTTCCTCCTAACTTTTGCCAAGCTTTCACTCTTTGAGCTGAAGTTTTCCAGTGTCTCTTCAAACTGATTTTTTTTTTGAGGTGTGGGTAATTTTTAGCTGAAATAGTTCAGCCATTTCCAAGAGGAAGGATAATGAAAAATGTGTTTTTTCTGGGGCAAAATCCAGTGATCTTTTCTCTGGGAATTGGGTAGGTTCTGTTGGAATTTTTCTACTGGTCACTGCTGGTTTCTGCTTAAGGACCAGAGTCCAGGACTCAGGAACCTGTCTCCCACCCCTAACCCTTTCCTCTGCCTGCTCTGAAAATAAAGATACCAATAAAATATATCGACCGTGGCAGATAAGAAGTGCAGCCATGAATTCATGAGCCAACCCATGTATCACTCCACTAGACTGGGTTAATGTTTTGGCGTGGCTTGTATCAAGGGAGCTTGTGGTACAGGCTGTGCTAGCGACAAATGATGGGTAAGAACCAGACAATCCTGGATTTTCACCCAGTTCTAGATTTCTGGCTTTAATGCTCTGTACTTCTCCTTGCAAAACCAAATGCCAGACCCTGACAACACTTCCACATACAGTCATTAGGGGAAAAGAAAGCTGTTTAGTGGGTTTGGGCTGTGAAAGTCTCAGAATTATGGAAAACAGGAATATTTATAGACAGACTTGCCAGTGGATTCGTTAAATAATAATGTAGAATTACAGACAGCAAGGCAGCTTCGCTATTACTGCTGCAGAATTAAATCAAGCATCCAGCAGAATTTATTTAACCTTTCTACAAAATTGTACTGAATTGCTTTAGACAGGAGCAACAGCATCCTAGGCGTGCCTTTTGTCACTCTCCTCTAAAAGCTAATGGTAACGTTTCATGCGTGTGGTATACTGGGAACATATTCTTCTTTAAACTAATAACCAACATGTTTAAGGAAATGAATTCAAACACTGCCCCTTCTCTAAGCTCATGAACCCCTTCGCCCTCAGGACCACAAGCCAGGAATAAGAACGTGCCAAGAAGATGCCACTTAGCTGCTTATCGCCACCCAAGAAATCCCAATTCAGGGAATCAAAACCATGGGAATTCTCACTGATTGGTCAGTGAAACATGATTTATTTTTTTTAATCCAAAGGGAGACAGGTAGGGAAAAAGGAAATCTGTGAAAATATCAGCTTGTGACGTCTGTCTTTTTTTGTTGCATAATTGCAGCAAGGATTTTTTTAGGCCTTGTTGTGAGCGGTCGTTCTCAGTCTCCATTGCAGGGAGACCCAGGAGACCCGTAGGGAGGTCAGAACCAGCCTCACCGCCGCAGCGGGGGATGCAGGGAAGGATGCAGCAGCTGGGTGGATGTCCCCTGTCCTTTCAGGAAGGTGCAGCTAGGCCAGCCTGACTCTCCACAAGAGCCTGATTAAGAGGTCATCTTGGTACTAGGAAGCCTTGGGTTCACACGAGGCCTCCGGACTTCGTGGAAGTGTTGGGAAGACTCCCTCATGTTTGCACCATTCTTGATTTAAATCTCAGCCAAAGAAGACCATCCTGGCACATGGCTCCATGGTGGTGTCAGGGCTCAGGGTCTGCCTCCTTAAACATGTGTGGCTCTCCTCATTCGTCACGCATTCGTATTGACTGCATGGTCTCGTAACTGCAAAGGGGTATCAGTGCCCTGCCAAGTGTCCAGAGCTGCAATGTACCCAATGAAGTCAAAAGCATACAGAAATGCAAGCTGAGCAAAAGACCTGCCACGTGACTGCATCCCCTGTGAAGGGCTGTCTGGACACGCCGTCAAATTAAGATCCTGGGAAAAGCAACAGGCTTTCAGTGCACGAGCCTCTGCTTTTTACAAGTAGCCATTTGAATACGGGGTATATGCTCTTGACGGCTGCTCAGCTGCCCTGCAAGGGACCCCGTTGCATGTGGCAGTCTAAAGCAGTGGCTATTCCCATAGACCGCCTTTGCTATTTCTTTAGGACTGAGACGCATTCAGCCCCTGCCAATCCATTGACGAGGGACTATAAGCCTTGTTTTAGCCTCCCCACCATGGTCCGCAGTACAGCGCGTTGCATCTGTGCCACTGTGTGCCGCCCAGATAAAACACAAGAACAGGGAGTGCATTTTGGAACAAATATGTTTACAGCCGGTATTATTTGAGGGAAACTCATCATTGACATAACATAAAGCTTGCCTCTGAGCTGTCTTTTATCCAAGCCTTTCATCTTTTTAAATCTAGCTCAATGTTTTCTTTCTTCTGGAGAACAGATGATTGCATTAATTTAAAGAATAGCAGTTGGCATACCCAGACATGCAAATGCAGGAAGACTGTAGAGATAAAACAGAGAGTAATTGATCAGTTAAAAGAAGTTGGTTTTGTTCATTTTAAGAAACTAAATGCCATTCACTTAATTTAAGCCTGTGACACAGCTACTGTGTCTTTCATTCACTTCTAATGTGCAGGTTTGGAGATGATTCACAGCTTTGCTTCACTGGGGATAATGGTGTCATAGTCTTGTACAATTCAGAAAATAATTGTTATTTAAAAAAAAGATTGCACCCCATCAAAATCTATGCCTGCCTAATGCTCAAATGGGCAGGGTTTAGCAGGAGACCTCCTGGTACTAGTCCAACTGTATTTTAGAAAACTGAGGTCATCTTGACTTCCAGCCAAATACATTTTTTATTCTTCCCTATAGAAAACTGAAGAAAAGGCAATGACATCAGCCTGGCTAATGGCTCTTCTTTTACCTTATCATTATCTGTCATTATTGGGGCAAGTTCAGACTTTATGGAATTTGAATGACTTGAATGGAGACACCCGAGCTGAGTTTTGGGCCAGCACATTTATGATGAATGCAAGCACCTAGGCCCATGTCATGTCCAGTAAGCCATTTACTGCATCAACAGATGTTTAGTCTTGTTAGGCCAATGGGCGTTTTGTAATTGTTTTTCTCCTTCCCAGAAATGACCATTATAGTGACAAGCCTGAACCATTTTCTTGGGGGGAAAATGCATTTATAAGATGTCCTTTTGCCATCTTGCAAATTTTCTGGGAGAAAACTATGTTTTGAGTGAAAAGCATTCCCACTCTAGTCACATTTGTGCAGAAGGAAGCGTGTATGCTGATGGCACAGCTGTTGACTAAAAAGGGAGCAGATTTACAATGATACCTGTTTAGACTTCACTGCAACAGATTATGTAACACAATTAACAGAGACTAATCAGTAGCATTTTACTTATTGTTTTATCACAATCTGAAATGCAATGGAAAGCTCTGTAAAAGAGCTCTCCGAGAGAGACAATATGGAGCAGAGAGTCGCTGCAAGGTCTGAAACCGGTGGATTTGATTCTCTGCCAGCTCTTGTCCTTTTCCAAAGTGGGGATAAAATCTTTTACTTGCCCACTTCTCAGGGACACGGAGGTTCATTAGCTGGAGATGTAAAACACTAAAGAAGTGCCAGCTCCAGGAGTATTACTTTGGTAGTATCTAGGAATTGCATTAAGTGATAAAACTTTAGGATGGATTGAAGCTGTTCAAAGAGACTGTACTAAAATGATGACAATACTTAGCTTTTACATAGCACATCACATCTCTTATTACCTTCATTAATTTTCACATGAATATGATTGATGAAGGCAAGAAGGTGACGAGGTAAACTCTCTCTTCCTTGGGGTAGCTCGTTAGAGGTTCGATGCATAGTCCTTTGAACTCTTCACGGAGATTACCACTAGCTTTTGGTTTGGATTCAGACCCAGAATCAGAGAGGCTGTCTTTGAGTCTGACCTCTGAGCTCCTCCACACACGGAGAAGGAAGGAAGGTAGGAGGGATTTTCTCTGCTACGATGTTTGGCATCTGGGTGAGATCTCTGCTGCGATCCATTATGAGTGCAGGTGTCTATGTAGCGGCTCTGGGGAGAGACAAAAATCTTTCCATACCTGTCCATACCAAAGCCTTGCTTTTCCGTCCGGGAGTGCCAGCCATTGTCGTTCTCCTGTCTTGCCCCCGTGGGGAGTGTTCGAGTGTCTTATCGTCCAACCCAGAAGACTGTAGTGAATTTCTGCTAATTCTGTTACTAGCAGAAATCAGAATCTGGCCTAACACACATTACTTTTCAGGTTGCAGTCAGCCACTCTGAAGCGGTTACATCTTGTCACTATGCCTGTTGGCTAATTTGAAGCCAACAGGCATAGTGAACCCCTTGACAAATGATGCATGTCAGCTTTGCCCCGGTGCATGGGGTGGCTGGCGATAACGAAAGAGGGAGGATATTAAGACATGGCAGAGCTGGCTCAATACCTTAAGATGGCTCCTCACATTTTCCCACGCTGGGTCTCCCCCACTACTTTACCAGTCAGGGAAAGGCGGAGTGGTTACGACCCCGTGGCAGCTCCTCGTGCCATCATCCTGCAGGTTTGGGACCCCAGCTGCAGTTGTTCACGTGCACGGTGGTAAATATTTGGCCTTCCATTTAATCCGTATCTTTCTGAAGTGGGACTAATTTTTGGTTAGTGCATTATAATACTGCATTATAATTCCCCCTTGTACAGCTCTCGTAGCTACCTAGTGGACCTACCTAATGCTAAAAACAGCGTTAAATCTTTAGCGGCCTACCGTCAGTACAAGCAGTTTGACATCATCTGTGCTCCAGCCGATCTCCCAGCTGTCAGTTATCATAAAGGAGCTGTATCGATACGGTGGTATTCTGCTTAGGGAGTGAAACAAGGGTGGTGATGCATGAGGGTGGAAAACACGTTGAAAAGAATATTTTAACGAGGAGCTTTTACTGATAGAAATTTTCAAATGTGACTTTCTTCATTAGACTCCAGTTGAGGGGAATTAAAGACTTAAAATTAAAAAATAAGAGCAACAACAACAACAAAAAAAGAGGAGCAGAAGGGGATGAGTAGTTGGTCTGACTTTGCGGTGTCGACAGGTGTGCAGGGTTATTACAGCACGTAAAAGATCACTTCTCTCAAGGACTGTATCATCCAGGCTCCCTCATTTATGGTAGGTGATTGATGTCACGTCTGGTAACTACTGTGCTTTGCCATAAACGTTGCATTCTTCTTGCCACTGTCACCCTAGATATCTTACTGTAGTCTGGTACGCTTCAGCCTCCCCTTTCTCCTCCTCTTTGATCTCCCCATAGCTGCAAACTCTGTGCTCTCGCTTTCCTTAGCACAGGCCCATACTGCCACGTGGATGAAGCAGCAAGGGCAAGGGGCGCTGTCTGAGCAGCGTGTACATTGCTCTGCTCCTCGGGCTGAATGAACCCCCTATAAAACCCATCCGCTCTCCACCAGCCAAGTGCACAACACTTCTGACCCCTACCTAATAGGTGACTATCTTCTCTATATACCGCTTGTGCTGCTGTTATGGTGCAAAGCCAGCTGCAGGTTCATTTTGCAGACATAGAAGTGGTAAAATTTATAAGGTATTGATTACTAAAAACCTTTCTTTAACTTTCATTCCTTTGTTGGTTAAAACAGAATCATAAATCTTCTCTATATCTTTTGCTTTTCATCCCTTTCCTCCATCTCGCTTCTCAGCCTTTTTGTGTCTTTTCCTACGTACGTTCTCTTATTTGGCCCAAGCTCCTATTCCGCCTCCTGGAGTATTTGATTTGGGGGATCATAAGCTTACGGTCAAACCACAAGACCCAGAGTGCAGGGACCTGAGCTGTCTTTGTTCCTATGCTACATGACCTTGGTGCGGAGTGGAGATAATATTGGCTATTTCATTATCAGCTGTAACGTGCTCCAAGTTCATCTGATAGAAGTCAGCAAAGACGTGCAGAGCACTGGAATAATCATGCTGCAGGATCCAGGTGGTTGATCTGGATCATTTAGTCTTGGTAAAAGGGTAGAGGAACAAAAATGGGACCTGAAAGCCCTGGTTCTGTCTTCAGAGCACAAACCATGGAAAATATCCATAAGGCTCTCCTGTTAGGAAAATTTGCAAGCCTTGGTGTAGGGAGTATATTGATGGGTGGGGAGGATGTGTGTGGTGGGGCACTTTGGAGATTGACTAGCGCCCTGGGCAGGCTATTCACCCTGCCATCATTTAGATAGCCTCTCAGGGGTCTCTTCACTGATGCCAGCAGCCCCTCCAGGGGGTCTCAAGGTCAAGAGGGGGCTTCCAAGGGGCTTGGACCATTCCCTCACCTATTATAGCTATGCTCTGTCTCTTGCTCTCAAACCCTGGTGTCATGCGGGATTTTTGTTCTTCCCGAAGGCTGTTCCTCTGTTCGAGCTAACTCCATGGTATGCTAAGGCTGTGCTGAACTGAGTGAAAAGGTACTTCTACAACTGCTACAGGCCGACACAGGTTCAGCAAGGCAGCACGACCCCAGTGCAGCCTTCCTCTTTTGGAAAATGTGAGGTCAGAGCACGTTACGGCTCTATTCCCACTACCCTTTACAGCACTGCAGAAGTCGGGGCAAACAGCCGGCTAGCATAAAACTTCAGGAAAAGGTTTACCAGTTACACTAGAATAATAATAGCAAGGTATACTAATAGTAATCATAAGAACAGCAATAATAATAATGCCATGGGGTGAGTGCATACATGCGGACCTGGGCCAGAGAGCAGCTGATAAAGTGCCTAAACCCTGCCCTCTTTTATGCCATCTCAATTTCTCCATACCCAGAAATTCATGCTTGTATAAATTTCCAAAACTGAAATTTTTCCTGCAAATAAGCTTTTTGTAGCTTCCATATGAATGAACATCGTGACGAGCCGACTGGAGAGAGAACCTTTTTTTTTTTGCTCACTTATGGGGATTTGCTACAGCTGATCCTTTTAATGGCTGCCTTAAATGCTGTCAATAAATGATCATTCAGTGTGTCAAGACTCATTATAAATGATCTCTGCTAGTCTCCTTAAACTCAAGGCATACAACCACTTAAAACACCCCAGGTAGTTTCACAGCTGAGGACTCATGCAAAGCTTTCTGTAAAAAAAAGGAAGACTTGGGGGATGGGGATGAGAATCGATGAACTTGGCCCTGCGCAACATTGAGTGTGGTTTTAGAAAAATGTGTTACTTTTTTCCTCCATGCCTTTGAACACTTTGTTTGCAAGATGTCATTATGTTAACCGTTGTATCTGGTAGGCACCCTGATGACTGTAGGTTGTGAATAGGTTCTCGAAATCCAACGACAGGCACATCTGCCAAGCTACTTACCATGAGCTGTTGAAGTTGCAGTAACTAGATGTAGTCCCTGCCTTAATTCATTTCTCTGAAAGAAATGGGACAGTTTCTTTCAGTCTGCAAGCAGACTCCGGAACCCAGGCTGTAATTCGATAAAACAAAGTCTTATTTGTAAGCCCTTGAGTTCTTTCCATCTGTCACCTTCAACCACATCTGATGAAGTCACTGAATGCATTCAACAGGAAATAAAACACACGCACCCTCTGTTAGAAGTCTTGAGGCTGAGATGTTTATTCCTATGTCTCAATTAGCCAGTCTCCCACAGATCAATTTACCACTAGAACAGAGGCCGTTTAACAAGGTCATTTCAAGGGCACTTTGAAACCCACATTAGGGTTACAAGGGCTTGGTGGGTCAAGCACACTGGGGGCAGAGCCGCAGGTTCGTTTGTGTTGAAACACCTGGTCTTTGTGCTTTGGCGCTCACCTGAGCATAGGGAGTACAAATAGCCAGGGGTGTCATTTTAGTAATGCTACCTCCTGGTTTCCACAACAGCTAATTACCAAGGGAGCTGTGCTCCTTAGACACAACAGTGTGGGAGTCTGTAATTAAAAACCGCAATGCAAGGCTACGCGCACAAGGAGCAGGGTGAAGGTTACTGAGGGAGCTGTAGTTTTGGGAGTCGTGACTTTTTTTGAGCGCTTGCTTTGATGCAGGTTTTGCATGGAATATTTGTGCTGCAGAGTAAGTCGGTATTTCCATGTGCTTTCATACCGGATCTGAAGCACGGTATGAACCACAGGGTTCAAGGGCAAAGCACTGCTTGCTGTTTTCTGAAATCTTAAATGTGTCAAGGTGCGAGCACATTTAGCGCACTGTTCATCTCCTTACGTCTTTGTTTCTACTTGATAATAACTTACTGATTAAACAAAAGAATCATAAAGAAGCCTAACAAAGGTAAGGGATAATTTCCAATAAATGGAGGTGTTTATATAATTATGCAAACTGTAAAACAGATTACGAAGAGCAGACAAAAGGAGGCACACCTGTGTATTAAAATATGAATAGCATTGAATCGATTATTTACATCATTTAGCAATTACCATATCTGCTTGCCAATAGTGCTCTGTAAAAACAAAAAGAAATGCTGAGAACTACAGTAAATGGGTTCCAAATACATTTTAATTGACAAAACATTTTTGAAGTTCAATAACCTTTCCAAAAGATGCTGATTGCTATTCTCTGTGCTGCGTGGACCCGCTGAATTTATAACTCAATCTAATACATTTTGTTTCCCATGCAAGTTTTTTAAAACAAATGACACATTTTTCATATATGACACAATAAATGTGTAGCTATTTAAGTATTTTTGAGAACTGAATGTCATTTTTATGCTTTTCCCTTTCTTCTTTTTTGTATAACACCATCTGTTTGGTAAACATTGGAAATTGATTGATATGAAACTTCGAAAGTTCATAATGACAACAAAATAACATATGACAGATTAGATAAGAACAAGTCATTAAGATAGCCTATAAAAGGACAACCATCTGTAGCACTAAAATAGTCTTTCTATTGATGACAGTAATAACTTTCGAAGTCGCTGACAGCTCTGGATTTACAGTATAAATGGTAATCATGTGAACCAAATAATTGGGGTTTATTGTGTCATTAGGGAAACAGCACTTTTCAGTGTTGTACTTCTGAGGGAGCAGAACTTTTAAAGATTATTCTTTTTTAAACATCGCCTTCTATGCAGTCTTTGCTGCGGCCACAATATGTTGTAATAAAATCCTCAAAGTTGACTGAATCTTGGGCAGCTTTAGGTCAAGATAAATACAAAGGCTGTTTTGAAAATCTCAGCCTAGGGGAAAATAGTAGTACCTCTAATGGAGATGCGTGTCCAAAAGCCTCGATCACTATAACATTTCCAACACTGTCAACCAGATAGCGCAATATGAATCGCATTCTGCAGTGAAAGGTTTAAATCTGTAGTACCCCCCATACATGCGCGGACCCTGGGAGGATCAGCGAGAGCTCGCTGAACAGAAAATGAGCCGTCGATGCCTCCAAAAGGGAGTGTTTATTATGTTTACTTAAAGGTATGTAAGTTCAAGGTTTTTTTAGCTTCAGGTTTGATTTTTTTCAAGGCTGTGCTAGACAAGAAATTTTAGTTTCAGATGCATAGAGTCCCTGCTGAGGGAAAAATACCCAGTCTGCTTTTTTCATCACATTTTCCTAGGGTCTCTCCGTTAATTTACTTCTCATCTAATTCCATTCTTCCTCGTAGGTCAAGGCAATCTGGTTCGCTTCCTTGTAAATGCTTTTTATTTTTCTTTAAATGTAGATGAGCCACCCTTCTCATTAACTTGCCATATAAGACGAAATTTATTCAATGGAAAGGAAAACTACTATTTTTACTCTTTACTGTTGTTTATAGGCATAATTTAAAGCCTTTCATCTCCAAAGTGCTTTACAAACATTAATTAATTCTCATAATACCCATATATGGTAGGTGTCTCATGAGTGCTTTGTGCAACAGTATAATCCAGCCATTTCAGTTATAATTAGTTTTGAAGTGTAGAACACGAACTAATGAGAACATCATGGCACTATTCTGTACCTATTGCCTACAGTTGCCTGGGAACAATCCAAAATTGATACATTGTTTCAACTAATGTTCTAGCTGTGTACCTCATGGAGCAATTAAATCTTTGCATGCCTTGATTCAGGTCTCTAAGAGACAGTCATGCAAAAGAGCTACTTGAAAGCTTTCTCTAAGCAGAAAGATGTCTGGAAGCTGGCAAGGATATCATTTTCTTCTGGGTTTTTTTTTTTTGCTGCATTTAATAGAAATCAAGCATGTTGATGAAGGTCTGCGAGTGGTTGCTTGCCGAATCTTTTCTGTGCAACAGTAGGTGGCAAGAGCTATGTTACATAGGAGCGAGGAGCTGAAGTAAGTTGCCTGAGACCGCTAAGTGAGTCAGTATCAGAGCTAGGACTAGTGCTAAGTAGCTCCTAGCTGCTGGTCCTTGGCCAGATAATTTTCCTTGACTTTATCCAAAGGGAAGGCCCAATCCAGTGAAGCACATGCCAAGAGCCGGCAGTCCCATTGAAGCTATGCCTACAGCCTACTAGGTGCAGGATTCTTCCTTTAACCGAGGTTACAACAGGACAGGAAGACGTGATCAAGTGTTTGCATTTATCATGTTGTCTATGCCTCTTAAGCAATGCTAGCAGGCTCCGGGGAATTTTATTTTAAAGCTCACAAATTTGATTTTATATTTTCCCAAGAAATAATTATTTCAACAAATTAATCGTTAAGGAGCAGAAACAGAAGAGCAGATGGTCTTGTATTATTTGAAAAATGCACTGGATTCAGATTTCATCTTAAAAATACATGTCCTTTAAAAATCTTACATTTCTTTCAGCAGAAAGACGATCCGTAGCCAGGCATGTTGGGAAAGTACGTACTGGGCATAAGACTGCACCAGTTGGCAGAAGACGAGAGCAGGCTTTGAAAGAAGTGAGCCAGTTCTGTGCTCCCCAGCCACCAAGGCTTGGGGTAGCATGTAGGATACGGAGACTTTGTGTGCCTGAACTTCTCCACCTTTTGCAGCTTTTAGCCTGATTAAAAAAATGCCAAAGATTGACCCTCCCCATGCATTGGATATGGGATCTTTAGCTGCTGGTATCTGTTTGAAGGCTGAGATATATCTTTGCTGTTGTCTGCACGCAGCTATTCCCAGCAAAGCAGTTGTAGCATGTGTATTTTTAAAATGGAAAAAGGGCATTGTCCTGCTCTCTTGAAAATGGTGTTATGTCCCCCTCCCCCGATAGCTAACATCTATAGTTAGCTGCACCTAGTTATAAGGAAAAACTTTTATACCTATTACTGGGTTGATTAAAGAAAAAAATTAACTGTTGGCATTTTAAGGCACTCTGTGTTCCCACAGCTGTTGGCCTGCTCACCTTTAAAGAGAAATAGATGTTAGACTGTATACAACTGTCTTTCTCACGGCCATGTAATCATCAGTCATTCTGCACCAACCCCATTTCACCACCCATTTGACCTCAACTTGTTTAACACCCAAGGGATGACGAGGTCGAACGGTCACAAACTCCTGCAAGACCGTTTCAGGCTGGACATAAGGGAGAATTTCTTTCCTGTCCGAGCCCCCAAGGTCTGGAGCAGTCTGCCAGCGGAGGTGGTTTGAGCACCTACATTGAACACCTTCAAGAGTAAATTGGATGCTTATCTTGCTGGGATCCTGTGACCCCGGCTGACTTCCTGCCCTTTGGGCAGGGGGCTGGGCTCGATGATCTCCCGAGGTCCCTTCCAGCCCTGATGTCTATGAAATCTGTGAAACTTTGCTGTGCGCACACACATTCATTCTATATGTTTATATGTATATAAAATTGTGAGCTTTCTTTCTATTGATATATATAGAAACCTCAAAATTCAATGCTCTGGATGCTCTCAGAGGATTAGAGTTGTCTATATTTTCTTCTAATACATAGGGTTACAGCGAACACTGGGGGTGACGGGACAGGAGCCAGCAGTGCGTCCTTGTTGCCAGGAAGGCGACCGGCATCTTGTGCTGCATCGGTAGGAGCGTTGCCGGCAGATCGAGGGCAGTGATTCTTCCCTCTCTTCAGCACTGGGGAGGCCACATCTGGAGTGCTGTGTCCAGCTGTGGCCCCCACTACAGAAAGGATGTGGACACATTGGAGAGAGTCCAGTGGAGGGCAATGAAAATGGTTCAGGGGCTGAGAGACAGGACTGGTGAGGAGAGGCTGAGGGGACGGGGCTGATTCAGTCTGCAGACAAAAAGACTAAGGGGGGATAGACTAGCAGCCTTCACCTCCGTGCAGGGGGGTTGCAAGGAGGACGGAGCTGGGCTGCTCTCAGTGGGGGCAGATGACCGGGCGAGGAGCAATGGGCCCAAGTTGCAGGATGGGAAGTTGAGGTTGGACATTAGGAAAAACTTTCTCACGGGGAGGGTGGTGAAGCACTGGAAGAGGTTACCCGGAGAAGTGGTGGAGTCACCACCCTTGGGGGTTTTAAGACCTGGCTAGACAAAGCCTTAGCTGGGATGATGCAGTTGGGGCTGGTCCTGCTTGGAGCAGGGGTTGGACTAGATGCAACCTCCTGAGCTCCCTTCCAGCCCTCGTTGTCTATTATTCTGTGGCTGTCTCTGATTTCTGAGTGCCAAGTCTGCACGATTGCCACTGAGCTGAGCATGCAGCTGGGTGAAGAACACTCTTGAAAAGACGGCCACTGGCAGGGGTACCGAACCAGGCTTGGCTTTTTTGCTTTTTCTCGTTCTTTTTACATCCTGCCCATGGCTGACAATCCGCTGCATTAGTGGTGCTGCACAACAATGAATTCTTGTTTCTTTCTTGCCCTTATTTGTCTTGCATAATTGTTACTTGCCCCAAATTACAGATATGGTAATTTAACCTTATTGAATCGTGGTTGACTGAAATTGTTAACTTTATAATAGAATTGAGTATTTTAGTGTTATTAATGAATTTGGGGATTGGATTTTTCTAAAGGTTCCCTGGATGAGTGAACCAATAAATTAGGAGCTCTTTAGTGTAGTGCTGTAGCTTTATTAATGAATGCCAAGATTGGCTTTTTGTAAGGTTCATTGGAAATGTTTCCTAAAAAAGAGTGCTTTCTAAGAAAAGGGGTGGTTCTCCCTTTTCACTCCCTGATCCCTTGGATATTTGAAAACAACAGAAAGAGTGAGTGTTTTCTACCTCTGAAAAGGAGCTCTTTGAGTTGCTCTTTGGAAAAGTGCAATAATTGGAGGAGCTTATTCAGCCTTTTTTAAATGACCCAATTTTGATGTTTTTAGGAACAACTGCCAGCTCAGAATGGGAATACCTTTTTACGTCTATTGAATGCACTCCCATATTTTTGGGTGTTAACATCCTGCTTAGATGTGTCCTCAATCATATCTGCATATTAAATAATTATTGCGAAAATGGCTTACAGTGTCACCTGTGATAACTATTCCGGTAGTCACATGCATAATGTCACTGAGACTTCTCTTAGAGTAACGATGCACCAACACTACAGTTAGTGCCTTTTTATTTTTTGACAGTTTGCAGCTCAAAAACTGTATATTAAAATTCAGATTTTTATTTAAAATTCTGATTTGAATTAAAAGCTCATGTGATGGTCTATAAGTGAAGGTACAGGCCCCTTGACATAGCCACAACACCGCAGGAAGTTATTGCTGCCTCTGATTATGAACAAAGTTGACTTTGAAGACCTTTCATTGCTGGTGTCCAGCGTATGCATTTCATAAGTCTTTTCATGAATTTAATTGAGGGGATGGACAGAGCAGGAAGGGGATTCCTACACACCAGCTGCTCCACAGTAATTATTTAGTGTGTCTGCTGTATCTCACACTAAATCCCAGCAAATCCCAGTCATTTAGGGGTACGCTGCGCCAGTTCAGCTTTCACATACCATAAAATGTGTGGACCCATGAAACAGTAACTAAGCAACAGATGATATGTGGCAGATTCCCCCGATTTCCTGTGAACTCAGTGGTGTACGTTCACTTGTCCAGGCCCTTGGCGTCTGTCTGTAGACTACTTCTTTCTCTCTTTTTTTCTGAACAGTCAGACCTTTGCAGATGGTGGGACTTTGTTTGCAGAGAAGTGGCTGTACTATCCCATCATATATAAAGACCTCCTTTTTGTGAGGCTTTTTAATTGGTTTTATTAACCTTTAGAAGGGCCTGACAGCTGTTAGATCAGCAAGTAAGACTGCCTAGTTTATAAATAGTTGAATTCATCCAGTGTTTGTGCTTGTGCTTTCGCCATGCAACCAACACATCTGTTTTTCAATAACGCTTGACAAAAATCCTTCCCTGGGTCTAGACAGGCCAGTGATTGAAGGTATTGCATGTAGACACCTGGGGGCTGAATTCACTCTGCTGCGTCATGTCACTTTTTTATGGGATTACAACACTCCATCTGATGTGTGACTCTCATCATCCGTTTCCTAAATATTTACTAGTCAGCAAAATCCCAGCTATCTTAATACACCAGATATTGCAAGTGCCAGAGCGAGACTCTGCCATTTCTTCAGTGATGAGCACTTCTGCCGAGATTTTTCAATAACAATAAAACAGTTATAAAAGAGCAGGTGTATTTGATTTTATTAATTCATAATCTACAGTATATTTGCAATATGAAGCTCATTATATTTTAAAGAACTATTTTGGTAGTGGGTAAATTAATGTAAAGCAACTGTCTTTTCTCCTGCTGCTGAGCCCATCGCTTCAGATTGCTAAATTCCTCTGGATTGCTATGTTGTTTCCGACACTAAGTTTTCTGGTGCTTTGCAGGCCACAGACATGAATTTTGCAATTGGTTGCTTATGTGAATTGTCATGGACATTATAGTCATTAGACATTAGGGCTGGAAGGGACCTTGCAAGACCAGGCTGGTACTTGCAGTGAGGGCAGCACCTTGTATCCCTGCCCTGTACTGCTTCCAGTAGGCGGTCATGGTTTTGCAACTATGCAGACATCAGATCATAGAAAAGTCAGGCTGGAAAGGAGCTTGCAAGGTCATCTAGGCAAGGCAAGATCATCCCTGATTAAATAGTTTAAGTCAAGTGCCTGTCTCACCCACTATTGAAATCTTCCAGGAATGCAGAGTCCACAATTTGTCTAGATGTCCTGTTCCAGTGTTTGGCCATCTGCACCGTCAGCAGGTTCCTCCTAATCTTCATCCTAGATTTCCCCTGCTAACATTTGAGGCTGTTGCCCCTAAGCTTGTCTCTTACAGCCGGGGAGAAAAGCCCATCTCCGTGACATGCACCAGCACCGCGCACACTTTAAGAGCTTTAATTTCGTTACAGTTTTATTCTTCTGATTAAGGTTTATTACCCTCAGGGAAGACTCACTGATCCATTTTTATTGTGCTGTTTTTGTTTGATTTGCTTTTCCTTTGTTATAACCCGCACTTGATGTCAACCCCAGTTGGGGAGTGCGCTCCCTTCAGCAACCAACAGGCGCTCTGGTCATGGCTAGGGCGGTCACTTGACTTTTTTTCTTACGTGCAAGTTACAAAACACTTTTTGTTGCCCGTCCTTGGGCACGTCTACACTGTGCAGGCTGTCCTACAGAGAGGGGGCAGGGAACAGGGCAGCAGGAGGTTGCGCAGGGGAAGGGGATCGGAGTGACTTCCACTGCCCTAAGTGCATGTACAGTCCCTAGCAAAAAGGGGGTTGAGCTCTTGATTTCTCTTTTGGGACCTCTGGGCAGTTCTGCATTATCAACCTTCGATAGTTCCCATAGCCTTCCCAAGCCTCCATATTGATTGCCATTGAGAAAAAACATTAGCAAACTGCTTTACATCAGTGCTTTGGTCAAAGAATTCAGCATTCTTAAAACATTAAATTGTGGGGAATTAAATCTGCCATGATTGTAAGCGGTTTGTGTCACAGCAGTGTATTTTGTGACACGCGGGTCTAGATGTTCAGACCGTTGAAGCATGTAGTTGGATACACTAATTACTCTGGTTTGTGATGAAATGTATATGTCTTTCTAGTTGATGAAAATAATGTGTTAGTTTATTGTGTGGGAAGAGTAAGATTGATAATGTCCTTAAGGATTAATTTCCATGCTTTAGTGTGAGTGGGATTTTGGAAAAATGTGATAAGTATATTGCTGTCACTTGGTAACTTAATGTCCTTTGTTGGATAAGACCTAAAAGACAAGTCTATTAACTTGGAAACTAAAGCTGTTGTCCCTGCTCTGCAGTGATGTTGTCTTAGGTAAATGCTAGAAAGCTGTTCTGTTAACTCAGCCCCTGCTTTCCAGAAAATGGACATAGACACTTCTCCCACTAGATCCAATAGACATTTTGGTGCTGAAAGCAAAAGGATGCAGCATTTCACCAGCTGGTGAAGCTCAACTTGCATTTCTGAGTTGTGTACTCTTAAGATCTGTTGGCTGGTATAATATAAGAATCGATGGATATTTAGCATCCTAAATTGCTACCACCTTTCATAGGAGCATTTGATGGTTGCTTGCAGAAGAATAGCTGGTGGCCAAAACCTTGCTTTCCAGAAAGGAGAAGAGGATGACATCCCTTTTTTGGACTTTAAGAAAGCTTAGCGCCTTCACCTGGAAGCTCATAATCAAGAAGCTGGGGCTAATTATCATAGCCCAACTCCTGTGAGTGGACCACCTCCCTTGACCTTCAGGATCCCCACAGGAAATACTTCCGCTGTGTGGCAGACCATGACCACTTCTAGTACAAACCTTGGACTGAGGTTTTTTTGGTGCCTCTGAGAGTCTTCACTTTTGAGGACGAGCTCACTTCAAGAGGAAAAACATCACCCGTACCTTCCTACTGGTGATGAAGTATATTGGCCTACCCGTCTGCTCAGCTGGGATGCATCTTGCTTCCATTTTATCCCAAAATCTTTTAATCTCTAAAATCTGTCTTCTCCCATCTTGCAATGCTGAAGTTGCTCACGTTGCTTAGTCTAAGAAACCACAGCCCTCTTGGTGACCATCATTTTGGAAAGGTGGGTAGCTAGAATCTAGGCGCGCCCCCCCCCCCCACGCCATGCTATGTGTGACCCAGGCAATGTCTCCTTGCAGATTCCCCACAAGTTCCTGCCTATATTGTAACCGAATTTCACCTCCATCAACAGAGCTGGACAGGGGCTGCTAGAGCAAAAAGAGCCGTGAGTATTTGCAGTGCATACATACCTGTGCTGGGAGGTGTATTTGGGCAGAACAAGTCAAAGACTTCCAGTTTCTGGTAAATAGCTTCCTTCTCCATTTTGTTCTTGCTTGTCAGATGTCATTTCAGCACAGTCCTTTGAGTGCCTTTTTATCTGGATGACTTTAGTTGGGGTTTTTTTTATCAATAGTTACTGTGCTAAGTCACTGTGACATTTTATGCACCTTCCACCAGCTTCTAACAACTGAACTTGCAGTTTGGGTCCGCTGGATTGTCTCCAACTGTAACGATAAGGCATCCAACCCAGGTCTTTGGGAAGCAAATCCAGTTTACGCCATGTGATCCAGTGGCATCTCCATGGCCTGCAAGCTGAACATAAGACTAGAGCGATGTAGCTAGCAGTGTAAATCTGAAGTGAAGTAGGTGGGGTAAATTTGCACCTAATAGACTATCTGAACTAGTACAAGGTTTTGCACAAGCTCACTTCACCAGATGCTCTGAAAGGACGTGTGAAAGGCTAGAGATGGTGCAAAAAGGCCATTACATCTTGCCGTTAGCAAATTGTATGAACGATAGATTCCCTGACTATCTCAAAGCCTCATGCCTTGCCGCCTTTATGGGTGTAATATATTTGTAAACATGTTTCTTAACTTACTTCAAAACATGTTTGTTCTGCCTCATTTATTTGCGGATAACTTACTGTCTCTTGGATCTTTAGCTTTTTGTTCTAATGATTCCTTTGAAATATTATTTTAATGAACCTATGAAACACATCATTGTATTCTTTATTTTGTGGTTGGACTGCTAATGATACTCATCCATTAAGTAAATGGTTTTGTAAGCAATACAAATGTAATAAATAAAGTTAGTCAGTTCTTTTTTACCACTTTTCTGCTGATAGGCATACCACACGCTGGGAAGGTAATGTTTCATGACCAAAATAGTTCAGTTTGTAGGCGGACTGGGAATCTTTTGTGTTTTAGATTCAGTCAAAGAGCTTCAAAGAACATCATAAGCTATCATTTATATTCACTAGATTGTCTTCTGTTTTGATCTGGCAGCGGGGTATAATATCCTTCTAACTTCAGGATTATCCTTGGCGATGGCATGGTTGATTTAGGCATCTCTTTGACGAGTGTTGTCCCCAGCAGGAGCACCAGTTCCAAATCCCCTTGAATAATGGGGTAGTTCAAGTGTACCTTTGAAAATGCAACCTCGTATAGTCGATCTGAAGCCAGTAACCTGTAGGGAAACTCTGATCCAGGGAAGAAGAGATGTCGAAGAGAAATCTTGTCAATATACAGGTCCGGGAATCAGGAAATCCAGGCTCCTTTCCTGACTTTGCCTCAGGTGTGCATATAAATGGGAGAAGTCACTTTATTCCTCTGTGTCCAAGTTTCCCTGTAACAGAGATGATGTGCTGCAGGGGTATTTTGTGAAAAGCTGATTGTGGAGTATAATCCCACTAGGTGATATTGAGGCCGAGCTTAGCAAGCTTCAGAGAGGGACTGGGCAATATCCAGAGGTGCGACCAATAAGGTGGCCTGCAAAACTTGTTTGAGAGTTTAGCTGGCTCTCAAAGGTTTACGATTAGGACGAGCCCTTTTGTCTGGGGCGAGGGGAGAGGAGGATGCAGACTGACCTGCATCGGTGTTGGGTAGAGTGGTAGGGAAGCAGGGCTGGAAGGGACCTTATGAGGTTATCTAGTCCAGGCCACTGCTCAAAGCAGGATGATCCCTGACCATAACATGCCAGCCAGCTGTTTGTTTAACTTGCTCTTGAAGATTTCCAGGGATGGAGGTGGTAGGAGATGTGCTTTCCTTTGAAATTGGTGGTAGTGCCCACTATCAGCAGCAGGACAGTGGAGTAGATGGGCAGTGGGTCTGATTCGGTGTGGCCATTGCTATGTTCCTATAAGAGAGAATATATGGCTACAATATAAATAACAATATCTCTGATGTCCCTGTACTTAGTGGCACGACTGATTTCCAGAACAAGTAAAAATAAATCATCTACATAATTATTTTAGATGTCTGCTCTTTAAAGATGGCACCCCTTGAAGATAAGCTGTCGCCAAATCCTTAATCAGGAGAGCTTTTGTTTGAATTCAGTAGAGACCAAGAAGAAATTGGTCTGTAGCAAGCCAGTTGGGCTCAACGATACAAACGAATCATGATTATTATAACTATGTAAGTGAGATTTTTGTTTGAACTACCATAGAAGATTCCCCCACGGGACTTACCTCTCTCCATTTATCTTAAAATTATTTCCATTTTTGAAGAATCTTGGAAACGTGTCATTCATAAATATGGAGCATGGCCAGATGTAGGCATGTGATGGCCAAGTTTAACCACACATATGGAAATGCCATAAAATTTTACAAGGTAATTATATCTGGATAATTTAGATTGAAATGATAGGTCAGTCATTGTCTCTAAAAAATGTTATTAATCCACCGAAGGAATAAAGGTTGTTATAAAAATTACTATTTTATATCTCAGTGAGAAAGTGGTGATTTTGCAGTCCTATTTCTGGTAGGCTAAGACCTGGGCCTCTCTGCGCTTGCAAGAGTTCACTTTCCCCAGGGGTTTGAAGGCACCTGCCTTTGAGGTTGAAAAGATTAATTTACTAACGTTTCGCAAGATGCTCCCACAATCACTGCTAATTTTGAAGCAGACAAAGGCAAGCCCTGGCAGTGAGTATGCTTGTGCTGCTCCAGCCAGGCATTTTTCAGTATCATTTTAAAATGATTGCCTGAGGAGTTCATTCAGGGAAAGACGTGCAAGGGTGCAGGGGAAGATGGAGATTTTCATACGAATTTCACACATTAAGATGATTCAGGAAAATTATCCCATTTTCTAAATGCCCTACCATCATGAAATGCACAAAAGATTAGGATTTGCTTTGACTGAATTGCTTTTTTTTTTTAAGGTTTTGATTCTGTGCTGAGCTCTGATGTCTGACTGACTCAAGACTGAAGTGCTGTAGCGAGCAGGGATCATAGCTGTTGGCCTAACATTAAAAAAAAAATCATACCATGTCTTTAAAATTTTCTGTACGTCTTGTGCAAATAACCATCGATTTGCTTAATAAGGAAAAAATACAGACTTTGGTTAAAATTTACAAAACTTTCATTTATTTCTAAAAGGATAATGACATTTAGATTGATATGTTCCTCGGCGGCATGGGTTTGGAAGTGTGTAGATCTCTGTAAAGAAACCTCCCTTCCACCTACCATTCAGGAGCTACCTGCTAGGCCAGATTTTACAACCGTCTTGCATGTAACGTGGGGCCATAAAATCCCGTCCTGTTAGACCCTGCCCATCTGGTGATTTGACAGGGCAGAAAGGGCATTTAGCATGTTGCAGGAAGTGTTTGCCTATATGTTAGGTCCATGGTTCAGGGCTCCAGTAGGCTTGATGGAAACTATCTAAACTTACTGGTATACATGGAAAAGCAGAGGAAGCCTGCTCACCCCCATTTGCACCCAGGAAACTCGAGCAAGGTTTTTGCATTGTACATACGTTCCCAAGCAAACAGTGTTGTGTCCCTAGAAAAGAAATATCCAGTGTTCACCACTTACATGGAAGAAGAGAGAGGACCTAATTGAAATGTCAGATCCACAGTTCTCTGGCAAGGCGATGTTGCTAAGTCAAATATGCAGGTGCTTTTCTTTTCCTGTGACTTGCTGGACTCTTGAATTACTATCTTTTTCTGACTTATAATCTTAGTCATATTACTAGTTCAGCGGTGCCGTGGGAAGTACAGGTACATGAATGCAGAGGTGGTGTTTGCTCGTAAACAGATATGCCTGAATAAAAGACAGCAAACACGCTTCACTGAGGAGCTTTTCTAAATGATGATTAATTACCCATTTAAGGGATTTTTCTAGAGATATGCTAAACTGCTCAACAGTAATTTAAAGTTGGCAACCCACAAACATTTTCCCGTCTGCTGTACCCTTGCTGGCCAGCTCTTGCTGGATTGTTGTTGTTACCCTATTGGAAAATGGAGCAGGGAACGTCGTCCTTTAATTTTTAGCTGCCACGTCAAATTATGTCATGCTTTATGATGTGCCGTAATACAGGGTGATGTACTATGTCATAAACATGGCCTGCTAAACACATGCGTATTGTAGCTCCAATTACCCACCAACCGTTTGAGCATGGAAGCAGCTTCCTTCACATAAATCTTCTCTGGATTCATCGCTCTCTGAAGAGATGAAAAGCAGAAATCGCCGCGTCCTTCTGATGTGATTTGCAATACTGTTGGTTTTGGCTGTTCCATGCAAAGTCGATTGTAGTCTGCATTGCCCCCTCGTCCAGCACAGACAAGGTCTGTGCAGGCCACGGGAGCACTTGGACATTGTCCAACTTTCACGTCAAGTTGTTGAAAACCACAACCTTGAAACCCGCAAACGATTTTGGGCACTGTCGGCATTGAGACTATCCCAGGAATCGCTCACTGGAAAAGAAACATTGCATATGCCTGTATCTTTTAATCTGGACAGAAGGAGGGAGGACCCCTCCTGCCATCAAATGGAAATGCTACTTGACTGCTCTCTTGGGCTCGCTGCCAGGAAACATGCACAGTCGAGATTTTGATCCTTTCGGTTCTTTACAGCAAAGTAGTTAATTGCGTCAAGTGTGGACAGTTCAACAATAAAACCATTGATTTCTCTCTTTTTTATGGCGCATTTGTAAAAATTTGTTGATCTAAAAACATCTCCTCCTCTCCTGCCCCTACATTAAAATCTAGGCTAAAAATACATGTGATGTTGGCTATCCAGACTTGGATTTTTGCAGGGTTTTCCACAGAGACATCTGCTTTGATGCAGTGATGTAGTTCACATTGAAAAGTGTATTTGGTCTCTTAGAAAGCTGCCTATAAGACCGATGCAAATGCAAGGCCTGCTGGCTGAAATTCAGGTCTTGAAAAAGGAGCAGTAAGCGGCTAGGCAAGACTTTACGGGCTCACATAGCACTCCAGCAGGGCTGGCAATCGGTGCTGGACCTTTGCCCAGGGGGGCGTTTCAGAGCTGCTGGTTGCATTAGCTGCAGACCAGGACCCCGCTGTGTCGGGCCCGGTGCAGGCACCGAACCAGAGTCTCTGCCCCAAGAAGGTTGCAGCCGGAAACGAGAGACAACCAGTGGAGGCAGACAGGCAAGAGTAGCAGAAGACGTGGGCGGCGATGCTTTCTCTGTAGCCTCTCACATTTGCCAGATGTCACACCTGATCTGTTGTTCCTGCCGTGATTGCAGGTGACCCGGTCCCACATGCTCCTGATCTCATGTCGAGTGACGATGAGCGCGGCAGTCTGCCTTTTGCTGCTTGAAGTGCAGTTTAAGACAGAGAGCCTGTCTGGTTGTTTCTCGTGGCGGTTTAGATAAATGCTGAAGATAACCTGACAGGATTCAGAACGAGAGCAGATAAAGGAGTCCTGGCCAGCGGCCCCTCTGTCATTTAATACTTATTCCGATGAACTGCCGACGCTGGCTTTCGCGGCCGTAGGTCAGATTGCTGAGTGCATAATGGCTGCTGTGCTTACTTGGCAGCAGCCAGCACTTTGGTACAATTTTGTAACTGGTTTCTCTGTAAAGACTGTAGGGATCAGTCGATAGAAGATGTCTGTGCCTTGAAGAAATGTGTTATCAGTGGTTTTCAGACAAGTGCACGTGCATGTTCACGCTTTCTGCATACAGTTGTGATGTTCATCACTTCACCTTTGGAACGATGGAGCTGGGCGATGGGCTGCATTTCTTTTCACACATTTCACCACTTCTGCATCCTACGCGCGGATCCCTAGCCTCGCTCACGTAGCATCCTTTGATGCGTAAAAGAGCCTGCCGCCGAAGCATCCCCTCAGTCAGCAAGGCTTGTGTTAATAGTACTTGTACTATAGTAAGGATCAGCCCCTCCGTGTGTGTCCTGCACCCAACTTCCACCCTAGTACAAATAACACCGCCCGCTCTGAAGACCTTATAGATTAAGCCGATGAATGGAAAAGGCTGGGGGAAAATAGGAAGAGGCCTAAGAGTTGACTGGACTTGTTCATGGCTAAATAGGAGGATCAAGGTCTCCCTGAAGACTAGGGTGCTGCCATTATTTTCTGGGAGAAAGAATGAACTCTGGCCTGCAAGGAGGCTGTTTCAGTCCATCGTTATTCCCAACAATCAAAGTAGAGAGGAGCGTTGCTGTGTTTCTACGGCTGGCACTTCCACATGGATACACTCCAGCGCTCAAGGTTTCACAGGCCAGTACGTTTCTTACTAGTCAGGCCGATGAGCGAGTAACGCGGCCCGTGCATGATGGTGTCTGCTGCCGTAACTGCTTACGGAGGAAAACACTCAAGTTCCGCTATCTAAACTAAACTAAAAAAATAAGTAAAAAATTAAATAAATACAAGAACAACACATTTTGAAACTAGAGAACCTGTGCTTGAGCATGAATAGAAATATTTGCATGTAAAAGCATCCCAATGGAACCCAAACCCATCTGTTTAAGCCAGGCTGGCAGCGGGTGATTGGCAGCTCGCTGAAGTCTTCCTTTTGTAGAGAGAAAAAGTTAGACTAACAGTTGTGAAATCCTTGTTAGTGGGGTTCCCAGAGATTGTAACGCTTTAATAAAGTGCAACGCCAAGCGGTAATAAATAAGAACGAGATGAGAGGGTGGAACGCTGACCTTCGTGGGGATATTCTGCACCGGATGAAAGCGCCAGTCGAGGGGGCTCGTGTGCGTGCACATCTGCTCACACAGTGCAGTTAATTTCAGTCGTTCATGTTTTGATTCACAGCTGTTAGAAAAATAAAGATTGCAAAGAGCTTTCCAGCGAACTGGCGACCTACGCACAGTGCAGTGCATTAGGGAAGGTTAGCATGCCGGGGCACCTGCAAGCGCTGTTACAAATCTACAGCCATCGAGAGAGGGTGTCTGATGAGAGACGTCACCTTCAGGCAAGGCGCGTCGTGTGGAAACGGCGAAGTTGGTGACGTTCCCGCACGCCGTAGCACTGCATTTCCCTAGTGGCACAATAGCTGCTTCAGTGGTATTTTGTTGTTACTCTACTGAGCGATTGGGGCCCAGGGAAACGCGCAGCAGTGCAGCCCAGGAAGAAGCACCTGCTGTCCCATTAGCAGCTTTAGGCACTGACCCAGTTTTACTGTATTTCTAGGTGACCTCCTCCACCGCTCTCCTCTCTCTGAACTTCGGTGTGGGAGAAGATAGTTTAAACCAGTGCTTCTCAACCTCTTGAGGCTCGAGGTGCCCCTTGGAAAATGCCAGCTCTGAGCTTTCACGCCTTTTTTTCACTACCGGAAAAGAAGAGAGCAGTTCTTCTGCAGCAAAGATCTTAGACCACAGCAGACACCGTGGGTCCCTATTTGAAATCTCTCTGGGTCTGTCTTGTGAAGCCCACGTAGGTGTTTGCACATCTAGCCGTGCCGATATTGTGCAGCACCCTGCAGCACCCTTCAGAAGGTCTCGCAGCCCCCTGGTTGAGGATCATTTTAAACAGTGGTTAGTAGCTGATATATTTTTTCACCCTTCTGTTACATGCAGTATTTATGAGACCTGGGAAGAGGAATGCACGTGGCAGACGGCCAGCTCAGCACCTAGTACAGTGAGGTCATGCCAATAATGGCAGCATAACAGCTGGGTTTAAAAACTTTTCTAAAAGATCCGGCTCCTCCGTTCTGCTGTCACAGATGAGAGATGTGCAGCAGAATCTGGTGCGGTTGGGAGGCAGCCAGGAGAGGCTCCGGGGGAGGCTTTTGCTCATCTTTCATCTCACTATACAAGGTCGCTCTCGTTTCCCCGGGTAGATTATTTGCTTTTTCTTTACTCAATACACACAGGCCCCAAGCACCTGTTTATAGCGCAGAGTATGATCATATCTTTTCTGGGCAACACCGTTCACAAGTTGGACGCTGTGCAGACAGAGTACTGGGTATATTTGATGCGTTTGTGGATGTGCGATGTAAATGGAGTTGCAGAAAGCTTTTAAAGTTTTCTTCTAATGCAGAATGCTCAAATCTGCATCAGCTTTCACCTTTGGGGCTGAAGGGGGTGAGCAAGGTGCCCTTTCATTCATTGTTTGTGGTCCATTATTCACCCCGTGCCTGGCTACTGCTCTGTGGCTCACACTGATGATGCCCGGGACTCGGAGGTGCTGCAATCAGGTGAAGTCAGCCCGGTGTGACCGCTGTCTCAGACCAAGTTGCACTTCCAAATGACTTGGTGAGAATGAATACAAAGTTGGAAGAGGATTTTGCACATCTGTCGACTCCACGGCGTGGTGGGGAAAAAAGAAGCTGCGTCACTTTGCTTGTGCTCTGTAACCTTCTGCTGTTCCTGATTTATAGCATGGTCCTATCCAATTAGTTAGCTGTCAAGACGGTTTGTGCAGTGTTGTACTTGGCATCCTGTAATACTTGAGAATTACCGATGCCTCCTTAAAAATTGGACGTATCAGATTAGGAATGGTAGCTTACCTGGCATGCGGAGTTTAAGCAATTTTGGCATCTAGCTGGGGAGGCATATGTCAAAGGCACCTCGAAGGAAATGGGGGAAGGGAAATACAAGATCTAGGTCTTTGCAGTGCCGAGGTCAGCTGGTTCCCGCAGAAGCCATACCTGGCGCTTATCAGACAACTCTGAAGCTTGAAATTAGATGAGACCCCCCCCGCCCCGCGCACATCCCTCTATACCCTCCATTCATAATTTCTGTCAGTAAAGATACCAAAGAGCTTCCAGCTGGAAAACTTTCCCAGTTTTTACCATGTTTTCAATGTGGATACAAATGCACAGATTGCTGCTGATTTAAAGCATGTGGAAAAAGCCCATAGAGATTTATATTTCTTTCATGATTGAATGCTGGTACTTGGTGTTATGTGGAAAAGCAGTCACTTGGTTTAATAGGAGCACAGCTGGTGTTATCTGAAAAATAATCATTATGATAGAAAGCACACATTTTTCATGTTTTCTGTCAGGTCTGTCAGAATATGTTCTGCGCTAAGCCTGCGCGCTCCAGCCGACGTTCCTCAAATTCGGTTATTAACATGCAATACTTTTAAGACTGACAAAGTTATAAAATGTGACTGTAATTGAACATACAAGAGAGTACAATGGCGTAAAACAAAGCAGTGGGAGGCACCCATAAAATGAGAGAGGCACCATGAGCTGTGTTTAGAGACGTTCCAGTGCTATTGTATAAAAGACAAGTGACAAATTGCAAGAATTAAAATAATGAATGGCCAAATCAGTTTGGGTTTAATAGGAGCTGATTTGAACCTTTCCAAACTGCAATGGAAATATTGATCTGAAGTTTAAAGCAGTTAGTTTGCAAACTGCATTTCCCTCCGCACTGATCCAGACCCTTGGGTTTTGGTTTCACCTGACCAGCGGATGGAGGCAGACCTCTGAGCCTTGCATGCTGATGGACAGCATGTTTTCCTCCTGCAGAACCAAAGCAAGGCATCACTCTGGTCCATCAAGAGCTGGTGCGCTCCTCCTTCATGGTGGCTTCTCCTCCTGGGCAGCTGCCGGGAGGGTTGTGGTGGGCACCAGGCACTTCTCTGCAGCAGCAGTCTCATCAAAGAAGACACCAAAGGCAGGAGAAAGGGATAAAACACAGGCATTGAGCAGTCAGCATAATGGTTGGCCAAGGTCATGCGCGTTCCACCTTTCCTCACCCTGTCCTGACATTGTTTGTCTCTTGACAAATGAAGTCAGGCTTGTGAAAGGCTTGGCTGTATTTCCATGCCGTGCAAAAAGCTCTTTTAGAGGAGCAAGGCAATATGTTTTCTGTCTTTATTTCCCCCTTCTATTGGGGTGAGAAATTTAATTTTTAATTGGAGTTTTCTGGTGTGCAGTATCAAGTAAACTTGTGTTAAACAGTGATTAGAGGTCCATGTTGCTGCCGTGTGTAGAAGATGCGTGATTTGGCTGATACCTGTGAATGGTGGGTAGCAGAATGGGTGCTGTGAATGGTTATGGGAAGCAGTGATTTCCTGCTGTATTTGGACAGGGTAAGTAGCGGGGCACTCGTCTAATGTGCTCTGTGTCTGTGCTCCCATTGCCGGCACATCTTTGATTTGCCCAAGCCAGGACAATACTCACGGTGTCTAATTATGAGCCCACTGGGCAGAGCTAGTTTTCTTGGTTGGGCCACTCGTCTTGCCCACTGATTTTTCTATTTGAATAGAAGATGACCCAGGTGTAATGACCTTCATTAAGCTGATACATCATGAGGCATAGACCAAGTACCTGAGGGTCTTATACCCCTCTTTGGGACAAAGCCTCTTTGAGACAGGTTTGTTGCCCTTCTTCATGTGCTGTTCCCAGGTAGGGTTTTGTGGGAAGATATGGAGTGGGTCTCCCTCATCCTACCCATAGTATCTGCCTGAAGAAGGTCAAAGGACAGTGCAGCCCTTAATGTATAAAAGACATTGAAAATCACCTGTTTATGCTCCTAAATTGCCAGGTTCGACTTCGGAGGGTCCATAACAATTTGCATTGCTAGCTTTTCTCCTGCTATGGCATTTTAAAGTTGTCCTTTCCAGCGTTTAAGATCTTAACCCTATAATAAAGGGGCTGCAATTTTTCCATGAATATTTCATACCGAGGAAGGCTACAATAAGCTCAATTCAAATAGAAGAATTCAGGATTTACATGGACGTGCTCCAGCATACTCTAATAGTCAGGCTTAGCTAGCTTCCTTTGTAGAAATCCTATAGAAAATCACCTTTTCCAACACCAGTAGAACTTTCTGTGCACTCGTAGCTGAAGTTCATTCAAATACATATTCAAAAAGTGGCAATATTATCCACTACTGGCTTTCACAGATGCAGCAAAAATAGGGGCACCGGCAGAAAAAAAAAAGAGACTTGCAAGCCACAAGACTTTCAGCTCACCATCCTAAGCTCCCCAATGCAGCCAGACATGAAAGGGAGTTTTTATGGTACAAAAATGAAAGACCTTGTGAATATGCCCTTAAAACTGAAAACAAATGTGCCCATTCAAGCAATCAGCAGTGTCCAGAGATGGTTCTTTTATTTTAGTGAGTGTTTCTTTGTGAGGATTAATAGCATTTCAGGACTGCTAAATTAATATGTTCTGCACCCTGTTGTGATGGAGGCTTTAATTTTGGAGGGTGGATAGTAAAATGCCTGCTGCTTGCAAATATAACTTCCTCCTTCTCTCCCTCTCCACTCCAAGCCTGACCTCCCTCCCACACCTGGCTAATTTTCAGAGGGAAATCTGACTCACTGCTTGCACAGTTTTGCATCAGCTTTGCTCACCAAGCTTCGTGCACCCTTGGAGCTTGGCTGAAGTGAACAGGAGAGGGGTTTCCACGTGCTCCCGGCTGCCCGGGGGAGGAAGGCCCGGGTTGGTAGACAAGATGCTGGACACCCCCTCATCCCTGTCCCTCCACTGGGACCTCTCCTCCAGCCAGTGCCGAGGGGCAGCACTGCACAAAGAGTGGCCAGCAGGCAAGATGGCATCCACTGTCTCTTCCCTCCTTCCCCACCGGGAACTTTTGACCAATCAGCATTGAGGGGTGGGGCCAGTGGAGCACATCAGGCAAAATATCGGTGAAATTTACTGTTTTATGTCGCGACGTAGCCACAAAAATTGTCTAGCGTCACTGCGATTTAAGTAGATCCCTACCAGCAAACTATGCTCACGCTTCGAACGGTCACCTCTGATAGTTTTCCTCCCTCCGTTGTTTTGTCCTGCCCTTTCAGTGCCTCACATCTGCTTCTCTTGTGGGTTTTCCATCACTGGCTTGAATTTCTCTGTCTATCTAAAGCAGCACATCTTTAACTGTGCAAAGGGTTGTCATGACGTGGCTGTGGCTGGTCTCCACTTGATTGCATGCCTCCACAGTGGTTTTATTTTCCCTTCTCTGCTTTTGGACGATCTGACCTGAAACTAAGAGCAATAGGGGCAGCCAGGAATACAAGTCTGGGCACCTGTTTCCTATCCTTGGTTCTGATCAGTCTGGGTGATCTTGGTTATATCAGCAACCTAGAGTCCAGCGGTCCAAGGCCTTGCGGCCACTGCCATTTTGATTCAAGTTCTGGAAGCCTGAGGAGATGTTTCAGAGCTGTGCTTATTTTTGTCTGCAGGGGGAATTGTATAGTCTTAGGGTTGGAAGGGATCAGCTAGCCCTAACTCCAAGACTGTTTCCAAGACCACGATCTCAAGGTTGTCACCACAAACTGCAGCCACTGAGGATCCACTGCAGCGTAGACCAACCTCAGTAATGCTGCACGACTTGAGCAGCAGGGAACAAGTTTACTTGACTCTCGTGTGTTAATCCTTCAGGTTTGTGGGATGGCGCTGCTGACTTCTGCCCTTCTGTCCTTCTAGTTAACCCGCTGTTCACCCTTATCAAACCTGTCTCCGTTTTGCTATTTGTATGGCCCCTGTGACCGAAGTGTGAGACCTTGCAACCTGCACCTTGTCGTGCATCCACAGATGCATCTCGAGCAGGTCCAGGGAGGTGATCCTCCCCCTCTATGCGGCACTGGTCAGGCCGCAGCTGGAGTCCTGCGTCCAGGTCTGGGCGCCGCACTTCAAGAGGGATGTGGACAGCATGGAGAGGGTCCAGAGGAGGCCACTCGCATGGTCAGGGACAGCAGGGCAGGCCCTACGAGGAGAGGCGACGGGACCTGAACCTGTTCAGCCTCCACAAGAAAAGGCTGACGGGGGGGACCTATGGCCTGTTACAAACTAGTCAGGGGGGAGCAGCAGGCACTGGGGGAGTCCCTGTTCCCCTGAGCATGACCAGGACTGCCCAGGAATAAGAGTCACAAACTGGCAGAGGGGAGATTCAGACTAGACATCAGGAGGCGACTTCACAGTCAAGGTGGCTAGGGTCTGGGACCAACTGCCAAGAGAAGTGGTGCTGGCTCCTACCCTGGGGGGCTTTAAGAGGAGGTTGGATGAACACCTGGCTGGGGTGGTTTGACCCCAGTACTCTTTCCTGCCATGGCAGGGGGTCGGACTCGATGATCTGCTCAGGTCCTTTCTGACCCGACTAACTATGAAACTATGACCCTTGCAATGCCGCCCTCAAGTAGGAAAGGACTGCTCTCTCCATTTTCCTAAAACAGAGATGAGGCACAGAGAGGCTAAAACAGAGTCCAAAGTCACAAAAGAAAATCTCTTGAGGAACTGAGATTATGATGGGGTCCCCCGAGATGTAGGCTCATGGTGTGGCCACTGGTGCATCCTTTCTCTCTACCCTTTTCAGTCCCCTCAAGTTTGGGGTAGTCATCGTTTCATCTCACTTGTTTGATGTTGGGAGGGTAATTGGTGTGGGGAGGTGAGGAAGGGTCTTTTGTTTTTCAGGCTCCCTTTCTCGTTCTCTTGCTTGGCTCTCCCCTAATATTTTTTGTTCCCTGCTCTCTCACCCCTCACCACCCTTTCCTCTCTTTATACTTATCTATTCAGAGATGCAGTCTCTAATTTTGAAAAGAGCATGCTACAGTTTATTTGTGAGTAATCCCACTGTAGTCAGCGGGAATACTTGAACGCTGGAAATCGATCAGAAGCTCGGGTCCTTTCCTGGGTTGAGAATTTAGTGCACTTAAAACATAGTAATCACAACAAAGAGAAACTATTGGTTGCAAAGTTCTCAGAGGCGCTTGATGCAGGTGCCGTGAATAACGCATTATTACCTATTATTTCATAAGGCTGCTTAATCTATTTAAACCAATCTATTTTGATTATTGTAAAAAGGTTGCAGATTGCTTTGGGATTAGCTGTTTCTTTTTCATTTCCAAGGCCATTTTTTTTTCCATAAGACATGGGAGATTGGGAAAACAAATAGATTGATTTTCAATCTTGTTTAGCGTTATGTATTGATCAGATCTGAGAACTTTGAAGAAAGATGTCAAAAAGTTTTGTTTCAAGAAACATATGCGTGCAATAACAGCAACTGGCAATGTGAGCCTTCATTTCTCATGTATTGTGCTGCTGATATGAGCTATGAAACCTAAGCTCAAGTGGCCTGTAAATGGTTCCAAAACCTTATTATTGAAATACAGCCTATGATTCAGTTTAGCCTGGTATCAGCTGTTATTTATGCTTTATTATTTTGGAATATAGTTACAGGGTTTTCCACCAAGAATGTAGTTTGTACTTTAATGCTAGGTACTTAAATACTGTTTGGTTTTTTTATTCAGTATTTTACAGCTATAGAAATGATGTCTTACAGTCCAGGACTGTTCCACAAGTGAGACACTTGCAGGGTTTAATGAAGTCAATGAACGCGTTAACATCTGTGTTTCTGGATTCTGAAGGTGCTGGTTAGAAAATACCAGGATTTGTCCCCAAGCCGAGCTAAGGAGATTTCAAAACCCTACACACAACACTGAAGATCTCTGTACTTAAAGTTTCTGTTGGATTCACGGTATTAAGCCAGGTTAGCCTAACTGGTGGGAGGGGTGAGAAGAATTAGTAAGAATTGCTTTATTAGGAGCATTGCCAGCAGATTGAGGGCAGTGATTCTTCCCCCCTCTTCGGCACCGGGGAGGCCACGTGGAGTGCTGTGCCCAGCTGTGGGCCCCACTACAGAAAGGATGTGGGCACATTGGAGAGAGTCCAGGGGAGAGCAGTGAAAATGGTTGTAGGGCTGGGGGGCATGATTTATGAGAAGAGACTGAGGGACCTGGGCTTATTTAGTCTGGAGAAGGGAAGACTGAGGGAGGATTGAATAGCAGCCGTCACCTCCCTGCCGGGGGCTGCAAAGAGGACGGAGCTGGACTGGTCTCAGTGGGGGCAGCCGACAGGACAAGGAGCAATGGGCTCCAGCTGCAGCAAGGGGAGTTGAGGTTGGATATTAGGAAAAACTCTCTCAATAGGAGGGTGGTGCAGCACTGGAACAAGTTACCCAGGGAGGTGGTGGGATCTCCATGGAGGTTTTTAAGACCTGGCTCGACAAAGCCCTGGCTGGGATGATGTAGTTGGGGCTGGTCCTGCTTTGAGCAGCAGATTGGACTAGATGTGACCTCTTGAGGTCCCTTCCCACCTTCATTGTCTGTGAATGGTGCGTGTGTGTGCGTGAGCAAGTGCAAGTGTAAGCATGCTTGCACGCACACACACACACACACACACACACACACGGATATGTATCTATACAAGTCTATGTTTATTATTATTAAGCTGAAAACCGCCATTGACGGCTCTCAAGTGTATCTTTGACCTGTAGGCTGTCACACCTCACTGAAGCTGATCAGGGTATCTCCATCCTCCGGGAAGCCTGTAGTTATACAAAGGTTTGGGGCCAGAGAATATCGAGCACGTATTGGGGGAGCAGTTAGGGAAGTCTTTCCTTTCCTTCTGTTGCACATGCAAGAGCACTCTCCGTGCTAAAATAAATGGTCCCCAGGTCATGAGCACATCTCAGCACCTATGCCAATCCTCCAGCATCCCCTCAGAGTCTCTGTACCAGTTGGAGCCTACCCCCAGAGCATCCCTTTTTCATACCCAGAAAAAAAGAACGGGCTGTTTATTTTGTCTGGAAAGGGAAAAGGAGCCAGGATGTGTCTGGGAGGAAGCAGGCTCCGGACCTTCCTAGTGGCCTTTTCATTATGAAAACAAGGGGGTTTTCAATGGAGCTGCACGGTGGAAGGCTCCCCGAGGTCAGTCAAGCCTAGTATCCACTAACCAAAATCCTGTCAAGTGGGCGTGCTCCACTTCACCAAGGAGCATCATTTGAACGTGAATCCTCTGAAAACAGGGTGCATCTCAGGGTGGTTGTGACCCCAGCTGACTTCCTGCCCCTGGGGCAGGGGGCTGGACTCGATGATCTCCCGAGGTCCCTTCCAGCCCGAATGTCTGTCAAATCTGCGGTTGCCTTGCAATCGGTTTTTGCCCCCCACGCCAGAAGCATTTTGTACATTGCTTTGAAGATACGTCAGGTTTCTCTCGACTCACGAAGGCAGGTCTTTATAACTTGCCCTGTTGCAGGACAAGAGGCCCAAAGTTTCTCACTTGAAATAAATGCTGAATAGGATTCCTGAGACAGGTGGCTCATTTCTTAGAGATGTTCAGCACCAAGGCAATTCCTACTCCAGCCACGGGGTACCACAGTAAAGGAGCATCACTCTCCTTTGCATGTTAGCTCACTTTTCCTTGGGGTGCCTAACTCCAGCATGTGAGAATACAAAAATGGAGAGCCACAGAAGTGGTGCCCTTTTCCAAGCACTTTGAGAACATCCTTAAAGGTCCACCGAAACAAGGGGTCCTTCTATGACCAGGTCACCAAATCCTTAGCTGCAGGGGTAGCAGTGGACATGGTCTGCCTGGACTTTCGGGAGGCCTTCGACACTGTCTCTCACCCCGTTCTCATTAAGAAACTGGGGGCTGTGGTGTCGACACCCACACAGTCAGACGTGTCGCCGACTGGCGGGAGGGCCGCACCCAGAGAGCGGTGGTGGACGGGGCATGTCTGACCTGGAGGGACGTGGGCAGTGGGGTCCCACAGGGCTCGGTCCTCGGGCCCGCACTGTTCAACATCTTCATCAGTGATTTGGACGAGGGGGTAAAAAGCACCCGTTCAAATTAGCTGCTGACACTAAGATGTGGGGGGATGTGGGCACACTAGAAGGGAGGAATAGGCTGCAATCAGATCTAGATGGGTTACAGAGGTGGGCGGACGAGAACAGGATGGGATTCAACACCGACAAGTGCAAGGTGCTGCACCGGGGGGGAAAGAACTGGCACCATACCTACAGGCGGGGGATCTCCCTTGTCATCAGTGCAGAGGCAGAAAAAGATCTTGGAGTCATTGTTGATGCCAAGATGAACGTGGGCCGGCAGTGTGGGGACGCGGTCAGGAAGGCCAACCGCACCTTGTTGTGCATCCACAGATGCATCTCGAGCAGGTCCAGGGAGGTGATCCTCCCCCTCTGTGCGGCCCTGGTCAGGCCGCAGCTGGAGTACTGCGTCCAGGAGGGATGTGGACAGCATGGAGAGGGTCCAGAGGAGGCCACTCGCATGGCCGGGGGCAGCAGGGCAGACCCTACGAGGAGAGGCGACGGGACCTGAACCTGTTCAGCCCCCACAGGAGAAGGCTGAGGGGGACCTAGTGGCCTGTTACAAACTAGTCAGAGGGGAGCAGCAGGCACTGGGGGGTCCCTGTTCCCCCGAGCACCGCCAGGAGTGACCAGGAATAGCGGTCACAAGCTGGCAGAGGGAGATTCAGACTAGATGTCAGGAGGCGCGACTTCATGGTCAGGGCGGCTAGGGTCTGGAACCAGCTTCCAAGAGAAGTGGTGCTGGCTCCTACCCTGGGGGTCTTTAAGACAAGGCTAGACAATCACCTTGCCGGGGTCGATTGACCCCAGTACTCTTTCCTGCCATGGCAGGGGGTCGGATTCGATCTGCTCAGGTCCCTTCAGACCCAACCAACTATGAAACTATGAAAACACAATTGCAATGTATATTTGGCTCTTTGGAGTGTTTATGCCACTGATAATATTCGCTATTCTCACTAAGACTCGATTAAATGAGTGCCTAAGACTGACGGGGAGTTTGTCTGTAATGACGAGTGCTTGACTAGCAGAAAATGATGAGCTGCCCCGGGGAGACATCACCACCCACTTGAGCGAGATCCATGAAGGGTTTATGACCCGTTTGAATCCTGATCGAGCATCACTGTCTTGACCCTCGGGGAGCCAATTGTCTGGAATACTTGCTCTGTCAGTCTGAGCGATGTGCTTAGAATCCCTTCGAAACCTGCGAGGCTTGATTGTGTGTAATACACACAGTGAATTATCAAAATGGTATAGAGATGGAGAAATATTTTATCGCCGGGTATCAGCGTGTCATGTGTAGACAGCATGCTCTTTTATTTGTCAAGGAAAATATACTGAGAGCCCGCTTAACCCTTTCAGGAATAAATCATTTCAGGCCTGACATTTAACATCTGATAAGTTGCCTTTAAAGCCAACATTTATGGGCTGAGTTGTGGGCAATGACGGTGGGGATTGGGAGTGGGGTGGAGCATTCGTCTTTTATTTAAGCCAGGTTTTCCACCCTCGTAGTTGCCCACGATGCCTGTATAGCTGTGGTCTTGCCTTCAGGACTGGCCTGTGCTTGAGCACGCCTCGGGGAACTTCCACATCCCTGCCAAAGACGCAGCAGTCTCAGTGGTTATCTCAGACTAAGCTCAGAGAGAACCAAGTCTAAGCTTGCCCTGGGCCTATGGGCTCGCTGAAGCGAGTAGGCAAAAGGTGAGACCATTAAAAAGACAGAATCGTAAGGTTGAAAAGGGACTAGAGGATCATCCTACCCAGCCCTGATAAATGATGATTAGCAGATGCATGTCACAGGGCCAGCATGTGATTCAGGTCTTACCATGACTTGTGTAAAATCTTAAAAAAAAATCACCCACCCCCAACCCATCCCTCTGCTGTACTCAAATACTTGAAAGCCAGCTAATATTTGCTGTTACAGCTCAGCTATCAGAGCAATTAAAAATATTAGCTCTTGGTTTTCTGATAACATGTAAAGATGATTTTTTTTAATGTCAATTGTTTTTGGCTGCCTTGGAAATTGTTCTTGCATATTCGCTTGCCAGAAAAATGTGGTGGGGGCGTATATTTATGTGCATGCAGGCATTGTTGCTGTTGGCAATATTTTTTTTGTTTTAAGTAACTGACTTGCATACATAACCAAAACCATATTAAAAAAACTCGTTAAATGTTAAAAAGGTTAGATAAATTAAAGGAAGAACTAGCAAGAACTCTTGTATAACTAGGTACAAGAGAACATCAATATTGCTCATTGAACAGTCTATTCTTCTAATTTGAAAAGAACAACTATTTGTCATGGTTCCTGTCCTTGGGCTGGCAGTTATCTAATTAAATGCATATGAAATTCAAAAGCCTTTACTGAGGGACAGTAATTTTCCTTGGTTGTTTTTAAAGTCGCCAAGATGAAAGAAGAATTACATTGAATAGATAATGGATGCATTTCTCCATTGTGCATTAAGGTCTCGAATTGACTAATCATCCCATGGTTATTAATCAATGTGTTATCTTATAATTTGAAATTAAAGGTTCTGTTCTCATTTATTGCTGACTGTAGGTAATAATACTTCCATCCCTTGATTACTGTGACACTCCAGTATACTGATTGCCCTGCAAAATACTACAAAACTAATCAAAACCAGATCAGATCTATAAGGGTCATTTTCAGTGTATTATATTTACACTACTCTTCAGTGAAGCGCATTTTAGTTCAGTGTGCTTTCAGAGCATGTCATGTTATTATGATGCATGTGCCCCTTCCATATTATTATGGTGCCCTCTTCCTATTGTGTTTACATAATAATATGCACACCCCTTTCCCTTGATCACCATACGTGTGTGCACCTTAACTGCATTGCAGGATTCAGACAGTTCCCAAAAGTTGTTGTTGTTGGTTTTTTGGTTTTTTGTTTGTTTTTTTAATGAGCGGCCTCTGCCAGAAATGCTAGGATAACTATAAGGCTAAGTACAGACAGTCAAAAAGCCTGAGGCTGAATTGATTCAATCTTCACAAGTGAGTCTCAGCTGCACAGATTGAACCAATAATCAAGTGAACAGGCATTCACTTCTGGTTCTGGAAATGCAGCCACATGCCTGCAGTGGCCCAGGCCAGAAGCTGGTAGAGCACGTCTCCCAGCTCAACTGGAGCAGACAGCTTGGGCCAAGGCTAGCCCCCCAACCCCGTGGGGGGGGGGTGCGGGGGAGGTGCAAAGCATCCTGGGATGCTGGGGGACCGTGAATTAACTTGAATGTGAAGGGGATCTGGGGACAGAAGTTCAGTAAGCCGATTTAACCTAAATCAGTTAAGTCTGGTACTACATCCACACAGGTTTATCTTAAACTGGTTTGGGCCATTTTGAATGAGGTGGATGTGCACTGAACTTCCGTTGTGTTACAGATTTGAATTACTTTCCCGTTATTTATGCCAGTTTATGTGTCATTTCTGTCCCTAGCCTAAATGTTGTTTTCTTTAACACCGCCTGCTTTGTGTGTGTGTGTGTGTGTGTGTGTGTGTGTAGTGAACTGTGTTACAGTTAGAGCTGTGTACTGAAGATCTACAAGATGCATGAGGAGACGTAACCACGCAGTGTGTAGGGGTGTGTACAGTGCTACACCTGAACTTCACTGTTCACACTTCCTCACCTGGTTGCTGACTGCTCTCCTCCGGGGTGGCCGTTGGTCATGCCCCTGGAGTCATGGTGCCAGCAAGGCAGCCTCCACTTTGCATTTGAGAAGGGAGTAGTCACCTAGGGCAGGTGGTCTGGAGTACCTGGAAGAAAGGGCAGAGCAACTTCCTAGGGATCCCCGGGCTGGAGAGTTTGACAGGACACGGCACATTTTTCTGCGTGGCCTCCCAAACTCTGCCCTTCCGACGGAAGTTCATTTACCTGGGTAACCTAATTTAAGCCTTGGTCCTGTAATTGTACATCGGTTTGTCCTGGGTTGATGGGAAGGTCTGTCCCTGCACATGCTGGTGGGATTTGGGGCCTGGGTCCACAGAGGTATTCTGCGAATTGCCTCCAGAAAGCGCAGTTGCCAGTTGAATAATACATATATTTTTAAAGTCTTTTATACAAAACTGCATCTTTAATGTAAAAAGGTCCCATTCAGCAATTATACATCTTTAAGGTAATAACAGTGGGAATCTGAGAGGACGAGCTAGGTTTGTTTTCTAATCCACTAGATACTTTTGGTTTGAATTTATCTTTACAAAAACATTGCTTTTCATCCGTTTCTTTAAGTGTAGTCTTCTGGTTTCAAGACCAGGATTAAGTGCTGCTTCCAGCCCAAATTATTGCTCTGTGAACGTGCAGTAATTATCTATGCATAGGAGCCGTTTGGTGTTTGAACCCTTTTGATGGCAAGATAATGCTGCTGTTGGTAAACTCCTAACCCATCTCTCTGTTTTTTCTGCATCAGTGTCATGTTCAAATGCAGCTCTAGTTTTGTTAGCTGTAAGCACACACTTTCTTCTATCCCTTATTTAAAAAGCACCTCCAGGAGTTCTCACGTGTGAACCGTTGGACTGGACGGAAGATTTTTAGTGTCACAGCTTTTGTCACAGGTGAATAATGGTGAGTATCAGATTAAATAATAAAGCATCTATGGCATTTGGGTGATGGTGAGCGGGAAAGATTCAGTATGAACAAATCAAATAAAACAACAGTTCTGTGGTATGTGGAGATCCATAGTATCTACTTTATTAGTGAACAGGTTAACCTCGGGCACTGCAGTGATTAATCAGTAATTTCCTGTAATTCATGCACAAAAAGAAATTGGACGCAGCCTGCTGATTTCAATGGAGTTGCACCTGCTCACACCCTGGCTGCTCTCGGTTTGAAAAAACCCCCCAAAGTTTTCAAATGAAAGGACTGCACTAAAATGTGGAAAGGGAAAGAAAAAGAAGAAAATCCAGACAGCCGCGGTATTAAAATTAATCTCTGTTGGAGTCTATAATGTCCTAGGGAGATTTCATTTTATTTTATACATCTAAGTTTACACTAAACTCCAGTGTACAGTTCACACATCTGATAAAATATTAAGGAAGGACAAATGTAGGACTTGCCAAAGCAAGCTGCTCTAAACTTGTCCTTGCATATTTGGCCTTTCATGACTTATCATGCATCCTTATTTATTGTTTCCCAGAGAAGAATATTGTCATGAAAATGACATTGTACTTGGAAAAATCCCATCAGGCAAAGTCAGCTCCTAAAATAAGTGTTATAATAAATATGCAGAAATGTCATTCTTTACATTAGCCCAAAGGTTTTGTATGGCTTAAGGATATGTGCAGTAAGCTAACTATAAAAATAGAAGCTTGACAGTGGGGATGAATGTGTGTGTCAGAATAATATTACTCTTTCTGGGAGGATGGCAGGAAAAATGACACTACATCCACCAGCATGATTTTTATAGATCTGCCTCTTTGCCAGATGTCACCTTTTATAAACTACTTTATAAAAACATGTCAGCCTCCTGCAATAGTGTGTTTATAGCTTGATAAACTTTTGTAATAAAGTTAGGATTGGCTCAAAATTAAAGACTTAGATTCTACTCGTTAGCATTTGGGAAGCCTACACTAAAAAGCCTCAGTATTACAGACTCAATATGCAGAACTAGTCTCTAGGAGCAAGTGGCCTCTTTTAAGTACGTATGTCTTCCAGCAGTACTTACCAGCATGTCACATAATAACCTATCCAAATATATCACTGGGATTTTAGAGAATAAAGTTCACATTACTTTGAATTTGCGCGCGCACACACACACACACACACACACACACACACACACACACACACACACACACACACACACACACACACACACACACACACACACACACACACACACCCCCCCCCCCCCCCCCCCCCCCCCCCCGCGCAATTCATATTAAATGATATATTTCCAAAGAGGATTGTGCGGGAACACAGGATTATGCTATAAATATCTCCCTAGCACACAATTGTTTTATGATATAATAAAGGACCGTATTTTATCCTCTGCTGCAGTATGCAACACATAATTCACACGTTTTGTGACATGCCTAATTTATACCAGCCTGTGGCCCCAGAAGTGGTACAGGAATGATATCCCGTGCTTTCTGAAATGTTACCCAGCTCCGAGACATTAAGAACCCGGGTGTCACTGTGCCACGTGGCACGATGGTTTGTCAAGTCCAATATTTTGCTCTACAAGAAGACACAATTCAATCCACCCTACCATGCACAACTTAGGGGAAACATCCCTCTGGATCCTCCTGTCACTTCCTGGGATTTTAGAGGGAGAGATGTGCTGGTCTGGCTTTTGCTGCACATAGATACAGGTGAAAGTCCTCCTTGGAGTTCCTTTCTTCCTTCTCAAAACTTGAAAATCCTTCCGTATGAAAGAAAGAGGAACCATTGGCAAATAGATGCAGATATTGTGATTTGGGGCCTTTGAATGGGGTCAAATACTGGGCAGATGTGCCTGATTTGCTATGGAGGGATAAAAGGGAATCAAAGTCTCACTGATGGATGCAACCCGCAGTTGCTTGCTTTGAATATATTCCTCTTTGTGGTGTTTAAGGAGAGGATCTTTCCTTTAGCTAATGAATCCTACTGTAATAAACAGTATCCTGTAGCAGAAGGGCTGAATGAGTAGGGGGAAAGCATCCATTAGGATGAGGCAGAAGCAAATCCAAAACTTGATAGTTCATGGTACAGCAGAGAAGTTCAGAATAGTTAAAATACTGCACCTGAAACATCACAGCAGACCTAAAACACCATTACCCCCTACCCCCCAGCTACATGTGAAGCTCCTTGCTGTTCTGACTTCTACCTTCCTCTTGATCCTTGCCGGTATATAGCCACATATGTAGTTTCACGTCTAAAAGTCACAATGCCATCCTCATCTTGCACTGTTGAGTTGTACAGAATTGGCTTTCCATGGGAGAGAAAGCGCACGGAGAAAACACACGCACAACTCAGAATGATTCAAGTAAAGCCCCGAAGGCTGTCTCCTTATTCCTCCTAAATTAACTGACAGAAAAACAAGGAAATTACAGTGTAAGGCATTGTTGTGCATGTTTTTTGCCCTTTATTTATTCTGAGAGAACTACCGGTGCTGCAGCGGCGGTGAATTAATTTAAAAAAAAAAAACTTTGAGCAAACATTTAATCTCGCTGTTTGATATTAAGAGAACACATCAGAAACAATCTTTAGTTTTCTAATGAGCAGTTACCAAAATACGTCCTTCAAGCATGGTTTATGTTGTTTTTTTTTACCCCCATTACTGAAAAAAGTGGATCTGTGTAATTATGGGCTTGCTTACATGCAACCCCATAAAGAGCATTAATTTGGCCTGGGTTTGAGACCAGATTATATAGTTCTTGGTGGGGAGAGACTTTGCCAGGCACACAGGTTTCATGCTCATTTGGGCCTGGGTACAGCTGGGGTATTTGCATCAGAGTTCTGGGCTTTTGTGCACCTTGCGATGGATGAAGACTAGTTGGAAGAAATGGGTGAATGGGCATGGTATAGCTTCTGCCCTGTGTGACGCAGGGACCAGGGCCCCAACCTGAGGACCCGTCTTTTCCAGGGCAGTGTCCATCTCAGTGTACCCCCTCTCTCTGGTGCAAGGATTGTATCCTTGCTTTGCCTTCCTGGCTTCACATATGTTCCCTTCTTAGTGGCCCCATGAGCCAGCTTCAGGAGTGGGGCTGGAGGATGTTGTGTGATGCATGGCCTGGAAGTTAAAGCCCTTCTCTGAGAAGCAGCAGAGGCTGGTTCATACACCAGTTGGGTGATGGGAGCCTAGAATTTGCATCTCCCTCTCCTTGGACAAGCGCCCTCAGCAACAGGGTATTGGGTTACAAGCTTAGGAGACCCCCTGCCCTGGTTTGCCACTGCCTGCCCTTCCTCCACCAAACGTCGCTATCACTAGTCTTGGGTTTTCTGCAGCAAAGGCTTGGGGACGTGCAAGGCATGACACATCTGGACAGTCCTCCTGCCACAGAGCCCAGGCAACCAAAGTAAAGCTTTCCAGAGGCAGCTGTACAGACCTGTAGAAATACCAGGCTGGAAGGGACCTCCGGGGGTCATTGAGTCCAACCCCAGTTTATCAGGAGCAAGTCTTGCTCCTTAGATGGGGGTCTGGTACGTTGTGCCGAGCTGCTTCAGCCGCACCAGTCCTATGCATCTCTTTGCACATCCTACTCCTGTTTGCTGTTCATACTGGGCAATAACTGTTCGCCGTACTGAACACACAGTGAGATGATGCAGCTCCCACCCTAAAGAGATCATCAGCTGGGTTAGTGTAGGAGCAGGAGGTGGTCTGGCAAATACCTCGGTAACCAGGAGAAGAAAATTGCACTTTGACTTCAGGGGGTTTAGGGAAACATTGCAAGATCTATTCTTAATGTGCCTGGGACTTGTTCTAACCCGTTAAGGCTTTCTGCAACATTAAATATTTGATACCGGTACATGTTTATTGTAACCATTGATCATTAGGAGCTGCTGAGAAGCTTTAGCATCTAATTATTATTTAGGCAACCTAGTGGTTACTGACAGTGACACCAAAATTATGTACAGGCCTTGGCCTCGCCCTTTTCTTGCCATTGAGACCCAAGCAGTATAAGATGCGATGCAGTCCAGTGCTCTTCTGCAAGCATTGCAGGTCTCTCTAGTGCAGGTCTGAAACAGTGATGTGCTTATGTACAAAACACGGTGTGTTGCATGGGCTGGGAGACTGATATCTCGCTGTGGAGGGAGGATGAAGATATCAGAGTTAACTTGTCAGTGTAGGTAGAAGCTGAGAAAATTAATGGGTAATCAGCTAAACTGAAAGCTAAGTATTTAGGCCACAGAGGATAAAGGAATTAGTAATTTCAGCTGATTAAAACAAAAAGGGAGGAGGCTGAGATGTCTCTTCGCAGTCTTGCTGCAAAGCCACAAACCATACAGGTAGCAAGGTAGTGTTATAAAAGATGGGCAGGCAGGCTACTTAAAAGTCATGAAGAATTTTGTTTTGGGTATGTGCATGCTAATGATAGTGGTCCCTGAGCTGGCCCAGGTATGTCTGCATGAGCCATGGTTGCAGCTGAGCTACAGGATGAACGTGCCACAGTAAGTCGTCAGGATCCTTTGGATTTATGTTTCATCAGAACAACTCGCCTAACTGTAGATTAGGGAGATGGAGATGTACATCTCCATCCGTGGAGGTTTTTAAGACCCAGGCAGACAAAGCCGTGGCTGGGATGATGTACTTGGGGCTGGTCCTGCTTGGAGCAGGGGTTGAACTAGATGTGACCTCCTGAGCTCTCTTCAACCCTCGTTTTCTACGATTCTGTGATTAGATCATTAAAGAGGACGTAGCCAGCTCCCAACTTGAAATGCCGCGTTGTGCGTTTTTTTCCATCCACACTCTGATGGATGCCATCTAACTTGGGTTGTTCTCACCAGCAGGATGCTACTAATGCCAGATTTAAAATATTTCACTTGTTTTATTTTAACTGGGCTATTTATATGTGAATCTTTTGATTATTAGATTCTCCTCGTTGCATGCATGAGTTGATCTGAGGCTCTTTGTGGCACAATTATAACACGTTTTCCTTCTGTACACCAGAAAGCTGTGTATGGATTGAGAGTAGGTAAGGGGCCGTCCATCTGAGGAGGAAGAGAGGGTTTGTTTTCTTCCTGGTTTTATATTATTTTCCACTTGTTTGTGGTTGGGTTTTGTGCGTGTTTGTGGATATCTGCATCTCCTCTCTGGTGAGATGAGGTACCACATTGTCCATTTTTGTAATTATATTTCAGTATATTTCATTACATGTTGTAGAGGTGGGAGAAGCCCCCAAATTAAAGCTGGTGTTAAGACACTTACATTCCCATTTCTGCTTTAGTGTGGCAGCAAAAAGCCTCACGGCAATTTACTTTCCATGCAATTGTACATAGGTTGGTGCTAATACTGTAAAATTCTCTATTCACATGTCTAATGCAGAAAAAGTGCTTTTCAGATGCAATGTCCACCACAGCTCATATCACTGATAGTTGCATCTGAGCAGCAATCACCTGCCTTTCTCTAATGCACACACATTTTTCTTCCTCTCCCTCTTATATTACTGGCTTTGAAAATGAAAGATAAGCTGCAGTACAAGAAAATTTGGGGGGCAGAGTGCCTTGTCCTTAACTGCATTATTTCCAAGAGGCAGAGGTACCCCAAATCATGTATTTCCTCATTTAATCCTGCAACCCACATTTTAAAAAGCAAGAACTGTACTGGTAATAGTTATGTAAAGGGGCAAACTGAATTAGCAGCTTCAAGTTAATGCTACAGGTTACAGAGCAGAGTTTTCTCTTGGACATGCACATCTAGATCTGCTGTTTAATAATAAATGAGTTCATGCCAAGTCAGTGGTTGCGTAGCACGATGAACATGTTAACAAGCCACGCGCCTGCTTGTCAGTGAAACACGCACCTAACGTGTAGGGAAGTGTGGGTGTGCATCTCTAGGATACGGTTTTCTTTTTCCGAGAGGCACGGCGTGCTTTTCTTGAGGCCCCCAAAAGTCTGTTTTCTCTCATTTCACGCGATTTCTGCTGCCCATACGCTGCCTAGTAAGGCAGGGCTCCCGCACTGACTGGACATGCTTTAGGACCAGGGATGAGCCTGAGGTGCCATCTGCGTAGGGTTTGGAAGCTGACCATCCCTAAAACTCAAGGATGGTCATATTGAGGATTTTGGTTTAGCCAATTCATGCTTGAGGCGCCACCTTTTTCATGCTCAGGGCTGAATGTGAGCAGTGAAGTACTGCAAGCAGGGCTTCCAGACCCCGCTCTGACAGATTGTATTGTTTCACTGAGATCATTTAATAATTTTTTTCCTTTACGTGTTCTGTTGAACTTCCTTGCCCCCGACAGCTCCAGCGAAGGCACGAAGTAAAGGTCTGGGGTGAGCTGGGAAATGGAATTACAGAAAGTCCATTCAGACACGCGATTCAGCTGTTGTCTGTTCTCATCAGACATCTCATCAGAGGCTTTGGCTATGCTGCAAGTTAGGACTTTTTTTTTTTTTAAGTCTGTTAAAAAAAACAACAACCCATCAATATATGTAGCAGAATAAAATACTTTATAATAAATTTTAAAATACAGGTCACATAATGAAAGGCTAGCGCAGTCTCTTAGGCATCAAGCATGAAAGATTCAAACCAATGCCAAATTCACGTGTAAGCTTTCACTTTTAATTATTGACAGGTTTTCAATGCTCAGTTTTATCGTGTGCTTCTGGATGTCGTTTCCGGAGGAAGTAGATTTCCATGAATAATAGCCAGCCAAGACCTTTGTTACTGGGGGCTTTGAGTATCACTCAGGTAAACAGGTTTTTCCTCCTGGGTTTCTTAGTTAACTTGGTTACCTTCTGCAAACCAGCTGTGTGCTTTGCCTCAACCTTTCATTCCAAAACAGCATCACAAAGCTACATTGAACAGAGCCAGTGTTAAATCTCACTAGACAATTGTTGCCAAAATAGAAGAGCCCTTCCTGCCAATTTTCTGGCTATAAAAAGTTTCAGAAAAAGTGATTATCTTGTTTATGAGCCCTGTCATGGACAGGTACAGTAATGTCATTTTTATCTAGGCAGAATCAGTGAAGTTTGAAGATGTTTGAAAGCATGGACAAGTTGGAAAAATGACAAGCTCCATCACACCATATTTTTATTCCTCTAATCCTTTTGATACCACAGTACCGATTCTCTTCCGGTCTCCTGTGCATGTTTTATTTTCTCTATCCAGTTTCCAGGCAAGGCCTTTTACCAAGGCAATACTTTCTTCTCTTTTCCCCAACCCTGACACCTTTTACATTTACCACTCAATCAGCTACACCACTTTTGCCCATCGCCTACGTTACTCAGAGCGTTATTACTTGTTTCATCCTTAACGCGCTTCTCCAACCCCATGGGTTCAGTTCCACTCTCTGCCTCACTTCCACTTGTCAAGTATCTGTATTTCTTCCATCAAGCCATGTGTAACACTGAAGATCCAGTGAGTTAGAAATGACCCCAAATGATTTCCAGTATCACAGTAGAGACCCACATGGCCCAGTTAGGAAGAGGCCGGCTAAGGAAGCTTATATGGAGAGACTAAGGGGGAGAAAAATGAAGATTTGATAGGGGCTCTGGGGATAACATAAAGAATGTCTCTGTGGATTTCCTAGAATTACAGAATCAGAAAATTAGCACTGAAATCAGCGGAAGGGCACCCTTGACTGCAGTGAGTTTCAGGTCTGGTGGTCAGCGGGATGGCCAGGAAATGCTGCGTGGAAGTGAGATCATAGGGCAGCAGCGGGATAACTAGAAGCAGCGAGCGTTAGAGAAGGGTAAAAAGCAACATCTCTCCGAAAGCAAATATCCAGTGGTTTGCAGAAATGTTCCAGATGGAAGAGGCAGTTCTCCTGCGGTGGGGAAATAAAGCATTGCTTTTTATAGGAGTGCTTAGTGCTTCGTAGCAATACATTGCTACTTAGTTAAGAAAATCCTCTCGGAGGAAGAAGCATCCTGGTAGGCTTCCAGCTGTTACGTCTGGGTTGTCTTCTATCCCTGTGATTCGCACGCCTGTCCTAGGATCGCTGGAAAAGTTGCGGGCAGCCATTCATTTAAAATTTGAGCTTGAGTTGCTCTGCTCACCATGGGACCCTGCAAAATGTACTCCTTCTATGCTTTTTTCCTAAGTTTGTAAATACTATTGAAGCCAACGTACTGAAGTACATGCAAATGAAAAAATAAAGCAGCATGCTTCATCCTCTTTGCCCAGCCACAGGAGGGGAGCTGGAGCTGGAGGAAATAAGGCGTCTTTGTGTGCTGTGGCAGTTTAGTCTCTTTTTTTTGGCATCTTTGGCAGCAACACGCTGGACTTTTTTTTTTCAAGATGCCCTCCTCTTCCTCCTCCTCCTCCTCCTCCTCTCCCTTTTTATGCTTAAATTAAAAGAAGCCATATCAATCATGACCATTTCCAGTTGGAGAATCTGAGGATTTTGGCAGGGTTGTTTTTTCTCCCCCATAGCTTTTTCGCCTGCGTTTGTTTTATTTCTCACTCAGACTTCTATGTGAAGAAAGAATTATTTCGGTTAGTCCTGGTTTTTTGCTAACTCCCCAACGTTGTCGTAGAAGCACCTTGCAACTGTTTTAAAGAAAGGTTCATCAAGTCAGCTGTGTCTCTTTTATTATGCCACGTGGTGATATAAATCATCCCTGTCTTTTCTCCACAGCATATCTCTTTTTTTTGGGAAAGATCAGCTACTTTAAATTCTGCTGGTTCCTAACTGTGGGCTTTTCAAACCTATCCAACAAGTGTCAAGAGTAGATGCATCAAAACTATCCACCAGGACCTTTCAAAGGATTAAATATCACTGCCCCATATTCCAGGCTTTTTAAATATAAATTTGGTATTGGTGTCTCCATTTTGTTCGCGGGTGTGGAAATATCTGTTCGAGTTTGTTTTCGCTGACTGATGTCTCCATTATCCAAAGGTTAGGCTCGTTTTCCCTTGACCTGATCCAAAGTCTGCTGCAGTCACCGAGAGTCAGTCCAGTGATTTCAGTGAGCTTTTGGGTCGGACTGTATTTGTCCAAGACATCCGCAATCATAGCAACGCTTTAACATCAGCATTATAGATCTGAACAGTTTCTTAAAAACCGTGCAGTTTGAACACTGAGCTGTTCCAGATTGTTTCAGATCTTCTGTAAATGCGGCAGGAGAATAACTTGAGAGAGAGACTGCTTTTTTGTTGTGCTGCTGTCACGAATGCCAAGTTTTGAATTTCTCTTTGAATATAGATAAGGGACACGAGTGGGCGGGGAAGCTTGATGACCTGTTCCAAGAAAATGAGCCTGTAGTTGCATATCACAGTTAGTAGTCCAGGCAATCGTGCTTCTCCCTATCTTGTGAGAGTGCGGGATCTGTGTATCTTAAATAGTTATTAAAACAAAGTTGGAATTAATATCCAGAGTTTGATTAAAGTGTTCTCGCTGGGATCCACACGCAGGCGGGGCAGGGCTGGAAATGACAGGCGTTTCACATGAAAGCCACGGACAGATTTGAAAGGGAAGTTTAAGTACCGGAGAATTCGGGCTTGGAAAGGGGGCCTCTTCTGAACCAGCGTGAGCGTCTGTCGCTAGCACCCGGTCAGACGAGAGCCCGCCCTGCCGGCTCTCGGCCCACGCGCCTGGTGTTTCATCTCTGGCGCTGTAATGATCGTTACCGATCCCCCCTGGTGCCCACGAGCTGCGAGACCGCATCCATCTCTGAACAGGGATCGTGGTAATTATTCCGGCAGAAGGAACAATTATCTTAACTTCTGTGATCAACTGTTAATCAAAAGAGTCCCCTTTTGAAAAAGGCAATGGAATTAGTTCTTGCTTTCTGGGATGATATGTAATTGTTTTCTACAGACCTTAAGGGCCTTTGCCTGCTCTCCACGCATATTTTGAATTCCCATGTGCGAACCAGTGTCGGCACATGGCTGATGCATCTTGGAGGGAAGTACAGTTTTCTGTTAGTCTCTCGGATCAGTCAAACTCACTTTAGAGACAAATACTGCTGGATGTGCTGGAACATTACCCGGGAGCTCCAGCAAACAGCACAGCTGGATGGGTAGGAGACTTCCTCTCCTGAAGGTAAAAGGCTTTGAAACATCCTATTGTGAGCAAAGTTAATTCTTGGTTTATTTGTAATTAATTATGTGCTGTTGCCTGACAATACATAATAGAACTACAAAACAATCACTTAGAACAGGAAACAACTGTCACTTAATACACTAATGAATCAAGTTTACCAAAGGTGAAGCAGCAGAGGCTCCCAGTGGAAGAGCATTAAATGCGTGGCCTCCGTGCACAGAAAATTCATCCTTTTCCATTTCAGCTCTATTTATTTTTATTTGCAGAGGGTGGCTCCTGACTGCTCTCACAGCTCTCACATTGGTGCATGCTGATGTGGTTCTTACACATGTTTAAACTATTAAAACATGATTAAACGCTGCCATGGTGGCTCACAAGGCCCGTCTCTGTTTATTTCCATGGTAAAATGAGGAGTATCTGAATGTGCATTGGGTGTGACTACAAATAAGAATAGAAGTAACTTTACTCATGCGAATGGCCCGTTTTTGTACTGAATGGGGCAACTCCCTTCAGCAAACCTGCTCTCAGCATAATTGCTTGAATGCTCGGGTCACTAATGATAAATCGTATACTATCTTCACTGCCATTCCAGGGTGTCTAGGAAAAACAAGATCCTTGAACCCAATAAAATAATGTTGTTTTTGCTGGTACTACAGTTGCAGCTAGGCGCTGTGCAGCATGTGGGCAGTTCAAACAACGCTCACCCCACCCCCAGGAGCTTACATCTCAATAGACAGGGTAGACAAATGGGGAAACAAAGCTGCAGATAGGTGAGGTGACTTGCTTTGAGTCTCACAGCAGGTCAGTGGCGGAGGGTCCCGAGTCTCAGTCTAGTGCAGTGGTTTTCAACCTGTTTAGACATGAGGCATCCCTCCATAACTTTGGGGACTTGAGTGGCACCTCATTTCAAAAAACAGCTTATTGCAGTACTTAACCTCCTTGCACAGGTGCTGGGCGTGGGGGCAGGGGAATGGCTAGGCAGGGAAGAGGCTGAGCCTTGCTCCTCTGTTTATATCCTCACACCTGACTTGTCACACCTTGAGACACCCTTCAGAGGATCTTGTGGCACCCGCCGGTTCCCTGGCACCTTGGTTAAGAATCAGTGGTCTAGTGTATTGCATCCTCAGCTATGGTATCTCCTGGGTGTACGCGTGCATGGGGCAGCTGGTCATTGTAATCTGCCAGCTGAAGTTGCTCCAGGAAAAGATCTAGAAGTACCTGGTCAGGCTCAACTTCCTTCTCCTCGGATGCCCTCGTTGCCTTGGTCCTGATGTCCTTGCACAACTTCAGGTGTGCTTGCAGCAGTCAATTGGCATTTGCCGCTGCGGGGGACTGACGTGTTTGCCAGTGTTTCTTCCATGCTGCCCAAGAGCTCTTTGAAAATGGCACTGGGTGGCTTACAGAAACCATGTGAATGGTAGGCTGAAACGAGTAATCCTGGAAATCATGCAGTTTTGACTGAGCTTTCCCTTGCTTTCCAGTACCCCGTAATATATGGCCCAAAATCCCGGAGTGCAGAGAGCACCGTTGTGGAGCAGTGCATTGCAGGCAAAATGCCGAGTGCTCGTTTTGAAGCGTCAGGGTGTTGTGCGACTGCAGCAACACAAAGCAGGATCCCTTAGTCAAAGGATAGCAACGGGGTGTCTGCCCACTGCTCGCACAAGAGTTGCTGTAGATAACTGAACGTGCTTGCACAAAACCCATCAATTTTCAAGTGTAGACAAGCCCTGACTGTGTTTTGTTTGTTGTCCGGGCACTATGGGATGTGCCTGTGTATTTAATGGTCTCAGGCTTTGAGGTCTACTGACATAAACACGTCAGGAGATGACAGTTTCTTTCTTGAAGATTGCCATGGTGAGGCAATTTCAAATGCCAAATGCCATGTTAGGTTTAAAAGCAATAATATAGTTATCACCCATCTGCCAAGTCACTGTAAGCAGTGATCATTACTATTAGCACTCATTTCGTGCCTTAAAGTGTGTTAGATTAATTGCAGACGCAGGAAAACTGATGAAATCCCTGCTTCTAAGAGCCGATGATCTAAATTTCCAGGCAAGGTGCGATGAGCAATGGCAATTAACAACCAGGCAGGAAGATGAGATTTAGCAGCTCGTTGGGGTTATGGCACGTCTCGGCGGTTCTGCAGATATCTGTCTGGGAGCATATGGGCACCCATGCACACGTGTCAGTTTTGGAGGCATTCACATATGTACAGATGTATGTAAAATGTTCTGGTAGTGTAAAAGTGATGCTGTAGGTGTGTCGGACCAGAAATTATCCCGACTGTCCATTCTTTTAGTTGTTTTTTCAAACTGGCACGGTGACTGTAGTGCAGAGAGAGATCTGAAAGGGTGCATTAATGTTATAGGAAAGGGTTTGGGGCAGATGGAAATAGGTGGGAAGAAAAAGGGCAAGAGGGAAAGCTTTGGTAGGAGAGGGAGAGTTGTAATGATATAGGACAGCCCATTAACTAATAGCACATAACAAGCAAGTGGCAGAGTGCTGGGTCGCTGCCACTGGTGAAAGTTGGATTTGTGAAGCCCCTGATGCTAAAGTGAAGGCAAAACTAAGAAACGTTAGCTCTGATAGACGAGGACTGGGGAGTGTGCGCCTCCCCACGCCTGTTTGAGGAGCCCCTTCCAGCGAAGGAACTATGAACGGCTCTCCGCTGGCAGCCCCGCTGTGCCACAGAAGCCGAGCGCAGTGGGGAGCCTGGCTTTTGTGATGATCCCTTAGCTCACTCCTCATCTAGTTTCAATTGTTTCAAATTCGGGGAAGTTTTCTGCTGACACACATTCAGCTGAGAAAGAAGATAAGAGGCTTTTAAACGTACCGGTGATTAACCGTCAGAGCCGACCCCCTAAGTAACAGGTGGTTTCTCTGTCTTGTGTTCAGGCCAAGACTGGACGTCGTTCATCTAGGTATGAGTTATGGACTCTGTAGAAAAGTAACTGGATGATCTAGTCATTTTTTCCGCATTATCATACAGACACCAGAGACATTTCGAAGAGTTTGGTTTTAAAAGGAAGAAGACGAAGGACAGAGCCACCGGTCAGGCAGGTAAATAAAGCACAGGAAAGGGCAGTGCTGGAGTTCAGTAGAAAAGGCAAGCAAGAGGAAACTGTGCATTTTATGGGCAAATGGTTTTTGATATTTTCAGCAGCACGGAAACTTAGGTTGGCATATGAGAACCCCACAGGAGTTATGCTAATAGCGTTTACTAGCTGTGGAGATAGCAACGAGCAATAAAACTTAGGGTGTAGTATACTGTCAATTCACTATAATCATGTTTTCTTTTAATTTTATTAAAACTAAACATGATTTTAAGTAATCGAGATGTCCCATATACTTGAGTTTTTGAGTGCTGTAGGCATGTGCATGTTGAACTCTATTAGGGTCTACAATCAACTTAAATACAAGTCTTATTTGTAAAAGATGAACCCAGAAGTTATGAAACGTTATATCATTATTAAATGATATATCTGTATTACCTATAGGCTAGGGACAGAAATGACGCACAAACCAGTATAAGCGATCAGAAACTGGCTCAAATCTGTAACACAACAGAAGCTCAGCGTGCATAAACTACTTTCAAAATGTCGGAAAGCAGTTAAAGATGAACCTGGATGGATGCAGTATCAGACTGAACTGATTTAGGTTAAACCGGTTTATTGAACTTCTGTCCCAGATCCCCTCCATATACAAGTCAACTCACAGTCCCCAGCATCCCAGAATGCTTTGCACCTCCCCTGCAAACCTCGCCTTGGCCTTGGCCCAAGCTGTCTGCTCCAGCCCAGCAGGGAGGAGGGCTCCAGTGCCCCCCGGCTTCTGGCCTGGGCCACTACAGGCAGGTGGCTGCATTTCCGGAACCAGAAGCGAATGTCTGCTCACTTGCTCATCGATTCAGTCTACGCGCCTGAGACTCACCTGCAGAGTTTGAATCGATTCAGCCTCAGGCTTTTTGACTATCTGTACTTAGCCATAGACTTTAGCTAGTACATTTGTTTCAGAATGAAAGTCTTACTGCAATGTTGTTATCTTTGTAAACGGGTTGTTTTGGAACGGCTGCCTATAAATGCATACATTGGGAACATTAGTCTTCAAGGTATGCAAATTGGTGAAATGAACTTTTTCTAAAAAGTGTTTCTTTTTTGTTATCTGTTACATATTTATGTGCGTATAGTCCTGTATATTTATGCATACCTATAGTCATGCTATCTGTTCCTTATTCATATGCGTATCTGGTACAAACGTGGAAAACAACTAAACGTTTTGTTATTGGGTATGTGTTTTATTATCTAAGCATGCAGCACTGAACTAGTTGACAATCGCTGTAATGGAATGAATAGTAAATAATGTTGCTTTTACACTTTAAAAATATATATGTATCAGTGTAACTGCTTACTCTGCTCAAGGCATTTGGCAGTTTACTTCTTCTCAGATCTTTTAAGATGTAAATTTAATAATATTCAGAAGAAGCAGAGAGATAAAACACATTGTTTTGAAACTCCATGATAAATGGATGATTGGAGACATCGTTCTTTTAAAGCACCAGCTGAGAGAATCCATTAGCTGTGTGGCAATAATACATGGACCCATATGGAGCAGAACCAAGAAAGAGATAGCTAGAGTTTGAAATGTCATTATTGGCAGGATTGTGAATAATTTCACAAAGGCACTTCAGGCCAGAAATCTTGTTAGCAGAACCTAGTCTCACTTCAGTCTTTATATCTCCAGCATGTAAAACTCAGTGTATCCTCCTAAGACTTTAAGTATTATTTTTGATTCAATTCACTAGCCATGATTGACAAGGAGCTCTTCATGAATATATTAGGAAAGAAATGTTTCCTGGATATTATGTCCTTTCATATCTGTCATAACTAGAATATTCATGATGCTGTTTTTAACAGGCCTTCCATTGTAAAAGAAATATCAGGGAAATATGCTCTAGTTTATAAAAAAGTCCAGGGAAAAATGAATGCCTTGGAGGCTGATAGGTAAGTTTTTCAACAGTTTAGAAATACAATGTGACAGTGAGCAGAATACAGATCAGCAAGCAGCAAGCTTCCGAATATCACAGGCATGGGCCTGGAATTGATAAAGAGGTAGGGATTTTTATATTTATTTGGTGATGGCCCTGGTTTTATAATATGCTCACAGTTGAATGCTTAAGCACTGAAATCAGTTTTTCTTCATCTCCGTTTCTGGGTATCTTAGCACTATCTCAGGCTCCAGTCCTGCAGAGATGCACTGTTTTATACCTATGTATAAGCCTCTGAAGAGTTGAAGCGTCAGGTTGTTGAATCTTAGATGACACCAGACAGTTTTCTTCTGGGGTTTGTAACATGTGGGCTGTATTAAGTTTAGTTATGCAAAGCCACACCTTCACTTCCCCCAAATATTTTCTTGGAGAGGCACTAATATAACGTTCCTTAAGCCTGAATAGCAGCCCCTTCTCCAGCTTAAACCCTGAAAAGATTATTTTTGGAGAAGGTGAACTGTTTTCAGTGAGTGGTCTTTTTCTGCACAGAAATAGTTTTTGTCAAAATTAATCTGTTCTGATGAAAAAAATTCAGTTTTCTATGTGAAAATGTCGAAAAAGTGTTTTGAAACTGTTTCATTGGATTTATAGTCACTTCAATTCAGCTTTTCGCTTGAAAAAATAGAAATGACCTCTCATATCAAAATGTCAACTCAAAATCACAATTTAATTTAATTTCAAAATTGAATCCCACATCACTTCGTTTTGAAATGATGCTTTAAGTGAAAGTAAACACATTTCATTTCAATTTGAAACAATCTAAAATAAATGCTTGTTCCAAGTTTGTAAAAAAAATTAAAAAGTCTCATTGGAAAAACCAATGTATTCGTTAAAAATTTCTAATGATTTTTTTTGGGGGGGTGAGGAAAGGGGATTGGTATATCTCCCAGGGGAAAGTGCATTTTTTTTTCCTACCCATTTCTAGTTATATCCATTCCAATGGATGTCAGCTATATTTGCAAATTTTAGCTTGGGCTTCATAACTTTTCAAGTATTTTTATTTTAGAATAATACAAAGGCTCGGGGGGGCTTGGTGGCAGCCTGTAAGTACATATGGGGTGTGCATCAGGAAAGGGAGAACATTTGTTCACCAGCGCACCCCAAGGGAAGACAAGGTCCAACAGTCACAAACTGTGGGAAGACCGTTCTAGACTGGACATAAGGAAAAACTTCTTTACCGTCCGAGTCTCCAGAGTCTGCAATAGACTCCCCTAGAAGAGGTACAAGCACCTACTCTGGGTGCCTTTAGGAAACACTTGGATGCTCACCTTGCCGGGGTGGTCTGACTCCAGCTGACTTCCTGCCTCTTGGGCTGGACCCGAGTCCCCTGAAATACGACTGACTTCACTAGGAGCTCAAGGCTCTAACTGAAACGCGCAACTCTTGTGAATCCACGAGATAGGCTGGTGATCCAGGCAGACCGTGACAGGTTTGCAAGGTGGGCAGATGGAAACCTGATGGCATTCAGCACAGAGAAGTGCAAGGTGCTCCACCTTGGGAATAAAACCCCACATCACACTTACAGGCTCGGCAATGCTACACTCACTAGCGCCACGACTGAAAGGGACCTGGGGGTCGTGATTGACCACAAGATGAACTTGAGCCGCCAGTGCGATACCGCAGCTGACAAAGCAAATAAAACTGGCTTGCATCTGCTGATGCATCTCGAGCAAGACCCAGAATGTCATCCTCCCACTGTACTTGGCCTTGGTGGGGCCACAGCTGGAGTGCAGCATCCAATTTTGGGCTCCATAATTTAGGAAGGATGTGGAGAAGCTTGCGAGAGTCGTCTCTTCGGTCTGATGAATTGCAGGCTCAGGGGTGACTTGGTGGCAGCCAGTAAGTACGTAAGGGGTGTGCATCAGGATCTGGGGGAGCACCCCAGGGGAAGACAAGGTCCAGTGGTCACAAACTCCTGCAAGACCATTTTAAACTGGACATAAGGAAAAACTTCTTTGCTGTCCGAGCCCCCAAGGCCTGGAACAAACTCCCCCCAGAGGTGGTGCAAGCCCCTACTCAGGACACTTTCAAGAAACATTTGGACATTTATCTTGCTGGGATCCTTTGACCCCAGCTTAATTCCTGCCTCTTGGGCAGGGGCTGGACCCAATGATTTTACGAGGTCCCTTCCAGCGCTAATGTCTGTGAAAGCTATGATAGTGAAATTTTGGGCTGGCAATGTAAGAAGTTCACCAATACGTTCCCTTGGTCAGTAATCTATGCTAGATTTTAGCTGCTGACCTTTAGGTCAAGGACAGCATAGCCTGTTATCCCATCCTCACAAGTAAATGGTTCCTGACCACAAAGGCCTGCAAGCCAGTTTTCGTAGAAGCAGGTGCAACATTATTACTTGGCTTGCCTAGCAAGCACACTTCAAAGGTCCCCTTTCCGGGTCAGGGATGGTTGCTGTGGGTGGCTGTAAGCCTTGAAAAGGAGCTTCCTGCATGTTGGAGCAATAGGTGCATGCTCTTGCCCTTTTGGCCTATCTCCAAAGGCTTCTTCAAAGCTCCAACTCTGTGCGAGTTGAAGGGAAGACTGAAGTATTTTAAAAGTATTGAATTCCTGGCTGGACTCCTTGCAAATTGCCTCTAGCTAATGATGTCTAATGGACAGAGCATGGAGGGCGGGAATGGGCTGGAAACCAGTTGCACTGCCAAGGCCTAATCTTGGCAGTGCTGCTCAAAGTTAGCTTAACACCGTCTGGTTGAATCAATGCATCCCGTGCTACCCAGCTCCAGCTGGTTGCAGAAGGAAAGCTGCAGGTGCCTTTTGTCCGTATTGTCTCACTTGTGGGCTGACTGTTTAGCACCGCTAGCCTTTGGCAGGGTCTGTGCCTGCTCCTGCTGGGCAAATTTGAGCCAAAATTTGCAATTCCCAACCTCTCTGTTTGTAATTCCCAGCCTCTCTCGAAACGCGCTACATGGTTCAACAGTTGCATGAACATGGTTTTGCATGAGCTAGTAATACTTATCAAGATCTTAGCAGAGAGCACCAGCACTCGCCACACAGACCTTCGCGCAGATGGCGCTGACTTTCAAGCTGTTGGCGGGTAGCGCTAGCCCATTGTAAAAGGGCGGGGGGAAGTTTGCTGCTTTGGAGCGCATGGCGCCTGAATGGATGCGATCGTTTCATCTGTCCACTCCTCTCCCCGCTGAGTAGAGCTGAATGTTTGTAACGTCAAAACAGAATGAAACTGGTTTCATGCTAGAGCTATTTTGCTCGTGAGTCGAGTGCAGCTGAATGGGCGGATGAAGCTGTTGCATGTTCTGGATATATCACTTAAAGCTGTTCGGCTTTAATATTATAACAGTTTATGGCACTCGAGCTGTTCCTTCGTCCATGACCCTGCTCACTATATGCCTAGCTCTACCAAATGCCGAGTCCTGGCTGGATGCTGAATGCCCTGAACTGCTGCTGACCCTCAGGCCTGTCCCTAGGCCTAATGAACAACAGGAAAACGGGAAAGAAGGGCCTAAATGAATTAAATCTGGATGCTGCCTGATTAAAATGTGATTAATTAAAGAAAGGAATGTAATCAAAGTGGTATTTTAATGCTAAAAGAAACAGCTAAAGTGCTTCTGGCTTCAGTCTTAATCCATAAGACTCCCATAGCCAGAATGTGTGCTGAATAATCCTATGTGAAAGAAACACAGGGGGGGAGAAAAACCATGTTGGCATATATCAAACTATGCATTTTAAGTGATTCTTGTCAGCAGAAAAAAATGGTCAGAGGCTTGTAGTCAGTAGTACCCAAATTATGTTTAATGTTGTAAGTATGGATCTCTTTTCATAGTTTCATAGTTGGTAGAGTTGGAAGAGACCTGAGCAGATCATCAAGTCTGACCCCCTGCCATGGCAGGAAAGAGTACTGGGGTCAAAAGACCCTGGCCAGGTGACTGTCAAGCCTTGTCTTAAAGACCCCCAGGGTAGGAGCCAGCACCACTTCTCTTGGAAGCTGGTTCCAGATCCTAGCCGCCCTGACCGTGAAGTCGCGCCTCCTGATGTCTAACCTAAACCTACCCTCTGCCAGCTTGTGACCGTTATTCCTGGTCACTCCTGGCAGTGCTCGGGGGACAGTGACTCCCCCAGTGCCTGCTGATCCCCCCTGACTAGTTTGTAACAGGCCACTAGATCCCCCCTCAGCCTTCTCTTGTGGAGGCTGAACAGGTTCAGGCCCTTTAGCCTCTCCTCGTAGGGCCTGCCCTGCTGCCCCCAATCATGCGAGTGGCCTCCTCTGGACCCTCTCCATGCTGTCCACGTCCCTCCTGAAGTGCGGCGCCCAGAACTGGACGCAGTACTCCAGCTGCGGCCTGACCAGTGCCGCACAGACGGGGAGGATCACCCCCCTGGACCTGCTCGAGATGCATCTGTGGATGCAGGACAAGGTGCGGTCGGCCTTCCTGACCGTGTCCCCACACTGCCGGCCGGTGCTCATCTTGGCATCAACGATGACTCCAAGATCCTTTTCTGCCTCTGCCCTGACGAGAAGGGAGCTCCCCAGCCTGTAGGTACGGTGCTGGTTCTTCCTCCCCAGGCGCAGCGCCTTGTCACCTTGCACCTTTTTTTTGTTTTGTATTGGAATGCTGTTTCAGGTTCATAATATGGTAAAAACATAGGCATTCAGCCATGCTTCTGTATACTACTGCTTCCAATAAGATGGACATTATAAGCTTTTCTACTGTATTGTGAAAAACATGAATGAGTTAAAGGAAAATAATGATGGAAGCAGGAATAATGAGTGGGAAGTGTACATTTTGGGGAAGGGATTCCTTTTCTCCAGACAGAATCCATCATTTGGACAGGTTTCAAAATGTGAAATAAAATCCAGCATTATTTGCTCTCAGCGGTGTGAAGATCCGAGACCCTGTTCGGATGGCCAGTTCTCCAAACAGGTTTAGAAAAGATCAGGTAAAATTTTCCTAGCTAATGTTCCCCCTTCTGACCACAGACGAATGCTCTTTGGTTGTCACTTCTGCATTACTGCTGGCATTTTATTTAAATGGTTTAGCTTTTGCATTAGTTTTTGTCTGAGGAATGTCATTTTCTGAAACGGAAACCTCCTGACGAAGTATCCAAGGATATGAAGGAGTCCTTCCAACAAAGTGTAGGCGATTCAGGCTGGAGGGCTGGTGAGTTGGCCCGTTCTCCTCTCTGCCTTGGACCAGTGACCGTGTCTGGATGGGGACGCAGCGCCACTCCGTTGTTTCATGGGGGATGTCAAACCAAAGGCCTTGTGAGCAAACATGTTTTCTGTGGACGGCACAAGAGAGTTGCATTCGTGTGACTGTATGCTCAGATCCCAGTAACGCCCTTGAATCCCTCTCCAAGGCTGAAAGACGTTTCAGGAGACATTATAATACTGCATTACTAAAGAACTATGGGAGCTTCTTTCTTACATGCTGTAGCATATCCCTAAAAATAAATTACTGTGCTAGACAAGTGGGGAACAATGTGAGCAGTCAGTTAGAGTGCAATGCAGGCTTAAGGTGATATCTTCCCTGTCAAATCTGAATGGAAAACAGGAAAACAGCTCACTAAAATAAAGTTCCCGTATTAAATAGATACAGCTCATCAGCAGTAACAGCCGTTCTATAATATGTTCACCCAAAACCTATGATTTCCCAGGCACCATTTTAGAAGATGTGCTGGGGAGAACATTGCATATCTTTTTGTACAGCACCTCCAATTGTGAATAATTAGAATAGAAAGACTTTCAAGTTGGCTTCAGGTTTTAGGTTGTTATATAAATAAGTTCACAGGAATCTCAAATGCTTTACATAAATCTGACAGCAACTATAAAAGGCTTTTGAACATTTTTGTTGCCAAAGTCCCAGGGATTGCTGGAATCTTAAATAGCCTGTTTTAAGCTTCAATTCAGAAGCTTTTTGTCATGTTTAATAATGTGGTGAATAATTCCTTTTCTGTTAGTAGTTTCCACATTTATAATCCACACAGATCTTTGAGGCATGGAATGGATATTGTCTAGAGCTATAAATTTCGGGCCTTCTCTATCCAAAACGCAAAACTCCCTTTTCAGGTTTGCACTTCTATAAGTCATTCCGCCTTTGTCCATCTATCGGTCCGTCCAGTGTGGTCTGAAGAGCTGTCATGAAAGCATGCCGACATGATGTGGTGCTGCAGATGTATGTGAGGTTTGAGAAGTATGTGTTTCAAATGGAAGGATGTCATAGCAAACAGATAACCAAAAACCAGATGTGCATCTGCACGCTTAGCATACAGAAACCTGCCTGATGCTGCTCTGGGGCCAGCGTGCGCTGCTGGCACTGCAGTGTGGGGAAGTGAGTGCGGCAGTGGGTAAGAAAGCACAGATTTCTCTCTCCGTGTGCAAGCATCACCTGCATTCATGCGGGAGCCGAGGGCCGAGCAGGCATTCATGCTTAGCCAGCCCCAGCTGCAGCTATGGAGAAGGGGCACGGGAGGTGTGTGCAGCGATGCTGGACTGAACTCGGGCATGTGGAGGCAGCTGAGACCGATTCGGGGCAAATTGAAGAGATTGCTTTTCCCAGTCTTCTTCTATCACTTCTTTGATTCAGACTCCCTCACTGGGCTGCCTTTGTCTGCCATACCTCTCCTTCCATACCACCTCTGGATTTGGCCCTGTTGGCTAGAGCTGCCCCATAGGGCTGTGCGAAGCTTTGGGTGGTGATTTGATTCAGAGGAGATTTGGCCTGATTAGGTGGCCGAATCTTTGAATCTGAATCGAATCAGGGGACCGATTCAAAGGTCTCCGAATCTTCGGCAAAGATTTGGAGAGCTTTGATTTGTGCAGTCCCTGGTGGCTGCAGCAGGGAGCTGCAGCCGATCTGAGCTAGTAAGTACAAGGGCAGGGGAGGGGACTGGGGGGACCCCTGCCAGCCTCCCTCCCCCCCTCCCTCAGCCCCCCCACTGCTGCCCTCCCACCTCAGCTCCTGGTGCTTTAAAGAAAAGCCCCTGCTCAGTGAGTGCTGCTGGGCAGGGGGGGCAATCCTTGCTGGCCCCCGTTGCCCCTCCACGGCTGCCCTGCCCGGGCCAGCTCTGCCCCTTTAAGAAAAAAAAACAAAGAAAGAAAAGCTCTGGGAATCACTGCTCCTGCAGCAGCCTTGGGGCTTCAGGGGCTCATTCAGAGGCGCCCACATGGCGTGGGGCAGTGGGGATTGCCCCCCCCCCCCCGCTGCAGGAGTTGTGAGTGCAGTGCTTTTCTCAGGTATTTTTTTCCTTAAAGGGCCGGAGCTGGCCTGGGCAGAGCACCCGTGGGGGAGCAGGAGGGGTTGGGGGGGCTTGTGCAGAGCCCCCCACACAGCATGGGGCAGTGGGGGGCAGCAGGGACCACCCCCTGCCTGGCAGCACCTGGTGAGCTGTTTTCCCCTAAAGAGCCAGGAGCTGGGGCAGGCAGGGCAGCCATTGCAGGGGCTCGGGGCGAATCGATTCTGGACAGTGATTTGGATCACCGAATCGAATTGCTGTCCCCCGAATTGGCCGAATCTGTATCCAAAGCAAATACACAGGCCTGCTGCCCCATGGGTTTCTTACCCATTCCACAATGAAGATAAAATAGCAAGAAATTAGGTAGGTGTGTTGCTGCGTTTTCCATTGCATGACTGCACGTCGCTGCAACACCATCAGTAAGGCCACATTGGGCACTGGCTGGGAACATGTCTCCCAGGACTGTTGGAGAGCACAGCTGATGACCTTTTTGTGGGGTGCGCAGGCTCTTTCACTTCAGTTTGTTGCTGGTTCTGTGGATGAATATCCACCCATCTCTTTGTTCGGAAGAGAGAGGAGGAGCATGCCACGCTTCCCGGATTGAGGTAGAAATGCATTTAAAATCTTATATGTGTGACTACCTTTAGTACAATTCTTAGCAGTCCTCTGGTAGACAAGGTTTCTTGAGTAAACCTGATATATTTTTTTAGACCAACACGGCCACAACGTATACCCCTGTTAGCAGTCCTGTTAATTTTAAGTCTGGTTTATAAATGTGTTCTCTCATTGATTACATCCATACTACATTTTGCAAAACAGAGCTTCCCCAGGAGCAGATTTTTGCAATGGCTTTAAAATAGCCTTTAAAGTCTATTTGCAGAAAAAAGTATTCTGTTCTGGAAAGGATGAGCTACTGACAGGTTTGCCTAGGCAAATACATGCTTTACCCACAAGACCCCTAGGGCTCAGGGGTTTCATGCTGGGCAAGGTGCACCCCTGCGGGTGGAAGCCCTGTCTGCTGATGGGGCTCCCAGTCACAGGGGAGACCCTGCTACATGTGCAAATTTAAAGCTGGATAGCAAGCAGCTATAAAGTTAGTCGCATTTTCAAGGTCTAACTTTATAGCTGGTTGGAGTTTTTATCGCATGATAGCTGGTCTTAAGGTAACTGTGCAATTACACAGTTGTGTGGAGGGGGCCACAGCCATATGGGCAGGCTTAACGTTGTGCGTTGTCAGTAAGCCTTTGGAGAATTTGAGTTTTGGTGACCATATATGAAAATGCATCTGTTGTTGTATGCAACAAAAAAAACTTCCTCTTGGCTACGGCTCCAGCTCCCCGGCGCAGTGAAGTAACGCTAACTCTCACTGCAACACAGAGGAGCAATTCGGCAGCTAAGTAATTTAAAAAAATAATCCTGCTATATAAACAGTGTGAAATGGTAAAAATGATGTTCTTACAGGCATGCCTTTTAGTGCTGTATGTATAGAATAATTGGCTGTTTCCTTCTGATAGATGAAGTCCAACCTAAGGCTGTCTACAAGCCATGGAAAACAAATCAGTAGCTGACCCGAGTACTCTGAATAGCAACTGTAAAGCAAAACCACGGGATTTGTCTCACACACGTCCACTTTCCGATCACAAACTTCTCAGGACTCTAGAATAACGACACATGTACTATGAGACATTTTCTTAAGAAATCTATCTAAAATATAACTTATTTAATAAAAAAGAAAAGATACCGATGGAATTTTCCCCTTGTGATTTGAATAAAAGGTTTATCTGCCTATTTTGAAACCTATTCCCAAGTCTGTCTCAGTGATATTAATGCCCTGCATTGTTGAGCTCTCATCAAAAGATACAATAAAATTGTTTTCTTTTCATGAATACCTCTGCTGTTTTGCAATCAAAGCTCTCTCTGCCATTTATCATTGTATTCACCATTTTCCAATGTCACTCACTCTTTTAATAATGTTCTTTTATTTGCAGTTGTACACTTTCTGGGAATCATTTTTCTCTTTCAGGGAAAAGTTCTGGTTGATTATGGTTTTTCTGTCTGTTTGGGTTTTTTGGGTTTTTTTGAGATTCATGCAGTGATATAATTTCTTTCTCCCCAGTTCATTGCATGTCTCTCCTGTTATTACACAGTTCCCCTTATTTTATGCCACCCTTCTCTCCTTCACATTGCTATTATTTCAAATAGATTAAATGTATAGTTGTCCACATTCACTTTATGGGTACGTATAATGTATGGATGGCAGTCCTGTTTCATTAATTTTTAATGAATTGGCTCTTTATCTGGCAGTATCTAATAAAGATAATCATCAGCATGCATTGTCAGACTGCGGTGCCCTAGAAACTTTTTAATATTCCTTATTGCACACGCATAATTCCAAGCTCTCTCTCCCCCTCCACAGTACATGGTATCTTAGCTACATTTCCATTATTTAGTTAAGAGTCTGCATATTTCACCCTTAATTCTCTGCAGGTCGGGATCAAGTTGCAGTTGATTGGCAGAGGGATGTGAAGAAATGTTAAAAGTTCTGGGCCACTCTCTGACTGTCTCTAAATATCCTCTTCCTTTCTGAAGAGCTGACATAGACTAAATTAACAGTGGGGAAAAGTCCTACTTGGGGCTACTACACTCGTTCTTTAAAGTTTGTGCCTTTTCGCCACTAGCCGTTCGGGTATCTTATGGCTGTCCAAAAAAGGAGGACTTCACCGGTGTGCTGAGCTGATGGCTTCCCCATGGTGACTTTTACCATGGAAACAGCAGTTCTCAACACCAGCTGGTCGAGAAATACCGGATCCAGCGTGAATACGTCCTTATCCGTAATGAGGTTTTTACGGTGTGTCCAAGAGTTCACGGCCTCCGCTGGCAATGCACAAGTTAATCTTTTTGTACAACGGGGACGTTTAAAGTTATTTTCCTTTGTGCATCAGTGAATAATGCAGGCGAAGGGTGTTGTTTCATGCCTGCTCCATGCGTATCTATTGAATTTGGGGGCAGATTTAGGACTTACGAGAAATGCAGGCAGAAGAAATGCTTTGGATGTGCCCAGAGCAGGTAGCGCCAATCCCCGTAGAAACTCATCCCCCATCTCCAGGGGCCCCCAGGGCGTGAGGGTTGAGCAGACTCCTTGAACCGCAGACTGCCAGTGGGGTTCTTGTTTGGTGCCTTTTAGGATGAGAGCAATTATCTACTGGAAACTGGACGGTGGTGGTCAAGGCACGGGCCACCCAGTAGCCCTTAGCGGGCACTAATTTTCAGTCCTTTTGGGCCAAACTGGACCTGAAGCAAGAACAGGTGGGAGGGTGTATGTGCCGTTACCTGACCGCAGCTTTCTCTTGACACAAATGGCAATGTACTATAAGATAATACTGTGGCTCAGGTAAAACACTACTTTACAACAGCGTTAATATTGCAAATCTGTTAGCCATTCAAATCGAACTAGAACTAACGGTTAAAAAAAGAAAGGCTAAAACTTTACAAACTTCTGCTCCAGTATCTAAAATTACCCATAACCAGCCTGCCTGGCTCTCTGCTCTAGCTCTGTCTTTTTATGCTATCTCGCTCCAAATCCCATTCTCTTTACTTACCAACTTGCCATGCGTTGTCACCGGGCAGTCCTAGTCCTGCTCCATGCTTGTCTTCAAGCTGCCTTAATTCACGTGCCCTTCAAAAAGACCCCCTGACTTGCATCTGCTACGTCTCTGCGGACGGCAGCATCCCGCCTGGCTGGTCTGCCTTCCCTGTGTGGGCAGCAAATGCCACTTTTCTTTAGTTACCTACCCGGTAGAAGGACGTAATCCCACCCTGCAGATATAATGTGTAGATGCATCTTCAGTCTCCTCGGCTGAGAGTAGACCTCATGTCCAATTCTTCACCAAGTCACCTGGATGAAGGTGATGAAGTGAGTGCGCGCCCTTGGGTTGAGCTGTGTACTCCTCGGTCATCGGGTTAGGGTCCTACTGCGTTATGCTGCAGATCAAAACATGGTTTTTACACAACTGCATTGAGCATTGGGGATGAGACATTTAGATCTTGCTGATGTTGTTTTCAAGAAATAAATATATGCTGATAAATTTGTGTATCCATTATTAAACTTCATACGCAGAAGATGAAAAAAAATCATGCTTTTCTTTCATAAGTGTTTTTTTTTTAAATCACCAGCCTGATTTAAATAACTGTGAAAGGTATTTGAATGAGTTTCATAAGAACTACAGCACTGTCCTTTCAGCATCTGTATAAAGTCCCTTCATGTTAAATAAGAGAGTCTAAAACTTAGGAGATAACATTATGTTAATGACTGCCCTGAAATGCCTACTTACTGTCATTTTTCTTATTACCATTGACTAGATTCATATTACTATTTGAATCATCTCAGAGTGGTTTCTTGTTGCTTCAACAAAGGAATTTCAATTCTAATTGGATAAAATAGTGTTAACCCCCCCCCCCAAGGTTTCTTTCAAGAAAGTAACTCTAGCAACAGGCTAATAGTTTATCTTGGACAATTATGCACAGGGGTTTAGAGCTGCTATTTTATTCTGTTTCAGATCAAGTGAAAGATGCACCAAAAATAGACACATGTCATCAGAATACATGGTGTGCTGTGCAAACCTTCCTGCCAGTTAATCAAGGGATAAGAACCTGATTCATTTTTGGTTTGTGGTTTTGGTTTGGGTTTTTGTTTAAGAGCTGATCAGCTGCTGATGTCTTTTTTAAGGTTTTTTTTTTAATACATGTGATATTGCAGAACAGAGCCCAGTTAGCACCATTTTGATTCTTGAACTGGGACAAAGCTGCAGAAACTCAAATCATCCGTGCAAGTAAACCACCTGCAGACGTTTTTCAGGATGTAAAGCTATGGTTTGTCTATAGGGACACCCGGCCTGCAAACACCACTGGCTACGCAGCTTGCTTAGACACAGCCGAGCGAGGTGCTGGTAGCCTTTGCAGAAGGGCGGCGGGAAGCTTCGGCAAGGATGCCGTCGCTGGGCTGGCTCTGCACACGGAGCCACACAGGTGGGAATTAAAGAACGAGTCTCTCGAGTCGTAAATCTTCAGCTTCACCTGTCGTTTGTTTTACAGGTTTATCCTAAATAAAAGCAAATGCTGCTCTTAAGTGTTCGTTACACTGACAAATATATGATCCTACCTGGCTATGGAGATGAAGCTAATTACAGGGACAGCCACAAGGCTGTGTTGTGCCATTGGGAAATCCTCCCCCTCCTCCTTTCCTGGTTCATCAAGTAAAGAGTCTGCTGCCTTCGTACGGCCCGGAGGATCTGTCTTATACCATCAACACGGACCTAAAACTGGTGGGGCCTCTTTATGCCGGTTAGTAAAGATCATTTCAAAGAAGAGCTATTTCCTTTGATCTGATCGGTGCCCAAGGAAGCTGACGCTCATAAGGGGTGCCCTGCTGGTCTGCCTGTACTCAGCGACAAACCTCTGTTAACTTCTGTAAGGGCAAGATTTTGTCCCAGTATCTTCCCAGTTTGGTGTCTGCGAGCATGTGACATTGCCACCCCACCACCGCAAAGGGGACAGATGTTGCATAAGGTTAAACACATCCCCTTCCTGTGTTATTTGTGGGAAGGTTGTTTCTTTTAAAGTACCTCAAGGTTTCCTGCTTCTGCCTTGCACCATGGTGTTTGGGCAAGTTGCATGAAAAACTCAAAGCAAAGGTAAAGCCTTTAGCAGATTTCATGGAGTCTGTGGCCCCGCGTCTCACCTCTCTCTTTCTGGGACCCAAACTGGGTTTCCTGTAGTGGGGGGGTTGTCTATTGGTTTTGATCTCATATGTTTTTAGAGGCTTCCAAGCTTTTAGGAAAGGTATAACATTTTGCTTTCAGGGCAAGAGAGATAACTCTCCTGTATTATACGTACCTTCTAACCAGGGTTTAATTTCTCCTATTTATGTGCAATAAAAGAGGGATCATTATCACAATGGGGGGAAAGGGGAATCCAGTCAAGGAGTCTGACTTATGCTGCTGCTTGGTCTCATTTTCTGCTGAGAAGGGGGGTTTGGACAGTTGAGTGTACTGTAAAAGGGAGGAGAGAGGAGAAGTCCCCTGCGGCACGAGGAAGGCGGTTCCTTCTTCTGCGTTGGCAGAAGGCATTAGCCTGATCTTTGACCTATTGGTAGTTATAAATGATCATAAGCGTGCGCTCATGTGGAGTTCCCTTGACTTCCTCATGGTCCTAAATAGGCATGGTGTTTGCCTTTGCAGATCAGCTTGAATTATCAGGATATCACATAGTAAAGCATTATAATTAGCTTGTTAATCGAGCTTACAGTATTACTTGATCTGGTCAGCTGTGTTGTCTTCGTAGGACCGCATACAGACATTTATCTTCACAATGAAATCACTGCTCTGCTCATAAACTCTCCCAGGCCGAGCAAACCCGGAAATGTCCAGAACAAGGAAATGTGTCACCAGAAAAAGGGAGCCCAGAGGCTTTGAGAAACCAAATCTCTCTCTTCCTCTCTCTCTCTAAGAACAGAGACCCTGGGGCATACACACATACAGATCCAAAAAGTACAATAAATATCAGCGCACAAAATGTGTTGTCAAAAAAAGACACCCCCCCACAAAGAACCCGGCAACTGAGAATTCATCCCAGGAGGAAGGATCTGCAAATCAATACAAAATACATGAGATTCAACAAGAACATGTACTGTATCCCCACAAAGAGCTTACGTACAAAAAAAGAGCGACTGAAAGCTGAATCCTACATTTAAAGAATCCCAGGATAAAGCTGGTACATCAGCAGACCACAGTGATCCTGCTGGGTTTTTTTTTCCATATTAGGAGCATAAAATAATTTCAGTGAGAAAAACTCATCTCAAAGCCTGACAATAGCAAGAATCAATAGTCAAAACAGTAGTATATATGTCAGACACCAGAAGCACTGTGCTGGGGTTTAATGCATCTTGAATGGCCACACTTCCAGCCGTATTGTGGTACCACAAGAGCCAGGATCTCCGTGCCAGGATGCATCATTTGGCTAATACTAGAGAGATGCCAGATGCTTTGCAAACAAGTCTGCTGACAAGGTCTTTGCTTTGAGTAGCTTTCAGGAAAAAAAGCAGGTGAGGAACTAAGCAGGCAGCGGGCAAGTGAGCAGTGATGTTCAGCTTTTGGCTGCACGGGTACGTAGCACGAAGACAGCGGGAATACTCACGTACTTGAAGTCGGAAGCATGCGAAACGCATTGCTGAATCAATCGCAGTGCTGACAGGCTTAAAGACAGGCACATATTTTAAGTTTCTTAATGAATCAGGGCTGTGGCGGGGGGAAGATTTATAAGGGTCAGTGATTTTTGCTTGAAAATAATTCAGTGACTTAATTTACTGAAGGCCAAGTAGTTGGGTTGCATGTGACAGCAGGTGGAAATCAGCCCCCGACTCCTGCCCGACCAGGGGCTGAGGCATTCGGTCTGCATTTTAGCCCCGGGTGCTGTTAAACCAGTCTGTCAGCTGGAGCAGCATCTGGAGTCCCCCTGCAAAGTGCTCCGTGGCTCCAGGTCAGGGGATCCTGAGTGTAAAACCTCAGGCCTTTCCTCCTGCCGGCTCTAATTACTGTCGTCCTCACTGGACAAGAGCGTCCGTCCCCCCAGCCCACCCGTAATAGCCCTGGCCACACACAGCCCTGCCTCCGTGAGCGACCTCTTAGCGAGATCTCTTTGCCCCTGTCTTCCACACACCAGTGAATTTCACTGTGGGGAAAAAAGCTGCTGCTGGGATTTGGGATTAGAGATGCATCATTAGCTGGCTGGTGACACAAGATTCCCGATATTTAATTAAGTTGGCTGTGTTACAGGTTATGGTACTAGAGGCTGCACTTCCCTTAAATAACGTTTGTTGGGGCCAGGAGAAGATAGCGGCCGGCTGTTCAGCGTATTGCCTTCCTGCCCGTGTCTTCTGGCTTTTCTGTAGGAAACTTCTTCAGTCCATTGCTGCAAGTCCGTCCTTTGTTTCCATAAGGGTATTTTCCCCTTTAAACAAAATAAGCTGCTGCCATGCATTTCCATATCATTTTATATATGTTATGTGTATATATATATGTGTGTGTGTGTGTATGTGTATATGTGTGTGTGTGTATGTAAATTGTTTAAATCAGGAGTGCCGAAACATGAACCGAGTAGGGAGGATTCCTCACAGTAAGTCATCATTATAAATTATTTCCCTTTAATGGACGTTAAACCCATTTGTATACATTACCAGCATTTGTGTGCAATCCAGATGTTTTCCTCTGTGGACTCTACTTACACTGATTTTGTGAGGTGCCGGCTTTATAGCAGAAACTTGGATTGCTCCTTAAATAAGTGCTTCCTTACTACTAAAATACAATCAGGGATCACACATGACTTGGCTCAGGGCTTCTTTTTGGTCATTGCAGCTCCAGCTTCAACCTAATTACTTGTTGTTATCAGTCATTCAATCAAAAAAGCCTTGTACAGATCAATAAAGCAAGTGCCATAATCATATCCTCTGCCCAGCCCATTCAGTACATCCTCTACCACCTTAATTGCTGCTGATATAGTGCCACAGATGCGTCACATCTTGACTGATTTGCTGCAGCAGTGACATCTTACCCAGATATTGCATGATTATGAACTTTGCTTTTCATCATTTTTCCTGTTCCTGACCTTGGAGCAGCAGTTCCTGGTTTGTTTATGAGAACTGTGATTATCCTTTGGTAGTTTTACTCTTTCCGTCCCAGATTCCCATTGAGAGACAAAATCTAAATGGTTGCAGAACTAGGTCTTACCTGCTTGTTGGATTGTAGCTGTATGTAAATCACTTTGCAGTAAGACAGCTCTTATGGTGACTAGCCCAAATAAAATTGCTCAAGTAGATGAAGTCTGCCCATGATGGCATTGCCCATCCCAAGACTTACAGCATGGGTCGGCAGCAAGAATCTGAAAGGAGACTGTTGATTAGCTCCTGTCTGTGAGTAGCTGATAGTAATGACTATAAAGAGAGATTGGAAGTGTGCACAGCTTCCCCTCTATTTGGCACTGGGGGGGCCACACCTGGAGTCCTGTGTCCAGGTTTGGCCCCCACTACAGAAAGGCTGTGGGCACATTGGAGAGAGTCCAGCGGAGGGCAGTGAGAAGGGTTTGGGGGCTGGGGACATGACTGGTGGGGAGAGGCTGCAGGAAGGGGGAAGAGAAGACCGAGGGGGATTGAACAGCAGTCTTCACCTCCCTGCAGGGGGGCTGCAAAGAGGCTGGAGCTGGGCTGTTCTCAGTGGGGGCAGATGGCAGGACAAGAAGCAATGGGCTCAAGTTGCAGCTAGGGAAGTTGAGGTTGGATATTATGGAAAACTTTATCACTAGGCAGGTGGTGAAGCACTGGAAGAGGTTACCCAGAAAGGTGCTGCAGTCTCCATCCTTGGAGGTTTTTAAGACCTGGCTCAACAAAGCCCTGGCTGGGATGATGTAGTTGGGGCTGATCCTGCTTGGAGCAGGAGGTTGGGCTCAATGTGACCTCCTGAGGTCCCTTCCAACCTCATTTTCTATGATTCGCTTTTTAACCCATGGTTTAGAAATTGTTAACTGGTATTGTTAAAAAAACCAAACAACCCAGCATATACTGCTTTGGGTCAGCCCATGCCTCTGTGGCTCTCTTCTGTAAGGGACTTTTTGTACTGACATCCCTCACGTGCTGTGGGGTGTTGTTCTTTGGCTGCGGCGCGTGGGGGGGCTGGCTCTTGTGGGTGCTTTTGGACAAACACATACTGGATGCCCAGGACTGGAGGGGACCAGACTTGATGGGGGCGTGGGGAGAGGTCCTGCGTGGTTCTGCACATCGAGACTATTGGACCAGCCTTCTATGAGCCTTTCCTGCACTCCAGAAATCTTCTCAATTTGACAAATCTATCATCTCTTGCATCTTCAAGGAGCCTTTCCCGTTGCAATACACACGATACTGCAGAGATTTACCAACTTCAGAACGAGCTACGCTAGGAAGTATTTTCAATTCCAAAGGCCAAATCCTCGTTGTGTTAAAGTCCGTGGGAATGTTGCCAGTGACTTGAGCAAGCTCTAATTTGGCCCCATGTATATTTACATCAGCGGAGGCTGATGACAGCTGAAAGCTGGTAGAAGCATTGACGGGAGGAGAGGAAGTTGGATGCAACCGACAGCGGGGAAAGAGGGTCCTCCGTGATCTGTCACGTCGGTACAATGGTGATTGGCATCGAAATACCTGCTGCAGCGTGGATCACCCTGACCTGAAAACGAGCTCGCTCAAACCCAAAGAGCCCCAAGGAGCTTCTCTGCTAATTGGCACTTCCCTGCCATGCCGCTTTGCATCACATTAACAAATTAAAAGAAATGAACTGAAATCTATTTAACCGGGCTTCATTTATTTTGGTTCTGAGGAATGCCATCTTGGGCACCATTGCTTTGTTCTGTGATGGGTTGCAGGGTTTTTTAGTGTTTAATTTAAAGCAAAATCTTCCTTGGGGTGTTCCTGTGGCGGGCAGTGTCTTGCAGAATCGACTAAGGACTGCGACTGAAGTGTTTCACCCTTGGAGTGAAGCTTTTACAGACGGTTTGAGAGCGGGGTAGAAGTGCTGCTATACACAGAGGACCTCTCTTTTTATTGCCCTCTTGCCCTCCCATGCATGCCTGTAGAGTAACAGCAGCACTGAAAAAGTGTGACCGTTCAGTTGCAGCGCAGTGGCTCTCCTAGCACGCGGCGCTTCCCCAGAACGGCACGACTGAATTCAGTGTCCGGGAGTGACCGGGAATCTCATGGGGTAACCCCTGGGCCTCCCGTTTGCATTACTGTCTCCTAGTCGTTACCGAGAAGACCACCACTGTCTGCACAATCGATGATGCCGGCCTGTATCTCCTCCCAATAAGCACCGTGTGGTCTCTCCCAGGCTCCCCAGGCGTGGCAGAAGCCCCTCCACAAACTTCTGTGAAGCTTTCTTGTCGTCCTGCCTTCGGCTGTCCCTGGCCATCCTCCCTGCAAAACGCTGGGAGCAGCTCAGCAGCTGCTGGGCTGAGCCCACTGCTGATCACACTGATTTCCCACTCCCTGTCTGTCAATCTGCGCCCTCTACATTGTCTGAGGCCGGGAAGGTCTTTTGTCCCATGTTTGTACAGCACCTAGCGCAATAGGGCACCAGTCCGCAATTGCATAGGGATGATCTGGCCACAAGCAGGGAGCTGGACTAGATGACCCCTCCAAAGGTCCCTTCCAGCCCGACTTCTCTGATTCATGTGGGAGGCGGTGTTTCTTTCCAGCCTCTTTTAATTTTGTTGGGGAGAAGAACCCAGCAGAATATGCTCCTTCAGGCTAGGGACAGGCATTGCACACAAACTGGTTCAAGCAATCAGAAACTGGTTTAAACCTGTAACAGAACAGACATTCAGTGCACATAAACCAGTTTGAAAATGGCTGAAACTGGTTTGAGATCAACCCGGTTGGATGTAGTATCAGAGTTTCTGATTTGGGTCAAACTGGTTTATGCAATGTCTGTCCCAGACTCCTGTGGTTTCACAGCTAATTCAGACCTCAAGACAATAGCCGTTAAGGGGGGGGAGGAGAGGGGGAATACAACTGGATGCACATCCAAGGAGATATTAGTGCCTATTAACTTCATTAAGGTCTTTTAATTAGCTGCAATTTGCAAGGTTTAGAACGAGAGTAAATATTAGCTGGTATTATTTCAGCATTTAGCTGTCTTAACTAAAGAAAAACAACCTCAACACCTTCCAGGAAGCCTCTCCAGGCTTGTCTACCACATTTCACTCTCATATTTACACAGGACAATGCAGAGAGATATCTGGAGACAGCGTTCGGTGGTGATTCAGTCTCCTTTTATCCAGGTGTCACTCAGCGTGTTATTTGCCACTTCACAGCCCAACTGATCACACACCTCCAATTTAATTGGCAAATTCCATTGTTAGGAGACCTCAGCAAATACTGAAGTGTCTTTTTCTGTAGCAGCAAGTATTCAGTCCCTTTTGCTCTCCATCGAGCATGATGAATATTTATGTTCTGCCACTCTTCTCTGGAAGACTCGACTCTTTTTCGGTAGCTGCCTGTGGCGGACCTTTTCCCTTTTGTTTCCCATTTTGAGCCTTAAAGATTTGCAGCAGTTGTGAAAGTCTCTCGCAGTAGTTTTTTTTTTCCTGCTGCCAGGCTTTCAATCCCGGACTGGTGCTCGGGGTGTCTTCCTCTTGGTCTGCACTGCCACCCTGTTGAGAAACCATCTCTGTTCACTCGCATCTGCTCTGGGCTTGATCTTCTCCAGCGTTTCGGCAGTGTCAGTGGCCTTGAAGGTTTCTGTGCACTTACCCCATCACCTCTCTGTCTTGCTAGGGCTGTTGCTGTACCTGTTTGGCATAGAAGTGAGGGTCACAATGCCACCTAAATAGAAAGGACTTGTGTTTTAGGGAAAGAAATTCAGCCCTGTGCTAAGCGATGCTGCCTAAACCCCACAAGCAGAAATGGAATAGCCAATATCCATCCTGTACACCACCCCGACAATACTGTGTGTTTTCCTTATCCTGCGCATTGCTGTATACGACAGCTGTCAATGGTGGGGAGCGTCAGATTTTAAATGAGTTGGGGGCAATCTGTTCAAAATCTAACACTGGGCTGAAGCCCCGGGGTGTCTGGGATAATCCTGTGTTTTCACCATATGAAAGAAGTAGGGGAATGACTGTAACCTTGGCATCTGTTGGCGAACACCATTTTCATGTTGCTGCCAAGAAGGCTACGGGGCATCCTGGGCTGCATCGGGAGGAGCGTTGCCAGCAGATGGAGGCAGTGATTCTTCCCCTCTGTTCAGCACTGGGGAGGCCGCATCTAGATCCTATGTCCAGTTTCGGGCCCCCACTACAGAAGGGATGTAGATAAATTGGAGAGAGTCCAGCGGAGGGCAGCAAAAATGGTTGAGGGGCTGAGGGACATAACTTGTGAAGAGTGGCTGAGGGATCTGGGCTGATTTAGTCTGGAGAAGAGAAGACCTGGGGGGGAGTGAATAGCAGCCTCCACCTCCCTGCCAGGGGGGCTGCAAAGAGGATGGAGCTGGACTGGTCTCAGTGGGAGCAGATGACAGGACAAGGAGCAATGGGCTCAAGTTGCAGCTAGGGAAGATGAGGTTGGATATTAGGAAAACCTTTTTCACAAGGAAGGTGGTGAAGCACTGGAAGAGGTTACCCAGAATGGTGATGCAGTTTCCATCCTTGGAGGTGTTTAAGCCCTGGCTGGGATGATGTAGTTGGGGCTGGTCCTGCTTGGAGCAGAGGTTGGACTAGATGTGTCCTCCTGAGCTCCCTTCAACCCTCATTGTCTATGATTTTGTGCTCCATAATTATGGCAGCTTTGATTTCTTATGCTGTGCATGACTGTCATGGATACTGAAGTTGGTTGTATATTTGCACGGGGTATTTTCACACCAAACACAGCTACCACAGGCTTCTCTCAGTCCGTCACGCTGAGATGACTTTCATTCTTCAGGGATGTAAACAGGACTAATATCAAGCAACCGAGAGCTCCGTAAAACTGATTGTCGTTACTAAAACCAAATTGTAAGAAAAAGTTGTAACTCCACCATCTGTTATAGTTTGTAAAGTCACTTTGGTAAACCTAATGGTAATGTAAAATACAAGCTTTAGCACTGATTAACCAAAAAAACCTGTTTAATTCTCTTCCGCTAATGGGAAAAGATATGCCAAGTACATGATTTCATAAAGAAAATATTCACACGAGTCAATTAAATCTTGAAAGAACCTCTGTGTTGTGCTTGGGAATATAAGTTTAAGAATAACTCGAAAGTCATGTTAAATACTGTGCTTGTAGTAGGGTAATCCCAAAGCTGCCAGCTACAGACAACTCCAATTTTATTTAAATTCCTATTTCCACTTAGATATTGTCGTCCTTTCCAAGAGATACAAGGTTTTGCTATTGATTTTTAGGGGGGAACGTCAAGAGTATCTGTAAAGCTGGAATTGATTTAATGTCAAAGACCAAATACCACATTACCCCTCTGGAAATCTAATTAATTGAAATATATGCCATTTTAACATATTTGTATCAAATACCGTTAACCACTAGCTGTAACAAACCTTTTAGCTACATTTCCCACAGTAATGGAAATTGTTACCTTGGTAGCAGTAGGCAGTCCTGCTCTTTTATAAAAGATCAGGATTTGCAGTGGATTTGAGCCTTTTGGTTGGGACCAACAAAAGATGGGCATTGAGAGCTCACACTAAATCTCTGCACAGTAATGTTGCAGCATCCTTTGCTGGCCATTAAGGAAATTGTATTTGCATACAGTAAACAGGTTCCCCGACTTAACAGCAAAACCCGGAAGCTACTCATAATTTGTGTCTAGTTTTGACAGGCCCGGTTTTGGAGGAGAGTACAGTAATAAAGAGAAAAAGTACACGCAGAGTTAATTAGCAGTGCATGCGTCAACGTTTGAGCATTTCTAGTGTGGAGTAGTATACAGTGACTGGAAATACGAAGGAACTTCGGCCATCTGGCTAATGTGACGAGCATCCAAAGTGCTGTTCAGAGGAGGTGACAGGAATCTCACTGAAGCTGTATAGGATCTGGTCCTAAAATGAACTTCATCCAGGACTTAATCTTGGAATCAGTGAAGTAAATGGGGCTTGCCAGTTCCCTTCAGATGACTTCAAAGGGATGAGGCGTTGAGCCCAGATGCCTGATAGAGAAGCTTTTCCATATGTCTTCTTGGTACTTGATTTACAAGTATGGCATGTTATTGGTTTCTTGAGATGAAGAAAGAGGGATTAGACACAGCAAATCTGTGCTCATCGTCCTTAGGCATTTCCATTGCCCTTTCTAGTCTCTCCTATCAAGTGCTAATGGACCCAAGATGAATATAAACTTGCCTTGAAACTTGGCCTGAAGCTAAGGCTGGATCTCAGGAATTAACTGCATAATAACAGAAAATACTTGGTCTGAAGTCGTGCTGTGTGGTTTCAAAGCACTGCACATGCACAGAGCAGTTCAAGAGCATAGTAACTGTGTTAGGATTGTGCAGTATTAACATTTCCATCATAAAGACATAGAAGCTGAGAGGACAGCAGGGAGTTTGATCCTGTTGAAATCAAAGGCAAACCTCCAAATGACATTAATGGCCAAAGTGTTTTGCCGAAGCCCGTTGAAGGAGTGAGTGGCAGCTTTGGTGTTAGGTCTTGCGTTCCCGACTCCTGAGATACAGGAAGTTACTCTTTCTCCTAGACCAACCTGTTTTTCATTAAGGGCCTGATCCTGAAACCTCATTCACTGAAGGGGAGAAGTCATGTATTCCCAGCTCTGTCTGTACATTTGCATGCTGCAGGGAGAGAGATGCCTTTGAAACACAGCCTGCTAGATTAGGGGGGTTTTGTTGACGGTACCAGAACTGCTTGCATGAATAAAGGCTAAATTTGGACCTCTCGTTTCTGATGTTTTTTCCTAATTGCACGGTGCGTAGACTTTGTCTTTTGTAAAACTTTGCTCTGTTTTGATCAAATTAGATATCTTGGAAATGTAACGCTACTTAAAGTAGCTCCCATGCAAACTAGTCTGGCCTTTTGATTTATGCTAAATGAAGATTAATATCAGCTGTATCTCCCATCTTGGTACTCTGAACCACGCTGTCTCTTCCTTTGGTTGCTTCCTCTTGTTCAGAGTTGACAAGATACTTTCCAGACATGTTCCTCGCCCTCCAGGCACTTCATTTGTGACACTGGCGCGTTTAAAAACACCGAGGCAGGAACGTGAACTGACAGCGTCCTGCAGCACGTTCACGTTGTTGACTGCCTGATTCTGCGCTTCCCAAGATGGCACACGAGACCTGTTTTTTTTTTTTTTTAAGGCATCAGGCTCAAATTTTCCACTTTGTCATAAACTAATATAGTTGTGATGGGAATTTTTAACTTTCGTGGAAGATGTAAAGGAATGTACTTGAATGCAGTATGCATCATGTTTAAAAGAATAACACGAAGTTCAGAGGATTTACAGACGTCTTTCACACGGTTGCATTTACAATGCGCACAGAAATCCCACAGGCAATTAATGGTGTTGTCTGCACAGTTCTCATGGGACATTTGGAAAATGTACACCTTGGGCATAACGATGCAATGATACAATAGCAGGCTGTCACCATCAATAATATTTATTTTTCATTCAGAGTTTGATCATACAGGCTGACAATTTAATGATTTTCTTGAAGACTCCAGACCAGTGGAAACTAGGCATATTGTTGAGTTAACTCATTTGGAGGATGGCTGCATACATCAATATTCATTACCCAGCATGCAGCGGAGCAGTAACATTAGCTTTGGTTGAAAAAGCAGGTATCTTTCTCTTTTTGTGACCAGAGGAAGTTACTGTGCTGCAGGAAGTGAGAAAAATAAAACATGGGCAACATGCTTCATTGCAACATAGTGACTTTGGAAATCCGTGCGACGGATATACGACTGTATATGTAGCAGCGGTCTCTAATGTCACTACAATTTAGTCCAGTGCCTCGGAAACTCTCAACTGTAATTGGCACTAATTACATATAAGCCTACTGGTGAGAACAGAGACTTTCTCCTGTAAGCTTCATTGCAGTGGTTAACAAGTCACTCCTGACTTCGGCAGATGTTTTTACGTTTTAGCCGGTGGGAACCACGTGAACTAGCTTTTCTCTTTCCAGTAACAAATAACAGAGTAGAAATCATCGGAGCAGATCTTTGCTGCTTGTGAAATGGAAGATGCTTTCTATTCCTTGGGCCAGCTCAGATGAGCTGCATCTTTTATTTTCTGCAGCTTCAGAGCATCGTCAGCCCCATCATTGGTGGGCATCCAAATTCCTTCTGATTTCTGTCTATTGAAACAAGGTCGCTTTAAAAATAGTACATCTGGAATTTCAACTACAACTTGGAGCTCATTTCCATATCACTGTTTCTCTACTCTTTTTTTCCCTTCAGAAAACAGTCAAGGAGTCATTATATTTTCCAGCAAGCTGTCTTGTACACCCTGAAGGGAATATTATAAGATTAAATGCAGAGTAGCATTCCTCTAGCAAGGTGAATGTTTCTCATTACAGAGATCCCTAGTTGATCTCCTAAATATAATTCCCTGTAATAATGTGAAACTTCTGAATTATTTATTGTTTCATATTAGATCAGGAATATAATTTCTGGAAATAAATATATTGTCATCAGCAAATCAGCTTATGAAGGTTATCTATAGCCAGGGAATGAAAGGGAGCAGGTGCTGTGTTTTGAGAGACTACCGTAGCTACTGCTGGGCTTTTAGGTGGAGCTTCAAAATGTGGATTTAAGAACTGTTGAGCCACAATTGTGCTAATATATGGGCATTGTTCTGTAACCTTCCTTCTGTTTGCCACGTAGTTCATTTGCATTAAAACGTTATCAGCTTTTCATTGCTTTGTAAACATCCTTTCGTCCCTCTCCACTGGGTAGCACGGACGAGGATTATGCTTGCTGTTCCCAGCTGCACATCCAAGTGGGGCACGGAAGGGTTTTGCATGGTGCTCTTGACAGGCATCGGCACAGAAAAACTTCATGGTGACTCCACTGGCGTATGGCAAATCAGCAATGCACTGGTGGCTTTTGAACCGCTAACATTTTGAACTGCAAAAATGGTGTTATTTGATGCACGTGATGTTTCCCTCTCTCCCCATCCCCTCCTAAGCGTAATCAGTCCATGCCATGTTCATCGCCCACTCACCCAAATCCATCAGATTTACATTATTGTTATGTCTCAACCCACTGGTCTTTGCTCTCTCTGGCACTGCCGGGAGGTTCCCCTAATAGCGTCTTTCCATGACACTCGCTCCTTGTATCAGCCTCCTTTTACCTGGTCAGCCCATAGGTCCTTCTTGCCCAGTATCCTGTCACAGTGGATGGCGGAAGGGAGGAGTGATCGGTATGGCCAGGGATTTTCGCCTGTTCCTTTCCCACAGTTTCTCTGTGGTCTTTGGCCGTGCAGTGGTTGGTGGACTTGGGTGGTTAGTTGGGATCAACAGGTCTCTCTCGAGCTGGCGTGAAGTTTGGAGAAACTGGATAATGGCATTAGTAGATGCACACAAAAAGAGCTGGACGATTCAACAAGCAGAGCCAGCCTTAGCATCTTTGGGTAGCATGAGGCACCTCCAAACGTTTGCCATGTCTCCATCCACCCCAAGTACGAGGCAGAAGGCTGAGACAAGTGTTTAGTTTCTCTTCAGAAGTAAAGTTCAGCTTTATGTACTCATTTCAGGATTACCAGTTGTCTTGCATTGAGTTCCCTTGTTGAGGCATTCTTTGAGGCTGGCTGTGTTAAAGAAGTTGTGTGCGCGACGGTATTGCAGATCATTAGCGTTATAATCAGCATTAAGTAAGACCTGTCATTTTGGGTCTGATATGCTGGTCCAGTCCCTTCTGAGCAACCTCAGTAGTTTTTGGAAGTGGGGAATCCCTCTCAAAGGGTGCAAACACACATTGGCTTTGTGCCAGCATAAAAAAGCAGATGTCCTTGCACGGTGTCACATTCCCGTTACACAGAAACGTTTGTGCAAACAAACCTAGGCACCATGCGTGATGCCTTTTAGGGGACGAGGCCTGTTTGCTTTCATGCTGCCATGCTCTGACCTGGGGCATGGCGCCCGGGGCTATAGGACTGGACCTTGAAACCCCAGCAGTGGCAGGGCCTAATCCAATGGGACACCGGTCCTGGCCACATCCATTTCTGCTGATCAGTCGGGTTAGCTGTGCTGGGACACATCCTGGCTCAGCTGCTGCTGAAATGAAGTCAAAGTTTGATTTACCCAAGGATGCTCTGTATTCTGCAGGACGAGCCCCGTTGTAGTTTCACATCTCATCAGTTTTCCAGGAAAAATAATAACCGCATTAGACCGTGTTTTTGCTAAACGAGCAGGTAGAGGTCTAGCCTTGTATCTGGGACAGAGGTTGAAGTCACAGCTGAAGTTTCAATTAACAGGAGTTTGTAGTTTCCTGCTGTGTCTCTAATGGATAATAGTTCACATTAAAAAGAGCTAAACATAATTTAGCACATTTTGGTACAGATGGCTGTCTATGCTGAAGAGATGGCCACCTGGTGACTATATTATTTTTCACCCTTAAAGAATGGTTCTTTAGGTCAGGCCTGTGATCAGTGGCAGGGATATATGTGGAGAAGCTTGCTCTGTGACTCTGCATGCCACCTGGCCCGTGTAATTAAGGGCTACCATTTTCTGCTCCGATGGCCCCTTAACCTTGGTATAAACAACATTCACAGGAAATTGAGTATGATTACAAACATCCCTACCTAATGATCCCTTTATGGATCTGGAAAAGCAAATCTGGTGATTTTTAGCTCTGTTTGCTCTGTTTATGTAATTAAAAATATAGAAGTGAAAAAGATAGAAATGTTTTGTTCTGCTCCTGGGTGGAAGAAAGCTTCAGAGAATCAATCTGAAGTCGAAAATCATGCCTAAATAATCACAGCTGGGCTAGCGCAAGCAATGGCAGGGCTTCTCTGCGAAGCACCGTGCTCAAATGCTATCGGCTGACTTGCTAGTGGCAAAAAGTACTTCCAGGCCGTTCATGCAAGAATTTTCGTACAGAATGTTTTAATTATGAACAATTAAGCGGTTAGCAAGGAATCAATAAGTGAATTTCTTTTATTCTGTTTCTTAGTCTGGGGAAGCTCTGAGTGCAATTTCAAATAGGAGAGCTTACCTAAGGGATGCAAAGACCTTCTCTCTTTTTTTTTTTTATTAAAATACAAAATCATATTTTCAGCAGCAAACTGGGAAATGATTCATTATTTGGATAATCAGAGAAACAAAGATGTGCTGGCTCAGATGTATTATGGTCCCTTTTGTGAGATTCATTAAATGGAGCCCCTGACTTCTAGAATCCATATCACTGTTCTCTGTCTTAAGGGGATTAAACTCTGTTATAGATTATATTTCACTCAACCATAGTGGATTACTTGCAGTTTCTACCTTTTAATTAAACAGCTGCTGTAACTAAACACAATTTTGAATTATTTAATATTCCACAGTACTTGAGTCAACCCACACTGCTTTGGATTTTTTAATTATATGGAGCTATACATTTTTTATGATGAAGGCTTTCCTAAGATCAATCGACAAGCACTAATAATGTGTCCTTTCTAGATGTCTAAAGCATCTTGCCATAGCTTGAAATAATTAAAACTAAATTAAAAGCCAAGACTATGTATGTGTATGTTTGTGTGTGTGTGTGTGTGTATAACTAGACATGTCTGTATATATATGTATGTATGTATATCTGTGCTAAAATTTGCTTTGCAGCTTTGGACAAAAAGTTGGCTTTTTCTCCCCCTTGATCGGGAATGGTGTCACTTTTGTGTGTTGTCCAATTTAGAGTGTCTGTTTTGCTATGTATGAGCAGCACACCACTGTAAACAGGGCAATGAACATGTAAAGTGCAGTAATTGTACTAGATTGATGAGCATCAAACTTATCAAAACATCAAGACACTGAGGATTTCATGCAAGTGTTGAGCTGAGCGTACATTTTGGGGGCTTTGATTTTGTAAGGGCCACTAAAATGCAGGAAATGGTTCTTTATCACTTGTAATCAAAAGCAAATCAATCAGTCAAGAATATATTATCAACCTGAATTTAATTTGTCTGACTGAGATAATTTCTTTACAGATGGTTAAGATTTATAGCTGGGCCAACACTTTCTTTTTTAAGCAAGCACGGGTAAATAATTCAGTATGCCAGAGAGTATAAATACGGAAAAGATATTTAAAGTAATACTAACAGCACAATCTCATTTTACATTGTTCTGTTTAAGAATATGGGCATCTGATTATGCATTGTAGAGCTGTCTTTAATTTGAAAAAAATGCTTAAATGCCACTTTTAAAAGTAGAAGGGTTTGGTTGCTTACAATCTTAAGTGGAAATTTGTTTTCTAAAACCTTAGGATTGATCAGTAATTTAGCAGATGAAAACTTGGCAACATTGTTGAAGTTCTGACAATACATATGTGCATATATAACCTATTGCTGTCACAGCAATTAAATTTCCCATTTACAATCACAGTGACATCAGCATTTAGCAAATATAATGACAGATACGTTGATAACATGATGCTTGTATGTGTTTAAACAATTTCTTCAATTCTATTAGGTGTGAAAGTGGTGATGTCTCTTTTAGCACATTAAATTAGCAGTGACACAAGGAATATAGCTGGAATTCACTTTAATTGTTTACAGAAATAGTGCGTCTAGTGTAGGAACTACAGGAAACTGCATTATGACCCTCTTTATTGATAGTAATGGGATTAGGACCATTAATACCAAATGTGAGGGTGATTCCTTCTTCACACTATATTAACTTGCATCCTTGATATAGCGTTTCCCCAAAAATGTGCCCTCCAAAAATGGGGTGTGCAACTAAAGCCGGGAAGCTCATTTTTCTCCACTGGAATAGAAGCAGGGTGGAACAGAACAAGCAGACACTGGCATATAGATGAGCACCTTCTACTGGGAGAATCATGGTTCTCCTGGTAGAAACCAGAAGCATCTAAACATGCAAGCTTTTGTCTCCTGGAACAAAAATGGCTGCTCTGGTGAAAAATAGCTCTATAAAAACCAGGGTTGAATCACTCTCAGGAATTTTTCCCTGGAGACTGAATGTGTGTACTGTTTCCCATGGTTCAATTCCTCCTGCAATCCAGGAGGAGCAAAGCTGGAGGAAAGGTTCCCAGTCTTCCTGAGACTACAGTCAACAAGGTCTTGAGATGGTGGTGGGGGGGGGTGCTGCTCTCTCTCTCCTTAGACCAGGAGGTGAGGGGAACAGCAGCCACCACTCCCTGTCTTATCCATGAGCATCTTGCAGTTTCAGGAACAGGCAGGGGACTTTGTTGGCTTCCACTGGCTTCCTCTTGCTGCCTTCCCACCAGCTGGCACCAATTTAACAGCCAGCAGCTGGGAGTGGGAACAAAGGTACTGCTTTTCAGCAGCTAATAACTCCCATTTGACAGCCTCTTCCATGCAGGGGAGAGGATAGACAGTCAAGTAATAGGATCCCCTAGCAGTGGAGGTGTCCCAGGGGACAGCCCTCTAATGCCCCCAGCTCGAGAACTTGCCTTTGAAGCATTCCTGCCACAGGGCTAGAGGAAGAGGGGAGTTCAAAAAGAGTGGTTGCTCCTCAAGGGAGTGATCCTCAATGCACAAGCTAAGACTGTTCCATCTCAGAGGAAAGGCAGCAAGAGAGCACAGCAGCCCCCCTGGCTCTCCAGGGACCTAGCAGACCTCCTGAGGCTAAAAAGAAAGGCCTACAAAGGATGGAGAATGGGATTCACATCCAAGGAGGATTGTTCTGCACTGGTCCAGTCCTGCAGGAAGCAAACCAGGAAAGCTAAGTCTGCAACTGAACTCCAACTAGCTTCAAGCATCAAGGACAATAAAAAGTCCTTTTTCAGATATGTGGGGAGCCGGAGGAAAAGCAAGGGCAACATTGGACCCCTGCTAAACCAGATGGGGCAACTGACAACTGACGCCCAGGAAAAAGCCAACCTATTAAATGGGTACTTTGCATCGGTCTTTCATCAGTCCCATGGGACACCCATGCCCGCTATGGGACAGGGCGGTCCGGGTGAGGGAGATCCCCAGCCCTCCATCAATGCTGACCTCATGAAGGAACATCTTGAGAAGCTGGATACTTTCAAGTCAGCCAACCCTGACAATCTACACCCCAGGATACTCCAGGAGCTGGCGAGCGTCATAGCCCCGCCCCTGGCACGGATCTTTGAAAACTCCTGGCACTCTGGTGTAGTGCCCGAAGACTGGAAGAAGGCCAATGTGGTGCCTATCTTCAAGAAAGGGAGGATAGTGGATCCGGCTAACTATAGGCCCATCAACCTGACTTCTATCCCAGGGAAGATCTTAGAAAAGTTTATTAAAGAGGCCATCTTTAATGGACTGGCTGATGCCAACATCCTAAGAGATAGCCAGCACGGGTTTGTTGTGGGTAGGTCTTGCTTGACCAATCTCATTTCCTTCTACGACCAGGTGACCTATCACCTGGACAAGGGAGAAGAGATTGATGTCATATATCTTGACTTCAAAAAAGCCTTTGATCTGGTATCCCATGATCACCTCTTGGCAAAACTGGAAAATTGTGGCCTTGGGTCCACCACGATCCACTGGCTGGGAAATTGGCTCTGTGGTCGGACCCAGAGTGTAGCAATCGATGGCAGTCACTCATCGTGGTGCCCTGTGACCAGTGGGGTCCCTCAAGGCTCTGTCCTTGGACTCATATTGTTCAACATCTTCATTAATGATGTGGACATTGGAGTCAGGAGTGGACTGGCCAAGTTCACCGATGACACAAACTTTGGGGCAAAGCATCCACACCAGAAGATAGGCGGGTGATCCAGGCTGACCTGGACAGGCTCAGCAAATGGGCGGACAAGAACCTGATGGTGTTTAACATCGAAAAATGCAAGGTTCTCCACTTTGAGAAGAAAAACCTATAGCATCCTTATAGGCTCAGCAGTGCTACACTGGCTAGCACTATGGATGAAAGAGACTTGGGGGTCATGATTGACCACAAGATGAACATGAGCCTGCAATGCGATGCTGCGGCTACTAAAGTGACCAAAACGCTGGCTTGCATCCGTAGATGCTTCTCAAGCAAATCCCGGGACGTCATTCTCCCCTTGTTCTCGGCCTTGGTGAGGCCGCAGCTGGAGTACTGCGTCCAGTTTTGGGCTCCACAGTTCAAAAAGGATGTGGAGAAGCTTGAGAGAGTGCAAAGAAGAGCCACACGCATGATCAGAGGTCAGAAAAGCAGACCTTACGATGACAGGCTGAGAGCCATGGGACTCTTTAGCCTGGAAAAGCGCAGGCTCAGGGGTGATCTGATGGCCACCTATAAGTTTCTCAGGGGTGACCACCAGGATCTGGGGGAACGTCTGTTCACCAGAGGGCCCCAAGGGATGATGAGGTCAAACAGTCATAAACTACTGCCAGACCATTTCAGGCTGGACATAAGGAAGAATTTCTTTACTGTCCGAGCCCCCAAGGTCTGGAACAGCCTGCCAGCGGAGGTGGTTCAAGCACCTACATTGAACACCTTCAAGAGCAAATCGGATGCTTATCTTGCTGGGATCCTATGACCCTAACTGACTTCCTGCCCTTTGGGCGGGAGGCTGGACTCGATGATCTCCCGAGGTCCCTTCCAGCCCTGATGTCTATGAAATCTATGAATGTCTGTACAGTTTGGTTCCCTGGCTATTTTTCTAATGGAAGAAATAAATGAATGAATGTCTGTAGGCAGCCACCATGACTCATGGCCACCAAGATATCTGTTACCATGGGAAGATTTAGGATTTTGAAAAGGGGGTGTAGATGATGTGGCACATCATCACATATAACAACCTAGATTCTTCTCCAGGTAAACAGAAAATAGAAGTGTTACTAATATGCTCAGGGTCTACAACTATATAATTCCATTAAAGATCAAAGCAAAAATAAGTACATGTTTATTGGAATGTGCACTAATTTACTAGGTTCTATATTAAGTTTTAAAAACATAGTAAACTGGGCAAAATAGTCAAAGGTAGTGTTTTATTAGCATGTCTCTTATTCAGATTCTTTTAAAAATATGGCCTTCCTGAGTGCCTCTAATACCTCACTGTCAGTCATTTGTACACCTGAGTGAAGGTTTTTATCTAGAGCTAAACACAGTCTGTAGAGCTGTGAAATAGAAGAGAGACATTAGCAGGAATGGCTAACAGACAGCAAAATTACAGAAGGAAGGTTAGCTTAGATAGTATAATATCAAGACGGTTAAAAAAAAGAGATGGCCGTTAACACCTGTGGAGCGAGGAGAGATTTAGCAGGAATGAGGTAAATTATAATGAGCCATGAAGTCAGTTGACTCCCTCACTGCTGCTGGGATAGAAATGCCACTGCTACTGCCAGGCAGGTCGCTTTAAAGTCCAGGTGGAGCAAGAATCAAAGCTGGGGGAAAGCAGGTGCGGCTGTAACGCTGCACCCCGCTGGATCTGGCCCTGGCTGCTACTCTCCTGGAAGCTGCAAGCAGCAGGGGCCCTGCTGCTGGCAAGGCAATAGGTTTTGACTGAAGAGCCACTGAGCCGGCTGAGGGTGAGGGAACTGCTGCTTGTAGTCCATATTATCTTGATGAGGCTTGTGGTGTGGAGACAAGACTTTATCATTGACAGGAACTTACGTAAAGAACTATTTTCAGTCAACGGTTGTACTACAGTCTGTGCAAGGTGCTGAGGCCTAGTCTTGTTGCTGTCCTGCCCCAGCAGGGAGTTCCTGCAAGGCCGTGTCCAGGGATGCCGCGCTTCTTGGACACTGTCACACAGTCAACCATGACTCTGGACAAATCTTTTTCTCTACGTTCTGCCCTCCCAAAACAAGGTGTGTTTTTTATTTGGGGCAGGGGGTGGTATGCAGGAAAATACGGCATGTGGCAAAATTGACATTTGCTCTGTAGTGCATCAGTCGAGGTTGAACCAGAGTTCATTTTGTACCACAGATGCTTGGAGTCTAACAAGAGAAGTGCAAACTAAGGTATCCGTGTTACTAAGTGCTATCAGTTTGTGTAAGTCTTGTAACATTGACAAAAGAATCGGTACGTTGAACTGGGGCCTTTTATGGCCTGAATTCAGCCAACGGCCTGTGTAATTCTGGGAAGAAGTATGCTGAGGTCAGAGGAATGTGATGCAGGAATAATTCAGGAGTGTGATCTGGCAAAGCAGCAATGAAATCCAAAGCAAAGTAAATGGAGATGGTCCCGGGAAAGGGAGGGCAAAGAAACAGAAGCAGCAAGTAATGAACTGGCAGCAAGAAACGACGTGAGGTTGTAAATGAGCTTGTTAAAGGGAGAAATGGACTGATTGTTAAAGTCACCAACAATGAACAAAAAAGGATGGGAAGGAGGGGTCGGGCATGAGGGTCATAATCCTGATCTGGACATGGGGCCCATGCTGCAAACTGCTCAGCACCGACAGATCCCTGCACTTCCATGAGGATGCATTAACTTCCCTGGGACTCCAGAAGCGTCTCCTCCAGCACAAGAAATAGTGTGAGTGAGCAGAGCTCGTGTCCGCTGGTGCTGCAGAGATTGTCCTGCGGGTGACAGCAAAGGGGGAAGGAAAGGAAGTAGCTACAGTTTGCCTCCCTTACTTCATTGTAAAACATTTTTATAGCTTACCGAGGAACTTCCCCCTTGTTACTCTCCTTGATGCCTCAGTTAGTGTGAATGCAATATCTATTGTAATAAGAAGAGATAACAAAGTTATGGCTAAAGTACTGAAATAACTTTCTTTGACATTTAAAAAAATATCTTCACCAACTTGATAGATGATTTTTAACTTCTCTCTCTTTAGCATTTAAAAAAAATACCAGATGTGATTGATGGATATTATGAACTGCACGCTTGCAAATTTATTTTTAAGAAATAAATCTGTTATAGGAGCTCAAAATAGCAACTGAAAAACTCTAACTTCTGGGGTTTCTTTTTGCTTCAATTTTCCATCTTGCACAAACAGCTGAACAGTTTGGGCTTTTTAAAAAACATAAATAATATTTCTCTCAGGCTGAGACGTTGTTTGCCAAGTTTCAGCTCATGGCAAGAGTTTTCAGATAAGTTGTAAATGCCTCAAGACTTCTCATGGAAATGACTGGAGCCTACCTGCTTCTGGTCCTGGGAAACATTAGCTGGAGCAGTGCTAGCAGCTCAGTTTAACTGGAGTCTTGGAAGCGTTTGTATTAGTCTTAGTCATGTCAAGGCTGGAGGATCAAGCCCCTTTGGCGTCTCACCACAATATAATCTAATAAAGAATTATATCCCTGGAGGTGTGGGTTTACACACGTGTGTGTTTCCTACTTTCATGGCCTATTAAGGAGAAGGAAAAATTGTCTAAAATCTCTCCCAACCATGCAGTAAGTCCAATACAAGTTAGCCCTCCCCAACACCCCCCCCCCCAACAATATCCTTGCCTAGAGAAACAAGAAACCATGTTTGTCCTATTAACTTAAAATCTGACAGTTGCTGGGTTTTTACTCTTTTAGGATAATTTTACATTTTGGTCTGAAGTAACTTTGCCTTCAGATATCATCTGAAAATCTGCCTTGAGAATTAAGTGCTACCGAGTGTAAAGGTCCATGGGACACCAGTAGCATTTATATTTTGAGGCCTTGAATGTTGTGATACGATTGGTTTGGACACGATTGGCAGTGAGTGACAGGACAGAGGATCGACGGTTGAAAGTGGTACCTAAAACCCCAAAACGCTGGTGCTGGGGTGTGTGTGCGTGCATACGCGCATTTGGCTGGGTGCGTTTTGCTGCGTCTCGGCAGCTGAGAGACTCTGTGCGTGAGGGAGCGTGGATACGTGTGAGGATTTGTCTATGAATGGTGTGGATTGTAGAGATGTGTTGTCATTGGAGTAGTCTTAATTCAGCTGGTGAACGGAGGTAGCTCGTAAGTGCTAGTGAGATAGGTAGCTCGCCTGTACCGTGCTGTACCATGACCCCCCATCTTGGTTCCCTGAGTTTCTTCCTCGTTTCACCTGATTCAGACCGGTTTCTTTGACTTCAGTATTGGTAAAATATAAATTGTATTTGCGCATTCTTGTTGTCTACATTTGTTGTCGTTGTCATTGTCCCTTGCCTTTGGGAATATCCCCGATTTGATTGCCTGTTCAGTAAATTCTGTTTGTATTTTAACTTTTATCCTTAAGTCCCTGCCTCCCCTACCTCATCCAGGGTAATCTGCTGCATGCCAGACACATGTGGCATGGGCATGGGCACTCCCCAGGGACAAGTAGCAGCGGCACAGTGTTGCTTGTCCCCAGAGAAACAGACATCCACATCCAGAAAGGCTGCAGACTAGAGTGTGATATATCTCGTATCACACCAAATATTTGGTAGTAACATTAGGATTAACCTAGCGTATTAACAGTAATAAGCAGCCATTTTGGGGGGAAAATATGAAAAGAATAAAAACAAGAAAGAGAGATGACTAAATATTGTTGGCTCTTAAAGAAAAAAACAGTAATAATTTCCTCAACCCCTGCAGTCATGCTTGAATTTTTAATACCGCTCTGTTTGTTGGGCCTTTACCTCGCACTCATGTTGCTTACTAAATAATTTCAGACCATTGTAGTCAAACTGGGAATGATGGCTTCCCAGAGCTCCATTTTCCAGCTTTCAATATGCGAGACCGACATCTGGCTGGGTTGCTGCTGCTATTTGAATCATTTGATTGTAGGCTGTCACATTTGGGCTTTTTTCTTAAATATTTGGTTCAACTGTAAGGTTAAATATGAATCACTCTGAAATGCTTTTCTTTTTGGTGCAATGCATGCCTGGAAAAAAGGTAAACCCTGGATGATGTCTAAGCTTTCCCTCTGTTATTTCCAGATCTATAAAGGAAAACTTTATTTTTTTTCAACTTAGGTTACCATTGAGAGGCCTGCACCTTTGCATTTGATATACATTTAAAGAAAACCAGGCCCTATAATTTGCAAGCTGTCATCATATGCTTTTTGCAGGCAGTAGCTGGTTTAGTGGTTGGAGCAGTTTTGCTCTGTTCTGGTAGATCATTTTAGGGTCTCCCATGCAATCCCCCATATTGCTTGTGTGCCTGTTGCATGGAGTTTTCATCCCTCAACGATGCGCCTTGGGGAGCTCTGTGGTGATGAAGCAAAGGAGAAAAAAGCGTAGGCACCATTGCTCTAGAAAGCGAGAGGAGGACCTCTTCATCCAAGGTTGAGAACCTCGGAGCTAGTCTGACCCAGGCATAATAGAGGCAACACTGTTAAATGCCTGGGATTTACTTTTCCTTGGGGGAAAGCAGATCTTCGTTCTGGGACTGGCCAATATGAATTTCTTTTCCTTTAGAGCTAGAAGAGTCCAGCCTGAAGCATGGTGGAAAGCGTCTCTCTGCAGACTTTTGGTTTTATTTTTCTCTGCTCTTCTGTGAGTTATCAGAAATTGTGCATACCCCCAGGAGCCGATACACTGGGCACACTGTATGAATGGAACAATAAATGAAAGTAAATTAGAGAAATTGGGAAGGGGGGAAAGCTTAAGCAAGACATACATGTATGTGTTATTACATGTTCTTAGCCTTGGAGTTTCTGTTTGGAAGAGTAGTGTTGGAAGAGTAGTTTAAACTCCCTTTGAAATAATCTATCACTAATAGCTTAGTATTTCTCCAAGATATAGTAAGTGCTACAAAGGAGATGTAGGCGACAAGAAGAAGCATAAGCCTACTGTGAATCCTTATGATAATGGAAAGTCATCCCAGGAAGAGCCTGAACGTAATTGATATAAAATCATAAAAGACAATTTTTTCATTGAACAACTGAAAGAAAATCAAAGTTTTCCTAATATGCTGCAAGGTGCTGAAAGGAAAGGATGGAGAAGTTTGGCAGAACAATATTTCCATAAGCCTGCTGAAAGATATTTAATAATCGAGACATCGTGTTGCACATGTACTGTGTGAACAAACAACTGCCTCATCATGTCCTTGGTGCTGATGAAGTGAGCCTAGGCATTCTTCTTCATCTTTTGATTAAAGTGAAAGCCAGACATAGTCATTATAACTGCTGTAAATGAGTGCGCTTAAATGTATGCCGATCCTCCTATGGCTCATATCTTCCCTGACTGCTTTTAATCTACCCCCATATTTTGTTCAGGAAGAAAATAAATGTTTTTATTTTATTCTCGGATGGCTGCTGTGTACTGTAGCACCATCAAGCTGAAAGTGGAAGAGCTGACCTAGTTTACAGGATATTATTTATCAGGCAGGGATTTCTCCTTATCTAGTATCTGCCATGTATTCAGGTGTTTCATCATCAGCTCTCTACTGTGATCAAAAGTCTCCGGAGGAACATAAAGCTGATTATTATTAGCGCAGAAACGCACATTGTTGTGTATCATACAGGCAGGAAACAAACATTTTGGTAACCCACAGCTATATCGGATAGAGCAACGGAGCTGTAATAAAGACTACAGACAACCACTAAAAGGAATTGGCTTTTCCAGTTCAGTGTCTGGCCCTGTATTTTAAAACCCACTCCCTTGTTCCTGAAGGACTGACTGTGGATTGCTACCTCGCGGAAAAGGACCGGTAACTACAGATTTCCACCCAGAAACCGTTTGGCGAACTAGTTGAGCTCATCAGTTGTCAACCTCAGGATATTAGGCAATCAATGACCAGTGGGAGGAGTCAGTATGCCAAAAAATAAAGCAGAGCAGGTGGGGATCTGTCCATCTCTACCTGGGGAAGAATTTGTAGCGCATTTTAAAGGACCGTAATAATATTTCCGTTTCATCGGAGCAGCCAGAGGACTCAAGAGTGCCCTATGCCCCAGCTGTCACAATTGACCATTTGTGGCTAGGTACAGTTAGGCCTTTGGTTTGGTCAGAGAGGGTTCAGCCCTTTGCCAGGGCCCTGGGGACCAAACCCAGCATTCGGCTCTACAGAAGCAATGGCAGCCATCAGAAGATTCAACAGCACTTACATATTGGGGCTGTGAAACAATGAGTTAATGTTTAAATGATTGATGCAGATCTTTTAGGCAGCAGTTCACATGCCTTTATGCTTCCCCAAATCAGTGAAGAAACAGAAAAAAATTAAGTGAAAGCAAAGTGACGTATTGATCCAGTGACAAATGCAGTGAGTAAGTAAGGAGGGATACTTTATCCTTGCTTTAATTCAAACAACCAAAAAATACCAGACAAATAAATCAACAGCAGCTGTCACATAAAAAAAATCTTCAGTAATAATGGTGTTAGTTGTCCTGCGAAAAGCCTAATCTTAAAGGCACAATAAAATGGGCAAGGGAGAGAGAAGCAAGAATGATATGCAGTACCAGGTAGCATATGGTGCCAGCCAGAGGTTTAAAACAATTCAAACCAGAAAAGAGTTGTACTGAAACCACGACTTTCAGAAACAGAAACTCAGCCCCTGCCTTGGCCTCAGTGTGGGCTAGTGGTTTTGTTTGACACTTCTGAAAATCAGGCAGGTATTCAAATATGGGTTTAGGAGGTTAACTTTAGCTTCCTGTCTTAAAAAATCGTGGCCTTATGCAGCACGTACACCAGTGCGGTTCTGCAGGTGCCCACCTCTCCGCATCTATAGACAAGGCATTATCAGGCAAATACCAGAATCCCTTTGAGGCAGAAGATTACCAAGAGCTTTGGTATTTTGCTGCTGAAGCCGTTGGCAAGGCTGCGTTTCATAGGAGGCATGTAATCTGCCGAATGAAGCGGACATGAAAATATATGCTCCCCAAATTGAATAATAATGGACAGGACAAGAGGGAAATGAACCAGAATGACATCCTGCATTACTGCCAGATTGCCTACTGTGCCAGAGCGAATGTGCATCCAGAAAAGAGGTGGGGGCAGGTGCGTCTACACGTCACTCTGTGGCAACGTAGCAGCATGCTACCTCGCCGTACGGTGGTGCTACGGCAATGTAGTGATCGCATGGGTCTATACCTGATTGCAGCTTCATTGCCTTAATGGTGAGCTCCCCTGGTATAGCGTGCCACTACTGCGACGTAGTGGTGAAATCTAACCATGCATCGCACGCACAACGCAGTAACCACCCATGCTGTGCCATGCTTTAGTGCTTCCTAAAGGACGGTGCCATAACAGTGTCACCGTACAGCGACATGTCGATGCACCCAGAGAGGCAATGTGGGTGTATTTTTTGAGGAAGAGATGTTGGCATCGTATGGTATAAAGGGGCCGGCCACTTGGGTTCTTGGACAATGTAGAGATTCGGTTCATCTATGCCACTTCCATTCAGATTAGACCAGAAGTCAAATCCTTTTCTGAGGGGAGCCTCCAGAGTGGGTGGCTGGTGTGGATGGATCCGTGCTTGAATCGGTGGACAGCCCTGGCACTCAGCAGTGCTTTTCTTCTTTCTCTTCGCAAGGCGAGGACAGTCCGGCTTGCCAAGTAGGGGTGAAATAAGTCTCATGCTGGTCTGTGTGTAAATATGCTGCTCTCGCTTTTCCTGGATTAAGTCGTATTGATGTTTGTTCTGACACAGTTTGCTGTTTGTTGTCTGGCACCTTACAGCATGTCATCCTCGTTCCTGTCCTTCTCTTCCTCCTCATTATTATTAGATTTCCAAAGCATAGATTTTTATGTCCACTTCATTTGGCAAACTCTGTGCCTCCTGCGAGAGGCTGTTGGCAATAGACTCAGCAGCACAATGGTAGACTCTTGCCAAGGCATTTTCTCAGAGGAGCTGGCTGAATGCTACCCTCCTGAATAATTCTCATCTACCAGTATGTATTTACCTCTATGAGCATGTATGTACTTGCACACGTACACGCACACACAGAGATACTCTTTAATTTTATACAAATAGACATCTCATTTTATCAAGTACAATTATTTACCTTGAAGCATGTTGTTCTACAAGTGCCAAGTAGTTTTGCAAGATGAGATGTTGCACTTTAAGGCACCCTCATTGGTAGGGTTGGGTGGAAGAGCTGGAAATATTCTGTTTGGGTTTTGGCTCTAGGTCTGTTAGCGTACCAATCCTGAGAGCCCTTGTCCAACGAAGACCAACAGAAGCCATTGCAGAACTAGCATCCTTCACCCCAGACCTTGGAAAGAGGCCCAAGGACTAGCCATGTACCATGAGACTATAGAGCGCAGATATAGCCCATATGCCATGAGCCCAGAGACTCCATCACCCAATGCAGTATGTTGCTGCTTCATTTTCCTTCGCTCTTTCCCTTTTTTTTTTTTTCCTGTTTCCATCAGGATCTGGGAGAACCTCTGTTCACCAGCACATCCCGAGGAAAGACAAGGTCCAACAGTCATAGACTCTAGGAAGACCGTTTTAGGCTGGACATAAGGAAAAACTTCTTTACTGTCCTACGCCCCAGGGCCAGGAATAGACTCCCTGTCGCCCCGAGGTGGTGCAAGCACCTACTCTGGGCACTTTCAAGAAACACTTGGATGCTTATCTTATTGGGATCCTTTGACCCCAGCTGACTTCCTGTCCCTTGGCCAGGGGGCTGGACCCGATGATCTTGCGAGGTCCCTTCCAGCCCTAATGTCTATGAACTCTACCATTTAAGTTATGCATATTTTTTACTATCTTCTTATCCATAAACCAGATGGGACCAGTATGTACCAAGACCCTCCCCAGCATTCTTGAGGGAGACCGGTCTTAGATGACTAGCCATTGACTGAAACTAGTTGTAGTTCACAGGCTCTTCTCAAGGTGCCCCCAACACCTTCCCCCCCTGTGTAGGGCCTTGGGCAAGGTTCTGCACTAATTGGCTCTCCCACATGCAGATGTTGTCACAAAAATGTCTTTAGATTTCAAAACTGCCTTTAGTTTAAGGTTAGTGCATTTAGCCAATTTTCTTCTTTAACAGATATTTTTCAGCAATGCTTTTGCTGAAGGAAGAGCCTAGACATCTTTGTTGCAAGACTGGTCAAGTGAGTTGCCTCCCTTACTCTGCTGTCCCTCATTTCCTGGTGGCAGCAGAAGTCACATGTGCTTGCTAAGTGCAATCGAATTAATGTTGGTACTAAACTAAACTACGTGTTGCTGCATGTGGCTTTGCAGAGCTGGAGCTGCTAACCGAGGGGTGAAAATTGAAAAGCAGCTTAATTTTGGTATCTACCTGTTCAAAGCAAGAGAGGAAAAATACAAAAAAGGAAAAGACAGTAAGTAAGTCACATCTAGTCACATCTCTAGTAAAATTCATCTGCGAGACAATAGTGGAGCTGAAGAGACAGGGAGTCCCGAAGGGTTTAACCCCTCCTCTGCAAAACAAAGTAAATTATTTGACTTCTTGAAATGTCTGCTGAAATGTAATAAAATATGAAGGGGGTAAGGATCTTCATCTCATTAATATGAAGGCCCAGCAAATGTCATTTTCTAAGCTGCTTTGGGAAATGGGATTCTTTTTAGATTCCAGCGAATAGTTCGCAGTCACAGCACATTGCTTTAGCATCACATTTCCCTTCCTCCTGCGTTACACGCAGCTTACTTTAAACAGTAGAATGAGTTTATTTTGGCTCCATTCCTCTGTATGAGCAGAGAGAATTTTGATTTGCTATATATTTCACTACTACTGTAGATTCCCTCTCCATTTTAAATGGTAGTTTATTAAGATTAAGTGCTTTCTTATGTAGATGTATTGAAAGGGCCTTTGATTTGGTTTAAATTAAATTTGATTCAATTAAAATGTAAGCCAGATTGAAGCACTTTTGTGAAAGGAAAATGAAAAAGGATCTCTGAAAGAGAACCAAAGCTACAATGCGCATGGAATCAGAAGATTGCTATCAGGTAGAGAGAGAGAGGTTTTGAAAATTGGGTACCAGAAAAATTGCTTGCAAGTAGGACTTTAACCTTATGGTTTCTGCCTGGCGCACACAAAGAGCCCGTCAGGTGATTGGTACCCAAAGACATTATCCAGAAGTCAGCGTCTGGCTGGGTCATACCTACTATTGCCTCATTAGCATTCAGCACCATTGTTCTGGCATGAAAGAGAAAAAGCAAAAAAGAAAGGAAACATGAAAGGGAAGATTAAAGGAGGGGAATGAGAGCAGGGAAAAAGAAAGGTGTGTAGCAGTGCTGTGAACCTATTCCTTCCTTCCTTTCTGCCTTCCCCTCTCGACCGACACAAAAATGCAGACACTAGGCTTGCACCAGCTTCTGTAGCTGGGACAGAAGAGAGCTGTGCACAACTGCCCTTGCACATGGCGATAATTGACAGACAGCCCCTGGCAGCGAGCAGGAGGGACTTCAGATATCATTTCAGTCTGAGGAGGAATGCGTTTTCTGCCACGGGACTCTGGACTTCCGGTGGGACACGTGCTGCCACGTGCTCCAGGTTCTTGAGTGCCTGGTCTGCAAGCTTGTCTTATAGCCTGGGGTCTTGTTACGCCTGGTGCTGAAAGCCACACAAACGTTAATCGGCTTAGCGTTGTTCGGCTTAGTGGAGCTTGCCCTGACTCAAACCATTGCATTCTGGGTTCCTGGGGGACTTCAATTTGAGCAGAATAGCTGTGGAGCCACATCTCAGTGGAACAGGAGCAAAATTAGGCGGATTAACGATGATCCTTGCCTTGAGCGGTGTAACTTGGAACCAAATAACAAGTGCTTTAAGCCACTTAAAAAGTGTTGCTGTGCAGCCAGTTCAGGGGTTAAGAGCTCCAGGAGCCCCCTAAAATTCCTGTGTAACAAGACCCTTGGTTTCTTGCTGTTCCCTATAGTGTATAAAGGGGGTAGGCCTATTGTTTTATGAAACGTGGCTTTGGAGAGGAGGAGGCAAGTGCTGTCTTCCCAGTGTAATGTTCTTTTTGTCACCGTAGTAGCCTGGCTATATTTTTGGCACTTCTGACCTCTTTCTTTAAAAGCTTGGATCAGATCTTGGACAGCTTAGCTTCCCTTGAGAAATGCTTTGCTCCACAAATAGTTTTGATGAGCTCAGGGGCCTTCCTCCCAGGGTGGGAATACGATCCATTAGGAGGAACAGTACCATGATCGTGTCTAAAGATTGCAACCTCTGTCCCTTTGGGCTGGGAGGCTGGGGAGGAGATTTCCTTTGATCAGCTCCAATATTTACTCCTCAGCAGTGTCAGAAACCTTTTCCTCCTCAGTGTGGAAAACAGTCCATTTAGAGTATTATTCATTTGCATTTGTATTGCATAGTGTCTAGGAGCCTCCGTTAAGGACCTGAGCACTGTACAGATGCACAGCAGAAAGGAGGCCTCTCTCCCACAGGGCTTATACGCTGAGTATAAGACATGGGACTACAGGTGGGGAAGGAGCAGAGGAAAGCTGTAAGGCTTGGTTTGTCTTGGTCCTTCTGGAGAATTGCTTTGTAGCACTTGAAAGGAGATCACCAGAAACACAGCTTTGTTGTGGTTTTTACCACAATGTTAAATCTCAGGGTTGCTGCAGATAGGTACTTGTGGCAGCATGCAGCTACACTGCACGTGGCGGCAGGCCTCGGGGGTGCACCAGGGCAAGGGCATGCTCGAGTTCGGCTTTCTGAGCTAGCTGCCAGTGACCGGCTAAGGCTTGAGCAGGACACGCACTAAGGAGATACCGACAGAAATGGTCAGCGGATCTGGACTCTGGTACACCCTTGAGTTTGCTGCAGGTAGGGGTAGAGCTGCTCTAATTAAAGTGTCCCAAGCATCTCGTGTATCAGTCCCCACGCTTAAAAATGGCATTCAATGACTTTTAGTTAAAGCGCCCCCGCCACCAATTTTAAGCATGGCGATGCTGACACCTAAGGCGCTGGAGTCTCCTGGAGCGTGGGAATTACCACACTCCAGCAGATTCGATTAACTACAGCGGGTCACAGTAGCCTCGCTGGTCGTGCATAGGCGCCCAGGAGCTTCAAGATGTGAATGCTGGTCTGCCAGCAACTGAACGGTGGCCGTTAATTCATTTCACATGGGCCTTGGCAGGGAACAGCGGCTTTTGGTCGCTGCTGAGACGGAGTTAGAAATAGCAAGCCTGAGACGCAAGGCTTCATGTTGTATTGTCTACAGCCGGAGCAATGCAGCCACCTACAAACCACTGGGGGGGTGCCTCGTTTTGTTTTCAGAACAGTTAGTACCGTGCACGCGCACACTTAATCTCAGACACGATGGTGACATTGTATTCGGTGACCCCTCGTGTCACTTGGTAGGGACTCCTGTCTCACAGCACTGATACACCACCGACGAACCATTGTGTCCTGTTTTGTTAGTTATGTACAAATGAGGAGCGTTTCATGTTCTCATTTACATAATTTGCATCTTTAGAGCGTGTGAATATTTATTTGTTTACAGGCTGCCAGGCAGTTCAAGTACTTCAACTCTGAGACACTTCTCTAAAGGGTGGGTTTTTTTCTTGTTAGCTTGGAGAAAACAGTCCTTCAAAAACAAATGGAAAGTTTAACTAATATTAAGATACTGCTGTTAGAAACCCCAGCTGCAGGGAAATTCAAGATCTGGTTGACATTTCATCCCAATTTAATTTATTGTACTTGGATACTGTGTTCTTAGTGCGTTGTGTAGCACTGCATATCACACAAGCACCAAGTGCTCTCCGTAACTCAGGTTATTCCTATTTCATACCTGTGAAGTTAGTTAAATGTGCAGTAGCTTCTGTTCCTTTCCACCTGACAACAGTACAGAAGGTGTACATCCCCAGCCATGTCATTTTTTGGTCTAAACACCTTCTGAAATCTCAAGTAGCCCAGATTTCTAAAAGGAAACCTTGAAGGATGCCAAATCCACTTGTGAAAGCAAAACAATGAAGATTGGGTTTAAAAAGTAGCCTTTAGGAACTACTTTTCTTAAGAAAATTTTAGGGTTCAGCGTTTGGGATTTAAGTGCATAAATACATACAATTCTTAGGAGCAGCAGTCCTATATTTTGTGATTGTACATTAGGAACAATAAATAGACTATAGCTAAATGCATTAGGTGTTATGGGGCCGTAATATACAGTATGTATTATTGTTAATTCACGTAGCCAGCACACACTTTAATAGCTGTGAAGGAACCATTACAGTGCACGCTGCGAAGGCATATTAAAACAATACACAAAAGTCACTTAAATCCTAATGGGTCCTTTGACATATAGTAATATGAGATCCAAAAAGTACGTCTCCGACTACGCTGTGGGTTAATGGCACCCATATTATGTTTTGATTTTCTGCAGTATTATTGTAAAAGAAATTACAAGACTGAATATACACTGCAGCTGTACATGTGCTGTGGTGTGTGAACACAGCTTGACATGTAGTAAAATGAGTTATTTTAGACTGAACCAGATCAAACAAGATTTACACTTTCACTATTATCATATAAGGAAACGGTCGTGGTAGTTTGATGTTGTTAACCACTTTTGAAGATCTTTCTCTGATTGAAAAAAAAAGTAGCTGTGTATTAGATGGGTGCCAGCTAGACCAAATAACTCAATGCATTTCAAGGAGGTGAAATGTCCAAAACCTTTGACCTCAATAAACATGGTAACCCTTGGATAAAGAATTTTTCAATTACCGGAGACAAAAGCTTGGTGGCTAGCGGGAGGTCAGATACAGCATCTGTTGAACAGAGGGAAAAACAGGCACTGAACAATGCAAGAGGTTAATAAACAGGACAAATACGAAAGATGCAATTTCACTAGCGTAATCCTCAACACAATAGCTTATCTTAAGAATGATACACACAGGAGCAGTGATCAAGACTTAAATATCAGCTGGAAAGCAAAATTGGGCCTAAAAAGGACAGCATTAATAAAGCCAGGACTGAGATAAAAAGGAAGCATTGCATGGGAAATCTGTTTGTCGATGGAAATAAAACTATAGCGGGGTAAGATCAAGAGTGTTTTTAAAGTTGCAGCAAGTTCATATCCTGAAAAGCCGGGCTGTAGTATTTTCTTATTTAATATATTAAATAAATAAATAAATAATGAACTCCCTTTGGGGGGATTTCAGGAGTGTAAAAATCAAAGAACTAATCCCTTTACTCTGATGCTACGAAGGAAATCCGCTAATCCTCATGAAAGCCCTGTATATCTGGTGGTTACATCAGCGCAAAGATTTTTTTTGACTGACTCTCCTGTAGACGTACCTGTCTTGGAAGAGCGATGCAACAGGCTGGCCCTGGAAAGGCTGCTCTTTCAACACGGAGCACGGCGCAGTCCCTTTGAACATGCCTTGCATTTGATTTCATATGAATGGGTCGTTATTTAGTGATTCAGATAGTCATTGCTATTTGTTTGCCAGCCCCCGTTCATCTCGGTTGCACCGCACGAAGACAAAAGTTCAAAGGGATGTACCAGCATGTTGAGCTGTGCCACTGCTGATGGCCAACTTCAGCCGCCCCTGCCAGCAAGAGTTACAAGCATGTGGGCCTGGAGCTTCCCTCGCATGCTCTTCAAATCATTACAGCTTCAATGTGTTGTCAGGGAGAAGTTCAACGTGAGAACGATGCATGGTAGAAGATGTTTCCTGCCACCGGTTCTTGTGCAGAAGATGTTTCTTGCCACCAACTGGGAACAGTTCAAGTTGCTTGGATTGAACTAAATTGGTCCGATATAATTTGTGTCCAAATCAAAGGCCGAATCCGAAGAGCAAATTTGCAGGTGCCTTCTGAAAAGGGCCATGAGCTTTCTTTCCCTCCCCTCCGTATCACCGTCTCGGGGGTGGCTGCATCTTCCTCATCTGTATTCAAGCCTACCAGGCCAGTAGCCTACACCTGCTGGGAATGTGCTGTCTGTCTGTCCTCCTCCTCTGCCTGTCAGCAGTGGGCAAGAACTGGAGCTTCACTGTAACGAGAGAGAGCAGAAACCTCCCGATTTTAAAACAAAAATATTGGAGGGGGTTCGGCATGAAGGGAAATGCGTTCGCACGTCCCTAGCAGTGAAGAGTCCTCCAGTTATACCTCCCTTTACAAGCGGTGCCTCTCCTTTTCTTTGGGATTAATTACATTGTCTTTTCTCTCGTTCTACAAATGCATTGCTATTTCTAGTAGACACAAAACAGGGATATTAATGGGCGGAAGAGAAAAATGTGCCTTCGAGGGATGGCTGGCGCCGACCAATTCTTTGTGTTGGTGTTTTGTGCCAGGACTGGAGGAAACGCATGCAATGCCTGCTCCTCACCCTGATTTTCAGTAAAACCCAGGGATATTCTAGGGATTTATTTTCTCCCCTCTCCTTTGGACCAGCCGGTTCCCCATTTTTGTGCTGCCCCGCTGTTCTGCCTGTAGAGCTACCTCTGCCTCCACAAAGAGCTGATATCAAATGCAAAGGGGAAAGGAGAATGCCTTTGACACAGCAAGCAGCAGAGTGGGAAGGGATCACCATGGCAGCAATATTAAGCACAAAGCCTCCTTTTCAGTTATTCTCATAACCCACCCACTCCCAAATAGTATTTTTTCCCCCTAAAGGTGATGCCTGTAATGATGGTCAGGCACAAGGTCCTGATGCCAGGTTCAGGAATGCATTACTGGATTAGGTTTTTTTTTATTATTATTATTATTATTATTGGGTTCAGGGCTATCTTGTAAGATCTGTGTCCTGGGTTTCGGGCTGGTGCGGTGAAGGACACAGACGCAGTTCCCAAGCTGGGTGTTAGTTTACCCTACTGCCAGGCCACTTTCCCTCCCCAGATGACATTTTTCTTTTTGCTTGCCTGACGATAGTGAATAGCTGGCCATTGTGTCTGGGTTTTCAGTGAGACCCAGCAGGGAATGAGCTCATGAGTGAGACACCTTAGCCACAAGCTACATAAAATGCACTTAGGTTTCTCATAAAGTCCTGGAACTGCAGTAGGTTTGAGATAATTACACCACTATTATGCTTGATTGCTTAAATATACTTTAAGAATTCATAAACAAGCATAGGATGTTCATGAAATAATAATGAAATAAACATAGAAAATGCATATTTCCATTTCAAATTTAGATTAGGCACCTCTGAGTTCAGTTCATCATTAATTTTGCTAAAATATGGTGTAAATAATATGACTATTTAGTTGCAATATGCTCTGCAAGACTTGTTGGCCTCTTCAATATACCTTGCATGAATACTAATCACTTTTACCCTTTCATTTTTTCAGATCATTGTTAACTTAAGCAGCAGTTTCGGCTGTTGCAGTTGCGATGTGCTGGCTGTGTGTCAGGGAGGGGGCTTAAAAAGGATAATGGGGCTGATCCGAGGTTACTCTGAAACGTATGCATTCATCCAACCACTGTGACTGTCATATGCTCCCAAGTCAGAATCGTAACGATTTACGCTCATCATTCACTGGTGTCATTGACTGTCCCAAGTTGCAGGACAGTGAAAGATCATAGTAATTTTGCTAGCTGAGGGAGCTCCTCTTCAGCTGAAGTAGTGACAGGCACATGGTGCTACTCCAAGAGCTGAACACGCAGCTCCAGATGAAAGCCAGTGTCGTCTCTTTATGTGGGTTTTTTTGTCTGCTCATGCACACTTTACACAAATATCTCTGTTAGATCAGTCAAGCTGTGCTGAAGGTGGGCAACACAGTTCCCACCTGCCCAATCTGCATCACTTTCCACAGCACCCAATGCGGTCGTACCCAAACTTCAAATGTGCACAGTGAGAACGGTTGTGGTGGATGCCTCTTGAAATGTTAGCACTCTTTTGCTATTCAGTACTAAGGTCCACTTGAAAATATCCTTTTAACAAGCTGCTTGAAAATAGCTGATTGCTTTTTTCAACCCCAGCCTCAGGAAGATGCCTTGCAATGCAAAGCAGAAAGTTGCAGTCATTTTGTCTTTCAGAGTATGCACCCATTTATTCTCTGGGGTAAGCAAGTTACGCCAGGTCCCCAGGTTCAGGACCCTGCTTTGTGCCATCCCCTCTGACTTGAGGTTGGTCTTTGGGGAGAGAGAGGATATGTCCACGCTGCTTTCCCTTGCTTGTGGCGGTACAGTTTTTAAGCAATCCATGCCCTCGTGCTCCTGCTCCACACGTGGAAAACCTAGAAATGAGCTGGGGAAGTTGCTTTTGGATGTCCCCCCATACACCTGACTCAGACAGTCTGGAGACAGACAGCTCAGGGGCAGAGGTGGGAGGGGTACTTCCATAGTCATGTCCTTGCTTGGGCCATGAAGTGCAAGGATGAGAGGTGAGACAGACTGCAGAACCGTATGGGGGCACCATAGATGTATTGGGAGCATGGATAGATTGATAGGCCGGGACTTGGGTGACACAGGTTCTATCCCCACTCTGCTACTGGCCTGCTAGATGACCCTAGGCAAGTCACTTTGCTCTCTATGCATGAGTGGCCCCATCTATGAAATGGGGCTAATGAGTTCAACCTCTGCTCTTAAGTACTTTGAGAGCTGCTGACAAAGACTGCTGTGTCTGAGCAAATGTATTTATCACTCAGTATGTGACCTCTTGTGGGGTGGGACACAGATGCAAATGCGGGTCTCAGATTAATGCATCTATCCGTTTGGACTGTTATTTCTTTCCTCAGTATTATATAAGGAGCTCTTCAGCGTTGCATTTGTTTAACAAATGCACTTTCCAACATATGCTGTTCCTCCATCATGGATATCATCCTAAACTTCTCATACTTCCTTCAGTTCCTGCTAGAACAAATCATATTTGTCAATTGTTTTGCATTTTCAGTTGAACATGATCGTTGAATAGAGAAGAAAAATGCACAAAGGAGCTGTAGCAGAGCACTAGGGTGCTCGCTACTGGTAATAGTAATAAGGGCAGCTGCCAATCTTCAGGGCAGCACAGGTGTGGATTGCTGGGGCAACCAATAGGGTCAGCTGGCCCAGAAGGAGGCAGGGCCTGGCCTTTATAAGCAGCCAGGCTGAGGCCAGAAGGCAGTTGCCCTCTGGCAGCCTGAGCAGCAGGAGTCCTGCTGCGGAGCGGAGCAGAGCCGAGCAGCCTGACCGCCTGAGCGGCTGCATGATGATACGGGGTGGAGAGAACCCTAAAGTAGGTATGAGGGAGGGCCAGCGTGGCAAGGAATTTATGTTATAGCCAGGAGGCTTATTTTGTGTTACAGCCGGTTGGCTCATGGCTTTGTGTTTTCTGTTTGGATGTTTGTGTAAGACCGGAGGACCGGGTGAGGCTGTAGGGGTTGGAGGAGGCCTCAAAGGAGCTCCCCAGTAGAGGGCACAGCAGTTTGTGCACTGGAGAGTGGCACTGGCTTTTGGGGTGTCCCGACCCCAGCCCAGAGTGGGCGGCATCGGGAGTAAAGCCCACTGGGCGTAGGACCCGGGAAAGGGGTCTGAAGGCCAGGTTAGGCTGAGGCTGCCTGAGCCCAATTGGGAGGAGCCCGAGCAGGGCGTAAGACCCCTGAGGAGGGTCAGGAGGCCAGGCACGGCTACAGCCACCTGAGCCCTGACCGCGGGAAGCGCGAGGAGACAGGCCCCAGCGGGGGCACTGCCTGTACGGGAAAGGCCCCAGGAGGAGGACAAGCCTGTGGAGAAGCCCCGGAGAGGGTGAGTATCTTGAGAAGCCGTGGTGAGGGCAAGCACCAGATTAGAGAGAGCCCGGTGAGGACGAGCATACTAGTAAGACGTCCCGGAAGGGGTCACTAAGGAAGAGAATAGACACAATAATGTCCGTAACACCTGAGAGGCTTGGGGCAAGGTATTGGGGTGGAAGGAGCCACGCGTAGCCCATAGGGCTGGGGTGCACCAGGTCACTCCATACAGCATAGGGGCCAGGATAAACAGAGCACCGTGTCCAAGCGGGACAAAAGGCAGCCTCCATTATAAAATTAGATGACAGCAAAGACATGGCAGGCGAGAACAAGGGTGCTGGATCGCCTACTTGGCACAGTAGGGGGCGTTAGAGAGATCACGGCCACTCCTGGGTCCCTGCCTCGTGACAAGAGCATTCTTTCTCCTTTTTTTTTTGTAAATACTCTGTTCCTCTTGCATGTACTTTGTGAACAGTAACAATTGAAACATTTTATATTATCTTGACACTCTTATTCCCTACAATTTTTGCCTTAGACTTTGCAAGCATACTTCTCCCCTACATATAATCCCTACTTCTTGCTAAGAGCCCAGTGCCTAACAATGCCAACTTTATCATGCTGTACTCCATATCCAACTCCAGGCAACATGATGCATCCACTTACGGCATGACTAATGGTTTTCGGGGCTTGACCACACTTCCTACATTACTTGCTTCTGCTCCTGTTCTCAGTAATAACAATGATGACAGTCCTGTGATGGGTCTAGAAGGCATGAACTTGAAGCTTCAGTCAGGATGCATGCTGAGGACAGTCCCTAGTGAGCTCAGCTGTCAGTGGGTCCCTGGTCATTCAGGCTGGGGAGATGAAACAGGTAGCTGTAGTGATAGCCACATCATTCCCACGCATGCTGTTTGCGGTAGAAGCTGGTGTGCCATCGCCCTGCTAGCCCAAGATACTCGGCACCTCCTTACTGTGTCTATATAGTGTATGCGAGTGTGTGTACAGCAGGGATGGCCAATGCACAACACATAGGAGACGGCAGATCAGGGAATACAGCAGCAGAAAGAGCAAGGAGCAGAGAGCAGAGTAGTGGACGAGGCAGGGAGCAGAAAACAGAGCAGCAGACCATCAGGCAGGGAGCACAGGGCAGGGGTAGGGGATCAGAGCAGCACTTACGGAGGGTGCAGGACTTACCTTGTGGCATGCCTGGCCAGCCGGTTGGCCCCACTGGTGCCCAGGCTATGAATGGCCAAGCCAAGCTTTGTCACAGAGACGAAACTTTCTGTTATTTCCATGACATTCACTCTGAATCATAGCACAGCTCTTCTCTGGTGCGTAGCGTGAGAAGAAATCGTGGTTTCGGGAGTACCGTGGTTTGGTAATACCCCCCGAGTGGTAGATATGCTCTTCTCCATTGGGGCCAAGAAAAGTCAATGGCAGAGGAAAAGATTTTTTTTTTCAGAGAACCAAATGAAATAATGAGATTTTCCTGCTTCGGTGGGTGAGACTGAATTTATATCAGGAGCGAATAGAAAGGTAAACAGGCATCATCACCTGGTACGGTAGCCGTGTCGCCCAGCATGCTTTGCTTCCCATCAAGCACATTAGACATGGAACCCAAGAGCAAGGATTCGTTAGAACTACACATACTTAAGACCAAAAATTACAAGTAATTTTCCTTTCATCTCTCCCCATTTAGATTCAAAATCATCATCCTCTGTGATATCACGCTTTCCTACAGCAATATGCTGTGATTACTCTTTGTGTCATGGAGGTAATGCTATGAAATTACTGACTATCTTTAGGCAAACTAGCCAGTGATATGGATAAAATCACATTTCTCTTGGACTGATTGCTATCCATCAGTTGACTGTTTTTGTACTGTTTCAGAGTTTTACTGGAAACTGTCACTTAACTCTAAATTTTAAATGAGCCGTAGAATTTTGTATTTCTTGTTTAATGCATTCCCAGGTTGCCTTTTTGCACTGCTACATTACATGTTGTGTTCAGTTGTCAAATGTATCAGTGATTAATCTGTCCCAGTAAGATTAAGAGGCAGCTTTAAAAACACTCCAGAAATAAAGCTACACTTGTCATGAAACTAGCCAGCTTTGATTTCCATTTTGTCATACAAATACAGCTATTACCTTTTATTTTTTGCTTTGGCTTTCAAAATAAGCAAACCCCCCTCCCCCACTGGACCTTTCCAGTATTTTGCCAGGCAAAAATACACAAAAAATTGAAGCAATGGGGGGAAAATGATTTTCCCCTACCATTAAATAAGGAACTTCACTGCGGTATGGAAAACAGTGCAATTCCTAGAACTACCATCTCCATTCCTAACTGCAAATATTCTTCATGAAACTTCTTCAGGCCTACCTCTGTCCATCTTCTTCATATTAATGTAATCTGTATCTAGATCTCTCTCTCTCTCTCTCATATATATAATATGTGTGTCTGAGCAAATGTATTTATCACTCAGCATGTGAGCTCTTGTGGGGTGGGACATGGATGCAAATATATATATATATATATATAGAGAGAGAGAGAGAGAGAATATAGATATATAGATATACCAGTTATAGATATATAGATATTGACTCTCTCTCTACATATGGTCAAAACATTTGTGAGGAGTGTGTGTATATGTGTATACACACACAGAATATATATGCCTGATGACCCCAGGAAATATATATCCTCACAAAGAGTAAGGTTTTGGCCTTAATAAAAATGTATGTGGTTATATTTACTAGTTAATGTTCATAGCAAAAGTATTAATAAGGAATCAAAGAAATGAAATGATTTGTCTGAGGTCACATGTGAAGTATGGGGCAGAGGGAGGAACCTTCTCATTTCCGTTTTGTTGCCTTGAACACAAAGCCGCCTTTCCTCTCTGAGAAGGTAACTTTGCATTTTTTGTTATACTGTTAGTATACGTTTAGGCCACTGTATGTAATTTGTATGAGTTATGTTATGTCATTTTCCTATTTTAATATCTCTATCCCATATGTGGTGTTAACACAGACAATTTGCATTAAGCAGCATATGATATGGTATAATATAATTCACGGATGGGGTGAGTGTCTGTGTAGCGCCTCTAAGAGGTGCAGAACTCATAACCCAAACAGAAAGTGCCTTTAAACCACTTCTGTCTCCTCCTAATCCTGGGATATTTCAGAGACTATAGAGGACCCTAAAGTCGCTTGACCAGCTGTGCTGGGTCCGTGTACGTTGTGAGTCTCCCCACGTTGTTCTTTGGGTGACTTTGTAGTCCAGACCCTCTGTGGTGTTCAATTCAAGAGGCTGCCAAGGACAGACCCTATAAACCCCAAGAGACAACTTTATGGCTGTTTTTGCCTTTGCCTTTACTAAAATCATTTTCCCTTGGCCAGATATTGAGTTTTTGGCCCCTTTTCCTACGCCATAGTGCTTTTGTGTAGGAAAGGAGGTGAATGTTTCGCCCACAGATAACATTTTTCATCCCAAGCACTTTAAGTGAAAATGATGATTGTTTTAGTCTTATTCTTTCAGGGAATTTCATTTTCCAATAAATTGAAAATATGCAGCATCTAAGCACTTGCTTTCCACATTCCTTTTAGGAGTGAAAGCTTCTGTAGTATCCTTGCAGATTTTGACTTTCACTCCAAGCTAATATCTAATTTTTAAAAATTAGTTTACAATCAGAGCTGGGTGATTCCAGGGCACACTTGGCTCACCTCGGACTTGGCGAGCCATCAAGAAAATTTGTCAGGTTCTCAATGACGGCATGCGTTAAAAAGGCTGCCCCTATAAAAATGTGATTAAAATGCTTAATAGGGTTAAGGTTTTGCCCAAAGCATTTTGAATTTCTATGGCTTAACACATCTTCAGGATGACATGTCACGCTTGGCTTTCTCAGCAAGTCCTTTATGCAGATTAAATGTAAACACTTCCGAAATGATTGATCGTATGTAGTTTGTGTATATAAAATGTTATGGCTCTGTCTCAACAGCACGCCTCAATTTGTAGAGCTTGAACCCATCCGCTGGACCTATGTTGTATTGAGATCCACGTGACAGATTACACAGCCATGTGATAAATTATTTCTATCCTGCTTTACTGGCCACCTCCCTCCCTCCCTCCCGATTAATGCATTTGTCCCCGGGATAGTTTCTAACATTTCAAACCTTTGAGAAGCTTCAGCCTCTCAAATTGCCTTTCCTTTTTTCTTTTTAAATCACTCCATCCCAAAAATGAATCCTCCTCTGCTTCCAAACGTGGGACTCAGTTCCCTGAGGCACTGTTGAATCCTGCAGTATTAGCAGACCTAACATTTCATAAGACATCAAGGTTATGAATGGGAACTTCTTTATGAGATGGGGGAGATTCCCAATAGGATACCCAGCACTCTCCTCCTGTCCTGAAGGGTTCAGAGATGACCGTAATATCGCCATACACAGATGTCAATTTAAGTTCTTGTTGCAGTGGCACCGACTGGGACAGCAGGCCTGGGGCAGCACAAGAAAGTTTTAATACCCGTGCAGCTTATTCTGCTTCTCTACAAGAATGAACTACCTTGAAATAAGGATTTTTCCTGGAAGTGTAATTCCTTCTGCACCTGAAGGGCTTGCTTTCTGCTTTAACAGCACCTGGAAGACAAAGCCGTGCAACCTTGGTATGTTGACAAGCCGTCAGCAAGTAATGTGGCCCTCTCAGGCTTGCTGTGAGAGTCTCCTCTTCCTCACCATCCTCTACTTGCACCCCCAGTTTGCAGTTGGCAAACTCTATTTGCAGAAGTTGTAGGCTGCATTTCCATGCCCAAACTCTCTATACGAGCTCTTCCTCATGACTGGCTTCTTTCCACTTGTTCTGGCCTGGATGCTCCACTCCTGCCAAATTTTTTTTCAAGCACATCTCAAATCTCTTTTTAGAAAATGCATCTTTCCTTTTCCTGCTATAACCAATCATATTCTAAAATGAAATGCGGACCAAGCTAATGAATGTCAGTATTTTAAGGTATTTGCCTGAAATGTCATTGTCAGTCAGTGTTAAAATACTGTACCGTGCTGTCCGCATGCAGTATTAATCGGGGGACATTCCTACTGTAATTCTTAAACTAAGGTGTTCCAAATTGATTTGGACTGAGAATTTTTGTGGTGTATTACCATGCAAAATGCAATTAAAGTATCTAGAGACTAGCTCTCAATCCATGCAGAATGCCGGTGGAAGACGACCGCTTTGTATGCCTGTCAGTGTTAGGAGATTACATTGCTGCCCACCACTACCGGCATTTGAGAGACCTTCATGTAAAATCAATAGTAATAGCAAAGTTCACAGTCTTACTTAGCCCTTGAAATACAATGTAAATCAGACCTAGCTATTGGAGAAGTCTTATACTGACTTCCTGTACCGGGTGAATTTTTATCCTATGTTTATTTCATAAAATTATATAAACAAGGGCTAATATGACACTTCAGAGATGGAAAGGGCAGCTTCATTTATAGATATATCTTTTCTTTCAGTGCATGAGATTAAATCTCAGAAACATTAATGACAGTTTTATGCACTTGTCAAGGGGAAAATGTGCCTCTCAGTATTTCTAGAAATGTATTTTATTAGCAAAACTAAGAACACAAGATGTAATTTGGCCTTTCAGCCAATTCTCTTTAAATAACAGGCTATAGGGGTATAATTGTTGTGTTGAAGAAGCTACTTAGATTTTCAATTATACCTAGGGGTTGGGATGCTGTGTAAAGCAATTATGGTTGAGTATATCAACTGTTTCCCCTTACTAGCATAACAAGAAGGCAAGGAGCAGAGAAAATATTTGTATATTTTATAGGCTATTGCTTCCAACGTTGGTATCATAGCGCTAAAATTTCAGATGATTTATCAGAACTTGGGAATCCTCTCTGTTCAGCAAGAATGGCTCTACGGTTTGGTTTGGTTTCCTTGAAAATCCTTAGCATTACAGATAGCAGATGGACAGGAAATGATAGAGATGAGATATACAGATTGGTTAATCTGATTTGGAAATGTTTGGATATACAGATTTGTTAAGCTGATTTGGAAACAGTTGCCTAACATGTTTCACAATCAGTTCAGAGGCGATAGTTTGGACTAATCTTTGCAAGAAGTCTGGGAGGAGCTTCACAGGGCTTTGAGGCTTGCTCATAGGACCAGCTGCAAGACCAAAGTTGTATCTTGCAAAAAAAAAATGTTGAGATATTGGAACAAAAACATTTTGAAGTAAAATGAAATGCAGGCCTTTTGATAATGTTTAAGTGAAAAACCAAGAACAAAAGCTCCACCTGACTCCAGAACTAAGTCATGCAGTGCTTGGGGTGCAAATGCATCATGTGAATGAGGGGATGTAGGGCCTTGGACTCTGGTGAGTGATGTCACAGGAAAGTGTAGTTTGCTATTAAGGGGTGAGCAGATTCTCTTTGACCTGAAAAGATAGCATTTTTCTTCATGCGAACGAAGGGTGTGAAGTTTTGTTCCTCTTTAATGCCACTGGACTGAACTGTCTCTCCATGGAGTACAAACAGGGGGTTCTGGTAATCACCGTACTAAAAGCATGCTTGCAATGAAGAAGCTCCTTAGTAAGAACTTTGCAAAGCGAAAAGCTACTAAATGTTAGTGCCGCATGTTTGTGGCTTTGCCAAGCTCATGGCCCTGGTATATCAAGCCAGCATGGATTTCCACCCTGGTTTCTTCCACTTCTTATGAAGATTTCTGAGAGCCAAATCCTGCCTTGGCATATACTAGTGCTTGTGTGTTGAGGTAAATGCAGCATTGCCCACTTGCTCTGGAAGTTGGCCTTACCCTTTCAATTACAAGTCTGCTGGGGAAAAGCAGCCTAGGGTGGGATTTCTGTTGGAGCCTCTCTGAAAATGTGCCATCAGGAATGGCTACCAAGAGGGTTGAAACCCTAAATTAGCTGAGTCTGGAAAGCTTTGAGACTGAAGCAGTGCTCTTATAAACACACAGGGGTCGTAATCCTAGCGTTTTTGCATTAGGCACATTCTGGGAACTGGGATTTGTGAGCTTTAAGTAAATATAAAAATCAGCTAATGAATGGCTGTCACAAGAAATGTGCACGTCGCATTATAACGCAGAATTACAGTAGCATCGGTATGCGAAGTGTCCCCCCACGTTCTTGATGTTACTGCATGATGCGAGTGGAATAGCTCAGGAAATTTCTCTCTTCTAATTCCCTGTTTACCGGTCGGGTCTCTTCCTGAGACCTTTCAGGACAGCGGAAAGCTCTCAGCGAGGGGCTTGATGGAAATTTCAGCGGCCCACGGTTAATGGCTTTCCTCGTCCACATTTTCATTCCTTACATGGCGCTGTTCAGTGGTGACACCCCTTCCTGGCTGCATAGCATGCTATTTCTAAAGGGAACATGTATTTTGTGAATGGAAAATATTCGTTTGGGCATAGCCTTCGCCTGCCGTATCCATCTCATAGCTGCATGACAGCAAATCCCGAACTCCTGTAGTTTTACATTTCTCATGTGAAATACTGCCAACAAAGAAATGCAGATCTTCAAGAACAGTGCTGTGCATCACGTCTGTTTTCTTTATGGATGTCTTGCAGAGTGTGGGGGAATGAGGCCAGCATTATGAACAAGACTGTGTTAAACGCGCCAGGCGCGCTCCTCGTTATTGTCTAATATTTATTTGCATTCTGGTATTTCCTGTGTGCCCCGGCCGAGGTCAGAGGTGCATCAAGCTCTGCATCGCAGTCATCAAACTGTCCAGCCCTCAGACTAAGCAGGTAAGACTTGGAGAAGAGTTGGATTAAAATGGGCAGAGGGAGGTGAATTACCTTGCGCCGCACTGCCCAGGAGCTGACAGCAGAGTTGAAGCACCGTGATTCCCGCACACGTGTCCTGTCCACCGGACCACGTTCCCTCTCCGCGCACAGCGCATGATCAGTCCCCTGCGGGTGTGTGCCGAAATAGCCCGTGTCCATCTGGATGGTTCATTTGCCTTTCATTCATTATTCAAAAAAGACATTTGGCAGAAAAATGACTCCGTGCTGCTGGTGCCACCCGTAACAGGAAGGCTATGCTTTAGTATTGTTATTTTGAGCAGACTAACACTATGCTGGAAAGCCTTGTGATTATCCTAGTAAACTTCTGATTTCAGGCAGACTATGGATTGAGCCTTCCTGATTACAGAAACATTTACAACCATGGGAAACCAGGTAAACATCAGGGGTTTTATTGGTTTTATGCAGGACAAGTGGAATTCAGTCTGGTCTGAAGATTCACCGTGTTCTCGCTGTGATATGTTCTTCTGCCTACAGTGACACCTGCTGAGACTGTATTGGATTGTTATTTTATAATAGCCTTTTTCAGAATTAATTACATATCTGTAATCAGGCAACCATAGCTGCTGTTTATGAGCAACATCTCATGTACAACTGTGAACAAGTGAATGAGTGCCAATTAATTTCTGTATTATTTAAGGCACAGAATGCTAGCCAGGGCAGCAGTATCCCTCACTGTCTTTATGAATAGTCCTTTGATATCTTTAACATCCGAGGAAATCAAAAGGAAGCAGATAAAGCAGGACGACACTATACCATGTTATCTGAAGGATGTTGCCTTGTAATTGTGCACTTTTCTCAGAGGCAAATTATAGTATTCAGTGTTAGAAAGGCAACACTGATATAAGAAGGATTTAAACCAATAATCTTTTGGGCTAGAAGGGAAGCATGATGATGCAGAATATTTAAAATGGCCTCCCTTTATCAAAACAGCTTTCCTTAGAGTCACTGAAAATGATACTGTCTCTCTTTGTGTTTTCTTTTCTTTTTCAAATGATGTCATAGGGTTAGGGCAGGACCGTTCTGAAAACATTTTGAGTTCTCAAATAGAAATAGAGGGTCGCAAATGGAATATACGGGAATGCTTTTATTTTCATACGGTTATAATCCTGCTTGCAGAACTCCCTCTGTTATTTCTTGAGAAGGAGACCCTTTTTTCCCCCAGGGCACTCACCATCTAATAAGTGAGGACCCAAACCTGACCTGCTTGAACGTTGTTGGGACCTGGAGGATGACGTGCTGCTGTAGAGCCCGCCAGGATGGGGCTGAGGTGACATCACCGGTGTTTGCTACAAAGACAGGGCAGTAAAAGGCTGGCTTGAATCAGTTTGCCAGATGATGAAAAGGAAAAAAAGGGAGTAAGGAAGGAAATGTTGTGTTCAGGCCTAAAGAGGACATCAAAATAATAGCAATAGCAGCAAAGAAGTTAAAAATTACATACATGTAATTATGCACTGCCTATCTAGAGATTTTTCAAATGTGATCCCAAGAGTAAAAAAGTATATTTAGGGTTGAGAATAACCATTACACTAACAGCAATGCAATGTAGCTTCAGAGCAATTTGATCATGCTTCTTTTTGCGGGTATTTCCAGGACTATTCAGCATGGTGGAATTAGTGCTCGTGCCTTGCTTTCACCTTTGAGTGCACTAGACTAAATTTAAATTCATTATTTACTGTAAAGTATTATTTCTGATCAAATGATGGGAGTTGGCTGACTTGGGTAATACTAGTTGTTGCATGTTTTTATCCCTCAGACTGTGGCATCTCAGTAATCCCCCATCTAGGCCTGAAGAAGTGCACAATTTTATAATCTACTGCACTGACAGAGCGGTGTAGAGAGGTTGTGCAGCACCTCCTACATTTGCAGTAACTTCTGTAAGACAATGCTGCCTTAGCCTCTCATCAAAATCACCTGTAATTTTTGTGCCTTGTGGAGAACAGGAGCATATTTATGCCCAGACAGAGGGTATTTGTTAGCACAAAACCAGCAGGAGAAAAGGATTTAGATTCTGCAAGGAGATGCAGAGCTCTTGTTTCCAACTCACCTGAGCAGCCAGATCCTAACAGGTCCAAACCAAAATTAAAAATGGTTAAGTGTTCCTTACTGAGGCAGAGAGAAGAATAGGGTTTCGGGGGAAAAACCAAAAGAACAGCCAAGTAGAAAAGAAAGCTTATGCTGGGGTTATGTTTTGTAGTTGAAGTGAGCTGTCATTAGCTATAGTGACTCGCCACAGAAAGCCTGGACCAAATCCAGTGTGGGTATATTGTGCTGGGAACAGGATGGGAGCTCCACCAGTTTTGCACATAGATAATTAGATTATCTCAGCTGGAAGCAATACCCTTAGTTTACATTGAACACACACGCAAATTTGAAAAGCAAAAATGCTTTCCAAAAATGTGTTATACTCACCATTTTGAGTTCTTTATTATAGTTTTTAAATGTGTTCTTGTTCTCTACAGGAATACTTCCTGGGATATTAATAATGGCTACCCTTTCCATGAGCCTGTTACATCCTAAGACAAATATGTATCTATTGTCTATTGAATTGTTCTATCGAACTGTAAAGAATTTGCCTGGTGAGAAAATAGTGTATAGGATGAGCCAAGTCCCTTGGGTTTAGCTCACAGTCATAAGCTGACACCGATAGCATTTTGCAGATGGTGCTTGAATGGACAAAAGAGGTGAACATACACAGATCTAATGAACGCGCTAAGTCTGTGTCTGTTCAGCATTTCTCACTGGACTACCAGTGAAAGGAAATTAAATCAACTCACGACAGCTATCTTGCACATCTCACCTGGGAAGGTATGCATGAGGTAGGACAGGCACTGCTTAACATTAATCAGTCTCCTGAAGTCATTACATTCATGAGGAAATGTAATTCACATGTGATTACTTTTTAATTTACTCTGTAATCACATTCCAAGTGAACGGGGCAAGCTTAAAATGAAATTTAAAAGTCAAATACTGCTTTGTATTAAGAATTCACAATTTTTATATGCACTTAGGTTAATAAAGATTTTACAATAACCATTTGTGACTGAACATATGATAATTTTTTTGATGGAAGGCAGTGCCATACCTCAGATAAAAAGTATTTGATTTTTTGCCCAAGCACTGCACTGGACCTCAGGAGCCTGAGGATTGTATTTCATGCTTAAATTTTCATCTTGCCTAAACTTTTTTTTTTTTTTTAAATAATACAACAAAACAAAATGGCTATATCCCAGATTTGAGCTTGCAGGAATTAATGCATTTTTAATTTCTGCAGTGCCTCTGAGGCAGAGCATACGTTTGTTATATCCATCATCGGGAAATTCAGGCAGGACTTCATAATAGCAGAAGTCGGTTTATAAATGAGGAATAAGGACATAAAGTTTCTTTCAAGTTTCCTCAAAAAATCCTTTAATTTTGGGGCTGATACTGTTCCCAGAACTCCCAGAGGGCACTCAAGCATAGTGACATATATTTTTACTGACTTATGTCCACCAGGCCCTGGACAAGGGCTGGGTTCAGAATTAGGGGTTTAACATCAACCATAATAATAATAATAAAAAAGGTTTTGTTGTCAGTAAAAAGTTTGCAGATTATTAGTAAAAAATAAATAAATAAATAAATAAATAATTTTTGGATTGGCAACCCTGCTTGACTGAAGCATTGGTTTTGTATGGTGCTGCCTACGCCCCTGGGTCCCAAGGTTGTTTAAGACCACCTAAGTATTTGTTGAATATTAAAGGCCAGGTACTAAACCTTTCAACCATGCATTTTTGTTTAAACTAATCTGTACTTGCAGTGCAAAATACATAAAAAAGTATTTACAGTTTCCACAATGTAGAGAAAACTGATAGCCTGGCATGGCTGTATCCCCAATTCAGAAGGTCAGCCCGGCATTTGGGAGTAACAGAAGATGATCCTGGAGGTTTGCTTTTAGGCTGAACGCCCTTGACGAGCATCTCTGTGAACAAGTCAATTGTCAGGTTAAATCACCCCCGTCTTTGTGCCCAGGCATTATTGCTTATTGGCTGTTTACATGACTCAGTGCTATGGTGGTACATTAAGGGCTCTCAGACTGTAAAACTTCAGTAAAAGGATAAATAACTGCTTTATATATTTCCAAAGCTGATAACCTTCATAAATAAGGGCACTAAGCATTCTGTTGCTGAATTATTTTTAAAATATGGAGAGAGATTTGAAATGGGGTTTCCTGTGTGCTTGAACTGTGCCCAGTTCTTCCTATGGGTTTATGGAGCATGAATAATGAAAAGGCTTTGTACACTAACATCTGGAAAGTCATAAAAGGATATTTATTGCTATCCAGGTTAGCAAACCTAAAAAAAGTATATTGTAGGTCTTGTATGTGTAGCAATAACAACAAAAGAGCTGGACTCGATTGCTAAAACTCTCCTCCACATTTTCTGAGATGTCTCTAGTTATCTGATTAAAGTGATAATGATGATGATTTATATACAGATGATTTTCATTCCCACTGGTTCCATTGTGCTTTGGAATATTAGCTAGTGGATTGGATTAACGAGGTAGGCGTTCATCCTCGCCTTCCTTACTGAGCCAAATCCCAAGGGAAATGAGTGAGAGGTTGGGGCCTTGAAGGAATGTAGGCTTTTTCATCCAGAGTGCTTGACAAAGGAAGAGAAGGCCATCTGAAATATGCCACGTTGGAACATTTAGCCATAGGAAGATGCAATATCTGCAATATTTAAAAGGTCACGTTGTATAAGACATAACTAGGGGTAATGTGGCTCCCACCTTGGAACACCCATGAGAGTTATGAGTTAGGGGAAAATTGAGTTAACTCGAAGTCCTGAAGTTTGGGGCTATGTTTGAAATGATTGCGTATAAGTGTTAGTTGCTACTTTGGGTTTTCATGGGTATCTGTGTAGAAGAGTGCAACCCTTCCTCTCAGATTTAGACCCTGTCACCTAGATCCAGCCCCTTTCACCTTATGATTTCCCTAGCTAGAGCCCTAAGCTTCCAAGTAGTACCCTGGGAGATCTTTGTTTTCTTAGCAGCCGTTCACCAGTCCTGCGTCTCTAGAGAGAAGGGGCCTGCAGTGTCCAGACCAAGTGCAGACCAGTGATGAATTTTTGTGAACCCTCTCCAGGTGACCCGAGCCCAACCAGAGATTGTCATCAGGCTGGATAAGTAAAGGATCCGGAGCCTGACCTGGGACCTGATTAAGAATTCACTGAGCCTTTCCCATGGCTGCAGTAGGATTCGGATCCAGTTGCTAAAGGAATAAAGCGGAGGGAGTTTCTGTTCAAGCCCCATTAAGTCAGCTCCCAGTAGCTGAGTCAATAAAAGATGTTGATGGGGGGTGGCTGCAGAGTACCTGTCAAGACAAATATTTTGGAGTCCTTGAAATATTTGACCTCTTCCCGCATGACGTTTAAGATATTTGGGAATATTCATTTTTGGTTTGCCTACCCCATGCGTGCTGCAGTGGTAGGCACTGTAGACATACTTGGCAGAGATGGGGAGATTTGTTGCAGTATGCTACATTGGCTGCAGTTAATAGCCCCTACTGCAGGATTTCAGAGGTTTTATGGTAATCACCTCCGGGCTTTCCTGCATTTTGATTAAGGCAATAGGAAGCATTGTATGACTACAAAATTTCAGCTGTTAGCTAAGGCAAGTATGCTCCCTGGCTCACAGAAGGGTCTGTGCACAGGCAGAAGCTCTTGGCAAATAAAACATGTCTGTTTTACGTATTTAAATAATGGAGAAAGGAAAGAACCACAACACTTCTTACATTTTGCTTAAAATTTAGCTTATAAGGCAGCCATTCACATACTCCTAAGGGCTATTTTGGATTCTCCATGAATGATAAGGGACTCCGAGTGACCATGCTTGAAAATATAGTGTTTTAGAACCAACATAAAACTTCCTAAAGCTTGAGGAATTGCAGGTTAAGGTTCAGACTTAGCAAGCAGTTAGGCAGGTGAGTCACTCAGGTGAAGTTCATAGATGTTAGGAGCTGAAAGGGACCTTGCAGATCATCGGGTCCAGTCCTCCCACTCTAGGCAGGAAGACAACTGGGCTCAAGTGACCCCAGCAAGGTGACTGTCCAGTCTCCGCTTGAAAACCTCCAGAGTAGGTGACTGCACCACCTCGGGAGGGAGCTTATTCCACAGCCTGGTCACCCTGAGTGAAGGAGTTTTTCCTGGTATTAAGCCTGAAGTGGCCTTGCAGGAGTTTATACCCACTGGTCCTGGTCTTCCAGGGGTGTCCTAGTGAACAGCTGTTCACGGAGCTCCTGATTCACTCCTCTGATGTAGCGGTAAGCCGCTATCAAGTCCCCGCTCAGCCTTCTCTTCTGCAGACTAAAGAAGCCCGGGTCCCTCAGCCTCTTCTCGTATGGCTTGCCTTGCAAGTCCCTGACCATATAGGTGGCTCTTTTCTGGACCCTCTCAGGTTTTTCCACGTCCTTGTTGAAGTGCGGCGCCCAGAACTGGATGCAGTCTCCAGCTGCAGTCTCACCAGTGCGGAGTACAGTAGGAGTATCGCTTCCCTAGTTTTACATGAGATGTCACCACATTGCACTGATGACCCGTGTTCATGCAATGGTCAGTCGTTACCCCTGGGTCCCTTTCAGCCGTGGTGCAGGTCAGGTTGTCATCTCTGAGCCTGTATGTATGTTGCGGGTTGTTTGCTCCCAGATGGAGCACCTTACATTTGGAAGTGTTAAACTTCATCTGGTTCTGGTCTGCCCAACTCTCGAGGCTGTCCAAGTCCTCTTGTATCAGCAACCTATCTTCTGGCATGGCCACACTGCCCCATAGCTAGGTGTCATCCTTGAACTTGGCCAGAGAGCTTTTCACTCCCCCATCCAAATCTTATGAAGATGTTGAAAATCACTGGTCCAAGCACAGACCCCTGAGGGACATCACTGGTCACTTTGCGCCAAGACACAGACCCGTTCATGAGGACTCTCTGAGTCCTCCCCTGGATCCACCGAACCGTTGAGCCCACAATCTTCCAGTTTTCCCACAAGGATGTTGTGGGATACTAGATTAAAAGACTTTTGGAAGTCTAGGTATATAACGTCTCCCGTGTCCAGGTGGCGAGAGACCTGGTCGTAGAAGGAGATGAGATTGGTCAAACAAGCCTACCCGCAATAAAGCCATGCTGGCTGTCGTTCAGGATCTTACCTTCCACGAGCGTATCGCACATCGATTCTTTAATGGGCTTTACCAGGATTTTCCCTGGGATAGAGGTTGTTAATTTGTGATTCATCAATCACAAATCAAACACGTGAGTAACTGTGTCTGCGATCTAGGGTTGAGATTCCTGTCCTGCAGAAACATGCATGTGAGGATAGGAACGCAAGATGGGTCCATCGCCACGGTTATTATGAGAAATAGGTCATATTAAAAACCCAGCTTCAGTCTTCGATGGGATAACATACTTGGGCAGTGTGTAGGTGTGTAACTTGATTAAGATAGGTTTTGTGAGATGTTTAACTTCGGTGCGGTAGGGCATCCTGATCAATACAGATTAGCACCATATATATACTATTAAAAAAAGCGCCTGTTAAATTAAGACCAAAAATATTTTGGTAAAAAAAACAACCCATAATGCAGATCCTAGGACAGTGAGTGGTTCTCAGCCTTTTTAGACTTAAAGCGCCCTGTGCTAGACTCGAAGCATCCTTTAGAAAATGGTCACTCTTAGTTTTCATCTGTTTTTTGACTAGAGAAAAATAATAGACCAATTCTTCTATTTCAGATAGCTCTGAAAGACTGCAATAGGTCTGAATGGTTTGGACACTGCAGATTCCTATTTGAAATCTGTGGAAGTATCTTGTTTCATGTTTGCACACCTAAGCACTAACATTGCATGGCACCCTGCGGCATGCTTGAAGACGATCTCACTCTGGACAATGATCTTGAGAATCAGTGTCCTAGAGCGTTGGAAGATTTCACAACTCCACTGAAGTTTTATGTAGACAAAACCCCAAACTTTTCAAAATTTGTCCAAGTTTTTTGGACTTTTGGCTTGGAGCACCCTTTTGTTCAGAATTTCTTGTAATTGCATTAAAATGAAAATGTATTTAAAATTATTGAAATCAAATCATTTTGATTACATTCAAATGGTATTTCCATCTTTAATTACGTAGCAGTTTTTCATACTACATTTTTTGGGCTTCATTGAGCACAATTACTTTGACATCTATTTAAAGAAGTTCCAGCATTCGCCAACAAATTTGAGCTAATGCCACTGATCCAATTTTTTTTTTTTATGGCGAAAATGCGAGAGTTGGGTGATCTGGGAGGTTTGTTTTTAAATATTCTGTTTCAAAATGAAGGTTTGGGTTAGCTGTACCTTTTTGGCTGATGTTGCCATTAAGACTTAAAACAGGAGAAAATTTCAAAATGTTGACATGTTTCAGTTTGACATCTTCAAAATGAAACGTTTTGAATTTTTTTTTGCTTGAAAAGACATTTTGATTTTAAAATTTCCTAAATTTTGTACCAAAAAAGTCAATTCCCTCTGGAAAAGGAAGTAAAAGATCCACTTTAGGTCAAAGGATTTTTGTCAGGTGACCTAAGGCAATATTTTCCCACTCAGAAAACTGAAAGAATGTCTCAGTGGTTGGACCCAAAATGGATATTTTTTCCAAAATTTTCATTCTGGCAAAAACAGCCCAAATCAGCTCTAGATCACACTCTGCTGTTGATCTTAACTGAGCCAAAATAGCAGAGCGGGGATGTGAGAGTCATCATTTTCCTGTGCTTTTATCTGTCACTCATAAGAAGGAACATCAGGATGCCATTTCCTTTCCTCTCCTGGCATTGCTCGTGTTTTCACTTGTCAGGCTGCCCCGCTTTTGGGCAGCTTGAGCGTGGTGTTTTCTTTTTGGGGGTGGGGGGAAGGACGCAATATTCTTTAATGAACCAAATTTCAAATGCAGCTGAAGAATAATCATGAGCTGACCTAAATGTAGGTCAGAAGTAATCCTCAGGGTGCTCTTCACTCTATGGTCCTTTTGATCTCGCTGAAATCCTTTGAACTGGCAGCTCCACTATCTAAATAGTTCCCACCCCTAATTAACAGGTTTGCGGAGCAGGTCCAAGGTATGGAGAGCCTAACTAAGCCAGTCTTAAGAAAGCATATTTTGTAATTTAGCTTTCATTGGATCCAATTTTTTTTCCCCTTTCCATGCAGGATATGTTTTTTAAAACAATCGGCAGTCATAGTGGATTGTCAGATAGTTTAAAAACCCTTCTATTTGTGCAGTTTTAATTCATGTAATTAAACCCAATCTGCTTTGAAATCAGGTCAGTTCAGCGGTTCGCTCCAGAGCAAGGCATGGTGTTTCCAGCAATGGCTGGCAATAAGGAGCGTGGCCTTACTGTAGCTGCTGAGGGCATCCCACCAGGTTCATTATATACGTGCTGGGAGCGGGAGGCGAGCAAACTTGTGCTGCTCAGCAAAACTGTCCAAAAGTCAGAAAGGAAGAGCTGAAGTGATGGATTGTGTGAAGATTTCAGCAAATGATACCAAAATTAAAACATTAAGCTAATGACTTTAAACAAAATTGCATTGCCACATGCAATTTATTCAGTGGAAAGAGAGCAAATGTGGTTTTACTAATAATACAAAAGGAGAAAATCTCGTTGGGCAAAGTAAGTGCTCCTTTCTCTCTCTCCCCGAGGCTTCAAAATTGAATGGCTGTCAGAATTTTTCATCTGTTTGACCTGTCATAGAAAAGGTCAGCACTGATCACCGACTGTACTTTTTAACAGACAGAGAGCTGTAATTGAGAATAATTCCTCTGCAATTTGGTAGGCAGGGGTTGTTTCAAACTGGCTTTCAAAGGCAGTGCCAGAATGGAAATGCTAGCCAGTCCATAAGTGAATCAGCTCTTATTCACCAGGCTGCAGATTGTTTCTGATTTTTCACTGAAACACTGCAAAGTGGAAGCACTCACATTTAAACATTAGTGTTCTTTCTGTAGGTGACTTGAAGTGTAATCTATTTTTACCTTTTTCCTACGATGCCCTGCAGCTAAAATGAAAGGGGGCCTGGAAATGCAGCGTTTAGCAATTCTGTGTTCTTAACAGCACCGAATTCTTGGTCCCCCCCCTGCAAATGTGGTCGCCTCTTTTTTCAGGAGGAACTTTTGATTAAAATATGCTTCATAGTCTTGCACTTCATAATCGGGAATATTCCACTGTACAATTACCTGTATAAGCTATGCTGGTTTTTTCAAAGAGCAACAGTTTCCTTTTACTTGAGCTGTATAAAAATAAAGCTTCATATACATATTTGATGCCAGTACATGAAACTGTACCTCAAGTTCTTTTTGAAGTTCATGTCTGTCTGTCTAAAGAGACAGACATGCATATATAGAGAGATCTGTTTGTCTGTCTGTCTATTTATTAGGGGTGTGCAAAGCGGGCCCAATTTGATTCAGATTTGGCCCGAATCAGGGACAGTGATTCGTTTCGTTGATTTGGATCACTGTCCCTGATTCAATTCCATCGAATCCAAATCTGAAGATTCGATGCCGATTCAGAGAATCAGTGATTTGGACACAGACACAGCTTTAAAAGTTTTTTCTGCATACCTTGAGGTACCAGCATGGCTCATGATTGCTGCAATGCTGGGGCTCATGGAGCATCCCACAGGAGTGCGGGGGGCCCTCCATGTGCTCGGCAGCGAACCTGGAAGTGGACTGGAACTGCTTCCGGTCCACTTCTGGATCTGCCGGGGAGTGCACTGGGCTCCCCCCATGCCTCTCCGGCTCCCCAGACCAAGAAGGCACCAGTCGCCAAGCTGGGGGCTGCAGGGTGAGGCCCTGCGCGCTCCCTGGTGGACCCGGAAGTGCTTGTTGTCCACATGCTGGTCTGGTGCCGAGTTCACTGGGGAGCCCCTTGCACTCCCGTGGGATGCTCCATGCGCCCCAGCATCGCAGTGTTCATGAGCCACCTGCTACCTAGAGGTATGTAGAAAAAACATTTAAAGCTGTGTCTATGTCCGAATCGCTGAATCTCTCCAAACCGATTTGGAGGGTTCAGATTCAATTCGGAGAGATTAAAGGGTCCTCTGTTCGATTTGGATTCGGAGATTTGGTCACCGAATCGGGCTGAATCTCTGCTAAATCGAATTGGGGACTGAAGCTTCACACAGCCCTACTGTCGGTCTGTCTGTCTACCTAAAGACACACACACATGCATGTCTGTCTGTCTAGGTATATAAAGACACACACATGCGTATATATAGAGATCTATCTATCTGTCTATCTATCTAGGTATATAAAAACACACATACATGCATCTATCTATCTATTTATCTATCTATCTTTGTTCAAAAAAAGTTAATTTTTCATTTGTTTTGTTCCTGGGATTTTCACAGCAGATTGCTTCCTGAGGATCCCACCTATGCTGTTTGGGTGTGTTGAGAATGAGTGCACATTTCTTAAGCATTACCTTGCTTTCAGTTTGCATAAAAGGGCATGTTGCCAGCCACTGCTGTGTAAGGGCAAAATAAAGAAAGAGAAATTAAATATAACAAGAACTGCTGACCAACCCTTCCCCGCAAAATAAATAAATTAAAAAAGCAACCTCGCTGTGAAACGTTAGCAGCATGTAGCAAGTAATCAGAAATGGAGATAACACGGAATACCGTTAGTGGACAGTAAATTGTGCTGAAATAGGGAAAGTGTGTTTGCACTGCAATTTCTATGAATCTGACTTGTCAACTTGATTATGTAAATGGAGATGATTCCAGCAGTTGTTCAGGCTGAATGTGATGACTGTTTTGGGTTACCCAGCATACAGTCCCACTCCCAGCAAATGACTGTGTACTCCCAATAGGCCAAAGAGCAATTAATTTGGAAACATGATCAAATTCAGCAATCATTACTGTGTGGTGCCCACAATCTCCAGAGACTACTGATACCAACAGCAATGGGCTCATACATGATAGTCCTCTCATCCAAAGTCTAATTACAAAGTTATACACTGACTTTTGTTCTCAAAGAGCTTTCTTTCTTCAGAACTTCAGCTTCTTCAAACTTTTTTTGAGGGGTGGTATTACGTTCTGTAAAATTCATCCATCTGTCTTTTAGAAAGCGTGGGTAGCAAAGGTTGATTCCAGTGTGGCAGTATGCTTCATTAAGGGTTTTGGCATTGATGAACCGACTCCAGTGTGATTTTGCATATATGTCTATATGTCTGTGTGCGCGCGTGTGTGTTTGAGGAGTTTTTTTATCACCGGCACACAGAAGGACAGCCAAACAGTTCAGAATTCTTGCCACTTTATTCCCTAGGGTGCCCTCAGGATAGAAAAACATTGCTTTGACCTTGCATTGGATTTACTTGCTTCCAGCAGACTCTAATTATGATCTCTTTCATTTTTCATAAAAAAGCCAGAACTCTTGGGCAGAGGCAGACCAGTGAAATGCAAAATGATCATACGGCTTTAGTAAGTAGGATATTTTCACTCTTAGAGGAGAAATGGAAAGAGTGACTAATTTAAATAGCGACTACCTTCGTAAATCTGCATTTTGAACAGACTGATGTATGTCGTCGTTTTGATGGTGCCGATGCATTTGGACAACTGATGTTTCTTCTCTTGATTATCTGGCTTCACAAGCAGTGCATCATGTTTGTCTGGATTATCTGCATGTGGCCATTTTAGCTCTTAAGCCATATTTCAGGGTTTTGAAGGTAATCGATAGTAAATGTTAAGTAAGTCGGTTGCAGGGAATACAGTGATACGATTTTGCTGGGTTTTTGGGCATTGGCAGACAAGGTTACTTGGGTAGATGCAATATCTGTGATTAGACCAACTGAGTATGTAGTTGGAAAAAAGTTCTTTGCAAGCTTTCAGGTGCAATCACCCTCCTTCAGGCATAGGGAGCCTTTGCTGTGATGTGATTTTGTGATGCAACACTGCCTATGGGAGTAAAACTGCCTGATTCTTTTAAATCGGGCAGAAGGCCAGGTCAAACGAGACTGCACCGTGCGTTTCACATGTGTGCATGGGGGGGAAGAACTTGGTAGCTGTAAAACTTACAGGAGCTGATTCAAATGGACGAGTTCACTCCAGAGACCTTATGGGATCAGTCAGGTTCCTTGATATTCAGGTCAGGTAGAACCTAGCAATGTTTTCATACAAGCTCTTTCTGCAAAAGACACATAGAGTAACGCCAGAATTTGGGGTGAATGCCGATCAGATTCACCAAATTGTCAATTTCACACTCACCCGAATTAGACACTACCACCTTTGACATTTTCTAAATCAAACGGTTGGATTTCATTTCAAAATCTCCCTGAACCGCGTGTGCTAGAAAGCTCAAAATTAACACCCAACATTTCAGTTTTATCCAAATGTTATGTTTCAACTGACTTTAAAGTATTTTTTCCCAAACTTGTGATTCATGCAACGTTTTGAAAAGCTTTTTGTTTTCCTTCCAGATGTTTTTCTTAAAAAAATAATTCTTCAGTGGCCAAGCAACCTAAAGTTCAGTGCTAATGACTGGGGAGAAGCTCCTCGTTGTTTGTAAATGTCCAAGATGAATCAAAATCAGAGCCAAGATCAGTCCCTTCTTACTTTTGGGATGCAAAAACCACTTACCAGCCCCAAGGGGAAAACATACACTCGTCTGTGTTCAGTACAGCGGGGATTATTCCCTCTTCTGTTCCCTTGCACGGTCTCCCCCAGTAAATCAGGGCTTGCTAAGACATGCCACCCTGTCTTAAACCTAGTTACTTCTGCATGTTCCCATGCTGTTCTTAGCCAAGTTATTCCAGAGGTTAATTTTGATCCTGTGCTCATTTTTTTTTTTTTATCTTGGGCATTTTTTTAGAGGGGGGTCAGGGAGGTGGGGAAGGCTGAACTTCCATTACCACTCGATTGACTTCACCTGTTAAGCTGAAAGAGAACTTGGACTACTACTTGAGTCATAAATATAATGTCTCTCCTGCAATGCTGTTACACAGTCTCCGCCTAAAGAAATCCAGCGACGTGCGATATTCTAATTTACAATTCAGTGATTCACATTTGTAGTTATCAGCACCGGCTGCCAACACAGCCAAATAAATTCCAGCAATTCAGGATATACTGATTTATGATAAGATCCCCCAGAAGTATGTGCAAGAAAACAGACACGGAAAGAAATGAATCATATGGTGTGCTGTTAAAAACAAAATTAAAAAAAAAAGTCCCTTATTCAGTCTCTTGCCAAACAGGCATCAGAATGAGATCAAGCTGATCAAAAATCAGCATAGCCATTAAAAAAAGAAAAGGTGCTACGGTATTTCCATCATTTTTTTTTTCTCGCTGTGGGTTATAATAACTCCTCACGAAACATAGGATTGCAAACGGATTGTCTTCTCCAGTGTCACAGCCACTGTATGGGAGTGCTTCTAAATGCCGATAGGCTTTTTCTGAGAAATGTGTGAAACCATGTTGGCCTGAATCCTGCTCACCGGGATGTTGGCCCATATTAATAAGGCTGAGCCTACCATTAATCTATCAGGTGACTCCCCCAGTGTGATGCACTAATATTGACTCTTGGCCTTTTCCTGGAGCTTAGTAGCCCATTTCTCATCACTGCATTCCTAGTAAATGGCAGCTGATTGGGAAGTTTTTCAAATGCTGGGCAAAAAATTTGAGAGTGACATAGATTAAAAGAATAGGCAGAGTTTCAGCTTGGAAAGATACAAATAGAAGCAATAAGGACCAAAAAGGCCATGTTCCTCGGTAGTCCACAGCAAAAGGCTAGAGCCCCCGCTTCATCCTGGGCTGCAGCCACAAAACGGTCCTGTCTTGGATCAGCCTTCGCTTCTTGGAAGTGCAAGGTCTGAAATGGGAGGTTTTGAAATGCTGAAAGACTGGTACAGACTGTTGGAGTTTTAGCCTCCCTCTGTAGCGGGGGGGCCTGGCTTTCTACCTGGGATCCTGTATGGACCACATTTTATAGAAGCAAGATGCTGGGTGCCACAGTTCCCCTGCTGTACCTATGGCAGGACCATCACCAACTACATCCTCCCAGCCAAGGCTTTGTTGAGCCAGGCCTATAAACCTCCAAGGATGGAGACTGCAGCACCTCCCTGGGTGACCTGTTCCAGTGCTTCACCACCCTCCTCGTGAGAGTTTTTCCTAATATCCAACCTCAGCTTCCCTTGCTGCAACTTGAATCATACTAGTCTATGACTCTGTGAGGAAGTGTGTGGGTGAGCACAGAAAGGAAAGGAGACATGTGGCTTGCAAGATGACAGCGGCAGCCATAAATGATCAGTGTGTTTGTGGGCTGTATCTGAAGAAAGACACACTTCTACTTGGTGCCCCCAGGGCCTAATTATGCTGCGAGTGTGTGACACTTGGATCCAGATAGGTGTTATCTTGTCTGTCTGCTGCTCACCTTTCTCAGAGTGCAATCTGGTATCTTGGGCCCTGACCAGTCATTTAAAAGGCATAATTTCCACCCCAAGAGACCCAGCTGTTGCCCTTTCCTCTCTGTTGTTTTCTTTAGAAATCTGTATTATCCTTTGCTTGAGATATAGCCATGCCATTCAGCAGCGACTGTGGGCAGATGGGTCTTGCACTGCATTTTCAATTTGCACGGCTTGCATTGCCTGTACTTGGCCTTCACTGGCAGAGGAGGTCTCCACTTCTTTTGGCCTCAGACTGACAGGAAATGTTGGGTGCAAGTTCTTCGGGACGAGGAATGTGTCTATATATCTCTTTGCACGTGGCTTAACTTAGCAGGGCTCCAGTTCTGATGGACCCCCCTGAATACCACTGTAATATCAATATTAAATCATAGACGTATTAGGGACTAATTTCTATGGGATGAATCCTTCAGACCCTTCAAAGCAGGCTTGTAATTGAACTCATACACGTAATGCCGTGTCAGTCAATTGAGCATTGCATAGGTTAGTCCAGTTACCTGGGTGTCTGAGTATTTGCAGAGCTGCATTTTAAATAATACATCTTCTCAGAAAGGGTGTTGTTTTCTGCTATATTTTAAACATCAGATTTGGCTGATGCAAGGGGTTGGAAAGTTTGATTGAAAATTAGAAATTTAGTGCCCCATAATTCGATGGCACCTGTCGACACCCAACCTGGGTTATGCATTTCAAATGCATTGGATGTTTACTTGAAAATAAATGACAAAATTATAGGCTGTAGGTGGTTTTTTAACGCCGTACTGTCATTTTTATATCCCTTTATGGAATATTTTTTCCAGCTGTTGATAACCATCAAATGTAGATTTGTATGTAATTGTTTTAACTGAAAAATAATATGCTGACATTCAGGTGCAAGCCATGGAATAGCTTTCTGCCATAATACCTCAGTTATATAGCCTTGGGTTATCCCTGCTATTTCCAGAGCAGTTCACAACCAGCTACGTGACACTAAAGTCTGAACTTTTTTTTTCCTTTTCCCCTTCTTATCTTGCATTTAAATTTCATTTCACACTCAGTAAGCTAACGCTAATACTTCATGTTTCACAGGAGTCAGCTATCGGACTATCATCTGCATTCTTCTTTCAAATCTTTGACAGTTTTTGTTACCTATAACCTTTTAATAGTTTGTCTCTCTTCTGGACCACTCTGATGCTCCTACCACCTGTGTGCCTGCTTTACAACCTGCCTGAGCTGCACACCACATTTATTAATGTTTAAGTTCATTAGAAGGGTTCATTTTACTTCTGTGGCCAGTTCATGTGGCGTGTTACTGAAATTGCTTACCAAACAATCAAAGAATTTTTTTGGGGGGGCAAAAATCTAGTTGGTCTAATAAAAGATATCACCTCTACTATGAGTCCTGATTACTTTTACCAAAAGCAGTATCCAATTCTGATATCCTCACTATAGTAAAGGGTCCTTTAATCCCTCATTAAACTTCCCATGCTCCGTAGGATGTTTGTGTGGAGTAAGAAGCCACTCAGCATAATGAATGGCATCCGGATGTGGCTTAATGAAAATATTCCAGCACAGTAACTGACCTCAAGGTCACCTTGAAGATGAACCAGTCAATTTGAACTTTTTTGCTTTAGCAAAAGTTTTCACATCTTCTTCCTGGGGAGAAGAACACGAAAGAACCGTGTAACAGAGGTCGGTCGCGTCACTTAATTCCCTGCAGGAAGACGCTTGGATGCTGCCATCATGCAGGATGTATAAGAGCTTACGTACAATTTACACCGAATAGAGCAGAACGATTCAGCCATGATGTAATAATGGTAATAAAAGATGAAGATTTAACCTAAAAACAAAGATACAGTTTCTTTAAAATATCCTAGCCGAATACAAATGCACACCGGGCAGCCTGGCCCTGGCCATGAGAGTTTACGGACTGGCAGAAGCGGTCATAAGCAAGCTCGGTCACTGCCCTGCTTGGCGGCAGTCTAAATTCCTCCTTCTTTCTTTTCATTTTCTCAAGTAACAAGATTGGAGAGGAGGTGAAGTCTGGAGCAGCAGGCATCTCCATAACTCTGACAAGCCCAAAACCACAGTGTCATTTTTTAATGATTCCATTGCAGGTGCGAAGAGGATTTTTTTTTTCTTCCCTTTTAACATATGTGCTACTTGACTGATTTCCCCAAGTTCCATGGCAGTTTTCTTCACCTATAATTAAAAATTAGAATTAATCTTCCTGAATATAGTCTTTTACCTGATAACAGTGTCGCACAGCTGCAGTTAAGCTTCTTGAGCTGTTTCCACTCCATGTTTGTCTTTGAGGGTTCGTTGTGGAACGGCTTAATTTATCCAGGTCTTGCTTTATGTATTATCAAATTAAAACTGTTTGCCCCATCCAGAAGTTCGCTTTGACATTTTCGGGGAACGAGAAGCTGCCGTAAGTTGTCAGCTTGCAATGGTGTTTCTGCACTTCTTTTTTAAACTTGTATTTTTAGCGACCTAGAGAAACTGAAACCCCCCATTGAAATATGCAGAATAGATGAAAGATGCCAAAGCAGCCAGCTTAGTTGCCAGTTGTATATCGTAATTGGAGGGTCGTTAATTTGGGTTGCACATAATTCTTTGCTCTGCGTTCCCAGCACGAACTGCGTTTTATCACCTCTGTAAATTCGGCTGTTATACCTTAGCATCAGTCATACATGGGGTGTTTATTGCAAATACAGTATGTAGTGTAGCATTTTTTTCCAACCTCTCAGCTCTGAACAGTTAAACAGCTCTCTAAAAATAGGCCAAATGATCTCAAGTTTTTTTGCATGTGCCTCTTCTCTGCAGCCTAGCAATGCCATGTGTAGCTCCGGTGTGGTGCTCTCCTGCTGTCCTGGGTGTTGAAGGAGTAAGCTAAGTAATCTTTTTTGGCTTTCCAGCCTATTTTTAGAGTGTTGTTTGTTTTGCATTTATCTGCATAACGAGTTTGGGAGAGGTCGAGAGGGGAGGATTGGAGCACCTTGACCTGCATTAACTCAGCGCTGGGGAGCAACGGCGTGTCTGATTTGATCCGACAACAGCTGGCGCAAGGGTCACGTTATCCGTGCTAGCTGCTCCTGCACGAGAGGACGCTGCGATCCTCCCTGCTTGCTGCCTCGTCCAGGCCTCTGCTGGGAGAGGCCTGGGGACCCTTCTTCAAGCCGTGGGAAGGGCTCGTGTCCGTCGTAGGCAGCAGCCACGTCTCGCTGCGCGTATTGGAAACGTTCGACCGTTTTGCATGAACTGCAGAGGGGTCGCGGGGCGGTGTACCCAGCCCGGGCTGGAGCCACCGGTAGATATGGATCACCCTGCCTGCACCGGGATAAAGACCCATGTGCAATTCCCTCTGGAGCACTCCTTGAACCGTTCACCTTTCCTGAGAGCGCACAGACGGCCTGCTCACATTTCCCCGGCTACCTGGATTACCGAGCCTGCGTTTCATCCCCGTTTCGAGAAGCTCCTCTAAAGAGCTTTCCATCCGGCTCCACTTAGACTTGCTTCTGTTTCAGAGACCTGTGGATTTCCATATTAGTTTCTGAGGAACTCTAGCAGAGTAAAGCTGATTGCTGGATTTATTGCAGAGGGGCTCTTCTCAGCGCTGTATTTATCTGTGGGCTGGGATGGGCCACGGTCCAGGGCAAGCATATGATTTAGAGGCACAATAACAGTCACGGTGATAAATTTTATAAACATCTTCCTTCCATCTGGGAGAAAATACAGGTCTTAGATCCTGGGGAGTGACCGACTTGTCAACCCCGTTCCCTGTGAATGCAGCTCAGTGTTGCTAAGAGCGTACTTAAACAGGCGGCGTGTCACTCTTCATCTTGCTCTGGCTCAGCTTTATCTGTCTGAACCACGCTGGATCGGTGGGAATTGGGGCGTTCTTTATTGCTCCAGACAAAGACAAGGGTAGCATTTGCCCAGAGCAGCCTGTCCACATGCCTTTGGCTTTTAATATTTGTTTCCTGTGGTTTATAAAGCACCTGCCTGAGCTGTCCGTGGGGTGTCGGTGTAAACGTCGCGCTATACATCATGCTAGACCAACACATTCCCATGGGGTGCGAAAACGGCAGCATCGAAGCAGCCCCTCCCCAGCACACTTCCTAGCCCTCACCCGAAACAGCAGCAATAGATCATCCACGCAGCACGTCCTGAGAGACCGCTGCGGAGGACAGGGCAGGGGAAGTTGAATCCTCGCCTGCATTGCTATCCTGCGGATCCCTGTGCATGTCCGACGCTGCAAGTCCCTCCGCCAGCCTCGGTGCATGCACGGACATTTCAGCCTCTTCCTTTCCCCGCGCGCCCTCTGTCTTTCTTTGCCTGATCACTGAATCATGCCTGTGTGATTATGCCTCTGCCCCTTACCTCTTTGCATGCCTTCCAGGGGAGGGTTGTAACAATGGCTTGAAAACACGGCATAGGAGGAAAGGCTGGAAGTACTGGGATTAACTGGACAAGAAGCTTCAGGGTGAGGGTGATTCTCCAAGTAGACAAGCGGTCGCTAGAAAGAGGGCGGTGATTGGTTGTCGCTGCATGCACAGAGAAGAGGACGAGATGCAATGCATCTCCGTTGCAACCGGGGCGGCATGGGTTAAGTATTAGACTTATTAAGCACTTGAAAGATGACTGACGGAGGCCGTGGGATCTCTGTTGCTGAAGTTTGAAGGGCAGGTTTGTCTGGGATGGTTTAAGCAGAGGGAATCCTATCTTGACCGCGAAGACCCTGTAGAGACTAGTTTTCTATGGTCCTCCTTTTACCTGTGTGAATGCCCTTCGCGCACTTGAACCCTTCTCACCTGAATCCTCTTCTTCCCTGTGTTTTGCCTTCCCACCAGCTATCAGTCTCTCAGCCCATAACCCTTTTCATCTGCCCACCACATATCTGTCTGTCCTGGCTTTCTCTTCTGCACACTGACAAAACCCCCCGTCTTCCTCTTGGTAGTGATACTATACAAGCTAGGGACGGCCACGGAGACGTGGGAGTGACAGGCACCTGGCCTTGTGCGGCATCACCTCTTTAGCTTGCATTTGCCGAAATCAAGCCACCAACACAAGCAGTTTGCTTCTCTGGTCAAAATCTTGCCAAGATGGCTATATTCCTTGCACATTGCAGCGCTCCACCTCCCTGAATGAGCATGAGTTATAGCATGTCTCCCTTCCTCGCGCACACTCTCACCCCCAAACGCAGACATACTACTAAACGGCCTTAGGGAGCTGCCTCTGTCTGCCCAGATGTTCCCTCATTTCAGCGATGCATTTGAAAGCGCGCGGATGCTGCTGATTGTCAAGTGGCTGTCTGTGCCTTCAGACTGCCGTGTACGACGGAATTATTTTCTGTTCAACCATTGTGCTGTGGGCAATTTCTAGCGCTTCTGGAATATAGGGTGGTTTTGCTAAAGATCATCTCTGGGCTCTCTAATCATTCATGTCAGAGACAAGCCTGTATTTTATCATGCCTTCTGACCTATACTCATCTGATAGGCTGTACAGTTATGCTATGAATACAGCAATCAACATGCTGGCCAGTCATTAGCATCGACTATGTTTAAAATGTTGTACAGTCGCTAGCAGCTTTGGGCTATGCGAGTTTGGGACTTGCTGCAGCAGCTTGATGAAAGATTTGCTGCTGAGGGTATCAGTTGATACCAAACTTTTAATGAGGCCGTACACTATGAATTATATTCACCCTGCAAATTTCCAGTGCAATATCCTTTGTCATATTATCCGCAGCGTGGCAAACAGTTTCTGTATATTAAATCCAGCCTCCCTGTTCAGAGCTTTGCCGTGCAATTTCACTAATGTTGCAGTCAGATCCTCCAGTGCATCCTAAAGTGATTAGAAATGGTTTAGGGTTTTTTTTCCCCCCTCTCTTTATTTTTCTATTGCTACCGCTCCAAGGAATTAATACCAAGAGCACCGTGGAAGCAGTTGCACGGTTACATCATTTCAGGTCCTTCACTTCCCTGTATCACATATTCAGGACCAGCCTAATGATTCCCAGTGTAATAGTAGGGACTCACTCTCTGTCATTCCAGTGCTCTCTTTCAACACTAAAGCAACATTAGTTTTGTATTTAATATGGCAGTTTGTCTAGCTTTAGCATTTTACATGGTTTTACAACGTCGATATCTCAGAGCCCTGAGATTATCCGTTTCCGAGCACTGCATATTAATGCCGCGTCTGGCTTTGAGGAATGAACGTTTTTGTTTCGTGAACGTGTGGCTGCTGCACGGCACGGAAGTTTGCAGAGAGGTACGGCATAACATTTGGGGTATGGAAGATAAAATTTGAAAGCCTAGTGATAGTGCAGCTCACTAGTGAAGTTCAAGTATTTTCCGTGGGAGAGCACAGCCCAGCAGAAATAGGAAACAGGCTTTTCCCCGGTCCGTGGCAAAACAGGTGTCTTTAGCTTTGCATCAATCCCCAGCCATCCCTTTCATCCGCTGACAGAGCTATGTTAGCGCTGGGAGTCAGCCCACACAGAGAGGTCCGGATCCAGGGTCTGGTGTCAAAGTGCTGACAAATATGTGACTCAAACAGCAATTGCACTGTAAGGTGACCCTTTAAAGTTATGCTGCAGATATTGCTCCATTGCAGAGTCAAGCCAGCAGGACCCAGGCCCTGTGGGCCAAGCGTGAGTGTCCTTAGCCAGGGCTGACTGTCTGGGGGACTGGAGAGCCTTGTGCTTCGCCTTGCATGCTCTGGACTACTGCTTGATTGGTAAGCAAAAAGCTGATCAGGATTCAGGCCTGAATCCCAACATACCACGGTATGAAAACCTGAAAAAGAAAGCAGCGAAAGTCCACTTGTGGTGGAGCGGGCGTCTCCGAACATCCAGGTCCTGCACGCACCATAAGACCTCCATGGAGCCTGACAAAGTGTTGAGGGGAAGTAGCAACAGCTGGTTAGACACTGGAAATGGTTTCACAAGGTATTTTTGAAGGCAGATTTAAACACCTATTCCAATTAGAAAGATGGGGGTTGTCCTGTTCCTGTCTGCTTTCTGGTAGCCTGTCTTGTGTTAAGCAACAAAGGGACGTCTTAGCCCGGCAGGAGTGGTCTTTCACTCTGCCAGGTAACCTGGAGGGTAGGCGTCCAGAATCCACAATAAACCTTCCTGTGCTGTTGCTATTGTCCTTTCCCCCTCTGCTGCAGAGAGAAGTAATTATTCCACTGAACAAGGGAAGTCACCTGCCTGGCAGAATCGCATCTAAAAGGCACAAGTTTTAAGTTAATGAAAGGGAAGAAATAGAACAAGGAGCAGAAATACAGCACAGTGCAAGAGATTAGGAAATTCAAACACTGCACTGAAACTGGAGCACAAAGCCACATCCTGAGGGTTACGTTGCTCCAGCAGCGTTGTCTTCTTGCATAGAAGGTTTTTCTGCTTATCGGCTTGGGTGAGACGCACGGCACCTGTCATGGGCAATTCCAGTAAGATGTTGATGCACCTTGTCTCCTACTACTTACCCTCTTCAAGGTATATTGGTATGCATGCACACACGGATGTGTGCACACCCGCACACACTTCAAAGTCAAGTACCTTTTAAATACAATAGGCTTTATGGGAGTGCTATAGTGCTAATGCAGGGGGGAAGTTGCAGTGAAAGGCTGGAACCCAGGCTGATCCCGCATCCCTGAACACAGGATTCACTTGTCCTCCTTTTCAGCTGTGAAGGAGGTTGAGATAGCACTTTTCACTGCGCTTTGCTTCAGTGTATTCCTACTCCTCTGTGGTAGGCTGCTTCCAAAAGAAATCAGTGTTCTTCCTGAAATCTTTACTCCGTTCCCAATGCACTTCCGCTCCATGCTGCAAACTTATGCTGCATCTCACTTTTCTGCATCTTACGACTGCCCTGCATGCCGGCTGCATGGCAGGAAGTCTGTGATTTTTGGTTTGCAACCCTGAGGCCTCCAAATATCTGATATTCTTGGTGTTTCAGGCATCATGCTTTGTAGCTGTGTGTGAGGGCTCGGCGTGGTGATTTGGGGGACTTCCTGGGTAAGAGGCTCCTAATGAATACAGGTGGGTGACAGAACTTCATGGCCCAAAAGGCTTTTGGTCCTATGTCCCTAAAACTGGACCTCCCCGGCAGACTCGAGATTCAGAGCTGGATGCTGAGAGGACCCTCTGCCCTCAGAAGTGCACGTGATGAAGTGCTACAAGAGGCGCTGTGCTCTGTAAGACCTGCTGCCCTTTCTTGCAAACCCAGCTGCTTTAGACAAGGATCCAAAGCGACAGAGATGTCAGAAGTGGAGCTACCGCTCTTTTTCCGGGCAAACAGACCTCGTGAGCTTTCATGATAATATGATATAAAAATTAAGAGAAAGGTCTGATATGTTTTTTTTAGGGCTGAATGAGAAAGAAAACTCCATGCTGAGATAAGGAATGCTATAGGTGATATCGTCCTTCAGATGCTTGTTTCCTGTAGACATGAACATCACAGTCTGCACCATACTCCCTTGGGTATTATTGGAGCTTGTTAGGGCTCCTATGCAATGGGATTTGGTTTAGTTAGTTGATGGAGGTGCCATGAAGGATGGTGCTGGGCCCTGGAAGAAGTGCTAATGATTCATAAAATCATATAAAATGAGGGTTGAAGGGACCTTGGGACAGCACATCCAGTCCAACCCCCTGCTCCAAGCAGGACCAGCCCCAACTACATCATCCCAGCCAAGGCTTTGTCTACCCAGGTCTTAAACACCTCCAAGGATGGAGACTGCACCACCTCTCTGGGTCACCTGTCCCAGTGCTTCACCACCCTCCCCATGACAGAGTTTTCCCTAATGTCCAACCTCAACTTCCCTTGCTGCAGCTGGAGCCCATTGCTCCTTGTCCTGTATCTGCCCCCACTGAGACCAGCCCAGCTCCGTCCTCTTTGAAGCCCCCCGGCAGGGAGCTGAAGGCTGCTAGTCAATCCCCCTCGGTCTTCTCTTCTCCAGACTCTATAAGCCCAGTTCCCTCAGCCTTATTTAGTACATTCAGTACATTGTGCTAGTGCCTCTGCGAGGTGAATGGTCACAGTAATTTTGGCGGTACCACAGTTTGGGTGGGGCCTAACACCAAGATCCTGGTTTCTTGTCATCCCTGAAAATTGCATTTCTCTTTTTGCAGAGCTAGGCTGAACAGTTGGTGTTAAATCTGACATCCTGGCTGGATTCCAGTTTTCATGATAAAATCCTCCTTTTCTTTACTCCTCCTGCAGTTTCAATCAGAGTGTGGTTTTCTTGGCTTACAATAGAGTTCGTGTTTGATCCCAGTGCTGGTGAGGTGTTGAGCATTTTCAGCTCCCATCAGCTAGATCCTGCGGGCTTTAAACAGCTGCTGTTTTCAACCTCAGCATTGGCTGCGTTTGGGCTGTGGCTGTTGCAATCCCCGGTACGAGTAGTTTGCAAAGTGTTTGCAATGAAGGGAGCTGCGTAGGGCAGTTGCTTGTTAACCAACAGGCTTATAAAAATGTATACCATGTCCCAATTTTACTGATCTTTTCCAGTCCCATTTTTCAGCCCATGCGTGGGATATTTATTGCTGCTAACAAGGTGGTATTCTTCCTGTGTCTCCCCTTGGCCATTGCACATTGACATCCAGTACGGGGCAGCTATCCTGCTGGGCTCATGCCGAAGCTTTCTGATGCCGTACGATGTGTGGCATTTGTAAAGCCTTCAGCCACTTCTTCCCACTCCGGGATGCGAATTGCATTGCTTTGGGCTGAAAATAACCAACTGGAAAACTCTGCGGTAAGTTATGATTGACAGGGCATCCTTTCACAGAGCCCGGGTATCCGACTCCTCCCTGGGAAGCAATTGTAGAGAACAATCTCTGCCTGGCACGCAAGCACCTGCAAGCTATGTTTTCACTCTGGTTGCAATTTCTAATCCCGCTTGTTTTTCAGGAGCTTCCGACCACTTTCTGAAGGCTTAGCTAGCACGGCCTAAACTCAGGGATGTTCAGCTGCTGCAGCAGTTGATTTACCAGCGTCACAAACGTCTCCACGGCTCTAGCCTCATAGCAAGAGAAAGCGGATCCCGTTCTGTTTAAATCTGTTTCCATAGCTCTTTCTTGCCCCTCTCATGTCTAGCACCCACCTGTGTGATGGACACGGCTCTTTTCCTGCATGGCCGCTGGAAACACTTGCTGCATAGGTTATACGTGTGCTTTCACTTTTCATCCTGGAAGATAGCTGCCAGACCACCCCAGCCTGCTTGACAGCCTTGAAGGAGCTTATACCATGAATCCCGATATGTCAGGCTGGTCTTTCTAGCTGGATTTGTGCAGGGCTTTCATTGCTGTAACTTGGGAAATTTCAGCCAGCGTTTGCCAAAGTAAAAGAGGGCTGTTAAGGCTCAGGTGTCTTCTTGGAGACGGTATCAATTGTTAAAGAAATAACCTTTGACTTTTAAGCTTCAAGCGGCTTTATGTACTATTCCATTGACAAGCTAAAAAATATAGATACTTGGCGCTAGAGCACAGAAACCTTCCTTCCGTGTGAGCAAGATAAGATTCACAATTATTTTGTCATCTTTTATTGGTCCTTGTTCTGACTTTTAATTGATAGGTCTATAATTATATTATATTATATTATATTATATTATATTATATTATATTATATTATATTATATTATAACAACTGATGTTAATTACAGAACGCATTTTATGGAAAAAATGGATCTAGTCCATGGGAACCATCTGAATATTATCAGGTGGGGATCAGTTGGAAACACTAGGGAAAAAAAGGGGCTGGCCCTTTGCTCTGGAAATGGCAAACGTCTCTGGATCAGTGAATGGCATTAGCACGAGTCTGTAGTAGGAAACACCTTGCATGGTAAGTGTGCTTATAGCTGTTAATATAGCGTGTACTTGGAATAGCATAGTAGGATCTGCTCAGTGTGCGAGAGTGATTCAATTAATTTAACCAGTGTAAAATGGCTAGGAGGTAACTCTCTGGGGATATAAGGAGAAATCAGTCACTGAGCTAATTCAGTTATTGGATGCTTTTAGATCCAGATAGTGATCTAGGGGGGGAAAAAAAGTTCATGCTAGTTGGTGATTTCCAGGGATCTGGAAGAAGACATTTTTCAAACAGGTTAAAATCGAAGGCAAGAAAAGGGATTTTTCCAATAACTGGCTGTGAACATTAATTTTTTACAACTCTGTGGGAAGGTCCGTTACAGTTTCCTAAATGTTTTTCCCTCCCCTGTTTTGTCCTTTGCATTGTCAGGTCTGACAAAAGGAAAAAGCAAGGTGGGGGGAAAGAGAGAGGGCAAAGAAAACCAGGCTCCCTCTCGCGCACAGAAATTAAAATGAAAGGTTCCTGTTCTGGGGAGGTGAAACTCGATTTGTTTCAACTATTGCCAATTAGGCTGCAGAGTAAGGGCTGGGGTTGAACACCATTAAAATATGTTTACTCACTGTTGGTTCACAGGTAGCTCTCTCGAGTCCTTTCTGTAAGTGGTGTTCAAATCCAGGCAATCTGACCTGCCAGAGACATCTTTACAGAGGACTCTCCACGTTAAGCCCCCTAAAGGCAAAATAAATAAATTAAAACGAATCCCCTAACGCGTGCATTCCCATGCTTGCTGAATCATCCATCTGATACCTCCAGGGCAAAACTACTGGTGTGTGCTATAATCTCTGTAAACCAGAAGGATATGAGGCCTTTGACTGAGTGGTCTCTTCTTAAATAGGAGTAAAGCCGACTGATTCATTTGACCCGTCTGTTTGTAAATACCGTAAGCATATTTGCAGGGCTACTGAGTTCTGAATACTTGTTAGAGGCTGCTTGACTGGGAAAGGCCTTAAAGCTATGGGGTTTTCAGGAGCTCCTTTGTGGTAGATGGCTGGGTAAATGCTGGTAACACAGCGTAGCAGAAATCTTGCGTTGCCTCTTGCCCAGCCTCAAACTTGTTCTGCCCCCAAAATGTGCAAAGGTATCCATCAGACACCCAAAGCTGCTTTTCATTTCAACTTTCTTGCCTTTGATACATACATGCATGCAGCATAAGTCAGGACTCTGTGGTATTTCCAGTGCCTTAACTGGGGCAGCTGCCCTGGGTGCCAACATGAGGAAACGGGGGAGTGGGAAAAAAATGCTGCTACTGCATCTGCACAGTTGTCTGGCTTCCTTTTCCCATCCATTGGTTTGCCTGTTTGCATCTGCTCTCTCTTGTCTTATACTTGCATTATAAGCTCATTGAGGGAAGGGCTGACATTGTGTCCTGGGATGGTACAGCCCCTTGCACAGTGGGGTCCTGGTTCACGAGCAGAGCCCTATATACTACAGTAATGCTATAATAGTAATAGCAGTGGTGCCAGTAGTGCCATGGACAGCTGAATACTAGGGATGGGGTTGTGAAGAGCACCTCGTTTTGTATAGGCTTCCCTATTGTTTAGTAATGACTTCCAGTTCCTGAGCGAGATTTGAACTAGTGGCTTGAAAGGAAGAGGGTTCAATATCTTCTTATGAATTCCCTGAAACGTTTAGTCTCCGGTATTTATTCTTTTTCTAAAGTACCCAAAAGCATTAGTCCACAATTTTGAGTTAGAACGGCACATAATCTGAAGCCATTAAGATTCTCCTTTTTTTGCACTTTTGTGACATAAAATCAGAGAACCCCATTAAAACTGTACTTGGTTTAAAAATAATAATAGTAATAAAAAAATACCAGAAAAAGTAGGATTAAAAATGACTCTTTTGTTGACACCTACTGTGCCTACTTCCAGCCTGGAGCAGAGTTTTATAGATGAGTTATAAATCCTTGAAAATTGGGTTTATAACAGTAGCAGTGACACAACCTTAACTACAGCCAAGTGGTGTGAGCAGTGCTGCTATCATAAATACAACTAGCCAAACTAATGGAGCAGCATGTAAGTAGACCTTTTATGCTGGCTCTTTAGTTTTGATCACTGAAAACTGCAGATGTACAGATGGGATGCATCATTTTAAGTGGTTAAAACCCAGAGTGCTGAAAACACCTGTATCCCAAATAATTAACTTGACAGTTTTACAAGATTGTGCTCTCTTTCTTTCTCTCTCTCTCTCGACCAATTACTTTCAATAACGATGGCAAGTAGGTTTCTACCCCTGACCGAGTTAGTGATTATAATGTCAAGGGGTCCTTTGTAATGTCTTCTATGTCTTAATAAACCTATCAGTTGAGGTTACATTATTTTCTCAGTGTAACCTGCCACTGCAGAGCTAGGGGGTAATGCCACCAATCTGGAGGGCACAGACTGCTGTGGGATGTGTTTGTACATTATTACAGGCTTGTATCCCAGCCATCGTTTTTACAATGCAGCAGGGTTTTAAGACACAAACAAATTCAATTATTTATAGGATCATGGGATCATAAGAACATAGGGCTGCAAGGGATGTCACAAGGCCATCTAGTCCATACTTCCTTACCCTCATTACCTTTCTACTCTATTTATTAATTCCAGTCGCATGCTATTAGGATTCCTTAAATATTCCTCCTGGTCTGTTTGCATACTTATCTTGCACTTTTCTCTTTTGATAGTTTAGAGCTGGTTCATGCCCACTCCTCCTTCCCACCCAGTAACGCTGCTGACACCATTGCAGAAGTACATTGCAGCTACCTACAGTGCTGTGTGGAAGGAAGGAACTTCTAATTTTAAAAAGAAGTTTGTTTGTTTTTAATTAGCCATCAAGGTCTGACTGGGTGGTTGGCATTCATGGTCACTGTTTTTAGAGAACTGGTGGCTGCACTATAAAAATTAGCACCACTGTTGGCACCGCCTAGTGCCTTTTGATGGCCGTCTCATCAGGAACACCATACACTGAACAAGCATGGACTGTGAACCTTCCCCTTACCTCTCCAGCAGGGTCTGTTGGGTTGCTGGTGGTACATTTTAGTGGAGAACAGGTTCTGCTGTCGGTGGTCCCTCTTGTTGATACGTCTAAGAAGTGGAGTCAAGTCTGCTCTGACCTTGCTGTTCTGCAGATAGAAAACTCCACTTCGAAGTATGAGCAATCTGGCACCTTTAACCAGTGCAAAAGCCCTTATTCATTTATGGTTTTGTGTCCTAATAGGTACTTTAGGTGGCATATGGCAAAACAGAGTGCTTGAAAAGAAGCGTGTGATGCTTATTGAGAAAAATACCCTTTTTAGCTCATTGTGGGGGCAAAGTTTCAATTATACTTTATTCATAAGGCTGGTGCTATTCAAGTGGCTTGTCAGCAGAATTACTAAATCTTACTTTTGGAGCACTGCCGAGGTCCCACAAGTGGTATTCATCTTGATGTTAGTGTTTAACCTGCTCAGCCTCTTCCCCCCAACCACCGCCATTCTTTTAGTTTTATTGGTGCTACCATTTTATCTTGGGAGAGAATAAATTGTATTGAGCACAAGGAGTTGGCAGCAACTGGTGCCAGCAGCTACCAAATTGCAGTGAACTGCCTGTGAATTCCTAAAGGATCCTTTGTTTGGCTGCTCTGCCCACCGGACGCCTTAGACTAAGCTAAAGCTGGAGGAAATGGCCGGACAGAAAGAGAAGAGATTCCAGGACCGCTCAGACGGGTGGGAAGAGAGACGGGTGGGTGCAGACGGGACATTTGGATTTTTGGCCGAGTCATGCATGGTGGAGTGAGGGTAGTGATCGAGGGAGATCTCAGCACATTGGTCCTATCCTATGGAGAAGAAATGCAGGCAGAGGATTCTCGTTGTTGGGGTTTCCCCTCCTTCACTATAATGGTTCAACTGAATGATTTTCAGGAAATACCAGGGACCTCCAGTGTTATCTCCTGCAAAGGGAAATCCTGTGAAGCTGTTCTGGAAATCCCTGGTATGCAATTCATTCTTTAAAGTGTTCTTCTGAAGCATCTTTCCCAGGTAAAGTTGCATATGAGAAAAAAGGCCAGGCACTAGTCAGCCATCAGCATTTGCAATGCGCTGCAACACATCTCTTCAGTGACACAGGTTATTGTGAACATATCTGATCTGTCCTGTGCCCTCTGCACTGGCTGCCTGCAGACTCTAGCAAGTCAAATTCAAGATCTCTGCCTTTATTTTCAGAGTCTTTGATGGCCTAGGACTGCAAAATGGAAATAAACACCACTGACATCTGGAGAGATGACTGTAGTTGAGAACATGGCTCTTCAGGCACAGTGGAACTTGCCACCACAAGGAGAGGGGACCGTCCTTCTTCTTCATCTTCCTCTCGTGTATAGCCGGGACTCTCCAGCATGGCAGCTTACAAGAGCAGATTGCAAATTATTGGAACTTGCAACAAACAATCCACAAGATAAGAAACAGCAACAGGCCCCCCAGTCAGCGCCCTAAAACCGTTAACCGTAAAACCGTCAACGTCCCGTCCTACCCAGCCCCCCTCCCCTGCTTGTTACCCAGAAGACCCGCCCTCCAGCCCATCCCATCCATGCTTCTCAACTCCTGTTCACATGGAAGTGTTTGTTCTTTGTTTGTCTAGCACCTGGCACAGTGCGAACGTGGGGCCTGGTAGTTCTAGTAATATGGATAATGGATGAGAGTGAGAGCAAAACTCATCTCCGCAGCTCCAAGATGGTGGAACAAGCTCACGCAGGAGCCAGGTCCTCGGTGCCACCTGCTCCCGGGGCTAGGTGCTCTTCTTCAACCTGCTCTGATGGCACAACATTGCTGCAGGGATGTAATAGGACAAGTAAATAGAAACGGAGTCCTGCTGACCCACAACGTGCATACTTGCACCCTCGGAGGAGGATGGGAAAAAACAAGCTGCATGTGAGGGACGTTCATCATGGTGCTTAATGCACAACTGGACAGGGCTCAGATATTGTGGAGAGGAGCGTGGTATAAGGCGACAAGACGAGACGACATGGATTCTCCTCTTTCCATTGTGTCCTTGTAGTGGTGTCTTCCTTAAACTTCTGTTTCCCTCTCCTTTTTTTGAGTCATTTTTTTCTTCTTTCACCATTTTCTCTCTGTTCCATTGCAGCCCTTACTTAGAAGTCTTTTCAAAGTTGGTATGAAAAGTTTCCCTCTCTGAGTCCTGTCTTTGCCCCCTCTAGGTCATCTCCTCCTCAGGGTCCCCAGGTGTGGGGGAGGTTGGCACAGCTGAGAGCTGCCCCGGCTGGGGCGAGAAGGGCAGGCTCTTCACCTTTCTCAGCAGCACCTGTCATGCCCAGGCTGAACTCGGATCAGCCACGTGGAGCCTCACGCGAGCGATGTCTGAGCAAGCACGGCTGCAATCGGAGCTTGCGGAAAAGGTGCAAGTACCAGCTGTGGCATGTTGGACGTGCACTTCCACTGTCGCTGGCATCACATTCAGTGGTCCTGTAATCTGTCTGGATTTAATGGCTAGCCCAAACAAGGCGCCACAGAAGGACTTTTCCTCCCTTTGCTATGCATTAAAATTTGCTGTTGTATTGCAGAGCTAATCAACTACTAAAAATACCTCAAATACCTCTCAAGACATATGGGATTATTGGCATCTGTATGTTTAAGCAAGCAGGTATTTTACAGCTTGAAAATAGCATATGCCTCAGGTTTCTAATGTAATCCTCTAATGCTGAGGAGCAGCGGCAGCTCCTCCCTTGCTGTATGTTCTGGGGTGGTGGGACGACAGTAAACGCTGCTGTAATTACCATCTGTCTTCGTTACCGCTCACTGAGAATTTTCCACTGGAGCTTTTTTCCGATGGCGGGTCGCGTTCCCGGGTATACGTTCCCTGCACGAATTCCACTCTCTGGCCAGGTCTGGTGGCGCAGCAGTCTCGGGAACCTGCAAATGGTCCTTTCATCACAGGCAGGAGCGAGCGTGTAAAAGCGTGCAACTGGGAAGCATGTGTCCCGCCAAAGCCAACAAGACTTGTTCTCCCAGCCTGCAATGGGCTGTTTGCCAAGTCTGCCCGTAGGACATGATTCCGGCTCCCAATTTTGCACATATCGATCCTGATTTGAATCTTTTGTTCTTCATTTAGTGAACAAGGAAGCACAGCTGTTGCTTGTTCCTCCCACAGCTTTCTTGAACAATATTGCTGTCTCTTCTGGCTAAACTTATCTGGAGCCTCTCTCTCCGTGTAAATTTTATGCTTCTGCAAGCCAAGTCCCAAAGTCTTTCTGACTTACCCAACCTCTGTCTTAATTCAAGAAATTGGGGTTTCCCACTGAGGAAGTGTCATTGTAAGAGAGGTTCAGGATTTCATGCCATCTCATCATGCCAAAAAAAAATACGTGTTCATTTTCAACTCACTGTCTCTATCCAAGGTCTTAATGACATCATTTGAAATTCAGTCATTTGTTTTCCAGTTTCATTTGCTGCAGATCACTTTTATGGAGCTTATTGTGCGATAGTATTGACTAAAATGGTGGTGTTCAGATTAACGGCAGCCATAATCTTCATTCCATATGGACACCGCAGTTGACAGTGCTGCTAATGTGTCACCTTCTAATCATCTGATAATTATAAATGATAGGAATACAAGAACCGGGTAGTTAAACAGTAACATGCCACAAGCATTGCATCGCTTCGTGATCACAGCATGCCCGGGGGGGTATAACGAGGCATGAGTCCAGAGGCCAAGTCACTTTAACTACCTGAGGCATACTTTAATTGCCCTGAAATGCATAGCCTGTCACATCCTATTGCTATTATGAGTATATTATAGGAGTAAAAGTGGTATTTAGATGTCAGAGAACTTACTGTAGATGACATTTTTTTCTTTTTATGAAATTAAAAAAAGAGGTTGAGTTTTGTTCAGAAATCTGGCGTTCTATTCTTGCAGGAAAAAAAGTATAATTTGTACTTTAATTAACATTTTTTTTTCTAGATTGCAGCCTGTTTTGCAACTAAGAGTGTGTTATTGGCTTGGAATTGATTTTGGTGTCATATGTTGTCATTTGACAAAAAACAGTTTTACTAAGCTGTTTGACATTACAACAGCTGGTAATGTCACTTTTGTTAATGTCTTTAACCACATTTTTAACAAAACAGCAGATGCTCATCACAAAAGCCATTTTCCTCTTCCATCCAAATGTGTAAAATCAGCTAGCTCACTGCTTCAATTAAAGGCGATCCTCTTAAGCGGGGGAATTGACCTGAAAACAGGGCACCCGGTGAGGGATACTCAATTCCCTAGGTGCTTAAGTGATCTGTAAAAAAGGCGGTCATGTTTTTTGTCACCACTCTGGAAAGATCATCCGGCGTGTGTCTGTGAGGAGGAGACCTCAAGCCGGTGTTATCTGATTTAAGAACATCTGGATTTCCACACTGAATAGGCAGCAGCTGCAGAAAGAGCAGGGCTTCCTTATCGGGGCTACTCTCTTGCTGCCATGCTGTTTTTGCAGTTATTTTATGCTCTTAGCTGATACACATTTAGTATTTTATGCATCAGATTTTCTTTTTAACTATGCTGTTGCATAACTAGATTTTTGTTTTCTTCCCTTGTGGACCCCAAATGCACGTGCAAGAATGTGTGCTCACCTGTTTTCCATGCACAGAACATTACCTACCTGATTAGCACATGAAAAAGCCCCATTTGTAAGAAAACTTAGCAAGAGCTCTCTTATCAGAAGATTAAAAAAAAAAAAAAAGAAACTTGCACACGCATTTTGGCACCATAGCCACGGTGGAGAGGTTGGCCCTATTTTAAAATTTGAGGTGGAAACAAAAAGATCAATGCATTTTACAGAGACATTGCATTACTGTTAGTCTTTTATGTCGCCATTTGAAGTTCCCAGCTGCCTGAATTTCACTTCGATTAGGCTTCAGTTTGACTTTTGCTGTCAAGGTGAGAAGCTCATTCTGCGTGTCCTGTAGTAACCTTCCCTAAAATCTTAGCTTGGAATAGGGAAATGGGAACTGACTACATGTGGAAATCTTTTTTTTTCCTATTTCAATCTGGACCCCTTACGGGGGGTGTCCAAATGAGCCTTTCCAGGTGGCAACTAAGGTCGTTTTTAAAACAACTTTATATTTCGTCTCTAAATTCATCTCTTGTGGTTTTTTTATTTTGTTTTAATATTGTTTTCATTTTAGTCTGGAGGTCAGCTCCATTCCTGTAACTGTTACTAGGCAACAATTAAAAAGAAATCTCTAAAGGTTTTTACAGCTACTGTTTACTGCATAGAAAAAATGTTGAGCCCGTGTATATTTATTATTTTCAATTTTTTTACTATCGCACTTTGCTCTGAAACCAGAGACTGTCAAAAAGGGAAAATTACCCCATAGTCCAAAGACATCTAGCCTATCATGCATGAATGATAAATTTAAATTCCTCCATTATTCTTATTGATAAAACATGTAATTGGCTAAATCAAGGAGATATAATTAAACTTACTACAAATGATTATTGATATAAACATTTAAAAATTATTAGTGTTGGAGTTTAAATTGAAAACAGAAAGATGTAATCTTTTTTCCTAGCTTATATATCCCTTGAGAGTTAGAACATACTTTTTGCCCTTGAGCTGGGAGAATTTTGCTCCCAAATTTCCACAATTCTTGGTCCAGGTTTGTAGCTAGTTTGCATCGCTGTCCGTCCTTTTTCTCAGCAAGGATTGTTGCCAATGGATGCACCGGCCACAATATCCATAGAAACAAAAATTATTAACCCTCTATTGGAGAGCATTTTCAGGTAATGTAGTTTAAAGTTTGTAATTGTGAGCCTTCATATTTGACCCTGAGTTGTGAGGATGATGCTTATCCAGTAAGAGCAGAAACATGATGCGAGATTGAGAGTAACTGCCCAACCACAACTAATCAATTGAGCTTGAATTTCAAACGTTGAAGAGTCGCAATGAACTGCTTCCAAACAACTTGTCGTCTTCGACTCCAATCCTAGAAAGCATTGCACACGGTCCTACCTTTCCCCTGGCTCTAAGATGACTTCCGTGTGCTGCAAATCAAAGGGTGGCGTTCTGGCTTTGATAAATTGAGTGACATAATGTAGTAAGACCATGATTTCACCAAAAAATTGTAAGAGTACATTTGTTTGCATCTGTATAGCTCATAATGTGAACTTGCAAGCATCTGACTACATATTTAAAATGTAGTAATAAAAATAAGATAAATGGAATTATCCAATTTGGGGGTGGCATTCTGGCTATAGTTAACATGTGCTTGTCCAGAGCAAGGATTGAGGGGGTTTGGGACCCACAGTTGTGTTTTGGAAGATGAGAAAGTTAAATTTTAAAACATGGTAGCAGATTTCAGTGCCTTGAGAATTTGTGTATTTTAGAGATTTTTAGTCTCTCCAATGCCTTCAGGAGTTTTTCACCTAATACTGTTTTAAAATCACCTGTGTTAAAAGCAAACAATTAGGTTGAGATTTTGTTCCAAAGGCCTTTTGAAGCATTGTCCCATCTTTCCCATTGTGATAAAAGTTAACTGCAGGTTGTATTTCAGTGGGTTTCTGTTGCATGTGCAGTGAAGGGCAAAGTCAAAGACTTCTTATTCTAATAATTTAGATCTCATATGTATGCAGTGAAACCTCAAGAAATACACCAGTGGAGACAGGTGACATATGAAAGCAGGCAGGCAAAGTTGATGTGTCCCTTCTCCGGGTGCCTGGGAAGATGCTGCCATAGACAATTCTGGATCTCTGATTTTAATATCCCAGCTTCTCTGTGGGCAGATGCCTTTTTCCTGAATCTTTGCACTTTATATTTTATCTCCCTGCTGTCAATAATTCATTTCCCACAGGCATTGAAAAACAGCATAGATTCCTCCAGTCACCTCTAGCTTGTTGGGCTGGTATTTGGGACTGGGATGTTTCTGTTAGGAGGGGAATTGATGGTACAAGTCAGATATTTCGTTGGTGCCGTCCCATTTGCACACTGAGCTGTTTTCCCTGAGCACAGCAGGTGCATCTACACATGCATTTTAATGCACAGTAAAGCATCACAAAAAAACGCCAATGTGTATTAAAATAAGCTAACGCACATTTTTCTAGTACTTTACAATGTAGGTACTAGATTTAATGTGCATTACCTAAAGCACATTAATTGAACATGTAGATGTGCCCAGCAGAACAAGCCAGCAGCAGGCACTTTCCTTGCTTAATAATCCTCACGCCTGCACTTCCAGTGAATTTTGTCTCTGCTCCCTTGCTGAGCCCAGCTTGTGACTGCTCCTCTCGCAGTGCACTTTTCCTCTGCCTCGCACACCCCTGAGGTTGCCAAACAATTCTTTAGCCCCTGAATTTCCAGCCACTCTTTGAACAAATCCCTCTGATTTTCTTTGAGTTAGCTCTTGTCAAAGGCTTGCCATGAAGACCTGGCGCCGTGTGTCAAGTGGCTTCTGTTATAGCCAGATATCACTGTGGTTTAATCTGTCCTCTCATTGTGCCTGAACAAAGGTAATTAGTACACTTGTCTAACAATAAAAAAAATGGCCCCAACTAACACTTCCGTATTTCATGGATCCAAGACTATAAGGCTCCACACCCTTTCTAAAAATGAGCCATGTGTGTGGGCATGTGAGAGAGAGGGAGAGAGAGAGAGAAGCATGCTAGACTATGGTATATTATAATTATTTTAAGTTTTTGCTTAAAGAAACACTCTACTCTTTTAAAGTACATTTAAGCCAACCATCCTTCCATTGACTTCAGTGCATGTTGGGTCAGATCCTAATAGAGGTGCTGCAGGAACACAAGGGAATTTAATAACAAAAAAAAGGTCTTCTCTTTTTTTTAAAAACACCAAGGCCCGGTTCAATTATACTAATGCAAGTTCCTGATCTCGCTTGAAGAGTGGCTTATTCTGGTTTAACTCAGATCTGTTGCAAATGACCTCAAGTCCAAGCAAAAGCAGCCAGGCTTAAACTGAAATAAAGAGTATTCGGGCAGTCATTTTTCTCATTTAACTAAATCAGCCAAAATTGTATTCTAAATGAGGGGCAATGCTCCCTGGCATTAATGAACTAAATGAGATCATCAAGGAGGTCTCCACTGGCTGGGTGGGCGCAGAACAAAGGTCCCAGCGTCCCAAGCGAAGGGGAGGAAGGAGGACCCAAATTGGACAAGCCTTTGCGGTCCTTTTCATCCTTTGCTTCTGGGTACTTGATGATGGCTGGGTGCTTGGGTGGCCCCAGTCAAAGGGGCTTTCTCGAGTGCTTCAGAAACCCAGGAGCCCCCAGGTCACCAGCAGGAACATGCAGAGGCAGATTTCAAAGGACACATTTATATTGCAATCCAGACACAGGGTTTTCAGATGGTGATAGCAATATGCGGCAGTACTTTAAGTTGCTATTCAGCTCAACCTTTTAAAAGAGTTCATAGCGAGAAGGTCTTTCTTACAGGTGGCAAACATTTTCACTTGGTTAGAAAGAAATGGAAGCTATTTGTGAACGGAGCAGGCTGAAGTGGATTGTCTAATAACCTGAGCTATAGAGGGTGCAGTCAAGCCTTTGTCACCCATGACACCCTATTTACCACGGCAGGGAGGCTGTGAGTCAAATCTGCTGTTTACTGAGGACGAAGGAACGAGATAAATGCCTGAATGGGGAGTGCGCACCCAGCTCCCAACAATGCATATGTTCCTTTGAAGGTGGCGGGGTCACAAGTAAATGATTTTCTGAACAAGCATGACTGTGTGCATTATTCTGGGGAAAAATGCAGAGCTAAAATGGAGGCTTTATTGTTAACCTGAGAGGTTAATCTTTATTACCGCATATTACTGGTGGAACCTCCCAGACAATCAGAACACAGCGCTGCTTTCCAGTCGTTCCCACATAATCATTAACTGTACAGTCGACGTAATTAATTTCTGGGCTCTCAGCTGCGAGTTCTGACCTTGTGATATGTTTATTCATTGCTACTTGGTAATGCACAACTTTTGGTGAGTGACACTGTGCAGGGAACCGCTTCCAGAGCCACTCGGCACTTCTCTCCTCCGTATCTGCGGTATTTTTAATCCATGCATTTTGATAGATGTACTTGATAATTCTGCACTGAAATGCTCCTTGCTGGAATGGCAGTGCTCCCGGCAGCGGTAGCTTGATCCCTTGCTGGATTTTGCAATAAGCGAATAAAAGCGCCGGAAGTTTTCTCAAGCCAAATCTTGTTTGTCCAGGTAGACATTGGAGCTAGTCTAAATTTTCTGGTGTAATGCAGTTTCTCCAGAAAATTCCCTTTTACTGAGACTTTGGGGTCGGGACCTCTCGCCCTGTCCCCAGCGGGGTTCTGCTGGGTCCCTGTCTGGATGGGGGTCCGACTGCTGCAGCACCGGGGCTGCTGGAAGCATGAGTCCCCTGGCCCCACGCCTGCCTTGTGCCAGTCCCCGCAGCTCCTGAGCAAAGCTGTCATTGCAGAGAGCTTCTGGATCCCCAGAAACATCACCGTATTGTGGCTGTTTGAACCAACCCGTGTTTAAAGCAGGTGCAGCATTCCCCGTGAACTTCTCCGCCAGCTCTGGCAGAAATGGATTTCATTTGTTCGGTAGATGTTGTAAAGCTCCAGAAAGCAGCAATCGGGGAAGGCCGCTGCGCTGCAGCTGTATGCCACTGTATAGGACCACTGGAGGCCACCTGGGATTTTCCAGCCTCCTGCCAATGCTGTGGAGCAGCAATACCCCGGGAAGCCTAAAGATAGGTAGATTCTCCCCCGCCCCAGGAAAGTTGCCTCTAAACAGGTGAGGAAGGAAAAGACTGTAATGTGGTGAGAAGGGAGGAGAGGGGTCTACACAGAGCTCCTAGTAGATGGCATTTAGTGTCTCTGGTGTGGGTACCAAGGTGGGTATGGGGCTCGTGATGCTAGGAAGGGGGAATTGAAGGTGTTCATGGAGCAATAGCAGTCTTTGTTATGGGGAATGGGGAAAATGGAGAGGTGTGCACAGCCCCAGGTGGGGATGGGGAGAATCGGAGACCATGGTATGGACAAGGGGTGGTACCAGGATGCCCAGGGTCCCTTCTTTTGGGGAGATGGAACAAGCATATAGACACGATAGTATCTGGTGAGGGGAGAGTAGAGGTATACAATGCATTAAGCCTACAGAGGCTGCAATGTGTGCGACCTCCAGTATAATAATACCTCTTAATAAGAAGAATAATGATGAGCCCCATCAGGAGCATCAGGTGAGCCCAAACATGTCCTGTATTCATTATGCTGCTTTCAGATCTCAGCATTTGAGTGTATAATAAGCTTATTACTTTGTACATCCAAAACCAGTGTCATATTTTGCTTGAATAGCATATAAGAAATTTTTACATAATGCTGTTTTCTTGTTCCAACCTTTCAACTAAATCCTGCACCATAGTGACAACAAGAAACGCGTTTTTGCAAAGATACAGAATTATTTTATGACAAAAGCAACATTTGGAGTAACAATCTGGAAAAGAAGAGACACTTTTTTCCCCTCCTTTGTCACTCTCATTAAGGTTTTAAGAGACTTTCTGTGCTGTGTCTCACTGTTGGAATACCTGTCTCCAAACAGCTTTCTGTAGTGGAAAATCCAATTTAATCTCCAACAATTTTATCAGTTCTGCACTACTTTTCTTCTCTTCTTGGAAAATAAAATAAAAAGATCACATGTCAAATTGATGACAAGGTTTAAAGCTTCTTAGCTTGCATTAATACATTTATGCATCAATTATATGTTTGTCCATTTATGCATGTATAGCTGAAGGCAGCTTCTTTGTAGGCTGAGGTTTATTTATGCTGCATAGCATAGTTTATTCCAGTCTCTAGGGCTCTCGAATGGCAGGGCTTGGGGGTTTTTTATTATGAGGGGGAGATTATTCAACCTTTTGGATCTTCGTGAGAACAAATTTCCTCTTTAGGGAAAGGGAAACCAGAGAAATTGATATACATTTTCTGCCCAGAAATGAATATGCATTTAAGGGCTTGAAGTGTTGCTCTACCTTTACTCATCTTACATAAACACGTGTCTTGCACTTGCATGGATTACTGGATGCTCAGGCAGGCTTTGCTTTCCACCGATGATGGAGAGCTAGAAGGCACGTAGAAATGGGAATAGGGTGAGTGCATTTCAGCTGAGCTCCAGCTCCCCTGTTCTGAATCAGCTCAGGTCTGTAGGGTCTGAAACTCGTTACCTCCCCATCATCAGAGGGAAATTAAGAGGTTGACGTGGACACCTGTGCGAAGTTCTGCTGGCTTTGGTGTGAAACGGTTGTGGTGCAAAATATACAATCCCTTTGCTGGCAATCTTATGCCACACATCAAGCTAACAGATTCCAGCCCCATAACATCCTCAGAGGGACAGCTGAGGGAGGTATGTCTGCACTGTTTCCAGCCTGCTCTTGGGTGGGCCTGTCAAATGCACCCTCCTTTTCCATGCATGCCAAACCAGGAATAGAAGCAGTGAATCTATTCAGGAGGTTTTCTCTTCCCTCGCTGCCCGCACCCTCTACACCGCTCCCGTATATACGGCAGACAGATGTTGAGTAACGGTGGGGGCACGGCGAGGGTAGTAGTGACCTCACGTCCAGGTTTGGCATGGCTGGAGTGGGGGGCAGGAGTGTGTTTCTCTGGAGCGCTCTCAAGAGTAGGGAGGCCAGCCGGAGATGGGGACTGACCCGAGAAGGAAGCTGCATTTCACCGGTGAGCCAGATCCTTGGCTCTTGTAAATCAGCACAGCTCCACTGCTTTCAGTGAAGGTTTCTGTATGCTGCGAATCCAGCCCGTGCCCCTGGTTGGCTCGGTCGCAGTTAGTACGCACGCAGGTGAGGCAGCGTGGGAAAGCTGGCGCCGCCACTGCTGCGCCCCACCTTTCCTGGAGGAAGTGAATCTCACCGTCACGCCAGTGGCCTGGGCACGACCTTTCATCAGCACTAAATGAAGTGGGAAGGGACGTTTAGAAACCGAAACCGTGCCTTTCTTCAAACGAGCGCTGTATAAAGCTGTGCCCTCCGGAGGAAGACGTTGCCTTGGTTGCGAAATACGCCTGTAGCTAAAAAGCTTTTGGCATTGTTAACTATCACACGTTTCATTTCAAGGTAGGTTTTCATTCCTTCAGGCACTATTGTGTAACTGTGTTCCTCAAAACCAGGCAAAGTTCAGGCGGAAGCATCAAACGCTTCAAAGTAGCTCTTATACAACGCAAAAATAGCAAGAAAGGCACTCGGGGTCATGAACTACCAGAAGTCAAGGTCGCTCCGGAGGCGCTGACTCGGCCACGCTGGGCATCTTGTGTGTTCTGTGGTCTGCATCGAGAGCCGGCTGCTTGCCATTGTTACGCTGATGTGATCAGACGGATGTTTGAAAAGGGAAGAAGGGATAGGCCACACTGCTAAAATGTGAGATGGCTCAAACAAAGCTGCTTGTGCAATGGGAATGCTAGGCATTTCTCTGTGCTTGCTGGTAATGTTGCATCCACAATATGATGGTTTCAGTCTAAAATCCTTTGATTTTAAATGAGGATCTAGAAAGAGCAAAAGAAAGTGGCCATGGTTGCTTTCTACAAAACTCAGTGGGAGCAACATCCCAACTGGATGCGTCTACACGTGCATTTTAGTATGCATTAGCCTATTTTAATGCATGTTAAAGTGTCACAAAAGCTGTGCTTTTTAGTTAATGCACATTCAAATGGGGTTATGTGCATTTTTCTCATATGAGGTACTAGATTTAATACGCATTAGCTAAAACTCATTAATGAATGTGTAGACACGCCCTATTTGTCTTGTACTCTTTACGATTTCCTCTGGCATTTGCTAGTGTTGCTGTAACTGTGCTTCAGGGCCCAGCTTTCCCAAGGAGTCCCTGCTGAGGATGAGGCATACAATCCACACTCTGTAAAGCCTGAAGTTGCTTCATCATGTCTGACAATAAAACACTTGAATAAATGAGTCCAGGATAGGGGTGATTGGCACCGTTTGACTTCTGCCTTTTGTACCTGATGGAACGATGATGTTGCAACCAAGAATGGAAATTTTCAACCCAGAAAGCGACTGTTAGGAAGTTCTCAGATTACGAAATGAAGGATATTTCATATGGCGGGGTTGCTTGAGCACCCGCTACCATAAAAATCAACTTTCTCCAGAGGCCCAAATTCTGACCTTTGTGTTGATTAGTATCTTACTCCATCAGCAGTTCCAATCAGCAGACTAAAATAAAAGTAAAGATATCAGAGTTTGGGGCTAAGGAATTGTGAAGAGATGACAGCAGTGTTTAAAGATGTGGGCTGTGTCTGCAGTTGTGGGGGGGAACAAGTCTGTATAGCAGTTGCCAGAAATCAATGCCTTAAATTGGATAAAGGTGTTATGTTATTTTCACTTGGATATTAAGTGATAATTAGTATTGTGCGTGATCGTATCAAAAACACAGAACTGCGTGGCTCTTCGTTTATGCAGAATCTTTAAAAACTCTGGCAGTCTTCCACTTTGTAGTTTGAGCTACATTGGAGGTAAAGTACTGTTTGCTTCCACTATAAATGTTTATTTCCTGTCTCTGCTGTTTGTGAATTTAATTTATAATGATCCACTGCTGGTTATTATCATGTACAATGTGCTCCTTTGTAGAAAATCATTAGAATAATATATCAGCCTGAGTTGTGAGACTTTTCAGTAATGTGCTCACGGAGGTGTGGCTTGTTGCTGCTTTGGGTACAAAAGATAAAAGGGGGTTAAAGCAATATTTTAGCCTTCTGATATATCTCTTCTCAGCTAGATGAGACAGGAAAACTACACCAGCCGATTTTATTTACTTAGCAGTTGACTTTTCCAATGTTTTTATAAAACATTGGCTCTAGGCATCATCAGTATTTTGAGTGACTATATCTGTTGACATATCACTTAGAAACCCGTTCAGTGACAGATTTTAGGAATTTTATATGAGCTCGAGCTGCAGGAAAAGGCCGTTAAAATGACAAGGGCTTCTTCTGCATACACTTGCCATAGGTTTGTCCTTGATTTTCAGATGTTTAGCGGTAAATCTGTTTCATGTGCTTCTGCAAATACTATCTTGTTTGTTAAATGATTAGTTCATCAGAAACGGTTTTTTTAAATATATATATATCTTTATGGTGAACAGGCATCTATGATCTTTAAAGGGAATCCAAGGTCATTGCTTTCTCTGCAAATGATTTTCTACATTTCTGATAAGTGAAGTAGATTCAAGAGAAATGAATACTGTACAGTTCCTTGCATCACTTTTGAATAGAACAGGTGATGTCATACTAATCATTTATCATCAGGTGACACTGGAAGACCTTTATTTCCTTTTGAAAAGTACAGGTGAAATGAAAGCAACCGATGATGTTTCTGCCGTTGCTACGTTCAGTGGTCACACTTGACAGGGAAGAAGAGCTGATGTGACCCAAATAAAGGTCTTGGGTCAATGAGACAGAGTATTATATGCCTACACTGGGACATGTGCATAGGTTTTCTGACTTCAGTGAACTCGTTTGGCCTTCAGTGGCATTCCTGTATGCACACATGTGCAAACTTAGGCTGCTCTTGCCTCGTGTCCTGGTGGGGCAGAGCATGAAGTCAGCAGGGTCCTCTACGAGCACATAAGAATCCTTAATTAGGATCCTAATAGTGTTATTCTTCGTTCAGCAGCACAACCTTATCAAGCTCCCCCTCTTCCCTCTACTGCCTTGACGATAAAAACCCATCCGTAATTAGCTAAATTAACTACTCTTCCCAGTAGAAATCTCATGTACGTTAGGTACACGGGTGGTTTTATTCTGAACTATTTTATGCATCTAATCAGTCTATACAAATAAACACTCAATTCCATTGTCTTGCAAATGAGAAAGATAAATAGTTTTCCCCATTTTCAGCCTTATAAAATTTGACATGCAGAGAAAATTATACATTTCTTTGTTCAGTATCATCAAAAGAGATGTTGTGCTTACATCAGTGATGAGCAGTGGGCATCAAGTAGTATTCTGGAAAGGAACTGACATTTTCCACAATGGTTTATCTGAGAAGTGTGAATGGCATTTAATAAAATAGATTTTCCAACAAATGACAGGCTGGAGCCTTGAAGCAAAAAGTACTTCTGCCCTGTGTCAATCAGTCGCTCTCTTCCAACTCAGCACATTTCACACTTTATCCAAAGTATAATGTTGATGTATAAGAAAAGTGGTCTATGCTGAACGGATGCTAGCAAAGCAAATCCCTGGCTGGAGAGAGAGAGTAGTAAAATAGCAGCGGCAGTCGGCTTAACAAGGTAGGTTTGATCTTCGCTTGCAAGAACTGTGGCCCAGCAATTAATGTGTGTTAAAGGTTCTCTTTTCAAAAGTCATTCCTGAAGTCTGAAACCATTGCTTACAATAACCTCTCCTAGTGCCTCCTGAAGTGAACTTCCCTTTGTGAGGCTTTCCTGTCTCTGTCTGTTTGGCCTGAGCTTCTGCGACTCTCCAACGGTGCACCCACGCAAGGTGTAAAGTCCTCAGGCAGGCTGAGTTGGAGGGCTCTCTCCACGCTCCCCTATGGTCTTCCTTTTGTGTGCAGTGTCCTTTTTCCTTTTATACCATGGCAGAGCTGGAACCCTTGAACTGGGCCATCACTAGAAATAAAAGCATATCAGATAACACATGCTAAAATCCTAATGTGGACCAGACACTTTCTAGTTTTAGCGTGGGGTTACTCATTGCAGAAGGCTCAATGTTCTCCTGTGGCCTTTACCTTAGCCAGGTAATACCTAGCAGAGCCACAGCTTGCCTTAGGGCTTTGTTACAGATTCATTTTATGGAGCTCTGACCCCCTGGGTTGTCCACACGTTACGGCGTGAATTAGTTTTAAGGACCCTTTAGGTGTCGTAAGGTTACGCCACTCGGGGGCAAGTTTATCTCTGTTCCATGTTACCTACATCATGTTCCATGAATATGTGGCTGCTCTCCAGAGGTAAGCCGCTCAAGTTTCAGTCCTCCAGCATCCCAGGAGGCAGTGTCCCATCCCCTAACCTCTTGTTCTCACAGCTGTAGCTCCTAGCCTGGCTCTTGCTCACCAGCCCTCGTGGCGAGTCACTGCTGTGCAAGTCAGGGACAGCCAGAGGTTTTTAGCTTGATTGTGTGACTACTCTAAGCTCAGACTAACTCTGATCCACATTTGAGAAGTTTAATGTGGAACAAGGCCCTTATCTACTCTAGGGTTTAACGTGCGTTAGCTGACACGCTTGTTCCTCGTGTACACATGTGGTTCCTGATAGGAGATGGTCACCTCCACTCACTGGTCAAATCTAGAGCCTTGTCCCCCCCACATTGTAACTTTTCCTTTGAATAAAACCATAAATTAAAACTGATTTAAACCTCCTCCTATGACGTGAATCTCACCGCAGTTTATACTAATCAACCTCAATTCTGTAAATACGGCCTTGCTCTTTTAAAGCCTTACGCTCCTTATTCACTGATCATATTCAGTTTCCATTAAAAATAATGCATTGCTGAATATTGTAATGTTAAGCAAGTTCAATTGTATTTTGCTGTTGTTAATTACACTTACAAGGTGGATAAGAAGTCTGTGGGGGATTCCTTAAAAGAAAAGTACTTTGCCCTTGGGATGTGTATTACCATATGGAAGACAGGCTTCTGTTCTTTGTTAATTATCTTTGTTGATTCAGTGCATTTAAAGGAAATGTAATAATTTGTTGGTTGTTAGTACCTGTGTACTTTAAAACAGGAAATTGTTAGAATAAAAAAGACCTCTAAGGGATCCTTACAATACTCCAGAAAGACGTATGTAATATTTTCCCCTGGGTATTAATTTTCCTACGTGAGACTAATATAATATTAAATATAAAGGTGATAACCAGCACTCTGTGTAAAGAATAGCAGTGTTTGGTGCATGTTTGTTTGCTTTGGTCTGGGTTTTATTTTATTTTTTTGGACGCATGGTTCAAAACTTTCTTTCCTTCAGTGATAATCACATTCACATTTCTTATTTCTACGAGACAAGAACAGCACCGCATACGATAGCTTTGAGCAACAAAGTATCAAAACAATAACTGAAATTGGATTGGGTGATAGTACTTAGCCTTGTCTCGTGGAGAAGTGAAGGCTGTGGAAAGAAATGTTCTGTATTATTCTAATAATAAGCCAGTGGGTATGGCTGTGATCCTATTGAACAGGTGGAACATGGGATTATTCCACCTGACTGGAAACAAGATACAGTTTCTGTGATTGGGAAGTATTATGCTTTGATTTGTGCAAGACACTGACACTTTCTGTATGGGTTTTGGAGCAATGTTCATACATCTTGGAGTTGGGTTGAAAAACTGGAGATGGGTGAAACTGGCCAAAACCAAGTCTGAGCCCTTTGGGATTCTGCAGAGAGGCTAGGGGGTACATCCATACATGGATTAAAATACTGCCTTTTTGAACCAGGTTTTAATATAGAGAATGGTGCGAGTAATACCTGGAGTGGGGATCACATTTGTATTGGTTGCTTATGTAGTACTGGAAAAATCTGTAATTTTTTTCTCTTATCCTCCCAGTCAATGCTAGGACAAAATGTACAGCTCATTTAATCAACTTATACATTTCTGCCTGTGACCTGTAGTTATTATTTATTTATCTAGTGCCAACAGCTAGTGAAACAATTCAGAGATGGCTGTGAAGACAAGGGGTCAGTGAAGGCCCCTTCCACCCAGTTATTGGTGGGAAATGAAGATAAATGCATTGATTTCAATAGAATGAGGGTGGTCAGAAATGATTGATCCCTTTGTATAGGCTAAAATTGAATTAAACAGTAGAGATGATTTCATGAACAAACGGAAATCTGTAATTTGTAGTGGACTTGAGAAAATAGCAGGTGCTTGGTTTAGTGCAGTGTACTCTTGGGTATTATCCAGGTAACTGTCAAGAGCTTTCAAAGCTAAAAACAACAAGTGTTTGGAACCCCGTTCCCAGGTGCAGGTTTGGGAACTGTCCGTCTGTCTGTCCTAGGAAGTTTCACTCATCATTGGCATTGGCAATCCAGTACTAGGATGACAGTCTCTTAGTAAACAGGGAAGCCATCAGTGAGTCTATACATGACTGAGGAGGCCAATTCAAGATCCACATGTTCAATTGTAGACGTGGCAAATAGGTCTAGGAGGAAGGAGTAGATCCTGGTGATGTCAGGTAATAGCTCTTTCCCTTTCTCTCTTTTGTCTGTCTGCCTCCATAGTGAAGCAAGTTTGATCAAGATGATCGATGCCTTGTCCTACATCATGGTGCCATCGGGGACTTGGGTGTCCCAGGTATTGATGTTAATATTGCATTTCTTCAGATTGGCCTTGAAGGTGTCCTTGAATCTCTTCTCTTGTCCACCTCTAGAGTGGTGATGATTGGAGAGCTGGGAGTATAGGACCTGTTTTGGGAGTCAGTTATCAGGCATCCTTAGGACATATCCTGCCCAACGGAGTTAGTGCTGTATAAACAAGGCTTCAGTACTGCCAGCATTACTTCTTCTCTACTTCCAGTTGATACGGAGGATTTTCCAAAGACATCATTGATAGTAATAATCTAAAGCTTTCAGGTGTTTCCATCGTGTTAGAAGGAAGTTTTGAACCACATGTCCAAAAAAATAAAATAAAACCACAGACCAAAGCAAACAGACATGCACCATGATACACATCCATGCAACAGCACAAGAGTGACAACCGCCAAACCAAACACAAGAAGTGACAACTCAAAGGGTGTCAACACAAACCCGTCCAAACCAAACACAAGAAGTTTGTTTTGGGTTGTGATGTCATGATCACCAAAGACACCATTTCAGAGATGTCCATATGCAGCACTGGCAGATTTTATCCGGTGTTGAATATCATCGTCTACGTTTACTTTTTGGGAAAGGTGGTTACTTGGGTAGTGGAAATGGACTGCTACAGAAATGATAAAAGGCATCCCAGAGAAATGAACCACTGCTCTAGCACGTCCGCGAGGCCTGGAGTGCTATGAATGGCACCTTTGGAAATGAAAAGCAGGGCTGCAAAGGCTTCAGGCACTGAATTTGTCCCATCTCCACAAGCTGATTATCAAAGGAAAGAGTGATGTCGTGTGCTTTTTACATTCATGTTCTCGCAATAGTCATTGGTTCACTTGCCCAGCTAAGAAGGGGTTTTCTGGCTCCGAGCACAGCAGTACAGGCTATAGTTTTTCTCTCAGATGGCCTGTATTGGATATAAAACCACTTCCAGGCTCAGCAAAATGCAGTCTTCTGTGAGAATCAGTAAGTCTTTATCACAGCAGTGACTAGGTAGTGCAAGTATTTCCCATCTCACATGCCAGCTTGGGAGGTAGGATGGATGTATCTTCTGATAGTACCCAGGCTTAGGGACCCATTGGGCAGAGCCCTGTGCAAACGGAGATGAGACAGCCCTGTTTCCGACAGGTTTATGATTTGAAAATGCAGAGGTGAAGAATTGTGGGTGTGGATACAATAGGTAGGAGAATGCATCTGGTGAATGATTTCCCAGCAGGATTTTTGCAGAGCGTGAGATGACCTCCATTTAGAAATCCCAGGCCGGTGTCTCTGTACAGCTTCCCACAGTTTGTTCTTCCTCTCTGCTGCAATGCTTGCTAGAGGTCTGGTCACGGTCAGAAAACTGACTCAAAATGGCACTATATTTTCCAGTGTGCATTTGAAGTCACGTGTGCTGACTTTGGTCTCAGATTTTTATTTGTTTTTTATTCCAGTTCGTATTGTGGAGCCAGGATTGTACAGGCATAATGGAGGGCAATATCCAGTCGGGAGACTCGGTCTAAGTGCTGCTGGTGCACGAAGCAGAGAGTACACAGCTTGACTTTGAATCCGCAGGGTTAACTGTTAAAAAATAAATAAATAAAATTTGCCCCGGAAATGCAAGAGATTTGTCCCCCAGATCAGAACTGCGGCATAATTCAGCAAAATGCAGTTGTGACAGTATTAACCAACTTGATGCAACCAGTGGCTAAGAGGCTGACACCTCTGAGATGCACTGCAGTAACAGCGGGGAGTTGTGCTTGGCGCGGAGACCAGTGGTGGGACGGTGTGATTGGGACTAATGAATGATCTTTGCGTGTGGACTTAGCTTCCACCCTTGCTGGTGCAGACCTGACTTGATCAGCAGTGGGACACGGCAGGGTGTGGAAGTGCTCTATTGTGTATGCCGATACGAAAGCATCTGTAACAAAGGGCGGTAGCACTTCAAACCATCTTGTCTCTGGCCATTTTAAATATCCGATTCTTAATATCATTTCAGAGGAAAGTGTGTAAATGCGTACTAAGTGGAATGGAAAAGCGCCATGGATTTATTATTGTTTTTAAATACAGTGTAAATAAGTGCAGGTTGCATTACAGATTTCATGTTCCAGATTTTATGACCCCTTCCCAACTCAAGACTTTGCCAGAATCTATCTATAGTAGGGATAGTATTTACACTTGGTTTATCTGAAAATAGTCGCATCTGTTTCTGAACAGTAGGGGGTTTTTTATACCTGACTTTTAATTGCGTGCCTTTTCTCAGCCAAGAGCATCCTGGCTTAAACTGTGAAGTCTTTAGCTCTGTGGTTATATTGCTTCTTCATGTCTATAAAATCTGCTTTTAAAAAATAGTTAATGCATAAAACTGTGCTGGATAATACAGATGCTAGGTCCCAGCTGTCATGAGGCCCGATCTGAGACTGACTAACAATCAGGCTATACTGTTTTCAATGTGTGAAGGGAGAAGGGGGGTGCAAAAATAGCAAAAGCTTAATTTTTTTTTTGTCATAATACGAGCAGCTATTTTAATTTTTTCAACTACAAAGATAGCAGCACTCTTTTTAGATTTAGGTCATTTGAGATAATTTAGCTTGTGGTGATAAAATAAATGCAGGCCTAGTTTTAACGCTGGCACTGCCTTACTGCTTTGAACAGAGCAGCCTGCGACTGCATTAAAGATCAGAAGATGCTGCTGGCCTTCTATAAATAGCCCAGAGACACAGGTAAAGTCAATCATTTTATAATCCTCTGCTCTTCAACAGCAATAGTATCACTTCCTTTATTTTCAGGCATAATTTGGGGTTTGCTTATTGGCTGCACTCAAGGGACTGTTTAGCTCTGTCATAAAGGTCTCACTTCATCCGTGCCAGTGTAACCAGGATACAGGTCTCAGCAACATGCTCTTTTGAATGTCACTCCACTATATTAGAGTGGATGGTGACTTGGGGTTATAATGATAATAGTGATTTTGTACTCGCACAGTTGTACCTTGTTGCTCTCAGGTAGCACGAGGGGTCAATGTTTGCCTGTGGCCAGAGGCCAGAGGCAGGCAAGGGAGGAAGCGAGCACCACAAAAGGTCTGGGACGTGGAGCAAAGTGGATGTGGCAGCTCGGTGACGCACCACGCCAGCCTGCAGGCATCCCCGGCACAGACAGGAAAATAAAGCTGGGAGGAGAAATTTTGCCAGCATGGGAGATAGCTGACTCCCACATCAAAATCCTTGGCCTGATTTGGATTAAAAAAGAATACTGCTCTGAATCGGGCAGGAGACGTGGGAGTTGAACAGAGGGGCTTATTCTGACCACCCCCACGCATGGTCAGTCCCTAAGTGCATCCCGCCGGTGCCCAAAATGAGAGGTGCTTAGGTTTTGTTGTACACCTTGAAAATGGTGACATTCAAGGAGTCGTTGTGCTGTGGTCAGTGGATGGGAAGCAGTCGCTCCACTTCCTGTACCTAAGTACGGCAAAATATAACCCGGTTCAGGGGCCCAATGTTGCACCTATGCCCCCCTTAAGCCCTCCAGATAGGTCTGACACCTATACTAAGGAGGTCTGTCGGCCTTACCCTGGCCCTCTGCACCGAGGTGATAGCTCACGTCTTGTGAGCACTCTTTGGGTCCACGGGAGCTCTCCCCTACATAATGTATCATGTAATCCCAGTGGGTAAAAGGGGGCGGCGTACAGATTGGGAGCCTTGCCCCGGATAAAGCCAGACAAAATGGTGGAGAAGCTCTTCAGGACAGACCAGGTAGGGCATGAAGTTGGACTTTAATGAGCAGTACATGAGCTCTGCCCAAAGTATTGATTATCCAGACATGAAGGACTTCTAAAACACCTGTGACAGCATGCAGGGTTTAAAAGACTTGTCAATGGGTTACAGAATACAAATCCGGTTCTGGATAGGACTCCTGAATACAGCAAATTCTTTGGTACAGCTATACAGCTATTTTGGTCCTCAAAAAAAAAAGCCTTTGAGCACACGACAATAGAATCAGTGTTGGAAGCATGAGAGAGAAGGGAACAGAAAAGCCATATATTCTGAAAATCATCTATATGGCATTTAAGCTTGGCTAGGAGAGAGTGAAAAGATCAAGCTACAGCATGGAGCTGCACAAAAAAGGCTTTATTTCACTTAAATCCTCACGTCCCATTTGGAGAGGCTCTTTAGAAACGCTGAATGTGAGAAAGAAGTGACAAAATTAATAATACTAATACTTAGCATTTACAGTCCTTGGTGCTTCACATTTTCAGGGCTCTTTGTTAATCTCGCAGCCCCCTAGTGCTTTACCTATAAAGAAAATGAGGCACAAGACTCGATCCTGTGATCTCTGCAAGTATTGCTGGACCTGGTAAGGCTACTAGCACAAGAGGCCAGGGCTACACAGAGGTCATAGTAGCCGTGCCAAGGGGATGCTGAGAGGAGACAGCAAACGGATTATCCCTCAAGAAGCCTTCGAGGTTGGTCCGTTTCAGGCACTGAATATTTTTCAGAGAAGGATTGTGTTCTCCGAAGCCTCGAAAAGAACAGAGCTGTGATCCGACAACTGAAAGCAAAGAGCCAGGCATATCATTCAGAAACGCGGATGAAGAACACGCAGACCCTGCCTCACCCCGGCCGGCAAGTAGGAAGGAATCGTGATGAATGTAAAAGAATGGGATGCCAATTAAGAGCACGACAACTTGGTCAAGAAAGACCAGGATCAAAGGTAGATCAAAACGATTTGAATTCCTGAACTGTATTATAGAGCACAGTCTTCATTTTTACATCAAAAGCCAGCGTGACACCTGCCACGGTGTTCTGAGAACAAACACTCACAAAGATGAAGCAAAAGCCCTGAAGTTGGAAGACAAAGCACCGGGGGGAAATATTTCCATTGTTATCTGAAGTGTCAGAAGAACGAGCACTCGGGTAAGCGATTAAACCGTCTGTCAGAAAGGACACCATCAGAACCTGAATGTGAGACGATGGGCTGCATGTGTAGCAGAGTGGATTGCTCCAGCGTAATAAAGGCTGCAAGGCAATTGTCTCATAGGATTTGCAAAACTGATTGGAGCTATTTAACATAGCCCAGAGATGTGGTTGTGTGAGAACTTCGGCGAGTAGTGGGCTGTATGGTGCTGATGCAAAGCATGCATGAAACTACAGCTCGTGTCACTGCAGTCATTGGAAACCTTATACATTTAACAAACTGCCGTTTATTGCAAGTCTGATAGAAACAGAGAATCATAGAAAATGAGGGTTGGAAGGGACCTCAGGAGGTCACATCTAGTCCAACCCCCTGCTCCAAGCAGGACCGGCCCCAACTACATCATCCCAGACAGGGCTTTGTCTACCCTGGTCTTAAACACCTCTCTGGGTAACCTGTTCCAGTGCTTTACTACCCTCCTCATAAGAAAGTTTTTTCCCAATATCCAACCCCAACTTCTGTTGCTGCAACTTGAGACCATTGCTCCTTGTTCTATAATCTGCCACCACTGAAAACAGTCCAGCTCCATCCTCTTTGCAGCCACCCTCCTGTGGGTTCAGTTTTCTTTTAATTGGGAAAAAGTCATCCCTGATGTAATCTCATTGATTCATTGGCTACAAGACCAGTGATAAATTTGGTTCAATGTATATGTGTGTTCAATGAAAAGCAACATTTGCAAATATTTATGATAATCGAAGAAGAAGATGACAATTTTGATTGATTGCAGCCCAGCCAAAATCAAGTATCTTTGCAGCATCACACCAGATATTCAAACAATTCCCCTTGTGAGCCTGGCTTCAAAAAATTATTTGCTGATGCTAAGCTGCATCCTAGTACTGAATGTCCAAGTCTCCGGATGACAAAGAAAACATCCTGTCAGGGAGGCATTGGCTAAGAAAGAGAGGGAATATTTTCCTTGTGTAACAGGAACAAGCCTACTGATGCTGGAGTATATTCAGTATTAACAACTTCTGCTGTTAGCTAATATCCCATTTTTTGCCTGGGCATTTAATCACCTGCAGAAGCCATTTGTTGTCTTGTATACTCCTCTGCCACGATCATCATCCCTTAATTGTGAGCTAGCTGGGGTGAATTACTAGCACGGGAGTAAAACACTCTAGCAAACCAAAAAAAATACATTTTCAAAAGATTTCACTTAACAAGGGTGGTTCATCATTGTACCAGACATTCGGTGTCTCAGCCACACTGTCCTTCTCATGGGAACTTTCAAAATCCTTTGTCAGTGTGTAAAATTAAAAAGAAGTGAGTTAAAAGCTATGTAGACGCATGGATTTTCTCATTACAAATCATCCTTGCCTCGGTAGACTATCTTCAGATCTCCCCGTTGCTAAATGTTCTGAAAATCTTCATCCTGCCATAATTTTATTGTATTCAGTTTAGTGTCTTTAACAACTGGGAAGCCTGAATACTGAGATGCTCCAGAAAATAAATTCTCCTAGACAAGACGGAGAAGTGAAATGAATGAAGAATGACACGACTTCTTGGAGGGTAGGGTGTGTTAATTTGCAGCTTCAACTCCTGCATAAGCAAACGAATAAATGCCCAGAAGAAATTGCGAGAACGTTTCATAAGTTATTGCCTGCTTATAACAGTGGAGGGATAAACCAGGCTGGTAATGAGTGTTTCCTTTCACACGTGGGAGTCTGGCACCTTTCCCTTAAATGAGATGGCTCTCATTTGACAAGATGCACACACAAGAATATAGCTGTTGTTTAAAGGCCTCATCCTGAAAAGTGCTAAGCCCCTCTCAGGGCTGGACTTTTAATTTGCAGAACAAGATAAAGCCTTGCCTCTGTAAATGTAAATCGCTTCCTAAGAAGGGATAACAGAGCAGCTCAACAAGCCTTTTCCATTAGGCACCAGCCTGGATTAGCTGCAGCATGTGACAGGGAGTTGAAACAAGTCCAACTTGGTGGAGGTGGGAAGGTAAAATGTCAGCCTTTTGCAGGAGTCTGTTTTTTAGGATGATTTCTAAGTAGACGTGGTGGGCCAGCGCAAGGAACAAACACTGCTGGGACTTTTGATCTTTTGATAAGGAACTAGGCTCTCAGAAAGCAAAAAAGCCCTTTATCGGGGGGCCCCAGGGGAGGTTAAGAGTGGCACAGAAGGGGAAGGGGCTGGGTTTGAATATTGCAAAGAATTGCAGTCAATGAGGGGAGTTGCAGCAGTGGGCAAACGGGCATCTGCTATAGTCCTTTTGCTGCAAATGTCTTTGACTTTGATCCTGGTAGTCACCAAGGATGGTGAGGGTGCAACTCCACTTCCAGCCAATACAGTTGAAATAGATGAAAGATATGCCGATAGGAGCGGGGGGAATTTGGGGAGGCTGGAGCAAAATATGACTTCCGGGGTATTTTAAATTGATTCTGAGGCAAGATAAAAATTGCCCCTTGGTAATGTTTTCATGAGCCAGAGACATGCATGGCAAGAAGTATTTAGCGGAGCAAGGGTAAAGCCCGTCAGGATAGAGAACTCATGGAAAAACCCTCTCCTAATCCTTGTAGCCCAATTTCCAAGAGATGCTCCTAAGACAGGCTGCCAATCCTGAGCACCCAAGGAGCTCTGCTTACCATTGAGGGAAGCCAAACCCCTGCTTTATCTGTATAATTTTAAACAGATGTATGAATTGGCCAAAATAACTAAAACAGCTGCATCTCCTAGATATCCCAGGTCAATCGACCGATTCAGATGTTGTGGATGCAGACACTGGGTAACTATTCCTAATATCTTGGAAATAGCTGAAAAACCTGTGTTGACTGAATGCAGAGAGAGTTTTTGGAGATGTAATGATATTTTCTGACAATACTGAGGTAACAAACCTTTGCTTTTATCCACAGGTAGGCATTACATTGGTATTTGTAATATTTGTGGGTGTGTGCACATATACTAACTTTCTGAAAGTTAAGCCAGCTTAACTTTTTAAAGATGACTTAACTGTCAGAGCGTACACACATATGTGGAACAGATTCGACTTAAATGCGGCACAAGGAATAGACCTCTAAGGTGTATTATCTTGAGTCACATTAGTTAAGTTAACTTGGCACACAAGATGGCTGTCACCGTGTTGAGGAACTGTACATGTGTATGTTCCAGCATGGCTCGCTGTAAGCTGGTTTAGTTAAATCACCTTATTTTAAGTCAGCTTAGTATGCGTGTACACACCCTGTGTGGTGCAGAAATTGAAATTTGGGTACAGCATTCTTTTGTTTCTGTTTTAGCAATCCGTTCCAGATTTGATACTGGTTTTCCCATCATGCCTAAGTATATATATATAGAGTAGGAAAAGGAAATCACCCCCTCTGGAAAGTATCATGGGGTTTTTTCAGAAATTCAGAATTTTTTCATGGGAAGGGTTTCCATAAATGTTCCAGTTCAGGAGTTCCTATTAAGCACTGTGCAGCTGGACAACCAGGGCACCAACATTGCAGTTTACCCAAAGAGAAAATCAAACATTTTCAGCAAAATTGAATTTTGCCTGTGGAAAATTTTGATTCAGCTTTTGTTGTAGACCTTTTTTCCAGGGCTGAACTTATTGTCTGCTGAATTACTATAGCGTGCAGACTGTGAACTGGAGTGTAAGAACAATAGCGTCTTTGTGGCGGATGTTGGTGAATCCGCTGTGCCCTTGGAAGAACACAATGTCTGCGTAGTGACAGCTTGATTTGAAGCCCTCTGAGCTCAGTGGAAAGCCCCCACGGTGCATAAAGTGTCTCCTGCTGCCTCCGTCCAGTAGATGCAAAGAGTGTTTCCCTCTGGGAAGGTGGGGTGTACATGCACACATGGGAGTGAGTCTAAAGCATGCTTTTTCCTATACCCAGCTACTCCCTTGCTTGGCAGCTTGCATGGACATAATCACCATCAGGGATGTTTCTACAACTGGAGTCAGATTATGTTTCCACTTCTAGGTTTTCTGCAGAGGAAGAGGTTGCTTGTGTCCATTTCCTGTCCCGTATTAACCATGCAAAGTGAGGCATAGTCTTGCCCCATATGCACATCCCTTTCTTGGCCCTATGACTTGCTGCACAATAGCTCTGCCCTAGTCTGTATCTCTTTTCTTAGGAGGTAGTTATTTTCTTATCAAAGATCATTCAGAGTGTATTATTAAAACAATGGATTTGACTTTTCAATGAGTTTGTGTCTTTAAGGATAGTTTTCAGCAAATGAGTCAGCCATATGTTAAATCAAATTTAACATCCATTATGAAACACTGAATCATACTTTATATCTCGGTAATGATAATAAATGATCATCTCTCTCATGTTCCCCTCATTTGTACTACTTCTCATCAATCTTGCTAATATCACAAAGATTTATTAAATGAATAAGCTTCAAACTATAACTGTTTTAATATTAATAGCTCCATTTTATGTTGTTTCTCTTAGTATAATTTCCATTTGTGTTTAAGCATGCTGATTTTAAAAGTAATAATCCTTTTTATAGTGAAACTTAATGAATAGAAAACCAGTAAATCAATAATAAAGTCCTCCTTAATGAGATTTCGTAATTACACCAATACATTACAACATACAGTAAATTTCTGAGTTGCCCTTCACATGTATGAGAGAATCACAGGAGCAAGGGACACCACCAAGAAAGCTAAGGTAATATTTAAAGGAAAGAACTGTTAGGCTAGCAAGGAGAATAAATGCAGCTGAATAAATATTTTTAGTTTAGATTAAAAAACACCCAAGGATAAAAATTTAGTGTGCTGCCCTGGGAGTTAGTGGTATAATATAAATCCCCGTGCTAAAAATATACTCTGGATGTTCCAGCTTTCAGGATCCCATTAGAGTTGCAACTCCCAGATCACAAGAGTCTTGTTCAGGCTGCCGTAAGTTTTGTCCTCAAAGTATGTGCAATTGAATATTGTGATATTTCACATTTGTATTTCCCCCGGTCTGGTTATGCTCTGTACCTGCTTTGTAGCTGCCCACCGTGCCTTCTGTCTTGAGTAAAGATCCCACGTGGCACCAACAGATGCGGGAGCATTGTGAGCCAGGAAGGTTTAGTTCTGACCATAAGCTCTGCCAAAAGACACAGAGAATGCAAATGTATTGCAGTTAGTACCATGTTTTTAATGTGGCACAACCTCATGAATGGCGCTGGTGTCATACTAGAGAAATTAGGAAACAAAAGGGATGGCTTTTCCCATGACGCACTGAATGGGTCCACCTGGTCAATCAATACAAGTAATCAGACCTTGTATATCTGTATTACAGCATGCTAAAAACTGGAAACTATTGAAATAAACGGCAGGGTAGATTTGCACTACATAGACTAACCAAAGTGCAAGCTTGTGTTAGACACGTAGATGTCTGCTTGGGTTGGATATCAAGAGACTGAATATCTTCCACCTGAGATGTCTGCATAAGATCCTGAAAATAAAGTGGGAAGCAGAATACCAAACAGAGGTACTGGAGCATGTAGGACCAACACGCTTAAAAACCACAATCAAGAAGAAAAGGTTGGGATAGATCGGCCATGACAGGAGAACAGGAGAAAACCATGTCCCCAAGAATATTCTGTATAGTGAGGTTTGAGATGGCTCTAGAAAGTGGGGTCGCCTGCTGTGGCAGTACCATGATGTGTGCAAAAATGATACGAAGTCATTCAGCATCAGTGTAGAAAGCTGGGAGGAGCGCGCAGAATCCTGCCTGATGTGGAGGAAGCATCTGGCATGGGGCGCAGCTCAGCACGAAGCGGCTTTGATCCAGAGGATGGAAGCACAGCGAGAAAGAAGAAAGTGTGCTGTGAACCTGGACTCCGACTCAGACAGCACATGGATCTGAGAAGCTTGTAACAGTCTGTGTTGCTCTCGAATTGGGCTTTTCAGCCACAAATGGATTCATCAGGCATTTGACTAGACCTTTTGTGTGTATCTCAGGATCCAGAGGATCAGCGGTTGCCTGCTGCTACTTGGGCTAGTCTGTAAGGTGTAAAGCTACCCTGCCTCCTGCTTGACTTCAGTCAACACGACTAATTACGTCTCTTAACTATTGAGTAACCACATAGCAGAATAAAGCTTGCTCGATTAGAATTAAGGATGCTTTGTCCTTCACAGATTAAGCTGCAAAGGGAAAGGTACAGGTGGTATAATTGGAAAGCTAGTTTTGCTCCTACTGAAATGAACAGCCAGCCTCCTGCTGATTTCAATAGGAGCATACTGGGCCTTGGGACGGCATGAGAGCAATTCTATAGCATCCCTCTATTACGGAGAAGAATGGTTGCCATCCTGGAGACCTGATTGGCTGAGCATCCCCAAGAACCACGTACTGACTTCCTGCCCTTGAAATTCCCAGAAAGTATTCAAACCGAGAGAGAGATTGAGAGAGAGAAAATCGGTGTATTGGGCCCACAGTGCTGCAGTGCAACTAGGGGATAGCCATGGATAGCTTTGTAATTGAAGGGGGGTGGCAGTGGGGGGGAGGGAGGAAGAAAAACTCAATTTGAAGCCTCCGTGGGAGTCCCTGTTAAGATCCCAGCACTGGTGTAATGAGCTGTGTTCATCGCCAGTTAGCACTGCGGCTTTAAAATTCACGCAACGCTGTGGTTTCTGAAGCGGCTGGTCTGGAAGGCCCGTGAACAATGCATTTCGGTAGTCCAGCTGAGATGTAATGAAGGCATGAATGATAGACTTAGCACCCTCCTGAGACAGCCCCAGCCATAGGCTGGCTGCGCTCTGTAGATGCACGCGGTTTTGTCGCCTAACTCTCAAAGACGGGCTGGAATCGCAGACGACCCCGAGGTTATGAACCGGAGCGGCAGGCTGCCTAATGCTTCCACCAGCAAGGAGCTGCAAAAGAGGAAGCGTCTTTCTCATGGCTCAAACCAAAACCAGCTCAACGTTTTCCAGATTTAACGGCAGGAAAGTATTTCTCACATCCAGGGCCAAGAGCCATTCGGGCACTGGGCTCAAAGAGCAAAATTGCTTCCCCCAGGTCACCTGTAATGGGAAAATTAGCTATGGCATCATGAGCCTGACAGCATCCTTGCAAATCCATGCCCCTCAGACATGATATCTAATAGAAATGCGGGGACACAGCCAGCGGCGGCAAGTTTAGCTTGGTTGGGTTGCCTAGCTTACTTTGAGCAAAAGCGTGGGTGTGTGCAGAGGGAGGGGGTTCCTACCTAGATCTGTTAGTGAAAATACCTGGTGTATAGCGTGGGGCATGGCAGCTCTATAATACTTGAGGTATCATGGTATTGAAATGAAGGCACGGGTGTTTTAGTGACTAAGGCACGGGACTGGGCTCAGGACATGTGGGGGTAATTCCCAGGTAGACTGTCTGCTTCTGGTGTCCTGCTCTGCACAGATGTTTTCAGGCAGGTCTGCAGCAAGAGGCACAGCAAGAGGGTCCTGGGCATGGCAGGAGTCTCTGGCTACTACTTGGAGGTAAATAATAAAAGTCAATCTTCCATCCACTCGGATTTAACTCTTTCCCCCTGTTCCTCTGCAAACGTTTCCATTGAAAGGACTTGAATAACTTATGTATTTCCCCACCTTAAATTAAAGAGGTAGTTGGCTATTATGCACCTTGTTAAACTGTTGGCTTTCACTGACAACCTGAGTCCATGAGAACTGAGAAAATGTGATCACGGTATCATAATGGTAAGTACTATAATTTCTGAAAGGAAGATCTAAGGGAGCTCTTGGTCCATGCCTGACCTTACCGTGGATACAGCAGAAACTGAAAGTCAATTTCTAAAGGCTAAGTAAAAGCTTCCCCTTTCGTACCAAAAACTACTTAGCAATTTAAGAGGCCCCTTGAGCTTCCACACAATATACCTAAGCCTTCACACTCTTCACCTGGCCCCTTCTCTATTCACCCAAGCTTCTCTCACCTCCTAAAATCAGACTTTTTAAATGACTTTTGCCTCTAGGGTTCTCACATCTATTCAGAAATAATCTTCCCCTTCTGGACCGCATAACTAACTACTGGAAATCTTATCATCCATTTAGCTCAATGCATATTAAAATTTAGCAATTAATTATCTGCAGTTCTAATCCAGTAAGCCTGTGCAATTAACATCTGGGATTCACTACGTCTTTTTGCTGACTTTTTAATTTAAGGACTGGGGCATGGTAGATTTTCCCCTAACAGACTTAAACTAACTAAAACCTAAGAACATTTATTTCAAGTTCTTGTTCCATTGCCTACCTTTGAACCCACTCCATTACTCACTTGATCTTTAACACAATATTATTCCTCAACTCCAATGATGTCACTCGTGTTATTTTAGCATGTTGCACTAACCTTTCACAAGGTGAAGTAACCTACTGAGTAGAGCAAGAAATAGGAAACCAGGATGTCTGCGCTTTACTCTGCTTTTTCCATGACCTTCTGTGGGACCTTGGCTATATGCCTCTTTTGCCTATTTGCAAAATAACCTTATTAATACTTACATCCTGGGGATGCTAGTGTTTGTTTCTTAATTCATCATTTGAAAGCCTCATAAAAGGGGCTGTCAGGCTGAGTTCCCCTGCAATCCTGCAATTCAGAAATCCCTGCTGTCCTGCCTGTGATGAAATGCTCAGTCGCAATGGGCTGCCATAGACAAAACGGTTCGGCTTCGTTCTTATGAATAGTCCCCGGAGATAGGAGTTGGTTTGTAGGCTGAATAGCATTATTACTAGTCTTAATCTTGAACTGTCTAAAAAGTCGTCAATATACAGTATCATTTTTTAGGGGAAGACACTAGATAACTTCTGCTGCGCGCTTGCTGAGGGACGCAGGCCGTTACTTTGATGAGAGCAATGCCAAGTGCAGCACAGTACTTCGTTTCTCACGGCTGCTCCATCTGAGCTTTGCTGCTCTGCCGTTATCTATGTCCTGCGTACTCCATCTGTTTTCTGCAGGCTTTCACATTTGAGATGGACTGGAGGCAAACTGCTTGCGAGGGCGCGAACTGCCAAGCTCCTGCGTTCGCCCCCTTGCCTTGAATATTCCCAAGTGCAGTGGGAAGACCTTGTCAGTATAGGTAAAGGGGCGCCTCAGTCAGACTTCACATCAGACATATCATTCAGTGCACATGCCACAGCCCCGAATATGAGAGATCTAGAATAGGATAGCTCCTTACATGAATTCAGTGATACACAGGAGTGCATCTAGAAGTGAGACTATTATGTAGAGAGCTGGGAGCTTGATTTTTTGTAATGAATAAGTTTTTAAGAGGGAGGAGACAATTCAAAGCTGTATTTGCAGTCTCTTCTCCTTGTGACAGCAGGAAAATGGAGCGTACGCAAGGGAAATCCAAGAGGGACGAAGAACTGCAGTGGTTTTGGCTCTGAGATCTAGCACTGAAGGTTTCCTGTGTCAGAGCTTCCTGGAAACAGCTGCAGAGAGCGAGCTGCTTGCTCAATTATTGATTGATTACATTGCAAGAGTGCCTGGAGACCCCACTGGACCAGGCACTGTGCACACATTATTAAAAGGGCCTTCAAAGCTAGGGCATGGGGAAGGGTTGTCTAGACAGGCTGCTGCTGTACGGAGCCTTTGCAAGGGCAGATGCTGTACTGAAAGGAGGAAGCATGTGGTGAGGTGGCCAGAAGGCAGACAGGGGGGTATAGGCATGCATAAGCATCCACCTATGTGACTTCTTCCAACCGCAAGTCCTGGTAGCCTGTTGCAGTGGGAGGGATAACAGTTGTCAAACAAAGTGCAGGAAATAGGAGCAGAGTGACAGAGTTTCAGTACAACAGTGACTCCTTCGCTGTGCAACCCCCGCATATGACTGTCACCTTGCAAACAGGTTATTTCCACAAAGAGTCATTGAAACCATCTGGAGCTCAGCACGGCTGGGTCGTAACACTCAGAAAGCAGGAGTCTGCCCCCCACATAGTGCAGGGCTGGTTTAAAAAAAGAATGCATGAGCTTAAAAACACTCCACAGCAACTCTCTCAAGCGCTGGTAATTTGAGTGAGTGGTCTGGAGCCGGGTGTGTATGGGAGGAGGGTGGTTCGTGTTGCAGCATGAAGCTCGGTGAGTGGTATAGTATGGATTTAATCCTTGCCAGGCACCTGGGAAAGCATTTTGGGAAAGCATGTGTATCACTGAAAGCCAGGGGGATTGCAGGGCACTCAGGGGTCTGCAGAATTGCTTAGGTTGTGGTCCAGTATGTCCCCCCCAACCAAGTACGATGGGCAACAAAAAGCAAACGCACCTCTTTGACAGAGACAAAACAGAGAAGTGTGTCAGCGATGGTTTCTGTCCCTAATATTTATGGGAAATAATGCTTGTTTTCCTGGCCTCGGAAATGCTGTCCATCTGGACCGCTGCCCTTGTTTAGTTTTAATTTTCTCCTTCAGCTCTGTTTTTAATTAACTCTTTTTGCTACATGCTGACAGAACACTAGTTTAATTTCTGCCTTTCTGCAAGTGTGATACGTCAGTGAGTGCACCGTTAGGAGACGATACCCGTTTTGCAATTATGGATGCATGCAACATGTGTCCTCAACTTTATTTTTCAGCAAAAAGCAGGTTGGAGATCCATGAAGCGATTTAAAAAAACTGCACCGGGGCTGTTGTCAAAAAGAGACCGGTGGAAATGCTCAAAACCAAGAAGCCTAAACCAAAAGACTTGTGTTGTACCATTGCTTTGTAAAGGCGTCTGCTCCTATTTTGGGCTTTATCAACAGCGGGGATATTCTGAACATGGTATATCAGTAACTCCTTCCTTTTAAGAAAAGGAAGGCTTTATAAGTTGAAGTATAATCTGCTGTGGGTAGCAGAGTACTACTGAGTAAATGCTACATGCACAGGAATGGGGCAGTATTATTAGACCAAGAGTCTGAGCCCCAGTGTGTTAGCCCCTCGGCCAAACGGCTTCCCTACTTCTAGAAGGCCTGATGTTACTAGACATACAAAAAACTAGAACTCTTGGTTCCAAAATTATACCTTTTATTAGACCAACTGGAAAATGGCAAGAAAATTGTCCTAAAAGGTATCATTTTGGAACCAAAAGTTCTAGTTTTTTGTATGTCTTTTTGTCTTGGACTAAAACGGCTCCCAAGTACACCCCTGATGTTACTAGAGAAATAAATAATTCCTTATCAGTAGCACCGTTGTCTTAGGACCCAGCAACGTGCATGAATAGCTTGAATTTTACCTTCCCATATGCGCTTTTGCTTGTGATGCACAGAATTTTAAGAATGGAGCAGAATGTGTTTTCCTGTTTTCAATTCAGAATGAGTAAGCTCTTTCTAAATCTCAGCTCCGAGGCAGGCTGCGAATGCCGGGTAATCTCACACTTCCTTCTGGCAAGTGTATTTTAATTACACGTGGCAGAGCACTGGAAGATAGCTTAGGATAACTCTGATTAAGAAACCTCTCTGTGTGCAGATGCAACCATTAACTGAGCAGCAGAGCTCAGCTTTTGAGCGTCAAGTCCTTTTTACTTTTCCTGTTATGTAGATATGAAAGGTCGGAGAAAGGATGTCCTAAAAGTAGAGGTGCATAGTTTGTAGCAACAAGGGTGCTAGTTACTACCATGCTGGTTTTCACCAAACCTAACCACAGATTGCAACAGTTTTTGTTCTGGCATGGCTGCGCTCTTGTGAGGTGCGACAGGCTGTGGTTAACCGGCAGTAGAGCTAACATTTAGAGTGGCTTTAAAACTCCAAATAGCATGACTAGAAGAGTGGTTGTGTTCCCATGTACAAGTAGAAATCATTTTCTAAAAAATGCAAAGAATTTTAATTAAAAATATTGAATGAAAAAGTGCATCCCTAGCTCTGTTTTGATTTCAAGCAGTGCGTGGCAGAGAGGAAGTGACACTCACTGTAACTGAAACCAGTCTGTGGCTACCAAAAAAGAAAAAAAATCACATTTGTCATAACTTCCCAAGTCAGGGACTGTCTATTCATAATCTGTGCATTCAGAGCCCAGCGTAAGTGGGGTACGTTCCCTAGTCGGGGCCTCTAGAAAATCCAAATACTAAATAATGGTGATCAGAGATGAAAGGGGCTCACTTTTCATAGGTGCTTCAGGTTGACAGGTGTACCTTGAACTTTGTCCGTGCTGTGACTCAGCTCTTACACTCAAGATCTTATTCCATGCGTGCAATCATAGGGGCTCGTGTGGCACCGTGTCCTCCTGCTGACCATCTGCAGGGATGTATTTCATTACTGCCTGCCTTTAGAAAAATATTGCCAATGCTCTCCTGTAAGGATGTACATCACATTTTTGGACATACTGGGTGGAACACCTTTACCCTCATGTTGGACGTTGAAATCTGGCCTTTAATAGAGGAGGATTCGCTTAGAATGTTTTTCCTATGTAGCAAATCTCCTTAATCTCCTTCAGGCTCCTATTTATTTACTCATATATTAAAATGATTTGTTAAATCCCAACATTATGATACAAAGAAATTTCTGCATAGGGGGTTGGTCTTGACCCTGGAGATCCCGTCCAGCCCTATGGGTCTATACACGTGCACAATCCAGCTGAAGATGTTTGTTTAGTCCAGATTCCTTAGTTTAGATTTGTGCCGTTCTAGCAGATTTTTCAAGGTCAACACATCAGAATTGATCGCTGAACATTTTCAGTTCTTTGGGGGCATGAGAAATTCATCTGTGTGTGTGGGTGAGAGATTATATATAATTTATCACAGAGTGATACAGTGGGCATAACTTTGCTCCCCCTCCCCTTTTAAGTCCACGAGAGTTTCACTGTTATTTGCATTTATAAGCAGCTACAAGCAGCTGTTGGGAATTCACATCGATCAGACCAGTCGGTGCAAAATGCTGTACACATACCAAGCAGAAAGGCTCCAAGAGCTACCATCTTCTTATATGACAGGACACAACAGACGCATACTGTTGGCACTGGATTTATGACCCAGTGCTGACACCTTGTTCTGGGTGGACCCAAACCCTCAGACTGACCATGACTTCTTCCATTCAATAATAGGCAGATTTTATTGATACACAGTGATTGCATATAAGAGTACTGCAAGCAAACAAACACAATAACACCACATCCCCCAAATCCTACTTATCTACCAGATCCAGGGGTCTCACGGAGGGACGGTATGTCTGGCCAGTATGCAAGTGCTAGCCTGTGGTTTTTTGCTTGAATGTCAGCAGTCTTGGAAGTCAAGGACCAATGCCGAACAGTAGGGTAGGCAAGATGGGCTGTGGTGTTCCCTCTACCCATGGTGGCTTCAGGATCCCCTCTGCTGTTCTGAAAATCTCTTTTGTATTCTTTCCCTCCTGGTGACTCTTAATTTCCAGGTACCATTGATTGGTTTCCCCGTGGTCATCATACTGTCCATGTTCTGTTCTGTTTGCATAATTCTTTGTTTCCACAAACCCATCACATGCATACATCTCCATTTGGTCATTTACTGGTGTCTTAACTGGGCATCCGCAACCTCCTAATCTGGTCATTTCACCAAAACCAGAAATCCCAGGGGCTTTGCAGCTGGTCACTGTGACCTGGTGCCATTGCTTCAGGGTTTCTTATCTCTGCTTTGCGTTTTCAGGGCATGTTTTCAATTTCCCAGCCTGTTTGTCTGTTATTTTGAGAATAGTGTCTACTAAAAAGCTGTGAACATGAAACTTTGTCACACACAGACTTGTGGAAAACAGTTAACCATTGCCATGCTCCTGGATCATTTTCTAATGCACTATTTAGTCTGCCTAGAAGCCAGTTCTTAAAATCAAATCTCTAAATATCATTTTCTAGCCATCACATATGGTAAACTACCATGCAGCCCATAGGGTAGGTGGGGGTTGCCTTTGCATTTCTGTTGGTGTAGGATTAAACTCAAGGTTGCCAACCCAAGAAATGTTTTTTAATGACAATCTGCAAACCTTTTACTTATAAACAAACTTTTTTTATTGACACCTGTTTTTTTACTGTCAGTAAAAAAAAACAAAAAACAAAAAAAAAAGTCCTTGGGTTGGCAGCCCTATGTGACTGCACAGGTATTTACAAAAGGGCTGTTTGTAAGTCACTGTTTTCACAGGTAGCCTGCAAAAAGTAGACTGCTGTTACTAGCTATCCAGAAATATAATTTCTGTTTATTGATTCATGCAAAGCTTCAGCCATACGGCTCCCCTTGATGCTGGTGGGAGTTGCGTCAAAACATTTTGAAAGCATCTACATGACATAGCAACCTAAATCCCACTTCCAAAATCAACCTGGGACCCATCCACACCATCTCTGTGTCAAGCCTGGGAATGCCAGTAGGATGTATGCCCCACCCACATTCACCCTTGCTCTTGGCAATGCCAAGTCCTGACAACAAAGCAATGTGGCAGCCTTAAAGTGTTGCTGGGTGCATGCCTGGAGCTGCTCTCTGTGATGATGTGAACCTGTAAGTGCTTGAAATAAATACGTACATGAGCCTGTTACTTCTGTGTACCTAGTCCTGAAGAGCTACCTAATCCCTCTAGCTCATACTGGCCCCAGGTTCCCAGAAAGCAAAGGGGAATTTGTGCTTGTGGATCTTGTCTAGAGAGCAGAAAAGGTGGAAAAGTGCAGCATGTCCCTTTTCTCCACCCCGCTTCTCAGGGGCTGGCTTGGGAACCTGGGAGAGGTAGCCAGAAAGGGATGGAGCAGGCGCAGAAGAGTGCAGAATACTCTCTATTTTCCTTCCCCTTCAAAGCTCTGCAGGGCAAAACCGAAGAATAACTATAACCATATGCAGGTTATTCTCACATCTGGGAGCCCGGAGCCCTCCACAGCGTGCTCAGAAAGGACTGCAGGCTTTGACCTGTTCTAATTTCTGTAGAGCAGGAAGTGTTGACATGCAGCTGCCACCTTGTTTTCATGGATATACAGTTTCTGCAACTTATGAATCATGATGTATGAAAATGGAAATCTCCATTGTGATGTGCTTTTGGCATCTTATTTCTTTTCACAGGTGCCTTATTACATTTTGACAGGTGTCTGACACAAGATGCTGTCGGTACTAGAATTTAACCTTGGCATGCCACCTCCAATTTCAGTGCCTGGGACTGTGAAGCAGTGAATCTGATCGGAGTGGCTGAAACCTCAACATAGTTGTATTTAATTTCATTTTCATAAGAGAGGGTCTCTATGTGGGTGTGTGTTTTTCAGGTGCAGAGAGCGTGGGCATAATTTGTTCACACTTGCTTGGTTTGTAGCTTAACCTCAGTGAGAAGTAGTCTCAAAAAAAGTCAGCGAAGACAAGTCTGTCTTCTTAAAATGAATTCAGTGAAAGTGTCTGTTGTTCTTGTTTGGTTGCCTTCTCGCTTTGCAGGGTTTTAGTTCATCATGCATGCTGAGGCTTTTGATAACAATACAAACTATTAGTGATTATTGCACATCTAATATAAAGTCACCCAATAAATGCTTGGCACAAATATGTGTTGGCCAAAACTCTCCCCTCAGCAATCTGAGCTGAGAACTCAGAGATGTTTGGGCCATGAATCCAAATTCTCCTCTTGCCTCATTTCCAATATCCATACTCTGATGAGGAGTATATTTCTGTTCATCTGCTTGTAGCTTGCTACTCCAGAGGGCTTTCCTACTGAGTCCGCTCTACCGAGACCCTTGGTGCCATGGACTGCTTCTTGCACTGGGAAGGCCTGATCCCGCATGGCTGGGGCGTGACGTGGTACTGAGCACCCACAACTTCAGCTGGAATTTGGTGGGTGTTGCAGGCTCTCAGCATCCCTTGAAGTGAAGCCAGGAAGCAGTACCATACGGAGCAGTATGGAGGAAGTGAGGCCAATCTCAGCAAGAGGCTTGCCCAGTTGGTTTCAGAAATCATTTGTGACCATACTTCTGGGTTTAAGCTTCTTCCCATGTACACGCTCCATGTCCCTTATGGAATAGCACAAACTACAGTCGCTTCGTTGACTGCAGTGTACCCTCTCCATGTCCCTCATGGAATAGCACCCATTTGTAAGACATTTGCTTCCTCCGTGCTGTACCGGCTGAATGTTTGTCTGGTCCATCAGAGATGTGCTGCCCTGTGTCAGCTCTTGAGTAACAAAGATGAGGTTGTTGTCATCCCACAGCATTTGGTAGGTGTTGTGGAAGGGGCTGTCATCTGGGCTCCATTGATCATACTAAGCAGCTTCTCTTACCTTCAATTACTCATGGATGTCAGGAGAAAAAAAGAGAACATTAGAGAGGTATTATATGTAGTGGCACTTCAAAGGTGATTACTCTTTCTTCCCATCAATCATGTAAAGAAAATTCTCCTAGTGCACTTGATAATCCTATTTTCCTTTGAAGAATAGAGACAGACTTGATTCCAAGCTAGCCAAAGAATTAACAGTGTCATTACAAATTTTTGAACTCATTAGAGCATATTTAGTATGCCTAAGATGTAGGAGCTTTGAAAAGCAATTTCTTGAATGGTGATATGAAGTGGATAACAATTTTTTACAAAACAAATTGCAGATCGAGTCGTCAGACTTTTTTTTTTTTTTTTTTGGTTCCTGGATGCTAGGAGACCAAGCTTCACAGTTGCCCAAGTGTATGTGATTGGTGAAGGTTAAACCACTCTAGAGAAATAATGTAGTGAGCCAGCATGCTTTTTTTCTTTTTTTACGGGTTGCAGATTTTGCTGTGATGGCTTTGTGACAGTTCTTCTCTGACACCGCCTTTTGTGGTGCTCAGCCCTTGAACCTGCACCCTTAAATATAAGGTCCAGTTTGTACCTGATCACGGAGAAGATGTTGGTTTACTTTGCGGTCAGCGGGGGGGTGACAAGGGCAAGGCAGAACGGCATTTATCTCTTAATAATAATAATAAAGGACAATATATCAGCTTTCCCCCGTACACTGTGGTTAGGCTTCCAACCTCTCTGCAGAAAGTGCATTTGTCGAAGAGAGGGGACTGGAGTTGCCTGATGGCCGGTACTCAGTAGATGCAGGTGATACAAGTGGCATCCCGCAGAAAATCCTCAGAAAGGACTGAGCGAGAAGCAAGGTTTCTTAGGTGCTACCTTTTAATGGACCACCTACGTCACTGGGATAAAGTAGAGACAAGTTTTCAAATACAAGACGTTCTTCCCCGGGAAAGGATTAATGGCTGGTCACATCTGTGCGCTCCTTTCTAAGGTCCAACTGGGGAAGGACTTCAGGTTTGTCCCAGTAGCACTCCCTGTTGTGGCAGATGCACCGTGCCTCCCTCTTCGTGACCTCGATTTCACAGCGCTTTCATTTGTTTTGCCAGTCGGGGGAGGCGTGAGGAGAGGAACCCCTTGGGTTTTGTACCGACCGATAATGCCTGTGTAAGCCAGCCCGCTGGATCTCCCTTTGGGCTTGATTACTCAGCCAGCTGAGCAGAAGCCTTCCCAGGGGTCAGGAAGACACAGGAGAGAATAGATAGATCGGAGGACTTCAAATAAATCCCCCCACAGGCAAAACACGAGAGGCTGCAGGGCCCGGAAAGGAAGCAGGGGAAAGGATGAGTTTCTCTGAGGAACTGCCGGTGTCGATTGTGCCCCCCCAGACTCTGCAGTGTTCGGACACGACAGCCGGGATGTTTTTCTGCAAAGACTTGCAGCTCTGTCTGTGCATACAGCTGATGGGAAATGGGCTTTTTACTTTTGCCTCAAGGCATTAGCAAACGGATGGAAAACTCGGCAGACTGCTTTACAAGGTGACCAGGGTCTCAAAGATTATTGGATATCGCACAACTCCTTATCTTTCATAAACCAGCGTCTCATCTGCGGCTGTAGGCATAGTGCTACCACCCACCCCTTCCTCCCTTTGCAACGTGCCAGGCCTCTGACTGCTTGTAAAGCACATGTTACTACATCCATCTGACAGCCCAGTAAGCTGAGGCAGGGAGACTACATGCTTTTCCCAGTATTTTCATCATTTTCAAACAGGGCCTGAAGAAAGAAGTGGAAGGGTTGTGACTCTCCGGCCCCTGCTCTGACCGCCAGCTAGAAATACACAAACACAGGACATGCGGCACGTCAAAAAACCCCTATCTGAGCCAGCGTACTTGACAGCTTTTGATTACAACACCCTGAACTATTATAGCACCAGCTCATCACACCAGTTGGGCAGAAGTGTGACTCTGAAATCTGCAGTACACTGTGAATTTTCTCGTTGTATCACAATTAGAGCCACAGTAGCACTAAATAACACTTCTGCTCATCCACTGTGAAAATTCAGTGTTGGATAACCTGACAGCCCCCGTGACTTCCCTGCGGCGGGGTGGGTTGTTTGGTGTTACATGCCCGGGTCTGGAAAAGATGTCACGGCACCGGTTTGAAAACAGTGGGATTTCGCTCGGTTGGTGCTGAAATGCAAACCTCCGGCTTTTGTTTAGTTTTACCTGCTCGTAAAGGGACATGGGGAGAGCAAGGAAGGGAAAAAAGGCATAGAGAAGAAATGAGATCTTGAAGAAGATTTGCAAAAGCAAATTAATTTGATGCATCTGACACTTGGATACCATGGTGATGAGCACCTTAGGAATACCTAAAACAGTCAGATTAATCTACTCCTGGAGAATTTCCTGTGGTGGCATCAAAGACTTGATGTGAACCTGCCTGACGCCCAGCACAAATCAAATGCTGGTTTTCTCTGGTACACAATAGATACGCATCCCCACAGGCATTATGTAGGGGACAGGGAAAGCCGTTGAAGTTCCCAGACCTGGATCCTTTCCTTTCCAACCATTTAATGGCAGTGAAATTCCAGGGACTGCAATGGACAGCTCTTGATTTGAATCAGCATTTGCAAAGGGAGGGTCAGGATAGCCAGACTACCTCCATAGCCAGGAAAGCTCTCTGATACTTATGGGTTGTTTGGAATAATTTCTAACTGGTATCCAGTGCACGGCATTGAAATACTAGAAAGGGGTTAGGAAAGAGGTGGTGTGACTTGGGGACAAACTCTCCTCCCCATGAAGTAATGCAGATGCAGCATGCGTTATGGGAATTATGCAAATCATTTAGCTTTTCCTCTCCCCTAGATAGGAGTTGGGAAACTCTTTTGTTTGTACAGGAAGGTAATCTGTATGCGGTCAGACTTAAACACGCGCTCTGGCTGCAGGGAGGCCAGATCCGCCGACTTCTGACATATCCCGACTTCTCTTCCAGGGCACGTCTCCACTGTGTGGCTCGCTCAGATGCTGGTAACTGCTCCGGGGCAATAACGCAGGTCGATACAGGGCAGGTAGCCTGTGCCGAGCTCCGGCGTGCGAGCACAAGCAACAGTCGCTTCTTTGACTGCAGTGTAGACACGGCCTGAGCACGTGGAAAGTGCCCACCTTTGAAAGCAGCCCCAGTCTCAGAGATAGTGGTACTTTGCTGAAGCCCTGCAAGCAGGTAGCCGGGCCAAAAAAGAGAAAGAAATGCCATTTAAAGTATCAAGCCTACAATACCGCTTAAACCGATCGGGGAACATGCTTGATTGCAATGATGCATTTTGCTTTCATTTTGCCAGGCTTTGATGTGAGTGTAGAAAAGTACGTCTCTTTTCTGTCTCTCTCTCCCCCCTCCCTGCCAGGAGTACAGCTGCATCTATTTCTGACAGCTTGCCCTCCCTTAGCAGAAGGTGAGAGAGACCTTAAAAGAAAACACTTAATCGTGGACCTCCCAATGCAAAGCACTGCTTCTGCCTAGACTTGGGATTTTTTTCCCCCCTTAAAAATCACAAAGATTAAAATCAACCAGGAGAGGTTGTTCCTGAAACATCATCACTTGGTACCTGCACTGGTTTTCCTGTAAGTCTCTTTGACTGATCTAGTTTCTGTTTTGGGGTTAATGAAAAACCACGTTTAAAAATACTGAAGTGGCTCCCCCCGCCCAATTACCCATTTGGGAATTAACCCAGATTGTAGTATCCGCATAATATATCATTAAAATAATGACAGAAAATGATAGTTTTCTGTGCTCAAAACACACTGAAGTGGAAAAATATAATTAGCACATCCCTATTGTAACTCTTTATTAGTCACTATAACACCATCCTGCATTTTAGCAGGCCCTTAAATCATGGACGATGTCACGGCAGCCTTCGTCTTGGTAGCTGCAGCTCTTGGAGGAGAATTATCTGTTTCTCTGTGCCACCTGCTTTCCCCGCCCTCGTAATCAGGGTTTGTACTTTATTGTGACTCTTCAATGGCTGCAAAATCCTGCAGAATTCAAGGGGAGTCATGGAAGGGAGTTAGACACGGCCGCGGCGGCAGCAATTCCTCTCCTGTGTTATCGTCTTTGAATTAGTTTTATTTAAAACAAGACACAGTAAGGTGAGAGGGTGGGGGAGGGAGAAGGAACTGATCGATGGAGAGAGTGAGAAATGGAAAAGGGATGGAGCAGAGGAGCCTGGATGGACAGACGGGGGCTGCCAGGGACGAGGCGGAAGGCGGGGAAGGAATGGGAGGAGGAGGAGAGCAGCCTGTTGTTCAAAGGCTTCGGAGATGCAATGAAAGCGATCCGGCCTCTGCAGATGCCCAGTGCCACATGAGCTGCCCGCTGTGCACCGTTGGAAAGCTTGTGCGTGACTGTTCCCAAGCCGGGGTCAGCCCCAGCTGGCGCAGAGTACGGCGGCAGGTGTGCCAGTGACTTCAGAGGGCGGCCGCTCTGCGTCTTAAAGAAATCAAATATAAAGGCAAAGCTGCATTGGGGAGCGAAATGGCAGTGCTGCTCTTGTAATGGCAGTGCTGCATCGCCTCGGTGCAGAAATGCAAGGATGTCAGCAAGAAAAAGGGATTTTTCTCCTTTCAGTTCTTGTATTTTGTGCACTTTCTGCAATCCAGTGAGGGTCATAAACCTGCGCCTAACTTGAAAGGGCAATGTAGTGCTTGAACTTAGGTGCATGTGTAAGTAAGTGTTGGTACCACTCTGGCTGGGAAAACTTGGAGTTAGCCAACGTTCGGGGCCTTCAAGGGGCTGTTTCTGTTGGGAGGAGGTGATGGTGGTGGTGATGATGATTTCATAGATTTCATAGACATCAGGGCTGGAAGGGACCTCGGGAGATCATCGAGCCCGGCCCCCTGCCCAAAGGGCAGGAAGTCAGCCGGGGTCACAGGATCCCAGCAAGATAAGCATCCTATTTGCTCTTGAAGGTGTTCAATGTAGGTGCTTGAACCACCTCCGCTGGCAGACTGCTCCAGACCTTGGGGGCTCGGACAGGAAAGAAATTCTTCCTTATGTCCAGCCTGAAACGGTCTTGCAGGAGTTTGTGACCGTTCGACCTCGTCATCCCTTGGGGCGCTCTGGTGAACAGACGTTCCCCCAGATCCCGGTGGTCACCCCTGATAAACTTGTAGGTGGCCATCAGATCACCCCTGAGCCTGCGCTTTTCCAGGCTAAAGAGTCCCATGGCTCTCAGCCTGTCATCGTAAGATCTGTTTTCCTGACCTCTGATCATGCACGTGGCTCTCCTCTGCACTCTCTCAAGCTTCTCCACATCCTTCTTGAATTGTGGAGCCCAAAACCGGACGCAGTACTCCAGCTGCGGCCTCACCAAAGCCGAGCACAAGGGGAGAATGACGTCCTGGGATTTGCTCGAGAAGCATCTATAGATGCACACCAGCGTTTTGGTCGCTTTATTAGCTGTAGCATCGCATTGCAGGCTCGTGTTCATCTTGTGGTCAATGATGGCCCCCAAGTCTTTTTCTTCTGTAGTGCTAACCAACGTAGCGCTGCCAAGCCTATAAGGGTGCTGCAGGTTTTTCCTCCCAAGGTGGAGAACCTTGCATTTTTCCGTGTTAAACACCATGATGATGGGGGCAGGTATTTCTCTGAGACAGTCTGGCTCCCTGTCAGAGGATTTACTTCGAGTCCCTGTTCCCGAACACAGAGGGAGCCCCATAGGAAGCCGTTCCTTTCCAAATGTATCCGAGCCTCTTTCCAGCCAGCACTCTGCCCCAGCAGCTCCACCAGAGCCCCCTTCCCAGTGCTTCCTGGCCATCTCTCGGCCTCCATCCAGAGAGTACCCAGAACAACCCCTCTGTGCACAGCTCAGTTCCTGTGCTCTCTTTTCTCAGCAAAGGCGCCTTTCTTTACAGCTGTTTGCCTCCGAAGAAAAGCTTAAGTACTTTCTGCATTTATCTTGAATAGAGTGGTTATTGCTTATCTTTCCTGCCACAAGACTTCACCCTGGCTTCACCAAGCCCCTTTCTTAATCAGGACCTTGGTGCATGGCCAGCGTCTCGGTTTCCCGTGCACGGTCAGTCAGCTCTTTTCTCCCCTGGCAAAGAGATATCAACAAGTGAGCAGAAATTCTTTTGAAATGGTTAATAGGAATTAAAAAAAAAAAAAATCAATTGAAGGCTTGTTACTTAAAAGGATCCGTCTCACGAGCTGTCTTTTCCATTCATCAGTTTAAAAATATTCAGGATGACATTGTCCCTTTAGACACAGTGCTGGTTAAGTACCATCAAAGCCCGTGAGAGGCCTGCCAATATCTATTTAACAAGGAGTGAAGAACACGAAGTCAGATGGTTTCAGACATCCGCACAATGCAGCTTGATCCGGCTTCAGCGCGTGGGAACGAGGTGACTGGCAGCTCTTCGTTCTAGCCCAAAAGCCGGGGGAACCACCAACCTCAGCGCCTGCAGATGATCCAGGAGGAGGAATCGATCCTGGGAGCATCTTGCCCTCCCCCAGAGAACCGACGGGTGGTTTTGCAGCACCTCAGCTGCCACCTTTTGCAAATGTCCGTGGAAACCTGTGGGCTTTGGTCCTCAGCTCCTTAAAGCCCAAGAAGTCGCATCTTTTTTACGTCTGTTTTTCTCACAGGCAGCCCGTCCAAATAACCGCTAGGCTGGATGGCCATCTTTGAAAAGGGCTGCAAAGCCTCCGGCTTGTCTCCTCCAAGTCAGCTGAAGCTGCTTTGGTGGCACGCTAGGACTGTATGGAGGAAAACAGTGTGTAGAAAGACAGTACAAATATTTACAGTCAAATCAGAACAGGCTCCGCAGGTTAAAGGTAAAATTAGTTGTTCCTAACAAGATGCTCCCGAACCTTTAGAAATGAACGGTAACTGTACAACCTCATTTCTCATATGTAGTAATGGATGCGAAGAGAGGGCTGAATATATTACCCAGCACTATTCCCATAGTTTGATCACATCAGAGGGGGTCTCTTTATTTTTCCTTTTCACATGGCAGAAAACTAATTTGAAAAATAATTATGTTGCTGTTGGAAATCATCATGGCTATACTGCTGTCTAGGAGTATAGCAATCACTGTTTGCTAGCGGATACTGCATGCATTATCTCCTAATCTGTCACAGTCTCTCCTTCTCTCAAATCTGGACACTTCAAGTTAATATCCTCGCATCTATGCAGTGAGATTATATGGGTAATGATGATTCAGGTTCCTGTATGAGACTTTTTTTTTTTTATTCTAGCCAGCGAGAACAGCAAACAAATTGCTTTGGTACATGAAACCCATACTGTTTTTAATGAATTTGCAGTTTTAGTAAAGCAAATCAAGGGTTTTTCCACACAATATTTTAATATATACAGCATGTCTGTTAAATAAAGGTCACTCGAAAATTAAAATTGGTTTGGTTAGAAAAGAAAAAACCGGAGAGAGAGTGAGCGCTAGAGCAGGTAAAGCAGAGCACTTCTGAAGCAAACTGTGCAGGGAAAGGTTGTGATCTCCTGTAGCAATCATTATATTGCTGTGTGATTTGATCACGTCTCAGCCAGTGAAAACACTCCCAGGTATTTGGCATGCTAAGTAGTAAATAAAAAAGCAGATTTCAGTGTCACACCATGGCAGTCTCGCTCCTTCGGCTTTTCATTTGTTTGCTTGTTCTGCTAGACAGGTAGGTCTTGGCGCTGTGGAACAAGGCCTCGTACGCAAGCTGGACTGCGTTAGGTATGGATTGAGCAGGGACTGCGGCGTCTTGTCCCGTGCCCTGGATTAGTTTTTGTGACCCCTCTGTTCCTATGGGCTCTTCGCACGTATGCCTCTCAGCGCCCCTGTGCCCCCTTCCCCCTCCTGCTTTCCCACCTATTATATTCTCATTGCTCACTCCACTTTATGCTCTGCTCCATGTGGTCCTTGCACAGCATCTGATGAAGTGAACTGGAGTGCGTGCGAGCTTGTGCTGTCTATATGCATCCTATTTAGCTGGTCTATAAGGGTGCATATCTACCCTGCCCCGTGCCTGACTTCAGACTAACACGGCTAACGGCCTCTTATCGCAGCGTTTGCCTGCGTGCAGCACATTCGTCGGCCGCAGCAGGAGCTCAGCCCGAAGGGTTTCCTGAAGCGTGAGCAGGGACCGGTCGTGCTGATGTGGTGTAAAGAGGGATGAGATTCTGGGAGCTCAGAATACGTTCCCTGGGGTTGTTCCCATGCAACGTCCTATTTTCGCCAAGTTGTTTTTGAGAAGCTGGTGCCTGCTTCGTGGGATGGACTGGCTGGAGAGGCATCTCGCTCTCAGGAAAAATGGGCTGACTCCATGTAAGCAATGGCACTGTGTTTGGGAGGTTAAAATAAAGCAATTTCTACTGCTTGTTGTTGCTTTGGATGAAAGCCACGCTCTGACTTAAAGAGTTATTGCCTGGAAAAGGCCTTTCTATTAGTGACGGGTCACCTGGTTTGGTGCAGATAAGAACCAGCTTGAACTTTAGCCCCAAAGAGGAATGATACCAGTGAAAAATATCTGGATTTTTCTTTTCCCCCCCGTTGGAAGAGAATAACTTGTTACCTGCAGTGTGAGGCTCCCACTGCCATAGATGTCATATTTATAACCCATCCCTCTGATTAATGAAAGCCATGGGTAGAAAAGGGAGGCCAGGCCGTATGAATTCAGCCATTTCTCAGCAGAAGCTGCAGCCTAGAGCCCTTCCCACCGCAAGTAGCTTAATATGTTTTGTTAAATGTGGCACTTCTTTCTCCCCCTCTTCAGTGTAGCTGCTTTGGGTCTACCTGATCTGGAACAAATACTCTAAATGTCTCTGCTGTGCGTACAGACTCTAGGTTGTTGTAGGTGATGAGCATAGCCACAACAAATAGGCAAGGAAATCTTTTTTACTCCTTGTGTGTCCATTTTATAGGTATCCACTTCACAGAGCTTGAGTATGCAAGTAGAGGCACAAGGGGATTCAAATGCTGCCATGCCCTTGCCAGAAGTAGAAAGGAAGTAGCTGTCCTGCCGAGCTGATTACGTCCTTTGGATCCCAGGTGTCCTGCAGCCACTGCACCTCGCACATCCGGCTGCTTTGCCTTCACGAGCAAGGTGTCTGCAGAGCCAGGCAGGTTCGGAGAGCAAGATCCCTTCTCCATCGTCCCAGACACCCCTCAGGCCTGTTCTTCTCCCAGATATCTCCAGGCAGACCGGACAAACTCTTGAGACACCATTGTGACAGCTTGCATTCAAACGACAAGCAAGAGAGACATTTGTCTTTCGTACATGGGTTTGACTTGTTCTCTCTATGGTGGGAAAGGGCTAAAAAATGGGGCGTGTTGCAAAAATCATAGACAGCCGTGCTGGGATAGATGCCTGCTAGGGCTTATCAAAATCCCAGCTGGACCAGCACACCATTTGTATTACCTGCATACTCGGTGGTCGTTAGTGGCTGTATCCTCAGAGCACCTCGGTGCCGGTATCGTGGCCAGCAGAGCACAAGAAGACTTGGTAGCTGGTTGATTGTGTGACAGAGCTGGGACTTGAACCCTCATCTCCCAGGTCCCAGTTCAGACTTAGCCATGAGACCAGCTCCCCCCCCCGGTTCTTACTGTGCAACCTCGTCTCATGGGCTACTTTCTCAATCTACTTTAAGAATCTCTTCCTTCTCTGAAATGACAAGGTGTTACCCAACCCAAGCAGCTTATTACCTTTTAAGAAGAATACCATTGTCAGAGAATCTAGAATTGGGTTCACCGCTCTTTTGAGACCCGTTGCTTGCTCATATTCAGGCACAACTTCTGTCCAAAAGAAATAGTCCAGTGTCGGCAATTAAAGCAGTGATTCTCTGTATGGGTTTTGTGCATTGCTACCTTTTTGGACCCAAGTGACTAGTCACACGTCTAAATGCAGAGGTTATCGCAGGCAGGAGCAGGATGGGATCATATTCTGTAATGGGATTCAGTATGTTTGCAGGGATGTACGGTTCCTGCTTTCCCAGCTTCGGAAGAAGTCAGCCAACCGGTGGCAGCTCATAGCTCCCCATCCTCTCTCAGCCAGCACCCGGACCACAAAGCCTTTCTGTACAAGTCTGCTCTGTCCATGCCGGCTCAGGCTTTACTGCTCAGTCTGGCTAAAAACAGATATCAGGTTTATCCCAGGTCTGATTGTCCTGGACTTTAAGTGGCATCAAAACAGGCCATAAGTTGAATGGCAATTAATTTGAATTAGATGGGCTATCCTGGGGGGAAGAAATAAGGAGAACTTTATCTTAGTACTTCCCAGGTACTTGAAGTGGGACAATGGGCTTGCACATCTTAGGATTTCAGAAGGAAAGGCTTTGTCCTGGGAGAAATCTACCCGTAACTTGGGTTTTTAACCCCTGTCTTTAAGCCCTATCTCTGCTTTCCCACTGGACCGGCCTCTCCTGTACACAAGCCCATGTATAAAAGCACCTAATGACTTTGGATGGTGAGCCCAAACCCACTAGTCTTAATAAGGTTCAGCCCATCCCACAGTACTAATAGGCTTGTGCTCTTGGGATACCTTCAGACAAAGAGAAATGCAAAACCCTGAAACTCTTGGGTCAGAGATGACACCTTTTATTCGACCAACTAAGAAATTGCAAAAAAAAAAATCTTTCTTTGCAAGCTTTTGGGCACACGCGCCCTTCTTCAGGCTAAGGACAAATCCAAGAGGGTAAAAAAACCACCCTCTTAGGTAGAAAATAAACTTCATTTTGCACAGGGGAGCTTTGAGGCTGGAAGTCTGTCCCCCTGGGTCTGTGATGTGCAAATACGGCCGTTGTCATCCCTGGCGGTGTCAGATGCCCTTCAGAGAAAAAATAATGCTTAGGTTGGTGCTGATTTGGCTTCGAACCAACACATTAATCCTAGTAGGGGGCCTTGCATGCAGTCTCACTATGGGAATTAAAGCTGTCTTGGGTATTAGCATGATGGACTGTAATGTCCTCCTAAGGCATTTTCACTTTCCAGGCTCCAGCTAGGACGCAGCCGGTGCAGCCGGCAGCGTTAATGCAAGCACCACCTGGTGGGCCCGGCAGCTACTAACCTGCTTCACGTCGTCAGCGAAAGACGCTGGAGGAAGGCAGACTTTAAACCTCTCCGGCCACGCCAAGCGCATTGGGCAACGCAGCACAAATGCGGTAGCAGTCAAATGAGGCTGAGAGCGCCGGGCAAATACCCTCCTCTCTACCAGCCAGCTTTCAAGACAGGCAGGCCAATATCACTGAACAACATGCCAGATGCTTAACAGAAAATGCAGGCTCCTTGACAAACATGATTAATGGTTCCAGTTTTAGAAATTTCTTTCAGTCTTGTGTCATTTGAAGGGAAACTGTGGAGGGAACAAGAGTAGGCCTTTCTTTCCTGACACACTTAATTAGAGTGAGCCTGCAGCTCGCAGAGCTCGCACGGGAAGATACAGCCTTTGCTGAAAAGAAGGAATATTGCAGCATGCATCTTGCCTACTCACACACCACCTTCTGTTTGCTCAGGGAATTTAAATGCTTCTCGTTTTCAAGTGCTGCTGCAGAGTTTCCCAGCTCCATCAGTGTCTGTCAGCTTCTCGCCTGCCGGGCCTCCGTGCGCAGTAGGGACTCATCTGCTACGGCCCTTTCCTATCTGCTCCCAGGTCTCTCTTAAAGACCCACTTTGGCTTGGCGGCAGCCTGAGAGCTGAGTTGTCTTGTATGGAAATGGCCTGTTGTTCTTGCCTTTTCCCCAGCCCCTCTTTACTCTTCCTTAATGGGATTGAGTACGTTCGCAGGGATGTACAGGTCCTGCTTTCCCGATTCGGAGGAAGGCCCAACTGGTGGCAGCTCATAGCTCCCCATCCTCTCTCAGCCAGCACCCGGACCACAAAGCCTTTCTGTACAAGTCTGCTCTGGCTGTGCCGGCTCAGGCTTTACTGCCCAGTCTGGCTAAAAACAGATATCAGGTTTTTCCCAGGTCTGATCCTCCTGGGCTTTGACTGGCATCAAAAACAGGCCATTTATTGAATGGCAATTAATTTGAATTAAACTGATTATTCTGGGGGAACCTTATCTTAGTACTTCCCAGGCACTTGAAGTGGGACGTCAGACTTGTACATCTTTGGAGCCCAGAAGAAAAGGCCCCTTGAAGAGTTCGCAGCTCCTGAACTTTTGGAAAGCCGCTCCAACTTGTGGGTCCTGCTGTAAACAGACTCCAGATACGTAGAGATCCCTCCGACTTCTTTTCTGAACCAGAGACAGCAGATTGTGAAACAGGTACAGGTTGGAAAATTCTTCCAAATGGGGCGATTTTCCTTCTTTTTTGCCCAGTACGCTTAGTATAGCTATGATGAGACTCAAGCTTTCAGTTCATCCCTCTCTGCGGCCAGAACTGTATTAATAATATGCTGATATTCAAAATACTTTTCTGGGGAAACAAATTCTCCTTTGGAAATTAAAAAATGAACAGATAATCCATGGGTTCTTGGTATGGTTTTACAATTGTAGAAAATGAGGGATGAAAGGGACCTCAGAGAGTCGCATCTGGTCCAATCCCCTGCTCAAAGCAGGACCAGCCCCAGCTACATCGTCCCAGTCGAAGCTGTGTCTACCTGGGTCTGACTCCACCACATCTCTGGGTAACCCCTTCCAGTGCTTCACCACCCTCCTCGTAATATCCAACCTCAACTTCCCTTGCTGCAGCCTGAGCCCATTGCTCCTTGCTCTGTCATCTGCCCCCGCTGAGACCAGCCCAGCTCCATCCTCTTTGCGACCCCCCTGCAGGGAGGTGAAGGCTGCCATTCAATCCCCCTCCGTCTTCTCTTCTGCAGACTCCACTTTTTATTTGTTTGCTGCTTGTTTAAGCTCTGTAAAGGCACATTTGAAGATATCGTCAGCGCTCACTGTTCACAGTGCCCCAGAAGTAGATGAGACCAACAAATCTCCCTGCAGCAAACTCTAGCTAAATGTGCATTTAGCAGCAGGTAATGAACGTGAATGTGATCTTCTTGAGATGTTGTTTTAAAACAATGGAAGTTGAGTCTTAATTGCATAGAAAAAATAGTATTTAATTATAGTGGGGCTTCAGATATTTAAGGACAGCTCTGAAAAGCAGGCTACACAGGCCATGAAAACAGGGATTTTGGTGCAGTAATCTCTGTAAAAAAAAAAAAACGCCCTGGTCTGTTCTGAAACGCAGGGCAACATCTCTTTGGATCTATGCAATGCTTGTTTAATAAGATGTGCTTTCAATTGATTGCGGTAAAATGGAGAGCTTGAGTTCAGTGCTCCAGAATTAGAGACTGCTTTATCACCAGGGTGGTAGATGCCGCTGTTGTAAGGGCTGCTCTTCATGCCTTGCAGAAAGCTGAGCATCCCTGTATGTTATCTTGCTTTATCCTTCCCTTCCTGTTGAACAACCCAAATCTCAGCTGCTGTTCCTTCAAGTGAGGAGGACAGTGCAAGGCCAGAGATGCTGCTGTTTTCCCAGCACACCCTGCAGACGCCAGGGCAGAGAAACCTCAGCCAGAAAGCTAGAAGAACCCACTGATGTGCAGCGATGTGCTGCTGCTGCTGTTGCATCCAGATGTTGCTCCAGATTCTCTGCTGGTGCAAAAGGTTGGTAGTTTCAGGGAAGCTGGTGTAGAATCAGACAAAGTTAGGGCTGGAAGGGACCTCAGGGGGTCACATCTAGTCCAACCCCTGCTCCAAGCAGGACCAGCCCCAACTACGTCATCCCAGGCAAGGCTTTGTCTAGCCGGGTTTTGAAAACCTCCACTCTGATTCGTATCAGCTGACAATCTGGCCCCCAGCCCCCAAAGAATATTGATATGGACATCGTACCATCATCTCCATGATGCATGGAGCCACCGCTGCATTTAATTTTTCCTTAGGTTAATGGATTTCGTCTTCAGTTGCTCCGCGCTCTCTGTGGCTTTGCTCCTCCGGTTGCTGGTTCCTGCCTTCAGACGGTAGACTGCCATCTAACCTGTTGCTCCTTATGAGCATCATTTGAGGTAGGGCAGGAAATAATGGCTGTTACAGCGGGATTGAAATCAGCGGCATGGCGGCATATAGAGCAGGTTGAAAGGCTGCATTGTGTACTTTAAAAAATGCATGGTAGATATTACCGTTTAGAAAGGAAGGAAATGACAGAACAGAGCAAAGCAACTATGGCACATTAGTCATAGTTACATTCCTTCATTACTGCTTCAAATTGAAAAATGCCAACCATTGCACAGCTCACTGAAGTAAGTTCAAATATAACTGCACACACTCAGAGGTCAGAAAAAGGAAAATGATAAGCCCTACTGCTTTATTGCCTCCGCGTAATGATTTATTTTTCCTTTGTTTTATTTTCAAAGTTGAAAAGATGGAGGGATTGTGCCATAGAACAAAATTTTGGGAATTAAATTTACTTACAACTCAAGAGCACTTTTATTTGAGTGGAAAGCTTGTCAAGTGGGCTGGATTTATAGGCACCCACAGTGCCTCGCAAGGTGCAGCTCCATAAGCTTTGGAGGCTGATTTCTGGATGTAAGGCTGGGTAATTGAACACGGTGAATTCAAGAGCAGTTGCTTTCTTGAACCGATTTCATTTACAGTGGGATTTTTTATATTAGCTATATGCATCTCTCCTTTTGTGATTCACATGCCCCAGACTGCTATCAGTTTGCCCACTTGAAATCTTCCCAGTTCTTTCCTTCCCAAGACAAAAGCGTTGTTACCAGCAAATTGGACTCGCAGGTTCAGATGCCTCAGGAGTGCCCTTTCTAACGCATATATTGTATTATATGGCTGTACACTACAGAAACACGCCTGTTTGGAAGCTTGACATTTTTTACAAGGTTCAAGCTAAGACTATTTAATGATAAGGTCTGAGGCTTATTTGAAAATCTTTACCACAAGTATTTGCATACTTGGTTTTTCACATAGTTTCTCGTGCATATATTGCTTCTCCCACCCTCATAGTTAATATATGTTTATATATTTTGTGCACATCACTATTGGTTTTTGCATAGGAAGTAATTCTTCAGGAACTTAAGAAGTGCAGTTTCTCTTGTATTCCAGACTGAACCGTCATCATCGTGTTGTTATTATGGGAAAGTAATAATGTAGGATAGTATTTCCAAATATATCTAAGTGATTTAGGAGCCCAAGGCCCATGGAAATCAACTGACTCAGGTTCCCGAGCCACTTAGAGGCTTGTGAACATTTTACCCATCGGTCTTCGAATCTCCTGCATGAGAGAAAAGGTGAACGTACCAAGCATGAAGGTGCAGTATACACTGTTGCATCAATCTCTCTATATACATAAACCCAAGTGTCTTTTTTTTGCTTGTTAAATAATTTTAGTGACACAAGTGACCTGATTCTCTTGTGAATCACCTTTTTTTGTGTTAGTTCCCCCAAGATAAGTTATTCAGGAAGCCTTTGGTATGAAAATACTTAAGTACGTACTTCACTGAAATGGCTCCAGATTTTTCAATCTGGTCTTAGAGATCTGATCTGGAGGATTTGGGCCTAATTTCCTGAGGGGGAAAAATCTGTGTTCCATCGCATGAGAACTAGATGATGGCAAAAGAAACCGCTCTCTGTTTGCTATGTGACAGCATTGTAATATTTAACACATTATGATTTTAAAAAGAGAAGAAAAAAAGCATATCCTAGTAGGAGCCAGTCTACCAACTGTGTTAATTCAGATCGAGTCTTTTGTGCAGTTCAGTTAGTCACAGATTAAATAAGAGATGGAAAAGCCCAAATGCAAATGTGCTTTTTTTAAAAGGTGTTTTTTTTCTTTTTTTGGTTTCCATCTCTATTTAAAAAATGTGAAGAACCAAACTGTTTGAACTCTGCTCCATTACCAGACTGTTGTGAGACTTCTCAGAGCATTTCCATGACTAACTTATATTTTAAAATACATTCTATTGCATGAGATACGATCCATAGGATTTGGAAGTGCAAGGTCCTTTTTATCTGCGGTGTAAAAAGGCCAGCTACATCAGAGCCCCAGAAAGCCTGAAGTGAGAGAGTTGAAGGAAACTGCATTTTGATTATGGTTAAAAACTGCATTTTCTGAGAGGCGCTGAATTTTGGAATACTAAAGAACTGTAGGTTAGCTAGCACTCGTTCCCTATATGTCGCGATATGTGTCATGGGGAGTATCACTCAGAACAAAACCAGCCAGTTGCTGCTTTTTTAGGTTTGTAATAATGAGGAGGAAGACTTGTGTGATGCATATTAAGAAGCCTGTATTTCGGTCAATCAATAACGAAGGATTTAATGATCTTTAGTTAATCCCCACGTATTGATTCTGCTATCTAGATTCATTTTAAGTTGATTTTTCTCAGGCTAGGCTGGAGTGTGGTTCTTTGAAGTCTAGGTGTTCTTTTTATATGTGTTATATTAATAACGTGTGCAGGAAAGACACATTAAGTAAATCAAGCTGTTTAAGTGGTGCTTGTCTAGAAGGGTAGCTTGTTTTTACTTTTCTTAATTGTAATGTGTTCAGAAATGAATCCTGCATTGCTCTTTTCATGGTTCAAACGAAGAATAGATGTTCCCAGAGTTATATAGCAGTTTTTGGTTGCCAGAATGCCTGTCAGCCGTAAATAATTGTGAGTGTCCTGATCTTTCTTTACACATCTAGATAGGTTGTCCACTGGAGCAGAGCATACCAATTTACCACTATTTAGGGCAGTTTTGTGAAGTACATCTTTGGCTATGAACTATCACTTATCAGACTCCAAAGAAAAGCAAAACAAAGCTTAAAATGACTCGGAAAGGATTTGGATTTTTTTTTTAATAGGCTCCTGGATGTTTATAACTTTATTGAACTGATCTGCCCAGAACTATAGGATCAGATTTTATTGGGGCTTTTTTTTAAAGAAACTTAAGGGATAATTTTTTAGGACATGTTCAGCCTCCCCGCTTAAGACTAGACCTTCTGAAGAGCTTTGCTTCTTTGAAATGAAGGGCCCAGGTTTTCAGAAGTGCTCAATACTTTACAGTGCCCATGCAGCGCAATGGGATCTGCTGGTTATTGAGCTCTCTGGAAAGTCTAGCCTTCGAGATACAAAGCACGATTTGTACAGGCTGAAAAATAAGCAGAAGATCACAAAGTTTGAGAGAATCTGATTTTCTTTTCTTTTCTTTTCTATTTCTTTTCTTTTCGTTTCTTTTCTATTTCTATTTCTATTCTTTTTTCCTATGGAAAACAATCCTGGATTTTTATGAAAGAACCAAGTATAGAGGGGTCCCCAAAGTATAGAGGGGAACCCCTTTATAGAGGGGTCCCCAAATTTCCACCCTTGAAGAAGACCAGTTTCCAGAAGGTAGGTGCTCAGCATGCCCTGAAAATTGGGATCCTTCAAAATGGATTCAAAATGGGGGCACCCACAACCACAGGGCACATGTGAAAAAAATGGCTGCTGCGATCAGTCTTGAAATTCAACCGCACTCAACACGGTTTTCTTTCCAGGCAGCGAACAACCCTGCCATAACAAGTGAGTACAGTAAATGAAATTACCTGATCTCCCGAGGCCTCTGGGAATGACAATCAGAGCTAAATAACTGGATTTTACTTTACATGTCTTTAAGACATAGTGTAATTAGAGTTCATTATTTTGTAGTGGCTGGTGGCTGAGTACATACCTCATGGAGCAGATAAGGAGACCTAGTTCTCCACCCCTGCTAGCCCTAATGAGCTTAAATTCTAGATTTGGGCAATGAGGAAACAAAGATGACAGTAAAAAGCAAGTTGTGAATGAGACGGGCAGGCTGGGGGTTGCATTCACAGTGCTAGGATTTGCAGGGTTTGGCTGTGATCCAGCACGGAGAGCTGCAGGAGGACAGTTTATTTTAGTTAATCAAGCCCTTTGGGGAGCTGTCGTCAACAGCAAGTGTTCGAAAGCTTCAGACTCGCCATGCTGGACATCGGGGGTGAGGTCCAGCCTGGGCAGTAGGGTCAAGGCCAACATGACAATAAAGGGATTGTCTTTGGACACAAGCTGGTTTGAAATCACTTTCAGGCTGGCTCAGCCTAACATACCAACAGACATGGTTTGGCGAGCTGAGCTGGTCAAGTTAAAATGTTTGAAACTCTGTTATTGGAAGCACCAAATTTTTATACTGCTGCTGACCGTAATTTGTATTCATGATTTTGTTTGCATACAGAGAGATGGTGCAGAACAGTAGCGTTGAAATGAGTCTCTGGAGAACACGTTGCCTGTTGTTTTACTGTCCAAGGACAGGTCAGATTAAAATACTTGCTACAGGGACACAGTGAGCATCTGAATTGCTCCATCCCGCACCGTTACAAGTTGTTGTCATGCGCAGTAACGCAACCTAAACAACAGTTGGAGATGCACTCCTGTGCTCAGAGCTGCCAGACACAACGGACAGCTGTCTGTAATGAATGCATCGCTATCTGTTACTTAACTGCTGCTGAAAGCCCAAAACTGTGATATATGTTCTCTAGTTGAAAAGCACCGTAGCCCACCAAACTTTACACACAAACCAGTTTAAGTGATCAGAAACTGGTTTAAACCTGTAACAGAACAGACATTCAGTGCACATAAACCGGTGTGAGATAAACCTGGTTGGATGTAATATCAGACTTAACGGATTTGGGTCAAGCTGGTCTATGCAATGTCTGTCCCAAACCCAAGAGCCATGCTAATGACTTGAGTGGGGTTTGGTTCAGAAAGTGGGCTCTGACTCCCTGGAGAAGACAGTAACAAGAGAAAGAGTGAATTTATGATGCTTCCCTAATCCAAGCCACAAATAAGGGGAAATCCACCGGTACCTGCAACAGCTAACAGTCAGACTGAGATGACCGTGCAAAGTTGTATAAATGGCTGCCACTGGGTTGCCATTGATTTGAATGAGTGCAGGCTGAGAAAAGTCAAATTGTCTGCCCAGGACCAGGACAAGCCCACTCCAGAGAAGTACCGTTGAATTGCTTCTTGCCCGCCAGTCGTCGTCCCGGCACAGCTGGCCTAACTTGTCGTGCTCTGCGTGGTGCCTCAGGATCACATTCAGCCTCGTCTCCATCTCTGTGAAAACACAGTGATGCAGTGGAAAAAGGATGGGTTGTCTGACCAACTTTCTGGCTTTCCGCAGTCATCGTCTCACATCGAGCAGCCAGCTGCACCCCAGGTCACTTTTTGGGGAGAACGCTTTTGTCTGCCCCAGGTAGCAGAAAGATGAAGCAAAATGAGACCTGCTGTTCTGGAGGAGGGTTTTTTTGGTGGAAATCTAGCACTTGTTGTTGAGGAAACCAGGGTGCCAGCCTGCCGGTCACTGGAACTGGCGGAGAACAGGAGCGTTGCTATTTGCATGAGTTTGCACTTGACCCGTCTCCCTTGTTTTTATAGGAGCTCTTCCCGGTCTCCTGTCGCTCCAGTATGGTACGAGCTCCCCTTTGATCCCACTCAGATTCAGTGCTGAAACCTTTTGCTTCCCATTTTCGCATGAAACGAAGCGCAGTCCCAGACTCGATGGCGTTTCGGCTGATTGAGCCCAGTGTGCATTCCCGCGGTCACTGGAGGCTGCTCTGCGCCGGCTGGGAGCAAGGCACAGTCGGAGACACCTGCCTGTCAGCAGGCGTGCTCCCGGGGAGACCTCTCTCCATTCGGACGCCTGTCAGTCTCCTCATTGCAAACCCCAGCTGCCTGCGCGGCCGCAGCAGTCCCGTCAGGTGCGAGTGCTGTGCCGGTTATTTTTCAGCCCACTGGCTGTTGCTCACGAGGTGGAAGTTCAGGCCTGTTAAACCACATAATTGCTTGTGTTTTCTCTCGAGCGGTTTAATTTCAGGCTGACTGTGAGGTTTACTGCTCCTGCTCCTGCTTTGAGGCAGGATTTAAGCACGGCTTTGGTGTGATGCGAGATCGAGATGCAGGCCTAGTCTAGGGCATTGCTGGGGCAGCAGGAAGTAGCCTGGGAGGCACTGCTGCTCCCCACGTAAGGATTGCTCTGCTCTTCTGAAAGGCGCTCCTGAGCGAGGCAGCCATCCCGTTTCCCAAGGGGCAAAGAGAAAGTCAACTCTGGTTTGGCTTTTGATAGCACTTGATGCTGGCCAGATCCTGCATCCATTGGACCCAGAGGCAAAAGCTGGAGAAAGGGTCGACAGATCTTGCCAGGCTGATCTTTGCAGTCTTTGCACTCTTTGCACTCTTGCAACTCTTTGCAGCTTTGTTTTAAGTTACTTGCAGTGGCCCTTCTCTTCTTGCCAAGCCAACAAATGCTGCTTTCTGAATCCCGCTCTGGCTCCCTCATATTGCTGTGAAACCCATGTGACACGGAGACAGGCAGTTGCATAGTTTCAGCAGCTGGCAAGAGATCTGGGTGGAAGAGCAACAGAGAAAAGCCAGTCCCAGGAAGCCATCTGAACTGGGATCTCTCTCCCTGTCCTGGAAGGATGCTCCAGCTTGCGTTGGCAGACTAGAGTGCTCTCTGTCCTTGAAGTCCCAGTGTGGGTGAAGAGGAGGGGAGGGAGTGCTGCTTTTCTGATAAGTTTGCAAAGGATGGAAGTAGAGAGAACCCTTTTGGCCTGTGTTAAACATGCAAACTTTCAGCCTGGCTTGATGCAAAAGTACCTAGAAATGAAGCAGTCTGAAATATTGCAGGTATTGGCCCGTGTAGGGCTTGGGGTCTGTCTGAGGCAGACTGCTTGGGTGGACAGGAGTACAATTAGAGGTCTGGAGTGCAAATTCCAGCTCTGCCCCGACTGACTGTGAGTGCCTCATTTCTCAGTTTCATCATCTATGGGTTTTTTTTCTTTTTTATACCTGCTTCACATGGGGCATAGAAGATTAAGCAAATGCTGTCTGCAAGGCACCACCTACATCCTAAGCATGATTAGTGAGAATCATAGATTAGCCCATAACTTTCAGAATAATTGTGGGTGAACTTTTGCCTCGACCGTGGTATTTAAGAAGCCCGCTTCTTCCTATGGTGCAACAATGCACAAGTTGCACTGTACAATTTTCTTTTTTAATTGGAAAATGCAGTTTTATTTTAAAAGTATCTAGGTTGTAGCCGTATTGGTCTAGACGCTAGTTGGTCTAATAAAAGTTTTATTAAAAACAACTTTGACACAAAAATAGAGCTGTTGATGATTGTTTTGCAATAATTTCCACCAGGAATATCAACATTTAAAAAGTTGGGTTTTAAAACAGAGATTTGACATTTCAGAACATTGAGTTTTGGTCCAGGAATATTTGGTGCGTTTTCAAAAACATGTATTTTGTCGACTTCTTTGTATTGCAGAAACCTTCAGTATTCCTTTCTCGTGCTACCTTGGAGCGAAGACAAAAGTTGACACATCTGAATTAGCTGTAGAGCGGGCATTTTTCAAACCTTCTCTAATTATTTTATGAATATTTATTTAACGATGACGTTGAAAAGACCGAATCTCCTGTTGGCACAGGTTCTCCTCTCCCGTGGAAGGGAGCTGCAAGGGTTCACTCTTCGCGTAGCAAGGCAGGCCACTGGCTCTGCTTGGCATGTCGTTGGGTGGATGTGAAGTCTTAAAAACACCTGATTGACTAGCCAAAGCCCTCGTTTCGCTGGAGCGAAGGACAAGCACGTGTAAGTGTTGATCTCCAGAAGTCATGCCTCGGATCATTGTGAAGCAGGAAATTATGCTGTGGAAACGGGGATGGATTTCCTGCGTGTTGCAGCCTTTCTTCATGCATGTTTTCAGCCCTGTGTTTCCTGGTACAGTTTATTTGTTCGTGAACACCCTTCGTACGCTGTGAACAAAATGAAGTTAAGCAACAAGTTCTAATATTTTTTATGACAGCAAAGAAGCCTCATTGTAGTACTGCTGGGTCTAATATTTTAAAATACGAGGAATATTTTCACCATGCATTAGCAGCCAGCTGTCTCTCTGCCTTTTCTGCTTAGAGGATTTAGTATTAAAACACTCCTTTCTACCCAGAGACTCGTGTGTCTAGAATAGTGTTTGACAGACACTTTTTTATGCCACGAAAGGGTAAAGTGACAAGGAGATGCACACTAGAGATGTCAGTTCAGAGCATCCTGAACCTGGAATTGCTAATGAAGTCTCTTCTGTATCACACAGATGATGTGCCAGTGCATTTCAGCTTCAAGAGGATACAAGTACAAAGCAGTCAAGGGTACCTTCCTTATCACATAAGAAAAGAGGTTAAAAACACAGAAGAATGAGACTGTAATTCTGAATGGGAGTCTTCTATTATTCATAAAGTATTTTGTTTCTGTAGAGAATCATATTATGAGATGACATTCAGATCTTACTGCTCTTTTCGCCTGTTGTGCTGTGCGGCTGCTCCACGTTCGGGGGTCTCTTGTCACCGCGGTGCACGCGCACGGCTCTCGTCGTAGCAGTGATGGACGTCGGGAGGGGGCAGCAGGGGGAAGGGTCCGTCTCCGTTCCTCGTCACAGTGATGTGACCGACAGCTTGGAACAGCACAGTAGGATGCTGGGAGATTTAATATCGGAGGGGGTGTACATATATATGTGCATATGTCTGCCATATGTCAGAATACGCATGCATTTTGCTTTGTCCCTAAATGTGCACACGCCACATGCTTTATAATACGGTTCGTGGTACCGTATTACACAGGCCCACGTTTTAATTGTGACATTTCAGGAGTAATGCATATATTTTCCACAGTTCACTTGGAACAGTATGCTGTGTACAAATAATTCTTCCTATCTCTTCCTAAATGTTATCTCTTCAGGAGATAAGACATATCTGTAAAGAGAGATAATGGGTTTCTTAGCTCAGTACCATGATAAATATAGATACTGCATGATGAGATTCAAAACCAGGGTCTTGTGTGCCAAGCAGTGCACAGAAGCTACCTCGGTACAATTGTATCAGGGCAATTGCATCTTCAAATTAGTAAGGATCAATCTCTCTCACTGCAGGTTAACTGTCTTCCATTTTGTCTTAAGGGTGAACATTAGTTTCTTTGTAATCTGACAGCCTGATTACCGCTGCATACCCTGGTAGGAATTTGGAGAAACACTCCTCAGCTATAGTGCATTGCAATCCAATACAGCAAATAAATAAGTCTATGGAGACGTCTGATTTACAGTCACTTAACAGTTCTGAGGGAAAAAGCCTACCGCAAATTCCTTCCTCTAATACCTTTCTCAGCACTTGTATTCATCCTAAATATCTCCTTGTAAACTTATTATTGGATGTTAGAAAGAAAACTTGATTGCATTGCGAACCGTGGGCTGGCAATGGCAAATGACGGCTGATCGGTGCTGCGTGCATGCTTCCCTGCCGGGCTCTCAGCCTCCGCACCGCTCCAGCCCTGGGATTTCTCTGGGCAAGGTGCAGATGTGCCCAGGTCTCCCAGCTGCAAAGGAGGCTACTCGCTCCCCTTCCCGCGGGATGTATAACCCATAAGGGACCCCTGAACTGTTGGCTTTGGTAGCAGCGAACCAGCCCCTTCTGCTCCCTTAGTAACTACAGTTCATAAAAATTAGCTGTGACCACCTCTGTGCCTTTGTGACAGCCATTACGCAGCTTAACAGACCCAAGGTGATATCAGGTGGATGACTGCTCCTCAAACTTCAGGGCATGAATATCTTCTGGGGACTATAAAAGTACGCCAGTAACGAGTGGGAGAAGTGCCTGGGACTGACTCCAGCTACTCTGTCTAAGACGGGAACAAAAATCTCCTTTGTTTGTTTTGTGTGCAACATGCATTTCTCCTTTCTGAGGGTTACTAGTCAGGATAACCTTGCAACGGGACTCGGCTTCTCGCCGACTGCGGAGAACAGCAGTATGTGAAGAAGCATCGAGGTTGCCTGAGTCCATAGATGCCAATAGGCAGACCAGAGTCTTTGGGTAAATATGGTCTCTTTTATTAGACCAACTAAATACTTGGGGAAAAAAGAACTATTTTTCCAACTATTTGGTTGGTCTAATAAAAGACACCACACTTAGCCGAAGACCCTTGTCTGCCTGTGTCCTGAGACCAATACAACCAGCATCCCTAGAAGCCCGGACAGGCACAAAGGAAATGCAAAGGCTGTTTTTGCCCTATTCCCAGACGTGTGTGCAAGGAGGTGTTTGCTCCCCCAAGGGCTGGGCACCCAGCTGCAGGTGATTAGCTGATAATTTGGCCTGGCTGGCAGCTGGAAGGGATGACCCCTAGGGAAGAGCTCCAAGAGGCCGGTGCTGGAGCGGGAAGAGAGGGCAGAAACCCAGAGCTATAATGACACCTCTCCTAACATCCAGAAGGAACAGAGGGTTGCCCTGGGGATTAGCCATGGTTTTTGTGAAGAATGAAACTGGCCTGAGGACCTGAGAGCGGAGCTGACTCGCCTGTCTAAGGCCGCAGGGTAAGCAACCCACTTACCTTGTGCGTTTTAAGCACGATTTGATGTCACCACACAGCGGCTGGGATCCTATAGATTGGGCTGGAAAATATTATTAAAGAAACAGCAGGCTTTGCACGCAGGAAGGAGCCGTCATTAGTATACTCTGAGAACGAGTGGTGCAAAGGGTGTTTACCCAGCCGCCCCGCGAGAGCGGGAGCTGTGCCTGTGTCTGGTTTGTACCTTCATACAGCTTCACGGGGCTCTTTGAAGTTTGGGGAAGTCTTTGCAAAGAAGCAGCTATGCAGATAAATGTTAACCTGGGGCCCTGTTTAACATGGTGTAGCAGGCTCTGCTAAGTGTTTCATAAACCTTCTGGGAGGAAGCAGCAACGAAGACTGATGCTGGTATTGTGCTAGGAGCCGAGCCATGGATATAAAGCCAAGATAAAAGCACTGAACCCCGATATAAGCAGCTTAGGGCAGCCCAGGGCTCTCAGGCTGCCTCTGGTCTGGAAGGAGACTTTTGGCTACCAGCTGTTCACCTTCCCAATGAGCTTTGCAGCCCCGATGAGCAGCGCTTTTTGAAGCCCGTGAGACGAGATGAAATGACTGTTGCCTCTGCCATGTTGGTTCCCTCGAGGGCTCCAGTCATCAGTGAGTTGTTGGAGAAGCGTGCAGGTCCAGAGACCAGCTGTGGTTGAGAAGAGGTCAAATAACCACCTCCCTATGTGGGAACAGAGAGGATGGGCAAGACTAGGATCAAAAAGGAGGAAGCGGTGGGATCCGTGCCCCTGGAAATGGCCAGTCTGTGGCGGTGGTGCGCGTTAGCATGCATGAAGCTTTCGGGCCTTTCGCTAGCAGGACTTTATTGCCTGCTTATTTGAATTGGGAAGTCCAAAGAAGGGAAACGGTGAGAATTCAAGGAATTAAAGTGTTAGGCAAGAAAAAACGGGGGTGAATTTACAAAAGCCGCGTTTAGATCGGTCCTGGAGCCTGGTGGCAGCATCCGAGGCGCAGCCAGGTACGCCTGCCCCCAGAAGCGGCAGCAGCAGCGTAACAAGTTATGCTGCCCTGCAGCCATGCAGATTTCTGTGAAAATGTGCTACTTATGCAAATGGCTCATAAAAAGGGCAGAGTCTGGCCCCAGGCACATGTAATAGTGCTCTCAGACTTCACCAGGCAAGTGTTGCTGCTTGCCTCCTGCTTTTGATAGATGGAAAGTTACTGCTAATGCATTTTTAACTCTAAAGTATTGTAGTGAAACTGTCACCGTCTGAAATGCATTCTCTCTTCTGCGTGTATTAGCTCCCTTAGCATGTCAAACGCCGCTAACTAGATAAAAAGGGGCAGCTGCAATGAGATGGATCTGCTCATATCATCCCTACTTATGAACTCAATTTTCTTGGTGCCTGACCTTTGGGTTACTGAGTAATACATCACGGTCCAGATCCTCCACTCCGATAGAGCTCTGCTTGGTGCAGCAGAGAAGGGGGGAGGCAGATTTAAGCGTCATCACCTTTGTGATCCCCAGGCCACTGGGGGTTGCTTGCACCCCTAGTGCCATCTAGGTGGTCAGGACTGGTGTCTGCCCAACTGTCCCAATTCTAGAGCGAGGGCTCATTACTGCTCTGGCCTGACACCCCGCATGCAAACCTGGGGGCCATGCTATGACTCTCTCCAGCCAGGGAGGGACTACTCCTCATGCAAAGGAAGTCCACAGACCCCGTGGTGGTGGTGGTTAGGAATGGTAGGATCTGGGCCTGTCGGTACACCTTGCTCCTCAGGCCCCTGCTACACATCACATAAATTACAGAATTAACTGGTTCATTGTGCAATATATTTAAACCGGCCCCACATGCAAAGTAATTATTACGAGATAAAAATTGCAGCCATAAAAAGAGCCAACCAGCTATGAAGTTAGTTAGTGCTTGCAAATGTGCCACAACTCTATAGCTGGTTTCTATCCAGCTTCAGTTTCAACATGTAGCAGAGCCCTTGCAGACCCACCGCAATCACAGGTGTAAGGGTGTAACCTATAGCAGTGGTTCTCAACCTTTTTAGACTTGAGGCACCCCTGAATAGGTTCACAGCACCCACTGGAAAATGCTAGTGTTTAGTTTTCAGGGGTGTAGGTCAGTTATTTTGCCGGTAGAAAAATAATAGGGTTTTTCTGTTGTAAAAACCTCAGGAAGACCACAACTCTGGGTTTCTGCTTGAAAGCTCTGGGTTTGCCTTGTGCATCATGTTTGTAAACCTCACAGTGCTAACACTATGCAGCCCCCCATGGCACCCTTGAATTGATCTCAATGCCCCTGAGGGTGCTGCAGCACCCTGCGTGACGGTCACTGAGCTCTGCTTCCGAAATTTCCTTGCACCTTAGCACTCAGTATTGGCATGTGGACCATGTGGCTATTTTTAAAAGCACCTGCTGGACATGTCGAAGCCTGCATACAGACCTTTGAGCATGCACAACCCATCCATGCTGTGTGTGTACCGCCTGGGCACACAGCAGCCTGCATGCCTTGGGATTCAGTCCTGTCAGGTGTCTCTCTAAATGTGTGTTTGCTGCTAAAGGTCTGTCTGAGGCTTATTTAAAAGCCTGCCTGTCAGGACGCGGGCAGACAACATGTTCATGCTGGCATTATGAAAATACAGTAGATAGATGACACAAATCTGTGAACTGGGCTGAAATTCTGTGATTTAAGTTCCACAGCTTTTAGGTGGCATTTGTCTGTGCCCATCCCGAGCTAGCCATTGGTAAGAGCAGGTTTTTTCCTCCTCCACCACTGCCTAGTAGTAAGGTGCAGACGTAGCTGCCTCCTGTGTGAGCTGCCCTGGGGTAGCTGCATGTCTTCATGTTGCTGATCCCAGTATAATTCACATTGCCCTGCAAAACCAGCATCCATTGCACAGTATGCACCTGTGCCCAGTCCTGTTCGTTTTCCCCTGACTCTCTTCGGTTGTTCTTTGTGTGCGCCTCCTCTACAGCGCTCTTTTCAGCCGCAGCCAGCACTGCTGTAGGACGCACCATACGGCTTCTGCATGTGAGGTACACCTGTGCTGGTTTAGGCCCACCTAGTACTGGTCAAAGTTATGCAAGTTTTCTACCCACACCCCCAGCAAATGTTTCTCCACCCTTGACGCCCTGCTCCTGGGCTAGTCTGAGCAGCGGCTGCCCAAGGCCATGGGATGAGATTACACAAATGGGACGAGACCACCAGCCTCCTAACGAGACGCAGGGTTTGCAGCTATGGTGTCCCAAGAGGAAAAACGAGCACATTCATTTATCAGCTTTGACCCTACCGATCTTGCGCTTTCATGGCTTCAGATTTTGTCAAGCATTTCTTTTCCCCCACAATGTGTAGTTTTCAGACTTGGATCCCACGCTACCTGATTTGGGGAAGGAGCTGTTGGGGATCTGAAAATCTGTCCTTTCCTTCATGGCCTAGATCAGCAGGTCCGAGCTCGGACAGGCTGCGCACCGTCGATGTAAAATGATACAACCTTAAGTACCACCAGCAAATTTTTGTCTTATAAAGTAATTATAATAAATCTGTTAATGTGTACCACAGATTGGGAACCGCCAGACTAGATAAAGCTAGTCAGAATTTTTTGGGTTAGTAAACCATTTTTTCATCAATAGATGCCAGTTACTTGAGATATCGCATTTACTCGAAGAGCCTGGCCTGCCTGATGTCCTTAGACCAACACACCTACAACCAAAAACCCAGTTAAGTGATACCAAACCTATTAGCAACTTGGGATCCATTTCTGTAAATCTCCTAACCAAATGCTTTGAGAGGGGAATTTTTTGAAGCCATGGACATGTTCCCATTTGAGTATTTTTTTAAACTCAGAAGTTTTGTGTGTTTTGCGTTGAAATTACTCTGTTTCGAGATTTTGAGTAAAGTTGGAACAAAAATGGTTTTTAAAATGGTCAAAATCCAAGACACGTGTTTTACAATCCTCGTGTAGCTGTAGTTTAAAAGTTGTAGTTCACAAAAAATTGTTGAGATTTTGAGCCTGTTTGGGATCCGAACAGAAAACATTTTTAAGTCTCAAGCATTTTGTGCGTCTCCAAATTTTTTCTCCTCCAGCCCTAGAATTAGGAGCGGAGCATTCAGCCTGCGGTACATGAATGTGTGGGAAACAGGCTGTCAGATCAATTTATTCCTAGTGCGACTCCAGTCACCTGAATAGCGTTAAACTAGAGATGAATTTAGCCCATTGTACTGCATACAAAGAGGCTAATTTTCAAATTGCAATGCCATTGTTAGATGTCCAGGTCTTACTGCTGAGCTGCTAAGCAGGCATTTAGGGGCTTATATGGACCTGAGAGTACATCTGCAAACTTATCTGGGAAGCAGTTAATACTTGCTAAACTTAGTGGGTGCTTAAGTGCAGATGAAGGTCAGAGTTTGCTGAAGCACTTCTGTGAAGAGGACTGTTTTCTCTGAACCAGAGCCCTGTTACGAAATGGAGTTGGTGAAATTCTGCCAAGCAAATAATAACTACCTGCCTAAGCCCCACTGTATCCGGGAACAAAGTAAGAAGTCAACCCCCCCCCCCCCCCCCCCCCATTTTCAAGACGACCATCAGTGAAAGACATTTCCTGTTATTAAAGCAGCACATATTGCAGTGTATAGTGAAGGGTCAGTGCCTCAAGTGTTTCCTCCGTAGTCCCATCTTGTCTGAGTGTTCAGCTGCAAAAAATAAGTCTGAGCTGAAGCTTGGCTATTTTAGAAGAAATGTATTTTGAAAGACCATTTTTTCATGTTTTTGGTTACTAGAAGTGAAAAGTAAGAGCAAGTGCTTTTGGGTCACTTTCTTCTGTTTCTCTCCTTCTCAGTTCTTCTGTTTCTCTCCAAAGATTAGAGTTGGCGGTAATATTTGGCAATATAACAGGCTCTCCCTTGCTGTTTATGGGGGGCTATATTTGCAGAGTTCCTCCATTGCTGATGGGCGTACAGAGCTGGAGTTTCTCGCTGCAGACACTGTTGGCGTTTTCAGGGCCTGGATTGATGGTTGCTTGTTGATGAGGGACTGTTTTGCTGAGCACGTGACAGGTACTTTTGGCTGAAGCACAGAGGCAGAGTGATCAAAGTTTACAGGTTCGCTCCTCACAAGCGCAGCCTCGTCTTCTGCTAGAAGAATAGCGTGTGTCGAGGATGTGTTGTGATAGGCATAGGCGGTCCACACACTGCACTTACCGGTCTTTGGTATAAGTGTCTGCTTTCTTCCTACTGTTAATCATACATAGATTGCAGATCATTCCCAGCTCTCCTGCCTCAGCAGAAAAGCCTGTCTGAGCAAGTGCTACCCGTGTGATGGTGAATGAAGACACCAAGGAAGATGAGAGTGAAAGGAGCTGTGGAGGGGCCTGGATAGGAGTCCTCTTCTTCCCTCTGACACTGACTGGCTGTGTAACCTTGGGCAAGTCATTTCTCTGCTCCGTTTCCCCTCCACCTTCTGTTTTCTATTCAGAAGATAAGCTTGGAGCTGGGACCTCCCCCAACACTAGGTTTGTACAGCATCCGGCACGCAGCCACATGCTGGCTCTGGAGCCCCACCCTGGTTCCAGTGTAATACATGGCGAGCCCGTCTACATGTTCATTAATGTGCTGTAAGTACAGCGCATTAAGTTTAGTACCTGGAGTAACCTGTATAGCATGTAATAAACTGTAATGGTAATAACAGGGTATTAATGCTCCGTAATTGGTGGTACTGCGCAGTAGTACCAGCGCACACTTTTTTGGGGATGATAATGCTCAATAGAGTAATTCCACTGAGCATTAACACCATTTTTGCCTCCCGCGCTGATGCACAGCAGAATTACTCTACTGATGCTCTAGCGTCTTGTGTAGACGTGCTTCAGTGTATGTGTAACAGCAGTGCAGGAATGACTACAAAGATTTCTTAAACTTTGATAAGTCAGGAGAATGGTAAAGAAAAACAGAGGAGGTTAATAGTTTGAGCCTTCCTGTCCTACTATTACTGCTGTGCATTTAAAAATATGGCCCAGCCAGTAAGAGTTATTTTCTTTCTGCATGTGTGTCAGGGAAGGAGGAGACACCTGTAAATAAGAAGAGGAAAAGGTCAGAAGAAAAATGCTTATGGCAACCTCAGTAATGATTTGAATTATGTTGTGGCAGCCCTTTTCCAGTCGATGCTGCTCTGATGCTTGCTAAGAGGTGTCATGTTGCTCATACTGCAAGCGAGGACATCCGCTCCCTCCGCCTGCGTCTCGTCTCACCTGTGACTTAGCTAACAGAAAACAACGGAAATCTGCCTCCGTCTCCATACCCGCTTCGTCTTGGGGTCTTTGCTGAAGTTGCCAACAAGAGTGCCAGGCTACTGACCACGACAACGGTCACAGTCGAGCAAAACTGTATCCCAATCTGGTACAGAAGGTCAAAGACTCCATCTTGTGAACCTCCTGTTTGAAAGGCTGTGATTACCTTTATAATTTAGTGAGCTATAAAAGTTACTGTCAGTTTGGACAGGGACAGCTGTGAGCAACAGAGAGAGAGGAAGAAATCCATGCAAAACCTACCCCTTCCTGACATGGACGCTACACATCTGCGCTTCAGGGAGAATTGCAAACCAGGGTAGGGGTGGCTGCCTGAGAGGAGTTATCTGCAAGCGGGGGCAGATCACATTGCCCATGCAAGCTATCCTACAAGGCTCCTCATGTGGGACGGCTCCTGGACGAAAGTAGAGCTCGCCAGCAGTGGGGACTAGGTGAGAGTGGCCCACAGAGACCTCCAGGTCTTACTGCATGTGACCAGGCCTTTTCAAATAGCCACCGACTCTCACGGGCTCAGTAATGGAGTATTGCAAAGCCCAGAGAAATGCTGGAGCACCTCCAACGTTGTAGGGAAGGAGATGCAAGTAATCAGTGACTGGAACGGTGGCCATCGTACAACTGGGTTAATTAAGGCCTGAAATCTCTTTTTGTTGGGTGGTATTAAGTAGCCCTAAGCTCCGCGAGAAAGATTGTTGCCTGCACTCATTGCTCTCAAGAGATTTCCTCCCGCCCTGTGTTTCTGCACAGAGAGAGGCTGTGCTGGGTGGACGGGAGGCCGAGCTCGAGAAGAGGAGAAGGTGCTGCCGTATTGGCCGGTCTGGAGTGAATCTCCCTGTTTGTACAGCTGCAGTGTTTCCATCGCAGAGAAAAAAAAGCTGCCTTTCCAAAGGTTGCATTGCGTGCCAGGGTGAGCAAACACCCTCTGGAAACTACTGCAGCGGTTCTGTTGAAGACCAGGGGCAGGGGTAGATAAATGCCTGGTGAAAGATAACTCCCGCACAGAACCGGGGCCTGCTTGTCCGGTCTGCGGAAGCTGGGCTACTTCGGGGATCTTTTTGTTTCTCGTCATTTAAAACTTGCCAAGACATCAGCCTGTACTAAATGCATGTGCAGAATTTCAACTGGACAAAAAAGCACCTTTTCTACTCAATTTAAGTGCGGCTAAAGGTAAGAGCTGAAGAATCCTTCCTGCTCCTGTCAGGCTGAAATGCAGGGAAAGATGTAGTAATCCTTACTGCTTTAACTTTGACAGACTGCGAAGTATTCAGATGCCAGGGTCAAGAAGAAAGAAACGTGGAGAGAAAGACAGCAGCTGCTTTGATTTAAGCTAAGCGTTTTAGACTTTTTTTTTAAAATAGAAGGTAAATTTATAATATGTTTTCTTGAATTATCTTGAATGGCAAGCTACTCAAAGTATGAATTAAAGTGGACAGGTTACAACCCTCAGGAAAATAGAGTTTGAGTGGGATCTGCCAGAGACCCTAAACTACAGCAGCATTACAAGTCCCCGTGATAATAGATGTGTAGAAATTTCAATGGAAATTAACCCCATTAACCTAAGTGGGAATAAAGCACATCCATCAGTAAATATTTACTCTACCTCCGGTGTCTGAGACGGCTCTTATTTCTACAGCCGGCTGGGTGCTGTTCTTTAGGGATTTCATAAAAGTCATATTAATGTTAACTTTGTGTCTTTGATGCTTTATTTTATTTCTTTGGAGCCAGTAGTAAACTTACCATTGCAAAATTGAGATTTTTTCAGTTGTAAAATTTATCTCCGCTCATCTGTCATGGAAAATTTGCCCCTTAGGACTACTTGGAACAGTATCCCAGGTGTTTAATGTTGTTCACCTAATGAAGGCACAACTCATGAAAACAACTATTGAACTCTGGTACACTTCATGAATATTGAGAAGGCATTCAGATTTCAAATGCATGTACTAGTAACTGGGTCCATAAACTGCTGCTCCTGCAGTCAACGCTCTATGAATATTTCCCCATAAGAGCGTGTCTCACTTGTATCTTGGCCCACTTTCGGAGATGGTTTATATTTCTGAAATCTGCATGATCAGACCTGTAAGAGTAGTGCTGTCATTAGTCAGGGTATGGCAAGCTTGGTCGATTCTTTGGGAACTACAGCAGTTGGTAATGCACCTTAATGGTCACACCGTAGTCTTACCCTGACCAGGACAGATCGGTTGGATTTGGCTTCCTGGGATCAATAGCGGCTGCAAAATTAATCAGATGCCCTAGAAAAAAGAGAGTGCCCTAATTAATCAGATGCCCTAGAGAAAAGATGTTTATGGTGCCAGATGGCAGAGGTCTCTTGGGGCAGCACCAGATGGGCGCTGGGGCATGGAGAGACTTGCCAGGGTCACATGGTGCAGTGTTGGTGACGGGGGAAGAGAATCGAACCCAGGGATTTGGCAAGCGTCATAACCACTACGTCGGCTACCCTTCCTCCCCTAATCCCCAGGGTCACTAGTCTCATGGCCTGAGCAGACCCCATTGGTAGGGGAGATGCAGGTACAGCCAGGAGCCAAGGGGTTAATAGGGACCCCCGTGCCCTTCTCCCACTGTCGTCTCTTCTGAGTTACTTGCTGTCTGGTTTGGAACAGAATCGACATGCTGGACTGGAGCATTTTTTCAAGGGATCGGCTTATTTGTTGTTTTCCAATAAATAAATGCTTAGTCCAAAAAGAGGCTAGCTCAATAGGTTTTTATTCTTGCTGTATTTTAGCGTCAGACTTCATTCTGCCTTGAGGGCTGGGCGGTCTCCTGGCATTTTGTTCTCTCTGCATGTCCCGTCTGAATGGGATCAATGGGAGGTTAGTGTATCTGGGGTAAGAGAGTCAAGATCCTCCCCGTCGCTCTGAAGACAGAAGTTTGGCCTTTGCATTTGAAGCTGAACGTGCGGGTCATTACTGCACGAAATGGCCTCAGCCTTTGGAGATACTAAAAATTATTGCGGAAAAGTTGCACTCAAAGCCGGGGCTAGCGCTTGGTCTCGTCACTTGAGGAGCGAAGCCAGTTTCTTGTTTCTAGCCCCCCGACCCACCGTATGTGGCAGGTTGGTCAGATGTGAGCTGAAGAGTTCGTGATGAAGTTTCACTTGCAGCTCTGAGTTTCCTGGGTGTTATGGTTTGCAAGCCAGACTCTTAACATCATTTTAATGCAGTTTTTGTGTCTGAATTAATATAATAAATGTCAGTGTTGAATAGAAGAAGGTCACTTTTTACTACTTTGACCAGAAGTGTAATCTTCCAAGATTCAGTTTTATTACTATTATAACAGTCAGACTGGATAAGGTCACCAATATTTCTTTCAAAATGATGTAATATATGAAGACATTCTTTACCCCAACTTCATTTCCTGCAGTCTGGTTTTATGCTGTGCCGTGTGTTGACAAAGATTGGACCATGGATAGTTTTGCCTGTAAATCCAGTGACAGTTTTGTATTATTTTTATAAAATGTTCAAATGTGTGCACTTTAACTCATCCTCATTATGGCCCTATTCTTTGCAAAGGAGTTGAACTTTTCAGTGTTTGCACTCTCCTAATTCAAAAGAAAAAAGACATTTTCTTCTTTGAAGAAAATGCTGTTTTACACTATGCAGCATGTTGGAAATGATCTGGCTTTTGTCTACTGATGATTTAGTACAATGGCAGTAGTTACCACAAGAGTTAAATTTCAAAGGTAAATACATCGAGTGCATGTATAAAAACATGAGCTTGAACCCAGTCTGCCAACAATACCCTGCACTCTTTTTGAAAGCTGAAGTAATTGGGTACCTCCATTCCTTTTTACATTGCCTGACTTCCAGTTGACACTGGGGTTTGGGGGTGGGGGGGGGTTGTTTTGTTGTTTGGGTGGGGGGTTTTTTAGGGGGGGAGGTTAGTTTTTTTTGCTAAACTCACAAAAATGTGGAATTGCCAAAGACAAGAGGCCCAGTTCATTTTCCTGTTGGGTGAGGGGTGAAAGGTTCTTTGTTTTGGGGAGTGTCTTAGTAGTGCCCTTCATTGAAAATCTTTTCCAGGTTTCAAATCTTCCTCCTTTTCTATAGAAATCTTCCTGAGTTCTTTCGGGACATGGAGCAAAACCTTATTTATTATTTTGTGAGGCCTACTTCCCTGGAGAAAAAACACACTGACTAGCTGTTGTGTAGGCTGGGACAGGAAGAATGAAGGGGTTAAAAGGTTTGGTCACATCCAGCATCGTACTAAATGATGTAAGGCAAAATATCAGATAATAATCTCTTCTCTATTGCAGAAAGGGCCTTGTTGCACCTTATGCTGCGAGCTGCACAACTGCGGATCGGTGTTAGTGCTAGCTTGGAGTTTGCACAGGTTGCCCCCTTAGTCTAGATACTCTCCCACTGTCCATCCTCCACCTGCACAGCTGTGACTTGCCCCTGGAGGCCTGGGGAGCAGGGGCAGGACTAGGAGCTGTACCTGTGAGCTGCAACTACAGGGCTGGTGAGCCAGGGCAGGCTTGTGTGTGGGAGATCCTGGGATACTGGAGGACTTCAACTTGGGTGGCACATCTGTGAGGAGTGGCCACATCGTAATGCAACAGGGGTTGGGTAGTGCAGTTCAGAGATAATCCTGCCCTGGAGTGGCGTAACTTTAAGCCATATAACGAGCACTTAAAACCACTTTAAGGTGTTACTGTGCAGACAACGCGGGGTTAAGAGCTCCAGGAGCTGCCCAAAATTGCAACATAACAAGGACTTACGTCTGTTGGGGAATTAGAAGGAACAGAAGCAGGGCGAAGTCCTCTTTTTCACATTCAGCTGGCTAAAATAGTTTGTTATCTCTTCCATTAAGCATTTTTGCTTAGTCTCAGATCATCTCAAGTGTCAACATTTGAGTGGTCAGAAGATTGCATAAGGTACCATACCGACACGTTGTTTTAAAGGGATTATATGAAAAACAACCAGCACTAGGCTGCTATTCCTACAGTTATCAGGAATTTCTCTGTTAGAGGAAGAAGTCTGCGCAGTGTGGCTGGAGCCCCGGGGGTCATACACCGCCGGTTGCCCAAGTAAGGGTGGCTAGAGATACAGATCTATTCGGACAGTTTCAGATAATGAGTTAGTAGTTTGTTACTATGTTTTTTGGGCGGAGGAGGGTTCCCTTTGGGGGTTTTCTGATGGTGGGCTTCTATAGGTGAGCAGCTATAGCACCAGGATGGTAGAAGGAAGCATTGAATAGAGGCAAGGCATATTCCCAGGGCCCTGAGTGAGCATGCCCAGCTGTGCTCCTTGTTACATCTGTCCAAGTGGTACAGGATGTGCAGGGTGCTTGCTGCCTCCAACTAGTTGTTGCGTGCTGGGGAGAACAGGTGGCCACTTCTGTCTGCTCATGGCTTAACTCATTCAGGCGCGTCTTGCTTTGGGTGATGCAGCGCTACCATCCAGGAGAGGCATTTCCCCCATGTATGCTAAAGATAGCGCACGCATCCTGATATATCTGCCCTCTGTGCAGATGTGCTGTGGCTGCCAGTGACGGCTCCTGTCCCAGAGCCCCAACCTCGCGGCCAGTACAGCATTAGCATTGTTTCGTGAAGCGACGGGAGAGCCTTCGGGCTTGGAGAGACCGAATCGTGGCAAGATTGTAATTGTGGCATCTCCTGCCATTGTGGGCATGTTTTGTTTCACCCTTGCTCTTGCAGGCATCTCTCAAGCAAATCTCCACTGAGCTGCCACTAGTGGGGCTCCTGTTTCAGGAAGTTACTTCTTTGACAGGTTTAGACAGTCCGAAAAGCAGAGGATGGGTATCTGTGCATATATGCTCATGGCAGGGCCCCCAAGTGAGAGTTGCTCTGAACTTCCTGAGTTCTGAGATCGGGAGATTTCAGTAGCAGCCAGTCTGAAGTTTCCGTGGGACCCGTGTATAAATGCATGTCTAAAGGTAGCAATGATTTTAAATAGGATAAAAGGGTATTTTTGGGAGCATTCTTGGCTCCGGCATGCTGGCCCGCTTCATAGAACAAGTATGACATCCATAACCTTCTTTTGTGCCTTGTAACGTCTTACGGTACATTGATGATATTAAGGATGTTATGCTTCCAGGGCTTGAAATAATGAAATAGGCTTCCGTCAACTTGCATAAAAAAGTGGGGAAAGTAGGTGGGTGAGGAAATTGAAGCTGATATCATGTGGTTTAAAGGAAATCGATTCGAGATTGACTATTGCAGGTCAATTCAGATAGCATCTCAAAGTGGCTGCTTATCTAAAGCACACAAGGGTGTCTGCTGAGATTTCCAGCAGTTGGCTAGGTCAGAACTACTGAGAAAATTGCTCCTTTCTGCAGGATTTTATTATTTCAGGTTTTCTGCTGCCAGTCCCAGCTATAAAATGCAGTACCAAGGAGCATGCAACTTAGAGGATGTTACTGATGGTTTCCAGCTCTCCAAATATCCTGGATATATCAATGCCAGGGTGTTGGCTATTTTTTTTTTCTGAGCTCTACCACCCACCAGCCCAACCAGGCTGACCTTGAAAGCATGCTGCAAAGCTCATCTGTCCTTCATCGGTTGGAGAAGGGGGAGCGTTTGCAAGCAGGTAGACTTCATATTGCTTATATGCTGCTTGCTCATTGTTGGGCAGAAGGATTAGACAAAGTTGCTAGAGCTAACCACATCTACCAAAGGCAGCCTCATTTTCCTGTGCACTCTTCAGTAAGCTAAAAATATATAGACCAGTTCAGGCCAAGTCTGAGTTCTTAGCAAAAGTCCGAACCTGTTTGTATTTTATCCAGCTTTAGTTTCTCCATTCTGCATAGTAAGATGTGGAAGTGTTTTAGACTGCTACAACCTCCAGCATTTCACTTTGCAGAAGACAAAAAGACAGCAAAAGCTTAGGGCCTTAGGACTTTGAAAATAGGCTTAGCTAGATGTCTCAGCTGCTGACATAAGGTATAAGGTGCACGTTGTCCGTGTCTTGTTTGTGGGCGTAGGCTAGTACTGTGATTTCCTTTTCACCTGTATTGGAGAAGGCAGCGACAGCCGTGAAGCCGGTATTTCATTTTATCAGAGAGACGCTAAACTTTAAGTACATTTAAAAAAAACCAACAAAACTTTTTCCACTTCATTCCTTTAGATTTTGTGACAAGCGTTGGGCTGTATTTGCATACAAATCACTTTCTTCCTGGAAAAGGCTGATTTTTGACTCTTTCAAAATGTAGTTTATCTCTGGAAGTTTTATGAACTGGTTCTTTGTTTTCAGAGGCAGCCTGATTAGCTTATTCTGTTGCAGAAGAGATTGCAGTGACATTAAATTGCCTTTTGGTTCCTCTTTTGGGAACGTGCAGACTGTCGTCTGCTACAATGCATTCTTACTTCCCTTTCCTAATTCCCAGTGTTTTTCCCCCTGCTTATAATTTTGCTTGTCCTGCATTTAGGAATGGATGTTAAAAATACAGTAGTGTCCAGCAGCTCGTTTGCAGCCTCTTTCCCCCTAATTGGTCATTAGAGGATTAAAATGCATGTGGTTTTGGGGGGTTTTTTACCTCCCTGGTTTGGTAATGCTTGTCCTTTGTCCTTTTTCTTTTCGGAGGAAGTCACTCAGAAGGGCCTGATGCTCTTCCTCTGTGGCCCACCGTAGACGTAGGCATTTCTGTTGCCACGTGATTAATTGCGTGGTAAAATCGCCAGCCTGTTCTTGGTTGTCATTATATCCCCCGAATAATCTGCAGTCTGTATTTGAGCTCACCTTGTTGTTATCACCTGAGGCCCTGCCTTCATGATTTCACCTTCAGAAGTGCAGCCATCCTTAGGCAGGCCAGCAGTGCAGAATGATTTATATCCAGGAAGAACTTTGAAGTCCCTTCAAACAAGCAAAAGGCCATGTTTTCTGCCTTTTTTGTCGTCTCCGCTGCCGCTAGTGCATTCGCTCCGGTTTCGGCGTCTCTTATGCCTTCCGCTCTGTATCAGTGACACCGAGACGGGACTGACTGCGCCACCAATTTCTGACTGGCCTGATAAGGACTCCGAGATAGTCATGCAGAGTCCGGGGAAAAATTAATCACAGATGTCTTTCATGCCCGAGGCAGGCATCAGAAGAACACAAAGTTCCTTGTGAAAGGAAGACAGGCAGGTTCAAAGGGATCCTGTGGAGAGAGTGTGTTTAATTTCCAGAGTGCCCGGGGTGCCGGCCACCTCTGCAGGGCGAGGGGCGGTAGCATGCTTCGCCGTCCACCAGCGTGGGGCCAGGTCACTCGGGTGACACGCAGCCAGCGACTGAAGCCGGGGGAGGCTTCACCGCCCAGGACCGGCACTGCTTTGATTTGGAGGGATACCAAATGAGTCTTCTGTTGCAGCCCCCATGGGGCTGGCTTGTTTGTGACCTGCAGAAGCACGAGCCCGTCCTCTGCTCTCAGCGAGACTACTTTGATGGTGACCACGGGGACCAGAGAAGTGCTGCGAGACTATAATTTAAGGAGGAAGGAAGAAACGTAGGACTGTAGACCAAATCCCTCCCTTGTTCTAAACCCATTGAAATCGCAGCGGGGTTGAAGGTGGAGCTGAGTCACTCGGTTTATTTTATATTGCTAAACAGGCGTAGATGTTTCTCGTGTTGGCGGCCCGTAGTATTAGTGGATGTTGTCTCTGTCCCCGGTGCTGCAGGTAAGAGTCTGGAAAGCACCGTGCCGGGACGTTGCAGCATTTGGAGGTCTGTATGAGGGGACACAGCCCCATGGGGCATAAAACCTTGAAGTTTAGGCCCTGATCCAGGACTTGTAGCTGTATGGTCTCCTGCATTTCAGCTCTGGTTTTGTGAACTATGGGCTTCATTGCTCGATGTGCCATAGAGACTATTGTGACCCTGGGCAAGTTATTCATCTGCTCCCTGCTTTCATTTGCTCACCCTGTACCCCTGAGAGAGTCCTCCCCTGCCTCGCAGGGGATGGCGTGAGGATGAGATCAGGCCTGTTTGCATTGCTGGGCTGGGGCTTTATGGCCATGAGACATCGGACTGCCAGCAGGTACAGCTCCCCGACGACTGCAGCGTGGCACTGTGTGGGTTTGGGGGGGGCTATGTCTGCATCTCGCTGCAGGACTGATGCTGTGGATTGGGACACGGTGCAATGAGTGACTGAGGCTACATAGGGAGGAGGGGGAGGAGGAGGAAGTCAGGCAGGCTAAACCCTCTTCATTGTGTGGCTATCCAGCCGGTCTGGAGAGAGAGGCATGCAGCTGCAAAGCCTCTTTCTCAGGGTGGGTTGTTTTTTTTTCCTTCCCCTTCTCTTGTAATCAATTCATTTTGAATTGATCTTGCTGCTTTAAATGACTTAAGCTCAGATTTTATTTTCCACCCATGTATACCACGCAGCCAGTTCTGATTTAAAACATGACATCTAACCAGCAGTGACTCTGTAGTAGGAACGAGCACCTTTGGGTAATTTTAATAGCATCCATAAAGAAGATGGGAGTGATCAGGTTTTAATAGGGGCTCATTACACGTATTGTCTCACTGCTTGTTGCAAAGCATCCTGGGGCTGTAGAGCGCAACTTAGGCATGTTGTCCTGTTGGGAGCTACTGGGGGTATGTAAGGACTGGCGCAGTTGCTGTGCGTAAGAGGATGTAACTGCAACTCCTGTCCACCACTCACCGGCTGAGCTGTGTAGTAGGAAATGGTGTGGGGCTGTGATCCACTCACTTGGTAGAGGTTAATAATGCCACGAGACTGCAGACTCCTGATCAATCCTAGTGCCCCCCTATGCAGGGAGCTTTGTGCTTTGAGCTCTCCAGGAATACCCTGTATGCCTCGGCTAGGGTCGTGTGTGGGACATAGGGGTAGAGTGGTTCTCTGCAGGGGGAAGGGTTTAATTCCTTGCAAGCAAAAACTTTTATGGTGCCAGTAGAGGGGAAGGACTCCTCCTTCTTTGCTTGAGCACCTGTGCAAGGGCTGGGTGCAGCCTGAATCTGGTTACTCAACCGTCCCTTGAAATCACTGATGGTGACAATAAAAAGAGCCATCAAATAGATCATGTCAGAAAAGATCCTGGATTAAGAGCTGTCGCAAGCCACGATGCAGCATCTTCTAATAAGCCATTAATCTGTGTGTTAGGGACTTTCCTATTATGTAAAGGAACCAGCATGGCTTGTTTTTTTCCCTCGGTAACCCGCAGAAATGGTACATCATGACATGATGGAAAACATTGGCTCCTTGGTAGCCTGTAGAAGCCTAACTTGATTTACAGATTAGATCTGTGCTGATGACAGTGGAAGCACCAGAATGATTCCTGCGACTGTGTCTGAAATCGTCTCCATGCCGTCTTTATTCCAAACCCACAGACAGGAAATAAAATGGATAATCACATTAAAGTAATGATTTCAGATGACAGGCACAAAAATAAGGTCATTCCCTCTCTGCTTCATTCTCTTGTGCCTGAATACTGGAGTCCTCAACAAGTGTTTGAATTTATGTAGCTCGCATGCAGAAATGTCTGGGCCCAATGACAGCAGCTCAGAGTTAATAATAGCATTTGAATTGTGCCTGAAAAGCTCAGTTGGGGATCAAGACTCTGCCATCCAAACCCCCTGGACTGAACATCCAATTTCAAAGCAGAACAAGGGACCTCAATACTGCTTCTCACCTCCCCCAGTGCTTTCCTGGACTTGGACGTAGCTTTAGCATCTTTTTAGCATCCGTGTTCAAGTTTTATTTTGCATTAATGCGAGGAATACAAGTGATGGCAAACTGTGCAAGAAGAAACACACTCCTGACTTCTCATGCAGCTCCCTGATACCTTTGGCAGGTGAGTGAAAGTGCCTGTCTGGGAACCCTTTGCTGTAACATGGGCAGTTACTCCCTGAACATTGTCTTAAATATCAAGGTTTTTGTGCTAAATTAGGCGTGAAATATTTTGTCAAAATAAATGTCCAGAGTAGAGTGGCTTTAAATTATGCATTTTCTTGGCAGTGTAACACATGTCTTGAACTCCACTTAAACACCAGGAAGGCCCCTCAGCCTTTGCACTCCCTCGCCCATCTCCCGGTGTTGCTGGAGAGTGGAAGCTGATTCACTGGATCGCCAAAGTGGTTATCTTAATCCCCAGGTACACAGGCTGCAGAATAAGCTACTGCTACTTCCCCCGCGATTCTCAAGGATCTCTATCAGCCCCAAATTACATTTTGCTTCCTTCTCATTTCAGCATCCGACAAGTATATTAACTTTTCAAGGACCGTTGTCTGTCTCGTGTGCATATTGAGGCGCCTACTTGATTGGCTCAGCACCATGGACAGCCACAGCCTTGCTTCTCTCTGTACCGTCACGTTAAAATGGATAAGTGGCGATAATCTTGTGGTTGGCAGAAGCATCTCGTAATGTGGAAAAAAGAAGTAGTATTTGTAGAAGCAGCAGCTAACGGGCATATTGCTCGATACAGTGAAACACCAGGCTGTTGGCTATATGCAATTAGGGCCGATGCAAAAATCTAGAACTCTTGGTTCAGAGATGATACCTTTTATTAGACCAACAGAGAAATTACAAAAAAATATCGTTTTCTGCCAGCTTTTAGGCTCACACACCCTTCATCAGACTCAGAGAAAGTTAAAGATGGTAAAAAGTCCCCATATGTAGGAAATAAACTTCATTTTTGCACCTACCCAAACCTAGAACCCATGAAATTATACTGAAAGTAGTTTGATCCACTAATTGTAATAGCAGCATGTAACCGTGCAGAGTGAAGTCTTCATATAGTGCTTGCTTGCCCTGGGAGTGGACTTTTTAACCCTTGTATTAGGTCATTATGTAGGGAGGCTTTTGGAGTTCTTCAAATGGGGATGCACCTGGTGTTCTTCGGACAGGACAGTCTGTCTTCCTCACAGCCTTCACGCCTGTGCTTCCCTCCAGCCCCGTGCAGTACCTCTGTAAACCAAGTTTCCCATGGCCATCCTATCCCTTAAGCCTCCTCCAGAAATAATTTACTGCACCGTAAAATCTGATCGTAAACAAAGAAGAAAACCGAGGCCTGAAAGCTTCAGGCTGCAGATGAGGAGAGACTCCCCCATTGACTTCAGTAGGAGCCAGACCATTCCCTACTGTTTTGCAAATTGGATTTTCAAAGACTCCAGGGAGCCGTGTGCAAAGTGGTCACTGGAAAAACCTTACTCGATTTAATCACCTTTAAAAATACCACCCTAGTGAATGGACTTACCCCAGAGCAACTCAATTACCAAGCCTCAGTTTTCCAAAATGCCCAGTTATTCATATCTCTCATTATCCATCAGTTATCTTAATTACCTGATCCCTTGCTTAATCTAACCTGTTCACGCTCTCCCATGATTTTCTCATCATTGAGCTTAATGCTGCATTCCTCTGGCTTGCTGCTCCACTGGTCTGATGTGATGTGAAAATACGGTTTATTTGGTATGGGCTGCAAAGCATCCTCACTGTTTACTGTCCAGCTTAGGCTCAGTGTGAGTTTAATGGACTTCACACAAAGGGTAGGAACTTATATTGGCTGCCTACACATCACCCAGCAGAGCCCTTTGATGTTCTCCTCTTGGTGGAGCTACCCCATAAGTAGCTGAGGAGTACCACTGCGAGAGCTAGCTGAACCATTAGAGGTCCACAAAACCACACGCTAAGCCAAGCCCTGCATCAAAACCTGAAATCCTGGGAGAAAACAGTGGGTGGGAAGAAGTAAATGACTCTTTACACTTAAAACAAAGCCGTTCAACCCAGTGTTTGGAGAACCACCTGTTTCTTCTGTAGAGCCCAGGCAGTTCTTCCAGACTTGGATATCCAGATCACAGAAATATACCCTCAAACTCCATTATCTTGCTACCCCCTTCAGGTCCACACACAGCAGGGTTAGGCGATGGTTTCTGTATAGCACTGGCATAAGGGATGGTTTTCAAAAGAAATTTCATGATCCCTTCCTAGTAATTAAACCTGGCATCCAATAAATTTAAAAGCCTGAAATATGGCTTTCAATAAAGCTGAAGGAAGCAAGTTTGCCATAGCCGTAGTCATTAGTAATAAATTGTTTGGTCCTAACAGTTTCTGAAACTTGGGAGATAGTATGAACACAATGGATTTAGCCAGTTCTTTAATATAATGGTGTCCAAAACTGTAATTAAAAATGTGTTTTGAAGCATTTTCTCACAAGTTATTGGTATTTTCAGGTGGTGGGACTGGATTATGAGCCTAAGCCCTAGGTCTGAAATGCGTCTCTGGAACTGACATGTTCAAATTCTAGCAGGATTAAGTCTGATAAGTTGAATTCAGTGCTGTGGTGCCAGTAGCTTGGATAAGACATTAAAATAGAGGTCTTGGCTGTACTGAGTGGATATGTAAGATCGTGTGGCGCCTTTCACGGCCCTTGGTCAAAATATCCATCCCCAGTCTTGTGTCCCGAGTACCAGCTGGTTTCTACTCTGCCCTCCAGTAGTGGTTGTGTTTCACTGGTGCTGTAAATGGATGTGGATGTATGCATATGAGCCTATAACGCATTCTGTGCATTAGACAAGTAGCCATAGATATAGTTTTGGATCCTCCCAGAATGAAAGGACCAATATAATTGTTAAAAACATATTTGTCATATTTGTTGTCCAACTGGTAAGCAACAATTTCTAACTTATGGAAACGAGGTGCAGGGCTGTGAGCAGACATGGTGCATTGAGGCACAAGGTGTCCTGGAGCTATGCCTACGGTGGCAGTCTGCAAATCCTGCCTTTCTCATGGCTACTACAATGGGGCTGTTCCAGGGGTGTAAAATACTAGTCACACTGACCAAGGTTGGTGTAACCTAGTTGCTGGAGACCTGCTAGATGCAACCCAGGCCAGTCACTTTAGATGTATATCAAATGAAGGAATGCATCCAGCATTTCCCCACTGCGTATTTCCATTTCCAGTCACTGCACTGTGTGTAATGGGTTACTTTGATAGATGTTGCCCACTGCAATTCAGACTTCATACAACTTCCACATTTAAATCAAAGAAATGGGGTTTTCTTATACACATATTCATTGTCCATTTCTTGGAAGTATTGCATTTTTTTGAGTGGCGTTAAGAATTATTTTAAGTGGCTTCATGGCGTTAGACGATCTCCTATTGTAAATAATAGATTGGACAGAAGCTGTAAAAAGCCGCGATGTAGGTCTGAAGCATTGTTCTTATCATCATGGTACACCCAGATCTCTGTCAGAGATTTATATTGATTTTCTTTTGTTGCGTTGGAACTGCTAAGTCTCAGTTTTGCTGCTGAAATCTGGTTCTCTGCATTCATGTAACCATGCACCAAACCCCCTTATCAAGATCGACGATGTTTAGATAATTTGATTTATTTTAATGATTTTTTTTATGAATCCCAAGAAGTGGCAGAACAGATTAGAAATGTGCATTGTGTTTGCCTGAATAATCTGAAGCAATCTTTCAGTTTTTATTATGAGTCATTTCCATTGGTTCTCCATAATATCGTCTTTACAGTTCTCAGATATATTTCCCTCAGAATTAGCAAGCTCTAAAAAGATTATTGCTTTCTAAATAACCTACCACCAGTTTCCTGACGTGCACTGAAACCCAGGCATGCAAGTATATCCCTTCCAGAGACTGCTTGTCTGGAGCTTTGCATTCCTGCCAAGATGCTTGCTCTTCTGCCCAGCAGTCTCTAGAAATCTGCTCCTGAAAGTCTGGCGCTCTGTCCTTATTGAAGGGAGCTCACCCCTGTGCAGAGGGCCAACACGAGGCCTGCACACCACTTAAGTCCCACTTATGCCCTAATTTGCTGGGTTAAGTGGAGCTGAAGTGACGCATCAGCACTGTGCCGGCCCATTGCAGAGGGAGGTGAATTCTCTCCGTCGTTAAGAGGTCTGTGATTCAGTCTTTAACGGGCCATGTTTTATTTTTCTGCTTTAGCCTTCATGCTATGATGTGCAGGCTCTCCGGGACCAAGACGCTTTAGTTCGGATAGAGATAGGCGCCTCCGAACGTTTAACGATGGGGACAGGAAAGGAGAACGGGGCCCGCGGCTGGCTTCTGAAGCGTCCACGTCGTTAGTCCTGCATCCTCCCTACTCACCTCTGCCTCTCCATTTGGATAAAGCTCTGATGTTTGGAAATGCCAGCCAAGGCCCTGCAACACAGTCTCAGAGATGGGGGCGGTGCTTGAAAGCCTGGTTGGGCTCTCCATCACGTTGCCCAAAACCAGGCAGGGCAAAACTTGAGACAAAGAAGAGCTCTTTTCCCCTACGCCGCCTGTATCTCAGCACACACATATGCTGAAATTTTCTCACTACTTCATTGCCAAACTGGGACTTCTAGCCTCTGAGCTGCAGCCACCATACAAGTCCACCTCCTTTTGGCCCCAGGAGGGTGCAAACGGAGCAATAAGGGGGACAAAGTCGTCCCCATACTTTTCTCATGTATTTCCTCCCACTCAAAATATATTGCAGTGCTACTTAGGGTTAGCACCCTAGCAGGTTGTGCAGTCTGCATGAGTGAAATGAAGTATTAATCCTGCTATTCATACAACAATGCGGACTTACAAGGTCTAAAATGAGCAAGGCCTTAATCTCAAAGACAAGAGAGTTCTTGCTGAGAGTCATTTGCTAAATGGATGGTATACATTTAGCCATAAGAGATAATCAGAGCTGAAGTGCAAATTAGCAAACGCTCTCTTGTACGATGTTAACAAAGGCTCATGAAAGAAATGAAAGGAGGTTGGCATTCGGTCTCTGTTGTTAAAGCCGGGTGGAATTTTTTTTTTTTGTTGAAAAGGGTTTTGCTGAACATTGATTAGTTCAGAATCATAATTATTCACAAAAGCATTTTGATGAATCTCTCGACTTGAAAAATTAATGGAGGGGGAGATTTTTCAAGTTGAAAAGATGTTTCATTTCCGAATTTGACATCGAGTAAAGCTTGAAGAACTGAGGGGGGACAACTAGAAAAAGGTTTCAGTGCTCTCAGAATAAAACATTTCTGCCCTTTCTTAACAGCTCAGTTTCCTGATCCACATATTTTGTCATTTTGAGCCCTCATTTGATCGTGAGCATTTTTTTTGATATCTCAGTTTTTGTCCTCATGACAAGGAAAAGAATTTTTTTCATGTAGGTCCCTGGTCACTCTGCTTTGAAAATGAATAGCTCCACTTAACTGAAACTTTTTGCAGCTACTGCTAGGACAATAGTAGTAGAGACAATATCAGCCAGACGCAAGAGGTTTTAGAGAGTGTCATAAAGAGGCAATTAACCTTTCACTTTGTTTAAAAAAGACCAATGACTCTGTTTTATTTCCTCTACCTCTCTTGGTTGGTTTTTTTTTTTTTTTCCTGTTTTGGGTTTTTTAAACATCAAGTAGTTTGTAGTACTAAAGAGGTGTTTAGTGTGCTGGTCCCTCAGAAAAGGAGACTCTCTTGCTGTCAGGAAGTCACTACCTGTAGAGCATTTGTCTCCAGAAAGCTTTGCTTTGCTTTGTTTGAAGCAGAGGATAAAATACAAAGCAAATGCCAAAATGCAGGGCATGTTTGTATGTGCAGCAAACACATTGGTTGAAACAAAGAAGAAGCTCCCTTCGGTTATAAAGTTTGTCTGCTAAATGGGATTGTCAGATCTTTGATTTCTTTTGAGACACGTTCTCATTAGATTTAAAGATGGGCATAGCTACGCACACGCACATGCACACACATATATACGTGTGCATGTTTGCCTCCTGTGTAGGCATGTTAGATGTCCATCTGGTCACTTAATTGTGATGATCTCAAGGTCAAATGAAGGGCCTCATCCAGAGCACACAGAGAAGAGTCCTCCCATCGGTCGTGTAATTAAGACCGTGCGAGTTGGGCACCGGTCTTGGGTGCCAGCTTGCAGCGGGAGTCTGTGCCACAGCACCCACTGCTGGGTTCAGGCAAGTTGTGTTGCTGCTCCTCTCCCCTTCCTCTCTCCCAGGGTGCAGAGCTTCCTAATTACACCTCTTCTTTCCATTGACTTTGCTGGGATTTGGATTCAGGCCTTAGATACGCAGTTTTCATGCTACAAGTTTGAAGGGCCAATTTCAAATGAAGCCAACTACCACGGCTCTGAATTCCAGCCGCAAATTGCACATGCATTTACGGTGTGAAAACGTGCACCCTGGAAATGGTGCGTTAGTCTGGAGCGCAGTAAAATCACTGGTGCGCGTTTCCTGCTGTACAAGAAGCAGGAAATCACCATGCAATGCCTCCTGGAAGATGTTGAGATTTGGGGATTTACACTTGTGTGTGGCAAAAATAGTATCGAATATCACTAGCACTCATCATTGATGTGTGGATCGGCGAGAGCCACTTCCACGTAGTGATCCCTGGTAATGTCTGATGGCCAAGAGCTCCTGAATTGACAAAAATGCCAAAGCGCACAAAGATAAAGATGCCGTTTTTGCCATAGAAAAGAAGCTGTCGGTGTCACAGTGAAGCCTAGAAGCTCCAACCGGCGGGGGAGTCCCTTTGTGATCGGTCCTGCAAATGCACGTGTTCAGAGCCAGTCCTTGCTCCAAGCAGAAGGAGAAGGAGAAAAAGCAGAAGAACTAAACAGATGAATGGAGAGAGAAACAAGGTTATTCATCCTGAATTACAGAGCGGCTCTTGAGACATCAGTGACTTGGCCAGGATCACGCAAATTATCAAAATTTGGAGGAGCTAAGCGTGCCATCTTCCAATGTCCGCTTTGAAGGAAGCGCTCTTCAGGTGGATTAGATGTGTGTAAATACTGGACCCTGTTCAGGGCTGGGTTATGCTGCCGCCTTGCCTCTCCGTGGGTGTCTGGAATAACAAAGTGGCATTGACTGGTGGTTTTTGGAAAGTCTAAAAATTCCCAGTTTATATAAGAAAGCAATGCAGGCAGAAAGCGTGTGCCTGTGTGTGTGTAGGATAAAAGAAATGACCTCTCAGAGACCTTTGCGAGTTTTATTTATAGGACCATACGAATTTAAGTTATAATGAGGTGTAACAAGCTCTCTTATGCCGTTGAACAAAGAAGTCAGCTTATTAGATTGCATGTATTCTACTTTAATGGTGTGGACTGACAGATGAACTTGAAGGAAAGATGCAGCTGTGCATATCAAAGCTTACAAGATTCCCCATTCAGTGGCAATTGCGAATGAACAAAAACAGGGTGAAATCATTGATTCTGGTGGTTAAAATAAGGAAGCCTGAAACCATTGAACGCGTCGACAGCAAAGTGATGATTTCCAAAATGGAGACAGCATGTTCTTGGATATCAGAGAGGTGCCATGTACTTTCCCCTTTCATGTGAAGTTGCCTTAGGTAGCAGATTTTAAATAAACCCGCAGTCTTTCCTAGAGTGATTCCTGACTCGTTCCTGGAGGTTTACAAGTATTTCTACTCCCTAATCAATGGGTGAACGTGTTTGAAAATTGTGATAGATGAATGACAGGGTAGACTTAGCGAGCACTTTTCTTCCAGAAAGATCCCGGTGACCTTCACGCACCCACTGGAGACGAGACATAGAGTTGCTTCTCCCGTTGCTGAAATGTAACCGCCTCTGGCAGCTTTTCTCCAGTACATAGAAATAAATGCTTTGCAATGGGTTGTGACAGGAAGTGATGAATACTTTATCTATTTTTAAACTCCAGGGGACAATATGAGATACATAGATTATTTATCCAGATTAAAATTTGACCAGGGCATTGTTTTTAGGTCTCCTATTCTCGTGCAAAGTTGCACTGTATTTTTAATGGCCACAATGGAGCCATGAATTAATTTCTGCCTTTGCCTTTTTATGCATTCTTAGTTAAATATAACTTGAATCTTGTCCTAATTGCAATTCTCATGTTAATTTAGCTCTGATTCAGAATTTCCATCATTATTCTTTGTAGTTATCACTGAATTATTTTTGAAATAATGGAAAGTTCAGGGAAGATGCTCCAGTTTGTGATTGCACCTTTGAATTATTTATCATATTCACAGAGAAAAATGTGGTTCAAATGGAGCTTGAGCTATAAGCAAGTCTCAGTAACTAAACGGGAAGGGGGTGTTCTTCAATAGGATGTTGGAAGGCCTCAACTGAGACAAAGCCTCTGTGAGAAAATGCATCGTAAAAATGATCCCCGTTTCCAGCAGCTAAGTACATTAAAAGAAACAGGCCAGAGAGAGGGTGGGTGAGGTGGGCAGTTCTCAGCCCCAATTTAAAGAATAAGTTAGAGATGGAGCCAGGAACAAAAGGCAGCGTTTGTCCCGTGATCCATCACCCAGCAGGTCACAGCTTCCCTTGTGCTTTGCATGATAATATCGAGGCAGGACAGTAGCAAGCGGTACCACGTTACTGCGCTGCTGCAAGCCCCACCATTGGGGCAATCATTTATGCTCGAGGTCTTTGCCATGAGCTGACTGGGGCGCCGGCACGATTCGGGAAGACAGAAACTGGAAACAAACTCGCAAAGAAAAAAGGAAACTTGCTTAATGTAAGCGGTAGTTTTGCTAGAGGTGAGTGAAGGGAAATTCTTCATTTATAAACGGTTCATTGACCCATGATAATAAAGCAGTGCTGCAGAAGAAGGATAATTATCTACTTAAGTATCAGATGCCCTAAGGGTAACGGCTTCCCTTTTTTCCTTTTGAAAAATGAACTCAGATTAAACAAATGTCCCTTTTCCTCTTTCACTGTTGACATGAATTTCCTTTTCACAAGTAAAATTAATTAGTTTTTTCTGTTCCTTTATTCCTGGTATGGAAATCAGGTCTGCGCAGCAAGTTTCCAGCTCTTCCCTGGGGCCCCAAGTTCAACCAGCAGCATCCTTTATGAAGGTGCTTTGTACAGCGTTCGGGGAAGACGGGCAAATAAATTACTGGAGCTTTATTATGCCCTTCAGGCACCTTAGGCTCGGGCAGGGGCGTAGCCTCCTAGAACCAGAAGCCCTCCGAACCACAGCATTTATTCATCTCTTTGGTGGTTTCATTAGCAAAATAAATACCAATATGCTTGTACGGTTTGTTTTGTTTTTTGTTCCCAAAAATGTTTCATTTCAGTAAATTAGGGAGAACTCATGGGGACAGCACAGAGACTTACTGTGCTCTGTTAAACAACAGAGGCTGCATCTTCAAAGCTGCTTAGCACCCCGCGTCTCTTGAGAGCAATGGAAACTGGTAGATACGGGTCTCCCTGGAGAGGTCTGGCCCCATTTCAATATTGTCTGTTGCAATTTTTGTTCTGAAAAGCGATCGGGATGTGGCCTCGATGACTTCACCCCCAGAGACCTCAGGTTATTTCACAACAGATTTGCAAATCTGCTTCCTTTGCTACGCCTGGGAACGCGTCCTGTCTCTATTTATGCAAATAAACTGTCCCCTCAATGTATTGATTTTTCATTTCAAATCTCTCCCTGGGCACCTTGAAAATCCTCCTGATACCACTTCAACTTTTGTCTGAACCTCTTAGCTTCAGAGCAGTGCCTGGTTACTTTTCCTGAATATTTGCAGGCCTATAGGAGCTGTGAGCATACCTGTGCTTCTGTATTACACTGATATGGAGCTTGAATTTCTTTAAAGTGTTGGCAAAGCTCTCATTTTAGTATTTAAAAAGTAACAAGCCATTCACTTTCCATACCATTTGCTCATCCAAATTCACATGCAATCAAAGGTGCTCCCCAGGGGAGGAAGTCCTTGGAGGTGCCCAGAAGGGCTCTCCTGCAGCATGAGCATCCAGATCCAGCTTCCCGAGCCGGCTCCCTCGACCACCCCCCAAACGTGTCAGAAGTGACCGTCGGCTGTGTGCGCAGCATGCAGTTACAGAATCGGGTCCTTCATTAGGAATGATACAACTTCCTGGTTTCTCTTTACTGGCAGAATAGATGGGGCAGTTGTGCTTTAAGCAAACCCTTTGCGAATGGTCTTGGTACATTTTCATTGTTTACTTCATGGCTACACTTCAGTGACTCAAGAAGTGTTGTTGCCAGAGGCAGAATAAGTAAAAATGTGTCAGTGAACCTGGGGCTTCACAAGAAACAGCTCTAATTAACTAACTAAGCTTATAAAAGTACATCGTGTTAATAATAGATGAGCATTCCTAGTGATTTGCAATTGCAGAGTTACTAAAGTAATGACCCTGATATTCTTCATGCAGACCCAGGCTTTCAACTTGGATGTCCTAAAGCTAGGAATATGAGACCAAGACGTTCAAAAGTGACTACCCAGTTGGGATGCCACATACTCACCTTTGAAAAATCAGGCCCTCCGAGCTGTCTGGGGATGGACACCTGAAGTCACTACCTGCTTTTGAAAATCTTGGCCTCCAGCTGCCTTGAGCGCTAGGAAATGTAGGCAAGCGATTTTTCAGTGTTGTTAAGACACTTCTCTTAAGGCACCTACATGTTAATTTAGGTGAGAAAATTTGGACCTACAACAAATGCTTAACGGAGTGGGGAAGGTTTCTGAAGTAATCCTAAAATGATCTCTGTTTTCACTATGAAACCTTCCTCCTTCAGCTGCTGTTCTTGGCATGACCCCTGCATCAAGAAGAATATAAAGGGGAAAGGGATGTGCTCTCCTGGAAGATAGACACCTCATTGCTCCAGTGAACGGTATGAATACAGTCATTTTGCACAACCTGGTTTGCATTTGTGCCTTAACCGAAGCAACCTCAGATGTCCTTGTCTGCCCTCTCCGACCGGCAGAGCGTTTCTGCGACCTGCGTCCTGACGAAGTGGCTGATTTATTTCGTGCAACCCAAATGGTCGGGAACGTGGTGGAGAAACACTTCTGTGGCACCTCGCTCACCATTTCAATTCAGGTTTGTCGAGTACCTCGCTGAAAAAGCCGTTCTGTTTCCTTTTAGCATTTTGTCAAGTTTTCAGCCTTTGTTCTTGTGTCGCTGGGTTATGGAGCTTCAGACTAACGGTCAGTCAAAGTAGAGCAAAAAAAAAAAAGGAGCGCAGTGCTATTTTGCAGATACATACTGCCCGTGCACTGGTATATATGATGTTGGTGTGGTGACATTCCTGCTACCCAAGGGGCGGCTTTGCTCAGGAGGGGAGCATCGTGCACCAACACAAGGCTGCAATGCACATGGTTGCGTTTGCACCGGGGGAAGTGTCATGTGTCTGCACCCCTAATTCTGCAAACTCCATCAGGTACGGTACCTACCGCCATGACGATTTTCAGTGGCCCCCAGTAAGTGCTGCCCAGGTTGTGCAGGGCAGGGCTCATAATGCAGGTCATCACAATGCGTGAGTAGCTCGCTGCCTGTAGGGACTAGGAAGGGAGTCTCTCTGCACACAGCCTAGCACAGCATCATGCAGGTTTATTGCCTGACTCAGATGCATCTCCCGAGACAGGGCACTGGAGTAGATGGACTTCTTCTTCTGTATAACCTCACAACGTCCCACGTGTAAATCAAATCTGGAGGTCAAACCCTTTTTTTAATGTAACAGGTCTTTAAATAAACAGGCTTTGATTTAAAGCAGCACTTAGTCTGTATTTTACATCAACACGTAACAGAAACCTTATTGCTAGCAATTAAAAACTGTGATCTGAGAGCATGAAAAATAATAAGTGTGCCAGTATTTGCTTCCTCTTAACATATAATTTCTCACTTTATCATGGCCTGAAAAGGAAAAGCGTCTGGTCCCAAAAGCTTTGTGCTGATGGTACTCAGGAGAATCCTATAAATTAACACACAATGAAATTGGATTTAAATTATTAATAGGTAATATTTCTGAATCCCCACCAGATCCTTGTTAGCGCCTCTCATCTGAGTCTTGTATCTTTTTGCTTACAGGATGGCCCCGAAGCTGGACAGACGGTGAAGGTGAGTGCTTATTATGCAGGATACAAATGAATAAGAGACAATTATGAGAACTAATAAAAGATCAAAACTAGCCATCTGCAGGACATTTCTGTATCGTTATTTTATCCTTGAGCGCAGGAACCCTGTGCCTGTAATGGTTGTAAATAATTTTATCTAAATGGCACGGGACAGTGTTTACATTTCCCTTCTATTCCAGCCAAAGTTTTCAGTCATGAAAATATCATTTCTTCTCTTCTTAAAAAGTGTCTGAGATGGTAGCTGGCTCTACTTCATTTCACATGTATAGACAGCTAACAAAAAAAGCCATTTTCTCAAAATTGTTGTTTTTATGGTAAAAATATTGCTTTTCCCTCCATAATCTTGTAGCTTTGCTTTTTTATGACCTATTGAGTTGAAGCTGATTACAGGAACAATTGAACTAAACCACGCTGGACAAACGCACGGCTAATCCATCCCTTCTTCCTCCACATTCTTGTCACATCCTTGTTACCAAAGTTCAAATCTAATGGAGCCAATGAAGCTTCAAAACAGATCTTAAGCAAACTAGTGCAAAAAAATGATTTAATATGATATGCTCCACTCAAGTAATAAAATAGATAAAGTCCAAGATGGTTCTGCAGCCATGTTTCACTCCCCCATCATAGAAATGCCTGTGTAGTTAGATTATATGCCTGAGCATTAGATAAAGGCTATTTATTATACTTGGAATCAAAGGGAAGTCAAAATATGGTTATGCTTTAGCACTTTGCAAAATCAGATTAGATGCCTCAGAGAAGCTGCTTGGGTTGATTAAGGGAGCTCTAACAACCACATGATGGCACAGAGAAACATTTCACTTCCCTTCAGTTTGCTGTACTGACCTTCCTTCTCGCAGGCCTCCCAGTGATTGCTGCAAGGATCTAGCAGAGTCGCACGGGGAGGAGAGATGGAGAAAAGCCCGTGTCTTGGAGAAGCCAAGGGGGTGTGTAGTACTGAAACACAGGTGACCACAGTGCAGCAATGAAGCACTTTCGACAGCTGCTTTGGTAGAATACAGGCTGGCACTGGGCACGGGACAACCATGAGTGAAAATGGGTTTAAATGCCATTTTTCCCCCTCAAGGGTTTTGTTATTAAATCCAAGTTGTTCTAGCAGGCAGCTCATAATATGTTTGGTAGTTGCTGCATGGGGCGGAGAGGGGGTATTCCCCCCTCCACGCCACTGCTACTCATGTCAGGGGGGTTTATGCCTTCCTTGGACTCGGTGGGTGTTGGCTGCAGCTGTGGTTGGGGAATTTGACCTGGCTGTGCTAATGTTTCTGCCAGGACTTAAACCTGGAGGTTCCTGGCTGGAGGGTCTCGCCCCGCTGCTCAGGGTCAGACTGATGCTGTATTTGGGGTCAGGAAGGAATTTTGCCCCGTGGCCAGATGGGTATTTTTGCTGTAAGGGGGGGACGCGGCCCTCTCCTTGGTATTGCACGAGTATATATTAACAGCCTTTACAGCAGCAGGACACGGGGGACCGTGATCCCTTGGCTGTCCCTGGGGCAGGTTCAGGTGTGATGTCTCGTGTGGTGTCAGGGTTGTCTGTATAGTTTTGCTAAGAGGTTAGACAATGGGGTTGGGTTTGGATAGGGATGATCCTGTCTCAGGCTGTGGGTTGGACTAGATGTAGGGCTGGACATGGGACCTGCAGAAGTCACAACTCTATGACTTTGTCATTTTATGGTTTCTTTCTGTTGCCAAGAACACATGATCCCCCCCGCCCCTCCCAAGAGGGAGGATTCCAGGGAGCTGCTATTTTTAGGAAGTGATCATTTGTGTTAATGAGAGAAATTAGAGATGAAAAAATATGATGGCCTTCTCAATTTGTGGATAATAAAAAGTACTTGTTTAATCTTTAGCAAAGCAGGTAGGTATTATTTGTAGCTTTTTATCTGTGCAAGGGCCAGAGGCCATAAATGGGTCTAGTCAATGAATTGTAAAGGCATTCAGGACTTCTCCGAGCTCCCAGACTACCCTTTTTACAAGTGTAATGAGATGAAAATGACCCGTGGTTACCGCAGTCAACTCTGGCAGTCCGAGATAGAGAGTGTGTATTCATAAATCAGAGGTTAGGAGTTTGCATTTTTCTACTTTTCTGCATCGTTGGGCAACGCTATAATCTATTGTCATCGCTTCAAGATGTTTCTCTTCTGCAAACACAGACAATTATTCTGTTCAGAGAATTAGGAGCTTTCAAAATCCAACTCAAAATTATTACTATGATCTGAACCTTCTTTAAAGGAAAGAAAGCAGTAAGGTGGGTCTGAGTAAGTTAATCACGGTGTTCCTCTGTCTGTTGAGGTTCATGAAGCCTGAAGCAACCTACATGAGACATGAATAGCTTTTAAAATCTTAAATCGAAGGGGTTGTGCCTTTCTGTGCATGTGCTGTTTATGTGGAAGAGAGGGATCACGGAAAGCGTGGGTCCCTTGCTGAATAGGGACGCAGCCCAGTGACAGAGGATGCAGAAAGGGCTGAAGTGCTCACTGCCTCTTCTACCTCAGCCTTCGCCAGCGCGGGCAGCTCCCAGACTACCGCACTGGGCAGCATGGTTTGGGGAGGAGGGGAGCAGCCCTCAGTGGTGAAAGAATAAGTTAGGGACTATTTAGAGAAGCCAGATGCGTATAAGTCCATGGGGCTGGACAGGATGCACCCGAGGGTGCGGAGGGAGTTGGCTGATGTAATATCAGAGGTGCTGACCTTTCCCTTTGCAAACTCCTGGCAATCAGGAGAGGTCCAGGATGATTGCAAGCGGGCAAATACAGCACCCATCTTGAAGAAGGGGAAGGAGGAGGATCCGAGGAACTATAGACCAGTCAGCCTCACCTCAGTCCCCTTTGAGCAGGGGCCTGGACTAGATGTGACCTCCTGAGGTCTCTCCCAACCTAGTTTCCTTTGATTCTGTGTGTAAGAAATGCACTCATATTTTCCCATACAAAAAAAATCCTATTTTTTTCTGTTACGAGGCTGCATTCACCTACAGCATGTATTTTTGAGATTGCCCTTCCTGTACAACAGGCCTCCCAGTGATGCCCGGGAGCAGGCTGGCTGGCAAAAACTTGCAGCAACCTGCCCGCTCCTGGATTTGGAGCCTGCAGGTTGGCAGGGACTGCAGCCCAGCTGCGGGCAGTACAGGCTGATTGCAGTCAGCCTGGGAGGAGGAGCAGCTGACCCTGATTAGTGTCTGGGAGCTCAGGTCTCCTAGGGAGGGGAGCCTGGGGTCAGACACAGAGAAGGAGGGAGAAGGTGCTTGGCTGTTGGCTGCAGCACGGGGCCAAAGACTGCCCCAGGGTCCCCAGGCTGGAGGCAGCAGCCCCGAGACAGGGAGAGGGACCCCACGAGAGAGAAGGAAGGCTGCGCTGCGGCACCGAGGGAGCAGCACGGAGCCGGCCCCACGGCACCGTCACGGCGGCTGGGAAGAGCCCAGGACTGTGAGTCTGCCCTTTCTGAACTGCATTTAAGGACTGTATCATGTTTAAAGGCTTTGTGAGCTAAGCAATACCCCCAGACCCAGCGCGTCCTCACTGCCCACTTACTTTGCATGGTGGGCAGCTGGATCAGAGCTCTGGAGCCATCGTAGGACTTAGCCAAACAGCAACACGGCACAGTCGTGCTGGGGTTACTGGGTGTCCCAGGGTGCTGTGCTGGTCCACGTGTTGCTCGGCTCTCCTGGGTCACCTGGACCCAGGCTGGTTCTTTAGGCTGTTGCAGACTTTGCTACGGTTCGTTCTCAGTTGATTGTAGGAAGCGTTGTCCATCCCAGGCTCTGAAAGGAGCTGCGTGGTCTCGCATGCACCGTCACAGATCGACAGAGTGGTCGCGGGTCCAAGTGAAACGGCTCTGGAGCTGTGACTTGTGCACCAGAGCAGAGCAAGGAGCCTGGGCTGTGAGCGCGTAGGTTAGAGACTTGTCTGTGTGCACGGGTGCAGGTCAGAGGAACCCAAGAGACTCCTCCTAGGTAGGCGCTTTGCAATAGAAATGTACTCTCAGAGCTTTGTAGTTGGGTCCTAGGGGCTGGATACTGAGCTCCAGGTGTATTTCTGCCACGGTACCCTGTCACTAGAAACACTGCCCAGGAAGCCATGCATTTAGGCAATATTTGCACACGGCAACATGCCAGAATTCGAACACGAGCCACATGCATCACGGTGATCGTTCTCATCACCTCTGTCACAGTAAAGTCCTGTTCACGTAGATTATGCACAGACTTAATCTTTTTTTATGCATGTTGAAGCATGGGGCCCTATTTTAACTACCCTATAACCCACAACCCCCCTGGAAAGAGCCTATCCTTTTTTTATTTTAATGACTGACAACTATTTTTATTTCCATGGCACCTTCCAAATCCTAGTCCTGGATTAGCACCCCTTGTTGGAGACTGCATTTCAGTTTGTGTGTGCGGAGGTCTGAAAAACATTTGCTAACCAGGCCTTGCACGGGTGTTAGAGTCATCCATGGATTTTCCTTAAAGGGACTGTTTAAGGTAAATGATATATTTGAAAATACTCTCATGCTCAGGTAGACAGGGCTGTAATTCTGGAGAAGAAAGGCTTTTTCCTATGTAGGGAAGAAAGGCAACCAGACTGAAGTATCAGTCTCCAGTCACCCTGTGCCATGGAGCTGTTCCAGATGTTGTGTGCCAGTGGTTCCAACCTGTGGGTCCCAGGGCCGTGATACCTGGTCCATAGTTCATGAAGGTCCTTCATACTCTGTGGTGTTCTCAGTTACATTTGATGCCAAAATGAGAGCTTGCAGGCTGCCTGTAATCTCTTGGTCCAAAATGTCTGGGAACCACTTCTTGCTACTAAATGAAATCGTTCCTCTGGTCTTGGCATAGTTGCAGTGGGTTGTAGGAACCGTACACAACGGACACAGCGTATGCATTTCAGTCTGTCACCTTTTCCGCGTCCGTCCAGGACGTGTTGCTGTCAGATGGGTGCCAGGGTCTCCAGCAGGTACCAGGTGGATTGACTCTGGGTGCCTTGCTTCTGGCGGCGTTTTTCCGCTGGGAGACTTGTAGCACAGAAGGACTCGAGCCTGCCCGAGTGTGGCTTCCTAGAGGCATTTTGTAGTATTGCTAGTCCTGCCTGATTTATTCCACCCACCTTCATACTGCATTTCTTGGCCAGGAGTGTCTAAAACAAGATTTCTCAGAGGGGGCAAGTGTGTAGCTTTGTCTAGAAAGAGCATGTGCTAAAGGGCGGACTTTTCACCCCTAAATTTTCCCACCAGAGGACAGGAGAAGCAGCAGCCTGTCCATCTTGGTCCCTTCTGGATCCCCAGTGCCCTGTATTTTCACGTGGGTCTCCTGCCCCTCACCCTGGTTCTTGGGGAAGAGGCAGAAAGCACTTTCCAGGGATCCCACAGAGCTGGAAGTGGCACCGGCTCTCTGGTGACCGCTGGGATGGGAGCGTGGGAGCACTACATCTCCCTCTGTCCCTCGCTCCTCCCCACTCTGGACTCTGTGAAGGTCTTGGAAGTGCACGTGTTGTTCGCCACGCATCCCTGATTCCCTGGCCCCTGCCCTTCTGAGCGAGCGGTTATATCTGTGCCCCGTGCTGTTTTCACAAGCAAAGGAAAGTCCAGGCGGTCCCCCTTGCACACGGAGTGGAAAGCAGGGAGCCGTGCGATGTTGTCTGAGCGGACTTCGAACAACCATCTACTTGCAACGGACCGGGATTGTCAGCTCTGCCTCGTCCTGCAGGACTTCTGGTTGATGAGATGCTGCCGTAGCGCTGGGCTCTGAAAGGTATATCAAGCAGGCCACGTGTCACGATCTGGCCCCGTGTACTTGATAGCCTGTGTCAGATCAGGTGAGTAAATGCCGGGGATGCCATGGTAAACATGGAAATTACTCAATAGCAAGCAGTCAGCCTTACCTTTTCTGTGGGATTGCAGTCACGAGAAGCTCCACACGCTCTGTACTTTCCAAAGGCTAAGCAAATCAAGCTGGCAGGGGCATGATTCACCTAATTTATCTGTAGAGACAAGATAATATGCACAGCAAGTGTCTGTTGCACAAACACATGCAAACACGCATCCCATTTTGCAACGGTGTTGAAATCTCGGGCATCCCAGCACTTCCCAAGTGTTCGTGACTAACTCCCATTTTCCCAATTACAGGCTCACCCACAGAAATGAGAAAGAAAGGCTGACGGTGGCAGTGTTGGGTATACACGCAGAGATGTATTTTATGTCACACATTTCACTAATTATTTTACACTGGGAAGATTGCTTCACCATTACTTTTTGATGTGCATGTTTTTCTTTCCCAGATGCTTTTTTAATGCTGCATTAAATCAATCCACCTGGCTCGTTTCTTTAGGAATTTCAACCTGAAATGAAAAGGCTAGAGTTTGCCTAAGCCTGCTGCAGACATCCTCTTCATATTATCGACTGTCCCTGTTGGAATGGAGCACTGAACTTGAGGTTTGAGTCTTCGAAATTAATCAGCTCGCCTTGCAACTGATTGCATCGGAAGGATTAAATTTATTAAGCACGATGCTTTGATGTTGCAGCCTGGGTTCCCTGCAGATTTGCAGCTGTGAATCCTTGTTTAATAAAATATTGAGAGCCACCTTTTGCTCTTTTAAAAGCACAATAAAATGGTGGTACGGAAGAAGAGTGCAAAATGCTAAATATTTGACTTTTCTAACCCAAATTTAAAATTTCAAGGCAAAAACAAAGAGAAGAAAACACTACCGAGATGCACGGAGCCCAGTGAGGAAAGGGCCTATTTGCTTTGCCCCAGCGTGCTTTTTTTTTTTTTTTCCTTTTGAAAGCTTGTAGGATGTGCAAAAATGATTTGACAGAGTACAGTAGTCCCTTTGAATTGCTTTGAGAAACACGCTGATAGTGCTTGCATGTAGAATATGTAATACTGCAGCTACGTAATTGGTATTGCAAATCCAGTAGCCTCAGGACTGCGGTGGCTGCTTTCAGCTCATCATTTTTGTCTCATTTTTGAACAACGTTTGTGTTTGTGCTGCTTGACCATGTTGCTGTTCAAAGCGAGGCGCGCGCGGCCTCTTAAAGGAACAGTATCACGGAGCAGCAGCTGCGCTGCGTGGATATTTCACTGTCACCTCTCATTTCGAAGCCCTTTATTAGTGCTTCATTTTCCACTACATCAAATTCAAGCTTCTTCTCATTTCCTTCAAGCCCTTCACAGCTCCACCCTGCCTTGCCTATCCGCTGCCCTCCTCTTCTTCCAAGCACGGATCAAGGGCTACCTGTTCTGTGACGCCTGCAGGGAATCGGCTAAGCATTGCTAGCTGCCTGATGCATTCGCCAGGTAGATCATTAGTTTTGGGTGGGGGGTTTAAACGAACAATTCTGAACCACCACATTGCTCAGCAATTAACTACGTTACCCCATAATTCGACTTCCTTCAGTTCCCTCCTGTTGTCAGACATATTGCATTTTTGTTTTAAATTAGGTAGTAAGCTCAGGAGGAAGAGATTTTATTTACCTGTAGGCTCACAGAGCATTGAGCCCAGCAAAACAGTGATCTGGAACGGGGTCTTTAGGAAAAGCCATTAATATGCACAATAATAGGATGCAGGAACTTGAAGGAAGATGCCGTAAGTCTCTCATGTCGCCTGCAATTAATCCAGGTCACTTGCTGTAATTAGAACTCATCAGAGATGGAGATGAGGACATGTGGGAATGCAGCCACAGCTCCTCCACTCCATGCAAAATCTGGATGCTTTATTTGAAGGCAAAAAAGAGACGAAGGGAAATGGAGAACATGAAGACACCTTGGTGATTGATGGACGTGGCACCATTCGAACCGAGGCTGCAAGGCACTGATAAATGGAAATGACGACCTGGATAATGAAGTCTGATTTTGAAATATCGGGTTGTGAGGCTCCCTGAAGGTACGGAGGCAGGAAATGTGGAGAGATGCTCTTGAGAGGTGAATTATGACGCTAGTGGGGACGGATCATTTTGAAGCCCCACTGCAGAGTGTCTGACATCCCCAGACGCGCAGGGCAGCTCCGTAATGCATTCCCGGCCGGACCCAGCATAGTGTCTGCAGGGACCAGCTTCAAGCAAATCGCAGAACACAAAAAAAGTGCAACCGGATCGTTGGCCAAAAGTGCAGGAAGTAAAGTGGAAGTTGCACAAGGCTGGCATAAGGGAAGGAAAAGATTTGACTGGTCCTCCCCACAGACCAGGAAGCCTTGGGTACCAGGAAAAGATAATGACAGCGTGCACAAAGGGAACTACATTTCTTCTGCGTTCAAAGCACTTGGGCTGCCAGGACCCACCTTCGACCAAGCAGCTTACATTTGCCCCTGTATTGCTTCCTTCTGAAGAAGTCCCATTTACTCTTAGGCTAGCAGCCGCCACCTCCGCCCGCCGTTTCTGCAGCTTCCAAGGCTAGCGCTCGTCAGCTGAAATGCACTTCCAGACTTCTCTGCGTCTTACCACCAAGGTCTTTTGGATGCATCTCTATGGCCAGCCTCTCCCCTGCTTCCCCAGCCTGCCTGGGCTGCAGGCTTGCAGCAGCTGTTTCTAACCGGCTCATTAGCTGCAACGGGAAAATTAAATTGTGCCCTTCTTACACCTTTTTCTGGTGCTTTTGTGTGTAGGGTCTGCATAACCCGTCACTCACTGCCAAGCTTCCCCATGTAAAAAGTCAGATTTCTAGCTCCTCTGGGTTTATATAAGTGTCTCTCTCCTGAGCTTTCCACTCCCTTGAGACTTTTTGACATTTTGCTAAGTTTTCCCTTCACCAGAAAGTTGAAACCTCAAAAATGTTCATGCACAAAGATAAAAATAATATTGATTAAAAAAAGATGCCAATTAGGGCAATCCGAGTGTCATGGTTTGCTTCTTTCAAAACATTTCAATTTGAATTTTTTTTTAAAAAATATAAATGAAGGTTCACAATGACCTCCTTTATACCTGAAAGATGGGATTGTTTTTGTTATTGCAAATGTAAGAGCAGGGCACTGGGGCAGTTTTAATGTTTTTTTCTTCAGAAACAAACTTCCTTGCACCCAGCTCTTCTTTGAGAGGAGTTTCAGTTTGCCAGCATGTTGTGGTAGGCTTGTGGTTGAAGGGGTCCTGCCTGCCGCTGGAGTTTAGTACTCATCCACTCACTTGTTACTGACACCGGGTTTGGCTCTCGAAGCCCTGATTTGAAAATATCTCCCAGTTCCGTTTTCATTTTGTTTGCTCCAAGTTGTAGCACCATGTTTTGCATTTAAGCCAGCCTCAGTGTCACTGAGCCTATACAATCAATCAGATGCTATGCAGAGGCCCCGGCACATGCTGAGCTACAGGTGCGATGGGAACTGATGCTTGATCCCAACCATTAGATCCCCATCGTGCCATATTGCAGGGGGATCCTGGGATCCTGATTTTGGGCTGCGCTTGCACCAGCAAGTTAGTCCATTGATCCGTGCTCTCGGGAGCACACCACAGTCAGTTTGGGAGCACCAAACAGCTGGCAGTCCAGGCTGCAATCAAGGCCCCCACATGCCCCCAAGGCTGGGAGGCCTGGCCAGCTGATGCAGACACCCATGCTCTTTGCAATGGGAACCAGCCACAAAGTTTTTACACGTTTTTTGTGCAACAGCTTTGTGGACGATCCTTTGTTGCATCGCACCATCAATTGCATCTGCCGTTAACTGGTTAATCACGTCTTAAGTGTAACGTCTGCCAGAGCCCAAGTGTCAGCCCGATGAGATGGCCCGTTGTACAGTGAGCACAGGTGTGTCAGTCCCAGACCGTCCCCAAGATCTGAAGCCGTTAGTATCACCATCAAAGTTGCCTGATTAATTGTGTGAGGTTAATACACTAGTTTGGTTTTCTGGCTTCGTCTCTTTTATAGAACCTCTTAATGCGTCAAGCTAATACCTTCTAAACCTTTTCTCTCCATTTTCCGGTGAATGCAGCTTTTAGTTGCACAACATTGCTTTTGAGACAGATGCAGCTTGCTTTCTGAGAAACGTGCAAGGCCCCAGCTACGGATGCATCCCCGCTTGACTCGGATGTGTAAGTGGGAGGCTGGGCTGGAGCCTGTTTGCAATAGGCTTTTCAATAGTTCCTGTCCAAGAATGATATTTCATTTTATAGCAGAACACAAGTGACCCAAGCTCTGACCGTGTGGGATCCTCATCTAGTCAACAGCATGCTCACTTTCCCCAAACAGCTTTTACCCAGGCAGACTTTTCCTCCTTGGCATCCCAGTAAGATTTCATAGACATTTCATAGACATTAGGGCTGGAAGGGACTTCAGGAGATCATCGAGTCCAGCCCCCTGCCCAAAGGGCAGGAAGTCAGCTGGGGTCATAGGATCCCAGCAAGATAAGCATCCAATTTACTCTTGAAGGTGTTCAGTGTAGGTGCTTGAACCACCTCCGCTGGCAGACTGCTCCAGACCTTGGGGGCTCGGACAGTAAAGAAATTCTTCCTTATGTCCAGCCTGAAACGGTCTTGCAGGAGTTTGTGACCGTTCGACCTCGTCATCCCATGGGGCACTCTGGTGAACAGACGTTCCCCCAGATCCTGGTGGTCACCCCTGATAAACTTATAGGTGGCCATCAGATCACCCCTGAGCCTGCGCTTTTCCAGGCTAAAGAGCCCCATGGCTCTCAGCCTGTCATCGTAAGATCTGTTTTCCTGGCCTCTGATCATGCGCGTGGCTCTCCTCTGGACTCTCTCAAGCTTCTCCACATCCTTTTTGAATTGTGGAGCCCAAAACTGGACGCAGTACTCCAGCTGCGGCCTCACCAAGGCCGAGTACAAGGGGAGAATGACGTCCCGGGATTTGCTCGAGAAGCATCTATGGATGCACGCCAGCGTTTTGGTCGCTTTACTAGCCGCAGCATCGCATTGCAGGCTCATGTTCATCTTGTGGTCAATGATGACCCCCAAGTCTCTTTCTTCTGTAGTGCTATCCAACGTAGCACTGCCGAGCCTATAAGGGTGCTGCAGGTTTTTCCTCCCAAGGTGGAGGACCTTGCATTTTTCAGTGTTAAACACCATGAGGTTCTCATCTGCCCATTTGCTGAGCTTGTCCAGGTCAGCCTGGATCACCCGCCTATCTTCTGGCGTGGATGCTTTGCCCCAAAGTTTGGTGTCATCGGCGAACTTGGCCAGTCCACTCCTAACTCCAATGTCCACATCATTAATGAAGATGTTGAACAGGATGGGTCCCAGGACAGAGCCTTGAGGGACCCCACTGGTCACAGGGCACCACGATGAGTGACTGCCATCAATCACAACCCTCTGGGTCCGACCACAAAGCCAATTTCCCAGCCAGCGGATCGTGGTGGAGCCAAGGCCACAACTGGGCAATTTGGCCAAGAGGTGATCATGGGATACCAGATCAAAAGCTTTTTTGAAGTCAAGATATATGACACCAATCTCTTCTCCCTTGTCCAGGTGATAGGTCACCTGGTCATAGAAGGAAATGAGGTTGGTCAAACAAGACCTACCCGCAACAAACCCGTGCTGGCTGTCCCTTAGGATGTTAGCCTGGGCCAGTCCCTCAAGGATGGCCTCCTTAATAAACTTTTCTAAGATCTTCCCCAGGATAGAAGTCAGGCTAATGGGCCTGTAGTTAGCCGGATCCACTCTCCTCCCTCTCTTGAAGATCGGCACCACATTGGCCTTCTTCCAGTCTTCGGGCACTACACCAGAGCGCCAGGAGTTTTCAAAGACCCGTGCCAGGGGCTGGGCTATGACGCTCGCCAGCTCCTTGAGTACCCTGGGGTGCAGACTGTCAGGGCCGGCTGACGTGAAGGTATCCAGCCTCTCAAGGTGTTCCTTCACGAGGTCAGCATTGATGGAGGGCAGGGGATCCCCCTCACCCTGACCGCCCTGTCCCAGTAGCGGGCATGGGCGTCCCGTGGGACTGATGAAAGACTGACGCAAAGTACCTATTTAATAGGTTGGCTTTTTCCTGGGCGTCAGTTGTCAGTTGCCCATCTGGTTTAGCAGAGGTCCAACATTGCCCTTGCTTTTCCTCCGGCTCCCCACATATCTGAAAAAGGACTTTTTGTTGTCCTTGATGCCTGAAGCTAGTTGGAGTTCAGTTGCAGCCTTGGCTTTCCTGGTTTGCTCCCTGCAGGACCGGACCAGCGCGGAGTAATCCTCCTTGGAGGTGAATCCCGTCCTCCATCCTTTGTAGGCTTTCCTTTTTAGCCACAGGAGGTCCGCTAGGTCCCTGGAGAGCCAGGGGGCCTGCTGTGCCTTCTTGCTGCCTTTCCTCCGTGTTGGGATAGATTTAGCTTGTGCACTGAGGATCGCTTCCTTGAGAAGCAACCACTCTTCTTGAACTCCCATCTCCCTGGGGTCACGGTCCCTGAGGGCCTGATCGACTAGCATCTTAAGCTTGTCAAAGTCGGCTTTTCTGAAGTCAAGGACTTCTGTGTTGCTGACTGACTTGCCAGCTTTACGGCGGATGGTGAAGGTGATCAGCTCGTGGTCGCTGTCACCCAACTTTCCATCGATCACTAGGTCGCCGATTAGGTCGTCCCCCATAGCCAGTACCAGGTCAAGCAGCACTTTGCCTCTCGTTGGCCCATAGACTTCTTGAGTCAGGTAGAGGTCATCCACGCACGAGAGAAAGCTTTGCGCCCGCTCAGATTTAGCTGAGTGATCTTCCCACGAGATGTCCGGGTAGTTGAAGTCACCCATGACAACCAAGGTCCTGGAGCAAGTGGCCTCAGTCAGTTCCCGGGCGAACTCCTGGTCAAGCTCAGGACTTTGAGTGGGAGGTCTGCAGTAGACTCCCACCGTTGTGTCCCCTGTGCCGTGTTCCCCATGGATTTTTACCCAGAGGGTCTCTAGCTGTCCATGCCGGTCGCCAACATCAGCTTGCAGGGACATGTAGCTTTCCTTCACATAGAGAACTACACCCCCGCCCCTTTTGTCGACACACTCCCTCCTGTACAGGGTATAGCCCTCTGTACCCGTGGTCCAGTCCTGGGTGGAGTCCCATCAGGTCTCCATTATCCCAATGACATCATATTTCTTTGCATTGAGCAGGAGGACGAGCTCGTCCTGCTTGTTGCCCAGGCTCCTGGCATTAGTGTACAGGCAGGCGAGTGTGCCCTTGGGGGCTCTTGCCTTGCCCACAGATTGTGCCAGGGCTGGGGCAGGGGTGGGCTCCCTTAAGCGCCCCCTTAAGTGCCTTGGTCCGCTGGCTTTGCAAGGGCCGTTCAGCGGGCCAGCAGTGGCAGTAGTCCCCCCGTCCCCCAGCGGGCTTAGTTTAAAGCCCGGTGGAGCAGGTCAGCCAGTCTGGCTGAGAAGCGCCTCCTCCCCAGGGGAGAGAGGTGGAGGCCATCTCTTCCCAGCAGCTCGCTGCCTCTCTCGCCAAAGAGCGGGCTGTGGTCGTGGAAGCCAAAGCCTTCCCGATGGCACCAGCGCCTCAGTCTTTGGTTCACCGCGTGGATCCTCCTCTCCCTCCTCAGCCCATAGCCCGAGACTGGGAGGATCGATGAAAACACCACCTGAGCTCCCAGACCCCTAAGCCCCGCTCCCAACTCCCTGTAGCGCCTCATGACCTGGCTGGGGGTGCTCCGAGCCGTGTCGTTGGTGCCCAGGTGAATAAGGAGCATGGCGTAGTGGTCTGTGGGCCGGAGGAGCTGCGGGATCCTCTCCGCAGTGTCTCGGATGCGGCCCCCGGGAAGCAGCAGACTTCCCAGGCTAAGGGGTCGGGGCGGCAGATTGCCCCTCAGTGCCCACAGGACGGGGTCTCCCACAACAAACACTTACGCTTTGTCTTGGGGAGAGCGGGGCCAGTAGCTGCGGTCGAGCCTGGGTTCCCTGCGGGAGCCGGCAACTGCGTGGGCTCTGCCGGGCCTGCAAGAGGTGCGGACCTGTTGCTAAGCTCCGGCGGGGCAGGGGCCTTGGTGCGGCGGGCCCTGGGGCCCTTGACCACCTCGGTCCATGCCCCTGACTGGGCAGAGCGGGAGGTCCCAGAGTCCTCCTTAGTCGTGGAGGGAGACGGAGCTCTCCCCTGCGGCTCCCGGGGGAGAAGGGCCTGGCAGTAGGAGTCTATCTAAAGGACGCGAAGGGGCAAAACCAACCTCTTTCACTTGTGCGTGCGTGTGAGCGAGAGCAGTGCCATGCTCCCTGCAAGCACGAACTTGGCCGCATTCAGAAAGTGTTGCATCTTTTTGCCCAGAGGCTTTTTCAGCTGACCGATCTATTAAACTTGGTTATCTTAGATGTCTGCCTGGATCCTGCTACATCCTGCGTCTCTTAGGGAAGCAGCGTTTTGTTCTTCCTATTTGGAATGTTAATGACCCAATTTAAGCCAGACAAAAAGAGCTCATTTACCAGCGTGCCAGCTGCCTTAGCAATGCTTGTCATAAACAACCACAGGGAAAAAAAACGAAACGCGGACCCGTATCTTTTGATGAGAGTGATCTCATCGGGCAAGGAGAGAGTCCTCTTTCTTTAAAGCAGTACATAAAAAGAAAAAAAAAAAACCTACGTATGAACACATTTGAACTAACCTGGCTAAAACATACATGGAGCTTGATCAGTTTAGAAAAAGGGAGGCGTATGTGACATAGTCGTAGGCAATAGCAGGGGGTTGGATTCGGTGACTCTGGGTATCCTGCCAGTGCTGTGTTCCTAGATAAGTTTGGGGGGGGTTTTTGCTTGAAAGAGTCAGTGTTTAGGCCATCTTCTGCAAGGATGGGCACCTGACCTTTAACAACGCTCTGCTCCAGCAGTATGTATTGTAGTCTGGGTTTTGCAGGGCGGTATTAGCTCAGGTAGACAAAGACTGCAGACAACACAGTCCCTGCTTGCTGAAGGTATACAAGTGGATGGGCAAGATTAAAAGCAGCCGAAGCACAGCTCTGTACATGTGCCTCTCCGCGTCCCACCTACCTGCGGCCGCGAGCTGAGCTCTCTGTGGATCAAAGGGATGCAGTCTGTGCGCTGTTTGCTTTCTGCCACGCAGACCTTGGGTCCATGTGTGCAAGCAGCCATTGGACGTACAGCTAAGTCCAGAATTACAGCTTGCTCAGGCAGTCCTAGAAATTACGTGTGCAAATCATTCTCTAAAAACAATTATGCCTGTAAAGCAGGGCCCCGTGCTGTACTGTGCCGCTTGTTTAAACTATCGTTCTCATCCAGTATATTGCAAGGTGCAGATATAGGCCAGGCTAAGGAAAAATCCCAGAATTTATTAGGTTCTAGTAAAGTCCCCTCAGTGCACATCCATTCAATATCTTTCATTAACATTAATGAGAGTTATGTATGCATCCTGTGGAGAATAGGCCCCGTTGTTTTATTTCTTTTCCTTGTTTTTGGTATTAAATCTTATCCTGCAGTCAGTTCTGCAGGGCATGTGTGTACTCCTGCTGCTCAGTTATTTGCTCTACCTAATATATATAGCTTGATCACCACCACCTTGCATAACAAAGGTAGAACGTGCATAAATAAAGCGGGGAGAAAACCCTGCTTAAACAGAATTTGTGGACTTGTACAAAAACTAGGGATATGTAAATTAATGAATTAGTGGATTACTATTGATTACTGGTAAGGGCTAATGAAATCATAAATATTCCCCCAAACAATTACTTGTTCCATATTATTAAATTATTGCCTCCATAACTAGTTTTGAAGCTTAGGTTTTTGGACTTAAATGAAGTGCTTAAGGGAGCAAAGTCTGTTTTGGAGGAATAGAGGGAGAGGCATTGCCTAGGTAGAGAAATTTATGATTTAATTTGCTGTGTAATCTAATTTAGAATAACGATTGAGTTTCTAAAAAATGAACTTTGATTAGATTTGGTTGTCAGGAATAAATACAAAGAATGGGCTAGTTTGTTCATTACCACCGCAGGTTGAGGAGAGTAGTTTGCAGATGTTTCTATGCTGACGTGAGCTCCCCTTGTCCCCGTCGTGTCCCTTGGGTCCAGTATCCCTCGGTACTGGTATGCATGTCCCAGGATCTTGCATGCAGCATGTGACGAAGAGCCAAAATGCAGGAGTCCAGAGCCATAATTCATGCAGGAAACAGTTCTTCCTTCAGGGTAAATACCTCAGCCTCATGGTGTTTTGTTTCTAAGTTGCATGGCATCAGATTTGCTTCCCTGCCAGGTCCCCCACTCAGGCTACGACGGCATCGGTGTGCCCAATGCCAGCCTTGGCTGTCACAGTGACTGGGAGCAGAGGGGCTGCTTAACCTCTGCACAGCTGTCCAAGGTCAGCCAGAGGTATCCGCAGCCAGCGCCGCCCCGCGATGCCTACTGTCAGCAGCCGTGCGCTCTGGACCCGGCATGAGGATTAGAAACGTGCAGATCGTGCTCTCTTCAAGACATCGGGCCACGAAGCCCACTGAAGTCAGTGAAGGGTCCTGAGCGGCGTCGAATGAGCCATGCCTGTTCTTGCAGGCACCGCTGGGGAGACGTGCAGCTTGCATAAGTGGTGGGGCGTCGGGGGAAGGCGTGTTTTACTCCCCTCTGTGACTCTGGAAATCCGCAGGGCAGATTTCACTTTAAACCTCCCGTACTGAAAACAGCCGGGCATAATGCTGGCTTTTAAGACATTGGTTTCCTAATTCTTCCCATTTTCAGGTGATTGATTTGCTGTATCTGTTTCATAATCATTCCCTGCTATTTGCTGAGCACCTGGGAGCCTTAGCTAAGAAGTTACTCAGCAGTTGCCTACCTGGTGGACTCTATAATTAGTGGCAGATTGCAAGATAAGTGCAGTGACATATAGTTCATGATCTGGTGGGGTTGTGTTTTGCTTACATTGGTTTGACTTGACCTCAGCAGGTCTGAGTTGGCAAACAGATTGTCAGCTCTATTTAGCAGAATATCTTCCAGTTCACTTTTGGAAAATAGGCAGCCCAGTTCAGGTATGTGCACATACTAACACACTTTTCTGTAGCAACTGTAGAGTGGAGCACGCTAACATTTCTCCAGGCAGCCAATGACAACTTGCAAACCCTATTAGGGGATGATAAATTGCTGTTAACTGTCATAATTATCCCTTGACATTCAGAGCTGAATCTTAACCAAATTCTGCTGAAACCTTAAAACAAGATAGAGATAATATGAGGTTTAATAAATTAGGCACGGGGTAAATGTAAAAATGAGGACACAACACAAAATTAATATTTATCTTCTGCCCATGTGTAACAGGCTTTGTTCAACAAAAAAAAAGTCTGAAAGCTAAGAAGAGTTTGTTAGACAAATTCTAATTTTAATTGCAGACGTAATTGATTATACTCAGCATGCTCATTAGGTTAAGGGAGAATATGAGTCAACTCTCAAGGTCATTACAGTAATAGATATTGTAGGCATGTAATTTGTGATAAGCTGGTTCGTGAACAGCTAATTGCTCATTCATGGCAGTGTGTCTGCCACATTTACTCCCCAAACACCTCTTTGTCCAATTTATTTAACACCCCTTAATATTCCAGGGTCAAATTTACCATGAGAAGCATCAACCAATGCATTTTCAGCGTTGAAATTATTATACAACTTCACCCTTTTTTGGACCTCAAAGACAGAGTCTGCGCTACTAAAAATTAGTTGTCTGACACTAAGTAGGGTACATGGTGAATGGAAATACTTGCACCCAGAGGCCAGCAAGCATTTCTTATTGAAAAACAGCTGTTCCCTTTCCACTCCCACAGCTATCAGACCATTGGAAAGAGTTGCTAAAAGATGCTTTGTTTAAATGGTACAAATGATTCAGAACTTGTTTTTTCAAAATTGTTACTAGAAAAAGCACAATATGCTTTCCTTATTATTTCTTTGCAGCAGATAGATGGGAGTTGGGAGCACTCTTTAAAACTGCTTGGTGGTCCAGTTCTTTTGGGCTGCAGGGCAAATGCTGTCACCCACCAGTTTGTTTGTTTGTTTTTAAATCCCTCATCTCAGAATAACTTTAAGAGATAATACATTTTATGCTAGTAATAATAGTGGTGGTAGTAATAATGCCTTACTTTTGAAACAACACATGAGATCCCTGGATAAAAATCACTGAAGGAAAATGTCATTACCCCCTTTAACAGGTGGAGATACTGAGATCCAAAAAGAGATGAAGTGATTTGCCCAAGGTCAGCCAGTAAGTCAGTGGCAGGACCGAGACTAAAACCCAAAGTTCCTGAGTTCCCGTCTAGTGTGCTGGCCATTGAATCACAGGGCATGTCTAGTTTAGTTGCTGTCAGAGCTTTTTAATTATATCAAGTACTTGTGAATAATTAGTGTGGCACCCTTGTGCTATGGGGTATTGCCCCTTATGGGCTGAGCCATTCACGTTGGGCTTTGCAGGTTGTAATCTCTGCAAGCACAGAGAGGAAAGGTAATTGTTTTCTCAATTAAGGCATGTTGTATTATGTTGCATGGATCACAGGTTTTCCTTAAATAAATAAAATGATCAGAGAAAACAATTCTCTGTGCAGCTCTGGCAAGCCTGATAGCCGTAATGCGCCATTTGTAAGAATTCAAGTGAACATTATTAATGATATTGCACTGTTTTGGGGAGGAGGGGACCAAAAAAATCAATAAATATATATTTAATGAAATGCCAGTTTAACTTCAGTATAATTTAATTACTACTTTCATCATTTAGTTGATGTGCTGTACAAATGGGATGGTAGGGAGGAAGAGTCACTGCTCTGCATATTCCCACGGTTAAAATGGATGAAAGGGAAGTCAGTCTCGGGGTTTCACTCGTCTTGTTCAGGCTCCTTTCCACTAAATCTTTGAGAAAACAAATGGGATACCACGCTTGGACTGCATGGAGGTGGTTAGGGCTAGTTTCTTTTCATCCCACTTCTTAGTTGTAGGGAGCCAGCTGCGATGGCTAATGAGCTCTCCATAAAGAAACGTGCTCGTCAGCTTTCCATCCTCTAGCACAGAATTACCACGCTGGGTGGCTGCTGGTGGTGGCTGATTGGTACATACCACCGAAAGGGGCCTCATGCTTGCCCACACCTACCCGTCCCATTTTGCCCTCTTTGAACCTTAACCTGATGAAAGGATGTGCTGTGTAACCACCTTGTGATTGCCACGAGGTGTGTGCCACGTGTTGTGCATCCACGCTGCGGAGCAGTCGAAATGGGAGACGTGTCAAAGTAACCGGGTAAGTCAACGCACGAAGGGCAGGACTCAGCAAATACGAGACGGTGTCAGAAACTTTATGAATCATTGACTTTTGAAAGCAGGTGATAGGGGATGCCGTTCTTCATCACTGCCCCTCTAGTTTTATATAAAGCTGATTTCTGCTCTAGTTATGGAGAAAGTGAAGTCAGCCATAACAATTAATTTAGAGTTAAATAAAGGTTTTAAGAAACATGGACGTGATCCAAAGCCCGTGAATTCCCAGCTATGACCCCCGAGGCTGTAATGGGCTTTAGATCAGGCCTAACAGTCTTCATTTAAAACCCATTCAAAGTATACATTCCCATTTGCACTGCAGGCAATGATATTACTTTTAGGCAGTGAGGATGTATGTGGAGTTATCCTCGGCTTTAGGAGCGGCATAGTTTATAGAGCCCTAGTTAAAGTGTTTGCTTCTGGAAATAGGGTTGTTGTTCTTTTTTTAGTAACCCATTGTAATGAACTGTAAAAAGGCATTGAGACTCCTGCAAGAGAAAGTTATTCAGTGAAATCATAGCCGGGAAATACAGCTCTCGACATGGGGTTTGGCTATGTCATAACTAATGATGGGGGGTTAAACCAAGCTTTTTCCCACCCTCTGTCTCTTCACTGATTTCCGGTTGTTCATTAGGAAAAGATCGACTGTATCCAAGGATTGAAAATGATGTTGGTCATTATTATGAATGAAACTGCCATTCAGAAAGGAAGACGAGGAGGTTCTCGAGTGCTAGCGTAGGTGTCGGTATGTCTTGCTTATCCTGCTTGAGATTATCCCTATTAATATGCTGCAAATCTGAACGGTTCCAGCTGATTAAGAGCTGCTTTAGAGTGAGCGGTGGCCGGTCCATTTGCTCACCCACTGCCACGCACCATTACTCGGGGGGCCGCAGCTGCCCTGGGGTAGACATTGTACAGAGAAATAGTGCGTGCCTTGGAGGGGCACAAGATACCAGTGAGGGCCTCGCAGACCTCAGGATGAGCAACCAGTGCTGTCAACCCTCATGGTATTTTGTGCAGATCAGAAATTCAAGCTGAGCCGAGGCCAGTCTGGTGACGGTACTAGAGCCCAGTGACCTGGGGCAGCCCTTAGTGTGAGCAGTGGGCACAGCTCATCCGCTGCTCCACTCCCCCCCGTGGCACCTCCGGGGCTAGGGAAGGTGTGGGAGCGAGGCGGGTGGAGACGCCTGGGAGCTAGTCGTAGTGGGTGGAAAAGTTACCCTCCTTGGGGGTTAGGACTCAGGGGGAAGTTTTGGGGGCAGGATTGATCTGGCATTTACGGAAGGAAGATGAGCAGATGTAGGGGTAAGTCCTCCTGCAGCAGGGGCCAAAATCCCCTTTCCTGATGAGTTTGGGAGACCCATCCTCACTAGTCCTCATACTTGTCTGTGGGGGAAGGAAACATTTGTGGGTTCAGAAACCAATACACAGCGCAAAAGGCACCATCTTTGTTTAAACAAAAAAAAATCTTTGGGCCAGTGTCATGGTTCTGGGGTCTGACCCCTGATCTCTGACCCTTTAGGATGGTCATGGCTCACAAGCTCCTGAGCAATCCTGTTTTCAGGGTTTAACAAGTCACGTGAAGGACGGCACTCTGGGGGGGAATCTGCCCCTTTCTACCTCCACAGCAGCTTGAGATTCCCAGAAGATATGAAGCAGCAACAAACAATTCTGTTCAGGATTTAAACTCCAAGCAATTTAACCAATCTAAACATCTAACTTGTGTGAAACTAAATTACAATTTTCATATTAGTTTCACTTTACCTTTCACTCCAATTACTATGGGTTTGGCTGCAATTATTATCAATAATAGCATCTAATCCTTCTATAAGATGTATAGTGTGAAACATTTTGCACTTTACACTTTCTTTCTACTTATTGTTCGTGTCCTGTTGTATGTACTAATAAGCATTAACATGCAAATAACTATAATCAAGCGTCGATATCCAGAGAGAGCAAGTGCTAATACAGTTAATACATCAAATATGAAACAGGCTTTTAATTCAAAAAAGAAGAAAAGATTACAAATGTTAGCTTTTTTTTTTTATAAAAAACATTTGCAATGATTATAAATTCTATTGAGCTTGCAGAAATCTGAGCTTTGCGCTTGCAATAACTCTCATTAATGTTTAGCCTCAAGAAAAGGTTTATAATAAAGGAACTTATTCAGACAACAGATAAATAGAAATGATACAGCCAAGTGGGTTGAAGAGCCTTGGGTATGTTTGTTGTCATCCGACCCTGTTGATTTCTGTCAGAGGTGCTGAATATGTTAAGAGTTTCACGGGAGAGGAAGTGAAATATTATATGCAGTGGTAACTGCGAAGACTGGAATACCTGGAGATGATCTTTCTTTTGCTTTTTCTGTAATTGGATTTATTTATATATTTTGGTATAATTTAAGGTGGATTGAAAAAGTCAGGCAGGCCTGCAAATGAGTCGTGCTGAGCCAAATCCAGGTTAACGAGGTGCAGCCCCAGGGCCTATGATGCAGAGGTTAGACGTGGGGGTGGGGGATCTATATCTAGTGGTGGCTTCTGGATTTATACATGTAGAGATGCCCCAGTTATGTTCAGGCTGATCCATTCACCCGTGTGATTTGTCTAGGGCCGTGTAGAGGTACAAAACGTTGACCATGGGGGACGTCACCATGTGAAGGCAGGAGAAAGGGAGCGAATGTGTCTTTGCCTGTGGCCGGACTGTATGAAAGGGGCCTGTAACCCCTGCCCTAATCCTGATGTTAAGCAGGCGGGAAGGCTGAGCTGCGGACAGGGCATTGAATGAAGTCAAAAGCTTGGGAAGGCTGAAATTGTAGCTTGCAAGCTGGAGGTCAAGTTGGAGCATGGGCTCAAACGGGAGGCGTGTGGCTAAATTGAAGGCCGGGTCGGATGCTCTGCAGAGGCGGGAGGAGAAGCAACGGATGCAGCGGTGATAGCAGGACGTGGTGCGCGGCTGTCCTTAATTCGACGTTTCTGGAGAGTAGGTGGGGCAGGATGGAGCCACCGAGAGCCACGTGCATCTAAGCTGGGTTTGGAGTTTATCCTTGGACGCAGGCTGATAAAGCTGCTCTCAGATGTGAAGCGAACATAAAAAAACATTAGAAATAAGAACAATATCAGCACTTTGCTCTAATGGTGTTTGAAATAAATGCTTTCTGGTGATCTGGGCTTGAACTTGGAGAATTTATTTCTAAATAGATTATTTGTATTGCCCAGTCAATAGACACAGGCTGTCTTAATCTCTTTCTCTAAACACCATTATATTTTATGAATTTTTCATAAAAACGAATCACTGGAATATTTCAGTTGTAATTAATTAATTATGCTAAACATTTACAGCCAATGAAATGTGATGTCCATTAGAAAAATTACTTAATAAATGTCCAACTCAACCGTTGTTCTAACTTGTCAATGAATTACTTAAGTGTCATTTGTTAAACTGGTTTAGTCAATAAAATCCTTTAGTTGTTTTTCAGAATGGGAGCATTATTTCCGGGTAATGTATATCTAATTCTCTCTTCCCTTTGGTCTATCTACGTTGGCTAGACTGGTTTATTATTAATTAGGTCTTTATAGCATATTAGCCAAGAAAGATCATGATGCAGTAATAAGTAAAGGTTCACAAAGACAAAATGCTCTAATTAAGGAGCAAAGCCTAGTGGTAAGCAGTTTCTTAAAATGGATTACAATCTGGCAAATTAAAGCTGATTTCCCTCATACGCTTCTATAAAATTTCCAGGGAAAATGGCTCTTTGCTCCTTTGCTGAAGTGATATTCCCTGCTCCCCACCCCACCCCCAAATATTTATTTTTGATTAATTTTGCATTTCTATCCATATGAGGCACTGGATCATGTGCAGTAAAGGGGATGAGACGCCGCAGGGAGCGTGAATGGGAGGCCAGGGCGAGCGCATCGGGCACTGGCTATGTCGTAGCGGGCAACTGTCAGTCCTCTGGATTGTGGTGCACGTGCAAGAGGTCTAGTCCGGCGCCTGGTGAATCTGCTTGCACCAAGGGTTGTGATGTGCCTTGTACTCACCTTACCCTGGAGGTTGCAACGTTGCGGTATGTTATAGGAGCTGCCCCACCGCAAGCAGCCCCGCCACATTGCCCTCCAATGCCTCTAGTGAAGACACTTTCAAATTCAGTCCGTGAAGGGATATATTGCCCTCCGGTGATATTTTGCAGAATGGATACGGAAAATCGTGATATATGCCCTGTCCATGGATCTCTCCATGCCTTCATTTGTAACCTTTTCCACTTTCATACGGGAGCCCTCCTTCACGGGAGGGGAAATCATTCCTGCACCTCCCCGGCTGCTCCGGCCTCCAGCAAAGCAGTGTCCATGGGCTGTGTAGCCAGGTCCGCAGCACATCCCTACTTCCCTGGAGACCTGGGTGTAGTCAGGGCTGCTGTAGCAACCCAGGTGACTCCCTTTTAATGTCTGTGGATAAGGGGAAAGATTGCAAGACTTCCTTGCCCCGGCCTCAGCAGGTGCCAGTGAAAAAAAATCTTGTCCAAAACAGTGTGCTTGCAGGTCGCCCAGAAGCCAGAGCCTCCATGAGAACACACCTGCTATTTAGGGATATCCCGAGAACCACGATACTTCCCCAAAGCTCTTGCGATGCACATGTTTAAAGATTCGCTGCCCCTCACTGGGACCAGATTTAAAAGTAGGCACTGGGAAAGACCTCCATCAATTGAGATCCTTTGAGTTTCCTGGTCCCAGTGTGCTTTCTTTCACAAACGAGGCAATTTTGGGTGGCAGGACATGCTTGTACAATAAAGGCAACGCCAGCACAACTTTGACAAACTGCAGTGGGTGCCGGGTGGTGACTTTCCCCTGGTACCGGCGGGGAAAATACTGCAAGGTGCTCACAGCAGTGTTTGTAATGATACTGGGTGTATGAAGAACAGCATCTATGAAACAGGTTAAGATTTAGAAATCTCTGATTCGTGCAGTATTTTCTGAAGGAGATATTCCACATCTTGTAGCTGCCAGTCTCGGGTCAGGATACCGGATCCGACAGACCTCTGGCACACCGCGGCCTATTATAGTGTTTGTGATGGCACAGACGTGCCTTGGAGAATGTGTTCAAAACTGGGAGATGCCAGAGGATTTCAGAGCGGCAAAAACTTGTTCAAGTAAATTAGAGTGTAGATGTATGCTGAATTGAAGCCTGGCTAGTTATATCATTCAGCATGTATTTCTAGGTTTACCTCAGTTTTCACTGTGGCTTTCCAGTGCAACTTGAAGATCTGATAATTTATGCATTCTATATTGAGACATCAGTGAATTAAAAATGTAATGGAATTCATCAGATTTTGCTTTATTTTGCAATTTCATGCATGAATTGCCAACGCAGGGTGTATGTGCAGCAGGACTTCTAATGAAACGATACCACAAAACAGGAATTCTTTATAAGCTTACACATCCCCCCCTTTAATTTTTCATTGGTCTTGTTATGTAGGAAGAAAAATATGGTAATTTATAAAGATGCAACAGGCAGTGTGAGCTGCAGATAATAAGGTACAAAATAAGACCTTATACTGTACACAGCAAACTTTTCCTTCCAGGGAGCTTCCAAAGAAACAAAAGCAGAAGGCTCAAAGTTTTTAAATTTAGAACTGCAATATGCATTCCCCAGAGACATCCCAGGAGGATTAAATAATCAGCCAGGAGACTCATCCAAGAGGACTGCCATATAAAAATATTCTACTTTTTAAACACCCCTTCCAAGACTGGTAGCTAAGCTAGAAAGCTGAAACGAGGGGTTTTTCAGACTGAGTCTCTCATGGATCTCCCACAAAGGCATGGCTTCCTGAGTCCTTTGGCGCTAGAGTTGCTGATTTATGCTCATATAAGATATGGATGTTAAAGTTCAAAACAATATCTGTAAGAATGGCCCTGGTGTTGGTACTGTCTCCACCTCGTAGGTGATCTTATATCAAACACCCCTTGGCTTTGAAACAGGCACAAAGACCAGGGAGAGAAAAGCATACTGTAATTTTCTTCTAATAGCCCCAGTGTCTTCCTCAAATGCCTACAAAGGCAATTCAGCAATTTTAGTGCCAGATTGATGAAAAATGCATATTAAGCTTTCTTCATTAATTAATGCCTCCAAATGAGTTTGTGGCCTGGGACTGGGGGTGCTGAGGATGAATACAGTAAACAGTTGCCTCAGATTCTGTTTTGCTGGAGTCTTAATGAGTTTGCAATCGCTGATCCATTTGCAGGAACGAGAAAGGAAACGGGGGATGTAAAACGGGACTGGGCAATATGTTGTCGAAAACGGTCCTGGATGAGCAGGTGGTCTGGGCAAGATGAGTTGAGTCTTTCCCTACTCTAATATCTGGGCTTTGTATTTGCAGTCTGTTGCATCTGTGCCAGCTTAACAATGCTTTATGTTAACACCACAAGGAGAATATATGAGGAGAAAGCTTGCAAAGTCTCTCTGAGCCAAAATCAATTAGGCTACAGCCTACCAGCCAGAGTGCCACGCACAGCGTAGGGCAGAAACGCTGTGGGAGCTGCATGTGCTCATCTCCCAAAACTGACTTAAATGAGGTGTGTTGTGGGCTGGAATGACTTGCATGAGCTTGAGCTCCTCGTGTTTCTTCCATATGCCCAAAAGTACTTAACTCGGCTGAAGTCAGAGCTGCTTGTTGGCTGCATTGTCAGCGAGGCGAGGAGGTATCGTTTGGTCAGCAGGAAGATTCCCATCACGACACTCAATTCGTTCCAGTTTTACGGTACGGCCTGAAAACTGCGTCACAGGTTTTCCTTCCAGGAGTTCGTCTTTTCCATGCAACTGCCTTTCCTTTCATCCAGTGAGACTTAGTGGGTCAGGTACATGCGCATCGTCAGCAGCAATTGATGTGAAGGCCACCTTTGTCCTCAGCTACTCTCCGGTTGCAAGGGCAGGCTGGTGAGGGGAGAGGCTGTGAACCTGAATCACTTTAATTAAGGAGAGATGGTAAGCAATGCAGAAATAATACCTGAAAAAGCATGCTCTCACACAATACTCAGTGTATATAAAACAGCTCTGGGCAGAAAATGAGACAGGCACATTTTTTCCCCCAAGAAAAGTGTTATTTTCCCTGAATTTATTCTACATGATCATAAAAAAAAAAGAGAGTACAGTTGTGCCAAATGTAAAACAGGAATTGCGTGGGCTCCCCATATGTTCCAGCTATATCCTGAACTACAAATCAAGTAGAGCAAGACTGGCAGTATTTTATCTGCTGCATATGAGAAGTCGCTGAACCTGAACCACCTATAATTTTTGTCTTTTGGGACAAACTTTGGGACAAACTTTTGGGGAACTTTGGGAGGAATTAATTTGAGTGAAACGCACCAATTTTGTATTAGGTAACTAAAAGTCAAGCAGTGGACAATAGATACTGCTCCTGTCGCCCTAGGTTTAGGGTTACCACATGTCTAAATTGGAACAGAAATCATACAAGAGAAGTAGGCTTATCCTGCAAGAGAAATTGCTTTCTAATGAGCAGAGGAGAGAAGTTATGGAGCTGGTCTCTGAACTGATGTGTGGAGCAAGGGACCTAAATTGCTCCAACACGGAGCTCACAGAAGGGTTTGTGGAAGGGGTAGTGCGAGAGGAGAGCGGTGTCTCTGGAGCGTGTGATGTGTGCATTTGTGCATTTAGTATCTCGAACAAGGGGCCAACTGTGAAATGCTCGAAATTCTCTAGAAATGCTCTCTGCACAAGGCATCTGGCATCCCCATGCTTCAGGTCATCTGCAGAGGCCAAAAAGCAGTTTCCCCCATGACAGCTTTATTTGGCCGCTTTGTTGGTGTGGGTGGGAGGCACCGTTTCGCCTTCCCTCGGGTTACGGGGCAAACTGAAAGTTTGGGGGGTATCTTGGGGTTTTTACTAGCGCTTAGAAACCTCTCAAATGTCTGGTTGCTCGTGTGTTTAGGGTCAAACCAATCTGTTTGGAGTGGGAGGGAATTTTTTGTCTGTAGGCTACGTAGGCAAGGGCTTGCACAAATGATTTCCTTTCCTTTGTAATGCCGGCCACGGTCCTTTTCTTAAGCGAAACACGTTCAGACAATCCTAAGTTTTCTTCCATTGCAGTGACAACGGCCCTCGTCTCCTCCACTCATTATCGGTGGTTTGTTTCTTTACCTCTGGTGCCCTATGGCCGGCAGGTGCCCAAGGGGCCCAGGTGCCCAATCTTTGGATGCTTTTGGAAAAAAGTGTGCCTGGAAATTTTGGGGTAGGGCCATAGCATTTGGGAAGAATATATTAGGAGTTTTTCTGACAGCCAAACGTTGTGAGTAGCTAAGTACAAAAGTATCCCCGTGTGCAGCCTTTATCTCATAGTATCTCACAGAAAGGCTTTCTGTAGAAAAACTGTCGCTAGTGCATGTCAGAAGACGAGCTAAACTAACATGTTTTTAGCTTTATATGAGAAAATATCCATCTCATTTTTGCTAAACTTGAACAGGAAACAAATTTGTTCTCAAAGCGCAAGCGAAAAAAAAGATCATAAATCATTTAAAATACAATCATAGGAAAACAGCTGCTTGACAATGTAGCTAAAATCATTTGCTGTCCTTGCTTAAAGTAGTTTGAAGTCTTTCAGTTAGTTTTTTCTAGATATCGCTCTGCAAACATGGCTTTTTTTTTAGCTTCCCTCCTATTAATAATGAAATCTCAGGGCTTTTTTTCAAAAGCTTCAATTAAAAGAGAATTTTTTTTCCTTTAGATTACCTGAATGGAAAGGATATTGAATATTAGAAATTCCAATGAAATCAAGGAGGAGGCTGGGGGGCGTGGAGGAGGTGGGTTTTTTGGACTTTTTTTAACGAAGCAAACACATTGCTTGCTATTTTTCCGTGTGTATCAGTATTTCCAAAGCTTTTGTGTTGGGAGAGAGCTTTGTGAGAATAGTCAATTTATCTCTGCATCTTGTCACTAAGGGAAGATCTATAACCAGTGTATCTTTTCTACTACGGAGGGCCTATTCACAAAGGAGTGATGTCAACTAATTTTTAATGATAGATCAATAGCAGGTTTTTTTTGTTTTGCTGATCCCGCAAATAGTTCACACGACCCAATAGATACCTGCAAGTCCTATGGGATGTTAATGTATTCCCAAGTAAAAGGTATTTTGACATCAGCAGCAATATGCCAGGCTACAAGGCCTCTTAATGATTTGTGTGTGTTCTGCAGTTATATTTTACAGATTTCTAAATTTAGAGTTTCAGCCTCACCCGTGCTGTTTGCTGCGTCTCTCTGCCTCGCTGTCGGTGGATTGCTTCCATCCTGGAAATCCCGGCTCCCATTCTCCCTTTTTTGTTTGCAAAGAAAGCCGCCTGGCTCCTATTGCTCCTGCCCCGCAAGCGCCCAGGGCAGGGTGTGTTTGTGGAGCCAGGCGTCTTCGTTCCAGAAATGCGACGGACCCAAGGCCCTGTCCACAGCTGCAGGTTTTCATAGACATTAGACATTAGGGGCTGGAAGGGAGCTCAAGAGATCATCGGGTCCAGCCCCCTAATTTGGGACCAGTCTTGACATGCCTCTGGGCAAAAGCGAGGAATATCAGGCGCAAGCCGTTCCTCACCCAGAGCAAACCTGGAGCTGGTCCTGGGAGGAAGGGCTGCCCGAACCATTCAGACACGATTCCCCTCTGCCCCCAAATCCTGGGCAGCACTGGTCACCGGGTGCAGGCGCTTCATGAATTACTAGTACGGCAACGCTGAGGGCTTTGTCAATTTGGAAGATCGTTCTGGATCCATCAGGTGTTGGAGCTTGTTGGTTTTCATCATCTCAAGCTCTAACGTTGGTCAGAGATAGAGATTGAGGCGAGTGGATGGGAAAAGAAAGGTAAGTAAAGTAAGCAGCGTGGTGGTGCAAGCTGCTGCGTAGATGAGAGGTTCATTCGGTGCAGCGACTCCTTTCCAACAACATCTTGTACTTTCAAGAGGAAGATGCGCAGCCCTGTAGTATGTGATGCATGGTTGCTCAGGTTGGATGAGGTCCCTGAGCAGACCAATGCACCGGTATTACAAACGTATGTATACTTTTTGAGAGGTGAGGGTTTCTTAGGGCGATGCTTTTTTATCAGACCAACTATGTAGCTGGGATGCCTGGATGAGCTTTCGAATGCAAGACTTTCATACCCTGATGAAGAATGTCTTGCTTTCAAAAGCTTGTCCCAGCTAAGTAGTTGGTCCAATAGAAGATATCACCCTAAGACATCCATCCATGCCTCCCACATAATTACTGGACCATTGCAGCTGCGACTTCACTCTGACACTTTCATGCACGCTTTTTGTGTTTACTAGTGTGTTGTTATCCATATCTCTTTGGCTATGATTTTAGAGGCTATTCAGGGAGTTAAGTGCCTGGATTTTGGGCTGCTTCACTGAAAATCCATGCCTCAGTGGTCAGAGCTGGTTGCGGGGTCAGGGTGACCACAACCCTGCAGGCCTAGTTGTGTAGCTTTCCTGCTCCTTCCCTCTCCACTCCCTCCGTTGTGCATGAAGAGCGTGGAGAGGTTCGATCGATAATACAACACACGTTGCTCATGGCAAATGTGATGCTCTCCCTGCCTTGCCGAGCAACCTGGGATCCCGTCACCTGATTCATCTCCTTGTGGCACAGCAGGTGTTTCTAAGCTAGTTAATGTTTTGGGATAGGAAGGGTAGGCATAGATCTCAGCCAGTACTAAGCAGCTACAGCATAGAAATACGTCTCTTGCTTTTCCCTCCCGTCACGTGCCGGGGTGAGGTAAAGAGCAGGACTCTCTCGGGTACCCTGTGGCCTCCTGCATCCTCGAGATGCAGAAACGTGCTCCACACCCTTTAAAAAGCCTTTCTCCTGGTTAACCTGCTTTTATGCAGATGCTGAAGTCTGCTGCGGCACACTGCGGTTGCCCTTGCTGACGTGTACGCTGGGGAAAGGCGGTGCGACTTGAACGCAAGACAACACCCAGGGAAATGGACTTCAGGAAAACATGGACAGACTTCTTGGGGGGTGCCCCACCAACTGAAGGGAGCGGCAGTGGGGCAGGAAAAGGCCAGACCTGAGCCTAAATTTTCTCTTGCACCTTGCCGGTAAGGCGTATAGACTCCACGGAGATCTCCTGTCCCGGCTGGGCAAAGGCAGGCAGGACTGGGAGCTATTAGTGACACCCCCCTCACCCCCCCAACTCCTCTTGGAGCAAGCTTGTAGAAGCAGCTGTGCTGAGGTAGTGAGCATTACCTTGCGTGATTTCGCCTGGCCCTTCTCATCCCAATTGCACTTTGATGAACTATGTTCCCTGAGACAGGGTAAGGGAGTTGTCCCACCCAGTGCTGAAATGCTGCCACCTCTTTGGAGGAAGACCACAGCTTGTTTTTTAGCATCCCATAGCAGTGCTACACTATAATTAAGGACAGCGAGGTAGGAAGAAGGAAAACTAGGCAGCATCACGTTACCTGAGTTGGGATCTACGCAGGATGTGGACTAGCTGAGCCTCCGAGGAGCCTTCAGTACATGTTTTTGGTGAAGACTTCCACCCTTTTGGTGGTACCTGTTAGCAAAGCTTCACATTTCTCACTCCATGAAACGTTACTGAGGATGTGCAGCGGAGAGCTGAGAAAACAAATGAGCCTTCCAGTTGCTTTAAACAGCTCGATGTGACGGATGTCTTGATTCCCACCAAACTTCATTTGAAGAGCTCCTTCCACCCATTGTCATTTGTCTTCTGCGGTTCATCAGAGCTGTTGGGAAGCATTGGGAATACGCAGGAGCCTTTCATCTCCCTCCGCATCATCTTCAGAGTGAACGAGTGAGTTTTTTTGGTGCGAGCACAGAGGATCGGAAGAAGGCTGAAACCTTGAGGAAGAGTAATGCCAATCAAACTGTCCTCGAAACCGTGTTGTTTAATTGTTCCAGACTTAAATAAGTCGTTTCTGCAAGTGGAAAATTGTTCATTTGCCACTGATAGAGGCAAGAGCACAAGCATGTGGGTGTTTGTCGGGGGGGAGCGTTAAGCCAGGCATGTTTAAAATGTAACTGCTTTGTGATCAGGACTCATAGTGGAGATGATATCTTTTATTAGACCAAGAAGATTTTTGCAAAAAAATTTCTTTAATTGCAAGCTTTTGATCACAAACAAAAATGCCCGAAAGCTTGCAATTAAAGAAAAATGTTTTGCAAAAATCTTCTTGGTCTGATAAAAGATATTATCGCCTCTACGAGTCCTGATTGCCTTTTCCTCTAGACCAATACAGCTACCACCTGGATACCGAATTGCTTTGTGACGCATTTAAAGAGCACAATACTGTAGTATTTATATAGGTAGTGGGCATTGCCGGGACAACGGACTGTCTGGGTCATACATTTTCATCTGGAGCAACCTCTGCCCTGTTTTACTCCTCTGTGCCATAGACCTGTGGTGTACTTCCACTGCATACGTGCACTAGAAAGGATCCTGTTGTGGCAGTGGAAATCCTCTCAGTGCCATGTTGTGAAAGAAAGTCCGTGTCCACCAAAAGCGCAGCAGCTGTATCCTGGGAGGTAAAGCAGCACGATGCAACGAGCAGGGCATTGGGCCTGGATGCTGTCAGCCTGGCTGTATAGATGGCTTACCGCATGACCTTGGCCATGTCATTTTATCTTCCTTTTCCTTTGCTCACCCTTCGTGTTGTCCACTTCAGGACAGGGCCTGTCTGTCTTGTGCAGTTGTTCAAGACCCTATAGCTGAGATCAGGGTCCCTGGGCTCGGCCTCTCTGCTACTGCAGTATAAATAGTAAAAAACAGTCAGGCATTCATGCCAACTATTTTGTGGATGTGTTACTGAAGGAGACTGCCTCTGAGTCTCTTGGTGTCAAAAGCTTTTAGTTTTTCATGTTACCAGCTTAACCATAGAGTCAAAGCCTGGTGCATATACGTCGATGGGTACAAACCAATTAAACATTCAATTAAAACATGTGTATCATAAATATTGCTAGGAATTAACATGTCTTAATTCTGCTTAGCGCCTGATCTTGCTTGCTGCCTGTCACCACATCTGTGTTTTTGCAGAGCCATATTTGCATCATCTTAACCTAGAGTTAAGTGCTACCAGCTTAGCCATAGAGAGGGCAACATAGCACCTTGGAGACTAACTGGCTCAGAGAGGCATGAGCTTTGTAGGCAGATTAACCAGCCAAATCCATGTGTGGCCTTGATGTGGAAGAGCAGTCTGTACTGCCTGTGTGCCTGATTTTCATGTACTGCAGTTTGATCAGCCCTTCTTCCGAGACTGGAAAGAGCGAGGCACCACTTTTCTCGCCGGTAAAACACAAGGGGATGCCCCCCTAGGACACGAGATGACTGGCGCTAGTCAAGACTAAGACCTCTGAGTATTGTGAGTGCCATCTGCCCGTGCTTTGGTGAGAGCGCCAGTGCCTGCAGCGTCATTTTTAAAGCTATCTATGTATGTATGGATGATTCTTTTGCTATATAGAGACTTTGAAGTGATTGAACTCCCACCAGAACTGAGATTTTAATCATCGCTTTGATCTCCCGCTCTGCTACAGGATCAGTTACCAATGTGTCTAGAATCTGTAAACTCAGACTTACACGGGAACGCCGGATGTCACACATTTCAGAGACGGTATAAATGATGGTATTCAAGAATCAGATTGAAATCCAAGAGGGAAGCGCAGGAAGATGAGAGGAACACCATGTGCTTTCTACAACAAAGCCTACGATAGGAGGCGAACACGCGACTGGTTTTGAAAATTTGACCCTAAAATTGACCCTAAGAATTTCTGGTTCCAGCAGGGTCAGTGGTAAAACTCCCATTCATTGACATGACTGCAACTCAGATTTCACGCAGATGAATTTTTTGTTTCTGTTCCCTACCACTGCTGGTAGGGATCTGTTCAGCAAGGCCCCCCCACACATGCTGGTAAAGGCACGATGGGATCTAATGTGTGATGCACATAATTGTGCCATCTGCCATGCCTGTGCACTCCTGCAGCAGTGGTCCTCGCTGCTTCGGGGGTCTCATGTACCCCCAGGGTGGAGAGATGGACAGGAATTGTACTGCGGGGACCCAACATCTGCAGCTATGGGACTCGGGGTCCCAGTCGCTGCGAGGTGCTGCCGGGACCCAGACTCTGGACTTGCTAGCTAGGGCTGTGAGCTCCCAGCAGTTGTGGGGCCAGCAGCCCGAGCTGGGCAAGGTGCACCCCTGCGGCTGGGGGCCTTGCCACCTGACGGGGCCAAAGGGGAGACCTTGCTGCACATGCAAATTGAAGCTGCTGCCTGTGCAAAAGTGCAACCAGCTATAAAGCTAGTACGCGTTTTCGAGGTCTAACTTAATAGCTGGAGTTTTTTATTGTGTGATCTGTACTTTGCACATGCAGCTGGCCTCAAGGTAATTGTGCAATTAACCTGTTAATTGCACCAGAGTTGTAGCAGGTAGAGGGGGCCCGAGAGAGAAAGCTGAAATCCGATTGTCTGGCCTCCAAGAGTTGTCACCTGCACAAAGGAAATAAATAAAACCAGATGGCATATGCACGATTTCATGAAGCTGTTGGTTATAGGAACCATAGGAGTTACTTGGAGCTGTGGCAGGTAGAATTGTTCAAACAGATTTTTCAAGTTGACAGCTTCTTTTGAAACTGGAACTATTACTATTTAATGTATTTGTGTTGCAAAATGAAAAGCTGATGCCTGCTCTAAAAAGCTTCCAACTTAATTTTAAAACAAGAGATAGACACAGGGAGCACAAAGAAACAATGGGACAGCATTATTTATATTACGGAAGTGCCAGAGGCTCAGCTCAGGAGCTGCTGTAGTTGCTAGACAAATATACATTGTAAAAAAGAAAGCCCTTATCCCAGGTCTAAGAAGCATCATGTGAATGGAAGCGTTCACATTTTGGGACCTAGATTAAAGTTCAGAATAAAAGGGGGCGAGGCAGATACAGGGCTGGGGCTAATAGGAAAAATAAATATGATCTCTGCCTACTTGTAACCAGGCATCCCTCTCCTTCCCTCTTGCACACATGCACTTTATCCATGTAAAGTCTGTAGCTTTATCCATGTAAAGTCTGGTGGGTTAACAAGGCTATGGTTCTCCTCTTCTTCCAGGATGAAAACTCTGCCTTTTGTCTATACGTTTGGGCTGCGTGAACAGTTTGCTCCAGCTTCTTCTTGTTGTTTGGATGGGAAAGTTGGGTAGATGGGGGTGTCGGCGCTGTGCAACTTTTCTCGTGTAGGCAAGCTGTGTGCAGAGGGAGCTCGCCCACTGTTGCAGACCCTCGGTGAAGTGGCTTCTCTGGGGTTTAAGAGCAGCAAGTTAATTTGAAACAAGGCAATTGGCCATGCTGGGCCCTCTCACACACCGGAGTAAATCTTGACTAATTCTGGGGGCTTCAATGGATTTATGATGGATTTCCAACACCATACCCAAGAGGGAAGCCTAGAATTTGGTCCAAGAGTTTTAAGTCTCTAAGTGAGATATTGGCTGGAGAAAAGAGGATAAAAATAAATATTTAAACTGGCATTAAATTAATCTCCCTGTATTATAATACATGTTACAGTTCCTCTGGATTCATCTTAATATTTTTGGCATGATTTTTCTATAGCTAGTTTCTTTGGCAAATGGCCGCTTGAGACATGCAATGCAATCCTTGCAGCTTGGCAGAGCAGAGGGGCGAGAGCACGTTCGCTCCCTGCTTGCAATGGGAACGTAGCATGTCTGTTCTCTGCCTCTTCCAAAAAGAGACAAAAGGGGCAAAAAGCATCCTGAGGACAGTGACAGAAGAGCTGAATTCCCAGGTCGTTCCCATCTCGGTCGTGTCAGCGTGTGCCAGTGCATATCTTACAGCTTTTCGTCCTTTATTTGCTAAAAGGATTGCAGGCGTTCTGGCTCGAGGAGCTTCCTCTCCATTAATGTGTGTTATATTCCCATGCTCCTCAGGAAGCTCTGAAATGCAAGTGTCGCTTTATCTCTTAAATGACTGGAAAAGTAAACGTTGCAACTAATGGGTTATTAACATTCGTGTTACAGGAGCAAATGGGATCGTGACTCGTGTGTGCCAAGTGCTGCACACGCACCTTGTAACAAGATTAGCTCCAAAAGCAATTGCCTGGCTGGGTCTTGCACTGGGAAACTCTTTGGCAAGCTGCTCTGTCGTGCGGGGCCCAGAGGCTCATCGCCCCCCTTTCAGAGAGACGTGGGATAGGACTGCACTGTGTCCCTTCCACCTCCGAGGTGGGACACCCCAACCACATCCCATCTCCCTCTCCTGTTCCTGCTCCCACGTGCCAGACTGGGACTGGAGCTCCTCGTCGCGTCATTTCTGGGCCTGGTATATGCAGGTGGGAGTGGAGGAGTGGGTGGTTTGGTGGACTTCCAAGGAGCCGGTTTCTCTGATGTTGGCTTTGGGTGATTGCGGGCTGTGGATTCCCAACACACCCCGAAATGAGGATGCCAGATTACCCCGGGGCTGGGACGTGGTCGGTAGGGATGATGCTGACCCCAGCGCTTCTGGCTGCCCAGGGGGACCCCAGGGGAGCGGTGCAGCTGCGCGCTGCCTTGTTCTTCATCTCTGGAAACCAGATCCCTGCAGGAGGCTGCACCCGGGGAGCGGCCTTTCATCTATTCTGTCCTTTCTGCCCTCAGCACTGCAAGGGAACGATCCCGGCCCTCCCGCGTTTTGTTCCTTTCTGCAGAAAAGCCTGTCGGGAAGACCACGAGAGTGGCCCTGGGAGGGGAATGGCTTGCTCTTCTCATTAGATGCTGCAGAAAAATACAACTCCAACTTCTTGGGTTAAAATGTCAAGTGGAAATAAGTATCCAGAAGCCTTTTCTATGCTTTAACTTTACTGCATTTTATTTGTAGACTGTAAGCAGCTGAGGATTGAAAGGCAGCACCCTGGATGTTTCAGCCAGCAGGGCCACCAAATCTTTCAGAGGGGAAACATTTAGATTAATAAAGGGTGTTCATGTGCTAAGGCAAGGGTCTCTCCCTAATTTCCAGGTCCAGAGTTTCTTTCTTCTTCCACTCTGACCCGTCTTCAGCTGATGATGTTTCCTGCTCCTCAGTGAGACGACAGACCAGCCTCACATGTACCACTCCGGGTTGGGCTGGGAAGTTACGCCTGGGGTTTGACGGGTGAACCCTGATGGACTGAAAAAGGAACAGATTTCTGTGTCCCACGGGGTGCTTTGCTGTCGTTGTCATTACTCCTGGACCAGACAGCTTGTGCAAAGACGCAGAGTCTCTGCACGCGGAAGTTGGCAAATGGTGGAGTGACAAGCCGAAGGAAAAAAAACCCAAGCATATGCTGCTCATTTCGATTGCGCGTCCAGTCCAGCTCGCGCCGCACCCTGTTACAAAGCTGGGCTTGGGAGATTGTGCATGCAGCACGAAAAGGTGGCCACCAATTTCTTGCTGAGTTGCATGCCAGCTCTTTCTAAATAGATGCAGCTGTTTGTGACAAACTACATTTGTTGGTGTGTCATGGAAAGTAAAGGTAAGTAGCGGTTGCATGTGCACTTTCCTGCCGTACACTGCATAATACCGGAATAGCAGTTATTCACACTTGTACTGAGTCACACATAATCAATAAACATTTGTTGGTACATGAGTGAGTGTACACTGGTACCTGCTTACTGCTAATTAAACTTCATTAGTGATTAGTTTGTCTTTAGAAGGAAAACCGCCCATAATTAAAGGCTAGCGTACTACGTGGTATCCCATTTTCCCTTTCCCGAACTTGAATTCTAACAGGACGATTAGTCTGCAGTGCATTTGTCTGTATTTAAATGTAACTACATTTCCTTGAAAAGACCATCTGTTCATAAAGACCATCTTTTTCATGCTCCCAGCAGTAAACTTTAGAGAGTGGTAGAATTAGCAAAGGACTGTATTTAAATGAAAATATATGTGGAGTGAGCCTAGGTAAAGCTGTTCCATACGCTCTCAAGTGATGCTGTGCAGCAAAGATTGTAATTATCTCCTGGCTTTTCTTTTATAGTAATTGTTGTATACTCTAAATTCTGCCACCTTAAACTGAGTCATTTTGTATTTTCTACCTATAACAAGCTAGCATCTGAATGAAGTGAACCGAGTGCCACATTTCTTGAGTAATGAATGTGGTAAAGCTTTTTACAGCGCCTTGTTTTTAGTTTGCACAAATGAGGCACTTCCCATTCCCACTTTACTTGCCATGCTCATGAATACTCGCCCTACCAGCGTACCAGCTGACGGGCCAGAGTCCAGGTGAAGCCAAGTAGTGCTTTGCTCCAGGAGAGGTCAGATTGCATCTGTGGGCAAGGCACTGCTCGAAGGATGAGCAGCAGGCTGCAGACCAGCGTGAAGGATATGCTGGCTACCTTTGACTAATCAGCTCTCTCTTCCATTTTAAGCTCTGTGTATTAATGGAAGCAGCACGCGGAAGTGAACACCAAAGAAAACGAACTTGTCACCTTCAAGAAAGAGCCAAGAGAAACAGGCGTGCCCCCAGGGAGCTTAGCAATACAGAGGACGTGCACAGGTGATGGTCTTGTCATGCACCAAGCAGATTCATGCAGATTCTGCAAATACGGCCCTGCAAAAACATAGATGTGGCAACAGGTAGCAAGCAGGATCAGGTGCTAAGCAGAATTAAGACAAGGGGATGACTGTTAATTCCTAGCAATTCGTACGATAAACATATTTTAATTGAATGGTTTATTGGTTGTACCCGCCAATGTCTGAGCACCAGGCTTTATTAGAAACCTAAGCAAAACACAAAATAATTGCAGCTGCCGATAATGAATTGAATGAGCTTTACGGCACTCGGAATATGATGATTTTCTGGTTTTCCTCAGTGATGGAGAGACGATTGCAAAAGAATCTCATCATTAGCTAATAGCTCCTCCATGGGCTGCAAAACCAGTGTCCGACTGTAGGGTAACTCCCCGGGCAGTGGGTGTATGCAGTCCTCTCGGAGAAGTACATTGCTGTGCATCAGGCATAAACAAGTCACTTTTGCACCGCAGGCTTAAGTGACAGCTCCGTACTCTGGGAGTTATCAAGGCTTCAATATCAACGTGACCTACTGTATGCTCTTATCAGAAGCATATGCATCTCCCCTGTGATAAAATATTCCTGTATGCCAGCGAGCCTGCCGAACAGTATTGTTGTCTGTGCTCGCTGTATCCTATTCTCCAGGGGAGTTTATCCACAGAGGTGGATGAGGTATGAAAAAATGCAAAAACAAAAAAAGTTTCCATCTTGAGAGGAATATTTTTTTCCCCAGCAAGATCTAAAGGGGTTAATGAAATAAGGAGCCGGGAGAAATTATTCACCTGTCGGCTTTTAGCAGGGTCATGTGCTTACTGAGCCTTTGTGCTCCCTCTTCCCAGATATTCACCTGGGCAGGATTTAGTTTGCACAACGTTTTAGTGCCAGAGGGCTTGATCGAGGGCCCCGTGAAGTCAATGGAAAGGCTTCTGTTGTCTTCAGTAATCTCTGAACCAGACTCCAGCAGGAATGAGGTTAAATAATAATGCTGACGCACACAAAAAATCCCCATGGTACAAAATTTAGTTTTTTTGAAGGCACATAATACTCGAGTCAAACCACAAAAAAAACCCCTTCTGAAAACAGAATAAATGTGGATAGCTGCATACAGGGGCAGATTGGGGGGGGGGGGGACAGGGGGGCTATGTGCTTTGGTGCAGTTGCTGCTTTACTCAAAATTTAAGACCTCCAGCTTGGAGGGGTGGGGGGCAGCGGCATTTCTATTCAGACGGCACTGCGAGTCAAATGACTTCATGGTTCATTATCGTCTCTCTGATTCCTGCTAATCTCTCTCCACACCACAGGTGTTAACAGCTCTTTCTCCCTTTTCAGTTGGGCACATGAATGGCTGTTGGTCATAGTCACCAGACGATACCTGAACTGTCCTCGCTATGCTGTCCGAGGGACCGTCTCTGTTTCTATCATTTTTTCAATAAGTCGATATTTTCCTTTTGGATCTTCAGCAGTTTTGAGGCATTCTCTCTCTGTGATTGGATCGATGAGCGGCATGTCATAACGAATGTGGCAGCAGACTTGGTAGCATCCTCGTTGCTATTTGTTAAACAGCTGAAACTGTTAACGCGTTTAGATTTGCTAGGGGCCCTCATCCTACTGGAAACAAGGCTGCAAGCCATTCACTTGGCATTAATACAAGGGTCTTATCATTAAACAATCAAAACGAGGTGCAGTGGGTGTATTTAGATTTTAATTGATAATTTAAAAGAAAAGGATTCCTGGCTCTTGAGAAGGATGAACGGTTTCAAAGCCTTGGCATGAGTTGGACAAGCGTTATCAAAGGGGCTGTGCTGCAGAAATTCATGCCCACAGTTGTTGTGCCTACAAGAACCCATTTCTCACTGTTCAGATGATCTGGGGATTGTCTGTAGAGGCACGGGAGTCCTTGAGTTATGTGGCTTGGCCAAGGGTTTCCGTGTTCAGACTCCCATAATGCCCCGTGCATCGTTCGCCATGTGCCAAGGGGCACCCTTCTGCTATCGGCGGTATAGGAGTGTTCACTGCGAAATGCAGCTCGTAAGCAACCTTCAGTCTAAATTGTTGTTCGTGGCCAATCTTCCTCGTGTCCGACATGGCTATAATTTGCATCCTTTTCTTGACGCGTGTTAGTTAGGAAGTCAAAGTCGCCGTGGAGTCAACTGGAGAGTCGGATGGCTGCTTGTTAGATGGGATCCTTCCCAGCTCCCCGTTTCCATCCTAGCAGCGAGGGCCGAGGGAAGGCTTTTCAAGCACGACCTCTCACCGTTTGCTGATTCCTCCCCAGTCGTTCACTCGCATAGATAGACATCATCTGTTTAACTGTTTTAAAAACTTCAGTTACTTAATTCCTCTTGCAACTAGAAACGCGATTCAGTCGCTGATTACTTCACACTTGGACTCTTGCAGCGCTCTTCTCAGGAGACTGCTTGTTTTCTCGGTCTGCCCTGAGCAAGCCACTCCAGTCTTGCTGCTCACTTATTTCCATGCTCCTCACACACTCCCTGTGTTATTTATTCAATGAGATTGTCTGCCCATTAAACTCGGGTTTATTTCCACATTCTGCCGCTGACTTTTAATATCCACAGGAAAATGGAAACGTACTACCTTTGTGCTCTGGTTTCGGTGCGTTTCCTGGCATGTTTGTTATGTTCACGTCACCATTGGTTGCTGGTCATGGCATCTTTTTTCATTTGTACCTTCCAACTATACAGATTTAGTACGTTCCCTTGCAAAATAGAAACAGGTACTTGTCGGGCTTATTGAAATGGATGCCTGTAACTGCTTGCAGTGTTTTAATTCTGTGGTGCTTGTGAATGTCACAGTATAAATGAATAAATTATAATAATTATTAAGTATTTGCTACTGGGAGGTACAACAGCACTTCTCAGAGAAAAAAGCCTCTGTGGCAGTGATGTACTAAGCCTAGGTTGCGCTTCTGGGTGGCTCTCACCATTTTGCTGGAAAGCAGCGCTGTGGGCTCAATCCTGGTCCACCTGCTAGGTGTTTAAGTCATACTTTGGACTTTGTTCGCAGGGCCCCAGAGCCGCCACTAGCAACATGCAGTAAAGCCTTGCCTACTCTCTCCCACTTCGGCATAACAGAAACCACACTGGGAGAAATGTCCCCCATTGCACACACCAGCTCAGGGTGGCCTTGAGTACGTGCCCCCAGTCTGTGTTCAAGGTCTCTATGACGGGATCCCTGGAGAAAGCACTGATGCACAAGCTAGGTGGGTCCTTCTCTTCTCCACCACTTTTTGTGGCTTAGTCTTCAGGCAGCGAGTCATTACAGGAGGTGCGATAACCGTCTTGCAGGGGCTCGAGCGAGCAGGATCAGGCTGCCCATAGCCTCGTAACTCCTCCGTGATACCGAGATGCTGGTCCAGCGGAGGTATTAAGGGATGCGTTCACTCCAGATCGCATGGTGGATTTTCATTGACGTCGCAGGAAGGAGGCACAAAGACATGGAGGGACTCGCCCAACGGTGCACAGGAGGTCTGTGGCAGAACGTGTGATTCGACTCGCATCTCAGCCCAGTGCTTTCACCCCCGGGGTACTCCTTCCAGCAGCTCGATGCAGAGCGGGAGTTACCATTACAAGACCCGTTTCAAATAAAGCTTCGTATAAAGTTAATCTACACGTACCACTTGTATAAATGGCTCCCTCCACCCAGACAAAGCTCACCTACGCCGTGTGCTCTCTGGGTAATTATTTTGTTGTTATTCAGAAAACTTTACCTGCAATAAACCAAAAACAAATCAATATGCTGCCAGTGCAGTCGTTATTAGACTCAGCATCTTAAAGCTAGCATGAAACCAACCACAGCATAAATCTGAAAGCAAAGAATTGGCTGCTGATATCCTAAATCAAATTAACGTGAGACGGAACCTACCACGGCACAAAGTCTTATTTATCAAGTCATGTTTTCAGTTAAATCTTATCACGTTGCATCATTTAATCATATTAAATAGCGAACACATCTTCTATCACTAGAAAGAACTCCAGGTTTCAAATTAAACAATTGGCAAATGGAACAATTAAATCAAAAGGAAAACTTGGATTCGTGACATCACTTTGTTATAACTGAAGGCCAAATAATAACTGAGACAGCCGCTCTCCTGGAGTACAGTGCACAAATTGAGAGCCTTCCCTTGGCCTCAGAGCTGGGTAAACTATTAGTAATTAGCATGCAAAACAGCCTGCATTGAAAGCCAGCAAGGGCTGCCAAGTGAAGCCCTCGCGAGGCGAGAAGGGGCAGAAGTAAGACTGTCCGTGCAACCCGGTGCATGCGCATTACGATACAGTCTTAATGATGTGGACCCCGCTGCCTTGAGGGCCCAGGGATGCTCACTGACAGAGGAGCTATTTATCCTTATCTGTTGTTCAGCACCGGGTCCCGGTCCTGATGTTTCAGCCAAACCCTTTACGTGCGTACAAAGTTGTCTTTTACCCTCAAGCTTTTCCGGGCTCTGGTTTTTTTGGCCGTTAATGGATGCTGCGAGGAGTGCGGGCTGCAGCGAGGAGGGGTTTGAGGCTGGTGTGCGGGAGGAGAGTTTTGTGCTTCGTGCCCTTCAAGGGGTTCGATTCTGCTGGGCGTCGAGGCAGACTGCTATTGCACCCTTTTGACTTGCAGGCCCAAAAGGACCACAAAAATCATCTGGCCTGGACCGCTGCGTAGCACAGGCCAGAGGATGTCTCGTAACTCCTGGCTGCACCAGGCCATCGCAGGTGGTGTCGGGGAAGCCGAGCTGCGGGTGCTGTCGTGGTGGAGACCCCCTGCCACGCATCGGTTTAGAAATGTGAACCAAATGCACTGCGAGGGGTCGTTTGGCTTGGCCTCACTTCCCTTGTGGGAGAGATGAGTTCGGTTCACACGCGACAAGGGGAAAAAATGGTCATTTCAGATGAGAACAGGATGATTTGGCCCTGGAGGAGCCGGCTGTTTTGCCCACTTCCCTTTCCATTTCGAAGGGCAGAAGGTGCATATTCATCGCTGCCTGGTGCACTGTGAGATGACTAAGGAAGGGACGCTTCTCCCATCGTGCTTGAAAAGCCTTGGGATGAAAGTATGTCGTTTAAGAACTCATTAGCCTGTCTTTCAAGTGCAGGCACTTTGGGGAATAATCATCTCTCTTCTGCTTTGCCTTTGAGTTGCCCGGTGTCATGTCTCTCATCCCAAGGTGCTGCTGCCTCCTGGAAGTTTTGATTGGATAAAATCCTTAGCTTTGAAATGCTAAATCCTTCAATTAGCTGGAGTTTGAATACTCAAGGCCAGACATTTCAAATTTGGGCACTTGAAGTCAACCGGAGCTGCAGGCATTTGTCACCTCTGAAAATCAAGGTGCCCCTTTAAGGTCCTGTATTTAGGTCCTGTAAGCACCTCTCTTTCAGCATTGTGGTTTAATAACAATCCTGGGGCTTTACTGGGGATAAGGCCTCCTTTCACGGTTCCCTCTCTCCTGTTTTGGGCCAGGTCACTTCCAGCAAAGGGCTGGGTGACGTTTAGCTGCTTTTGACGCAGCAGCGAAGACGCCGGCAGCCAGAAGGGGATATTGATCCTTCCCGAGAAGGATCCAAGAGTGAAGGATTTTGTCTTTCTGAGCTGAAGAGTTTCTAAAAATAAAACCATTCGGCGTCTCAAATGCCGTGGAGTCGTGGCTGGTGGGTGGGCCGTCACTAATGACCCTTGTTTGGCAAGTGCCTCGGACCTGAAAATGGGAAGTGTGGGTGGATGTGGAAATGGGACTTGAATGCTTCGCTTGGCCACTGATGTCTGGGAAGACTGGGCAGGGAGGAATCTCGTTGGCCTGTTCTTTAATGGAGCAAAATTCAGCCTTCAGATTTGAAAAGCCTGATTTCGGCACTGACACCGACATGCTTTAAAGGGCTCTGCCTTTCTGTGTGCCTCTCCATGCCTTTCTTCTAGATCTCCTTTCAGGAGTTAGCTCGGCAATGAATGGTCGTTCTGCTCTTCCCATCATTAAAATAACCACCCCAGGACAGCGCGTTTCCCTGGGGTCCCCAGGTTTCTTTTCAAATACATTTGCTGTCTGTCTGTCTGTCTGCTCTGCTTCCTTCCCTTGGAAGTAGCATCCGGGTCATTATTTACCCGGCTGAGTCCAGCAGAAACTGGAAGCAGACATTCCTAATGGTGAACCGACAGGCGTGGGAGCTGGTACGGGGACGTCTGTAAGCCTAAATCTAGTCTGACCCGTGCCTGGGAGGAAAGCCTCTTGCTGAAATTAGGTTCTCTTAATACTTGAGCAAGTTTTGATCTCAGTTTCTGTACAGGTTTATTCAGGTTTGAGCAGGAGTTACAAGTCTACTGATACCAGCCCTCTGGGGGCTCCAGAAATGATTGAAGCAATGAGGAAAAATCATCAAACCAAGAAGCGCGAGGCCGGGGCAGAGAGCTTTCTGGAGACCGTTCAAGCCACCTTTTGAGAGCACAGAAAAGTCTGGCAGAAGGTTTGAATCAATTTTGATTGCATCTAAACTGGCTCGTCTGTCCTCAACAGCACGTCCTGCCCTTTACGACAGAGCAGGGGAGGCTCAGGCCGCGTCCGACACCAGCACAGCTAACAGGTGCTTTTGAAGTTCACGACTGTCATTAAAGTTGGAGTGGAAAACTCCTTCAGCGATATAGCATTTTTAATATGGTGCTGGAGGCGCTGCACAATTGTACCTTCATTAGATATGCTGCACTTATGTGAATGTAGACATAGATCACAAGTTCTCCAATGTATCAGCCTGCCTAATTAGTTAAGCATGAGCTGTATGTTGCATAAATAAATAGCTCTCCGTCACTAAATGGCAGTGCGGCGCTGGGTTAGCTGGGTGTCAGGCAGCAGAGAGGAATTAATGTTAACACTTCTGTGGGTTTTTCCCTCTCAGGCTAGCAATGCTTTCAGTGTTGGTAAATGGAGTGAATTTATGAGCGAATCACCTACACTTTGGGTCCCTGTTCTGCATTTTTTTATGCACTGCTACCTTCTCCTGACCTCTGCAGCAGTTGAGGTCCTAAAACAGAACGGGGTAGATGGACTTTTTGTGGAGTTCGATACCAGATTGCAATAGGTCCAGAGTATCGGGGAAGTTCATGCTGGCAGTGAGGACAGAGCCTAGATCCTGCTTTGAAAACACAAGCCCTTTAGCATTCAAACTCCATCAGTGATTAGCAGTATAGGGCCTATGACACTCAGCTGCATGTCCATTTGACAGCAGTGTCTGATAAGTCAGCGGTCCCCGCGGTCGTAACCTCGTGCCCTAGGCTGGCGCAGGCCTGCTGCTCCACGCTCCTCCGAGCAGCCGCAGAGGTTTGTCCAAGCTCCCGGCTGCTGTTGAGTTGAAATCCGTGCGTGCCTGCTCCAGCCCTGCTCCGGGGTCTCGTTGAAGCAGCGCTGCGGAGGGTAGAGGCTGGTTTATAGTGATACCCTGCGCATCCCTCCCCTCCATCCTGGAAGCAGATGTCTCCTCTGGTTCTTGCACTCAGTGTTAAAAACAGGCCTCCAGTTCATCACCTTCCTTTACTTGTGTCCATCACCCAGGCCCTGCACTCCCACTTTCCCCGCCGCCACCCTTCCCAGTTCAGAGAGCCCTGTTTTCAGTGATTTGTTTTCATCAAGGTTACAGTGCAATAGCTTGGTTTTTGCATCTGCATCCCCCCTGGATGTGGTCTGGTCAGAGGCCAGGGGGTGGCAGCTGCCTCCAGGAGAGAGAGGAGGCTGGAGATGCTCAGTGCTTGCAGCACGCAGGATCAGGCTCCAAGCACGGCGCTGCCTCACGGACAGCGGGCTGGTTCCTGCACGGGCCTTATGTGATGGCTTCAACGGGGTGGCAGGACTGGTTCCCTAGGAGCAATTCGGCAGCACTCTGTGTTGCACCCACCAGAAGCAATCGGATCAGCTCGGTGCAAAGGATTAAGAGTAGCCAGATGCTGCCTTAATGGGTGAACATAAGGCTGAGCTGCAAACCTAGCCTTCTGGGAGAACAGGAAACCAGCTTAGCTCAGGTTCAGTTTTCAGGGTTAAGAAGCAGACTGTCTCCTAGCCTCAAGCCAGCCACACGTGGGAGCGGCGCAGAGGGAATGCACATGTGTTACGCCCACCTGATGCACATGCAGGACGCGTGCAGCTCAGCTGGTGGAAGCACAAGTGTCCGGATTTGAGCAGGCACAAACAGGGGCTGCTAATGAATATCTGGAGGTCAGTAATGCTCCCTCTGGGGCCCGTGCTCACCTTGGGCAGTGAAGAACAGCTGCTGCAGGCCTGTGCTTTCCCTTCAGCCTGCCTGCCCGGGGTTGGGAAGGAGCAGGAAGGGGTTAGGAGAGTGGAAGTGCAGTCGGTAAAGACGTGGTCATCCCGGCAATGGGCTGGGGCTCGCACCAGAGCACGCGCGTTGCAGCAGGTGCTAGCCTAGCAAAGCTTCCTTCTCCAGCCCCTGAAGCAAGAGGAAGCGGGGTGGTGGGTGGTGGGTGTGGGATCGGCGTCACCGCCTGTGCCTGGGACGTGCTGCCGCTTGCTCCAGGCTTGGGCGATGCTGTGAACCCCTTTCCTTACCAGTGAGTGAAGATTTCCCAGCTTTCGGAAAGTAGCATTTTGTTCTGCTGTTTTCTTCTGCGCACGCTTTCTTCTAGAAGTGTGTATTTGTGCGTGCCTGCGTATGGCGTACAGTGCATGAATAACAGAGAAGGATGAGGCTTTGGACAGCCTCCTGGTTTTTATAAAGCTACCGCTTCTGCAAAAGCCTGTAACACTTCTGTGGTGCCCTGTGTATACCCGTATTTGATATTTTTCCATTCCTCGGGCACTTTTTGCGTTCGCAAGGTGTTTGGCCACAAACATGGAAGACGGTGCTCAACAACACCCAGCCAGCTGCACAGATTTTGTACACTTTAATTAAGTTGTAGGGCTTCAAATGAATTTGGCTGGCGTTTGCGCTGTTCCCGTGCCCTGTACTCTGTTCCAGCGTGGATGTTAAATCGTGCAGAAATGGAGCGTGACCTAACTTCCATGTCAGTTGATCTGGCAGTGGCTGTTTTTGTGTAACTAATTTAAAAAGATTGATTGTTGGTTAATTACATTAATGAACTGAACCAACATGGGCACAGACCATAGCTCAGCAGTCTTCTAAACAGTCATTAAGACTAGACATCTATCTTTTCACCTGCTTGTACAGCCTCCTGGTGGGAGGCGTAGTGTACAAAATGTTAATTCTGAAGGTTAAATGGCTTAGGGACGCAATCATCGACTGCCCACCTTTACGTCCCTGCCGCCCATATGGCGGGGAGAGTCGCGAGCAGAGCGCGTTTGGACTAAATGCCTGTTGACAGGTCTCCAGTACGGCAAGTCTGGCCGTCTCAGCTGGAAACCTGGCAAGCTGTAGCGCAAACGAGAAATCTGCTCATGTTCTAGGGTTTAAGGACTTCTCAGACTTAAATGATTTTGAAATAACTCCTCTCCCAATTATGGGTGCTCACGTGGATCAAAGTGAAAGTGAGTTAGTAGACCTCTCCTGCAAAGCACACCCTTCCTTGCAAGTCATGAATGTGAAGAACAGAGATAAATTTCAGCAATTAAAATTGCAAGCAGCAACAGATGAGGACTTGTTTTAGCAAATAACTCGTGAATGAGGTCACTCCCCAAACTGGTGGTGGTTTGAGATTATTGCCGTAGTACAAGGAGGCCTAAACTGGGCCAGAGGCCCTTGTGTTGCGTGCTGCGCAAACATGTAATGCAGTACGCTTCTTGCCACAGAGGATTTAGAGCCTGATAGAATGAAAAGAGAAAGAAAAATGATCATGGAAAAGCTCTAATAGCAGGCTTTGATTTTGAAATACTGTCTGGTGAAGAGATCTGGGTGACTTACGTCTCTTTTGAAAATCTGATGAGAATAGACGAATTTGGAGGGTGACATTTTTCATAATTGGTATGGCATCTTTTGACCTCCTCTGTTAGATCATTTCTTAAGTTTTTGAAAGACCCAGTTCTTCCGCACTCAAGTTCATGGGGATTTTGCTGTTGACTTGAAAGAAGTAGGAGCAGGGCCAGATATGAAGCAAGTGCAGCAGGAACCGATGCCCAGTTGCAAAAGTAGCCAGGATCCTAAGTCCATTTCCACAGGCAACGCGTGAGGGTCCAAGAGCATCCTACAGCATTCATTGACTTATTGCTACTATATAGAAATGTCAGCAGCTAAATTGGCGCCCACACCTGAGCTAGCCTGAGTGAGGAGGGCGTGTGGACACCCAGCAGGACTAAAATCGAGGTCTGTCAAAGGGCGGATGAGCTCCCTGCGAGCCAACAGCTATCCATAGCTGGAGAGGAGATGGGCACCACCAGGTCACTTTGCCCAAAGAATTGCCACTAATGCAAAGCAACTCAACTAACCTCCTACCAGATCGGCCAAGGCCTGGGTCTGCAGTGACCACGTTGGAGTGGAGGAAGGTTGTTACAGCATCTCGGGTACCCCAGTGGTTGCTGCGGCTTTGGGACCCACTTGACTTGACTTGACTTGAACGTTAATATATAGATCTGAAGATATCTGAGGAGGCCTTGGCTTCTCCCTGGCAAACAGCCCATAGAGACCTAATATTGGTCCAGATACCAGGCTGTTCTGCACGGTCATCTATGCAAAGTAAGAGGTAGTCCAAGCCCTTCTGAAAGGCCAGGTGCAGCCCCTGTGAAGCTTACTGATTTGCTTGAGGTTAAGCCTGTGGGTTGTCCCGTTGACCGCGCTGGTGACTGCGCCTAGGTTTGAAGTGGTGGGTATGCGACAAGGCTGGGCCTGGGCCTGGGCTGATACTAGGAGAACATCTTCTTGGAGGAAGAGGTGTTACGAAACGACAGATATGCAAATTGCTTTAAATGATGGTTTTATCCAGGATCTTCCATTTCAAACTCATTGAAAGACGGAGACCGAGGCTGCAGGAAGGGAAATCTGAAAAGGAAAGTACACGGAAACTTTAAAGAATTTCTGATCAAGTGAAATTCTGTTTCTGTTGAATGTTTTATTTTGTTCCAGTCGCATAAATTGCCGTCTTTGAAATACTAAAAATCCTACAATCAGCTTTTTATAGCCAAAAATAATTTACATTTAAAAGATTTCACTGAAGCAGCTAAAGTGCAGGGATGAATGTGCACATTCGGCAATAAAACAGAAAAACAGACCTACATTTAGGGACCCGGCGCTGCTTTGTGTAGTTTTTATATTATAAATAACTAAATGGAGGTGTCTGCACGCTGCACACGGGCACAGGGATATTTACTAGCTCTTAGGAAATGCAGCTCTTAAAGCTGTAGAATGACTCATTACTGACACGAAGCCGAGGAAATCTGTGCGAACAGACTGATTGATCATGTGATGAGAGATGCAATGTGGCTTGAATGTATTTCATCATCTACACGAAGTTGTGGGGTCTCCTTACTATCATTGAAAAGCCTTATATTCTCCTGCTGGTCTCACTTCCCACTGTAACTAGACCTGAATAATATGTCATTCTCCTGGAAACCCTGTCATCCTGGTTAAAAGGTAATAACCGTGCACATTAGAAATGAATATTGCCCCCAAAATGAGTCATTGCCATCTAAATAGTGTATCTCCCTACCTCTGAGCTCCCTCCCAATAGAGGATGAACTACGGTATGAGATCTGTTGTAGACGCTCTCATTACCTGCTGGTACCAACAAGGAGTATTTCAGTTTTATGCCCGTCTCCAGTGTACCTGTCCACGCGCAGAGAGCACTTTCCTTTGTGCATCATTAGTAATTCTCTAGGGATTTGCAAGTTCTCTGAAGTCCAGCAAAATTCTTTCGCTCTCACCTTCAGTATCAAGTTCGGCTGTTTAATTAAAGTCAGTAGTAAAACTCGTATGAGCTTCAGTGAAACTAGGACCAGACCCGGATATTAATTATGGAGATGTATGAATTAGATTAAGGGTTAAACTGCATGCGACTCTGCAGCCCACAGCAGGGCTGTTTCTCATCCGCTCCTCGGCTCCGCGCTCTGCGGTCCTGGAGCCTCCTGAACCTCCATGTTTACAAGATTTTGGGGAGCTCTGAGATCCAGTTCGTTAGCACTGTAAAATAAGTAAGTGCTTTCTCACCCTTCATGTCTGACCTTTGAGAGGTCTCCCATCTTTTCCATTCAAACCATGGCTCCAAAGTGAAAACACAGCAATAATGCACTGGACCAGTGAGATAATTAGTGAGCGCATTCAACGTAATTACTGTGTTAGCATCTCTAGGGGGACATGAAAGCTCACGCTGTCCCTTTAACAGGACAATTTGATAATCCTCTTAATGTTTTCTCTTTTGGCTGATAATATTTCACAGAAATTTTACTTTGTAAAATATTCCTAAAGGGAAGCTTAAGCAGTAACGCGCAGATTATGGAAATGGCTCTCATTAACTATAGGAAGAGACTTCACCACAGCCATGAACTGCTTCGAAACATGTAACCCCTATTAGGAGTTCCATTTAAATGTTTATTCACAGAGCTGTAAATGTTTATTATAATGTATTTTATTGAAACATAAATTAAGGAACTGTAATTATGGGTATAGCAAGTGTTAAAACAATGTGCATTCATCAAGGCATAAGTAAAGACAAGAGAGGGGAGAAGCAGCGGCTGTTTCATTTGCATCTGAATGCGGCACTCCAGATCCCGGCGTGAGGATGGGGTGATCCTGCACCCTTAGGGGAGGAAAGATCGTCTTTGGTTAAGGCCCAGGTCTGCAAGCCAGGACTGGGCCAAGAACCATTCCCAAATCTGCTTCTGACTCCCTCTGTGACCTTGGAGAGCACTTTCACCAGTCTGTGCTTTAGCACCATCATCTGTAGATAGAAATGGGGCTGTGAGGTCTGAAACCCACGGGGGTTTGCCCCAGTCTTTGGGCTCTCGAGGCAGAAGATACTGCGGAGTAGTAACAGCCTTTCTCGTGCTCTCCAGGACCGTGGGTGCAGCATGGCAGTGACCTTGTGCACTGCAGCGTGCATCAGCACTGCACCAGGGTGCAAGAGGCCGATGGGGCAGAGCAAGAAAGGAACAGACACCAAGGCTTAGGTGCAGCTCTGATGTCCTCTGGGGGCGGGGAGCACACCGGCATGCAGAAATGGGAAATCTTCAGCTGCTGGCCTCATTCACTTAGAGGCCACTGTCTCTGTTTTCTGCCTGTATGCATGGCAGGGCGGGTCTGTTAAAGTGAATTAGGCCAAATTCTTCCGTCCTGCCTCACAGCACTGCGCTAAGAGGACTTGAGCCTGCATCAGGAGTGAGGTTTTCCACCTGCTCACGAGAAAAGCCCCAATTAGAGGAGTTCCCATTGCATTTCACTCGTGTTTAGAGCACCAGCTTCCTTGGTCGTCCAGACCCCGACACCTCGGATAGTGATAGAGCCGCTCCCGGGGCACGCAAGGTGTGCGGAGGTGGCAAGTCGGACAGCAAGGCTAGTCCAGAGAGAAGCAGCGGCGGTCCTGGGGGCTTGCACCCATCTTGCAGAGCTGTTGCTCCACTGACTTCAACCGTGTTACTCCCCGCTGCAGATCCCTGCCCCGGCGCTTCTGCAGTGAGTGGGGACGGGCCCGAGCCGCCCCCTTCACTTTCATTCGTTGCCCCTCAGCAGGTGCCTCGTGGGACTCGTACAAATCCTGCCTTCCACGGCCCCACCGAAGTGAGGGACGCTGGCGCGCCAGCTAATTAGCATGATGCCAGGTCTCTTGATTTTTGGCAGCTCTCCAGCAAACACTACAATTACCCTCTGCAGTGCAAATTTAAACTTCGGCTCTCAGGTGGATTTAAAATTGTGGCAGCATGTTTTTCTTTCCCGTTACCATGAGGATAAGACCATAGCTCTCTGCGAGTGTCCATCCACAGTGCACCTCTAACAACTTCAAAGTCATTAGCAGATAAGTTTTTTATCGAGGATACTGAATCTGAGTTCCTGCATACACTAATGGGGCTTCTTTCTGGGGACGTGTCCGTTTCGGTGAGTTTCCCATCTCAAAGTCTCCGTATTGTCATAACATCATATTTTGAGATTTTTAAAAGCAAAGCTGTGGGATGGCATGTGTGTGTGCGTGTCCGTGTACATGTGCACGCATGTGTGTGTGCATGCACACATTGAAAACTGCTACTTGGCTTGTAATATAACATATCATTTTTAAAAAGGTCCAAAGGTCAAAATTGAAAATTAACGAAATGATTTGGCCAATCCAATCAGAATTTTAATTTTCCATTTTGGGGTTTGTGAATATTTTAAAGATTTCAACTTCTTGTCTCATTCCAGGGCAAGGAAAACTTAACAAAAATTCTGAAAGGATGAAAAAACTTATTTCCCAGCTAGCCCTACATAGCAGGAGCTGAGTGCTGTGGATTGTGCCCTAAAATAGGTTTTCAGTAAAAAACAGCAACTTTATTGAACCTACTGACCCGTACATAATTCTGCGTAGTTTTTATGGGACGGTAGAGGGGGTTCTTCCTGTTAGCAGGCTGCATATACACAAACATATCTCTTTTATAGAATACCCCCGTAACAGGGATAATCAAGTAGTTAATCAAGAATAACAAATGGGTGCTCCACGGAAGACCAATTTAGAGAGGACAAAATTGCCCTATTTTTCATGTTCCTATCTAACTCTAACATTTGGTACTCTTTATCATTCACATACAGCTTTACTTGGAAAATTGGTATTATTTTGGAGAGTTTGCAGTTAAATCTTATAGTTAAAAACAGTATTAGTTTTCTTCTGGTCTTTAAAATGGACAACGTATCTCCCAAATGGTCCAGAATGGACAGAGACTAAAAGGTGCTGTCAGCAAGCCTCATCTTCCTCCCTCACCCTTTGATTATGACTGAAAACTTGGGCCAGAGGTCGTAGAACAAAGTTGAATGAGGAGGAACACGCCTTATCCCGATCTGCACCTTTATCGGGCAGGAAATCTTTCCTGCCTATCACAATCTAGGGTGAGGTGGCCCTTAGACTAAGCACCTGGGAAGGAAAAGAGTGATCTGAGCTAAAGGGACTTTTGGTGAAGGAAAATAAAGGGTGTACGTTGGCAGTGAATTCCTTCGTCTTGGTAGTGGTCCAGCTCAGCAAAGAGGCAGTACAGACCTGCCCCTGGTCTCACATCATTCACAATGGGGTGACATTAGGGAGGGCTGAGACTAGTCTCATCTTCAATTCATTGATGAAATTCCTTTCAATTATATATGGCATTTTGAGCCCCTGTGTATCCATTGACACTTTGACAGCTAGCTAGCACAAGGGCAATACATGCTTATGACCGTGACAAGAGGCTTCCGTGTGTGCGTGGTTATGACAAAACTCACACGAATTGGATGATTCTCTCCAATAAATGGCTGAGCTAGCATTTTTGCAGTCTTCAGTGCTTTTGTAGGAATGCCATTTCCAAAGACATGTGTACCCTTGCCAGGTTTCAGGGTTAGAGAGGTTTTTCCCCTCCTCTGTGACCAAGGCATTTCACCACTTCCAAAGTCACTCCAAAAATTATGTGTAGTTTTGAGCCCAAGAGTTGCTTATTGAGACATGGGCACTGGAGAGGGCGTGTGCTTGCTGGATCTCATCAGTTCCCTCCAGTTTAGACTTGTTTCCTACAGGTTCGTTCCCCATTCTTTGTCCATTACGGGTTCAAAAACCACGTTTGATGTTGCCACTTCAAAGGGACTTCTTTTAAGAAACCTTTTTGGGGCCAACACAGCTCATCTTTAGGGAATTACCGTTTATTAGAAAGTTGTCCTATTGTAGCAGCACTGAAAATATAGAAGGTGCTGAAGTCCCTGCCCTACAGAGTTTATGGTCTAAAGGACCTTGGTGTACAAAGACCATGTACCATCCAGTCATAACATGTCATTGCAAAGCGCATGTTGAGGATGATGCCTATAACTGGCATACAGATGCCTTACAAACATGCCCTGGCTTCTTGATCAAAATCTGGGAGAAAAGCAAACGGTAGCTCAGCCCAGTAAGTGATACCTGCCTGGGCTTGTATTTCTCTGTCCTGATGTTGGTAACATTGATTGTTCTGTTAGTGATTGTCGTTGTGTTTTGGTTTTGTAGCTTATTATTCAAAAGAAGGGTTTTTCAAAGAAAGTCAAGCGTGATGGGAAGCCACTCAGGGGAGTTTCATGGTGATATCAATCTCGCTCCAAATGGGAAGATACCTGCAAGCCACACATCTGCAATTAGCAGTAGAGAAAGAGCAGGGAACTCCAGAGACAGACTGACTTTCCCGGTCCCGAGGGTACGCTGTGGCACATGCATTACTCTACAGGGGAGGCTGACACCCTACCTCCCCACATTGCATTCATTTTGTGAATTCAGGTTCAACCTCACCCTTGGAGGGCTGTCAGTCTGTTATTCTCCAACTACAGCTCAATTCACTGGGAGATAATACAGTGGCACTAATAAGAGCTTCTGGGCAACATTTTTCAGACAAATTGTTTGTTGGCTGAAAAATACAGTTTGGGGTCAACCAAAACTGGAACAGAGGAAAAAATGTGAAAAGTCAAGACCTTCCATTTCAACCTTTTTATGAAATGTTCTGATTGTGCACCTCTTAGCAATGGTTTGAGACCCAATTTGCCTAAATCTAATGGATTATTTTTAAGGGGAATAATAGTAGTAAAAATGTTTTGTTCCAGGTTGAATAGCACATTTCAGTCAATGAGAAACAATGGGAGCCATGATTTGGGCTTTTATTTTGCCTAGAAAACAAAGAAAACATTTTTTTTTTTTTTGGCATGAGCTGCAATTATTTGCAAAAGTGATGTTATATGCATCTGTTGTTAGTTTGGATTGGTCATGGGAGAGAGGAGCAAGTCCATAAGGCAAGGCAAGCAAAATGCCAGTCTTTGGAAAGGGGAAAAAGGAGGGTCCAGGGAATTTCCGCCTGATTCTGATTCCAAGACATCCAAGCACCTGTTGGACCAAAAGATTATCACTGGGTCCAACATAGGTTTGTTAGGACCAATCATGCTAAAGAAACCTGATTTTCCTCTTTGATAGGATAACTAGATTGTTGGACAAATAGTATGCAGCAGATATGAGATATCTTGATTTCAGTCAGGCTTTCAACATGGTGCCAAACCAGGTAGCTCAGGGACCAGATACAACTTAACTGCACTAGCTCACGGCACAGACAGAAGTGACAGTTTTTGCCCAATTTGCCCCCTGAAAGTGCTCTACAGCCCTGACCAAACATAAGTGCACGGCTGCAGAGTGCTTTAAAAGTGCCTGATCCTCATTACATGAGGGTTCAGGTGAAAGTGCTCCAAAGTGGAGCACCCTCAGTAACTTCTTTCTGCATGGCCCAGCACTGCTGCCAGCACTGTTTTCAAAATGGGAGGGAGGAAGGGAGCAGAGGGAGCTCATTCTGGGGGTTGCCCAGCCAGCGCTGGAGGGTGGGACAGGTGGACTGGAGCCCCCCAAGGTGGAGGACTCCAATCCAGTCCACCCCCTCCACTTCAGCATAGCTAGGAAAACCTCTCATCCTGGACTGGCGCTGAATTGGAGTTCAATCTCCCACCCTCCTGACCCAACAGCTAATGTCTGTGGGGTCAAGAGGTTTGGTCTAACTCATGGTGCTTTCTGTGAAGTGCCATGAGTTAGACCCAGAGCTGCACTTCTGTCTGTGCCTTCAGTGCCCCAGACAAGCTGTCTTACCCTGCCAAAAAGCTTCTTTGCAGCTAGCATGGGTATCTCTGCAGTTTGCAGTGCAGACATAACCCTTGGTCCCAATCCAGCAAAGCACTAAACCATGTTTTCAGTCCATGAGCCGCCCCATTAAACTCCATCCCCCCATTGAGCCAATTCACATTGCTTAAAGTGGGGGCTGTGTTTATGTGCCTTGCTGGTTTGAGGCTTTAGTGAAAGCAAAAACAAATTAAGAACAAATAAATGAATAGAAACAGAGCTCCCCAAATCCCTGAAGGCTGTTAAACCGGAAGGCAATTAGAGAAGACTTGCGGTCCCCTACCCCAGATGTTTCTCGCCACATGGTACTCATAGCTCCACGCAGCTATTTTTTGCTTGATTTTCTCAGTAAAGCAGAAAAGAGGGAAACCACTTCAGATGTAATTGCTTCTTGCTGCTCCTGCTCAGCTCTGTTACACAAACAGTAGGGAGAATTCGGATTCTCCTGTATCTTCTCTTTAAAAACTATCTGGGATATTTGCAATCCAACAGCTGCTTTCTTAATTGATTGTAGTTACCTCATCCAAAGAAATACCCATTAGCTTTTGGCTAGGGTAGATTGATTTTGTTACGCAACATTGTGTTCTATAAAATACAAAAAACCCTAATGCAAATAGTAAAGGTGAATAAACCATGAAAGTGTCCTCACTGCTTCAAAGGGGCCCATATGCTGGCATAAACATTGGGGTTTGTTAAACATTTGGCAAGTCTTTTGTGCTTCTCCTGTTTCATTCTGATCACAGATGGCCATCCTGGGCAGGGGCTCACATTAGGAAATATTAGCTACCGTGCAAGTCATTTTGCATTGTATCTTCCTCCCCTTTGAAGCCCTATGCCCCAATCCGAAGCCCATTAAAATCAATCGGAGCCTTTCCACTGACTAAATAGGCTTCAAATGCAGTGTCTGTTCTCTACCTGAATCTCTCAAACTGCTGATCACATGCATAATGCCTTTCCCGTGTCTATCGTGGGAAACTGTGTGACGCGGGGATGTGAACAGCTATTAGAAGTAGGTCTGTTTAACTTTCTCTTCACCTGCAGCTAGCAACATGATGTCTGGCTACGTACAACCACCTGAAATGCATCAAAGTCTGCATTTGTCAGGTAAATATCAAGAGCTACTTGTCTCAAGGAAAGAAAGTGAATGGCAGGTTATTTATGGCACATTTAACATCCAAGGAAAACCACAAACACCTTCTATCTCAGTGAAACTGGCAGGGTCCATAGCTCTCTTTTAATCGCCATTCTTTTATCCTTCTTGAAAAATCCCTAATTTTCCAAATGTAAAATTTAAGACCCAGTGGTACCAAAGAGCTTCTTTAAACTTGCCTTGTGGTTTTGAGCAATACATCATGAAAGCAATGATGCTCAGATGATGCATTGCACTAATACATCATAAGAGCACTATCGCTCTCATGATGTATTAGTATAATACCCTATCAGAACACTATCATTGATGTATTACTCAAAAACACTGTTTTAACCCCCCAAAAGCATTCTGAACACTACTCTATATTTACTGAAAGCAATGGATAACTGTAACAGCGAACAATAGAGTATTACTCAGTTGGCTGCAGGGCAAACTAGGGAAAGAGAGAGATGTTTCAGAATACTTCATGAACTGAGACTTTTTTATGTTTTCTCTTTATTCCAGTAAGCAAATGCTTTGTGTGAACTGAAGCTAGCTCCATCTAGCAGGCTTTGCATTTCCTTGCAAATGAGCAAACTGTTTTTCCTTTTTTTTTATTTGGGGTTTCATTATACACTTGAGCTGCATCTCCTGAAAATTTCCATGAGGTTCATGCGTTTGGGTTGATTTGCAGCTTCTGAAGTTGTACCAAGTGTAAAATATGTAGTGGTCTTTTCTTAAAGCCCATGGGACTCCTCCTGATTCACCTCTTCCTACCTCTGGTATCTAGGCACCAACTACACGTGTTCAAAACCAGCATAATTCTCTCTTAACGAGCATCGCCTGCTCCTTCTCTCTACCAATGCACTGTTTTTCTGAGGAATTTTTCTGGTAGACTCTTTCTGAAGAGTGGGAGGGAAAAATAAATGAAAAACACCTTGCTACTTTGCAGCTAACTTTGCTGCAGAAAAGCCTACAAAGATAGATGAGTTTTGCCCCATGCTCTCAATGTGGCATGTCTTTGGGCACAGCCATACACAGAAAAAGGCCCTCCAGTGGGATTGTCTGCATTTGACTCCTGCCTTTGACTGTTTTGGGGTTGCATGAGTTTCCCTGGGTTGGATTTATCTGTGGTGTAAGTCTGCTGGAGTCAGTGGGGTTAGATCAAGGATGAGCATGGGTCAGGTGGGGGAAACGACTTGGTGAAAGCCATGCCATGCACGAAGGACAGTGTTAGAACTCGTCGGCATCCTTTCGTCTACAAGAGATGGTGGATATTGCAGCCTGTGATGGAGATGCCTGGTTTGCAGCGTCTCATGTGGATGAAGAGTCCAATCTGAGATTTGCATGATCTGTGGCAGTGGTTGCAAGTGCATGCATCATGCTTGGGTGGTTCGGGAGCTGCTTGCTTCCTACGGACTCTTTTCTCTTCAAGCGGTTCGAGCCAGTTCCTGTCATGGATGTCAATGCCCTGGTTGAGACGACGATGCCATCTGTTACAATCGCTTGCCAAAGTTTCCAACTGGTCAGGATCAATTCCAAATGTCATCGCATCTTGCTTACATGCGTCTTTGTAGTGAAGGATGTCCTGTTGTTCTTGTTCCCTCCCTGTCTAGCATGTCCTTGGGTATACATCCACCTTCCAGTCTGCTCAGATGGCCAAGCCAGCGCTGTTGGCTCTGTTCAAGTAGGGCTGCCACACTTGGTCCGTTGGCCTTTTGAAGAACCTCTGCACTGGTAACTTTATTGAAGCTGGTCACTGTGGAGTCCAGGTAGCTGAACTTTTGGACTACTGCGAGCTGGTTTTGGCATGGACCGTGGTAGAGTTACATGAGAAAAGAACATGGTCATGTGAAAGCCTCCTCCACTGCATGAGGATGATGTCCTTAGCTGTCCACCTGGCAGGAGGAGAGGGGGAGCATTAGTTAAAGCCTGGACAGAGCTTGAGCGATGTAAAGTATTATATAGATGCTTAATAGTACAAGGCTATGATGTAACTTCTAATATGGTGGTTAGATACTGCCTTGCACTAGAGTTACTGATGAGAGGGAGCGTGTGTGTAACTTTTACTACTGTGGTCAGAGCTACGTGGCTTGCTGCAGCTGAACACACGCACACACGTATCCTTTCCTTTTTTCCTCCTTCTTCTTTTCCTTCTTCCAAAGGCATATTGGAGCTTTGGGACTTCATTATCCAATTGTTTGCCCCAGTAATGTGAGGATCTTTGTTTGGTTTCATGGGTAAGTCTAGAGCCAGCTGGCAAAAGTGTTTTCCCTGCCTTAGGAACTTCTCTCAATTAGGCTGATGGAAAACTGGCACGTGTTCATCTGAGCACAACAGCTCAAAAGCCGAGTTGTGCTTCAGGAGTCTCCTGCTTGTTCACTCGTTCACGCAGAAGCTTCCCCAGGGCTGGTGGCAACATAAAGCCCCTTCCCCTCTCCCACCCTGGTGCAAAAAGGACCAGTCTCAGCATCACGTATTGGAGATGGCTAACCTCACAGCACCCCAGAAGAGGTTGGTGCCTGTGAAGAAAGGCGGCGTTCTTGTTGATGGTGACAGGGTCCTGCTGTGCACACTTCAGGGTGTGATCCCGCCTCTGCTGAGGACAGTGGGAACCTTCCCATTGACTTCAGTGGGTGTTGTGTCCAACTGTTTATTTCCACCCGCTCTCTGATGGGCTGTTGTTGACTCTGACATCCTCGACTGTATAGTCCCTGTGGTCCGTAAGTGCTGTGTCCACCTTGGGCTGGTCCCCAATGGGTTTCATATCACCAGAGCTTTCCACCCAGGCTTGTATCCGCAGAATCCTTGGGTGGGTTTGGTCCATTAAGTTCAGATACCACTGAACTGGGAAACGTTCCAAAAGCAAGACTTGGAAGTGCCTTTTTAGGCTTGTTGAATACACCCCGTTAGGCATGCCATCCATCCCTTTGTGTCTTGCCTCTGATACGGTATGTGTGCAGTACGCCAGTGGGGTCTGAGGACAATTTCATTTATCCCATCCTCATCTCAGCCTTTTGCCAACCCGACATTGTGCAACCCCATCCATGAAACAAACCCCCTGTTGCTTACACCTGCTGTCTGCCTACCTGGGGTGGCAAATTTTTATTCCTGTTGGTTTCAGAGTCACTCTAGTCGGCTTTGAGATGCATTGTCATTTCAAAGCCGTGGCTAAATATGGCTCAGACTGACAACTGTGAATAATTCCCCAGAGCCCTCTGCTTCCTGCCACCCCACTCGCAAGCTCGGCTATGCAGCAAAGTCGCTCTCTCATGTGTTTCATCTTGCATATTCTCAGATGATTTGAGATACCTTTATAGAACAGGTTAACACATTTTTCTCTGAAAATAATACTGTGGCAAGGTATAATCATTGGATGTCTGGAAAACACCAGTGGTGCCTAAAAAATAATGCTCTAAGCACTCACCTCATGGCTTTGTTTTTAAATTTGCAGCACGTCCATGTCCACGTACTTCCAAGGAGGGCTGGAGACTTCAGCAGAAATGACAGTGTCTACGACGAGGTAGGTCCGCACGCAGAGATCTTGTTCCTGGATCAAAGCGGTTGTCAGCTTTGACGGTATCAGCTCAATGAGCCAGGCTTTGCCCTAGGTAAAGTGAAAGGATTTGGAATGAACTCTGCCAAATTCGATACCTCGAATGAATATATATGTGGCATCTGTTCATCAGCGAGCACTGGTGCATATTGCAGTGATGGGGATATTGACCCCTCGAGTTGGCTGCAAAGAATCTGGTGATGAAGATTGGCCAGACACCACATCGTGTGAATTTTCTTCCCAGTGAGAGATCATACCGTGCAGCCAGACAGTAGATTAAGACGGTGGGAGGCAGTTGCCTAATGTCTCCCCATGGGTAGGCTGTGCTGTGAGTAATGGCACAGATATCCTCTTTGCAGAGATGTTGCCTTCTCTCCTTCACATGTTCAGGCAAAAATGAGAGAGCGAGGGGAAGGGTCAGGGGAGTATTTTGGCCCACATGCTGAATTATACCTGGCCCCCTACTCTGCGAGCTCAGGAGCTCATCTGCTCCAAGCCCCTGCTCAAGGCAGGATCATCCCTATCTAAAGCATCCCCTCCTCCCCACAACTGTTTCTCCAACCTCACCTGAAAGCTTCTGGTAACAGAGAAGCCACGACAAGGTGTACGGCTGACCGTGCCCTGCTTAGTTGGTTTGGTAAGTGATTGCATCTAAAATATACAAAATTTTTTCTTTCTGAAAATAGCAAGTGTGAACTTTTTTCCCAACACTACCAAAGCACCATCTGTTTTAGGATGAATTCACAATATTTTTATGCTACTGGAGGGTTGTGGGTTTTTTCTTCGTGAAATACACATGGTGATGTCTCCCAATAGAATATTATTCATAGAACTCAAGATAAAAATGCTGTAGTATATTTTTAATACCTACTGATTTTTATAACTGTGCAAAGAAGTATGGTAGGCAAGGATTTAGTCTTGACTAGCAGTGACTTCCTATGTGAAGAGAAGAACTCTGATCCGGGAAATATATAACCATGTAAATAAGTATATTTATAAGAAAACAGTCTTATTACTATACTTGCCTAGTGCTGTGGATAAAGAGATATAGTAACTTGAAGTGTGACCTATGGGGTTTTTTTTTAATGTGTTAAGTGGTTTAAGGTACTACAACAGCTCCTGAGATCTCCCGAGATTTCTTTTTTTTGTAGTTTTGATTTATTTCTTAAATGTGTTTGTCTCCTCCATGTAAAACTTGCGCAAACAAGCAAAGCCAAGTGTAATGAAATGGGCCATACACTTAATGCTGCCAAAAGCAAGAAGCAAACAAACCAATGAAAAATATGCATCATTTTCAGTGATAGCAATTGTAGGTATTACTTGCAGCAGTAGTAAGCAAAAATGATCAGAAAAAAATGTAATAGCGTATCCCTTGGAGAAAGAATCCAAATCACAATATTTCCAATATTAAAAACCAGCCAGCTTTGAATCCCAAGGAGTTAAGGTACGTTGTGCAATGACTGCAGTGAACCAGGGCTTTTTGGCCTTTAAACTGTTTTTAGTTATATGGTGGAATACTAGAAAAATGTCACTTGGATCCATTTATTCAAATTCAACTAATGGTTTTATTTTAAGCAGTGCATCATTGCTAAAGTAGTGGATTGAGGCCTGGAGATATGTTGGGGAAAAAATGGAAATGGCCAACAATCAGGAGGCTCACAGTTAAAAGGGGATAGGGTATTGCCTTTGGAAGGGAATAGGAGATTGGGATGGTGGTAGGGCAGTGGTCCTGGAGAGCAGTGAGCATTTCTATTGCCACAAAAGGATATGACCTCTTTTTGTGGACATCCATGTGCTGGTCCTTGAAAGGCCAAGAGGTTGGTGTGCACCAGCAGGCTGTGTGTCTGCTCCAGGTGAGCATCCACCAGGTGAGATCCGGCTATTGGAAGGAGTTTTCAAACCCAGACTCTCCAGAGCATGGTCCTTGGCTAGTTTGTACCTTGTATATAAGAAGGCGGGGTTGACGTGTATGTAGGATGGATAAACGGAGCTATATTTTGGATGGCAAACAGGCTTTGTTCAGAGACTATTCCAATAGCGGTCAGCCTGTCTGACCAACTCGATGAACAACAAAGCATGCCAGGCACATCATCTTACTGAAGTGCACACCCAAGCACAGCCCATAACAGGTAAGCGCGGCATAACGCAACATAACATTTGTGCAGAATTCTCCAAGGGAACTGGATCTCAGCTTTGGTTCAACACAAGCTAACATCATGCGCTGGCTTTCCCTTCTGCAGCTGGCTTAGAGCCTTCTCAACTGTGAGATGCCGTCATCTGTTTGTGCTCGGTAGACTGTTGAGAAATCCCATCGCTCGTTCACTGTTTGACAAGTGAAGAAAATGTCCAGATGTCTGGGCATCAGCCTCAGATTTCTGGAGTGAAGATGTTTTGAAAGGAATTGCAGCCTCTTGCGTTTTTAATCCTCCTTGGCATGGGAGCTATCATCTTTGCTCTTGAGTCATGGAGACTGCAGAGGAATGAGCACTGGCTCTTCCCTTGTCCAAGCCCATGCCGACGGGGTGTGAGGCTCTGAGGGATCCTCTGCCAGCGTGATTTTAAGTGGTAAGGAGAATACTTACCGGTGAAAAAGCATGGGTCTATTGACTAATGGTTCTTGACTGTTGGGCAGTAATGACCTCTGCTGTTTTCTTGGCATATTTGTGCTTTGCTTATGCGTCAGCATTGGAAGTTTAGTAGCCAAACAAGTGAAAGACAGACAGACACACAGTCCCAAAGGGCTTTTCCTGCGGTGTTTGCCCAGATAACTCACTTGATCTTCCAGGATGTATCTACACATGTGCATTTACTGTGCAATAACTGAAATTACTGCACAGTACGGGCATGTGTCTACACATGCAATCCTGTATTGTGCAGTAAATATGGCAGCTTATGCCAACTTGAGTGTAAATTTGATACCTGCATCATGCAAGTATCAAATTTATGCCCTATTAGTTATTGCGCAGTAATGCACATGTACTGTACAGTAACAGTGTGTGGACTGACTTGGGACAACCTTAGTCCCAAGTCAGTCCACACACAGAGTTAATGATCTTTAATGCCTGCATGTGTAGATGCTGGCCTATTCCCTCTTAATGCGCAGTAACTTACTGCGTAGTAAATTTAAACCAACATAAATGCACGTGTAGACACTCCCCCTGTATATCAAAAAAAGTCTCTGCTTCTTGCTTTGAATTGCTTTTAAAGAATCTTTAGTAATGAACAGATCCACTCAAACTGGAACCTTTTGGCTGAGGAATGTGCTCTTCCTCTGCATATTTACAGTAATGTCTTTATTTCCTAGGCAATGCTAACCAGCCACCGTGCACAGTGAAAATGAGAGGGAGGCTTTTTTCAGGCATCATATTTTTATGAAATTATTTGAAGCTCAGTCTTGCCAACACTTGCATGTGCATTTGACTTAATTTCCAAAGTGTTTGCTGGATCAGGCCCTATTTATTTTACTCAGAGTACTCCCATTTCACTTGCACCTTGAGATGTTCTTATTGATTAATTCAGTTCATTTGCAGTGATCAAAATTGCAGTGAAAGACCTAACTAACTATTAGCAAAAGGCTTGAATCAAAACACCCGCTTGCTTACATCTATATATGCCGTATTTGGTTTAAAGAGGTTGAGATCTTTATGTTTATCAATCACATAATTTCAGGGGCTGTTTATCAAGGAATATCTATTTTAAAATGGGCAGTCTACGCTTTACTGTTGTGAAAGGTTGTCACAGGGAGTTGATTTAGCTGGGAATTAATGGACATTCTCTACCACAGAGATATATCCCATGTTGATTTAATTTGTGTGAGCACGACACAGCTGTCAGAGGCCACTCTGTTAAAGAGCATTTTCCTGAAATGTCTCAGCACTTTCACACTACTTGACCATGAGGAGTTGTTCCAGCCCCGCACTATGTGCTTGTAGAGGCCTTGGCAGAGAGGGGTGGCATGGGAGCCCTGTCTCAGCTAGGGCTGCTCAACTTTTCTGTAATATAAAAATAATGCCGGGTTGCCAGATGGGCCCAAGGATTTGGGGCAGTCGTTGCTATTCATGGAAAACCAGAAACCTCTGCATTATCTTTGCTATTAATAGAAATCCATGTTGAAGTTGGGCTCACGGCTTTGGAGACGGAAGTCTTGCCAGCAGTGCTGTTTTTGGAGGAAACGTAGCTCGTTCGACCTGCCAGTGAGATCCTTGGTGCCTAATAGGTGTTGGTTGTTGGCATATAACAATGGGTTTTGTGATGAAAAACAAAAACCCGCCTGAGATCACATGTGTATTTTGATAAACTGTTGTGACCCCTTCAAGCCATACCTGACCCAGTGAGTTACGGCAGAAGGCTCTGGCTTCTCTGCCCCGGCCGCCTTTTGCACGCACCCAAGTGTTTATCCTCTCTCTGAGTAAAAGCTGCTCGAGTAGATGGGTGAGGAAAGCAAGCATAATAAATGGACTGTCCCTGCAGAGAGCAGTACGTCCTTCATAATTACCTTCAGTGCCCAAAGGTGGAGGAAGAAGACCCCAGAGCTTGCTGGGCTTCCCGTGCAGTCAGGCCACATTGGAGAATCGTGGTCTTGGCCAAACAAGCGTAATGTGGCGAGTCTCCGCTGTGGCTCTGCATCTGCATCACTGCCTGTGCAACCCATGGAGGAGTCACGGGAAGCACGCAGTTGCATGAAGCTGCTTGGGATGTTCCCCCTTTCCCCCTAAATAAGTTCCCAACCCCTTGACCGCTGAATGACACGGAGAGTCTCCCCACAACACTGGGCCCTGGATCAGGTGCTTTATGAGCATTAACAGCATGCTGAGTTAAAAAAGCTGTTTCTTAGCCTGTTCCTAGGAGTTATATTGCACCTTATGGCAACATATTGTTGCCTGCTGGCAGATCAATCTGCTGCACTCTTAAACTCTCCACGGGCCAGATCCTGCCTTCTTTACACCTTCTGCAAGCAGCAAGGGAAGGCAGAGTCTACCTGGTCTCTTGTTTTGGTGCAAATAACTTCTTCACAGTAGGATGCGATCGTCATTCGGTCTTGCCAATGCTGCTCTTTAAAAGCTATTTTTTTTCACTGACAAGACATCAGGGGACACTTCCACTAGCACAGCGAGCGCGGCTTGCCTCATCTGCTCTGGGACGTTGTTGAGATCCAGAAGAGCCAATCTCATAGCGGAGCAAGAATGCTTCCCTCCGCGGGTATTGCAGCAGAAGCCAGAGCTGTGCCCTTGCCTAGCCGTTCAGCTTAATGGCCAAAATAAATAGTAATAATTAAAAAAAAAGTTATAGATTTTACCTGAAATAAGAATTTTTTTTCTTAGCAAGATGAAAGATCACAGCGAATTCACTGTGGCTTGAAGGCAAGAGTTTGTTTGTGGAGTGGGAGTTTTATTCTGCGAGTGAATAGCAAGGTGACAGGCAAATGACATACCTGCATGTTCCTCAAACGTGGCGAGCCTTCGTTAGCCGCAGCGAGACATTTGTCAATAGAGAGCTCCACCGACAGCGAGATCGCGGAGGGACCTCCCACCATCGTCTGTCGTTCCCTAGATGGGACCCCTGCTGCTTTTGACATTTTCTGCCCTTTCCAAGACTACAGGCCTTCACCTAATTTGATATCTGAAATTGCACAGACTTGGCCATATGCTGTGTGCGCTGAACACACACATTAACTCAGTCGACAGAGAGGGTAGACATAATAATTGGGTATGGATTTTTTTGAAATCTTCCTTCTGCCAGACCTGGGGAGGTGAAAGGCAGTCCGTCCTGTCCCAGGAACAAATGAGAGGCATTTGGAAAACTTTCTTTTAAGGCAGCTGTCCTTCATGATCGCACACGCGCCCTTTGCACCTAGGATTTGTCTGGGAGGTGATGCACGTTTGGCGTTCTCCGGATTGTCATGCGGGCTAATTGCCCGCAAGCCCATCTGCTGCTTTGCATTTTGCACTTCTGCTTGTGGCTTCTTGCCCTTTTTGTTGACTTGGTGCTGGGCTTTCAGCAACAGTGCTGGCTTTAGGCACTTGCTCACCCTTAGTCTATATTGTAATGAAGGCAGTGCATCAGGACCACTGCAAGAGACCCTGCTGAAGGAAGTTTACTTTGTTCAGCTTGTAGGGTATTTGCTGTTTCATGTCCTTGATGGCAGTTCATGGGCAAGCAGCTTGATGACAAAGAGCGACTGACCAAAGACAAGCTGATAAAGGGATTAATGCTAACGTGGTCTCCCGGGCCTGTTTACTCTGCACTTGCAGTTACTTAGCAGCTCCAGTGCTGCTTGTGCACTCCAGTTCCTGAGGGTAAAATTGGGTCCAAACCTCCTCTGCCTTCGAAGCACCTGCTAAAGTTGCACTCAGATTGTGGGGGAACGAGACCTCCGCAGACCCTGCTGGGATTCCTTCAAGCTGATGAGATGAAAAGTGAACCAGGCATGTGGAGAGTTTGCTGAAAACTTTTTCTAAAGACAGATGTTTTTTCTGTTCCCTTTAAACTAGAGAGTTGGCAAGGGTTTGAAATGAAATATTCCCCTGCGTGCTATTTATGGGCTTGGATATGACAGCACCTGTTTGGTATTCCCAGAGCGCAAGGAAACTCAAGTCCAATGCACTGTACAGCAGGTCGTTTTAGCAATCCTTTTCTTCCCCCACTGAAGTAAGTCAATACAAAGTAATTAGTTTAACAGAAAAATAATAAGGGTGCAGGGACATACCGGCAATTTAGAACCAGCTGTGGCTTGTATATCTGGTTTGTCTTGATGCATGTGATGGCCTCTTTTACAACCACTGGCCTGCAATGATCCACCCCTCCGTGCCCCATCAACACTACTAATAGTGCAGTGTCTCAGCCTGCGCTCTGCTTTTGCGGTGAGGAAGGACCTTGGCGGACTCTGTGTTTGCTCTACCTGCTCGGGCTCGGAAGCAGAGATTGCAGGGCAGCAGCTGTCTCTACCAGAGGGGCTTAGTGTCATGTGTCTTCAGGCAGACCCATGCATCTCGTGCCTTACAAACAGCAGCATTTTTCATTCTGCAGGGAGCCAGAGGTCTGCATAACAGAGGCTGCTCCCAAAATTAGTTCTCACCAGCAGTTTTGCTTGCTGCCTCTGGAGTGAGCCAACTGCTTGCCCGGGCTTGATTGCCATCCATGCACCCACTCATAATGGTGGCCCTTCTCAGCTGAGGCTGAAACCTGTTAGTGCATCAGGGTGGAGAACGTACCTGATCTTGGAGTAAGAAGTCTGATGGGATTTATTAAACTGCATCTTCAAGAGCATCAGTTATTTGGCTGGAATTTTTTTAAGGGTGAAAATGGATGGGAGCTCCCCTCTGTCCCCCCTTCCAAATTCTAGTATACCAGCTTTCCCCAGTTGATTAGATCCTCCTTCCCACCCCATTCAGACACTGGTGCCAGCTTTTCCAGCTGATTTCTAGCTGTGGAAATAGAAAAACGAGAAACAAAATGGGGGGAACCAAATGGTTTGGCTTCCAAAGGTCAAACTGCAATTACAGCATTTTCAGTTGAAGCAAAACACAGATTTCTTTCATTTTGGTGCCTTGAAATAGAAGGCGTTTGTTGACACGTAATGAAAAATATTCATGTCATTTTTCCTTGACGAATTTCAAGGGGAAAAACCCGAAACATTTCCTATCAACAAAAAATATCAAGGTGGGGTTTACATGTGTGTGTCTGCACGTGTGTGTGTGTGTGTGTGTGTGTGTGTGTGTGTGTGTGTGTGTGTGAAGTGAGGAGTTGAAAGAGAAATATTTGTTCTGATGAACCTGAATCCTAGCGAGAATACATTCTTGCTCCGTTTTTTGATTCAATATGCTACAGGCTCTTTAATTCATAATGCATAATGAGAGATGCCTGGCAGGCATATGGGCCTTCAGCTCTCTATTGAAATTGATGCGACTTGAGCATCTCCGGCTCCGAGCAGCCCTTGGAAAATTCTTTGCTAAATATGTTTGCTGAAACGATGGGTAACGAAAGCGTTAACAGTGTTGGCACTTAAATTGCTGTCTTTACGCTTTCATGGTTAATGCCTCACTGAGAGATTCCCATCTCTCAGAGCTATTTTTTAGGCTTTCTGTAAACTAAGGGCCTGGATGCGTGACATGTTTACACTAGTGTCATTCGAAGTGGCTTTGTGCGGTACGCTGGGATCTAGATGAGAGAGATGGACAGAGATGTGGCTGTTTCCCATGGCTGAGGAACGGTGGAGCAGGTTACCCGTGTGTTTACGTTGAGCTCCTCCAGCTTAAGCTGTGGATAGCTGCCCAGCATACCACTGTAACATATACCCGTGTGGGTTTTCGACTGATTTTTCCGAGGGCATTTCTGCACTAGGTTCGAGTTACCCCAGACACGCTTTTTTTTTTTTTTAACTGATATGAAGATGACTTGCATTGACCTAAACATGGTGTGTGCAGAGGCCCCAGGAAATGCAGTACTTTACATTAGCGCTTTGGTATAAAAATAGATATACAGCAGCATTTGTGAGAGTCCAAGTTCTGTACGTGAATGACTATTGCAGCTAACATGCTTGGAAGGACAGATGATGTGTTTTGTGCTAGACACGTTCTGTATCTTCTGCGTCGTATGTTAAGGAAGGCAGGACCTAATGCAGACAAAAGGTACTTTGAGCATAATACCGGTGGAATAAGGTGCCCTTTCACCATTAAAAAAAAAAGAATCATTCTTTCTTTCCATATCGTGCTGTCCTTCCAGGCCCCAAAACTGCAGCTGGGTCTGTGTCCAGGGGGTGCTGCGCCCATTTGGCCCCTGAGCGAGGCAGGATCCCGTAGAGTTTCACACAGCCCCAGTGACGGATCAGGGCGCGGGCGCGGCGGGGACCCCGCACACGGGTCGGGTCCGGCCTCGGTTTGGTTTCAGCATGGCTGTCCCAAAGGAAATGCCATGTGAACGTTTGTTTAGCACATGTGGTATGTTGTTTCAGCCACCTGAAGGCCACATCACCACCGGTGCAAAGAGCTCAAAAGCCAACAGGCCTCCTAGAAAACGGACGAGTCTGTAACGTGGGATGTGGTTCGAACCTGTCCACGAGGGTGTTGGTTATCATGGTGAAGGCCTTGCTGAGGCACAGCAACCCTGTGCAATTTGAAAATGGGTGAGAAGCACCCAGTAACAGCAAGGCCAGTTAAATCCTGGCTGACTGACCATAGGGTTAGAGATGATGCGATGATTGGTTGGTGCTTGTGCTGACCCTTCTTCATGCCATCGAGTAAGTGAGGAACCGCTGGAGGGTTTTGAACGCGTGGACCTTGTTGGACATCTTGGGGGGGCCGAGTTACTGGTGGGGGAAATATGTCCCAATGCGCTGGCAGGACTGCAGGCTCACTCACCTACTGCGCGTGCATTGGTAAATGCGGCCTTTGTTTTGTCTCGTAAAGGGGATTTTTAACAAATCATTGCACTTCAGTGAATCTTTAGTGTGATGCAGTGTCAGGATAATTATATACAATTTGGTTTTGTTTAAATATCATAACCACTATTGTTTCTTTTTCCATTTAAAGGCTTGACTGGAGCGCGAAGAGGTTGCTATTCTCTTTAATCACTTTAACCCTTGGCCTTAAGAAAATGACAACTTAAAATTTGCAATTGTGAAATGCATTGCTAGGGAACAAAAGAATCTATCCATCTCTTGCAGGCCGGAGCTATATGTTAAAAAAGAGAGAGAGAAAGAAAGAGAGGGGGGAGCTAATTACGAAACCATTCGGTTAATGCTTATTTTAATCATACTGACTGCCCTTCTTGGCAGACAGAGCCATTAGGCTGCGGAGGCAGGAGGAAAGCTATCACCGTAAAATGGTGCTGATGCTGGGCAAAATGGGGCTCCGGAGTCCAATTTGACTTGTCAGTTTATATAGACATAAAGCTTCATTGTTGTGCACAGACACAACCGGCTTCTTAAAAGTCTATTTCCCTCCTGATGATGTGAGAATCTGCTACCCTCTCTCCTCCTGCTCTCCAGCCCACAGATTTATTAGATGGCATTTTATCTAATGTAAACAGCACGTGGGCTGAGAGAGAGAGAGAGCAGGAAGGTTTGAACCTTATCGGTGCTGAGGGGTCTTACTCTCTAGGCAGGCCCAATTTTTAGACTTAAATCTCCAGCGCTGCCTGGGGTGCGAGCACCCATTCCCTACCTTCTTCCCCAGCAAGCAGAGGGGTCTGCTATTAGACATATGTCCCCACCCAGAGCTCCCATCCATGGCTGTCTCGCTCTAAACTTACTATATAATACAGTGTTTTGCAAATAATGAGGTCACCATATTTAGGCACCTAACCACCTGCACATACAACTGATTGACACCTGTTTGCATCCGTTTTCAATGCCAAAGCAACACCAGGTTTTGTATGTAATGGTTGTCATGTGTCCAACCCACGATTTCTTAAAGGGGGCCGGTTTTTAGGAAGTCTCAGCACCTTCCCTTTGAAAACCAAGCTGCTTCAAAGTGCCTCGAGATGAGCAGCTACAAACTGAGGGGCTCAAGACTTCTGCTTTTGAAGAGCTGGGAATAGTTGGCTAATGCTGAACTGCCAAGTCTCATGTAAATGAGTTGCTCACATGTACCCACAGAGTCATGCTCGGAGCGGGGGAGAGAGCGCTGCTGCTCCGGACTTGCCTGCATTAGCGCATTTGGCCCTGCTATTGCTCACTGCGGTGACATGTCCTCTTTACGGTGCGTGGAAAAGCCCGAGTCGCAGCAGGGCAAAATATGCACGTTTAATTTTGATAAATATGGTGTTATGACAAGTATTGTGTCTCAGCCGTGGCTTTCCAGCTATGTTGCCTTGGGGGAAAAGAATGAATGCGTCTCAGATTAAATGAGGGGCTGTAGGTGTATTGCCTTGTTGTGGGAGCGGCTCCTTCAGCCATGCAGTTTTATTCAGAAATGCTGAAAGGAGCAGAACCGAACGGGCAAGAAGGTACAGTGGCACCGCACTGGCTGTATAAGGAGCTTTCAAGCCCCGTGTCGGGTTGAGAGCCCAGAGGGTACATAACAATTTGGTGCACATTTTTCAAGAGAGGTGGAAATAGGTTAAGAAGCAAAAAAAAAAAAAAAGGTTTCATCTGGTCACAGTCTATGGACCGGGTGGCACTGCGGTGTGTCGAGACTGCGGGGCGGATGCATAGGTTGGCATGAGCAGCAAGAGATTACTTGCCTAAATATTTAAATGGGGCCAAGGTGCAGCTTTGGCTGTGCCACCCATCTTCCGAACGGCTGAAAGTCCCAGAACTGATTTAGAGAGGGGACAGAGGGCGACCTCCTCTTGTTTCTGGCTTATTGTCTAGGAAATGGAGAGAGGGATTATTGACTCCACCCCTAGCAAGTGCCTGAGCTGCTCCACGAAAAAGCAAATTTTAAAACCAGCCAAGACTGAGAAACTCGCACCTGGAAAACTCACTGGATCCTACCTCAGGGATTTCAAGGGGCAAGGCATGGACCACAGCACCTCTACACGTGCCTCTCGTTCCCTCCCGGCCACGTGGCCAGTCAGTTGCTGATACTGGTTTCCCTCGGACCCGCTTCAGGCCTTGGTGCTGCCTTCCACTCTGCACGGGGGTAGCCTCCTGCTGTCTCCTGGGTGCGTGATGCCTTAACCTAAATGCCTAATTCCTCCGAAGAAGTGAAAGCCAAAAAAAGATAACAGTGCGAGTCCGCTTGATTCAACCCAGTGATACCCGTCATTTGTTACTTTAAAAGCCTGTCGGCAAAAGCGGTGCGGTCATGAGCAGTGGACCGGCACCGATGGGGACGGGGGCCGAAGCCCTGACGCGGGGCTGCAGGAGCGATCCGGAGAGGACGTCCGTGGAGGCGGTGCTGTGGGGTGGAGCAGAGCGTTTGGGCATCTAATTTGGTCCCATCGACCTCAGTGCTGTTGTTTGTTATTAACAGGATTTCGACGACGGTGATCTGAGGCTGTTTCACGTGCTTGTAGAAGGCGCCGCCTTAAAGATGTAGGGTTCGTTTTAAGTTCGAGTCTCTTAAATTTGGAAATATATCAGCAAGTGCTCGGTAGTGTGGACCTTTCCCAGAGCTCAACATAGTCACGTTGACACGACCTTCCAGAAAGGGAATCGAAAGGGATGGGACCAGAGCCTTGTGTCACTTAAGCCCGTATCTAAACATTTTGAATTGCCTGGAGGCAGGAAGTTGGCCAAAACGGTCTGGAGAGGTGGGTCTGTGGGAGTTACGCCATGCGGCGAGAGCCCGCTCCAGCCTCCACCAGCGCTGATGTCATCGCCAAAACGTCCCTGCGTGCTCGCTGGAAAGGTCACTCCGGGATTGTTTTTTATCGATACTCTTCGACTTCCGTTGTCTGTCTTCCCTAATATGTTTGCTTGCTCGTTTGCCTGATTATTAAATCTAATCTACGTCAGTTTATAAAAGGCCTGTTACCATGGAAACTAAAGTGCCATACATAGGGGCTTCATAATTATGCAGTTCTTACAGTATGGGCAGTTAGCAATAGAAAGCTTACTGTGAATTTAAAAAAGATTACAGTCTGAAGGCAAATGTACCGCCATCCAAGATAATGCAGCACGGTAACAAAAAATGTGCGCGTCTCCTAAGCCTGAGGTTTGACATTTTGTTTTGAGGCATCTAAGAACCCATTTTCATATTTAACTCCAGAAATTGTATATACAGTTGTGGAAAATGTGCTAGCAAAAGTAATTAAGTAGTGTGAATATAGTTGCCTACGTAAGTAAGCACCTTTCTCCATGGAAAAGTTGCTCAACGAGTTTGTGTTGTGATGGAAAGGGGAGGACAAGGAAAGAGATGTGGCTGTTTGTACTCATTGTAGAGGTGCCCACCTGTGATGACGAGCTGATCTCTGTCTTTAGCTGCTATATTTAGTGCCTTTAAAGGAGAGAAACCCATTGCCACCAAATCCTGTACAGGAGAACAGGTGTGCAGGGTTTGCTTCAGCTGAGGCATGGTTAGGAGCAGTAACAGGTGAGACCCCCAGGAGCCACATGCTCCTATGACCAGTTTTCACAACTAAGTGACACACGTAATACATTAATCAGTAGATCTCTAATATCAGTGATTCAGGGGGGATTCCTCCAGTGCCTTTCCAGCCTGCACGGGGGACTTCTCAAAGCAATAAAAGCAGAATATACAACTGAGCAAACCTGCACGGCTTCTCGGTGCCTGCCTGTGGCTGGTGTTTTTAATTTTCCATCTGGAAGAGGTAGCTCCTATTTCTGGGTGCCTCGGGGCCCATTGCATGTTACTTAAGCCTTTCCTCCCAAGGGGAGAAGTGGGAAGTGGCCAGGTAAGAGGACTTTGGTGGCTCACGAGCGAGTCGGAGAGAGGCAGAGGGACTGTCTTGAGGTCGCAGAGCCCTTCACTGCTCGAGCCAGGACTTTTGGCCCCGGGCCGCCTCGTCGCACAGCATTCCCTCAGCGTCAGAGGCTGACTCGGGATCAGTTTACCGTGTGGTGAAAGGGTCATCCTCTTCTCCCCGGTCACTGCCCAGATGCATGCTCCTATCCTGCAGCATGTGGAGATTAAACTGCTCCTTTCGCACAGGGCCAAGCTGCTGCAAGTGATCTTCCACATAGCAGAAGTGCCCGCGAGCACTTACCGCAGAGCAGCTGACGTGCGGTAAGGTTTTCCCCCGTTGGCCGAGCGGTAAATGGTTCACATGGCGACACCTTGGCTGAATATGACGGGAGGCGTTCGTAGGATGTAAATCCTCTGCGGGCTGCTCCTAGACTTGCTGGCGCTGGGGCTGCGTGCAGCTTCCCGCACGGGGGTGGATTCCTGGTGAGATTTTCAAAACGAAGACAGCTGGGGGCCGGTTCCCATCGATTTCCAGTGGGAGTCGAACTTCTCCCTGCCTCGGGGACCTCAGAGAGACACAGCGCTTTGCTTCCCGCACTGTACTACAGCGGGCCGTATTGACGCCTGTAAGTATATCGGCAGGTGGTTTTTTTTTCCGCTCGTCAATTGCCCAGGGACACAGGGCTGAATTATTCTCGTTGCCTACGTACAGAAAACCCTTGGAGGTCTGTATCAGCACTTGGCTTGTTTCAGGTACCTGTCAAAATATTGTACGTTAACATATGTAGGGGAAAATAGGAAATAATAATAGAACAAGAGCAGTTCAGCAGGTTAACTACTCTGTTGTGTTGCTTAACATCCTTTAGGCTGGCTTCGAAGTGCAGCAAGCATAATGAAGCACAACGGGACCAGGTCTTTGCCACCACTTTTTGCCATCTCTCTTCGTTTGAAGCTGCCGCTGCTGCTTCTCCACCACCGCTTGGTGTTCCTGGCTTTACATCCATTCCTGTCGCTTGGTCTCAAGGAACAAATTTGCTTTGTGAGGGGGAAAAAAAAGTTGCTCATTAGGGTGATGTAATTAAAGGAAAAGTAGACACCACGCCAAGTCTGAGTTTCCCCACTAAGCACCACCTTGGAGATTGCCTGAAACTCAATTACTCGTTGCTATGCTTGTTAGTGAGAACAATGTGCTGAAATGATCCTTGCGTCTAATAACCTTGTTTCCTGCATTTGAATCTCGTTAATACTTTTTTGTTTGTGGCCTTACCCGCTCCGGTATAAACCGGCGTGGTTTCTTCCGACGGGATTGTAAAGATGGACGTGGGGTGGGTGTTTTCCCAACCGCCGGTCTCTGAAGATACGGGTGCTTCTGGATTTTTAAAGTGCTTCATTTCTTTTTAAAAACCCCCAGATTTATTTAGCTTTCTTTTAATTACCCTGTGCCACAGTTGTTAACAAATCATAGACATTAGACGTTGGGGCTGGAAGGGACCTTGAAGATCATTGAATCCAGCCCCCCGCCCCAGGGTCAGGAAGTCGGCTAGGGTCAAAGGATCCCAGCAAGATAAACATCCAGACTTGCCATGTATCGATAAGTGCTGGGTCTCCTTGTAGAAATGGAGAGCTACGTTTTCTCGGTGTGATCCATAGCATCTGATGGAGTAACTCATTGCCTACGAAAGCTTGTGCCTCTATGAACCAGCTGGTCTTCATGGTGCCACCTTCTGCCGTCTCCCCAGTATGGGAGTCCTCCTTTGGCGAGATGAAAGGGCTGAGTTTCTGGCTGTGGGATAGTTTGACTAAAGACAGGCAAAGGTTTGTAGCTGACAGTCTTACCCCTTCACCGCCCCTTTCCTCACCTGGTGCCCTGGGCTCCTCGACAGCGCCACGCTGCCCTGCATGTCCGGGAAGAATCGTGCACTTTGGACCTTGCAGTCCTTAGTCACTCTTGCGGTTGCCTGTTCCCCAGGGATGGAGGTTAATCCTTGTTTAAACACTTTAGACATGGGAGGCCTCAGGTCCCATCGCTATCCGCCACCACACAGCCCTGGTCTCCTGCCCGCGGGGATGCAGCTGCGTGCGATGGGACCTGGACCCTGTTGGGCAAGTCCCAAGGCGCTTTGTGGTGCTGCCGGAGGAGATAAAAACATATCAAAAAATTGGACCGCAAGCTTCTCTCTTTCACCTCCCTCACACCCGTGCTCCCGGCTGCTCCCTCCCACCCGTCCCGTGTGCTAGCTGCTCGTGGCCTGGAGGCACCCGCGGAAGTGCAAGGCAGAGAGAGTTAGCGGAGGTGGTCTCCAAAGTTCAGATGGCTAGGGGAGCTTCAGGGAGCTCCCCGGGTGCCTGTCGTCCACAGACATCTTGGAAAAGCTTGGCCTGAAGTGCTACAGGCGGTGATAAATGAATCATCCAAAATTTGAGCTTCTGGCTGTGGTCAGGAATTGGGGTAGTTCTTTGGGGATGTATGGGAAAGAGCGCTTGTGTCCATAAACATCACATATGTGCAAATCCTCAGGAAAGGGAGATGACTTTTGAAGTTTTCCTTTGATACAACATCACCTCTTGGTGACTTAAGCCATGGGAGGGAGGATGAGGAGCGGATGAAGGAAGATGCCAGTAGCTCAGCGAATACACAGCCATTTTCCTTCCCTCCACGTGACACTAAATGTGAATTCAGCCGTAGCCTGTGACTCGATCGGGACAAAGAGCATAGACCATGCTGGGAGGAAACTCATTAAATGGCTCTTTGACAATACCTGCCACTACACGGGCACCATTGATAGAGTGGACTTTGCTGGAAGCTTATTTATGTGGTCTGCTCTGCCGGCATAATGATGTGTGCATTTGTGTAAGTCGCTTCTTTTGAAAAGGCTGTAGATGAATGGGAAGGAAGGGTGTCACTCAGCTTGCTGAAGGAAACTCGTCTTCTAGCATGGGAGAGATGAATGGAGCAGCACAGGGCGGGTGCGTGCATCGGTCACAATAGCGGAGGCGGGAATCGGGTAAATGCACGAAGAGAGTAGCCCCAGTGCATGGTTTGTAGCAGCTGGGTAGCATCACGTACAGGCATTGTCAGGAAACACCCCTCCGAAACCGGAGGCTGGGCTTTCATCTTAAACCCTGGGGAGCTGCTCATTCTTTCCTCTGCCTTTCATACCAGAACAGTTTGCATCCTCCTATATGTGGACACAAATGAAAAGGAAACTCTTGCCCTTTGATGTCTGTTTGGCTTATTGCACTTTTCATACCTTCATTATTCTAGGATCTTATCACGCTACGCAGTGTTCGGCAGCAATCTCCACAGCTGCCCGTAGGGGATTGCTGGCTGTCCGGGCATGGCGTGATTTGGCTTCTTGGAAGGCCGCGTTATCCCAAGAGCTCAGGGACAGTTTTCCAATGACAGCCCCCCCAGTGAGAGCCAGATTTGCAAAATGGCATGGCTCTGATCAGCTTGTGCTGTGGCAGCAGAGACCAGATGTCATCCAAGGGCTTCCACAGCCCGCGTACCCAAA